>NC_060121.1:183510786-184899536 GCF_021461395.2 Schistocerca americana | reverse complement strand
TGGAGAGGGGACCAAACTTCTTTTTGGGGGGTGGAGGTTCACTTCTTTAGTACAAATATCCATCCTTTTCAGAGTTGAAAACTGCAACACAGACTGCATTGCGTTCCACTAAAACAAAAAACACTATGTTCATGGGCTGGGGGGGAAGGGGGGGAGACACCTGACCCCCCCCTCTCCCGTTATCTATGCCCCTGGTAGTTATCTGTAGCTTTTAGTGTACAAAGGAGCTCCATTTTCAGTGATTGTTCGGCTTGCTACACAAACCTGTTTGAGATGTGATCTGATGGTGGTTCGAATTGAGAATGTCCAGTATTTGTGAAGTCTCGAAGAAGTCCTTTTATATTTGACAACCAGCTGAAAACTCTGTGTTTGTCTGGGCATTTATTTATTCCATACTCTCGTAGTCCATCTTCCCTCCCCTATTTTCTCTCTATCCATTTATTCCTCTCCCACTACCTCTCTCTGTTCACCTCCCCGTCCCTTGGCCCATCTCCCCCCACCCTCTATCCTTCTCCTCGTCCTCTCTCTGTTGGACTCCGCCACCTCAGTTCATCTCCTCTTCACATATCTATGAAAACTCATATATATCTGTCAACTTTTGTGGTGATAAGTGAAGCAGTGTCAAAGTTTATTGCTAGGTAGCATTTATTGTAATACTTTTCGATACGCAGCATTGATAGTTTTGTTTTCTGGTGCGTAAACAAGTGATGTTGAAGGTGTCCCGACAGGGGAAGATGCAACATACAATTGGCCATGTGAAAAACATGATTTTCAAGATTGAAGCGACAAACATATAATGACTGCCCTTGCGATTTATCTATCGACATGGCAAATGCAAGCTGCACTGGAAATTATAACCGTTTAAAGTCGAATGGCATGTCGGTCGGAATCATAGTGATACGTGGAATCAAACTGTCTTCACCTTTGTACTTTCCTTTTAAAATTGTGGCTTCGATTACGTTGTTCTTTAATTTCTTCACCGCAAGCCGGGTACCATTACAAAGACGTGGCTGGTTTACCTTTTGCAACATAATGATTGCCCATCCAACTTAATTGCAGATTGGGAGGCGCGCGCGCACACACACACACACACACACACACACACACACACACACACACACACACACACACGGAAATACTAAAAAACCTTCTCCATGGAAACATGCGTACATGAGCCAACTTTCATGGTAACGCGCAAACGATGTCAAAATCTTTTGTAAGGTACTCTATTCCATGCACTATCCGAAATATTATGTAGACAGTGATGTTCCTCTTGATGATCAAGTGTGCAAAATTTCTTCAAGACCGGAATATAACTGTAGGTTGGTGTAGAAGTGTTTAAGTTAAATACCCTCCGCCATGCACCATTCAGAATTTTGAGAAGACAGCACCCTTCATCCTGCTTTGAATATCAAGTGTGCCAAATTTCATCTTGACCGGAATAAAAACGTACATTTTGTCGAATTCCATTAGGTAAAGTAACCTCTGCCATGCATCCTACGAAATTTTATGTAGACAGTGACCTTCCTCTTGGTTTCAAGGTATAGTGTGCAAAATTTCATCAAGATTGTATGCAATACAGACACACGGACACAATGAAAACGCACTTTCAGTTTTTCTCAAATTTTCCAATTTTTCAATCGATTTTCCAAAAATTTTATTTCATAAAAAACCTTGTCCTGAGAATTACAAACTCAGAAAAAAAAAATTTAGCCGAACTGGTCCAGCCATTCTCGAGTTTTACGCTTATCAACACATATGGCATTTCATTTTTATTTACATAGATAATAAGCCCAAAATATACGCATAAAGGAAGAATGTACAAATAAAACCCAATAGTTTTTGACCTGAAATTAATATATACATATAATGTTGGGGTTTGTCTTTTGGTGCTCAGGTAAAATAAAAACTTTTAATTAACGTTCATAATACGACAATGACACGCGCAGACTAAACAGCTGTTTAGCGCAGCTCAGCAGTAATATGGGCAGGCAAGCAAGTTTCCCGCAGCCTGCCCGGGTTGGGTTCTGCCTGGCTTGGCTGGGAGTGAAGCAGCCTGCCCGTTCTGTTGACAACGCGCAGCGGCCTGCCCGCCTGGCCACCGGGCAAGCATGGGCGGGTTAAAAGCGGAACATGTACACCACTAATTGGAACATGTGAGGCAATACTGACCTTACGACTTATCTTAGAAGAACGATTGAGGAAAGGCAAACCTACAATTCTAGCATTTGTAGACTTGGAGAAAGCTTTTGACAATGTTGACTGGAATACTCTCTCTCAAATTCTGATGGTGGCAGGGGTAAAATACAGGGAGCGAGAGGCTATTTACAATTTGCACAGAAACCAGATGGCAGTTATAAGAGTCGAGGGACAAGAAAGAGAAGCAGGGGTTGGGAAGGGAGTGAGACAGGATTGTAACCTATCCCTGATGCTATTCAATCTGTATATTGAACAAGCAGTAAAGGAAACAAAAGAAAAATTCGCAGTAGGTATTAAAATCCATGGAGAAGAAATAAAAATTTTAAGGTTCGCCGATGACATTGTAATTCTGTCAGAGACAGCAAAGGACTTGGAAGAGCAGTTGTACGGAATGGACAATGTCTTGAAAGGAGGATATAAGACGAACATCAACAAAAGCAAAATGAGGATAATGGAATGTAGTCAAATTAAGTTGGGTGATGCTGAGGGAATTAGATTAGGAAATGAGACACTTAAAGTAGACCGAGCGAGGTGGCGCAGTGGTTAGAAACTGGACTCGCATTCGGGAGGACGACGGTTCAATCCCGCGTCTGGCCATCCTGATTTAGGTTTTCTGTGATTTCCCTAAATCACTCCAGGCAAATGCTGGGATGGTTCCTCTGAAAGGGCACAGCCGACGTCCTTCCCCAGCCTTCCCTAATCCGATGAGACCGATGACCACGCTGTCTGGTCTCCTTCCCCAAAACAACCAACCAAAACTTAAAGTAGTAAAGGAGTTTTCCTATTTGGGGAGCAAAATAACTCATGATGGTGGAAGTAGAGAGGATATAAAATGTAGACTGGCAATGGCGAGGAAAGTGTTTGTGAAGAAGAGAAATTTGTTAACATCGAGTATAGATTTAAGTGTCAGTAAATTGTTTCTGAAAGTATTTGTCTGGAGTGTAGCCATGTATGGAAGTGAAACATGAACGATACATAGTTTAGACAAGAAGAGAATAGAATCTTTCGAAATATGGTGCTACAGAAGAATGCTGAAGATCAGATGGGTAGATCACATAACTAATGAGGAGGTATTGAATAGAATTGGGGAGAAGAGGAGTTTGTGGCACAACTTGACAAGAAGAAGGGTCCGGTTGGTAAGACAGGTTCTGAGGCATCAAGGGATCACAAATTTAGCATTTGAGGGCGGATGGAGGGGGGGGGGGGGAGGGGAGATGAATTCACTAAGCAGATTCAGAAGGATATAGGTTGCAGTAAGTACTAGGAGATGAAGAAGCTCGCAAAGGATAGAGTAGCATGGAGAGCTGCATCAAACCAGTCTCTGGACTGAAGACAACAACAACAACAATAAGCATTTTGGCCACCCATCATGCACAAAATTTGTGGTAGCCTAGCTTTTGAGTGACAATTCCAAACAACAAAGTCCTTGAAACTTGTGAAAAAGAAAGCAAAAGCTCCGTTATTGTGAAGCGATGGTTTTCACGAATCGTTTCAACAAACTTCAGCGACAAGATCATCAGTCACAATGCTTAGGCATCCACTCTTCTCTTCATCATGAACATTGTTTCAGCCATTTTTAAACCGAATGCACCATTTCCAGATGGAATATTCACTCATTACGTTGTTTCCATACACTTTGCACAGTTCACGATAAATTTCTATAGGTTTTAGATTTTTTGCCAACAAAAATCGCACCTCACAACTGGCGGGATTTTCGATTGCAGCACACATTTCAAATTTGAATATCTAAAAAACCAGACGCACAGAGACGTTCTCACTGTCATGGATGGATGCCAACTGAGTTGCCGAGCATGCACATACAAAAATATACACGATCAGCGCATGCCTAGCGGCATCAGATGGAAACATTCCCTACTTTCTGAACAGCCCTCATATATCTGTGTATAGTGTCTTTAAAAACAAAGATGATGTGACTTACCATACAAAAGCGCTGGCAGGTCGATAGAAACACAGACAGACACATACATACACACTAAATTCAAGCTTTCGCAACAAACTGTTGCCTCATCAGGAAAGAGGGAAGGAGAGGGAAAGACGAAAGGAAGTGGGTTTTAAGGGAGAGTGTAAGGAGTCATTCCAATCCCGGGAGCGGAAAGACTTACCTTAGGGGGAAAAAAGGACGGGTATACACTCGCACACACACACATACCCATCCACACATATACAGACATAAGCAGACATTGTATTCACCTTCTCCTTTTTACCATAATCTGCTGTACAATTTTATCCCGCCTATAGATACTCAATAACACGTAACCCACTTCCAAACCATAACCAAAAAATTTTTTTTGCCGCTTTCAACACTACCGCCGCTATAAAATCCACCATTTCTAGTTCACAAACAGTTCCTCTCACCTTTTAAACAACCATTTCGGCTAGTTCTAATAACTTTTGCTTTATTTCCATTTCCGTTTTTTCCCACATCACTGATAATTTTTAGCTGCTTCCCACAGGTTTTAACGTCATTGTTTCTTCGTCAGACAATTGTTAGCCTCATTTTTATAATCTGCCACCACAAAACCACTCCTTTTAATATATTACACACAGTTTTTTCGAAATTTTCCCGAATTTCTCCGTCCTCTAAGGTGCTTTGGCGGCAACACAACCACCTAACCTGTGTGCACATCGTTGTCTACCAACCCAAGTCCAACATAGCCCAGCTGTAACCAATACCTTTTCGCCTTTTTTCACACCAGATCTCCAGTTACTTTCCAGTCCACCTTTATCCCTCCCCATATATTTTTATTTTCATTTTCATTTCAGCCTCATGTTACACTTTCCACCTTCTAATACCATGTCACCCTCACAACACCCCCCCACAAAGACCCCATTATGTTTTATTTACATTCCCTCCGCAAACAAGGTCTTTAAATATGTCTGCTTATGTCTGTATATGTGTGGATGGATATGTGTGTGTGTGCACGCGAGTGTATACCCGTCCTTTTTTCCCCCTAAGGTAAGTCTTTCCGCTCCCGGGATTGGAATGACTCCTTACCCTCTCCCTTAAAACCCACTTCCTTTCGTCTTTCCCTCTCCTTCCCTCTTTCCTGATGAGGCAACAGTTTGTTGCGAAAGCTTGAATTTAGTGTGTATGTATGTGTCTGTCTGTGTTTCTATCGACCTGCCAGCGCTTTCGTATGGTAAGTCACATCATCTTTGTTTTTAAATATATTTTTCCCACGTGGAATGTTTCCCTCTATTATATTGTGTATAGTGTCTCATGCATATATGAATAAAATGAGTGTAACTATAAAACAACAAAATAAAAAAAAAAAAATAGAAATATGGTAGGGTGCAATCGATGTTGATGTAGCATTCTCAACGCCGACGTTTTTGAGATTCCCGATTCTCGCGCATTTTGTCTGCTACTGATGTGCGGATTAGCCGCGACAGCAGCTAAAACACCTACTTGGGCATCATCATTTGTTGCAGGTCATGGTTGACATTTCACATGTGGCTGAACACTTCCTGTTACCTTAAATAACGTAACTATCTGGTGAACGGTGTGGACACTTGGGTGATGTCGTCCAGGATACCGAGCAGCAGACATAGCACACGCTCGCTGGGCATTTTGATCACAATAGCCAAACATCAACACGATATCGACCTTTTCCGCAATTGGTAAACGGTCCATTTTAACACGGGTAATGTATCACGAAGCAAATACCGTCCACACTGGCGGAATGTTACATGATACCACGTACTTACACGTTTGTGACTATTACAGCGCCACCTATCACAAAGCGAAAAAAGTGGTCCAACTAAAACATTCATATTTCTTTACGTACTACACGAATACGTATTAAAAATGGGGGTCACTATTTTAAAAAATGCAGTTGATATCCGTTTGACCTACGGCAGCGCCATTTAGCGGGCCAACCATTGCACCATCTGGTTTACCCCTTCAAGCTAGGCAAGTTTCGTTCTTTGTAGTTTTTTCGTTTGACGCTTATATAGTGAGATATTTGGCCTGGTCACCATCAGTAGACCATCCTGTATATCAGTGTTGTATGAGAACTTGTATACACAACAGGAGTTTATGCACAGGTAGTATTTAATGCTATGATCTCCATTTTTTCACTAAATAGTCAAATTTTAAGTAGAGCCATAGCTTATTGTTGTGGCTTGTTGCCTAGTTTGTAGTTTCTTGCATGTCCCTCACACTTGCGCCGCATGGGTCAAATGTCACATGATTGTTCAAACAAGCTTGATACTGTATTGAACACTGCAGCATATTTGGAAAACTCGAGCCCATTTGTACACGAGTATCGTTTGCCCAGCCCTAGATTAAGTGACAAACTATGAACTAGTCACTACAACAATATAATGCCCTCCTTAGAAATTGACAATTTTGTGAAACACAGGAGGAAATGACATTAAGTTCTATCAACTTACAAATTTAGTTGTGTCTGAAATGACTGCAATAAATGTTCATATACATGTACAGATACCATATAAATACATCTATGCCGTTTTTTAAGTAAAGGTCGGGCGCTGATAACCTCGTTGTTGTGCACCCTAAAACACTAATAATCATCTTTTTAAGTAAAGGTAACATTCAAAGGAGAAAATCTTTTCCTTCAAAAACCATTACTTGATTCTGAATCCGCATTAAATTTTATTTAGTTATGGAGAAATTAATGGTTTACCAGGTAGGTTTCAAATCAGAAATTTGGTTGGTGTACACATTAGAATATTGCATAAAATCATTACCAGCTTTTAATCAGCTTTAGAAAAAGAGAATGACATTCGGATGAAACAAGAAGGAATACTAATCCAGAATGAAATGTTTAACAAATGAACTAAAACGTATTAAGCTGACTGTAATTTTTGTCACTAGAATAAATAGCAGCATAAAGACCTGTCGTGGAGATAGTACAAACAGATGTCACTAGATTTTGGAATGAGCGAAAGATCAATAATTGCACTGAATAGTGATTGCGACTTTTATTCATGTATTAGTTGCTCTTTGTAAATATGACCTGCACCCTAGAAGATACTGCCATCCATGTTTCACTGTTGTGCAAGCACAGCATTGCAGGAAGTTGGAGGGGAGGCAGCTTGGCTGAGAAATATGAGGGCCCTGGGACTGTTGAACAGGCAGCCAACCAAGGGAATGTATACTGTGTGCTTTGGCTTTTTATGAACACCTACCTAGTTTAAATTGCAATTTTCCTGAATCCATATGCACTAGGAATCAAATCGACTTCAAAATTGGACAAATACTCAACAATAGCATACATGTTTGCAGGAGATGCTGAAGTCTAGATGGGGGCCAGTGACGTACTTATGTGTTTTCGTACAGCAATGTTGTCAATGCTCACCACGATGTATGACGGTAACGATTTGGGGTGTGTCAGCTGTTAGTTCTACACAGCCAATGGGAGAGTGGCGGGCAAATGGTATGTCTGGAAGCAAGACACACTTAACATTCTCACATCAGTTCAGAGGCGAAATCTGCTGTGTGTTCAGGAAAAAAAAAAAAAAACAGCTACATTTTCAGTTCCCGCAATAACCACAACTTCAGAAATCGCAATTTATTTGGAAGAAATGGCCAAATATTTGTGACAATGGAGATATAACTTTCACAGCTGTCCTGTTAGGATGATAATTAAAAACAAAGATACCACAGATGACAGGCAAAGTAAACAAAAAAAGGAAGTACAGGTAGAAAAAAAATGTTAAAAATTCTTTTTGTTATTTTATTTCTCCTTGTATTATAAAAATATAAATTAACAAATGGCATAAATTTAGAGTAGGTGTAATGTTAACTTTTTTGGACAGATCCCTTAAATCAATAAAAGTTTGTAACTTTGATTAGCCAGAATATGTTAAAAATAATTTTTTCACAATGAGACCCTTAAAAAAAGGAGGAGGGGTTGCCTTATATTCAGGGTTGTTTTATACTTAGGTAGATACAGTAATAAAGTTAGTAGGTTATTAACCACCAGCAATACCGCCACCTTGGCAGCTGCCACCCATTCCATACCAAGAAGTCCCTTCCTTACAGCCTAGCCACCCATATGGTCACCACATTAGCAGTGACGAGCTGTCCCTCTCGAAATATACCAAGGGTCTCACTGAAGCCCTCATAGACCATAATTATCGTCCCAGCCTTGTGCAAAAACAAATCTCCCGTGCCTTATCTCCCCAGTCTCCCACCACCTCCGAAAGTCTCACTGTCTGGCTACAGTGGAGCATTCCCCTCATAACTCAGTACCACCCAGAACTGGAGCAACTGAATTACATTCTCCACCAGGGTTTCGATTACCTCTCGTCCCTGAAATGAGAAATATGCTGCCCACTAACTTTACCAATCCTCCCATCGTTGTATTCCGCAGTCCACTGAACCTACATAATATACTCATCCATCCATACACAACCCCTACTCCCAACCCCTACCTTGTGGTCATATCTCTGTAATAGACCTAGATGCAAGAACTGTCCCACACATTCTCCCACTACCACCTACTCCACCCTGGTCACAAACATCAGCTATCCCATCAAATGCAGGGCTACCTGTGAAATGGTTCATGTGATCTACAAGCTCAGCTGCAACCACTGTGCTGCATTCTATGTGGGCATGACAACCAACAAGCCGTCTGTCTGCATGAATGGCCACCGAAAAACTGTGGCCAAGCAACAAGTGGGCCACCCTGTTGCTGAGCACACTGCCCAACATGGCATCCTTCATTTTAATGACAGCTTCACCAGCTGTGCCATATGGATACTTCCCACAAATACCAGCTTTTCTGAATTGTGCGATTGGGAAATTTCCCTGCAATATATCTTAGTGCGATTGGGAACTTTCCCTGCAATATATCCTACACTCCCAAAACCATCCTGGCCTCAACTTCATTAGTCACTGACCTCACCCACGCAGCTGCTTCCCTGATCTCATTCCAGCACTACAGAGCCATCATTCCACTATTGCACCCATTCTTTTTACTTCTCTCCTTTTCCGATCCCCCCCCCCCCCCCCTCACTTCTCCCCTAGCCTCAGGCATACCTCCCAATTGCACATAGCTGCTTTACCCTCTCTCCACCTCATCCCTGCACACTCCCCAGCACCCAACAGTGCTTTACTGCCCCCCCCCCCCCCCCCACTGTCATTCCCCCTCCCTGCCCCAGCATCCTCCTTAATCCCATCCAGTCGCCACTCCTATCGTGCATGGGTGCTGTAGCTCGCAGTGTGGCCAGAGATGGCAGTCATGTGTGTGTGTTGCATTTGCACGAGTGTGTTTGCATGTCTGTTGCCATACTGGCTGAAAGCTAATTTGTGACAGTCTTTTTGTTGTGCCCATCTGAAACTCAGCATCTATGCTATATGGCGAGAGGCAACTTTCCTTTACATAATATAATAACTGTTGCTGACGTTGGTGGAATCTCAAGCAAAAAAGCAACATTTATTTTAAAAATAAACAAATATATTCCATGGAAATCAATCAGGTCTATGCTCACATTCTGATGCAGAGGTAGAAGACACAGCTTGTTCGAGAAACTGATAAATGATAGCAAACCCCACTACAAGATGATAATGGGTAATTTTTTACGTAAAAGTAGGACAAAAACTGTGGAACAGTTCTTCAGGCTGGGTATAATACCAGAAATGACAAGATGTTATAAATTAGAAGAATTTACTGAGAAAAGCCATATGTTTTTCTTCAACACGAAAACTAATACGAAGGATCAAGAGGAACTAAAAATGAAACTGATTGTATTGTATAAAATAAGAGACTCCTACAGCAGGAAGCTAGAAATGCAGATTATGAGTATTTACTATAAAGTAAGAAGATATTTCAGATTAAATTATGCAACTTCTTTGACATATTCAGAAATAAATATGATCTCAATAAACAATTGCGGCAGTTATAAAATTAAAGTATTTGGGCATACAGAAAAAGATGTTACTGGTAGAAAGAATGCAAAAAGAAAAGAAAATATGAAATCAAACCAGATAGCTGTTAACGAGAAGATCAGAGTTACAAGTAAATGCCAATAGTAACAATAGATTATGCTGACTTCAATAGAACTACTGGAAATGTTTTCAACAGAATGTAAGGAGATACAATGTAAGTTTGATACAAGAAACATCTGTAAACAATAAAAGTATAATTAAAATAAAACAAACAGTGGGTGAACACCACAGTATACCACTTAACAATGTACATGGTACAGAAACTAACAACATGGATAAAATTACATACCTAAATATTTCTTTAAATTTTGAATTTATTCAAGAAATGACTCGGAAATAAAGACAATAATGACCATCTGGAAGTTACAGCAGTTGAGATGTACACAGCAATTTGAGATATAAAAAATGGAAAGGTGCTGGGAAGTGATGATGTTTCTGTAAGAATGGTGAATCCTCTAGAATAATGTACATAAATGTCTGTGGTGAAAGACAATTAGTTTAAAGTGGGACAATGCTGAAATCGTTCTATCTCACAAGAAAGAAGACAGACAAAAGAAATAAAAACCTATAGATTGATCAATGACATTTCCTAAATGTTCAATATCTATATCTATGACAACAATGTAAGTGTCTTTCAACTGCGCTTGTCTGCAACTTAATGTGTCATCTATCCAACCCCCATCATACCCACAGTATTCCTCCTCGTCCACCACCCGTAGCAGCTAAACCCTGCCTACCTGACCTTTTCACTTTGTCACATTCCTCAAACTCCCTACCAACTCTCCACCAAATTGAGAGCCAAAACATTCCCATAACACTGTTGTTAACCTTTCCACCAAAATCCTCAGCTCCACAGAAGTTTCAGTCCTATCCAAAGGCCTCACCCTTAGCCCTGCACCCAAATTTAACCATGCTGAACTTGTCAAGGACCCACTCTCCTTCTCCCGATCCCTGCAATAGTACTATCCTGGAGTGGAACAACTGAACCACATTCTTCACCAGTGCTTTGATTACTTATCATTATGCTCTGAAATGAGGGATGTCCTACCCAAGATATTTTCCACAACTGGTGCTCCGTCGCCCATCCAACATCAGGTGCAAAGCCTGCCAAATCCACCCACCAGCACTTCCTATTCCAGTACTGTCACAGGTTTATCCTACCCTATCAGGGATCAGGCCACCTGTGAAAGCAGCCATGTCATTTACCAGCATTGTTGTAATCATTGTACAACTTTCTATATTGGTACGAATACCAACCAGCTGTCCACCAGGATGTACGGCCACCGCAAATTGTGGCCAAGAACAAAGTAGACCACCCTGTGGCACAACATGCAGCTGAACATGGCGTACTTGATTTCAATGGCTGCTTCATTATCTGAGTCATTCTCTGCTCCTGAACTTAGGGTAATATACTGTTCCCGCACCCTCCACCCAACAGTTTCATGCCGTCTGTCCACCACCTCTTCCATATTCTCATCTCCCAATGTTGCCCTCTGCCAAAACACCCCACCCCACTCTCCTATTTTTCTCTGTTTTACTCACCTCCCTGCCCCACAGCCTCCTGTTGCTGAACCTGTTGGCAGAGTTGTCCCTGCACACTCCATCTGACAGTGCTCCTCTCTCTACCCCCTGCCCCCCATATACTGCTATCCCTTCCGCATATGACAGCTGCATTCTGGTCTGACCTGCCGCAGTTGACTGTGCAACAGGTGTGCTTGCTTGTGTGAATGAGTGGTGTGTGTTTCTTTTTCTGATGAAGGCTGTGGCCAAAAGCTTAGGTGTATGTGTCTTTTAATTATGTCTGTCTGTAACTTAACATGTCATCTTTATGGTAAGTAGCAATCTATCCTTGGCTTACATGTTTAATATTACGAAAAGGTTGAGTTGCAGACAGGCACAACAAAAAGACAACTCAACAAGTGAGCTTTAACCCAAAAGCCCTTCATCCAATCCCCTCCCCCCCTCACACACACACACACACACACACACACACACACACACAAAGCTGAGCGTTTGTAAGAACTACTCCCAGGCCCTTGGACTGAAGTGGGCCAAATTTGATAAACTAACTCCTGCTAGGATCAACATTTTGGGGTGGGGGAGGGTTCATAATACGTAGGTTGGAACTTAAATAGTGGCAACACTGCTGTGGAGACACTAGGCAATGGAATTTACAATTGTCACTGATAGCACATGTTGACATACCTACCTTACCTCCAAGCAAATGGACTCGCTTGTCCCATGTCACTGGCATGCGCACCATCGAGGGAAAAACAGTCACTTGTGAATGAGCGGTCTAATGTAACGGTGTCACTATGTTATACGACTGTGATGGTGTTAGGATAACACATTACGTTCCTCCATGGCAGACCGTCAATGCACGGTATTACTGTTCATTTTTGGAGCATCACCTGCGACCAGCTTTGCGAAAGAAGTGGTGACACTTTCTGCGCAACCCACCCATCATTTTGCACGACAACGCATGGGCGCATACAGCGCAAGCTGTGGTTGCTCTGTCTGGTCAATGGGACTAGGAAGTACTGTACCATCCACCATTTTCCCCGTGACTTTGATCTGATTTGATTTGATTCTGAACATGAAGGACCAACTTTGTGGCATTTGCTTCAGAACTGTTCCAGAGATTCGACAGGCAGTAGACCGCTCCATTCACACAATAAACAGAACAGGCTCTGCTAACAGTATAGTATGCCTTCCACATCGCTGGCAATGGGTTCTACACAACGCTGGTGACTACTTTGAAGGACAGTAACAAGTGCAAACATGTAACTCTTTTGTATCGGTTGTGAACAAATAGTTGCCATTATTTAGGTTTCAACCCTCGTATTCCAGCTCTAGTATTTATGGATGTACAGACATTTTTAAGCTCGTGGCATATAGTTGCTCTGAATGATAGGTGTGTTGCATAGGAATAGCATCAACCTGCCTTATCAACCTGCTTTGCAGGGCAGCCTACACATCATGGGACACACAGTGTTTCCAAACCCTTGATGTATAGACTGTGCTGCACAAGAAGCATGTTGGGGGAGTACACCAGCCTGCTTTACTGACGTCTTTTACAGGGTCTACACATGTGGATGTGAGTGGTCATGCCAAGGAGGAAGGTTGAGATGGATAGAGGGCAAGATTTGAGAGGAGGGAATGAGGGGCTGATCTATGGGGAAGAGGGGGCAGGCAGTGATCAGTAGGGATAGTTGGGGCAGGAGGAGATACAAAAATGAAGGAGGGGAAGGAGGACACACACACACACACACACACACACACACACACACACACACACACACACACACACACACACACACAGAGAGAGAGAGAGAGAGAGAGAGAGAGAGAGAGAGAGAGAGAGAGAGGAGCTGAGATATAGGAGGAAGAGATGGACAGGTAAGGAGGTGAGGAGGTAATTGGCAAAGAGAGAGGGTACGTGGAGAGGGACCAAAAGATGTGCGAATTATAAGTGACACACATGTACAGAGGCAAAGAAACAGGGAAAATGCTAGTATCCACTAAAATTATTACCAACCACATAGAAACTAAATATTATTATAATCTAGCAAAGGTCTGTGCATGCTTAAGATGCAGGTATCACACAATGGACCACTTTCAAAGTCATGGGCAAAATTATGGAAGGAAACAAAAGATTATGAATAAATACTTTTTTCTTAAATACATACATTTTGAGAAAAGTTTTCACTCAGTTTCAAGCAATCTGTACTGGCACCATAGGGAAAGAAGGCATCAATTCATTCTAAGTTATCACATTGAGGAATGAATGCATATAAGATACAGCTTCCACATATTTCATCTGAATAGTGGGAAATTCAGAACTGAGGAGAGTCCAGCGAAGTGATTCCATACCACCAAATATGTTCTCAACAGTCTCTGACAACATTTTCAGATCCTCAAACCAGGCAAATGAAGAAGGAAACACGGTAATTAAACACATCCGAATCACTCTCAGTTTGCTGAGTACACTATACTTTTACCCTATGACAAACATAGCCTTTCATAACAATGGAAGAGCCTTATAGAGCAAGTTCGTAAGTAGGACAAAGACTCAGTTATAACAATATTAAAGTAAAGAACAATATATTCACTGAAGAGGAAATAATACAAGATTAATAATCATAGAACCAGCTGATCAGCTTTTGTATTTAGGACAGCTGAAGAAAATGATGGGATGGACAGCAAAAGAAACAATCAGAAAAATAAAAATAGCGTGGAATGGTTTAGGTAAACAAAATACATTTTTCCAAAACGTAGCTTCCAACATTTCTACATGGGAAGTTTGCAGTCAGTGTGTACTATCTGTTTTGACCAACAACAATGAGGCAATGGTCTTTAAGAGACAGGAAAAGTAATCAAGTTGAACAGAGAAAAGACCGGACTGCACGGCAAAATTGTGACTAATGATAATTAAACAGAGGTACGCAGAACTTGTAACGAGCTGAATAGGTGGAAGGTGGACCACGAAATTTCTTTGCTTAGCCCAAAGTGATAAGAAAACACTGTAATGATACCCTTTCCTTTTCATAATTGTTATTCCATTATGGATTTTCAATTGTTTGATTTAATCTAATTGAAGGTGGATTAATAGCATTAGAAAAACATGAAGGAGCAACATAAATACATCTCTAGCTGCTGCTGATGATGATGGTGGTGATAAATTTTAGCACAATTTTGTTCCCTAATTTTGTAATAAAGTGATATCTGTGAGATTCTTTTTTGTTCTGGGCAGCTGTTCATGACTTTTCTGAAAGACAGGAACTATCTGCACTATTTTCTAATCACATGGAATGCTGCTTTGTTTCAGTAACCTGAAGTAGAAGAGGGACCATGTCTTCTGCATATTCAAAGCAAACTGACAGTTATTCAAGTGGGTCCAGTGACCTTCCTTTATCAAGTGACTCCAGCTGTTTTCCCATCTCTCTCTCATGTATTTCTGTCTCTCGAGAATCTGTCATTTCTTTGACCATGCAGCACCCAGGAGTATTTGGGCCAAACTTGTCTTCAAACATATACTTAAAGATGTATAAAAAGTGATCTGTCAACTAGAACTTTCACTGCCTATGTGCAAATAAGTATTAATTTTCAACAGTATTTAACACAGAACTACCAGAACAAGCCGTTCCACATCAAATGAGTAATCTTGAAACTCAAAGTGATATAAATAGAATGTCTGGACCTAACTATAATTTATGGCAATGGAAATATCATAGCCCAAATGTAAATAATGATTTGGAAAACAGATCACAGCTGGTTTCAGGCACACAATATAATCAACATTCAGAGGCAATTTATGTGCCTATTAATGACTTAACATTTAAAGTGAAGGTAAATAGTAAATTATTATGGATAATACAGAGGCATCTTTTTGATTTCGCTTCTACTATGGCTTGTACACAGTGATCTTAAAAAATCTGTGCTAATGTACAAAAATATGTGCAACTACCTGCTGTACATGAACTGTTGTGCTAACAATAAGCCCCAGTTTTTATAATTTTTATTAACAAAATATATTCAAAACATTGTGGGGAAAAGAAACTCAATCTCTCTACATTGAATAGAGGGTGGTAAAAAGAAACACATGAAGTATCAATTACTTCAATGTTCAAATACTGTTCTATGGTTACACAAAAATGGCATAGATCCCAAACTATTCTTATAGTGCCCATGTATCCCACTAACAGAGCTGTATGGGTGTGACCTCAGATAGATATATCAACAGTCAATACTCATTAGCATAGGAGGGTAAATCGAAACTGCAATAATAATCTTTGTTTATCAAACATTAACTTGGTGAATAAAATCTTCCACACTGGCAGTTAAAATACTTTTATAAAAAGTCACTATCTGCTTGGCCTCAATAGAGATGCATCTTCAGATGATAGGTTTTTTGAACAGTCGTGTCACAAAGTGACTGCTTACAGCCAAGTCCTATCATTCATAGATAAAAGCAGATAGAACTTGGCTCTAAGCAATCACTTTGTCATGACATGAGTGTTTAAAAAAAAACTATCACCTGAAGCTGCATCTCTATTGATGCAAAACAGTCAGTGACTTTTAATAAAGTATTTTAACAGCTAGTGTGGAAGATTTTATTTACCAAATAGAATTTTGGCTGCAGTTGTCCAACTTTTTAAATAATGTAAACACTAACTTGTTCTATAAATCTTCGACTCCAACTGCATCATGGAACTTTGAATATGTAGACACTGTTAAATTTATCTTACATCACAAGATTAGAGGTGTAAGCATTTGTTAAATTCTCATATTGGAAAGAAGAAGAAAGGAAGTTCAATATTCAGCAGTGACCATTTCCCTGTCCAATACTAATCATTTTGCCTTTAAAATAGGTTCTCCCTTTTCTCTCTGTTGATGTAATTATGAACATGTTGGAAGGATAAGTCTCTCTTCTTTCTTCATGTTATCTCTTAAAAAGAGGAGAAATGAACAATGGACGCAATAGCTAAAAAAATCTTTTGGGTCCCTTACTTCTCCTCTACCAGTTACTCTGATGCTGCAAAAAAGCGTTAGTCATCTTTCTTTCTGGATTGAGATACTGCCAATTACTGTGTAACTAAAGCATAATTGAGACTACAATGACCAACCATAAATACCTTTCTACAATTTTACAGTAACATTCTCTTAAAAATGTGCATGTTATTGTATAATACAAGTAACAATACAGCAGAAAATAAATATGCACTGTTACAAACCTTCAGTGTCTGTAGCACTGTCTAGAATTTTCAAGAACTTTGTTTTCCATGATGATGACAATGATTCCTCTTGAATTCCTATAACTGGTTGACAACGGCCAGTACCAAAAGAAATTATGCACTGAATAGGAGAGCCAGGCCACAGGTGTCGTGCCTCATGGACAGCCACAGCACATGGATTATTTACAAGAATACCACCATCCTAAAAGTAATGCATATATTTATTAGAGTATTTAGAGTAGAAATGTAATGACATAATGGAAAAAAGCACAAGTAGCAGAAATGGCCAGTCAACTAGTAAGAAAATTTTATGTAATCACATTGTAGTTCTCATGCTTGTTCTGGGGTACTTCAAGATAGATCTGAGTGAAAATAAGTAATATCCTAAATAACATCAATATTTCTTGTTTATGTTATAATAATAGAAGAGACAGGATGTAAATGAAAAAAAATGACAAATAAGAATTACTGCAGATGACTACACAAATTCAACTGACTGAGGCACATAGTCATAGGTAATTGTAATTTTTTTTTTCAAAGCTTTAAAAGACTTTGTGAGTGGTTAGCAAGGCGGCTGATGAGTGCTGGAGTAAAAAGAGTGACGCCTAGGAAGAGGTAAGATATTGTTGGCCAGGTAGGACATGTGGAAGGATGAAGAAAGTTTCCTATCAAGCATAAGCCCCAAGAATTTCACAGGTTCAGTGAATGGAAGTGCAACAGGCCCAAGATGTAAAGACAGGAAGAAACTCAGTCCCCCACCAGAAATTCATACAAATTGTTTTGTCAGTGGAAAAGCAAAAGCCATTGTCGATGCTTCATGAGTAAAGACAATCAAGACATCACTGAAGGTGCCGCTCAAGGAGACAAGTTCATGAAGAACCGCAATAGACTGCAATGTTGTCAATTAAAAGGGAACCGAAGATGCCTGGCACGAGACAATCCATAACAGAGTAAAATGTAAATGTCGTGTGACTAGGGCCTCACTTCAGGCAGACGGTTCGCCGGGTGCAAGTCTTTCGATTTGACGCCACTTCGGCAACTTGTGCATCAATGGGGATGAAATGATGATGACTAGGACAACACAACACCCAGTCCCTGAGCTGAAAAAATCTCCGACCCAGCCTGGAATCGAACCCGGGCCCTTAGGATTGACATTCTGTCGCGCTGACCACTCAGCTACCAGGGGCGTACACCATTACAGAGTTAATGGCTACAGCAAAGAGGACGATGCTCAGGATGGAGCCTTGAGGCACCCTCTTTTCCTGGATAAAGGTCTTCAACAAGGCTGAAACTCTGCTTTTAAAAATTCCTGAAGGAACTGGGACAGGCAATCTCAGAAGCCCAAAGTGTGTAGAGTAGGATACCATCCTGCAGCAGGTGTTGTACGCTTTCTCCAAATCAAGAAACATGGCCACAGCCTGGTATTTTCACAGAAAACTGTTCATGAAATGGGTTGACAAAGTGAAGAGATGGTCAACTGCAGAACAGCATACACAAAATCCACACTGTGCAGTGGGTAGTAGATTGTGAGACTTGAGCCACCATGAATCATACGTTCTCACCTTGCAAACACAACTGGTGAGAGAAATAGGGTGGTAGCTAGAAGCAAAGTGTTTGTCCTTACTGGGGTTTGGTATGAGTATGACAGTGGCTGCACACCAATGTCTGGCAAATGTGCCATCTGCACAAATGCGATTGTACATACGAAGGAGAATGTGTTTGCCTGCAAAAGAAAGGTGCTGCAACATCTGAAAGTGAATATCGTCTGGCCCTAGGGTGGTGGAAGATCAGGATGAGGTTGAGAGCATGGTCAAGTTCCCTCATAGTAAGGGCAGCATCATAGCATTCATGATTTGAGAGGAGCAGGATACCACCCGAGCCTCCTTCACTTGTTTTTTAGGGAGGAAGACAGGGTGATGGTAGGTGGAGTTTGAAATCTTCCAGAATAGATGCCCAAGGTGTTGGAGATAGCAACAGGATCCACAATGACATCATCTGCTATAGTCAGGCTGGAAATCAGGGAATGAACCTTGGTCCCAGAGAACCAAAAGAGGTTGCCCCACACAACAGAAGAGAGAGTGAGACTGTTAAAACGACTAGTAAAGGAAATCTAGTTAGCTTTTTTGGTATACCAAACAATGCATCGACACTGCATGTGCAACTGTTTATAATGCATACAGTTTGCCATCACAGGATGACGGTTAAAAATGCGGAGAGCATGTCTCCATATGCGAATCACACCTTGGTTCACCTCAGTCCACAAGGAGACCGGGACACGGTGTGGTGAAGTAGTAGTGTGAAGTGCAGAACATTCTCCGGTGGTAAGAACAATGTTCATAAGGTACTTTACCTGGTCATCACAACTGAGAAAATGTTTGTCAAAGGCCCCTGGTAGAAATAAGGTCTCCAGTCACCCTTAGAAAGCTGCACACTGGGTTTACATGCAGGTGGATTGAGAGTCACCAAACGGATAGCACAATGGAAATGTCTGCTTGAGTACATGTCAGAGAAAACAGACCACTCTAGACAACGGGCAAGCTGGGCAGTGCAGAATAAGAGGTCCTGATGGGAATAGGTGTGCATGGAGTATGAATGGAACATGGGTGCTCCAGTGTTAAGATAGATGAGGTTGAGCAGGTTAAGACCTGTCAAGAGGGAACCTCTAAGACAGGTCCTTGAAGAGTACCAAAGGGGATGATGGGCATTAAAGTCACCGAACAGCAAAAAGGGGTGAGGCAGCCGACCAGTAAGCTGGAGTCAGTCTGACCTGGTGACAGCTAATGAAGGAAGGATGTAGACATTATAAAGACAATTGGTGAAACGAGGAAGAAAAATGAGGACTGCAACAGCTTGCAGCCAAGTGTTCAAATAGTCTGATAGTTTGGCTATGGATGAGCGGCATGACCCCCCGCCCCCCCTCCGCCACGAGATGGAAGTTGTCGCGAGGATACAATTTTGTTTCTTGGAGGAACAACCAGGCATTGCAATTCCACGAGTAGCCTTAATTCCTCCTTGTTGGATCTAATGCCATGAATGTTCCACTGGAGAAGAGTCATAATGGGGAATGGGGAGGAGGGGACAAATGAAGGGCAATCATCTTGGTGGCTGCTGAGTGTCAGTCTTCGAAGATTCACTGCTACAGGACACAAGAGGCTGGAGGATCCTGCTCCATGAAATCTATGTAAGTTTCAGCATTCTCCCTGGGTCAGCCTGCAGCCTCTATGGCAAAAAATTGGGGTAGTGTGCACCAGCAAAATGGAGATCAGCTGGGTGAGAGTATCACATGGCGCCACTGTTCAAGAGGATCTCCAAGTCGGGGAATGAGAGAACCGTTTGTCTTTGATTTCTTAGAGCCTTTATGACTGGCAGACAAGGATTCAGACATTTGTTGGTTGGAGGGACATAAAAAGTTTCCGCGGGAGTGTTTCTTTTGTCCTTTATGGCCTGCCAGTAGTGTATCAGGTGATTTCAATGGCAAGGGCAAAGATTTGGTGGCTTGTCGTGCAGCTGCAAGAGGAGACTGAATGTTACTATGATACTGGGCGATTTCAGAACTGCAATACTGAACTGGTAGTCGCACGTCTGTGTGGCCATGTCCCTCATAGAGTGTGGCATAGCAAGGATGGTACTATAATTGTCGAATGGTAAAAAGCAGGGCTTTTGACTGGCCAACAACTTGTGTGTGACAGGGTAGGGTACTTTTTCCTTCACCCAGATCTCCTGGATGGCCCATTTATTACAACTGAATCACTTATTTCAGAAGGGCCCTATATCCATCTGACATTGTTTTGAGAGAAGTGGAAAAAACTGTTTTAATATTTTACGGGGCATTTTCTTAACTGTTTGCAGTGACCATCTGAGATATGCCACTATGAACAATTATCTTGATTTATTCTGTACTCAAATACTATATGCATTTATTGACCAGAGGTGAATATTTCTCTTTGACATATGGATTTTCAGAAATAAGTGAGACATAAAAATCTTAAAACCTTTACAGCACACAAAAAAACTGTCAATAAATATATAAGTAAATGTTAGAGACAATGTTTAAAGAATTCACAATATCTGCTTATGAAAACAAATTGTTAATCAATAATGAATATCACGAATAACACATCATCTGTGTCCAGAGCTCCCACAGCAGTGGCCACTGACGAACAGTATTTCAGAATTCTAGGATGTGTTGTTCTTGCACTATGTAAGCAGCCAACTTCTTTACACCTATCATCATCTTCGCATTGGCAGGAATGTAGTCATCTGAGTAGGCTTGAACAGCTGGGAAGTTGACACTGGATCAAGAAACTCCAGGTAGTCATAATCTGAATGGGTATTTAAACCACTGATCATACTGCAGGCTGTTAGAGACCCAAATACCTCATCGCTGATGACAAAAATGATGAAATGTTTAAACACTGAATGCTACTTTCAAGTCCCTTTGTGATGTAACTGTCTCTAGAGAATGAGTTGTCGTCCTCTTGTAAAGTCCCATCCACCATAACTTGAAGTCAACGATTTCATCTGTTGAGACAACCTTTATGGAGGATTGTCTTCTTGTACTAGATGATATAATCAGTCCAACATAATCCACAACAGTTTATACTCTGTCAGTTCTTTGCAGTGATCTCTTGATTGTGCCAAAAGCTCTATCAGACGGTAAGACTGAGTGTCCCCTGAGAAGAAAGAATACCTCTATTGTCCGAAATTTTCCAGCACCCACAAACGCTTGACACATTCTTATTAAACAAATCATTTTTGTTTAGTGCTAAACAGTTATCACAAAACAGATGTATAATTTTTATGTCTTTGGGATGCATGTGGTGATATGGTGATACAAGAAAGTGTGCACTTCATTAGGACCTTTGTGGGTAATGAAATGCCATATTGTCTTTCAGACTGTGAATGCCAAAAACATTAACTGTCAGCTACCAGAGATAAAATATGTTTTGAACAGGTACTCTTGGCAGATGAAGATTCTGCATGAAGTCAAATCTCAGACTTGAAATATGTTTATTTTCTTTACAAAGCCTTTCACTTACATTGAAAGTAGTATAAAATTTCTTGACTCTTCTCTCGTGCACCATTAAATTGCACACAGAAGTCCATCAAGACACCTCATTGAAACTTATGTTCACCATTAATTGCTCAAATTCACAACACGCATCTACCTGTGGTCTGCCGAAATGAAGGTCAAAATCCTGGTTAAATATTTTCACATAGTAGTCATATTTGATTGGAGAAAGGGAATTCACTTCTTTGAAAAGCTCATACGTGATCTTTCTATTCAGTCAGCACTAAGTAAAGGTACGCTTTACCGGCACAATGAGACCCCTTCATCAGAAATGATGGTATGTGCTCATCAACTTTGGCAATTTCAAGTACTGATATTGAATTACTGCTTATACATCATACTTTCCTCATACATCTTTAGGGCTTCTTCCAAGAAGAACCAGATGTCTTATTCTTCTCACCCTTTTTTCACCAACTGCAAAAAAGGTTAGAAATGCTTCTCTGCAAATTTGGATACAGTTTGTTCCCACCATACAATGGTATTTGAAAGAATTTGCTTTTGCATTTCTTCCTTCCCTTGGTCTAAGTTATTTTACTTTAATGCCAGTATTAGGCTCTGAAGGTAAAGATCTTGTTCATCTTTACTATTAAGATCCAGAACATGTCTGAGCCTTGATAATTGATCATCTTGACCAATGGATTCAAAACACTTAGAACTGCATGTTCAAGGCTGTCCGAAAGATTTTGCTGATATTAGCTTACCTCAATAATCATTATGCTTCAGTCCCTTTAGTTTAGCTGTTTTGATTACATTTCGTTCATAATGCTTAGGATAACGTACAACTTTCCTCCTCCTTTCCTTATGGAAAGGTTCAACTGCACAATCAGATTCTCTCATATTGATAAAATATAAGATACTATGAGGAAACAGTATCACATCCTACTGCTTGCTCTACAACAATGACTTTGAGACAAACTATAGATGCATTACCTATATCATTCTCCTGCCTTTTCTGACAATCACAGCATCTCACTAACATACATTGAGTTATTGTTCAAAAGTGTTGAGAGCAAAAACGTCCTATGTTCTGTACATAGGACTCTTTTGAAATTAATGAGAATTTCTCCACTGTATATTGCAGCTATCTGATAAAATGTGGAGGTCCTTTCCACACTCGATGAGTCAACCCCTAAAGAACACAAAAATGTAAATAGCTCAAAAGTCATAAAAGCTGAGTTAGGGTCCTTCTGAAATATAGGATTCAATTGTTACAGCAGGGAGAAGAAGGTGGGCAATCTCCCTCGTGAGCATCTCTACCACAACACATTTGGCTGTGTTTTGACAGGACATGAAAGTGTGGTTATAATGTTGACACAGGTAGCAATGCATCAGGTTTGGAATGTACGGTTGAAGTGTGGTGACTTCATAACCTGCCTTAATCTTCGATGGAAACACTACTCGATCAAATGTGAGAAAAAGAGTGCGTGTAGGCACTAAGTTTGTATCAGTCTTTTTCATCACTCGACGGACTGCAGTGGCGCCCCGATCAGAGATATAATTTTGGATTTCCCCCTTGGTCAGGCCAAGGAGCAGCCGAGTGTAACACCATGCAAAGAATTCAGCATACGACAGGCCTGGACACAAACACGACAATCTTGGAGGAGCGAAGCTGTAAGCAGTTCTTGGGCTTCAAAATTACAATTGGTCTCCAGAAGCAAAATCACAATAAGTAAGCAAGAGCAGGGTTTCACAGGGTCTGCAATGGCACCAACACCTTTCTGAATAATAAACAGAGTAACTGTAGCAAAAGACCGACCTCCGACCTCCAACCTCCTCCAGTACATGACACCACGAGGAACCGAGGTGCAACTGGGACAATTGTTAAATTTTTAGCCTCATTCTGTTTATGTTTAGTGGATGTTGACTGAGATGAAAATGATTGGCTCACTGTGAAAAAATCCCCCATGATTGCCAGCATCTTCAATGGCATGCTCCTGCCAACTGGGGGCCACCATCAGAAAGGAGAAGGGGGGGGGGGGGGGGGCGTCATCCGCCTTTAGGCGATTGTTCACACCTCAAGTCACACCTCCCAAAATCCAGACAGAGGGACCATTGGCAATTGGGAAGGTAACAGTTCAGGCAGTCACCCCTCCCTGGCCTGGCCTGTACCAGGGAGTATGAGAGAACCCTACCTGTTGACCCGGGGTTGGGGACTACACATAACTTATCACCTGTTATACACATGGGCTGGTCTTCAGGAGTACTTAGGTAGGAAGAAAAATCAAAGAGAGACCTCAAACGGCAAACCAGAGGAAGGGGAAGAGATGGAGAAGAAAGAAGTAGACGAGAGGCACTGTATATGCCGGACTGCCAAAACTTCAGAATGCATTCTCAAAAATATCGAAGACACATTCACCAGTGGAGGGAGGGGGGGGGGGAGGGGGGGGAGGAAGTAGGGGACGATTAGTAGGAGAATGGACACACATCATGCATTAGGCTGGGGACCAGTGGTAGCCAAGCATGAACTCACCAAAGAGTGGTGAGCCCCATGGGAAGTGCCTAAGATTTGCAATAAGCAACTGTGGATTGAATTTACAGATCATCACGCAGTTCCTTGGATACATGCAAGAAGTAATCTAACTAGCATATGCTTATATGCATTTATTAATTTACTGAGTTAGAGTGAACTAGCAGTGGCTATGTCTGCTTCATGAAGGAGAGAGAGTATACAGTCATCAATATAAGGTGACAAGGCAAAAGGAAGTCTGAACTATTTTTCAGGTAAAATCTCTCATTATCACGACAATATTAAATAAAACAGATATTATCTAAAGTGATGCATAAGAAATCCACAAATCTTGTGCAGGAGTAAATTAATGAAATGGGAATAACTTTCATATGCAATTATCCAAATAAATAGCAAACACAAAATTGCACACATGTTAAGAGTGTGATTATTTAATACAAAAGATAGTCCTCTAGCACAGTGAAATATATTAGCTACAGAAAAAGAAATAAAGTAAAACAGAATGTAATTTCAAAATAAAATGGTTGAAATGGAGAGCAAAGTTCTTGCTGATTCTGGAAAAAAAGTTTAAGTATAAGGAGATGATTACAGTTGTGTGCAGAGAAGTGTCAATTGATATTTTAAATGCTGTGATTTATATGTAGTAAAACTATCATAGACAATCTGTATAATAAATATAGAAAAAGGTTTCTGTAAACCAGACTCCAATTAATAAAAGCAGAAGTGAAAATTAGGGGGACTGGTATTGGAATAGAAGAGCTACGTTCTCATATACTTTATTAGTTATGACCCAAAGGGCGATTAAATGTAAATAATTTGATGGTAATTAAAAACACTATGTTCCAAGTTGCTGTAATTAGTTTAGGATGGTTTACATAATATCTTTCATCTTACCAGGGGCATATGAAGTGTGAGATGACATTTTTAGGATGACATGTCTCACTTCCAAGCTTCCATGACAACAAACATCTTTGTGACATTTATTAGGAAGTAAGTGTCGGGATATTCAACTGTAGGGTAGGGGGGTATTATTATTACATGTGCATATGGAAAACATCTTAAACCCATCTCTTCTGCAAGATGGGATGTCAAGTGAGGGTCACCACCTGCTGTGTGGGGCCACGTGTTTCTTGGTGTCATACTCTGAAGACATTTAGAAGACGAGAAAGAGAGGAAAGGTCATGGCTACAATAAACACCATGACAAATGACTGTCCAATTGGCTTATGTAAAGAGAAACTTCTTGTCATTATCTTGTACAAGCTATGTATGTACAAGAATTGCCACCCCAATTAGTGTATGAGATTGTGTTGTTGTAAAACAAAGTGTGAATACAGAAAGTTCAAAGTTCAGTTGTTTATGTAATTCATGTAGCTTGGAGGATGCTCTCTTTCAGCAACCATTCACACAGAATGAGTGGTAGTCCTGTGGAGACTGCTGGACTACAGATATGCGGCACTGACTAGCAGGTTCACCTCAGTGTAAACATTACGAAAGGTGACCACATGAATTTTTTAAAAATAAATCTACTGATATCACACATACGAGGGTTACAGATCACACACAGGAAATGTAACACTGATGCCATACCAAAAACCACTGATGTTCATTTCCACTAGTGGTCAATTCTGAATTGCGTAGTGGTGAGAATTCTTAGCAACAACGAAATTAAGCACGTGGGCTTCTGCAGCCTGTGGCGAGCTTACTGAAATCCTCATCACTTAAAAAACTTAAAATGCTAAAATAACTGACATTTCAGCCATGTCACAATGGCCTTCCTCAGAGCACATACAAATTTAGCTGAAGGAAGGTGCTCCAATGTATTGTGTTTCTAAGGTCGTCATAAGATCACCACTGTCAATATTCTTAGATTTTATTGGGTCTAAATACAAACAGTCAGTGCCAGTAGATAGGGAGGGGATATAAGGCATACTAGGCATGGGTTACATGGCACACTGGTAATTGGTAGCCCACTACAAACTGGTGATAAGCTTATATGGACTGTGTGTTCCAACTGTTAGTTGCAGTAAAGCAGTGCCCGTTCTGTACATTTTGCTTGCTTAGTCAGTTGTACTAGTGTCTGGTGAGACACTGCTATGCGATCGTACTGTATGTTGTTCTGAGAATTGCTCGCAACCAGAACAATGAAAGCCTTTGGCTATTCTCTCTAATGACGGTAAGCTGCTTCAGTATTTCAACTGCCTCTCTCATTTTGTGAGTACATGTCCATCACATTGATGCTGAAATCAAAAGGCCATGAAAAAGTAAGAATACTGCAAAAAGTGAAACATCCAAACATAACACTATACTGGAAGAAAGAGTCACCACAGAATATCCTGGGAAGAATCACTCAATGATTATCCAGGCTGATAGATACACTCACCTGCAGAGAACACAGGTGAAATCTGACTGAAGATAGTTAACTAAGACTCTTAAGATAATTGACTAAGAAACGAGCCTTAATCGAAGACTCTAGAATTTATCATGACACAGCCAGAGGACTGATTATTGAAGTCTCTGAGCAATAATTTGTGGAATATTTAAATCCATAAGGAAAGCTATACAGGGTGTTACAAAAAGGCATGGCCAAACTTTCAGGAAACATTCCTCACACACAAAGAAAGAAAATATGTTATGTGGACACGTGTCCGGAAACGCTTACTTTCCATGCTAGAGCTCATTTTATTACTTCTCTTCAAATCACATTAATCATGGAATGGAAACACACAGCAACAGAACGTACCAGTGTGACTTCAAGCACTTTGTTACAGGAAATGTTCAAAATGTCCTCCATTAGTGAGGATACATGCATCCACCCTCCGTTGCATGGAATCCCTGATGCGCTGATGCAGCCCTGGAGAATGGCGTATAATGTCACACCCGTCCACAATACGAGCACAAAGAGTCTCTACATTTGGTACCGGGGTTGCGTAGACAAGAGCTTTCAAATGCCCCCATAAATGAAAGTCAAGAGGGTTGAGGTCAGGAGAGCATGGAGGCCATGGAATTGGTACACCTCTACCAATCCATCGGTCACCGAATCTGTTGTTGAGAAGCGTACGAACACTTCGACTGAAATGTGCAGGAGCTCCATCGTGCATGAACCACATGTTGTGTCGTACTTGTAAAGGCACATGTTCTATCAGGACAGGTAGAGTATCCCGTATGAAATCATGATAACGTGCTCCATTGAGTGTAGGTGGAAGAACTAAAATGATCTCTAACATGGAAATTAAGCGTTTCCGGACACATGTCCACATAACATCTCTTCTTTATTTGTGTGTGAGGAATGTTTCCTGAAAGTTTGGCCGTACCTTTTTGTAACACCCTGTATGCTTAGGCCTATAGCTGATGGGATCAAATCAGCTACATACAATCTGGTGAAGTGTATGGTCAGAAAACTATGTCACCTTGTGGAACACACAGAATATGCAGAAACATATGTGAACACTGTAGATAACATATTCACGATTAGTACATAAGTACAGAAAATTAACTTAATGATCAGCTTTGACACAAAATCTTTCACCAAAATATGAGGCTATTAACATTCTACATGCAGGAGTACCCACTGATTTTGTACCTGATGCAATTACATTTCTCATCAACTTACTTCACCTAGTGTCATAAATATTTTGAACAAATGGCTAGAGTGACAATGGAATCCACTCTCTGTTCAACAGCAGTGCGTATTTTCATGGAAACTTACAAACAAATTACATTAAGCTCCAGTTAGTCCAAAAGATTCTTTGTGACAATATTATACAATGTGTGGACTGCTACTCACCATATAGAGGAGATGTTGAGTTACAAACAGGCACAATGAAAAGACTGCTAACCAAGTGAGCTTTCAGTCAAGAAGGCCTTCGTCTAAAGTACACACACACACACACACACACACACACACACACACACACACACACACAGGAAAAAAAATCGTGCAAGCACACACTTACGACCTCTGTCTCTGGCCTCTGGCCCACACAAGCACAAACATACAACCACTGTCTCTGGCCACTGAGGCCAGAGACAGTGGTCACATCTGAGTTACGTTTGCACGAATGTGTGCGTGTGTTGTCTACACGAGTCACAACATATCTTTTCAGTCACAACATATCTTTTCAAACAATGGAAAGTCCAGGATGGAAAAGTGACAGTATTATGAAAAGGGTAGAGTGATACTCACCATATAATGGAGATGCTGAGTCGCAGACAGGTACAACAAAAAGACAGCTTAGCAGTGTGAGCTTTCAGCCAAAAAGGCCTTTGTTGAAAGTAGACAGCACATGCACATATCATTCATACAAGTGAACTCAGACGTGACCACTGGGGCCAGAAACAGGGGTCGTGTGTGTGTGTTTTGTGCCTGCATGATTTTGTGTGTGTGTGTGTGTGTGTGTGTGTGTGTGTGTGTGTGTGTGTGTGTTTTTTGTCCACTTTCGATGAAGCCCTTTTTCGCCGAACATTCAACATCTCCACTATATGGAAAGTAGCACACTATCCTTCTCATAAAACATTATTAAATTCTGGATTTTCCATTGTTTGAAAAGATATGATGTGATGTGATTAACGTGACTCACTTGAAAAGATCCAACAAAAATGAAAAAGTTCACAGCAGAAAAACATGAATATCTGACCGCTGGGTTGGAAAAGGATGAGCCAGCCAATATGCAACACACTAAAACTTCCAATTAAAACTTTTGACTGGAGCTGGCATAAAACAAAATTTTAAAAGCTTTCTCTCACCTGTGTCACTCTCATTAAAACAAACTGATGTTTACTATTTGCAGTGCTTGCGTTTTACAATGTACTATGCAATGTCCTTCAAACATGCATGCATGACATACATGGCAAACAGTATTTACATGTATAAGACTGGCCACAACGAAAGTAATAAAGTCTCTCCTTGTACAGGAGTCACAGCAATAGCGTCAGTGCAGGACATAAACACTCGCTGACATGTAGAGATTTGGGTCAGTCCTGGAGGTGTGATCGGATTGCTGAAATGGTTAAGGTGAACGCTCATGTAAAGCGGAGAAATCTGGGTTTGGGAGAGTCCTGGGCCACCACAAATTTTCATTTGTCACAAATAAATTGTGCAGCTGAAGTCTAATGGTATTCACAATTCTGAATATGTTTGTTCCAAAATGACTTATTTCTACAACTGCCCCGTTGTGAAACCATAATGTAAAGTCTTAAAATGTGGCTACAACATCACGGAAACATTTACAAGTTGTTGACACCTCTTTGCTAAATAGTTACAGTCTCAACAGAAACACTGAAATGAGTGAAGAGGGAGCTGAAGAAGAAGTGGATGTTATTGCAAATAATGGATACCTCCCACCCCTTCCTTCCTTCACTGCCAGCTTACAGTCAGTGTTATCAGTGCAAGCACATCACAGAGTAACTATACAGTATCTATAAGTGATTTCTCATGAAGTTTTAGGTGAAAAGACTATCATGCATCTCGTTCAACTATTCATCTTGTGTGCAGATATTTGATGTACCAATGCTTTAGTTGTTGCTACAGTTAAGTCTTATGAACATGGGCTGAGAATGCATCCAGGCTGGCTATCCCAGTTAGTTTTGTTCACTTCAATAGAACAAACTGTCATCCAACTTCTATCTGAACAAGTGTGTGTTATAAATGTTACAATGAGACAATGCCAACTATTTGCGTTCCATAATTTTATGAATTTCTGCTATGGAAACAAGCAGCTCAACTAACGTGTAAACTAAGTTGTGTGTTTACCAGGTAAGACTCGCCTTAGTATTTCAATAATATGTGGAAACCAGTGTACATCACAAGCAGTAGTTAGCCTAACTACGGAATATGCACACAAGGTATCACTTATAATCAAAGAAGGTAAGAAAAACAGTAAATGCATTACTGGACATTAATATTTGTGGTGTTCACCTGATGTAAATATTCTCCTAGTTTAAACTCCTCAAAGTAAGATGGTGCTGCTGCAGATGCTCTGACTGCCTCCCACAATGCATGTTTGTAACCTCCTGTATACTGTGAAATTATTCCATATGGCAGAGAATAATTTCTAAATATAAAGGCTTGTACTCGTGGTTGATTAACAATAGCAGAGACGACAGCAATCTAGAAAAAATGTAAAAGATGACATTACCAATAGTTACAGACTACAAATAAATAAATTCAATGTAAATGGGGTGCACTCTTTGATTTAAATGCAACCTTGCATCTCCTGTGACTCAGCTGAAGGCATAAAGTGGGAAAGTGAAAGGAAGATTATGGTTTAACAGCTAACAAAAAAATGGTTCAAATGGCTCTGAGCACTATGGGACTCAACTGCTGTGGTCATAAGTCCCCTAGAACTTAGAACTAATTAAACCTAACTAACCTAAGGACAGCACACAACACCCAGCCATCACGAGGCAGAGAAAATCCCTGACCCCGCCGGGAATCGAACCCGGGAACCCGGGCGTAACAGCTAACAACAGGGTAATTAGACCTGAATAGAAGCTCAATTTATGGAAGGACAGGGAAGCACATTACCTTAAGCGCTTTTGGGAAAACACACAACACAGTTGAACCCCAGCCCTCTGAAACATGCAGAGAAGTAAAGGGGATGGTAAGCAGGGTGGGGTGACATGGATGCAAAAATTAATGACACCTAACATCAAAAATCTATCATAATTCTTCATACGACAGCCAAAAATGCTACTAAAATTTTGCTGAAAATTCTACGGTAAAAAGAACACAGCACGTCTAAAACTACCATTAACTATTGTTTTAGATACGTCATTTTGAATGTACAGTGTACCTTCAGCCAGCTAGATAAAAAATAATAACCCATTTATTTTACTTTTTCAACGCAACTCCCAATATATTCAGCCTTATGATATTTCGAAAACAATCAAAGCACTTCTTCCAAGTGGTTCTGGCACCACTTCTCTTCTGTAGAAAACTACTGTCCCACCAATAGAATCTTCACTTATGCAAACATGGCACACTCCTTTCATCAAAATTATGACCATACTGAGAGTGCCCAAGAACTTTGAATCCTACGACAGCTAAACTATCCAAAGAAAATTTTAAGTCAATACATTGCAGCACTGCCTTTATGAAATCCATATGTTATGATATTGGAAGTCACTGTTGGACTTTCTACTTTCAAGTAAAAACTGAACACAACACATTTCAAAATACTCTTACAGTGAGTAAGAGTAAGAACAGAAAACATCCTCTTGTACATAAATTGAGATTTTTCAGACTGCACCAGATAAGCCCCAACCTGCAAATACTTGTTTCTTATTCTGTGATTTAATTCCAATATTATATCAGTACAGCCAGTCTTATTCATCAGCAACAATGTTCTGTGTTTGTTTCTTATATTGGAACATTTCCTTCCCTATGTTTCCCTATCATTCTCTAACAATGCTGTGTATTTGTTTCTTATTTTGGAACATTTCCTGCCATCTGTTTCTACATCATGGAGAACAATATCAGCAATGATGAAATCATGTATATTTTTGTGTGTTCTCTCTGTACTGTACAAATTAAAGATGCTGTGAGAACTAATGATTATTCTATCTGGTTATATCCCCCATGCACCATGGACCTTGCCGTTGGTGGGATGGCTTGCGTGCCTCAGCAATACAGATAGCCATACTGTAGGAGCCTTTTCGGTAGATGCTGGGGCAACAGTCTGGATGACTGACTGATCTGGACTTGCAATATCAAGCAAAACGGCATTGTTGTGCCGGTATTGCGAATGGCTGAAAGTAGGGGAAACTACAGCTGTAATGTTTCCTGATGACATGGAGCTCTTCTGTGTGGTTAAATGATGATGGCATCCTCTCTTGGGTAAAATACTCCAGAAGTAAAATAGTTTCCCATTCGGATCTCTGGGTAAGGACTACTCAGGAGGATGTTGGCATCAAGAGAAACAAAACTGGCATTATGGATCACAGCATGGAATGTTATATCCTTTAATTGGGCAGGTTAGGTAGAAAATTTAGAAAGGGAAATGGATAGGTTGGTTGGTTGGATTAAAAGAGGGGGAAAGGGACCAAACTACAATGTCAACAGTCCCTTGTTCTGAATAAAGGAATGCCAGAAGTGTGAGAATAAAACAAATGAGACTCTCAACTCCAAACGGAATGAAAGGAAAAAAATCACAAGAACGGTGAAAGGCAACAAACATGTAAATGGACAAAAGGGGACAATAAAATCACAGAAACGCAAGAAACGGGATGAAAAGATTAAAACAACAAAGTAAATTACCATGGCTGGCTGACCATGAGGATAAAAAAAGTCAGCCACTCTGCAACACATTAAAACCTCCACCCTAGAAGCACTAGGGTGGAGGACACAGAGGGACAAAGGACAAACCCACCCTCACGAATAAAACGTAAAACTAAATCAGCCGATGAGGCGTTGTCAGATAAAATTAGCTGTGCACTCAAAGTGGGGCAGTGCACCAGAACATGAGCCACTGTCAACCGGGCGCCGCACCGACAATCAGGTGCGTCTTCATGGCGCAGGAGGTAACCATGGGTCACCCAAGCGTGGCCAATGTGGAGCCGACAGAGGACAACTGATTCCCTGCGAGTGGCCTGCATGGAAGACTTCCACAGATTCATAGTCTCTTTAATGACATGCAGTTTGTTGTGTGTCCTGTTATGCCATTCCGTCTCCCAAACCCAAAAAACCCTACGGCATAAGTCAGAACGCAGGTCAGGTTCAGAGATGCCCATCTCCAGAAGCGGTTTCCACGTAGCCTGTTCGGCCAGCCTGTTGGCAAGTTCGTTGCCTGGGATGTCGACGTGTCGTGGGGTCCACACAAACACCACTGTACGACAGGACCAGTCCAGGGTATAGATGGACTCCTGAATGGACGCTACCAAAGGATGGCGAGGGTAGCACTACTTGATAGCTTGTAGGCTGCTCAAGGAGTCAGTACACAGATGAAACCACTCCCCAGGGCATGAACGGATGTGCTCAAGAGCAGGAGATATAGCTACCAGCTCTGCAGTGAATACACTGCAGCCATCAGGCAAGGAATGCTGTTCAATAATGGCCTCTGTGGACAGAGGCGAAGCCAACATGACAATCAGCCATCGAGTCATCGGTGTAAACCATTTGAGAGCAACGCAACATGTCAAGAATCGAGAGGAAGTGACAGCGGAGAGTGGCAGGAGTAACTGAGTCCTTAGAGTCATGCAAAAGGTCCAGATGAATCTGTGGCCTGGGTATACACCATGGAGTTGTATGCAGATGGGCCTGGATGGGAGGTGGTAAAGGGAAGGACTACAGTTCAGACAGAAGGGATCACACACGAACCGCCGTCATTAGCCCTGACCTGTGCCGCTGATGTGGGGAGATGAACTGCCGCGGGTGGAAAAAGAAAACAGTAATTCGGATGCTCAGAAGAACTATGAGTGTGTGCAGTGTAACTGGTGAGCAATTGTGCACGTCGGATCTGCAATGTTGGGACTCTGGCCTCCACCGGGACACTGGTAACCGGACTCATTCTAAAAGCTCCCATCACTAGGCGATCGCCACAGTGGTGCGCTGGGTAGAGTACACGCAACGCTGAGGGCACCACCGAACCATAAACCAGACTCCCATATTCAAGGCGCATTTGAACAAGGGCTCTGTAGAGCTGCAGCAGAGTAGAGCGATCTGCAACCCAGTTGGTGCTGCTCAGGCAGTGGAGGGCATTGAGGTGCTGCCAGCACTTCCGCTTAAGCTGACGAAGGGGAGGTAGCCAAGTCAATCGGACATCGAAAACCAGTCCTAAGAATCGATATGTCTCCATTACAATGAGTGGATCATCATGAAGGTAAAGTTCTGGTTCCGGATGAATGGTACGATGCCGACAGAAGTACATGACACACGACTTAGTGGCCGAAAACTAGAAGCCGTGGGCAAGAGCCCATGACTGCACCTTGTCGATGGCTCCCTGTAGGTGCCACTCAACAACACCAGTACTGGTGGAGGAGTACGAAATGCAGAAATCGTCTGCATACGGAGAGGGTGAGATGGACGGCCCTACAGCTGCTGCTAGTCCATCAACGGCCACTAAAGATAGTGATACACTCAATACAGAGCCCTGTGGAAGCCCATTCTCCTGGATATGGGAGGAACTATTGGAGGCACCAACTTGGACACTGGAAGTACAGAGTGACAGGAAATTCTGGATAAAAATCGGGAGCGGGCCTCCGAGACTCACCCGCATAATGTGGCAAGGATATGATGTCGTCAGGTGGTGTCATACACTTTGCGTAGATCAAAAAAGGCAGCAACCAGGTCTTGGCATCTGGAAAAGGCTGTTCAGATGGCAGACTTGAGAGACACAAGATTATCAATGGTAGAGCGACCCTGGCAGAAGCCACCCTGACATGGAGCCAGTAGGCCACGTGACTCCATGACCCAACCCAATCGCCTACGCACCATACGTTCCAGCAGCTTACAAAGAACATTGGTGAGGGTGATGGGCTGATAGCTATCCACATCAAGCTGGTTTGTATCGGGTTTGAGCACTGGGATGATGGTGCTCTCCTGCCATTGTGATGAAAAGACGCCATCACACCAGATCCTGTTGAAGATGACAAGGAGATGGTGCTTGTAGTCAGACGAAAGATGTTTAATCATCTGACTGTGAATCCGATCTGGCCCAGGAGCTGTGTTGGGGCAATGTGCAAGGGCACTGAGGAGCTCCCACTCTGTAAATGGGGTGTTATAGGGTTCACTGTGGCATGTAGTGAACAAGAGGACTTCCCTTTCCATCCACCATTTGAGGGTGTGAAAAGCTAGGGGATAGTTTCCGACGCAGAGGCTCGAGCACAGTGCTCAGGAAACTGCTCGGCAATCGTATTTGCATTGCTACATAGCACACCATTGATGGTAACGCCAGGGACAACTGTTGGGGTCTGGTACCCAAAAAGACGTCTGATCTTCGTCCAGACTTGGGAAGATGACGTATGGCACCCATTCCTCGACACATACCTCTCCCAACACTCCTGTTTCCGTCGTTTTATAAGCTGGTATACACGCGCACATAGCCGCTTAAAGGCTATCAGATGCTCTAGGGAAGGGTGTCGCTTAAGAGGCTGTAGAGTTCGTCGACACACTGTAATTGCCTCAGCGGCTTCTGGTGGCCACCAAGCGACTGTCTTTCACTGGGGCCAACCTAAAGAGCGAGGGATCGCGTTTTCTGCTGCAGAAACGATCGTGGTAGTGACCTGCTCAACCTTGGTTGGTTGGTTGGTTGGTTGGTTGATTGGTTGGTTGGTTTGTTTGAGGGATACAGGGACCAAACTACAGGGTCATCAGTCCCTTGTGTAGTGTAACATTGCACTACAGCACCTTTTTGTACATTACATGTGACTGTACAATACAAACAGAAGCCTACTACAACAAGCTCTAAGCAGGTAAGCAAGCAGCGTGTTACACAGGAAAAGCATGTAACAAAGCATCAGATTATAAAAAACAATTTTTTAAATGTCTCTCTTAAATTGTATATGAGCTTGACAAGTTATGCCACATTATGCCTATTGGATTGTTTGGTTCTGAAACTGCATTACTGATGTGTGTCATACTGGTACATTACAAAAATATGTCTACTACAGGAGGAATGAGGATCTAAAGTAACACTATCATGTATAAACTATACCACTGCTAGCAATGCATAGCTATCTTAGTCTGGCTTTTGGTGCTCGTGAAGTAGTTTTGGTCCTTATAAAATTCAGTTAAGAGACAAGATGGAACTAAATGGAATTCTGCATTGTGAAATCATAAGAACTGAAAACAAAGTGATCAAAAAAGGACAATGGTAGACTCATATGGCCTCCACTGATACACACTACTTTATTAATTATCTTATGTTGCACTGGTATGCAAGAAGTTGGAATTTACAATATATTTAATAAAACTCAATGGCTTCAGTTTACAATTTTCTAACGAAAATTAGAGAAAGCCAATCATCTCTTCTTATTTTCCCTTTCCTTATGTTATTAGTTTAAAATTGCTCCTCTCATACTTGACAAGACTTTCACTCTGAAATCTGAAATTTATACACTCCTGGAAATTGAAATAAGAACACCATGAATTCATTGTCCCAGGAAGGGGAAACTTTATTGACACATTCCTGGGGTCAGATACATCACATGATCACACTGACAGAACCAGAGGCACATAGACACAGGCAACAGAACATGCACAATGTCGGCACTAGTACAGTGTATATCCACCTTTCGCAGCAATGCAGGCTGCTATTCTCCCATGGAGACGATCGTAGAGATGCTGCATGTAGTCCTGTGGAACGGCTTGCCATGCCATTTCCACCTGGCGCCTCAGTTGGACCAGCGTTCGTGCTGGACGTGCAGACTGCGTGAGACGACGCTTCATCCAGTCCCAAACATGCTCAATAGGGGACAGATCCGGAGATCTTGCTGGTCAGGGTAGTTGACTTACACCTTCTAGAGCACGTTGGGTGGCACGGGTTACATGCGGACGTGCATTGTCCTGTTGGAACAGCAAGTTCCCTTGCCGGTCTAGGAATGGTAGAACGATGGGTTCGATGACGGTTTGGATGTACCGTGCACTATTCAGTGTCCCCTCGACGATCACCAGTGGTGTACGGCCAGTGTAGGAGATCGCTCCCCACACCATGATGCCGGGTGTTGGCCCTGTGTGCCTCGGTCGTATGCAGTCCTGATTGTGGCGCTCACCTGCACGGCGCCACACACGCATACGACCATCATTGGCACCAAGGCAGAAGCGACTCTCATCGCTGAAGACGACACGTCTCCATTCGTCCCTCCATTCACGCCTGTCGCGACATCACTGGAGGCGGGCTGCACGATGTTGGGGCGTGAGCGGAAGACGGCCTAACGGTGTGCGGGACCGTAGCCCAGCTTCATGGACACAGTTGCGAATGGTCCTCGCCGATACCCCAGGAGCAACAGTGTCCCTAATTTGCTGGGAAGTGGCGGTGCGGTCCCCTACGGCACTGCGTAGGATCCTACGGTCTTGGCGTGCATCCGTGCGTCGCTGCGGTCCGGTCCCAGGTCGACGGGCACGTGCACCTTCCGCCGACCACAGGCGACAACATCGATGTACTGTGGAGACCTCACGCCCCACGTGTTGAGCAATTCGGCGGTACGTCCACCCGACCTCCCGCATGCCCACTATACGCCCTCGCTCAAAGTCCGTCAACTGCACATACGGTTCACGTCCACGCTGTCGCGGCATGCTACCAGTGTTAAAGACTCCGATGGAGCTCCGTATGGCACGGCAAACTGGCTGACACTGACGGCGGCGGTGCACAAATGCTGCGCAGCTAGCGCCATTCGACGGCCAACACCGCGGTTCCTGGTGTGTCCGCTGTGCCGTGCGTGTGATCATTGCTTGTACAGCCCTCTCGCAGTGTCCGGAGCAAGTATGGTGGGTCTGACACACCGGTGTCAATGTGTTCTTTTTTCCATTTCCAGGAGTGTATGTAGTTTTTCAGGAGAATAACATGCAAATCCTATTCGACAGGGACAGTAAGATATGAAAATAAAAAGAAACAACATTAATAAATTTTGAACGTTCAATTTATTTAGAATTTTTATTTTTCTTATAAAGCCACATTAATCTTCTACATACCTTTGGACAATTGGGACTTCTTGAGGTCTTTATAAGCTGTGTATCTCCAATATAATTTTTCAGCAGTTTCTCCCACAACTCAGTACTGTAATAGGAGTGAGACCATACTAAGCTGCTGGTTCCCCAAATAGGATTTTGAGTAAAGATTTCTGTACTTAGCTCTTTATAAAGTGTGGACACTTCATCTAATGGTTTTCTTTGGGCACCTAAAATCAATAAAAAGCCATTAATAACTGTAGAAGCAAGTGCAAAAACACATCAAAAAGTCTTATCTTATATACATACCAACAACACAAGCTAGTATAGCACCTGTACTAACACCACAGACGAAGTCAAACAATTCATATACACTTTTCCCAGTAAGTTCTTCCAGTTTCTTGAGCATCTCTATCACAACAACACCTCTGAAAAAAAAGGGGTACAAGATCATTAGTGGGGCTTCAATTATGTCATGTGTAAAAGTAATCTTTCCATCTCTGATGTAAATGGGTGCATATAAACCTGTAATAACTATAATCATTTATGCTATATGTTGAAAATTGAGACAATGAGCCTTTGGCTGTGTGAAATACAGGTTAATTCATACGAAAAAAGCAATCAGAGCAAGCAGCTACAGTTAACAATGCGCTGTTAGCAGTTTCAAACTGACAAGTTCATCATTACACAGTAGTTAAATGTGTACAGCCTTCGGAAGACCAACCCATCAGTTTGAAACAGGTAAAAGTACTATTTGTTCTTAATAAATAACATTATTAACTGTGGCTGGTTGTTGTTTTCACTTTTTTGAGAATTATACTGTACAATTATTTATTTATAAAACAGTCAAAGAAGGGCACAGTGAGCCAAGAAGAACAGCAAACCAAGCATAGGACCACCTGGTGTCAGATATAATACTAGTTATAAAAATAATTTCTTCATAGGCTTTCAGAATGGTAAAACACAATACAAACTGTTAAAATACGAAAAACCTAATCCACTACTCAACTGCACTGGAAGGAGAAACTGGAGGTCATCAAACGAAAATATAGCTCGAAAAAACAATCAAATTTTCTATACAATATACTGCATCCAATGAGATGCCACAAGAAATCTGGAGTGAGGATAAAGTAAAAAAAAAACAGTCCTGACAGTGAAAAAATAATGGTACATCACTTAGAATATTGGAAACTATTACTGTTTCATCCGCAAAAAATCAGAATCCATATTTGAGACCATGCTTGACACACAGACTGACTCTGCAGAAAATTTCCAGATGTAAGAATGTCCCATCATAATGCAAAAGTAGAATTGCTGACACACTCAGCACAATGTGAAAAAATTCATTGATCCCTTTGCCAGGCACTTTATTGTGAATAGCACAGTAATCACATAGATGTAGATGTAGATGAGCATCCTCAAAGATGGAAGATATGTAGTGGAATTATTACAAAAGAGCAAGAAATTTCGAACTGAAGCTACAAATTAAGGTAGCTTGACACCACCACTGTAAGTGATTACAGTAATTTGTAGTTCAATTGATACTGATAACAGTTTCTGTCAAGTCTAACCTGCAATGTTCACATTTAAGGCAGAAAAGTTTGTTAACAGGTATGACAAGTTGTTAGAGTTAGTTATTCTTTTAATTCTTTTGTCTTCTTTTTTCCAAAATTTGAAGTGCCAGTACATGATTGGTATATTTGATTGCACATGATTAGTTAAAACTGTATGCTGGGACAGGATTCAAACCCAGATCTCTGAATTTTGGTGGCAATGCACTACCAATTACACAAACCACGCATTCTCAGAAACGAGCAGTTGTTTGTTGGGTACTGTCTTACGTGATTAGGGTGTCTCATTTCATTTAAATAGCTAACAAGGAATATATTACATTAATAATACTACCTCATTTAAGAAATATGGTATGCGCTCCACTTAAAAACTCAGCTGAAGGAAATTGCAATGCTGTGCAGGTACTTAAGACCATTCATTATTAGACAACTGAAATTCAAATTTTGCAAGTGTAGTGGCAGACCACATGAAGTCCTTAAACAGAGACGGGCATAATTCATATAGATTTCTGTCTACATAACGATTCCAATAAATACACTATTCAAGAAATTTTATCCATAAATAAATTGTTGGCGGAAAAAAGGTTTTTCTATCTCTGTCACTACAAATAATTATTTGTTATTTATTGTTCATAACTTAACTAGTAAATAAAGTAGAATACTACCACATTTTCTTCCTTAACTTGAAAAGAACTGGGTCACATATAACCAGCTTTTGTTCCTGCAGTTCAGTGTAGTTTCTGTTTGATGCTTTATTAAGGCTTTGTAAGGAAGTGTGCATTGGTAGCTTAGTGGATAATTTCTTGGCTACTGAGTTAATGGCCTGGGTTCAATCCCACCCCCCGTTGGTTTCGGGACCACTTCTTTCCCCTCTAACAATGGGGAAAATGTTCCTTTATAGGTTCCCCCGTAACCGGCTGGGTAAGTCAGTTCTGAGCTTTCAGGAAAGCAATGTCATACCAACTCCAACAGAACATGCCAAATAAAGCACTGCATTGTTCAAACCAACCTTTGGGTCAGGCACAGCTTTATTTGCTTTACAGCATAACAAACATAATGTAACAATCCTTCACGGTGACTAAACAGTTCACACTACCAGTGCAACCCAATTCAACTGACACTGCTCTTGCCAATGCTTTCATCTCTCCCGCTCCTGCTAGGTACGTAAAGATGAGAATGCGCCAACAAACTCTGATCTGCAATACCTACCTCAATTGCATGAACATTGCTTAACACTACCAAATATGGTTGTCTCATTGATACAATTACACAATTATCTTGTATTTGTAGTGCTATAAAATGAGGAAACAAAGTAAGGACTCAGTATCTGCCAGTTACTACCACCAACATGCTTTAAATCTAACTTCTCCTAAAACAGTATTAGCCAAAGTTGATTGCAAACCTACACGAAAATGTCACAATTTGTGGAATACTACTGGGTGTCCAAACTCATCCAAGATAGTTACAATTATGTAAGGACAGTTACAATTATGTAAGGACTAACTCAGAGTAAGCTCTGTGCTGCAAGCCTTAATAGTTTCTTGATCCGACAAAAATCTGTGTAATTACGTAAGGCTTTGTGACTGATAAATTTCATAAGAGACACTGAATCTGACTACATACTGCAGCATACAGGCAACTTTCTATTAAGAAAGAGTCAACTGATGCTTTGTAGACTTTTTTTGCCTTTCTACACCAAATGGTTTCAGCAGAAACTTATCCACAATTTCAAAGTCAGTAGTTCACCTATATCACTGTCCATTATCAAGGGGAGGTTTACAATAAGCTACAGACACATAACAGCCAAAGAAACCTCAAAGAACTCAGGTGAAGCTTTTCAAATTATGTTCTGACAGGAAAAGAAAATGAATTTTTCGATTCTGTGTGGGATTTGGGATGTGAAGCTGATATGTAGTCACTACAAAGTCATTCACCAAAAATTTTACCAAATAAGATTATAAAATTTAAAGTCTTATATCTTTATGGTGAAATAAAGGCTACCTCTTTTGTATGTGAAGAATGTATTTTTCTATATGCCTAAATCAAAAGTATTCCAAAATCAAATAAACTTTCTGCCAATATGGCTGCGGGGGGCGGGGGGGGGGCGGGGGGGGGGGGGGGGGGGGGGGGGGGGAGTTAATCTGAAAACTAATTTAAAAGCGACAAGAGGTAGATTATTATATAAGTTACCAAAAATTGGGGCAATAAGAGCCATTGAATTTCAAATTCGTTTATTACTCTTAACGTATTTTGTTAATAGATGGCCAACAAATGTTTTTATTATCAGAAATGAATAATATTTCAAATAAATATTTTTATCTGAATTCATGTACAATAATTTTTATCTGTCTTTGTTACTCATCATTCGAATAACTTTTGCCCAACTCTGTCCATAAGATTGTTGAGACGATGGACATCTGATACAAACAAATACTGGGTGATCAAAAAGTCAGTTTAAATTTGAAAACTGAATAAATCACGGAATAATGTAGACAGAGAGGTACAAATTGACACACATGCTTGGAATGACATGAGGTTTTATTAGAACCACAAAAATACAAAAGTACAAAAAATGTCCGACAGACGGCACTTCATCTGATCAGAACAGCAATAATTAGCATAACAAAGTAAGACAAAGCAAAGATAATGATGTTTACAGGAAATGCTCAATATGTCCACCATCATTCCTCAACAATAGCTGTAGTCGAGGAATAATGTTGTGAACAGCACTGTAAAGCATGTCCGGAATTATGGTGAGGCATTGGCGTCGGATGTTGTCTTTCAGCATCCCTAGAGATGTCGGCCGATCACGATACACTTGTGACTTCAGGTAACCCCAAAGCCAATAATCGCACGGACTGAAGTCCGGGGACATGGGAGGCCAAGCATGACGAAAGTGGCGGCTGAGCACACTATCATCACCAAATGACACGCGCAAGAGATCTTTCATGCATCTAGCAATATGGGGTGGAGCGCCATCCTGCATAAACATTGTACGTTCCAGCAGGTGTTTATCAGCCAGGCTGGAGATGATGTGATTCTGTAGCATATCGGCGTACCTCTCACCTTTCACGGTAGCAGTTACAAAACCAGAATCACGCATTTCCTTGAAGAAAAAAGGCCCGATAACGGCAGATGTGGTAAATCCAACCCATACTGTGACTTTCTTATCATGCAATGGAGTTTCCACGACAGTTCTAGGATTTTCGGTAGCCCAAATTCTGCAGTTGTGGGAGTTAACAGACCCTCGGAGCGTTAAATGAGCTTCGTCGGTCCACAACACGTTACTCAACCAATTGTGTTCTTCCGCCATCTTTTGAAACGCCCACACCACAAATGCCCTCCGCTTCACTAAATCACCAGGTAACAGTTCATGATGCCGATGGATTTTGTACGGATAGCATCAGAGGGTGCGCCTAAGTGCCAACCAAACAGTAGTGTATGGAATGCTGGTGCGACGTGCGACTGCACGAGCGCTGACTTCCCCATGCATAGACGAACCCACTACAGTCTCCATTTCTTCCTGAACTGTCTCAGCAGCCTTGTGCTCGGTCGGCCACTATGGGGTATATCGTCTAAACAACCCGTCGCTTCAAACTTTGAAATCATTCTCGCCACAGCTGCATTTGTCAACGGACCTTTACCTGTTCGAATACCCTTCCTATGGCGATAGGATTGTAATGCTGAACTAGCACATTCCCCATTCTGATAATATAGCTTCACTAAAAGCGTCTTTTCAGGCAACGTCAACATGCTGAGACTGCTGGCGCATTTGATTCTCTCTTTCACTACAGCTCCTTTTATACATGCGCAGTCACTGACGTTTTGCTGTCCAGTGCCATCTGTCGGACATTTTGTGAACTTTGTTTTTTGTTTGGTTCTAATAAAACACCATGTCATTCCAAGCACGTGTGTCAAGTTTTACCTCTCTATCTACATTATTCAGTGGTTTATTAAGTTTTCAAATTTATACTGTATTTTTGATCGCCCAGTACATAATATTCTGCATGTAGTTTAGTGCCAGAGAAGCTGAGTGCAAGATAGGCATCATGTCTGATAACTCTAGATAAAATGCACTTGAGGAATGATATACTAAAAATTTGTTTGAAACAACTGAAGCAAAATCGGCAGTGTTTTTAGTATTACGTGACTGCAGGTGAAATGTGGATCATCATTATAACTCTGAAATAAAATTTCTGTAAATCAGTGAGTCAGGAGAGGCAATGGAGCACAAAAAAAATGCAAAAACCATTTTGTCAATTGAAAATATGACGGTGAAAATTTTTTGAAACTCATAGTGTATCATCTTGTTGACTATTTCTAAAATGTCAACATAGTTAGTGGCTCTTATTATGCAAAATTGACAGAGTGAAGCAGAAACTATGAACATTAATTATCATGAAAGAGCTCATCCAACAGAATGATGCACCTGATCACAAACTGACCGTTGATATGGTAAATGTTCAAGAGGTGACCTTGAAATGTTTCCCCCATCTAGTCTATACTCCATGTCAACAAACTGCAGCATGTAGACAGTGTATACAGAGTATGTGTACTGCAGTTTCATAAACTGTACCAACTATAATAGATGTATGCATACAAATGTTGAACGATTCATGGCACATGGTGGCAATGGCTTGCCACAGTTGGCCAGTATGTCTCAATTACACTCAACCAGAGAATGGAGAAGTTATATTGCAACTCGCTAGTCGTCAGGTGTTCCACTTCAAAATATTTAGTAGATGTTGAGCACCGCGTACACAAAAATAAATTGAAAACTGTTTCTGTTTCAAGAGAAGCGAACACACACAAAAATGCAAATGGCAGATAAAGTTCTTACCACAAGTGACTCGCCAGTTCTATACATAGGGACGGTGTCATACTTGTTATGAAACAATATAAACTAAGACAGTTGCGTGTTTGCTGCTATTTTGCTATACAAAATACATAATTACAGTGAAGTGTGGGCAGCATAAAACAACTTCACATGAATTCCTTCAACTCTACAAGAACTTTCAGAACACACTCTAGTTGTCACACACTAACAGATGAAAGTCACTAATGACACAAACATCCTATTTCTGCGGCTCCAGTCCCAGAAATTTGATTCTTTATATATAAATCACACCGAACTTCGTAAATATCCTTCTCTTAGTGACAAAAGTACAAGAAATATATAGCAAATGTGTGAAAACATTACCTTATACCTCCACCGTCAATTGATAAAATCCTGATTCCTCGACCAGGTGGTGGATCGACATAGCCCAAAATTGAAAGAGCTTCACGAACTGTGGCAAGCGTGTTTTCATCTCTAGTTTGTGCACGAAGACGTAACAGGGTTCCAATACCTCCTTCCTAAGTAAAATATGTTTTATTAGATGTCATACAAATAGAAGACAGTTAATGAAGTTTGCTGTTTATACAACATTACTGTTATATGATCCCTTTGGAAGTGCTACATTTCCAAGTATTAAGCAGATGAAGGGCAGATTGATGGTTAAGCAGAGGTCTAGTCTGCAAATGCACAGGTTTTGGGTTTAATCTTTTGTCGGTCACTGTATATTTTTCCTACAACTTAATACTTTATCTCTGGCAAAGATTTGTATGTGTGACATGTGTCGAATCACACTGTGGTACATAGTTCACATCAAACTGTAGGTCCCCCTGTAACTGGCTGGGTACATCAGTTTAAAAGTCAAGGGATAGAAAGAGAACACTAACTCCAATAGGACCTTGGCTAATGAAAAACTGCAGTGTTCAAACCAACCTTTTGGTTATGCTGAAAATTTACAGCCTAGATCATCTATAAACGCAATACTATTCTAGACAGTGTTATGAAAACAGTTTCTAGACAGTTCATAAATTACTTGTTCTCCAACAAATAGCTGATAACATTCCTGAACTGAATCCTCACTGACTTTATCTTTTCCAATTAGTGTTATTCACTTTTTGAGTCAGAACTTAACAATCTACATGTAACTTGATCCCCCCCCCCCCCCCACCCCACCCCACCCCCGCCCCGTTTTGTGTGAATGTGGACTTTATTATTTTCACTAAAACAGAGAGTATACAAACATGTAATCTATAAAGCTATCCTGAAGACTGGCTATACTAACTCTTGACAAATGTTAGTGAAGGAGTAGACTTATGAACAACTTCACACGATCATAGACTACATTACTGAAGGTGAATTTTCAACAGTCTTAGGTGAACACTATGCTCTTGAGTATTTTTAGGCATGTAATAATATCACACATCAACTTATATTAACAACACTAAACCGCATGATTGATTTACAAGAAGTTATAAATGGTGTCAAATTCAGCACGAGGTTTTATAAAATGTAGTCCTCATGAATTTGTAAAGCCTTCTGTATTGAAGTACAAAAATTCAAAAATTAGAAAAAAAAGAACAGAGAGAGAGAGAGAGAGAGAGAGAGAGAGAGAGAGAGAGAGAGAGAATTACCTTTATAACTAGATGCTTGGCCTCTGGGTACTGATTTAAATGGTTTGTCAAATCTTCGAGTCGTTTATGTCTCGATAGCTCACTTTCGGCTGCGCTTATTGATGCAATCACATGTTTTGTTCTAGATCTCAGGCTTGGCTGCAAACAGAATTTGAAATTCTGGTTGAAGCAAATGATTTTCGAAAATCAGAAGCAAAATGCCCCAAAGATATGGACAGAAAAGAATATAAGATACAAAAATAATAAACTACTATACAGATAGTTAAGAGTTCGTAAGCTTGGAATGACGGGTGCCTGTTTACAAAGTTAGATGGAATATGGTGAACATTGAGGAGGTAGAAAGTAATAAAGTGATGGAAAAATCACTAAATATTTTTAAATCCAGAAACTCCAATAATTATGTATGTGTGTATGAGTAGTGTGTATTCAACAAGGATATCTGTAAGTCATTTCACACATCGAACAACATTCATTCGTGGAACATTAAAACACATAACGGTTGTAATAGGAAAGGGTATTTAAATTATACAAATGGAAAAACAACAGCTTTTCTCATAGTATTTGTATATATGTATATCTCCTTTTTTTTCTCATCCGAGCCCCTTTACTATGTCACACGGACAGGGCGGAGGGGGGGGGGGGGGGCTGGGGGGAGGGAGTGTTCACATTTTACTTAATGATTGGGCAGTTATTTATGCCAATGGTACAGGAAAATATATGACACAAACTTACAGCCTGCCATTTAACCAACAAACTGTATCAAACAAGACAACCTAGATACATGAAGGACAGAAAAAACAAAGGAATATAATAATTTAAAGAAAAAGCTGTAGTAAAAATTATGAGAAACTCTAAGGCAAAGACAAATGAGCAATTATACAACTTCTTTAATGTTTATCCCTAATGGAGTTGGGGCCAGTATCCTTTCACTTTGAAAATGGGAAACTATGAAATAAAAGAAATGCACAAAGGAAAATACTAGTAAAGATAAAAGAAAGAAAAAGTTAGAACATAGGAATCTGCATAAAACAGGTAGAAAGACAAACACATCTGCACATAAATTGTCTGTCTGATAGCAAATATTCAGTCTCCTTTTACAATATCAACACTAAAAAAAACTTTGCAAGGAGGACCATGGCAGCTGGGATAACTTACTAAAGAACACAGCCTCTGTCACAACAACACCCTTTTCATCCTCTGTTGTTGTTTTATTATTTTTCCTCTTTCTACTGTTTGCCATTCACTTTGACTTTTCTGCATTTTCCCATTTTCTTTCTGTATGGTATGTTGTCTTCCATATATGTAGTTGTCAAATAGGTTTTATGAACATACACACTGTCTGAAACAACTCGCTTGTGCAGCTATTTTGTTATGATCAACATTTTATTTCTTGTTCCACAAAAACTTTTTTGTTTATATTAAATGCAATACATTCTTGTCCTAAAACCTCTGTAGTAGATAAACACAGTGTCACAGATTGAAATGAAAACTTTATTTCTACTTTCCACAGCCAGTACATTCTCTATAAATTGAGCAATTACAGTACACCTCACAAAATGATGTGAAATTTCAGTCAGTTGCAACTTTTCCAGGATGTTTACAGACTCCAGAGAAAATCAATTGTTAAGCAAGCAAAACTATCAACATAACAAGAAAGGATGAGAAATAATATGATGGACACGCTTTCCAGACACCACGCACACTGAACCGCTGCTTGACCAGTCCCTTATCCTGCTCTGATGAAGCAACGCCCCCCAGCTGTGCTCTCGGCAGCCCACTTGCGCCACATCACTTGGCTCGCATCATCGCCTGGTGCATTTTGTTGGGGTATTCGTGAACAGCATAATTCTTACTACGCATTATTGTCAGTGTTCTGTCATGATTCCTTTGACAAGAGGAATGCTACTGCATTTTTCTGCCCTACCTTCCCAAGCTGCTCCCCTCGTGGTACTTCTACTGACTACTGATGCCGGACGCCTGGTTTGTCCTCCCAGTATAAACAATTGGAATACTGTGTGGAGTGGAGTGTAAATAGCACAGCAAAGTGCAGTGCGGGCCTGGAGTACCAAGTGGGTTTATTGCCAGTACACGTCCGGCTGTTTTGGCATACCCTTTGCCACCAAGCATGCCATTGAAGTGGGTTTTCCTGACAGATAAGGCTGAACAAAGGCTGTAAGCCATTCAAGATCTGCCCTGTCCAGAGACTTCAACCCGAGCAAGGGCCTTCCTTAATTAAGTGGTATTAATTCATTGAATTTTACTGTAGTCATTATCTTTACGAATAATACCTTGGAACCAGCCCTTAAGGATCTTCCAAAATATCCCAGTATTTGTTGTCATTTTCCTTAATCAGCACACCTTTTAGGCACATAGCCCCTTACAAGTATAGGAAGGAACTTAAATCGTACATTCCTTGGCGGCCTCCTCTAAACCAAAGTGCCGAGTCTCACTATCAAAACACTGGCTTTTCTTTTTTATTATTCCGGTTAGCACACCCCACGTGGTCATGAAATCAGTTCCCATTAGGTCGGCCGGATGCATCCAGCTCGCATCCCCACCTGCCCCTTGCCTTCTGCACACCTCCTGCACCCCTCCACACACACACTATCCCTCCACATGCATCACCTCCCCCCTCCCCCCACACCCCTCCACGCATGCCCTCCCTTAACATGCACCACTGCTCCCCTCCTGCACCTCTCCCTGCTCCCCTCCACATACACCATGCCCCCGCATGACCTGCTCTTCAGCTATTCACCGCACCCCCAAGAAAAGGAAACTCAACACTCAAACCATCGCTGACCACTATCCAGTCCCACTCCTCCGCATCTACAACAATGCTATCTTGGAAGCTACTGTCTTTAGTTGAGATAGACTGTGGTAAATCCTACACACAAATCTCAGCTGCCTCAGCGGACATTGAGAAAACAGCCATAATCAAACATTTCAATCTGTTCAAGAGTGTATTCATCACATTCAGTGTCCGCAACATTCGGCGTCTACAATGCTGAAGAAACATAGCGAATTTTGGACAACATCCTCCAGGGAACACCAAGGTGTTTCACCTACATAGATGATATCATCTACTCCAGAGATCCTATTGAACATCCAACACCTACGCGAAATTTTTTCCTCAACATGGCAAAATGTTTTTTCTCGGTGAGCGAGGTCAAATGCCTCAGGCACTTAGTCTCTGCTGCCATTTCCCACCCCCTCCTCGAGACAGTACAAGCAGTAGCATACCTTCCACACCCTATTACATTCAAAGGCCTCAGAAGATTCATGGTCACGGTCAACTTTTTCCGCTGCCATCTTAAGGACACTGCTGCCAGCCAAGAGTCCCTTATCACAGCACTCTGTTGCGATAAAAACAAAGGCAACAAGCTGGTCAGTTGGCCCCAGGCCATGATCAAGAGCTTCAGAAAAACAAAACAGGACCTCACCAATGTGGCTCTGTGTTGTCCCCCATCCACCCTAATGGCCCCTTCACAATAGTGACAGATGTGAGCCATACGGCTATTGGGACCATCCTGCAACAATACATGGACAATGTGTGGCAATCGATCACCTTGTTTTCGTCCAAGCTACCCGACACACAGTGCCGCTGGACCATATATGACAGCGAGCTGTTCACAGTCCACAAAGCAATCTGCTATTTCCGAGCTTCAGTCGAGTATGCGTCTTTACTATCTTCACAGACCACTGCCCACTGCACCTTGACAATTTAGGCTACATAGTAACATTGCAGCAGATTGCCTTAGCCACTCTTGTGTCATCACCCAACCCTTACACTACAATAAGCTGGCCAATGCTCAAAGACGGGGACCCGGAACTAGCCCACTCCCTTCAAAATGCAGACTTGGGCCTCAACTTCCAGCTAAAATCCGTACCCAGCTCTGATCATAACATCTGGTGTGACATCCTTATGGATCCTTCACAGTCTGACAGTTCCGATGATCTCCCCCACCCTTTCTTCCCTCCTGCCTCCCAAAAACGAGTATTTGACATTGTCCACGGCCTCACACATCACGGCATCCACACTTCTGCCACTCTCATGAAACAATGCTTTGTCTTGCCGGGCATCCAGTGTGACTGCAGAAACTGGGCCTGTGTCACATGACAGCACACAAAGGTCGGACACTGTGTTCACGTTCACTCCCCTGCGTCCGCCTGCCCCCCACCCCCCCCCCCCCCCCCACTGGTTCACACACGTTCATCTCAACATTGTTGTTCCACTATCCTCCTCCAATGGATATCGATATCTGCTGGCAACTGTATATCCGACATTTCAGCTGAAACTGTGGCTGCAGCCTTTGTTTGAAACTGGGTGTCCCATTTTGATTGCCCACGTGTCATCACTAAAGACTGCGAGTTCCCATTCACCTTGGCCCTCTTCCACTCAAACAGCTACCTGAGGCTCCAGTTTCCACCATACCACCATGCAGCTAACAGCACTGTGGAGCAGTTCCACAGTACACTTAAAGCAGCCCTCACAAATTATTCTTCTGAATGGTCCACTAACCTGCCCACAGTATGCCTAGGCCTGCGGATTGCACACAAAACTGGCCTGGGAACTTCTGCTACCGGACTGGTACAAGGATAGTCCTTCGCCATTCCTGGTGATTTTGTGGAAGCGATGCTGCTCCCACCTAACAGTAGCATCCCAGGTTTTGTGCAGCAGCTCCATGGCTTCGTGGCCCAGCTGCAACCAACACCTCCGCACCATCATAGTGAGCCTTCATCCACCATGACGTCACAGCATGCACAAACATCATGCTTTGGCTGGAAGCTTACCAGCAACCGCTCTGCCCTCAGTATTTGGGCCCGCACTTGGTGTTTGTACATGGAGACAAGACATTCTCCATTTGCCTGAATGGGGTCACAGCTGCCCCCATAGACAGGCCCAAGCTGGCCTACATCCTAGAGCCCTCTCCAGCCAGTGAGAACAGCACCATCGAGGTGGAGTTGCCACCACCTGCCACCAGTCCCAGTCACAGCACCATCAACACTACACCGAACACTATGCAGGCCAACAAGGTCCCCTCCGATGTTCCTGATATGCCACTGACCGACGCCAGCCCCAATGTTGTGTCTGACACACCACCAGCCAATACCACCTCTGGCCCACCGCCAACTGACTATATGACTGAGACACTTCCCGGTGCCTAGGATCCTTATGTCGCCACACTGCACTACCGTGTGTGTGTGTGTGTGTGTGTGTGTGTGTGTGTGTGTGTGTGTGTGTTGGGGCTTACGGGCACTCAACATCGAGATCGAGGTCATCAGTGCCCTGACACACATTAAAAGAAACAAATGTGGACAAACTTAGTAAAATGGAAGCATAAACGCAAAGAAAGCGGGAAAAGATGCAAAATGCTGTATAAGAAAATAAAATGTGAGGAAAACGAGAAAGGTGCGTCAAGGACGCCACAGGAAATTGTCACTGGCTGGCCACTTATGTAAAATATGGGCAAGCCAGTCTTCCTGTGAACAAATTAAGACTCTCTCCCTAAAATCTTGGTAAAAATATTGGACAAGTCACAGAACTTTAAAACTTTAACCACATTTGTTTGAGTATTTCCTAAAAGAGATGGCATATCCGCCGTTAAGTCAGCTGCGGCCCGCTGGTCAGAAAATAAAATGCAGTCCAATAAAACGTGGTACACAGTGAGCTGGATGCCACAAGTACCACACATTGGAGGGTCTTCTCGCCGGAGCAGGAAGCCATGCGTCATTGGACTGTGGCCTATCCGAAGACAAGTGAGGAGAACCTCATCCTGTGTATGGGGCGGGAAAGAAGTACCACACTCGCATTGTGGGCTTGACTAAATGGAGCTTATTGTCAGTCATTTCCAACCACTCATCCTCCCACCGACGCATGACTCGTGAGCTCAATAGTGTGGTGAGTGCGTGCAGGGGGATGGCGCACTGAAATACTTGCAAATCAAGACAGGCCTCCTTGGCTGCGGGATCTGCCCTTTTGTTCCCAGCAATGCCGACATGCCCTGAAACCCAGCAGAAAACCACCTCCTTCCCCAAAAGCTGTAGTTGGAGGAGGGCGTCCTGGATGTTCTAGACTATTTTATCTGCTGGATACAAATGTTACAATGAGTGAAGGGCACTTCGTGAATCGGAACAGACAAGAAATTTAGGATGGGAAGAGCATCTCATCTGCTCCAGTGCCTTCAAGATCGCAGACAATTATGCATCAAAGACAGTAAATACTTGAGGCAGTCTGACCTTGAGGACACGATCTGTAAAAACAACAGAGCAACCAACAGAATCCTCCTGTTTCGACCCATCTGTAAAAATGTCTACATAGTCTTGGTGCTCGGATAAAATGGCAGAAAATGTTGCATTAAAAACGGTGGCAGGAGTGCAATCTCTCTTGTAACGCACCAAATCTAAAATCACTCTGGGCCTCTCTAGTTACAATGGTGGCAGGCGGTTAAAACCCTGGATTTGGGGCTGTGCGGGCTCCACACCAAAGGACTCCAGCACATGTTGCACATGGATCCCTAATGGCATTGTGGCTTGTGGATGGTTGGAAAAAAGGCGCTCCAAAAGCAGACGAGCAACAGTATGGTGAGCAGGTGAATTGGAGCTGCAAGAAACTTACAAGCATGCCGCACCAACAGGAGCTGACACCGGATGGTAAGTGGCAGTTCTCCCACCTCAGCACAGAGGCTGGGTATGGGACTAGTCCGATAAGTACCCATGGCCGGTCGAATCCTCGCATGGTGGACAGCGTCAAGGATCCGCAAATAAGAGTGCCTCGCTGACCCATACACCGTGCACCCGCAGTACAGCTGCGAATTCACGAAAGCCCGATAAAACTGAAGAAGATGCGCCCTGTCTGCTCCCCAAGATATGTGGCTAAGGCACTTGAGCATGTTCAGTGCCTTCAGGGTTCTGGCTTTCAAGTCTCGCAGGTGTGGCAACCATGACAATCTGGAGACAAAAAAGAAGCCCACAAACCGCACTGTGTCTCTAAAATGTAGGATAGTGTCCCCTATGTGCAAGACAGGCAAATTAAAAGTATGACGAGAATGATTAAAATGAACACACACACACACACACACACACACACACACACACACTTATTGGCAGAAAACTCGTCTTTTACAGCCCACTCCTCTAACGGCTGCACTGTTAGTTGCAACTGTCAGCTCACCGTTGCAACACTGGATGAGGAACATAAAACAGCCAAGTCATCCACAAATAAGGAGCACTGTACTGGACTCCTTACCGTAGATGTTATACTGTTGATGGCTATGGCAAAGAGGGTAACACTTAAAACACTGCCCTGGGGGACACCATTCTCCTGCTCAAATCGATCAGACAGTGTGTGACCAACTCGGGTCCGAAAAAACCGCTGAGACTGGAAAGACCGAATGAAAATGGGGAGGTGGCCACAAAGCCCCATTGATGCAGTTGTGCGAGAATACTGCGTCTCCAAGTAGTATCGTAAGGCTTACTAATATCAAAGAATATGCCAACACAGTGATACTGACTGAGGAAAGCCTGCTGAATAGCCACTTCTAGGAGGGTCAGGTTGTCAACAGTGGACTGAAACTTTCAGAATTGAATGAAAAGTTAGATCAACTAACTGATGGAGCAGCTATGGGTAGCCTCTTATCTCCCATAGTTGCTAGTCAATTTATGGAGGACTTTGAGGATAGAGCATTGAGGACAGCAGTCTTGAAACCAACATGTTTCTGGAGATACAATGACAAAATCATTTTAATATGACCACATGGAGCTGCCATCCATAACTATTATTGGAACATTTTAATTCCCTTCAATCCTACCAATAAGTCTACAATGGAAATGGAGCTTAATTGCATGCTCCCATTTGTGGACGTTCTTGTCCACAAACAAAACAATGGTAATCTGGGGCATTGTATTCACCACAAATCTATGCATACTGACTGGTATCCAAGATGTGACAAACTGTTACCCATCATATCAATGCAGAAGAGTTATTACAATGCTGATGCAAAGAGTGTATACCATATTTGATAAAGGAAGCTTACCTGAACACTTAAGTCTATATTTATAAAGAATGTATCCTCTGAGAGGCATACCACTCATGCTTTGGAGTTCAAACCATCACCGTGAGTACATCAAAATGAACCTATGTCAGTTGCTTCCCTACAAACATGCTGAGAGCATATCATTCAAAACAGGGAGCATTTTAAGAAGTTTTAACATCAAGACGGGGTTCTGTCTGGCAGCCAAGATTAGAATTCAATTGGGTTATATTAAAAAAGATCTGTGACTAAGGAACACTGGTGTTTATGATTCCATTCTGCTGTGATAAAGCATTCACTGGTCAGACTATTCATACTGCTGAGGACAAGTGTGCAGAACACAGCTGCCATGCTAGCTTACAACAATCTGAAAGGTCTGTGGTGGCAGGGCATTGCTTAGCTGAGAGACATGCAATAATAAGACACAGGTGGCTGCTACCACTTCCCATTACCAGAACTCTGTTCTCACAAAATGAACCGAAATTAGGTTAGCTGATAATCTTATTAATAGGGACGAGGGCGATCATTTGAGCAAGTTGTCGAACCTTGTGTTGATATGCATTAAAACATGACAGTCTTTGATTTAATCAACATCACCACTGCCAGCACTGCTCTTGCTCTTTGCAGTGGGGGCAGCACTCACAGCACTTGGCACATGTACGAAATAGTCTTTGCTGGCCTTTAAAGGGGCATAGGCTCCAGCATGGCATCGGTGCAATGCCATTCAGCAAAAGCAGCATCTCACCTCAAAACAGTGGCCAGTTGGGTTCTCAAAATATAGTACTGACATGACTGCAAACCCAAGAAGAGTATCAAAAGTTATTTTCCCAGGAAAACCTACAAAGGGGTGCCTTCTCCCTTCGGATGCCAGATCATCTCTGAGATGGCTCTGCCATCTCTCCCTTACAGAGGGAAAGGCTGCTGAATCCTCTGGATACCATATATGCCACAGCCACCAACCATACAGTGTGTTGCAGGTTGCCACAGCTCCAGTGTGCACATGATACTTTCTTTGGGGATTAGATGAAAACAGTCTGTATCAAGAGACACATACCGAGTCATTTTTAACCAAACGTCCAGTAGCTGCCATGGTATAGTGTGATGCCAGCCTTGCTTCCACTAATGATGCTTCCACTGTGGCATTACCTCACTTCCACGAGTTATTTGCCTCCCTTGGTTTCCTTCTGCCAGTCAAGTATTTAGGTCACCGCCTGACTGCTCTACAGGCTTAAGCCATCTGTGCCTAGCAGCTCATCAACTGGAGTTCACACTACCATGCCAACAAGCAGTATCTCACCACAGCATTCATCAACTTCATTCATCCTTGAGCACCCTATCGCTCACTGCCGCCTGTGGCCTTACGGACCTCATTAGTGTATGAACATTTCAGTGCAACTGTCAGTGACTCACTTTTCAGCCTGCACCAAGTAGTGTGCCACATATCCCAACAAACTGTGTTCTTGTATTCCGTTCATTAGACTTAATAACACACAATATTCCTTCACTACCTGGGCACTTCAATCACAGCATGTTCTTCCCCTAAGTCATGAACACTACACAAAGAATCCCAGGAAATCAAATATTACTCGAGACAGATTTCTTTCAGTTCATAATGTTAACATTACCAAACTCAAGTTTCATTTTACGTCTGAAGAGCCTGCAGACCAGACACATCGTTACCTTGCAGAATGCTTCACAGAACTTCTGACACTTCCCAGATCCAGAAATTTCCATAAATTTAAGCTATTAGGTCATATAGGGTAAGTGAAAGCAAGGAGGCTTATTAGTGATGAGGAGTTCACATGGAAATATAATTCAAAGAAAAATTGATGTCCTTTGTGAGAGAAGAAAATTTTATCTCATCAACATATGTGGCTCAAAAATAATACCTTCTGTAGTACTTTCTGATAATCACTGAAGTAAATACAATGGAACGTGATGTTACCAGATAATTTATGCATCTTTCAAGACTTTTGTCATCATTTCATTGGTCCAAATTAGAGGATGTTTGCCCAATTGCCAATCCCCTTGCACTTGCTGTTGATGAATGTCCAGAAACATCAGATGGAAGAACTTACCAATTTCCAGAGGTGTGAATGTGTCCAGAAGAAAAAATTATAGTTTTCCATTTTGCAAAAATGTAATAATAATAATAACAATAACAATATAATAATTTCTAGTACTATCCCTTTCCCTTTATGTGACATTCAATGTAATGGTGAACAATATTTTTCTACAAAATAAAGTATAAAAAGGTATTCATTTTTTCCTGACTTGATGGTTTTACTTACAGTTATGAATACTTTTGTCTATAATCCTTATACTTTATAATGCATTACCACCAAATTTCAAATAGTTTATATGATAAAAATAGTATGTTATTTTCAAAATGTTAGCCAATGTCATTTTGTGCCATTACGTGTGGAAATAGTTATTTCACACAGTGAACTTCAATTTGCATTTAGAAATGCTAGTGCTGTGTGCCAGGCTTTTATTGCCTTGAATTGACCATATAGGATGCAACAGAGAACAATACAGATCATTTTCCCTTCTAGTACAGTATTCTTTGGTACTTGTTAGTCTCAAACTCAAACAATTGTTGAAAATAAATTTCATCAACAAATAAGTGTGCACATCAACCAATAAATAAAATGTGGTTGTAAAAAGTCCTAAATGTTTGAACAAATGCCTTGAAAATATTTGTGTGGGAACGTCATACATAAATTTAGTTATTCTCTTTTGTGTATGGCCTATACAAACAGTTACTCCAAAATATTGCCCCATAGGACATAAAAAAATGGAAAAACAAAAATACTAACTTCCTGATTTTTATGTTGCTCAGATGCCTATAATTCTTTCAGAAAAAGTAGCTGAATCTAAGGAATGTAGCATGGCAGCTAGTAGGGACCTGTAAGATACTCCAGTGAAAACTGGAAACTGTTATACCCAGGCATTTGTACGAGCTGACCAATTACAACTATGACTCACTGACACTGTAGTCACTGCATACAACTTTTTTTTGTCATTTTGTGAAGTGCAAAATTTTACACTGTGAAAATTTAAAGCAAGATGCCAAGCCACACACCAGTTGGAAACATGATCTGACTGGATATTTTTGCAACAATGCAAGGAAAAGATTGTGTGCTACTACCCGTAAAGATGACATTTTAAGTAGCAGACAGGCACAATTAAAAGACACTTACACATTAGCTTTTGGCTGGTCACAGCCTTCATCAGAAAGAGACAAAGAAACACACACTATTCAGTCACACAAATAAGCATACCTCAGGCACACGTGACTACCAACTCCGGCAGCTCGGACCAGTCTGTGCTTGTCTGCAACTTAATGTTCATCCTTAATGTAAGTAGAAATCTATCTTTTTCCTTACATTGTAGACATCCCAACCTGGAGTTTCTATTGCCGGATATTTGTGCAGTTCTTTCACACGGTACTTCAACACAGATAACTGAATCATACGCAAAAAGTTTGATGTTACCATTAATATTGTTCTAAACAATCATTACATATAACAAGAACAGCAATGATCCCAAGGCACTTCCATGCAACCTAAAGTTACTTATACATCTGTGCATGATTCTCCACCTAAGATAACATGCTGTGTCCTTCCCACCAAGAAATCCTTAATACAATTACAAATTTTGTTTAACATCCCATACGATTGCAATTTCATTAACTCTTACAGCACGGCACCCATATGCCATACGGGCGCGGCCGCCCTGACGTTGACGACGGGGCCCGTATACCGTATGGGCGAGCCTTTATTTGGCTCCGTAAGCGTGTTTAGTGCGTCTCCGAAGCAGTTTCGTTAACTAATGTGAAGGTATTTCATTCTTCTTCCGCAAGTGGTAAGCACTTATCGGCTATCTCATCCTGGGAGCGGCTGTGAGCACTGCAAAGACGAAGTTACCTGGAGTTCATTCACAGGTGTTTAAGATCGTAAAAATATCGCGCAGCAAGTTGACGGAGGCAGAGATCTTAGATATTCTTTATGGATATGCAGGATCTGAAATTGACGATTCTGACAAAGAGGATTCGTACTCTCCAGACAAAAGTTCAAGTGATGATTCAGGTATGTATATGTCTCAATTGTTCATAAAGTGAAGAGTTCATTACGGTACCGCATTTTGTATTGTGAGTAATGTTCATTACTTCACTTGCATTTAGTACCTTTTAGTACCAATCTTAGCATTATTTTTTTTTCTATGCAGACAATGGTACAGACCATCAGTCACCATCTGTGGTACCTGGTCGTGTGTGGCTCACTGAGCACAAAGAGCAAGATTTGTCGGAACTAGACGATCAGCCGGATTTCCAGGAAGTAGTCGGCGTAGCATAGCATTTTTCAGATGCCACTGAGGAGCTTCGATATTTTAGTTATTTCTTTGAAGATGACCTTATTCGACTCATCAAAAGTGAAATGAATCTGTACGCTGGTAACGTTATTACGACAATGAAACGCAAAGGTAGCCTGAAAATAAACTCTGGCATAAGTGGTCTGCAGTAAAATTGCAAGAGCTTTACTGGTCTCATAGTATTATTTTGCATATGTGCGTCATCAAATTGCCGAAATTCAGTGATTATTGGTCAACAGACCCGTTTCCACAGACAGGATTTGCGAGTAAATTGTTGAGTCACTATTGATTTTGCACTACATTGTCGGTATTACACTTGAATGACAATGCTACGTTCATTAGCAGAGGCGTAGAAAAGCACGACCCACTTCACAAAGTGAGGCCTTTTTTTGATTTCTTTGTGAATGAAAGCAAAATTACTTTTCGTCCAGGCATGAATCTGACAATAGATGAGGCAATGTGTCCCTTTTGTGGTAGAACAAGCTTCAGAGTATACATGAAAAACAAACCCAATGAATATGGAATAAAATTGTATGCTCTCTGTGATTCATCAACTACTTATATGCTAAACTGTGATGTATATACAGGTTCTGCAGGCAGTGTTGACAATAGCATCCAGGGCCTTGTAAAAAGGTTGTGTACACAGTACTTTGGCAAAGGACACTGCATTTATATGGATAGGTACTACACCAGTCCATCTCTTTTGGACATGTTGTGGGAAAATAAAGGTCTTGGAGTGGGAACTGTAATGAAAAGCAGGAAAGGTTTGCGACGAATATTCAGAGCACTAAAAAAAAAAAAAGTTTTTCAAAGGAAACACCATCTCTCGGCAGTGAAGTGGAAGTTAAAACAAGATGTCTTTTTGTCTTTCCACAAAGCATAGGTCTACCAGCACTAGTATTCACGTTAGGGCCAAAGGTGGAATAGCATAAATTGTACAGCCAGACGTTATTATTGATTACAACAAGAATAAAGCTGGGATTGACAGAGCAGATCAGTTCTCCAGTTATTATCCGTTTGCCCGAAAAACTTTGAGGTGGTGGTAAAAGCTGTTTTTCCACTTGTTTATCGTGTCAACTGTCAACAGTTTTATTTTATATAAAGAACACTAGGAAGAATGTATCCCTAGTAGACTTTATTCACAGAGTGGGGAAGAAATTGGCTGTGAAGGGCAGAAATATTTTTCAGCAACAAGCCGCTTCATCCTCACAAACTGAGAGGACATTTGCAAGGCACTGTCCAGAGAAGGTACCACCCACTGCAAACATGGTGAATACTACTAGGTATTGCAAAGTATGTTCAGACAGGGGGAAGAAAGAGACGGGTAAGAGCATCAGGAAGGAAAGTAGATGGTGGTGCAAGGACTGTGGCGTTGGAGTTTGCGTCCCACAGTGTTTCCAGGATTTTCCCACAAAGGCTAACTACATCTGCACTATTAAAATACTCTTGTTTACAGGTACCTGCAGTTAGACAGTCCAGTGATATTTTGTTTTAAATTTAGATAAAGTAATAATGGCATTACTCAAGAGAGAGATCATGCAAAACTTTTTTATCCACTATATTTCTGTGTTTTCTTTTTTTAATTATAACACTCATTTGTATTTTATATTGTAAAATAAACTCACATTCATGTAAAGCTCTTCCTTTTTCCTTTTAAATGATGCAAGAACCATATTCCTATCATTTTTCTGTTCTTTGCAATCTAATTTCAAACATCCATTAAATATGCCAGTTCACAGCCAAGTGCCGGGTGTAAAGAGGGCAGCGTTGAAAGTGTTAATATTACGAGGCAGTCAAATGGAAACAAGACAGATGGAAAGAAACAACATTAACTATTTATCATTTCAAAACTAATCACCAAAAATGTTAATATGTCTACCCCACTGTGAGACAAGACAGACAAGATAGTCAATGACTTCAGGGAAAAATGACTTCGGTAGCCTATACGATTGTACCCAGACAGACACTACTTCATTCAAAATGAACTGACAGCTATGAATGTCTTTCCTCATGGCTCCAAAACTATGGAAATCACATGGAGAAAGTTCAAAACTATATGGGGGATGCATAAAGGCTTCCCAACTGAAACGTCTGTAGCACAGTCAAAATGTGGATGGACCAAGGCCATTTCTATTACACTGAAGAAGTTTCACTCTGAAGCTTGACCCATGATTGTCAGATTGTCCAGTGGAAAAAGTGAAGTCTGATTTCATGCAATTGATAGTTTTGAAATCCATGCTGGATGGCACTGAGGAGGTCATTCTGTTGATAACGTTAAATAGGCCTATTGGCCATCCAGCCAGTTTCCCTTTAATTTCACTGTTTCTCCGAAGTAAATTCTACTTTTTATACAATTAACGGATGTCACGGAATATTATGACTGTCACAGCCTTCGCACTCTGCAGTAACTGGGTAGGTAGTTGCTTTCACAACACTTCCATCCATTCAAGAAGTTCTCTTCCAAACAGTCTTACACATTTTCATACAAAAGGGGAAGTAAAGGAAGTCAACAACTATAGGCTAATTACCACTTCTGGTCTCTTCAAAAAAATTGAAAATGTTACCAAAAAAAATGTTGTTTACATAAGTAAATGTAACTTTTCCACAAACTTACAGTTAGGCGGCAGGAACAGCTAATAAGTTTTTTCTAGCTTATATGAAGCATTGGGAGCTCCTGTGTAGATCACAGAATACAGCTGAAAAAATTACTGCAATATGGTAGAAGGGAAAAATCACAAACTTTTCTGACAAATTTATGTAGTTGAGGGACTGTAATTTGGGGTTTCCTTAGGGTTTGTTTGTTTGTTTTGTTTTAGTGTGCAAAAACAACTAGGGTCATATGCGCCCACGTCAGAACTGTAGAATATGAAGATAGAGGAGTTCAAATGACTACACGTTAATCCCAAACAACAGAAGAGAAGACAGCTAAAAAGACGGACGTGGAGAAAAGTCTATAAAATACGCTATAGAGAAATGGAGGTCCTGAACTAAAAATGAAATGGCTGCCATATTGTTACGACAAATAAAAAGTAAAATGCGGTTGACAGCCTGGGTGTCATTTGCAAAAACTGCCGATAATTCAGATGGCAAACACAAACAAGAAATGCATTCTGTCAGGAAATGGCGGACTGTCAAAGGTTGGGCGCAACGAGTACAAAGTGGCGGAAGAGAACCACTTAACAAATGGAGATGGCTAAAAAGACAGTGCCTGATACGCAACTTAGCTAAAATGATCTCCTCATAGTGAGAGGGCCACGAGGAGGTTGTCCAAGCCGCTGGGAGAGGCTTGATAACCTGGAACTTGTTCCCATGAAGTGAGGGCCAACTGTGATGGCAAAGTGTCATCACTTGTTGACATACAACACCACAGAGATCAGCCTTGGCAGCAGTGTCGGTGGCCTCGTTTCCTGTCAGACTCACATGACCACGAACCCACATAAACATTACAGTGATTCCATCAAGAGTGAGCAAGTGACAGCTTTCTTGGACCCGTTGCACTAACAGATAGATGGCATACAGCACACAGAGTCTTTGAAGGGCACTGAGAGTGTCAGAGCTGATGACGCAGTTAAAAAGCCTGTGTCGTCGGAAGTACTGTGTGGCCTGATACAGGGTGAAGTGCTCTGCTGTAGATACTGAACAGTGTTCCAGAAACCAATACCAAAAAACATCAGTGCCAATGATGAAGGCACACCTGACACCACGGTCAGCCCAAGAGCCATCAGTGTACACAAAGGTACTATCGTGAAGTTCCGTGCAAATGTCGTGAAACTGAAGATGATAGAGTGAGGCTGGAGTAGTGTCCTTAGGAAGTGAATGAAGGCCAAGATGAACATGGGCCGCTGCACGAAGTGAAGGTGGTGAAGGGTTTACACCCACTGGGAAAGTTGCACGTAGCATGAAGTTAAGCTGCCGTAGCAAGAGCCACAAGCAAACTCCATGGGGTAACAGAGAAGAGGGACACGCCCCATACTGGCGATCAAAGCAGGCGTCAAAGGAGGAGGCATAGGATGGGTGGCAACACGTACCAGACAAATGGCATGCATATCTGCTGAGGATAAAGTGACAACGGTAGGACAGTGGTAGTTTAGCAGCTTCTGTAGACAGACACTCAACTGGGCTAGTGGGAGGCACCAGTGGCCAAATGGATGCCACAACGGTGGATACTACTGAGAAAGCGTAAGAGTGACAGATGTGCAGATGTACGAACGGAGCACCCGTAGTCTAGTTTCAAACGGACAAGGGACTGGCACAAACAGAGAAGGGTCGTTCGATCTGCTCCCCAGGAAGCACCATTGAGGACACACAGGACATTGAGGGACTGCGTACAGCGGGCTGCCAGGTAAGACACTTGGGAGGACCAAGAAAGTTTCCTATCGAGGAGGAGCTCCAGGAAATTCGTAGTTTCAATGAATGGAACAGCAACAGAGCCAAGACATAAACACGGTGGCAGAAACCGACTGCATTGCCAGAAATTCATACAAATGGTTTTGACAGTGAAAAACTGAAAGCATTGCCGATGCTCCATGAGCAAATCGATCAAGACATCGGTGAAGACGGCACTCAATCAGACAAGTCACGGAGAACTGCAGTAGATGGCAAAATCGTCAACGAAAAGGAAGCTGAAGATGTCCAGCGGGAGACAGGCCATTATAGGGTTAATGGCGATAGCAAAGAGGACGACGCTCAAGGCACACTGTTTTCCTGGATAACGGTGTCCAGCACGGCAGAACCCATACGTACCTTGAAAACTCGGTCTTTTAAGAATTCCTAAAGGAAACAAGGCATGCAGCCTCGGAAGCCTGTCCTCCAGCAGGTGTCGTAGGCTTTCTCCAAATCGAAAAACATGGCCACAATCTGGGATTTCTGCAGAAAACCATTCAGGATATGGGTGGACAAAGTGACAAGATGGTCATCTGCAGAGGGTTGGGTTGTTTTGGGGAAGGAGACCAGACAGCGAGGTCATCGGTCTCATCAGATTAGGGAAGGACGGGGAAGGAAGTCGGCCGTGCCCTTTGAAAGTAACCATCCCGGCATTTGCCTGGAGCGATTTAGGGAAATCACGGAAAACCTAAATCAGGATGGCCAGACACGGGATTGAACCGTCGTCCTCCTGAATGCGAGTCCAGTGTTTAACCACTGCGCCACCTCGCTCGGTGTCAACTGCAGAATGGCGCATTCAAAATCCACACTGTGTAGTGGTTAGCAAATTGCGATACTCTAGCCACCATACCAACCGGGCATGAATCACATGTTCCATCATCTTCCAAACGCAGTTGGTAAGAGAAATAGGCCGGTAGTTAGAAGAAAGACCTTTGTCCCTACCAGGCTTAGCTATGGGTATGACAGTGGCTTCATGCTAGAGTCTGGGAAACGTGCCCTCTGTCCAGAAGCGGTTGTACTTATTAAGCAGAAAGTATTTGCCTGCAAGAGAAAGGTGCTCAACACCTGAATGTGAACACGTCTGGCCCTAGGGCGGAGGATAGGGATGAAGTGAGGGCATGATCTAGCTCCCTCACTGTAAAGGCAGCACGCCTGTGAACAGAGAAGGGTATCGCCCGAGCCTCTTTCACTTGTTTCCGATGGAGAAAGGCATGGTGATAGTGGGAGGAGCTCAAAATGTCCACAAAACAGCGGTCGAAGGTGTTGGAAATAGCAATAGGGTCTACGATGACATTGTCTGCGACTGTCAGGCTGGAAATTTGAGAATGGATCTTTGTCGCAGAGAGCCGTCATACAAAGGAAGTGGGAGTGGAACTGTTAAAAGAATTAGTGGATGAAATCAAGCTAGTTTTTTTGCTATTCGGAAGAACACGACGTTACTGTGCACGCAACTATTTATAATGAATGCAGTCTGCCATCATAGGATGATGGTTAAAAATGCAGAGAGCACATCTCCATGCATGAGTTGCGTCGTGGCACACCTCTGACCAGGACATGGCGTAGTAAAGAGGAAGTGCGAGGAATGGAACGTTCTGCGGCAGTAAAGGATAATGTATTTAAGATTTTTACCTGGTCATCACAACCAAGGAAATGTTGTTCATCGAAGGTCGTCAGGGAGGAGTAAAGCCTCCAGTCAGCCATAGTAAGCTGCTATTTGGGTGTGCACATAGGTGGGGTAGGTGTCAGCAAATGGACAGAACACGGGAAATGATCGCTGACGTACCTATCAGAGAGAACGGGCCACTCAACACATGGGCAAGCTCGGCAGTGCAAAAGGATAGGTCCAAAGGGGAAAAGGTACATGTGGAGTCTGAAATGAACATGAGTGCTTCTGTGTTAAGACAGTTGAGGTTAAGTAAACTGAGAAGGTCAGCCAAGAGGGCACCTTTCGGATAGGTTCTGGGAGAACATCAAAGGGGATGGTGCCTGTTAAAGTCACCAAGCAGCACAAAGGGGTGACTTAGCTGCCCAATAAGCCAGAGGAAGTCTGGCCTGGTGACATCGAAAGACAGAGGGACGTAAATAGTACAACGGGAAAAATCAAGTGAAGAAGGAAAAGGCAAACTGCAACAGCTTGAAGGTAGGTAGTCAGGAAGATGGATTGACTATGATCATCATTCTGTATGAGCAGCATGACTCCCCCATGAGCCATCTTCAGGGGGGAAGGTCAAAAATTCTGTTCATGTACTGTTGTAAAGATGTTATGTTGTAATGATGTAATATTAATAAAAAACAAAAAAATTAAAAGAAAAGAAAAGAAAAGAAAATGTGTCCTTCGGGTGCATAGTTTTTGGAAGTCAGGATTGTGTTCGCGCCTACCTGACAAATTCTTAAAAAAAGAAAAAACAGATCGGCAAGAAGTGCAAGAGATCGTACGGATGCAATTTTGTTTCCTGAAGGAAGAGAACAAGTGGACACTGCGATTTTAAGAGCAGTCATAAATCCTCTTTGTTGGATCCAAGACTGCAGAGGTTCCATTGGAGAGTCATGATGAGGAAAACATGAAGCGGTGTCACCTCGGCGACTGCCAAGCGCCAGCTTTCAAAGACTCGCTGCTACACGGCTATCATATGGTGACACCATCAAAGAGGATCTTCGAGTCAGCAAAGGAGAAGACTGTTTACTTTTGTTTGACTTCTTGGAGCCTTTCCGGTTGGCAGAGGAAGACTCAGACGATGATGGCTGGAGGGATATATAAATATTAATGTACTTTACTATTAATTCTAGACACATGAGCAGCGGTCACTACTGACTTTAAAATTTTAATTTTTGTTGGACATCTACTTATTGTCCGCCCCCCGGTAGCTGAGTGGTCAGCGTGACGGATTGTCAATCCTCTGGGCCTAGGTTCGATTCACCGGCTGGGTCAGGGAATTTTCTCTGCCCAGCGATTGGGTCTTGCTCTGTCATCATCATCATCATCATCAGCAGCAGCAGCAGCATCATCATCCTATCATCCTCATTGACTGTAGGTCACCGAAGTATCATCAAATTGAAAGACCGGCACCCAGCGAATGGTGTGCCCGAAGGGGAGGGCGGAGGGAGGGCACCCCACCCCCACCCCCCCCTTGCCATACGATTAAATAAAATCTACTTATTCCCATGTTCTGTAGTCCCGCCCATTGTTGTCCTTTTTTTCTATCTATATTTTTATAGATATATATCTAAAAACAAAGATGATATGACTTACCAAATGAAGGTGCTGGCAGGTCGACAGACACACAAACAAACACAAACATACACACAAAATTCAAGCTTTCGCAACAAACTGTTGCCTCATCAGGAAAGATGGAAGGAGAGGGAAAGACGAAAGGATGTGGGTTTTAAGGGAGAGGGTAAGGAGTCATTCCAATCCCGGGAGCGGAAAGACTTACCTTAGGGGGAAAAAAGGACGGGTATACACTCGCACACACACACATATCCATCCACACATATACAGACACAAGCAGACATATTTAAAGACCAATATGTCTGCTTGTGTCTGTATATGTGTGTGTGTGTGTGCGCGCGCGCGCGCGAGTGTATACCCGTCCTTTTTTGCCCCTAAGGTAAGTCTTTCCGCTCCCGGGATTGGAATGACTCCTTACCCTCTCCCTTAAAACCCACATCCTTTCGTCTTTCCCTCTCCTTCCCTCTTTCCTGATGAAGCAACAGTTTGTTGCGAAAGCTTGAATTTTGTGTGTATGTTTGTGTTTGTTTGTGTGTCTGTCGACCTGCCAGCACCTTCATTTGGTAGGTCATATCATCTTTGTTTTTAGATATATATTTCCTACGTGGAATGTTTCCCTCTATTATAACCAAATTTTTATAGATATATATATATAATAGTAAGACACAGATTCAGGAACCACGTTTTAAATTGTAAGACATTTCCAGAGGCAGATATGGACTCTGATCACAATCTATTGGTTATGAACTGTAGATTAAAACTGAAGAAACTGCAAAAAGGTGAGAATTTAAGGAGATGGGACCTGGATAAACTGAAAGAACCAGAGGTTGTAGAGAGCTTCAGGGAGAGCGTTAGGGAACGATTGACAAGAATGGGGGAAAGAAATACAATAGAAGAAGAATGGGTAGCTCTGAGAGATGAAATAGTGAAGGTAGCAGAGGGTCAAGTAGGTAAAAAGACGAGGGCTAATAGAAATCCTTGGGTAACAGAAGAGATATTGAATTTAACTGATGAAAGGAGAAAATATAAAAATGCAGTAAAAGAGGCAGGCAAAAAGTAATACAAACGTCTCAAAAATGAGATTGACAGGAAGTGCAAAATGGTTAAGCAGGGATGGCTAGAGGACAAATGTAAGGATGTAGAGCATTATCTCACAAGGGGTAAGATAGATACTGCCTACAGGAAAATTAAAGAGACCTTTGGAGAAAAGAGAACCACTTGCATGAATACCAAGAGCTCAGATGGAAACCCAGTTCTAAGCAAAAAAGGGAAAGCAGAAAGGTGGAAGGAGTATATAGAGGGTCTACACAAGGGCGATATATTTGAGGACAATATTATGGAAATGAAGAGAATGTAGATGACGAGGAAATAGGAGATATGATACTGTGTGAAGAGTTTGACAGAGCACTGAAAGACCTAAGATGAAACAAGGCCCCAGGAGTAGATAACATTCCATTAGAACTACTGACAGCCTTGGGAGAGCCAGGCCTAATAAAACTCTACCATCTAGTGAGCAAGATGTATGAGACAGGCGAAATACCCTTAGACTTCAAGAAGAATATAATAATCACAATCCCAAAGAAAGCAGGTGTTGACAGATGTGAAAATTACCGAACTATCAGTTTAATAAGCCACAGCTGCAAAATACTAATACGAATTCTTTACAGACGAATGGAAAAACTGGTAGAAGCTGACCTCGGAGATGATCATTTTGGATTCCGTAGAAATGTTGGAACATGTGAGGCAGTACTGACCCTACAACATATCTTAGAAAATAGATTAAGGAAAGGCAAACCTACGTTTCTAGCATTTGTAGATTGGAGAAAGCTTTTGACCATGTTGACTAGAATACTCTCTTTCAAATTCTGAAGGTGGCAGGGGTAAAATACAGGGAGCGAAAGGCTATTTACAATTTGTACAGAGACCAGATGGCCGTTATAAGGGTCGAGGGACATGAAAGGGAAGCAGTGGGAAGGGAGTGAGACAGGGTTGTAGCCTATCCCCGATGTTATTCAATCTGTATATTGAGCAAGCAGTAAAGGAAACAAAAGAAAAATTCAGAGTAGGAATTAAAATCCATGGAGAAGAAATAAAAACATTGAGGTTCACCGATGACATTGTAATTCTGTCAGAGACAGCAAAGGACTTGGAAGAGCAGTTGTACGGAATGGACAATGTCTTGAGAGGAGGATATAAGATGAACATCAACAGAAGCAAGAAGAGGATAATGGAATGCAGTTGAATGAAATCGGGTGATGCTGAGGGTATTAGATAAGGAAATGAGACGCTTAAAGTAGTAAATGAGTTTTGCTGTTTGGGGAGCAAAATAACTGATGATGGTCAAAGTAGAGAGGATAAAAAATGTAGACTGGCAATGGCAAGGAATGCGTTTCTGAAGAGGAGAAATTTGTTAACATCGAGTACAGATTTAAGTGTCAGGAAGTGGTTTCTGAAAGTATTTGTATGGAGTGTAGCCATGTATGGAAGTGAAACGTGGACAACAAATAGTTTATACAAGAAGATAATAGAAGCTTTCAAGATGTGGTGCTACAAAAGAATGCTGAAGATTAGATGGTTAGATCACATAACTAATGAGGATGTATTGAACAGAGTTGGGGAGAAGAGAAGTTTGTGGCACAACTTGACTAGAAGAAGGGATTGGTTGGTAGGGCATATTCTGAGGCATCAAGGGATCACCAATTTAGTATTGGAGGGCAGCGTGGAGTGTAAAAATCGTAGAGGGAGACCAAGAGATGAATACACTAAGCAGATTCAGAAGGATGTAGGCTGCAGTAGGTTTTGGGAGATGAAGAAGCTTGCACAGGATAGAGTAGCATGGAGAGCTGCATCAAACCAGTCTCTGGACTGAAGACCACAACAACAACATTTTTCCAGATACAATTTTTTCAGCACAGGGTCATTCAAAATTCAGTATTCTAGGTTTAAAAGTCCCTCTCAGTGTTATTTCTGAATTTAAATATAGTTTTCTTCCAAACAATTTTTTATTTTATTTTTTTATTATTAATTGGTGGTATGCGATACAGGTGTTTGTCTAAAAAGATGTCAAAAAACCCATCAACCCATACTTTGACATATGAGAAATAATATTCTCTGTATGTTTTGGCAAATTTTCTCACATTATATCTTTCTTTTGTCAGCGCTGCAACAATCATTTTACTGGCAATAATGTTATGATTATATTATTGCTCAGTTTATTTACGAACTTAACATCTATAAGCTTTACATAATCACATGGTACAATATGACACTGTTACAATTGTGTAGAAAGTAAATGAGAGTAAACATGAACTTCTGACTGCCATGTGCCAGATCTCATGCTCAGCTCTCTAGCTTTCATAGTAGTGAGATATTACCTTCACTCTGAGAAGACATAGTAACTGATTTAACAGCAAAAATTACTCCCCCCCCCCCCCCCTGCATTCCACTCACAGTTTGCAAATTAGGCACTCCCCTGCCCCCCCCCCCCCCCTCCGCCTAAAGGGTAATGATTTTGTGCTTGTTTAATATGGGGTATGGGTTAAAAACACAGACAAATTTTGCAATTTTTTATTTATTTTTCTTGATATTTGATCAATTACAAATTATTTTGTTGTGCTGATGCCTTTAGTGGGTGCCCTCCTAAGAATCAATAATCAGTTTCACTTTAAATACAACCTCACTTAAAATATAGCCTTATAACCTAAGTTCTCTAGTTAATTCTCACACTGGAATTACAAAGGAAAGCAGCACACAGGCATTTGTACGTGAAACAGGATATTTTTAATTATGTGTATATTGATAAGAACATGAATGTTATAGATAGGCTGATATGTGGTCAGGCAGTTAGTTGTCTCCATGTTCTGCAGACCACTATTGCAATCTACATCTACAGCCACACTCTACAAACCACTGTCAAGTGCATGGATGTGGGTATTTCCCATGGCATCAGTTACACCATTTGATCAAAAGTATCCAGATACCCCTACATAATGTAGAATTGACCACTAGATGCCTTGAGAGGTGGACCCACCAGTATAAAAGGAGGCTGGAAGTATTGTGGTATCAGTCGAAAAGCACTAGTAGAATGGGCTGGTCACATGAATTCAGTGACTTTGAAGTCGAGGAAGACACGTCTGAAAGTGTCCCCAGCAGATTCAAGCAAAAGCAAACAATGCACACAGCCCATATTAAGCTTGACTAGCAGGCACCTGGATATTTTGATCAGATAGTATACTTGAGATTCTTTCTGTTCCATTCATGTATGGGGTGCATGAAGAACGACTGTTTACATGCTCCAATGGCTGCTGTAATTAGTCTAATCTTCTTACAATCGCTACGGGAGCGATGCACAGACTTGCTATGATTCACAGTTCATTGTGAATTACTGTATGAAGAAGAAGTGGCTTAAGACAATCATCAATTATCACACTACCATATTATCCACCAGGTATGTGAATAATAATTCTAAAACTGTCCCATTCTAAATCATATCAAGATATAACAGTTGTGATCTGCATAATGTGCAAATAATTGAATAATTAAATAACTGAATAACCAAATAATTACACATTATTATGAAGCAGAATGTGAGCACTTGTATCTGATAGAGGAGAGATCCTTGTAGCAGTGTATGTGCTAATGTTTCACACTTTTTGTTGCATTCACTTTAAAAGTTGGCTCTGGCTCTTACAGTACTTACAAAACTTTCACATTAGTGAAAAAACAACTGTAATTTTAGTTAGTCACTGTACTTTGCTGACAGTGAACTTTACTAGGGAGTACATGTACTGTGAAGTCTGAGTTCTGTTCTTAATAAATATCAATAACCTTCAGGACAGTTTAAGACACGAAGAAAAAGTTCTATTTGCTTAACATCGTAATTACTGATAAAACACCAGAACTCCCAACAGGGAAGACAAGTGACACCCTCAATGATGTTTGTGAGTGGGCTGTATATAAAGAATTGACAATAAGCATAAGGAAAACAAACGGCATGCCTTTCAGCACAAACAGGGGCAAACGACTATCACATTGAGCACAGATGACAAACCCACAGATTATGTAACAAACACTAAGTTGTTAGAGATGAACACTGATCTGACAATTAACATCCAGAATAATTACACAAAGATAGTGGCAAAAAGAATGTCGTCAGCATGTTATGCTCTCTGGGTTCTAGCAGCAGCTAGTAACAGCCACTGTCTTGTGGTGATACACTGCTCCTACAAGCACTAAATTCTAAGATATGGGATTACTTTCTGGGGATCAAAGACAGAAACATTGACATAGTTTCAAACTGTAATAAATCAGCTGCGAGAATAATATTTTGGAACAGTAACTGGGCTCATTGTAAAGAACTATTTTAAAAACTGGGTATCCTTAATGCACCAAGTGAGTACATTATCAATTTGTTGTGTGTATCACAGAAAACATTAGTAAGTGTTTCACTAATAGTTTTATCCATAACCATGGAACAAAAGTCACTTTTGGATTTCACTTACAAAAACTCAAAACAAAGGTGTGTAATGAACTGCCAAAAGTGATGAAAAAAATTGCTTAAATACACTTGTTTGAAATGACAGCTAAATCATGCTTCAAAATTGCAGCATACTATACAAAGATTATTTGTTCTCCTGAGCTCAACATCTCACTCAACTCACTTTTCCAGACGGACTGATGTGACGACATGGAGCTGTGCACATTCTTGGTGCTGGAATCACCAACAGGCATCCACAGTTTGTGCACTACAAAACTGTTTTTAGTATAAAATATTTTGTGCAAGTTATTTATGATCAAGAGAACAATGTACAGTAGGAACCAACTTAACGAAGCAGTGCAGATTTGTTGAGACACTGATTTCTGATTTGGGAGAATAGTGTTTGCTGTCTGGCCATCCTGATTTAAGTTGCCTGTGATTTTCCTAAATCATTAAGGGAAAATGCCATAACAGTTCCTGCAGCAAGGCCACAGCCAACCTCCTGACCCATTTTCATAAGCATACTCCTATGTTTCCATAGTGTTCGTGTATAATAGAGTTATTTATTTTCATTGTAGCATGATGACAAATCTTCAGAGGGCAATAATATGATTTTAATTATTTTACAAAGTGTATAATGCAAACAAGCCAATCAAGAATCACTAGTCTATGCTACACTCTATGCTACATTTAAGCAGTGGCTTTCAGGCTTTGTAACATATTCATGTTATTTACATATATCCGTGCTTATGAATACAGTGTTACTAATTGCCATACCTTTGACATTGCTTTATTGAATGATTTCCATTTTGGCAGCACTTCTTGTGACGAATCTGTAATTCGAATTTCATTTTGCTTTTTGTTCGGTCCCTCCAAAACATTTGCTAATTCCTGAGTACTGCTTTCCTTGGTGGTAACCTTCTGCAAACTCTGTGATATGGTCGACGTATCTTGTTTCTTCAGCTGATTTTGAAGTGATGGAATCTTCTGAAGAACTTTCGCCCATTCATTATTCAATACAAATAATAAACCTTTGTTAATGGGTGTCTTCGTTACAAAATCCTTCAGTTGATTAAGCAGTTTCCAATGATTTGTGGGCATGTCCTTCGAGGCTGATCCGAGCAGCTTTTCATTGTCAACTGATGTAGATCTTTCATGAATGGGGTTACGAGTGGCGTATTGTCTGGAAGAAAACAGGCAGTGTACCTGTGACCAATCGATATAACGTTAAATATTAAGAGAATAATGTCACCACTACGCAAATTTGACATGAGTATGGAAGTTACAGTTTTCTGCCTGGTAAACGTCATCTGCCGTATCCCAAAAACAATGTATAAGCTCTATTATATCAATACATGTACCTTTAACCTAAATTAATTACGGTATTGTGAACAACTGACGGAAGCGAGGGGTTGGTTCACTATTAACACCTTCCTCAATTTGCTTACAATAAATTTGTTCGCCATGTTTGTTGCAGCAGACGACGTACATTCTCACTGTCAATCGTGACAGTGAGGCGCACATATTTGTGTCATTCGGATTAGATTACACCATTGAAGACGACAGCATATCATCATCTTTCGTAGCAGTAGTGACTGCTATGCCAAATTATTTAACCATACTTCACTAACTTCCGGAAGCACACGACTGTTATTAACTGAAATCCTGTTAGCATTTCGGATTATCACGCCTACCACAATTTCATGAGAGTAATTTCTTCAGCCTAGCTCTAAATATTGTTTATAACAGAGTAAATGGCTACTGATAGTTACTGCAGAAACACAAATACCTTTTTGACATACAGATGCACTGACTGCACCGAGGAATATTTTTGCTTAGAGACATCTTTACACTGTACGACTGAGCACAGAAACATCACTTATGCACTCATCGCAAGTTGTACACAAGTGCGCTTCATGCTCGCATTTATATTACTGCTCGCCCACCTTTACCTTTCTATTCGCAAACAATCACTGTAGCCAAAAATGTTCGCGTATAGGCCTTGAAACATGTTTACTACTGCAAATTCCGGGCATTCTTACTAAGAAATCGAAAGTCTTTCATTTACAAGAGAAAAATGTGACGTTTTAACATATTTCTTGAAATATTTTCTCGCAAAATTTTTGTTGATTAAGTTAATCATGTCTGCACGTGTACTTGAAACGGTTTGTGTGTCCCTGTGTTATTTACGGTTACAACGTCACTCACTGACAGCGGGTGGCGTGACTGTCTTCTGAAGGCTTGACCAATGAGAGAGCTCCATACGTCTACGTAGGTAGTATATCAAGAACAGGTTTTTCGCAGTGCTCGTAGTTCGTACACTCGGAACTACGCACAGCATTAGAAAAGACGTAGAAGCTACGTGGATTCAAATGACCTCGCTTATCTCCACACACAGCCAAGGGCGGAAGAAAGAAAACAACATTACACTTCACCTGCCGTTAATAATGCTATTTGACCGCTTGTTGTTGCGACTGGGACGCACAAATTTCCCGACCAGCACAAGCTAATTATTCGGATACCAATGTCGTACGGAATGTGGCAGTATCAGGCTCACAGCCTGGAAATACAGCAAAATTGCAGAAACAGGGAGGGTTTTATTCGTATCCCATCTCTGTAGCACCCAGTAGTACGTCTCGGTAAATTCGAATCAGTCTCATGCGCAGACATTCAACTATCATCAATAGAATGCGATTATGACATATATGTTACCCATCTCATACGTTTAGAATCAAAGATGTCGACTGGCCCAACTATCAATGTCACTTGGACGAAAAACTGGACTCAAACTGTGTAACAGCGAGGCGCATAGAATTATCCCCATAGCACAAGGAACTATATATGTGATTGGAAGAAAACTGGGTATCTTTCAATCTACCTTGCTGCTCACAGCTGGTTCAGGAGTTTACTGTGTAATAGTAGTATATGCGAAAGACGGAGATACTTACATGTGATGTTTTGAACAACACTATTCAAAATGTGTATGTATGCTCGACTTGAAACTGCAACTGTCTGTGAACAAGCATGTGTAGCTTTGTCAGCTGTCCGATTTTCGTGGGATGTTCACTTTTTTTGGAGTGTCATGAAACGTCGGGGCGCCAAATACACCGACTTTTAAGCACTACTAACAATTCTAAATATAATACGTATTCGCTCCAAAAATTGTCGAAACAGGAAGGTGTCGATGGCATATAGGATACGCTAGGTGGTCACAATCAGCACACGAAGTAAGTAGACGCCTCATCGCATGCCCGACGGTACCTTTCGAAAACACACAGCTGCGTGGCTTCCATTGTCGTATTGTATCCCGCATGCTGCTGTTTTATGAACATGCTTCAACTTCTGCCCTCTTCTCACCCATTGACTGGCCGTGACTTCGTACCTCCATTCCATGGTGGTGACGGTCCCTCGCGTCCCCCCACTTGTTTGTTACGTGTTTTCATTTGTACTGAAAAACAAATCGCGGGAAGCAGCTGACTTTTATGTGTGTGCATAACGCCGACGACGTTCTCAATTCGTTCAATAACTGGAAATACGAATGGTAAGTAATTTAGACAAACGTGTATATTTAGAAACTAGTAAATACAAACAATCTGAATGAAGTTACATGCTTGTTAGGTATATTTACTAACTACGCTAACAAGCGTAAACATCGACCTTGTAACCTGCCAAAATTTACGTGTCGTTTGTCGTGAGACAAGGAGACAAATGTGACCCCAACTTATGCATCAATAAGCAGATACTATTATGAATTAAAAGGTTTATGTAATTTCTTTGTGGCTTATTGATGTAAATTGTGACACAAAATTCTCGTAGATGAAAAGAAGGGAGAAAGATGCTGTGACCTGTTGGCGTGGGAGGTATCCAAAATGACCGAAACTCCGTGGAGGCGACGACTACACTATGAGCCTGCACCGGCAGCTGAAAGACATGTCGAGCGCCGTTTTTCACAATACTTCTGTTTTTAAGATTTTTAGAACCTAAAAGCCCGAAGTCTACTCATCACAAAACGTAGAGGTCGATTGATCCCCCACTGCGTAATACAAGATGAAAGCTATCTGTGACAGATTCGACGACAAAGTACAATGTTTTACATGAAATGTATTTGTGAATACCGATAACCATCAGCTGCATAAAGGACGACAATGAATTGTGACGGACAGGGACTCGAACCAGAATTTCCCACTTGTCGTGAGCAGTCGCCTTATCAGTTGGCTATCAGAGCACAAATCTGCCGACATCAGGCGAGCAGCTTTCGAGTAAAACGTATCCTCTACGCGGGAGTATTCATAATGGATGTACGAGTGCAGGTTGTAGACACTTGGCTGACGACATATGGAAGTTTGCGTCTGGCCATAACTTGTGTTCGGGTAGCCAAATGGTAAGCCGACCGCTCATCATAAGCGGGAAACCCGGGTTCGACTCTCAGTCGGGCACAAAGTTTCATTGTCGTCATTCCATTATACTGCGGATAGTTATCGACACTTGCAACTGCAAATACATTTAATGTACTTCAAACGGCTGTAGTCGCCGCAGTGCTCGTTCCTTCGGACGTGCATGCATTTGCAAAGGAACAGTGCATCGTAAGTCGGCATAACATAGGCACTGCAATATCGTATATGTGAGTACAATGCTGATGCACGGAGAACTGTTTTCAAAGGCCATTGTTGAACATGGAGCTCCACATCACACGACCCCTAATGTTCCTATGTTGACCCGACGACATCGTCAATTATGATTGCAATTGGCACAGCATCACTGAGTTTTCTCCGCGAGTCAATAGAAACGAGTCGCCTGTTGGTCGAATGGATTGTATTTCTTGTTACAGCTGGTCGACACTTGAGTCCTTACACCCCTTCATCCAGGCGAATGACTACACGAAGCATGTTCTGCGTCACACGTCGAGGCCAAACACATCGTTGAGGAAATGTGGGCAGGAATGGGAGGGGGATGGGGGGGGGGGGGAGACGGCAGGATGCATGAACTTTGAGTTTTCGGGAGGCGGTTGCGACTGGACGTCACTGACGTGTGCAGTAAAGACACTAAGCCACTCACTTCTACCGGCAAGGACACTTTCACACATGGGACCTGCGGATTCCAGACAAGTTCCCCAAGACATTTTCGGTTTTTATTTTGAACTGTACTTAATTCTAATAATCTAAAATGAGATATAGGGTTTTGTTTGAAATGCTGAGGTAGGTTGTAGTGTTTTTGTTCCAATTTAGAACTGACAATGGAAGTAAATGTAACTCTGAACGACTTTTCCATGAGAATTCTACAAGAAAAATTGAAACTAGTTAAAAAAGGTAGACCAAAGTCATGACCATCTAACCTAGTTTCATAGCATGAGGGCAAAAAAGAACATTATGCTAGACATTTTTTTCTGTTTCGCAATATGAAAATCTTGATTGGTTGACAGGTTCACCTGATTCAAATAAAACCTTCTGTTGGCCACGTTTGTTGTTTTCCAGAGAAGAATTGGCCTGGAAGGTACATGGCTTTTCAGATTTAAGTCACCTGTCAGTTGGGCAACAAAGACATTCGAAATCACAAAATGTCATTCAATCACTTTGGCAATTAAAAATGTTTGGAAAGGACAGAATTGGCATCTTATTAAATGTGCAGCACCGTAGTAACATTAGCCAACACAACGAACAAGTTAAATGGACAGGGAAAATTGTAAAATATTCTTCGATGCAGTGTATTATTTAGCTAAACAAGAGCTGCTATTTTGGGGACATAATGAATCAGATGCTTCTATTAAGAAAGTAAATAATGCATAAAGGGAAAGTGAACTAAATATTTTGCTGATGTCAAGGAGACAGAACCATTAATAGTTTGTTTGCTCATGTTGAATGCATAGTTCAAGAATTTGCCATTGCAGAGAAGTTGGTTGGCCAGATGTATAATGGAGCATCAATAATGGATGGTCAGACACATCAGTAATAACGTTGTAACAAGAAATCTGAAGGCTCTTCTCACTCACTGCTGAGTCCATGTATTAAATTTGGTTATGCAACAAAGTATATCTAACACAAAAAATTTAAAATATTATTGTAAATTCTTCTTTCCTGTGTTTCATTGCTTTACAAACCACAAGCACTTCTTCATCCAAACCACTATGTCAACAGACCCATCCCTGCACAACGCACTGCTATGTAACAGTGCTGGTTGTTGATGCAGCATCTCATGTTTGTAACACCCCAATTACAGAAAATCTAATAACCAACCCTTTGTTGTAAAAGAAGTAGGAAAATTAGTCATCCAGACAGTGACAGCACCTACTGACGACAAAATTTACACTTGTGATAATTTGATCAACAGGAATGTCATGTGAATAATAATATTTATCACGAAATAGAGACTGAATGAAGGAATATGATAGGATACGCAACAAAAACATCAAAGAAAGAATTGCAAAATAATTAATAATGAAGATTAAAGCCAGATGGTAAATTGGCTAAAGATAACATTTACCATATAAGAGAGTTGTAGCCGCATCGAAAAGGAAGTTCGATTTGACTACAATGTAGCTCGTAAATGGAAATGTTAGCTTCAGATACTATCTAGTCGCTCTCTAGTACTATCGCGATCGTAGCATGCATGTAAGCGCTACTAGATTGTTTTAAGCTAATCGGAAGTTTGAAAGTTTTGCGATATAGACTGAAGCATTATTCAGAAGTCATACTAAAGCAAAGTCATCTTTACCAATAGCAAGACAATGGGATACGGAGGTTCGCGACGAAGTTAAGTCGTGTGAGATATGTGGTGGGACTTATCCTCCACGATACTGAATAAGTACGAACATTGAAAAAGAAAGCTCGCCGAGAGAAACAATTATTAGTCTCTAGTAGGTTACATACAAACCCCAACAAGAAGAATGTACAATTCCGCCGAGTTGTCAGAAGGATTACTGATGCAAACGGAAGCAATTCCCTGAGTGAGAAAGCAGTTTGCGTGCTCAGCGTAGGGACAATTAATTACAAGGAACAGTAAAATTGGATTCAAACTTTAATTCTTCGTTTCGCCTACATAATTGAATAGACATTATCATAGATATTAGTGAAAATTAATTAACTATTAGAATATTATGAATTGTAAAGTGAATTCATGATTATTTAACAGTGAACAATCATCGATTTGTCCAAAGATTACGACGCATTCTGAACATTGTTTAAGTATATGTTATCTCTGGAATTACGTCGTGTAGTTATTGAACACGCGACATAGCGACGTCTTGATAACGGAATAACAAATTATCAATTTAACATCCTCGCAGTTCCATAATGTGCCCATGACTTTGGTGATGGATTGAAGATCCAAAACTTTATAGTATTAATATTCAACATTCATTATCTAACCGGGCATAATAAACAGAAGAACTACAGTTAGCCAGTTCGCGCAAGCTGAAAAGTCTGTGGCGGACTCACAACAAAAGAAAACCATGTGAGAAGTTTGTTTTTCTACTAGTTACAGGGTGGCGTTGTCGTGAGAGACGTACGCCGTTCCACGTCATACCGACTGGGGCAACCATCACCACCAAGTCGTGTCAACTCTAAGGAGACGAAGACGCCACAGTACTTGGCGCCTACAACGCGGGGCTCGACGACGCCAAATGACACAACGTGTGGAGCTTGACGCCACGACGACTCCAACACGAGGGTCGACGCTTCGCGAGTACGAGACATCTGCAGACGGAGCGACGCAACGCGTCGGAGAACAGGAACAGAGCAGGACGTCGGTCGAGACAGCGACATCGGCTGCCGCTAGTGACGTGAGCGAGTCTGCAAGCAGACTACATACAGTAATCACTACTCAAAATAAGTGATTATTCAGGTCTGGTAGATTTCGTTACTTTACCAAAATGGTAATTGTATTTTATTGTTCTGGTGTCAAGTAGATAGTAAATTTAGTATTGTGTGACAATGGTGGATATAGTAAGCGTGGTTACTAGTAAAAGGTAGTTAACAAAATTTACGTCATGTCAAGAAGAGGTAGAAAGTTGTGTAGCGACTTCGAAAAAAACTCTTCCCGAATCCTGTGATGAACTGAGTGAAGTATCAGCCCATGAGGAGATCAGTAGAACGATTGTCAATGTGGGAATAGAATCTTTTGCCGAGTCACACAAAATTAACATCCCTAGTGTATCTGGCTCTGGGTTTGCAAGTAAGAAAATGGAATCTGAGGATAATAATTCCGATCCTAAGGAGCAAGCAGTCAATGAATACATGACGAACGTTACACCAACGTGGTCAGGAAATATAGATGTCCTTAGTGCCATATTGGCAAAATTAACTATGTTGGATGATTTAAATACTAAGTTCTCTCATATGGATAGCAAGTTCGCTGAACAGGAAGCGACTTTAAATACTAAGTTTGCTGAACAGCAAGAGACTTGAAAGAATGGATAGAAAACAAAACAGTAGAATTGACGGAAAGGTGCGCTTAACTATTGAGAGCACTCAAAGGCAAGTATGTAGACAGGTGACGACCGATAATTCTCTGATAGAGACCTCTGTAACAGAATTTCGGCAAGTTAAAGACAAAACTGTCGAGGAATGTGCCAAGTATCGCTTGGTCTTCCGATCACCCGCCAGGAATCAATTCCAAGGAGGAAAATGAACAAATACATAACAATATGAAATCTACGTGCGAGAGAAAACGCCCGCGAGTGCAACGTAGCATGTATGTAGGCGAACTGTGGGAAACGAACAGCCAATTAGACAAGGAGGATGATCCTTACGTTCAGAGAGGATGCATTTCGTCATTGAAAGTAGGAGTAGAACATAGTATTTTCAAAAGGCGACAGTTTCCGACATTTTCGAATGAAAAGAATAACATCAAAGCCAGATTATTTATCGATTCCTTTAAAAGAATATTACCCTGTAGTTGGATGGAGTATGATAAACTACAGTTTATAGTATCGAAAAGAGTAGGAGAAGCAGCGTTATGGGCCACTGAGGTCAGCGAGACCTGCAACACATATTCTGAGCTTGAAAGATTATTTCTAGCTAAATATTGGTCCTGAATAAACCAGAGAAACTGCAGAAGGAAGTATACAAAACAGAGTTTTACAACTCGAAAAAGGAAACACTTAGGCAGTATTTTGAACGCTATTTGAATAAGACGCGTTATTGGACAGGCCGATTTCGAGTAGAGAAGTGATTTGAATACTGAAGGGCAGGGTACCTTTTAATATTCGAGAAAAACTGATTCATGGTCCCGACTCTGACATAGAACAATTGCTATCAGTAATTGATTCTATCGACATGCTGATGGAGCATGCTAAACAGTGGCATAGTAATAACAATAACTATTATTATTCTAGGAATAACACTAGTAATAACAACTGGAACAGTGGCAATCAAATTAACAATCGTATTCTAGAATTTAACCAAAATAACGCTAATTCTAAGAGCAGTAATGATCATTTAGGTCACAGACAAAAGAAAAGTCATGATTGGAACATGAATTACCAATATTCAAAAGGGAATTTTGTAGGAAATAATAACCAAGTGCTTGGAGAAGGAAGTTTTCAACGAGTTATCGTCGTAACTACCAACAAGAAAAGAGAGTATGGGGGGCGCCAGTCGTCGAATATCAATGTTTTGAAAATGGCAGTAGGAATAATTACGTTCCTATGGAGCCGCAGAATAAATCGAATTGGGGAAATTGTCCAATGCACAATGTAAATTGGAGAAACTCTAATAATACAGGTGCATCTTCTGGGTCCAAGAGACCCTTACTGTTATCAGACGGAAGGGGTGTAGTTGTGGACAATCCATATCCACAAACAGGAAACGAAATTCATATAGTTGAGGTGCATAACAGCCGAGTGACCTAAAAGATGGACGGTCAAACTAATGCCAGTCATTTTAGGCCTTCCTCAGGTGGCTAGTATTGAGTAGGGAGGCAAATTTCGTATTCTGGAATATGGTAAGGAAACTGATATTCTGGAAGATCTCATGTTGGAACCAAAACAGGAAATGAATGAGAGTGGGTATACATTGCAAGCAATTGTCAAAGTAAAAAATTAATAACACACCGATTAATGTACTTATAGGTACAGGGACGATGGTTAATGTGATGTGTGAATATGGTTAGTTGGTAAAGAAAAATACTCACCTTACCAGCAACAGGCTGCACGGTGTCAGGGGCGTTTAGTGCAAAAGTGCAACACATCATTAAACAGCTACAGGTGATGGTAGAACTACAAGGAGTAGCCATTGAATGAACTTTCTTGGTAGTGTCTCGAATGTCAACGCCTTGTATTTGGGGAATGGATTTTTTTATGCGATTACAGTGCAGTAATTGATATTAAGGAGGATGTATGTACTTTTATAGTTAAAGGCAAACCATTAAGGGTAACTTTATTAAAGAAAAAGATTATTTTGGTAAAGTATTGCCAAAATATAACAGTTAATTGTCTACCTGTGAATGCTTTGCATTTGCTGGTTACTGATTGTGCTAGGCAAACTGATGCTGAGATAGATGTACCAAGCATCGTAGAAAAAGTATGTGATTCATAATGTCTATCAACAGAACAACAGGATGAATTGGGAGAAGTATTGAATTGATATTTTCCAGTATTTAATAAAAGACCAGGCGTAATTAAGGATTTTGAATATTGTATTCAAACATACTCCTACTTGACATTTTGTAAAACTACTTATTCAGTCCCCTGGTCGAAAAGAGAAGCTGTGACGAAAGAAATAAATAAGGTGATAGACTGGGGAATAATTGAGACTTCAGCTTTCGAATACTCAAGTCCATTGTTAGCGTTGACTAAACCGAACGGCGATATTCGATTAGTTCTTGACGCTCGCGACATTAGTAAGATTTTCAAACCTGTAAGAACTCACCTAGGGAACTTCGAAGAACTATTGCAGAAATTTCACGGGGTGAAATTCTTGACCTCCCTCGACCTCTGAAGTTCCTACTGGCAAACTAAAATATCAAAGGAATCCAGTATGTATACGGCATTCATTAGGGAAACCTGCAAGGCTCATTTCAGATAATACATCATATTTTCGAAGTAAAGTGTGGGAGGACACAATGAAGACATGTGGGATTCCTCATGTATTAATTGCCCACTTTAATCCGTCAGGAAACCCACTAGAAAGAGTCTTTAGAGAATTGAATAGATTTGTGAGATTTTTTGAAGAGATCTACAATGACTTACCTCATATATCAACTGGGTATTCACCGAATGAGATCTTATTTAATAAACAAAATATTAATAATTGGGTTGGTAATTTACCATATCTGCATAATAAACCGAAAAATCGTAATGAAGTTATAAAAAAGGTATATTTAAAATTTCAACATAAAGCAAATCTTAGGAAATGTAAATTTGACAAAGTGCTAGGTTTAGGAGGAAAGTATAAAGTAGGTGATAGTGTTTTATTAAAGAATCATCCTAAAAAAGATAAGGAAATTAGATCGAAAATTGTGTAATTTGTATAAAGGACCATATAGAATTATTAAGATTCTACATCAAGGAAGTTACCTGCTGGAAGACGAAGATACTAAGAAGATAAAGGGGGATGTGCTCTCATTTAGAGTTAAAGAAATATTTTAGTTGATTGAAAGTTTAGATTTAAGTATGCAGACTAGGATAAGTCATAAAACAGGAAGACATTACAACAACGTTTATGAATTTTTCTGTGTAGTAGACAACGAATTTGTGCTAAGTAATTCTTGCAACAATTAAGTTTTATTTAGTTAAGTGTTCAAGAAAGATCACGAACTACAAGTTCATAATCATCATTTTGTTCATTGAAAGTTTATTAAGTAGTATAATTAAGTGTATATTATGTTGTTAATGATTGATATTGATATTCATATGCTAAAATGCCTGTACGTGTTGTGTGATCAACGAGGCATCAATTTAAGATAGAGTACGCGAGCAGAATGAAACATCTTACCACGATCATTCGGGAATAAGGAAATTTCTTTAAACAAAATCACTTATTTTGAGGATTGAAAAGATGAGAGACGATTACAAGAGAATATAAATGAATAAATGAACCAATAAGACGTGAAAAAGAGGAAAAAACTAACTGATAAAGGAAAACTCTTAGAATGGTGCTGATCTGTAGAACGTTGTACTTGTGCATAGACTGACAGTACATGTGTGAAGTGGCGATAGACTAGTCATACTTACCACAAAATGCAGAGACAATGTGCAGAACGAGCATTATGAACTGCACAAGTAATATGTAATCTCATGTTACGTACCGAGGAGAGAAGTGATTTAATTGTTGCAGCATATACAACAATGGTAATGCAGACATTCTTAGGGCAGATTGTGCTGAGGTGTTAGTGCAGTTAACCAGGAGAGCAGCCACTGGAGATCGAGAGTAACCAGACGAGCACGAGTAATCAGATCGTACTTGCTGCCATATACGATCTGATGCTGTGGCAGCTTCGCCATGCTTGATGGTGGAGAAGAAACTGGCTTCAAACCAGGCCATGTTTGCAGCTTTCATGTTCTGGTGATGATGCAGCATCAGTGTGGCGATGTGCCGAAAAGAAAATGAAAAATGAATTATTCATAAGACATGAACCTTAAGTTAATTGTATTGTAGAAAAAAACGTTGTAATGATTTAAATTTTGTATGTATATGTGTATGTGTGTGAATGTGAGTGTGCCAACAATAAAAACAAGGACCTTACCTGGTTAGGGACATTGAAGCGGGAAGTCACATACCCACTTCATTTCCCGGGGGGGGGGGGGGGGGGGGGGAGGGGGCATTTGCAACACCCCAGTTACAGAAACCCTAATAAACAAACCTTAGTCGTAAAAGAAGTAGGAAAATTAGTCATCTTGACAGGGACAGCAACTACTGACAACAAAATTTACACCTGTGATAATTTGATCAGCAGGTATGTCATGCGAATAATAATATTTATCATTATATAGAGACTGAATGAAAGAATATGATAGGATACAAAAACATCAAAGAAAGAATTGCAAAATTATTAGTAATAAAGGTTAAAGCCAGATGGTAAATTGGCCAAAGATAACATTTACCATATAAGAGAGTTGCAGCCGTATCGTAAACGAAGTTCGATGTGACTAGAATTTAACTCGGAAATGGAAATGTTAGCTTCAGTTGCTCTCTAGTCGCTTTTGAGTACTATCGTGATTGTAGCATGCATGTAAGCGCTACTAGATTGTTTTAAGCTAATCGGAAGTTTGAAAGTTTTACGATATAGACTGAAGCATTATTCAGAAGTCATACTAAAGCAAATTCATCTTTACCGTTAGCAAGATAATAGGATACAGAGATTTGCGATGAAGTTAAATCGTGTGAGATATGTGATGGGACTTATCCTCCATGATACTGAATAAGTATGAACATTCAAGGACATTGTAAAAGAAAGATTGCTGACAGAGAAACAATTATTAGTTCGAGTAGGTAACATACAAACGCCAACACGAAGAACGTGTAATTGTGCCGAGTTGTCAGATGTTGTTGCCAACTACAGGATTAGTGATGCAAACAGAAGCAATTCCCTGAGTGAGAAATCGGTGTACGTGCTCAGTGTAGGAACAATTAATTACAAGGAACAATAAAATTGGATTCAAACTTTAATTCTTTGTGTCACCTACATAATTGAATAGACAGTATCATGGGTATTAGCGAAAATTAATTGACTATTAGAATGTTATGAAGTGAAAAGTGAATTCATGATTATTTAACAATGTACAATCATCGATTTGTCCCAAGATTACGACGCATTCTGAACATTGCTTAAGTATATGTTATCTCTGGAATTACGTCGTGTAGTTATTGAACATGCGACGTAGCGACGTCTTGACATCGGAATAACAATTTATCAGTTTAACATCCTCGCAATTCTATAATGTGGCCATGACTTGGGTGATGGATTGAAGAGTTAAGACACTATATTATTAATATTCAACATCCATTATCTAACCAGGAATAATAAAAAGAACTACAGTTAGCCAGTTCACGCAAGCTGAAAAGTGTCACGGAGTCACAACAAAAGAAAACCATGTGACGAATTTGTGGTTTTCTACTAGTTACAGGGTGGCGATGTCGTGAGAGACGGACGCCGTTCCACGTCATACCGACTGGGGCAACCATCTCCACCAAGTCGTGTCAACTCTCACAGACGCCACATTTTCTAACTCCTCCCGCCAATAACTATTCAGTATTGACATTTTATCCCTCTTTAAAAAAAGATTCTGCGTAGAACAGCCAGAGACAGCAGTCACCTGTGTGTGTGTGTGTGTGAGAGAGAGAGAGAGAGAGAGAGAGAGTGTGTGTATTATTGTATGAATATGTTTGCGAACTTTGCTTCCTTTCTGAAGAAGCCTGTAGCCAAAAACGTACCTGAACACTCTTTTTATCATGCCTGCCTGCTGCTCAGTGTGCTGCACAGTATAGTTACTCCCACGTGAAGATTATTGTAAATAATTCACTGTACTTCAACAGGAACAATGACAATTACAACATTAATAGAGAAATAACATTTATTCTGCCACTTTTAGGTTGTGTGTTGTATGAACAGGCGTTAGAACGCTGCAACCAAAGATTTGATCGCTTACCCATTGATATGAAGTGCTTGACAGACAGCAAAGTAAAATTCAAAACTTAACTGATAACGTTTCCTTCTGACAAATGCTTCTATTCTGCAGAAGGCTATACATTATTGAAATATGTAAACGATGCTGGGTAGGAATTTGACTAACATCTGTCTGTCTTTAATTTAAAGAAGAAACTAATAAATGATCAGCATGGGGGCATATTTACAAAAAAGAAATTGATGTTAATATAAAATCACTTTTTAGGCATCATTACGCTTTATCGTGCAAATGCTACATGCAACATGAAATTAACTAATTAAGTAACTAACTGTTGATATATCACAAAGCATAGTACAGACTTATATATATTTTGAAAACATTAAAATAAAAGTCGAAAGTAAAATCAAGCTGATAAAGTAGATGTAAATTCCAATTGTGTATTTGGTTATTCCTGAAAAGCCAATAGAGGTGCTGGCGAGAAAGATTCTGGAAAAAGAAGGAAATAGGCTACTGTTTGGAAAGGTAAGCCTACATGTTACACAGATTAAGCTATATTACTAAAAGTAACTTACGTACATGTTGAAGCAAAATATCAATTTTGAGGGGTCTTCAGCGTTTGAGGACCATTCCCTTTACCACATCCAATGCATTGCCCAAGACTGGAACACGTTTTTCACATGTAAAATGCTTTATTGGCCACACACTGAATGACGCATCTTAGGTAAAATTTTAAAGTGAGATGTGTAAATTGAGACTAATGCACTGACATTTCAATACTGCAAGAACTCTATTCTGCACAAGGGTATACCTTTACGCATTCTGTTTCTTTGACATTTCAATAATTATTTACTTTGTAGATGTGCACAAGATGCAACAGCATGCCTTGCTTCTTTCCTGTTTGGAGACGTTTGTGGACTAATGAGGAACACGCACATTTTTTTTTTGCAAACATGAACATTAACAATGTTGTGCATGTGAATTGAAAGCAGATAATGTGATGTATAAGAAGCAGTACCAGTAGGCAGACAAGCTGTATTTTTTGAGTTCTGGCTTCATTTGCTATCGATACAAATACAGTAGAAAAGGAATTAAATGCATATAGAAAGCATCTTTTTCACATCACATCCTTCTCTTTTGGTTACTCAAACGTTTTAACAAAAATCAGGTTCGATTAACGAGGCTAAATGTGACATATTACTTGAGCGAATATGCATTCAAGAACAGAAAAACGTCGAAAATGCCTCCCATCCACTAAATTATTCGTGTATGCACTGTAATTTTTAGTTTTTAAAAACCCCTTGCGTTCATATGTCAAAAATAATGAACAAGAATCAGTCATAGTCTGCTGATGTTTTGGGCTATTTAAGATGGGGGCAGGCCCTGCCCACTATGGCTACAAAACAACATACAGTGTGAGTCTGTAGCGACATTTCCCTTCTTTTTTTTTGTACCTCCATGCTGTTCTCTGATCATGCTTGGGTGAACATTATCTCTGATTTATAATTAAAATAGATCTTTGCTAGTTCAGTTTACACATAGCAAAAGATGGATCAAATGATCATATGTCGCAAATTTCGGTAGATAATTTAAAATGGAATTCAGAGTGAGTAAAATATTTTACTTTGGAAAAGGAGTAAGATGTATATAGTTGCAATTTACGCTTATTTATGTTGTTTGAGCAGAAATACTAGTTGTTTAGGTTGACTGTAAGTTTCAATACGCCATCTTTACATGTACAACTGTTATGTACATTTAAACTGCTCAGAATACCGTGAGAATGCAAGCTCAATGAAGGGAGATAAGTCAATTTGTAACCTTGTAGACATTCTAGGCTAGTGACATGATATAAACTCCAAGTGGTATACCACATTGTCATTGCATTAGAGACTGCTTATACAAGTGGCCATAGGGTACTTATGTGCTGTATTACAGTTTTGTGCAACAGCAGTATGATGACATAACTTGTGTTTCGTTTCAACGTTTCATTAACATTCATAAAAAATGAAAATAATACAATTGTTCATTGTGTCTGTTTCTTCAAATTTAACCCTTTAATGTGCTTTGTTGTATTAAATATTTTTGTGCGTAGTGTCATGAGCTGTAGATGATGGGACTATTAATTAATTACTGAATTTTATATGTTGCAAAATATTTTATATTATCAGCCTTGAGTTCCTTTTTATAATTCAGTCTATTTCACTCATTTCACTCAATCCCACAAAATTGAATTCAATCTTAGCTTAAGGTGTGAGTGTGTTTCTTTTTTTATGTGAATAAATTAATGCCTTGTTGATTAATATAGTCAGAAGACTTCTATAGCAAATGCAGGTTTGCCACACTCCATGAAGTTGTTGATGGTTGTGGCAGAATTGACAACAATTGGTTTCCACAGTATCAATTTGAATAAAATCTTTGTGGGTGTAAGACCATGTCATTACGAAACTCTGAAGCAGTTAAAATGCCGATGTTTCGACTGAACCTAAAATTTTCATAAATAAAATTAGTTCTAATTCAAATAAAGTTAACTAAAAATCAAAAATAAAATTAATTCACCAAAAAAGGTGTGCAATAAAAACATGCCAACTACACTGAAAGTACCCGCTTACTAGTAGTACTATTGCTACTATATAGAATTCCATATCAATTTTGAATCACTAGAATCAGTTAACAAAAATTATAATGCATTAATTTCATCATTATTTTTAAAACGTTTTTTCATTCCTAAAATTATCATCTTCATACCAATTAAAATCTTTAGCAAGAATATTAACACAATGAACAAAAAAATTTAGTTACAAATTTACTACTCCAAACACTGGTTTTTTTGGCAAAATTCCTTGTCTTGTATGGAGAAATCATGTGTAACACTACACAGGATTTTTTAAAAATGCCCAGCATTTGAGCAGCATTCAAACTATGAAATTAATGATTTGTCTCCACTCACCTCCGCACTGGGCTGTCTGCACAATGCAAGAACTATTACTTTAATTTCATTTGTATCTCAAGCAGCACACATCGTAAATGTTAGTAACTGACTTAAATACTCGAAGTTTAAACTGTGAAACGCGATGAAAAAATTAAGTGAAAAAATTGTTTACAAACGTTTTGTCACTCAAAATATGTGGTAGGTGCTAATCTTTTAAAATGAATTTTAACCATTAAGACAGCAATAGCAAACCACTTGAACAGCAACAACATAAAGTTTAAACCATTAATGTTTGTCAAGAAATAGGTAAAATATGCTAAAAACGTCGTAGTAAATTTTACTATGCTGTTAATATCTCAAAATCAGAATTTAGAACACTTCCTTGTGTGCTAACATGGTGACTGTAGCTGCGTGACAAAGCAGGATCTACTGTGTGAGTGAGATGGCAATAAGGAAGGGGGAGCGAAGTGGAAGACCCAAAACAGCGGCGCCCAGCTCAAACAGCTGAAAGATCTGCCAGAGGTCGGACATCTATAAACCAGCTGCCACATAGGCAATTAAATAGATCGCTTTTTCTCTATTTCTCAGCTAATTACTGACTGATTTTAAAAATTTAAAATGCCAATATAAACTGCACTAAAAAAGCTATCCAGAAAATATGTAATGAATAAAATCAGATGCACCTACTATTTAAAAATTTTCAGTAAGTATTCTGTGTTGAGAATCCCACATCAAATTTTTCTTACTTGTTTGTTTTGTTTTGGGGGAAGAGACCAAACAGCGAGGTCTTCGGTCTCATCAGATTAGGGAAGGATGGGGAAGGAAGTCGGCCATACCCTTTCAAAGGAACCATCACGGCATTTGCCTGGAGCGATTTAGGGAAATCACGGAAAACCTAAATCGGGATGGCCGGACGCGGGATTGAACCGTCGTCATCCCGAATGCGAGTCCAGTGTGCTACCACTGCGCCACCTCGCTCGGTTTTTTCTTACTGTACATGGCTATAGAGAGAACTGTGTCTTTTGGTACCTTATCGTTAAAGGTACCCTCAAATTTCACTGATGTCTTTTGACTTCAAACAATTATTTTTCTGTGTGTCATGTTTATCACATATATAGGATAATTTGTTATTAAATTATAAGGATTTGTATCAAGATCTCCTTTCAGTTGAGTAACTTGTTTAAAATTGAGAAAGGGTCACAAGCTTTCTCATGATTATCTGGTGGCTCTAAATTCCATACTTCTTGAGGAAATATTTCTTTTCTTCCGTTTTTCAAATGTGTATTGCATAGCTTTATGTGATCACGTAGTGCTGATCAGGGCAATTTGACATTTTTTCGACTAGTTTGTAACATGACAAAAATAAAATAAGGTATATCAAATTCTATTGAGTAGTACCAATATGTGAGCCCTTTTCAAAATTTTCTTGTTAATTAAACCAGCAACTTCCACAGTATATTATCCATAGAAAGATACTGGAATTTTAGAATTTTAGGAATTTCCAGCATATTGCCTCGTTTTGAAGCTCATAATTCAGTTTATATTTAACAATAGGTACACGAATTTCCATAGATTCTACTATAATTTCACCTGCTTTTGGAAATTCAACTCCAGCTTTATTGTGGTCAGCCCATCTAGGAAGAGTATCTCCAGTCCAGGAATTCTAAGTAAAAATTACGGTAAGATCACCTTCCCATAAATTTTCTTTGTCATCTTTAAAGAAACCTCCACACATATTCAGTGGATAAAGCACTTCATTTTTCTTACTCTATACTTTACCATGATTAAGTGTATGTCATTCCATTCTTGTTTTATCATTAAGAGATGAAGTCAAATAAACAAAACTGATGGTGAAATAAAGGATGCTCTATTCTAGATGTAAGTTTATTTCCTTTCTATATGGTTATAAACTCAAATAGCTTTGCCATTTTGATTAGATTTTCCATCATAAGTTGGATAGTCTGTATCATCAGCTCCTATAATACTTTAGCTCATGTACAACTGAGCATGATTAGAATGAAGCCATACATATTTAAATTATTTTTTTTTAATTTCTCATTCACAGAGTATGAATAGAACTGAGAGCTCTCAGTTTGTTCATTTAATAAGGATGAAATTTTATTACATCATTTGTAAAACAACTGTCACACAACTCAATTAAATTATCATTTACAACAGTTATAGTTATTTCTAATTCCTGTATACTTCGAAACTTGGAATATATACATGATAGTGTGAGTCATGAATTATTGTTCCACCAAATTCAGCATTAGGCTTCAATTAAGCAGTAATATTTGTTTCTTGATGAAAGTGATCAGTATGCTTCACAAACATTCCATCAGCTAAATTAAAATTTATGTTGCTTAATTAAAACAGATTAATTTTAGGAACATCATTAGCAACAGCTTTTTTATTAGCTTCAATAATCTGACCACTAAATCCGAACACACTTCCAAAACTATGTGTTATATCTGTATATAATTTATCATTACACTCAATAATAATTCTGTTTTAAATTTCATTTATGTTAATGAGATAATTGAGCTTTTTTTGAATGAATAAAGCATTCCAAGCTTTTCGTACTACATTGGCCAACTGGAATTTCTATCATTTCTCCAACACAATATAATCTCCTATTTTTCGATATGATATTTGGAGTTATCAAGACATATAAAAACCAATTAGTGCAACAACGCTATAACTTTCTCATATAGGTACAGTGAATCGTTTTTTGAGAACTGGTGACTTACCACTCAATTGAAATAGGTGACTCATTTAATATTAATAAAATTTTATTTAATAAAATGAAAACAGATTGGGAACCAAAAATAAGAATTCCAGAAAAGAAATCAAAAAATAAACATTGGAAGAGTTAACCAAATTCTATTCGATACACAATAATGGGACCAAGTGGCTTGGGAGAAAACAGTTGTGTTCTATCTCCAGGATGATTAAATTGGAATAAGATAAATCACTTTATGTTTATTCAAAAAGTTTATTTCAATCAAAATATCAAGGACATATTGAAACATGTAAAATAAGTTGTAGATAAAAATAATGAGAGGATTACTACTTTTATTGAGAATAATGTTGAAATTATACCACCGAACAAATGCCAACATAATTCATATGTAGTTTTTTTGTATTTAATTTTTGAGAACCAGAATGCATTTAGGGAATATTTTGCTAGAGGTGGATGTAAAGGAACAGATTGTTTAAACATATTCTAAAATACCTTAACTATTAGTCTGAGATAATCTAAATTTCTTAAATATTCTCAAGATTATACAAATGCAAATCACAATTATCATGACTTTGTTGGTGGTGATTTAAAATTCGATGATTTTACAGAAATGGGTAGTAAATGTGGGAATGAGAACTAGTTCGGATTTCTTACAATAGATATGACTAGGAAACCTAATGAAGGGGAATTCAGATGTCATATAAAGGATTTCCTAATTAAATGAGCACTTTAAAAGATCACGTTTCATGCCTATTAGATCTTGATGATGGTGTTTTACCCGAAGATATAAATGAATTAAACAAGCTCTTGTTTGTATAATATAAAATGAAAAGTTATAAAAAATTGATCAACATTATACTAATTGTTCAGTAGCTAATAAAGAAGATAAAGAGTTGCATGTTGTTGCTATTTTTTTGAGAAGTGTAGTAGCAAAATGCATAATTTTTTTAAAATCCAAACATAAATTCAAATATTAAAAATAAATTCCATTATTGTTTTTACCCTTTTCGAAAGGATAAAAAATAAAAAAGGATAAAAAAATAAATGAAATTGAAAAACATATGAAGAATTGAAAATAGAATTCAGGTTTTGGAGCAGAACATGAAAAATGTGAAAAGAAGGTCAACATATTCTTGATGTAATCGAAAAAGTTAATGAAGGAATCGAAGCTGTTGGTGATAATGTACTGAAAGCTATTGATGAAAACACATTCTCGTGAATTAATTGATCTATGAATGTGGATGACTCATCAGCAGGATGACATACAAATAGAAAATATGAATGTGTTGATTTTTTCTTTTGTATTTTATAATACATGCATAGATAAGAATTTTTATTAATGAAAATAAAAATCTAATAAATTTATTCTTTTTTAAATGGAGCCAAGTCCAAGCACATCTAATGCTGAACCATCTTTAATGAATGTTTTTCAGAATAACAATGGTATTGTTTATAAAAATAAAGGAGTGTTTGTAATAACTGATATGGAGAATAGTCCTGGGTTTAAAGCTAAGTATGTGGAGTATGAAGATACTGATGATGCAATTCGAAAACATGTGGCTAGTGGCGATAAAGCACAATATGAAAACCCAGCGATTCGCCAGGTCTATCTTATAATGAGAAAAGAACTATATTTATCAATGAATCTTGAATATACAAGTTGATGTTTAGCTCAGTGAACACAGGGTTGTTGTAGCAAGATTGAATATTGTAATCCCCAAATTCCCCCAAAATAAAAGAAAAGTATTCTTATTCAGAAAAGGTGATAATAATTCACTTGATGCCTTCCTGAGTGATAGTCTATACTCTTTCCAAATTAATAATGTAGGTGTAGACCAGATGTGTCTTTAATTTAAAGAAATATTATTGATAGCCATTGAGACATTTACAGAAGCTCAAAATTTAGCCTGGACATCAATGTGAGGTGCTTATAATAGTTTCCACAACGAAACTTTGTCTCGAAATCTGGCAGAAAATCCAGATCTGGCATATGTAAAATATGCTAGCGGCGACACACAATCAATACCTTCTCTGTGTGATAGTGATGGAAATACTATCGACGACAGTGGTGTCAAAGCAGAGTTACTAACCACAGTCCTCCAAAATGCCTTCACCACAGAAGATGAAATAAATATTCCAGAATTCGATTGAAGAACAACTGCCAACATGAGTAACTTAGAAGTTGATATCCTCAGAGTAGTGAAGCAACTTCAATCACTTAATAAAAGCAATTCTTCCATCCAGATTGTATTTCAATTAAGGTTAGGTTTCTTTCAGAGTATGCTAATATAATAGCGCCATGCTTAACAGTCATATACAACCGTTCACCTGACGAAAGATGCATACCCAAAGACTGGAAAGTTGCACACGTCACACCAGTATTCAAGAAAGGCTGTAGGAGTAATCCACTAAATAACATGCCTGCATCATTAATGTCGATATGCAGCAGGATTCTGGAATGTATATTCTGTTTGAACATTATGAATTACCTCAAGGAGAGTGGATCTATTGACACTCGGATTTAGAAGACATCATTCTTGTGAAACACAACTAGCTCATTACACACATGAAGTGTTGAGTGCTACTGACGAGAAGTTTCAAATTAATTCTGTATTTCTAGATTTCTAGAAGGCTTTTGACGCTGTACTACACAAGCGACTTGCAGTGAAATATCGTGCTTATGGAATATCGTCTCAGTTATGTGACTGGAGTCATGATTTCCTGTCAGACAGGTCACAGTTCATAGTAACTGCTAGAAAGCCATCGAGTAAAACAGAAGTGATTTCTGACTTTCCCCAAGGTAGTGTTATAGGCCCTCTGCTGTTCCTTATCTATATAAACGATTTAGGACAATAGTCAAATCTAAAGGCCTTAAATTCAATAAAATACCTAGGAGTTACTGTTATGAACAACTTAAATTGGAAAGAACATATAGAAAATGTTGTGGGGAAGGCAAACCGAAGACTGTGTTTTATTGGCAGGACACTTAGAAAATGTAACATATCTACTAAGGAGATGGCCTACACTACTCTTGTCCGTCCTCTATTGGAATATTGCTGTGTGGTGTGGGATCCTTACCAGATAGGATTAATGGAGTACATAGAGAAAGTTCAAAGGAGGGCAGTACTTTTTGTATTATCGCGAAATAGGGCAGAGAGAGTGTCAATGAAGTGGTAAAGGATTTGGGGTTAATATCATTAAAATAAAGCCGTTTTTCGTTGAAGCGAAATCTTCTCACGAAATTTCAATCACCAACTTTCTCCTCTGAAAGCGAAAATATTTTGTTGATGGCGATGTACACAGGGAGAAACGATCATCACAATAAAATAAGGGAAATCAGAGCTTGCACAGAAAGATATAAGTGTTCGTTTTTTCCATGTGCTGTTCGTGATTGGAATAAAAGAGCATTATTGTGAAGGTGGTTTGATGAACCCTCTGCCAGGCACTTAAGTATGATTCGCAGAGTATCCATTTAGATGTAGATTTAGAAACAAAAAGCGACCTATTTAACTGCCCCGGTAGCACCTGGTGTGTAAACATCCGACGTTCAGATCTCTCAGCTGTGTCAGCTGGGCACGGCTGGTAAGTATATCTATCTACGTTTTCCGCTTTGCTCCACCTCTTTATCGCCATCTAACTCGCACTGTAGCTCTTGCTTTGTCACAGCTATATTCAATGCATCGGCACACAAGAAAATTTTTTGAATTCTGATTTTGAGATATCACCAGCATACTAAAATTTAATACGGATTTCTTGAGCATATTTTGCCTATTTCTTATTAGATATTAATGGTTTAAACTTTGAGTTATTGGTATTTAAGTGGTCTACTATTGTTGTATATGGTCAAAATTCATTTTAAAAAATTAACACATATCACATATTTCAAGTGGCACAACAGTTGTAAACAATATTTCACTTATTTCTCCAATCGAATTTCATTACCTAAACCTCGAACTTATATTATTCAAGTCGGTTACTATCGTTTTCAGTGTGTGCTGCTTGAGATATGAATAAAATTAAAGTAACATTTTTCACCTAGTACGCCTATCAAAAGTAGACCTGAGTTAGCGTTCGAGTGTGGATCCACCGGAGTGGTGTTGGGATGTGGATCCACAATATGTCACATATGGGATAGGGTTGGAGTGTAGATCCGCCATGCGTTATGTCCAGAGCGACGTTGGGATGGAGATCCACCTCATACCACATCCGAGTCAGCGTTCATGTGTGCATCTGCTGCATATTATATGCAGAGGGATGTTTGGAGGCAGATTCACCAAATGTCACATCTGGGATAGGGCTCGAAGGTGGACCAACGTAGTTTCTAAGATTTTCATTTTCAGTTATTGGTCGAGATCCAGAGCAATTACAAATGACAATCAAAGATCTCATACATGTTCACAACATTAGCCGAGGCAAAATACAAAAATATTATTTCAGTTATTAACTTAAATTAAATGTGTTTCAAGATTGGCTCGTATTACAGTAACTAACATGAACAAAAAGTGTGCTCATGATTAATCATTAATGACCAACTAGTTGTAAAAAGCATAAAAATCAGATTCAATAAATAATTTAAATCCAAACCAAAACCAAATCTCAACCATTTTACAGAGCTTATCACGCACCATTTAGTTGTTTTATTAATGTACAAAAAATATACATAATTACGCGAGACCTCCTAAACACGGTACAGGAGTTACTGGCCAACCAAGCTACAAATGCAGCGCAACATGCCACAACTGTAGCTCTAGCTCCTAGTGCCCTACCGCCTTTTCACCAGTTTAACGATAAAGAAGAGGAATGGCTCATGTGGTTGCAACAGTATGAAGCCCACGCACATCATTGCTAACAAAGTATCAAAGACTGTTAAAGTTCAATACTTTTTGTCAACATTAGGGGTGCAATGTTCTCACACATAAAGACAGGCCTGTTTCTTTCGTATCAAAAGTGTTGTCCAAACCTCAGTCTGTGTAACTATTCACAAATAGAGAAAGAGGCATTGGTTATTGTGTATGGTGTCACCAAATTCCATCATTATTTGTATGGCAGAAAATTCTAATTAGTAACGGATCACAAGCCATTGCAGTCCCAGTTTCATTCGATGATGCCGGTTCCTGTGTCAACTGCCCAAAAATTACCAAGATTGGCTTTATTGTTGTCCCAATACCAGTACGAGATTGTGTATCGTCAGACAGCTCAACATGGTAATGCGGACACACTTTCACGCCTTCTGGTTGTCCCTGATGCAGACTCTGACGCTTCTGCTACATCTTGTTGTCACATTGATGGTCATGATTCTGAATTAATTCGATCCTTTCCTCTGAACTATAGGAAAATTGCACAGGCCACGGAAGCTGATTCAGATTAGAACATTTTACATACTTTCACACATCTTGGCGTTGCTCATTGCACAGCGTAAACAACTCTGTAGTGCGCTGTTACCTGTCACTATACAGCAAGGTGTGATTCTTGTTCAAAATGACAGTGGGCAGTCACGTGTGTTGATCCCCAAAGCTTTGCAAAAAGATGTGTTGCAGTTATTTCACCAAGGACACTGGGCGATTGTTTGTAAGAAAATAATTAGCACGTCGACAATAAACTTGGCAGGGTATGGATATCCAAGTAGAACAGATGACGTCACAGTGTCACGCATGTGCAGAAAATCAGTCTGTTCCGCCACAAAAATTCTCTGCATGGCCTAAGTCGCGATCACCATGGTTACGTGTGCACATAGACTTTGCAGGACCTTTTTGGAACACTCGTTGGTTTATTGTGGTAGACTCTTGTAGCAAGTTTCATTTTGCTGTTCCAATGAACTCGACAACGTCACGTAGCACAGTTCAGGTGTTGTCATCTATTTTTTTCCTCGAAGGTTTGCCTGAAGTCATAGTTTCGGACAACGGCCCTCAGTTCACGTCAAATGAATTTGAAACATTCTGTGAACGCAATGGTATACAGCATCTAACTAGTGCACCGTTCCATTCACAGTCAGATGGTGAAGTGGAACGTTTTGTCAGAACCTTCAAGCAGCAGATAGACAAACTTCCCACCGCATACACCAGGGATCAAGCATTACAGCTGCTTCTCACCTACTACCGTTCTCATCCACGAGATCGACCATCGCCAGATGAATAGCTTCACGGCCGCCGCCATCGGTAATTGCTCCACCTGCTCCACCCTCCTCAGCAACCGGCGCAGAAGGAAGACCGCACGTACCGCTTTGCGCCGCATGGTATTGTGTTTTCCAGGGTTTTAGCGGCAGCAGACGTTGGGCGCGAGACGAGATCCTTCGTCGACTTGGCGCATACATGTATCTCATTTCAGGCCCAGATGGATTGCAGCGCTGACGTGACAATCAAATTCACCACTGTCATGTGCAGGGTGATCCTTCTGTATGTCTTCCCCCAGACTCACAGATCCTGAGGACAGCGCGGCCACAGCAGTCGCCAGAGGATGTCATCACGACACCGCGGGATGACCCCATGGAGACGGAGTCTTTGCCTCTTTCTCCTCCTCGTCCTACCGATGGAGCTAGAACCGACCACGCCGTAGCGGCCGACACATTCTAAATCATAATATGGGCTTCAGGAGGCATTTTCCGGGGGACGTTTCCACCAGAGGGAAAGCTGGATGGTGAGGTACGACCGGAAGTCCATCAGAGCATCCACACTCCTGCCCTCCCCCCCCCCCCCTCCCCCCGTTGTCGTACTCCATATTCGACAACAGTCCGTCTCTTTCGGAGGGGGGGGGGCGAGGGGGGTTGATGTTACGGTATAAAGTCAAGCGCCGGGACGCCAGTCGGAGACGAAAGAGAATAGACGGCTGTGAGAAGAAGGTCAGCCAATCGCTTGCTGACTGACCTCCCTCCAGGACTGCAATGCGACTGCAGTGGTCCCCCATACATGAAGACGACATAAGCGCTGCGCCCGACTGGTGGCGGCCCATTTCGATAGCAGCGTCAATGTTAGCCACTTCATTAGGAATCTCTATTTAGAGCAGACTTGTCTTTACCTATACTGAAGTAGGCTGATTATTTTGTATGTCGCCCTTTGCTTGCGACACATCTATCAAAGTTATGTATTGTAATTGTCTTATTGTAATGAAAATCATTAATACGAGTTGTTTGATCGATTGTCTAGTGAACCGAGTATGCAGGATTTCTAGGCACAACACAAACACAAGCAATACTACTATGCAAGCGATGTTGCTATGTTCTTGATATAGAGAATTATCACGAAAATGGTGTGATATTCTGGTAAACACTGTCTTTGTGGTATAAGTACAAGTGTTCTTGTAATTCCAGAGTCTGGAGAAGGGTGTAGGAAGCAAGCAGGTAGGGGTCAGAAACAGCAATGACTTTGTGCCAAGGGGAACCCACCCAGCCTTTGTGCAACAGTTCAGAAAATTACCTCGGTCCGGTGAGGGTGCTCTGGTCATGCGTCAGGCCAATGTGTGGGCAGGGGCAGATGACTAGTGACCATCAGCTGCGGTGAATGAGCACCCGACCTCATGGGAAATATCTAGTGCTGAGAGGAACATACACAGGGCGTGTGCTCATGCTATCTGTCTTCGTGGTATAAGTACAAGTGTCTGGCGGTCGATAGCTATATGCAGGATGCAAAAGTGGTGATTTTGTATAGCACAGGATACGAATTGTATATTTACTACATCAATATGGTATGTGGTGATATAGCCAGGTCGGAGATCAGCTTCTCACTGAAGTATTCAAGCTTTCCTCGACAGTAGCACGGCAGTGTAATTGGGGAAGTATCTTTCCATATTTCATGATCTGTAGACTACTTTTGCAAGGTTTTACTGCCAGTGTGATATACCGATCTGTGCAAAATAGTTTTGCCACTGAAAGTCTTGTCTGCAGAAAATGGCGGACAGTGCTCTCATACCATAGCAGTAGTTCGGTGGGTTTCACAACGAAAAATTCAGGCTTTGCAGAACAATAGCAGAAGAGTATAATTGAGGAAGTGTCTTTCCATATTGGACGATCTGTAGACCACTCTTGCAGGGTTTAACTATCAGTGCAATACAGTGATCCATACAAAACAGTTTTGCTGCTGAAAGTCTCGTCTGCAGAAAAAATGGCGGACAGTGCTCCCACACCGGCAGCAGCAGCAGTTTGATGGGTAAATTCAGTAAGAATCAACCACAAGACACCCTTTGTGCTGCAGAATAGGGGCCTATAGAGTCCCTACAGACTGGTTCGAACAAGATGGTGGCAAGGTATCTACGGAATGTTCTGAGACTAATGTGATCTCTTCTTTGTTCAAGTGTTCGTAGACAAGTTGAAGCAGACTATCCATCTATGGCAGGATGCTGTCCCTCATCCACCATCGTGGCATTAGGACGTCTCCAGACCAGCAGCTGTAGGACACCGAAAATTCCAGCTACTTTTCTCTTTTGTAGGACAGTGCTTCGAATTCTCTTTGTGTAATTGTTCTGATTTTCCTTTCTGTGCTTAGATAGTGCCCTCATTCCAAACAACAAGAATGCTATTATAAGTCCTATGTTTTTGCAATCATGCACAGACATGATGAAGGCTTTTAGAACATGAGCGAACATTTACCATTTCTGAGATGTATGTTCAAAGCAGGGTGTTACAATTACTGGGAAGTGTAACACATGATGGATGGGGTGCCTCGTTAGGACCATCAGGAAGAATGTATTTGGGGTTAATGTGGGGTATTTTCGTAAACAGGTACTGTAAGGACAAGAATTTTCATGCAGACAAGCTGAGACATCATGAAAGCTCCTTCAACAAAAGTAACTGTTAACTATTTCTGTGCCACTTCATGATTTCCGGGAAGGGTTGATATGTAATGGACAGGCTGTCCCATTAGGATCGCTAAGAAGACTGCATCCTGTGTTATTCTGGGATATTTTCGTAAAAAGTTTAAACAGTTTCTGAAAGCAATGCAAAAGATTTCTATAGTACATGCAGAGGGAGACTTGGCTGTTATTTACATAGACATGAGTCGTCAGTATAGTACTGACAACCTTTTAGTCACACCCACGAAGGTGGATCTTTAGCTAAATGTCTCACTCGGCAATTAGGCTGGTGCTGGACCAACAGGTACAAAGGCAATGCGTCAGTGCAGCAACTATGGTGCCTAGGTAAACATGTGCGCAGCCAGACGTGTCTCACATGTGGGATAGTTCATCATTGTGCCTTGGACCTCTGTAGGGAACAAATCCCTGATATATCGCGGTCGAATTTCCTAACGATAGTTCAGAAGCATTTTTACATGCAATTAGCGTTGGCGTATTGCATTATTTCGGCTGTTTAAGCGTTGTGAGCATGTTTGCAGAGCATTATACATGCATTATTTTGACATTTTTACGCGTAGTGAACGTGTTCGTACATCAGTGTACTGCACTATCTTGTGAACATGTCTGTAGGCAGTGCAATGCATTATTTTGGCAGTTTGCAGGTCTGTAGGCTATTTATTGTGACCGCAAGCACGTCAGGGCGAGTGATTTGTATCAGTGTAATACATAAACTATGTGAAATCCATACCTAAATAAATTGTTCTAACTTCCCACTGGAAATAAATAAAGTGCACTCCTTCCTCTCCAACAGCTAGGCACAAACTGAGTCCTTTTTCTGACATCTCATTCCCACACCGCCATCTTGGATTAAGTCATTGGAAGGGGAGAGAGGGAGGGTCGACAGTGGCCTCTGGTGGCGGTGTTGTGAACTAGGTCAGTTGGACTCCAGATCTCATGGTGAACACACGGGATGGAGCTACTGCCAATGACAACTCAAATTGTTTAAATAAACAATGCATACAAAATACAGACTTACATCCATCCTACCAATCAACATAACACACACTGAGTCCTTTTCCCACCAATTCCAAGGAAGAGGTGTTGGTTGATGACTTAGGTTAGTGGCCTTTTTTCCCTCCATTTTTTCCCACCAAAATTTTCCCACTATTACTTGGGTAGGGGAGGAGAGGGGGTTAGGTTAGTAAGAGATAGCGAAATTGACCTATTTTCCTGCCAAAATTTGAACTTCTTGTCATGACATCATTGCGAAGTTGCCACATATGTCGCCACCATCTTGGATCCGCCATCTTGAAAAAATTTGGCAAAAATGCCTTTTGCCCTACTACTGCTATGTAACTGGATAGGAGCGTCGCTGATAACGTTTTATCACATGCTTTACGCAATTTCTTTCACTTTCTGTAGTACTTTCAGTTTATCAAACAGATCAAAAATTACTGTCGGTTTTTCAGTAAATCATAACTAGGAGATGGTACAAAGTTGAGGAAACTGGATGATATTTTTGCATACTTCTGCTATCCTTATTGTAGATGGGGGTGACCTATGCATCCTTCAACTGCTGGGCATGGTTTTTGTTTGATGGATCTACAGTAGGTATAGTTAACAGTGGAATTAACTCAGCTATGAACTTAGTATAAAATGTGACAGGGATTCATCTGGGCCCTGGAGTTTTGTTCAATGTTAGCGATTTTAGGGGTTTCTCAACGTTAATTTCCCTGATATCTATGTCTTTCATTTTTTCAGCAATGAGAAAATAAAATTGGGGGAATTTTTCTAGATTTTCCTTTATAACGGACATTTAAAAACAGAAATCAGCATTTCTGCTTTTACTGTGCTGCCTTCAATTTCAATTTCAATTCCATTCTCGTCCGTTAGAGCCAGGAACTATTTCTGGTACCATTAACAGCCCTTACTTTTGTCCAGAATTTCTTTAACTTTTGTGAGAGCTCTCTCGATATCATTTTGCTATGGTAGTCATTAAGGGCTTCATAAATTGCTCTCTCCACAGCCAAAGGTGTTTTATTCAGCCCCTCTGCATCTATAGCTCTGCGATTTGTCTTACACCTATTACACAGTATTCTCTGTTTCTATAGAAGTTTCTTTACAGTGACTGTCTACCATGGAGAAAACATCGTATGATGAGTTGTTCTTCTAAGTACTTATCTATCAAGTTTTAAATTGTTCTTTTAAACCTGAGCCACAATTCTCCTACACACTCCTCTCCATTGCTAAATGTCTGAAATACAATTTTGCACCTCTATCTAATTTGCTGAATGTATAAATCCTTCTACCTGTTTGAGTTGCTCTATGTACTTTGGTAAACACTGATACTTCAAGTGTTATGGTCACTGATAACAGTTTCAATGTAGACATATTCAAAGATGTCAGATCTATTTATTGCCCTCAGCTCAAGTTTAATTCCATCATAAGTGGGCTTCCAAACTATTTGTTGTGGGTAATTCTCAGAGAAGGCATTTAGTAGTGTTTTATAGGATGTGTTGTCATACACACTATTTAAAAAACTGAAATTTTACCCAGCTGACTGTTTGATGATTAATGTCTGCTTCAGTGATGACAATGTAACTGGGGATGTACCAGTGATGTTGGGTTTTCTCTAAAGTTTTTGGTTATGTCTGGAGGTGAGTCTAGTGGTCGATAGGAGGATCTAGTTAAAAAGTTTATGCCAACCTTTGGTTCTGATCCATGACCAAGCAATCTAGAGTCTAGCTAAAATTTCTGTCTTGGTGGATTTGGCTTTCTTGTCTACTGAGACAGATACACCACTTTCATTTACCATTACCTATCGTTTCCACACATAATTAAATTTTCCCCAAAAATTTCACTGATGTGAAGTTTGGTTTTTAGCAAGCTTTCTGCCAAAGTAATCCTCACTACGGCTCGCCACACAGTCATAAGTAGAGAATGAAGAGATCTTTCAAGAACTAAGAAAGGCTGTTCCAGGTCCCAAAAAAGATAGCTCTGTCTATTAACTGACCCATGTAAGTAAACTTAGCCTTATCGCCTTATAAAAAACTACTGAAATTCGGTCACCTTCGCCGGCTGGTGTGGCCGAGCGGTTCTAGGCGCTTCTGTCTGGAACCACCCGACCGCTATCGTCGCAGGTTCGAATCCTGCCTCAGGCATGGATGTGTGTGATGTCCTTTGGTTAGTTAGGTATAATTAGTTCTAAGTTCTAGAGGACTAATGACCTAAGAAGTTAAGTCCCATAGTGCTAAGAGCCATTTGAACCATTTTGAAGCCATTTCGGTCACCTTCAAATATAATTCGCATACTCAAAATGATTTCATTGTATTCTCATAAGTTCCTCCCTTTGATCTGAATAACAACTAGCATTTTACCCAGCTGAAATTTTAAATCGAAATGTAACATTTTTCACACAGAGATATGACTCATCTGTAGACACCATATATGTTGTTGCATGGATTGTCTCAGCTTCCTGATGACTGCCTCCCTTACAATAGCGATGTTTCAAAGCATCCTAGCTTTTCTGTCTGTACCTGATGGTTTCTTTGTAAAAATTGTGGAGTTATATATTGGTGATGCATGATTGAAATGCTGCCGAAATATATATCGAGTTGCTAGTGCTGACAGTATTTGGAATGATGGTATTGTACATGAAGGTGGAGTAACCAGTCATCCACTATTCTCTTGCTACTAGAATGACGGAAAGTCTGCAGATGATTGATGTTATTACTGTCATCATCCACTGAGAGCTGTGTAGCCTACTAGCAATTAAAAGTCCATTTCCCATAAGTCACACTGCATTTCAAAATACTGTTAATGAAGGAAAGTTTTAGTTACTGTATTTTCATGGGGTTGAAAAACTGATTTTCAGAAACCTATTTTTCAGTGACTTATATGATTGGTCTCATCAATGCCTATTTACACTGACTGTCACATCACGTCATGTCCTGTCAAAACATTCTGAAATGCACTTCAAATGGCAGCATCCACATTGGCCATCACGTCATGTTATGGTAATGTCAAGATCTCTCGGAAAGAAAGTTTTTACCCCTTTTCTTTGTTGATATGAGGTTTTGCTTTAAGTCTTTGTTATTCGTTATTTTTGTTATTTGTTATAAATTATTACGTTTCGTTATTTCTTTAGTTAAAATTTATGATTCTTTTATGAATGACGAAAGATTAACTGAAGAAATCAAGCAGCTGTATGAATTGTATGACATGAGTGTACTAAATTACTTGTGCTCTACTACATTTATAAAGTGATTTTTATGCATACTAGTACTGTGTTTAATATTTTACAAGAAATGGGCTGCAATATGGCTGCAACTTGAAGTGAAGAAAGTACTCTGGCAGGAATTAGAGCAATTATTAAGTGGAACTTATTTGTATGTTGTCAAGTATTTATAATGTTTGATGAAGAAATTGACTGAAACCTTCAGACATTGCAACAGTGGCAATATGCTTTTTTTTGTGAAGTATACATCAAGTGATGTATTACAGTTATTTGTTTAAACATCTTGTGGCTGACTTATTTGTTGTTGACTTATTTGTTGTTCTCTGGATTGTGTGCAATAGTTTCGCAACCACCAGTTGTCAATATTTGTGTAGTTTCACAAGATAACCCAAATAAAAGTAAGGCACCTGAACTATTAAAAACCAAGAACAAGATGTAAGGTAAACTTATAAATCTTGAACAGAAAGGTAATGAGTGATATATGACTATTGGGCAAAAATTTGTAGTAACCAGCAACTAAACTTAGTCCTAATCAAACCAGTTTTTCGTGGGATGTGATGACAACTCATAAGACTGTGCAATTTGACTTAACAAAATAAAAAACATTGTTCCTTCGACTTTCTAAAATAATTGTAAAATTCAGATTCCTGTTCCTCAAGCTTCTTGTAGAGTGTGTGAAATCCCCCTTGTACACCACATAATGACATTTTCCGGACCCACACTCTTTTTGCCTTGTTTCGTACCTCTGTCTTTTTTTCTCTAATGTACACACTACCCCTGAAAGCTGCAAACCATCTAAGACTCTGATAAATGTCATTTTTATACAAATGTGAGCCAGCGAGTGTGGCTGAGCGGTTCTAGGTGCTTCAGTCTGGAACTGCGCGACCGCTACAGCCGCAGGTTCGAATCCTGCCTTGGGCATGGATGTGTGTGATGTCCTTAGGTTAGTTAGGCTTAAGTGGTTCTAATTTCTAGGGGAGATGTTAAGTCCCATAGTGCTCACAGCCATTTGAACCATTTTTTATACAAAAGTGAACTCCAGCATCTATGTATATGTGCTATCACGTTGTTTATGTGCACTTCGCATGTAAAATGAGTTGAGAATCATATTGCAGAAATGACATATTCCGTAAAGAAACAGCTAAGGCCAGCAATGCAAGTTGAGATCACATGACTTAAACTGACATGATGTGATGGAAAATGTGAATGCACCCCGATGTGATGGTGCCTTGATGTGATGATGGCATCACAGCCAGTTTGGTGTATTGACCTTAATGACTCCAGTATTGATTTTGGAAGTGCAGTTAGCTACTGGATTTTCACCTCGACAATCGATTTTCTCTCCCTTGTAAATCCTCAGTTGAATGCGAAATGTGCTTGGACTGCCAGGTTCCGTCTTGTTAAAAAAATCCAGTTATCGAGGGACAAGAAGAAATTCTACACTGATGAAGAAGTTATCCATCTCTTACACCGAATTGAAAAGAAACAGCAATCGAGCTGACTAAATCAGAAACTGGAACAGCTGAATTCCAGAGGCTATTTGTGTAAGGTAAGTGACAATCGGAAAGCCGGCCAGAGTGGTCATGCGGTTCTAGGCGCTACAGTCTGGAACCAAGCGACTGCGGCGGTCGCAGGTTCGAATCCTGCCTCGGGCATGGATGTGTGTAATGTCCTTAGGTTAGTTAGGTTTAACTAGTTCTAAGTTCTAGGCGACTGATGACCTCAGAAGTTAAGTCGCATAGTGCTCAGAGCCATTTTTGACAATTGGAAAATCGACATGTGACTGCGGCACCAAAATCAATACAGGTCTTAACATGTAGACAGGACACTGAAAATGGTTCCTGAATTTCGGTTTTCGTATGCGAGAAGCCATGGAACATGTAAATGTAGTAAGTACTGACTACATTGGGGGACACAGTGCTGTCTCATTGCATAACGATGGCATCGACACAGGATGGCAAAAAAAAAACTGCACAATTGAGCCTAGTGCCACAAAAGGTGATTTTTTCCAATGATGTTAAACGAATTTTGTCTCATCAATAACAGAACTAGATGATCCAAAGGGAAAGCTGGAAATGTCACATTGTGAAGCTTCCACTTGCGTCGGTCACTGTAGAATGTGTCAGATTATGTTATTTGCTGCGATTGTGGTTGGCATCTCTGCCCTACTAGCTGTTCTTACAGTCAGCAGCACAGCTGCCACAAGGTTTACTGAACTCTGCTCTGTCTTTGTGTGGCAGCGTCTGAAAATCTTGTTGTCATTTTGACAGTGAACTGATAGTAAGTGCAGTGGAAAAATATCCCTCTCTTTGCAATCCAAAAATCTCCAGATTATAAATATCATGTAGTGAAGACAGACATATGGAAGAAAGTGTGTGAAGTTGTTGTTGGAGCTGAGACGCAGAATTTGTTACCAGGGGATAGACAAAATGTAACAGGTAACATGCTGTTCATATAAGTATTTGCATGTAGATATATATGTGCAAACTTTCGTGTCAATGAACTTTCACTTAGACTACCATTCAAAAAGTGATTTCATTATTATTACTATTCTTTCTTCCTCTAATAATTTGATGTGCGTAAAAAGTGCAAAAACTGGCTGAATAAAACCAATATTTGGAATTCAGAAAAGAGCAGTGGGGCATATAGCAAAAATACCACACACAGAGTCCTATAGATAAGGTTTTATACACCATAATAAAGGGTGTTTCAAAATGAATGTACGGGTTTTAAGGCTTTGTAGCTTATATTACATTCACCTTACAATTACAAATAATGCACCAAAATGAAAGAGAAACACAAAGAGTTTTTTTACAATAATTCAGTGTGAACACCGATCACACATCGAATCAATAGGCGAGTTGTTCCGAAACTTTTATCAATGAGTCAGGAGTAACTGTTGCAACACCGTTCCTAAAGTTGGATAAGTCAGCTGGTATCGGAAGCACATACACATGATTGCGTCAGATCGCGTGTGAACATGGAGGTCATGCATAAAATTCTGTGTCAACAGTCCCCTTGTGCCCAATCCACCGGTCGGATACAACGTCATTTAACCTGTGACATACTGAGTTATGCCAGAGAGGCGGCGCACCATCTTGCTCCCAAATAAAGATGTGTTGTTCAGCTTCTTCCCGTAGAGGCACGGGCCATAGCTGTAGCACATCAAGAAAGGAAACATCAGTTACAGTTGATTCATCGAAAAAGAAAGGCCCATAAACTTTCTGTCACTCTTTGTCATTCCATACTCTTCCCATTGTGCATGGGTATACAAACAAAACTGTTCAAGTTGCTCTTTCACGTGGTATATTATTTACAATTGTAAGCTGAATGTAATAAATGCTGCAATGCCTTAAAACCGGTATGTTCATTTTGAAACATCATGTGTAATAACAGTGTACTGACTGTAGTACATGTATCAGAATATTGTCAGTGAAGGCAAGTCATATGTGATCCTACAACAATAAGAAAGGAAAATTATTACACAAGACAGCAAAATCTAAAACTGATTGTGAATGCTTCAGGTGAAGTAAACAATAGGTGTTTTCACAAGCTACTTAATTCAATTAAGCAAATAACTGAGAACTTTTTTATAAATAACTTAAAAGTTTATATCACAGGGAAGTGTATATACAGTATGAATAAGTACAGGGTGACACAGAAAAACTGGAAAATTTCCACAACCCAATAAAACTAGCAGTGATGAAGGAAGGAAATTGCATTCATAGTAATTGAAATCTTACAACTTGGTCATTCACAAAACACTGATAGCATTTATCATTTTTTAAAAATTACGTCCTTTAGATGGCGTCCTCCTGTACAAATACATTCTTGAAACCTGTTGCTGAGATTCTTCATTGACTGCTGCAACTTCTTAGCCAGGATACTGTGAATTGCATCCTGAATTCTGTTTTAACTCATCTAGGGTTCTTGGTCGAATCGTGTAGATTTTGCTGTTGAGGTAGCCCCACTAGAAAAAATCACAAACTGATAAATATGGCGATCTAGGGGGCCAGGGAATGTCACCGAATCGTGAGATCAGACGGTTGCCAAACAATTCTCGCACATATGCCATTGACTGCCATGCAGTGTGTGACGCCACTCCGTCTTGTCGAAACCAGGTTTCTTGAACGTTTGGAAAATTGTTCAATGCAGGCGTAATGAAAGTTTATAATGATCGGCATTGACAGCTATTGTGTTACCCTGCTCATTTGCGAAAAAATACGGCTTGATAATCACATCTGATGAAACACCACACCATACTGTCACTTTACTAGCGTGTAACTGGCGCTCATGAATGTCAAGAGGATTTGTGTTTGCCCAGTAATGATAGTTCTGTTTACTCACATAACTTGTGATATGAAAATGTGCATCATCTGACATCCACAACTTGTTTAGAAATTCATCATCATTGTTTATTTTTGCTATCGTTTGTTGACAGAATCCTAACTGTAACGGGTAATCGTTGCTCTTCAATTATTGCATCATCTGTAATTTGTACGGATGAAACTTTAAATCAAGATCAAGAATTCTGCAAACACTCTCCCAGGAGATTCCGCCCAGTGCTGCTTGCTGACGAATTGATCGCCGTGGGCTCTGTAAGACGGACTCTCGTACAGAATCAATGTTCGCTGCGGAACACACACTTCTTTGTCGTCCTCTTGGTTTCTTCTTGAGGGCAGATCCAGTCTCTTCAAAGTTATTAATACAACATTTTATCTCATGTTTCGATGGAGCGGCATCATGATGTCCGAAATTATAAAATCGTCGAAACTCCCTCTGCGCCGCTACCGAACAATCATTGTTTTTGTAAAACATTTTTATGGCTAATGCACGCTGTTGTCTGTTCCACTGATCCATGATTACTAAAATGGGGCACTGTTTGCTCGCTAACTGTCACGTAGTGCTGCCACATACCCCTGGCGGCCACTACACATTTCAAACATTCCCGTTATTCTTTGTCAACCCATATTTAAAATGAAACTAAATGACAGATGTTACATTGTAATGAAAATATGTAACAAACTTTTATGTGCCCATAAAGCGTTATAGTGTTTTTTTAACTGTACAGTTATTGTATTTACATTGTAATTAAGTCTTGATGCAATGTAATGTGGTAAATGCAGTCAGAACACAGTCTATATACATGTAAAATTGTGTGACACATCCAATACTTTCAGCAGAATAGTATGAGCTAGCGCCCACAGGCAAACAACTAATGAAATTGTTGTGCCAAAGCAAATTGATTCGGTGTGTTGAGAATTTACATGATTTTTATATTGATATTAAGAGATATTTCCAGACTAATTTCCTATTTTTAAAAACGTTTCAAAGGAAGTTATTACAATGGGCGAGTAAAATTTTTTCTTGCAAATGTATTAATCCATTGTTACTCAAGGTAAGAGAAGGTACGAGTTATAACAATATAGTTTAAACAATAAAATTAAAACAAAAGATTTTATAGAATATGTTATTTTTCAGAGGAGTAAAAATTGAAAGGGAGATTACAAAGGGATATTTGAAAGAATGACATTGTTAAAGTCCTCTTAGCATTATGCATTTAAGTCATAAACCAAATACTATAATATGGCAGTTTGGACATAAACTGTGTCAACTATTAATAAGCCTTGTACAGCTTATGACAACAGTGACAGCCTTATCTGCAATACCTAGTTATCTTTTCCCCCAGTGTATAGATTTTCCAAGGAATTGACTTTTCTGTAGATCAGAAGTAGTTACAAAACATGTGTCTAATGTCACAACCAGGGGTATTACCTATTAGTCCTTCATTTTCCATTTATTCCAGAGAATAGGTTAAAGTATCTTCAATGTCTTAGCCATCATGCAGCCACACAAAGTTATGCAGCAGGCAACAAGTTTTTATAATGCTTTCTGTGAAGTGATATTAACACTGTGGTCCTGTGAAAAATTCACCAGCTATTAGCAAGAGAGTCGAACAAACATTCTCAGCATGTAATTAAACAATTGAGAATAAGAATGATTTTCTTGTAAAAGACCACACCACTTATTTATCAAGAATGCAGCCTTCATCATCTACCCGAACGGCATATCTTAACTATTTGCTTTATTAGTCAAAGGTTTGATGTCTGGAAAAGGTAAACTTCCGTTCTAGAGTGTGTTTCCATACTAAATCGGCTTTTAAAATATTAGAATCACACTTTTTCCATACCATCATATGTCTATGTATCAGAAGCAATTGTCACTATCTGCAAGTGCCATAAATACTATGGAAACAGATATTTACGGAAAGAAAATCACTTCTGCTATTCTGGAAATTCATTTTATGCGGCCAGGGAAACTTGTTTCCTCAAAATTCTGGGAAATTTCTTGCAAGTCATTTTCTTGTTGGCAAAGCCGTGCACTGGCTATAAGTAGTTCTAAATTTCTATGCATGATCTTTAATTATACAAGCTACTGTTGGGCCACTTAGCAAAAATTTTTAGTGTAGAGACTTTCAATAGCATCCAATTCAAGATACATGAAATAAATAAACACAATATAAGGCTGATGTAAATTAATGAATTTGTAAGAGTAAGGCTACAAAAAAATGGAACAAGATGTTTGCTGCTCACAGTCATGTCTACAGTAGTTGGAAAAAAGTGTTACTGCAAAGTATATACACAAAAAACATGTTCACCATAGAAAGATGTCTCACTTGAAAGAAGCCATGAAATTTGTGCCATATGTACAAAATTTCTTCTGAAATTGAAGATATGTTGTTTAGTTACTGTACATACTTACAAGATCATAACCATGCACATGCATAGTGTAAATTGATACAGAGGTCTTTGTAAAAATGTTTTCTTCATTTCAGTACCACAGGAAATATGAATGATGTAACTATCCTTTATGAGCAAAACCAGAATGAAATTAGTGCATCGTCACCTTACAGTGTCGTTAAGTTTTTTGCTCCTAATGTAAAAAAAAGGATTTTCAGGACCCATTTGAAGCAGACTTGATACAATTCTGACCCATAATGGCCAGCAGCTACTGTTCCTAATGAGTTGTTCCTAATGAGTTGTTTATTCATCTCCATTGCCTTACTTAAAGAAAATAACCATGGATCACCAACTTAGATTTAAAAAAATAGAATTAATAAAATGTTACAGCCAAAGGACTACTTACAGCATCACTGTTATGGAGTCCTACATAAATACTGCATCATGAGTCACGTTGACACTGAGAGTTGGCAGTACTCTCTTAGGATGTAAAGGTTGGCTACAGCGCGCATACACAAGCTCTGGAATCTAAGATATTGTTGTCGCACCTTGCAGTGCACGGATTAACTAGTGGCAGTTTTGAAGCCAGTGTAGGAGCCCGCCCAGTGTGGTGCACACGTGTGTTGAGCGAGGGGTCGTCGCCGAGCTGCCGTACTGTCGTGTCCGCCAGCAGCGACACAGGATTCGGTATTTAATTGATAATTTTTATAATTTGCAGCGTGCTTATTAATTTAAAGAAAAGGGTTTGTGTATGTGCATAGCAGCAGACGGTAATTTTGATAATGATAGGAGTTGAATTCTTAAGGGGAAACCATTGTTAGATTAAGTATTTATTTTTGTCAGTGATTTCTTTTGTAATTGTCAGGGAATTGTTTCACTATGTATTCAATTGAGAAGTATTTCAGTCTGTCTCAAGAGTTTGATTATTTTGTAATATTGCTTTAATGCCACTGTAGGCAGATTTACAAACGAGGCGATTGTTCAAAGAGCTTCTAGCGTTTTGTTAATTGAGTGAGAAAGAATCGCTTTCAGAATATAGTTTTTTTGTTTGGGTTATCATTTATCGAGTTTAGATTTGACCAAACCCTTTCTCTTGAATTATATGTAGTTGTAGTAAGCAGCAGCAGCCGCAGCAACAGCAGGAGCCGCCATACAGAACATGCACTGCACTCAGCATGAATAATAGGTTTTTTTATGTTTTTGTTGAATAAGGGAATGCAGCAGGTCAAGCAGTGGCAGCAGAACGACTAAGTAAGTTATTTATTGCGCACAGGACCAATGAAAAAAAATAAAGTTTTCGCGATCTCTGTAATAGTAAAGTTAACAGGAGTACAAGCACGAGATTTTCAGCAGAAAACACGAGATAAGAAGATAGAGCTCGCAATTTTCAACACTGACACCTACACAAAGCCCTACACCTGAGCATCCATCTCTTATGTACTGGAATAGCGAATGTAGAGCGATTTTGTCATTTATTGAAGTGTGTTAGACATGATTAACAAGGACTTCAACATAATCTTGTTAGTAGAGTACCACTGCAGGTTCTGGCCAAAAACACTGACACCAGCATCATAATTTCTGGAATTCTGCCATCATCACATTCTGACAGTGTCATTACCCTGTGGAGGCCACCCCCATTCCGCACCGCCCCCCCCCCCCCCCATGTGAAGCAGGAACACTCATCCATGTCACTGTGCTGTCTGCAAATTGCTGCTGGGCTCCAGGGTACCAATGGCGTGCAAGCTTCGCCCCCACCCTTCAGGCAATTTTAATTTTACAGTTCGATTGCAGCAATAATCAGCTGGGACGAAATGATTCAAATGGCTCTGACCACTATGCGACTTAACTTCTGAGGTCATCAGTCGCCTAGAACTTAGAACTAATTAAACCTAACTAACCTAAGGACATCACACACATCCATGCCCGAGGCAGGATTTGAACCTGCAACCGTAGTGGTTGCTCGGCTCTAGACTGTAGTGCCTAGAACCGCACGGCCACTCCGGCCGGCTGGGAGGAAATCTGACAAGAATTATTTATTAATTTTTTATATATTTTGTTTTTTGTTGTATGGTTACTGGTTATATGGTTATTATTAGCTAGAGACATCAATTTGTGCGCATGTATCATAACACTGTAACATGATGAGGGGGTAGCAGCTAATGCTGTACTGCTCCTATGCGCAACTTAGATAATTATTGCACATGCATTGACTTCATATCATAAATTAAAAACGTTATGGCTTTCTATTATTTAATGTGTTAATACTCAGATTTTGTTGTTATTCTTACATACCCTGATTTGAAGCCGGGCCAGGACATGTGTTTGTTCTGTGATATACCGGGGGTGTCCAATAAGTAATGTCATATTTTTTGCTGCCAATTTCGGTTGAAATAATGCATAATTTGCTGTGGGACATCTTGGAGTATTCGCGCTTCAGCCCCTTTAGTTCTATTAGGTGGTGGCGCTGTATAAAGCTTTCAAAAACGCCTGTCTATCAGGGGTATATTCCATGCAGATAGATGTCACTGAGTTTCATTTGGCAGAAAACCAGAGCATTGCAGATATTCATAGGTGCTTGCAGAATGTCTACGCAGACATGGAGTGGTCAAAACTGTGGTGTGTCACTGGGCGAGACGTATGTCATCATTGCAGCAAGGTCGTACATACCTGTGCGATCTCCTACATGCTGGCCAACTGCACACCACTGTGACCCCTGCAAGGTTGGAACGTGCGAACACACTCATTGGAGGTGACTGATGGTCACATGGGAATGCCTCGCTGCACAAATGCACGTCTGTGATTTGGTATTGCCGACACTTTCTTCCACTAGTTGGTCTACTCAGAGGTGTGTATCTGCTGGGTTCCTCGCCACCTAACAGAAGACCATAAAGAGCATGAAGAGCGATATGTGCGGAACTGCTCGAGCTTTAGGAGGCTGAGTGTGGTGATTTTTTTTTGTCGAACATCGTCATAGACCATGAAATATGAGTACGTCGCTTCAAACCAGAAACAAAGAGGCAATCCATGGAGTGACATCACACGACCTCTCCTCTGAAGAAAAATTTTAAAGCTGCCACCTCAGCCAGTAAAGTCTCGGCGACTGTCTTCTGGGACTTTGAATGGGTTATTCTGTGTTATGTCCTCCCTCATGGTACAACGATCAACCCTGAAGTGTATTGTGCTACCCTAAGGAAACTGAAGAAACGACTTCAATGTGTTTGTCACCACAAAAATGCAAACTAATGTTCCCTCTCCACGACAACGCAAGTTTGTGCACCCGAGAGTAACTCACAAAACTTCATTGGACTTTTCTTCCTCATCCACCACATGGACCTCGCACCTTCCGTCTTCCATCTGTTTGGCCCAACAAAGGATGCAATTCACGGGAAGCAGTACATGGTTGATTGGGGGGGGGGGGGAGGCTATTGATGCAACAAGACTTTGATTCTGACATCGACCAATAGAGTGGAACACTATGTTAGAAAAAGTATCCGGACACCCTCAAAAACATACGTTTCTCATTTAAGATGCATTGTGCTGCCACCTATTGACAGGTACTCCATATCAGCGACCTCAGTAGTCATTAGACATCGTGAGAGAGCAGCATGGGGCGCTCCACAGAACTGATGGACTTGGAACGTGGTCAGGTGATTGTGTGTCAATTGTGTCATATGTCTGTACGTGAGATTTCCACACTCGTAAACATCCCTAGGTCCACTGTTTCCGATGTGATAGTGAACTGGAGGTGTGAAGGGACATGTGCAGCACAAAAGTATACAGGCCGGCCTCGTCTGTTGACTGACAGAGACCACCGACAGTTGGAGAAGGTTGTAATGTGTAATAGGGAGTCATCTAACAAAACCATCATACAGGAATTGCAAACTGCATCGGATCCACAGCAAGTACTATGACAGTTAGACAGGAGGTGAGAAGGCTTGGATTTCATGGTCTAGAGGCTCCTTGTAAGCCACATATCGCGCCAGTAAATGCCAACGACGTCTCACTTGGTGTAAGGAGCGTAAACATTGGACGATTGAACAAAGGAAAAACGTTGTGGGGAGTGACGAATCACGGTACACATGTGGCGATCCGATGCAGGGTATGGGTATGGTGAATGCCCAGTGAACGTCATCTGCCAGAGTGTGTAGTGCTAACAGTAAAATTCTTAGGCAGTGATGTTATGGTGCGGTCGTGTTTTTCATTGAGGGGGCTTGCGCCACTTGTTGTTTTGCGTGGCACTGTCACATCACAGGCCTACACTGTTTTAAGGACCTTCTTGTTTCCCACTGTTGAAGAGCAATTCAGGGATGGCGATTGCATCTTTCAACATGATCGAGCACCTGTTCATAATGCACAGCCTGTGGCAGAGTGGTTGTACGACAATAACATCCCTGTAATGGACTGGCCTGCACAGAGTCCTTACCTGAATCCTATGGAACACCTTTGGGATGTTTTGGAACGCCGACGTCGTGCCAGGCCTCACTTACCGACGTAGACACCTCTCCTCAGTGCAGCACTCCATGAAGAATGGGCTGCCATTCCCCAAGAAACCTTCCAGCACCTGATTGAACGTGTGCCTGCGAAAGTGGAAGCTGTCATCAAGACTAAGGGTGGGGCAACACCATACTGAATTCCAGCATTACCGGTGGAGGACGCTACAAACTTGTAAGTCATTTTCAGCCAGGTGTCCGGATACTTTTGATAACATAGTGTACCATGTGGGCAGACAGGCCCCCTAATAAGGCGACTGAAGGCCGTTGCACTGAACGGAGATTATGTTGAAAAGTAGGGCTTTGTAGCTAAAAGTGTGGGGAATTACATTGTCTACTGGAATCCTGAATAAAACCAACCTGCTCTCAGAAAAACAGTGTGTTGTATTATTACTGAACGTCCCCCATACTATTGCCTCAGCAGCAGCAGTTGCTGTCGACAGGCTGTCTTCCTGACATCTCAGACGTGTTGTCATAGTTGTTAAGACAAAAATTCGATACGTTGCGCTGCTTCCGAGTTATTTTGCACTGAAGTTTGCCAATCAGGTCGTCTCGAACTCAGATTCAAACTGCCTGATAGGTGCAATGTTGCCAAACTTATATTCCATGTTGTAAGCCTATGGCTACAAAGCTCCGTATTACAACCATTTGCAATATCAGACAGAATGAACTGGAGGTAGAGTGCTGGACATGGGAATAATGAGGTCCTTAGCTCGACCACGAGTAGTATCATCGTTTTGCTTTTTATCTAACCAAACGGGAGATAAATATCTGTATTTGTTGTTTTATAAACGTTTATGTATGAAATTCATATAAGTAACAGAATTGAATAAGTTTTGATTACATAAAACCCATTAGCAATGGCCACAAAAGCGTACATTTTTCCCAACACTGCAGTACCGCAATGTTCAATAATTGCTTATGCTTGCACCCAACAAAGATCTAACGATGTGTGGCCACAAAAGCGTACATTTTTTTCAACAGCTGCAGTACCGCAATGTTCAATAACTGCTTATGTTTGCATCCAACAAAGATCTAACGATGTGTACCTATTTGAAAATAATTATGGAAAAGCAATTGCCGTATACATAACAAATAAGGGGAAAATAATGATTAACATAAAACAACACAACTGATGTTTTGCGATGTTGTTAATGTAACAACATAATATTTGGGAACGAAATTTAACACTAAATCTTCAGAGCAGCTGCTCCAAGTGTCCTTCTCCAATCTGACTGCAGGCATTGCAACACGGCGTCACGGAGTCAGAAAGCTTACCGAAATCAAAGGTTTCTACGATTTCATCAAAGGTACAACTATCCTCGCAAGAAAGTCTTCGATGGTGACTACCAGGGTCGCGTAGATGAGTTTCTTTACATGCCCCCACGGATAAAGACCTAACTGTGTTAGATCTGGCGATCGATCTGGCCAATGAACTGGACCACCTTGCCCAATCCATCTCTCCGGATTTAACGCATTTAAATGCTGACGTAACACAGCAGCAAAGTGCGGCGGTGCGCCTCGTGTTGGATCACATTCCTTAATGGACCGCCAGAGGGACGTTTTCAGAATACAGCGGAAGCTTGTTTTCATGGAATGCTAGAAAAGTCTGTCCATTTAAATGGGGAGGAAGGAGGGCGGGACGCAAGAAACAGTCGCTTACGATACCTGCCCAAATGTTAATGCTAAACCTATGCCAATAGGATTTGCGTCTGTCCAAATGTGGCTGTTTCGGGAGTTGAATGGTCATCTCGTGGAGCACGCCTCGTCTGTCCACAACACTATCCTCTGGAAATGAGGACATTCGTAGCATTCCTTTACGTACCACACGGAATATTGGTAACGGGTGAAATAATCCTCTTCCACCACAATCTTGCATCTTCTGTAGATGGTACAGAAACACATTTTCGTCGAGTTGGATGTTTTGTGGACTGGCAAGACGGCCAATCCACAAGGACGGGAGGCCGAAGGGCACGCATTAAAACTCACACAGGCTGGCGTGAGGTCTGGAAAATGACGAGGTCTTTATAGTAGCAAAAATAGTACGTAGCTTCTTGAATACTTTACTTTAATCCATAATTGGTGAACATCAGTCTGACGGTACATGCATCACAAGATAAATAGCAAATGATAATGGCGCCTTGCTAGGTCGTAGCAAATGACGTAGCTGAAGGCTATGCTAACTATCGTCTCGGCAAATGAGAGCGTAATTTGTCAGTGAACCATCGCTAGCAAAGTCGGCTGTACAACTGGGACGAGTGCTAGGAAGTCTTTCTAGACCTGCCGTGTGGCGGCGCTCGGTCTGCAATCACTGATAGTGGCGACACGCGGGTCCGACGTATACTACCGGACCGCGGCCGATTTAAAGGCTACCACCTAGCAAGTGTGGTGTCTGGCGGTGACACCACAGGATGTCCTATACTACAGTGTGCGAAACCTATTGCGACAAACAAACAGATACATTCTACCACATGTTGTTCGCTGGCATACTTTAAGAACGTCGGAATAACTTTATGTAACCCTAAAGTATTAGCGATGGCCCTCGAGCTGGTACAAGGTGTCGCAGCAGCTGTATCGAGAACAGTTTCTTCTTATCGAACGGTCTGTATGTAACGTTCTCGTCCAGCATCAACAGTGGTTATAGCAAAACTTCCGGTCTCCCTTAACACTCTATCAACAACTATAAAGATACTTGCATATGGAATAACATGGTTGGGAGATCTTGTGTAGGAACCACCTCGTTCTGTGAATCCAAAGATCCATTCCTGGCGATGATCGAATGGGAAGCAGATAAAGGTTCACTACACAGGCCGATTCAATTAAAGTCGGATGTTGTCATAAAGTAGATGGTAGCGCGCGGAATTGCTGAGCTGTTGGCCTGGGTTCGATCCCTGCTGTTGTAGAATATTTTTCCATCTTTTCCTCTCACAGTCGGTTTGAATGTGAGCATGAAACGAGCTGCTTGGCTGACTTTAATGTTAAATAACTCGAAAATGGTGCAGCATATCAAAATTTTCTCTTAACATTTATGTTTCAGGACAATCTGCCCAGCAACATCCCTACAAGCGTTTCAGGCATTTTCTGACCAACCTGTACACTCGCCAGCAAACACACACACACACACACACACAAACACACACAAACACACACACACACACACACACACACACATATATATATATATATATATATATATATATATATATATATATATATATATATACAAACACACAGTCATACGCGGAACTCTTCCAACAAAGATCTATTCCTGGCGATGATCGAATGGCGAGGAGATAAAGGTTCACTACACAGGCCGATACAATTAAAGTCGGATATTGTTTTGGTAGGGCACCTCACTGGAAATTGGTAAAATTGGTCGTCAACTTGGCAGCTTCGTAGGATGTCAAATCCAGAAATTGGTAAACTGGCTGCATAACTGGTAAACTGGTGGGACACCAAATCTGGAAACTGGTGATGTTGGCTGTAAAATGACAATTTAATAGGATTACAAATCGGAAATTTGTAAAATTGGTAATGTCGTAGGGCGCCAAATTGGAACTTGATAAAACTGGTACGATAAACCAAAATGTAGATGTACCAGCCAAAAAAGAATTGGTTGCTGTGTAAATACACCCATTCTCGCAATTGTGCATTTATATTAAAATATTTAAGTGCTGTGCCTTAATAATTGCTGAATTACTGCCATCCACATGCACCGTTGTGAGAGTTAAGAGTTAAGAATGTGGCGAGACTTTGACACTGCAATGTGTGGAGACATCACAGCATATTTCAGAAAATGGTAGTAAATATCATTGCATGATGCTTTCACATTATGGTGAGTGTGTGAATTCTATAAAAAAAATGGTTAGTCGCTAGACGAATACTCTGTGGCTGAACCTGAAAAATTTTTGTATCCTGTCTGGAAGGCGGCGCGTGGATCTGCTCCTGAAAACTGAAAGGTTGGCCGAATGAAGGAAGTGAGTAGGAGCTGGAAAAGGTAATACACGTCGGTACTGCAAGAAAGTAAAAGTGGTTTACTGGTGCATTTATATCTACAAGAGGATGAGCAAGCCTTAAACCCGTCGTAAGTAGAGCAAAGTATATGAAGCAAAGTGTCCCGGCCGTCTGCTCTTGATCAAATGGGCTGAATCTGGAGCGGAGCTCGTAGAGCTGAACAGCGCCGGCTAGAGGGCGCTGTCGTCGGTGTCTGTCGTAGTGCCAACTTAAGAACTTGCACCTACGTCGTGGTATCATAGCTATCGAGACCACAAAAATGATAACCAGTATTAGCAAAATTAATACCGTTTGTGTCTATGGGGTGTCCAGCAAAAGAGTCACTGATTTCAGATTTAAATCTCTTGAAAATTAAGGTCAAAAGATGACTGCAAGAAATGGTATATTTATTATGAAAGCTGTAAAAATTTTATACAGATGTTGTACAGAGGTTTCGAAATAGTAAGAAAAGCTGCTGACAGATGGTACTGAAGAAAAGCTACTGACAGATGGTACTGTAACCGCAACACATAGTGCTATAAACAAAATACTGTAAGTCATTGTCAGTGCGATCAGTAGCCTTGTTGAAATGTAAGCGAGAAAGCAGGTTAGTGTAGTGAAGGAACAGTTTAAATCGCGTATTCCACCGAAAAACACGTTTTTCTGGTATTGGAATACCACATACTAGAACGCAGTCCTACTGCAACAAGGAACAGCCTTCAATCACAATTTAATGTTCAAAATAACCCCATGTGAAAAAGATTCACAAGCTTTTTTCCAAATTCCAATGGACAGGCAGTGTGGCTGATGATCTCGTAGGGATGTTGGCCCAAGGAAACTGTAGTTACTTATGAAAATGTCACCATGGTTTCTGGAATTATTTAGCAAAATCAAAGGAAATCTGAAGAATTGTAGGAAAGACTGATGTGAAATGATCCAGCATGCAGAAATTAATGAGGTAGAGCATCAGTGACGGCTCATGCAAAATTTTACCAATGTTTTACATTATTACAAAAGTAAAGAACAGATTGTGTTTCACTATGTCAACATGAAAAGTGTGGCTTAATATTGTTGTGATGTTAGCTTTAGCTAATACACTAAGATCAAGCATGTTCTTTAATTGTGTTTGATTTCCGCTATGTTTTTTATTTATGCATTAATATGGCTTAGATCTTTCACTCCTTCTGTACCCAATGCATCACTGTGCCCACACAACAAACATGGAAAGCTTAAAAGAGCATTGGGAACATCACAACCACAGATACAACTCTTTTTCATGTGCTCTCATAGTAAATTTCCTCTTGTGCTCGCTGTTTTACCACTAACCATAGCGTTTTGACTTACAAAAGTGGTAATCGTAATAAAATGAATATACTAATTTCATAATTAATCATTTAACACTGCAAGGAATAAAATGAAAAACGAAGATGCCAGGAGTGGGAATGGAACCTGAGCCAATAAATTGCCACTCAGCAGCCAGAGATCACAACCCAAGGCCTTGCCACCATGTCTCCATCACACTTTAAGGAAAAGGGAGGGAAGAGGAAGGATGCGACAAAGCAAAAACAAAGTCAAATATCGTAGTCTACAGCCATAGAGCTAAAATGTGTGTGTGTTTTTGTACTTGAAGAACCAAAGGAGAAGAAGACTCATGATATGACATGCTAAGTGTGGGAGAACTAAATGACGTTTCCAGCATGTGAGGGACACTAAGGAGAAAAATCAAAAACAAAATAATAACATTCATTGCAGAAGCGATGCATCATTCTACCTGATACCAATCAGCCACTGTATATTCTTGTTTCCATCTGTGTTGTACAACATTCATTCGTTACAGTACATAATCAGTCATATAAACTTCTCTCACCAGGGATAGTCTAACTTCTCAGTCGTTGGTGCAACACAATCCATAGGTAATTTTAAAAAAAATGACCATATTGTGGGTGGCAGACAATGAAGTAATGCTGCCCTTGTAGATAACACCAGAAATCAACACCATGGCTGGGGTCATGAAGGCAAAGATATTTCATGGCCTGGATGTGGTTCCACAAGATTGCATTTGTCTGAACCACAGGGTACACTGTTTCATCTGATAGAAGAGTCATGTGTGCAGATCTGATAAAAGAATCATATGTGCAGCAATATGGTTTAGTGTTGCACTTAGGTTATATGCTAAAATCCGGCACACAAGGTACCACAACTGCCTGCATTCCCACAGCTGAGGCAGTGTTCATTGGCATACACTTCATGGGATTCATCCTAAATGCAACGCCACACCATACTGGCGCATATGTGATTCTTTTACCAGCTGAAAAATTCTATTCCATGAATCAGACAAATGTAGTCTTGTACATCGTAAAAATTTGAATATACAAATTTTATAATTAATTGTTTACATTGCAAGGAATAAAATAAAATGAAAAAAGAAGATGGCAGCAGTGCCCCACATCCCCACAGCTGAGATGGCAAGTGGGTGAATCTGACATGTGGATCTTATACAGACATTCGTGTGTCACATACTTACTATTGACAGCCAAAAGCTATGCGGCTTGAATGTCAGAGTCAAGTAAGTGATAGTGTACTCTTTTCCACACCACTCTCCACCACGTATTGTGGTATTTGGAATTCGATCATGTTTGGTCGGCGATTCCGTCGTCAAACATAGGGTTGGGGTCACTTGGCATAGATAACTATAGCCCCAACAGAATCGCCCAAGGTGACTGAAGGAACACCGGAGGTCTCCTAACATAATTGGTGTGTTGAGAGAGGCTGGTTCCATTGTAACCAGTAACGAACTCATAAAGTTCAACAGGAATCTATGCCACAGCCTTAGGTAAGTACTAATCGATAGGGCCACCACCCTGTCATAGATGTTGATGAGCCTGAGGTCCCCCCCCCCCCTCTGTCCTTGAGTAGGGTGAGGGAGCCACATCTAATTTTAAACAACATCCCTGGGCTGACAAAGGAACTGTAAGCCGCCATAATGCTAAGATCCAGTTGGTGCATGATGGGTAGAGTTTGTTTAACAAGCGGAAGCCGTGATACTATGTTCACATTGACAAAATGTGCTCCCTGTACGATATTGAGGGACCATAAGCATTGATACTCAATGCTGGCTCATGTCTGTTGCAAAAAGAGTCTTTAGTTCAATATTATCATGTGCCGGATGTGAAGTCCAATCCTAGGCATCATAGTGTGTTAATAAACCAAAAGTGGAAACAGACTCGACAAACATGACACTATAGGTAGTCTAAGCAGCCTGTTGATGTTGAGTTTACTTCCTGCTGCCTCTCCATATTTTGCAATCCAGGACATAGCTTCTGCCATGTCATTGTCTCTATGGACAATGAGCATCACATCATTGGCATATGCCATGCTTTAGTTATCTTGATCACCAAATTGGAATCCTCTTAATCACTGGTGCAGGCCAAATAGCAAAGGTTCCAAGGCCAAAGCATAAAGCACCATAGATCTAGGACAGCCCTGACACACTGAACAGTTGATGTGGATGATTCCCATCAGGTGACCATTGATGAGTCCCCATGACAGCGCCTAATGTAGGAGATGCATGACTGCATCAATCAATATTGCATAGCACTGCAATGATATAGGTGTGGTCGACATGAAGAAATGCCTGACTAGAATCCAGTGAGGGTGGCATGCGTGTGAGGCACTGGATCTGTGCTAGGGAGAGGAAGTCCCTGTATTGACGCAGAGAGGACCTGATATTGTATGAACCTCCTAGGGAAGTTTGGTCCTTGGAGATGACATGGCAGACTGAACATAGCAGATAGTTTGCCAGCAGCCATGTGAAAATTTTCAAGTTACTGTTAAGCATTGTCAAACGTCAGTAGTTTTGCATTTGGTTCCCATGCTTAGGTTTGTGTATCTGCATTATCAGATCTTTGAGGAATACCTTAGGCAGGTGTGTGTTGGGGGGGAGGGGGGAGACATTAATTCTCTACAAATCTCAGTCCAGCATGGTATCATCAGCCATTGGGAAGTCCTATAAAACTCCAATGAGAGTCCGTCAGGTATTGGCGTTTTGTTAGTTTTCCCTTTACAGAGAGCGTCATGAACTTCATCTTTTGTCACATCCTGCAATAAGTCCGTTGTCACATCTGGTCGAACTGTACCATGGAGTAATCCAGAAATAGTGGGTACCATCACAGGATCTGTGCACTCTGCTGCATAGAGGTGCAAGTAATATGCATGGAAGGCTCCAACAACGTCCCATTGCACGTCTTTGAGTTGGTTGTCGTCAGTCAACAACTTATCTACAAGTGCTCTTGTGCACCTTTTACGCTCCAAGTTAACGTGGTGAATCGAAGGACATTCGTGAAGCACCACATCATAAGTTCGTGTATTTATAGAGCAACCGTGTGGGTAAAGGGTAACTACGGTGACGATCTTTACTTTAGAATGGCTTACCAGCATCTACTGATCTGGTGAAGATGGCATAATGGAACATTCTCGTAGGAAGGTATAATAAAAGTCCACCGTGTGTCGTCCATGTTGCTGTGCGCCTGCTATACACCATAAGTCTCCACCAGAGAGCAGGCTTGACACATTTGATCATTATGTTAATGTCAAGTGCGACGGCCGAAAGTTTGGTACCATATGGTCTCCAATGCATGCATGCATTCTTGTGAGGTAAAATGGTTTGTGTTCATCTTCCAGGGGAGTTAACTTCTCAATACACAGAGGGGACAGAGGGCAATAGCACATATATATGCCATGTGGTCGGTAAAGACCATAGACCATACTTCTGCACATTTATCATCGCCATTAGGATATGTGTTATGTAAAACCGATCTAGCCTGCTCAACGAACTACTGATAAGTTGGGTGAATCTGGGACCATCACCATGTGTGTATAGCCACATGTCGACCATATAGAGATCTAGTAGAAGGGTCTCGAGCTCCAGTCATGGTGAATGGAATGGCAGCTCGTCGATAGGTGCTGCATACAATTGAAGTCGGCATCTGTTACCATGTCATCGGGTCGACCCTGACAGAGTTGTACTATATCCTCTGTGAAGAAACACAAGCATTTTCTCTGTTACTCCAAGCCACAAGTAGTACAGATGTTAACAATCTGCATGGTGCAGACTATAACAGCCATGACCGTCATATTTGGGAGGTATGGCACGTTGATGGCCGTCAAAGCCTTGTGGAGAAGGATGGCAACACCACTGTGAGTGAAGCAAGCGTGTGGGACACAACACATATAACAAAGAAGTCAGGGAAGCTTCTTACATCGACTTTTTGTAAAAAGGCAAAGCTGACATCTGCTTCAGTTTGCGTTTATCAGAACAAGGACAGCTTACATTGTGTCTGGATTATATTGATGTAATAGTGGCTAGATGGAAGATCTGTTGTCTAGATCCACCAGTTGGAGATGTCGTAGCAGACAGTTAGGAGGTAGAAAATGTCTGAACATCATGGTCTGCATCCCCGTTTAATGGGGCTGGTGGTCTGAGGTGGCATACGACATGCCACAGCCCTCCAACTCCCCCTTCTCCATATCATCAGAAACCTCAGTGTCATCAGCCCATTGCACAAGAGCTGGTGTCAATCTGAGGAATGATTCGCCATTTCCTTCATTATAGACTTCTGTGTCATTGGTTGGTGCTGCAGGATGGTCGTCCTAGCCGTCTGATACCATTGTCTGGCTTGGGAGCGACAGGACACAATTGTTATGACTGAGATGGGGAACCAGTCGTCTAGTACCGTCATCCAGCTTATCTTCCAAGTCACCATCAGCACTGTCGTCCTCCCTCAGGACATTTGTGCAAAGGAGGCGTTCGTCAGAAGAAGTGCACTCCCGTTTCTTGTGGTATCTAGGTTGGCATTGTGTACAAAAATGGACGTCCGTATTGATGTTTGGTGGATATTCATTGGTACCTCATTATCTGTAACAAAGGACAAGGTTGGCACAACTCTAGCTTCCCCATCCATCTTCTCCTGAGATACAACCATGAGTGGCTGGTGATCTGTGTCATTGAGATAGTCGAAAGTTCTGATGCTGTGGCGTCTTGCCCTCCTGTGACTACAGTTTCCGTTAGTATATCGCCCCTTTCCCACTCTTGGAGGGTGGTGTGGGAGGAATAACATAATGGAGAGGGAGAATAGTGGTCTCATGGGTACATCAGAGACCTTGTAAAATGATACTGAAGGGAAGCTGACCTAACATGGCCTTCTTGTCCTCAGCCAGAACATGTTCAAGGTTGGCTGTCGTATATGATGATGGCAAGACATCCACCTATGTTCAGGTATGACAGGTCTTATTTTGAGAGGTCGACTTTCACCTGACGTGCTCTGTTGTAGACTCTGTAAGTTTCGAAAATTTGCCGTTTTTCCACAATATGGCTGATCATATTGTCATATGGTCGACAATCTGTCTTGACAGCATCTTCCAGCTCTTCAAAAGAAAGCTCAGATACTTGCAGCATCCATATGCCAAGCCATGCATGGTCCACCATTAGTGCTCCAATGTGACCATTGGAATGTTTGAACTTATGAGTGTCAGCATACTTATAGACCATGTGGTTGCATGTGGCCACATATGTCATCTTTACATAAATGATACTGGCCATGATGGAAAAATGTATGCCCAAACTAAGTGATGGATCCTGTCTGAGTTACTCTTGAAGGTGCTGCTCAGCTTTTTAAGCACATAGTCGGGCGTGGTCCAGTTGAACAGTGATCTTTATCATGTCCTGCTTATAGGAGTTTGCCACAGTGTGCTGAATATAAGAAAAAAACTAACCCATCAGCGACACGAGTCCCACTGGTAGAATGCAGCATACATTCTGGCACTGTTACTGCTGAAAGCAGACTACCATTGGGCTACACTGCCAGTTCATCCAGTTCATGAACTGCTGCTAAAAAATGCCTTATACTCTACATGTAAATATTTAGAGAGCATTTTACCTTTTCCTACCTCGCACTCAGGCGAAATATTCTAGGAACTTGAAAGGGGCACTACTTGCTTCCTCTCATATAGTTTGAACGAAATCGTTGAGCCCCATCCCATGCCCTCCTGCTGTTACATTTACATTTGAAGTAGATCTACCTAACTCTTTAAATGTCAGTTTTTCTCCAAAGACCTAATGGAAAAGGTTTCTTTTGCAGCAAACACTTTCATACAAAATTTACTCACATACTCCCTCTTTTTACCACCATACATAGTCATTTGAGCTACAAAGGTAAAAATCACAACTAAATTGAGTATACTAATTAAATTTTATAATTAACAGTTTAACATTCTGAGGAATCAAATTAAATAAGAAAAATGATGGTAGCTGCAGGATTTGAACCCAATCCGACAAATTGCCACACAGTGCACTGGACCACTGGGATACAGCACTGATATCTTGAGTGCTCCGCAAAAATCCCTGGTACTGTATACTTGCACAGCAGTACTCACACTTTCAAAGAAAAACGCTGACATGGTGCTGTGAAAAACGTAGCGCCCTCAGTGCTGTGATGTGTTAAGCTCTGGTATTTGAATAAAGTGCCAAAATTTGTAAAATGATGTTGTCAAATGCATTTAGTTTCCCTCTTATTGAGCAATGGAGGGACAGTCATTGCTGATGGTGGTGTACATTCTTCCTACTGCATCTGATACGCGTGTTTACTATTTACGAACTGTAGTAATTTACATCTCCATCAGTTCTGTGGCGCTTGTGTCTGACAGGAGCAAGAGCAGCAGATTCACAGTTTGCAGACAATCTTTGCTTATTTCAGAATGAAATCAGTGGTTGAATGGGAATTGCATTCGGTACATTGTGTCATTTCATCATGATCTGCTGAGCTCGCAGTTCCATCTAGTTTTTCTGAAACAAATATTAGAAAACCAATAATTCATGTACAGCTTAATAACTTTATGGAGAACTTTTATTTATAAATGAAAACAAGAATGTAGCCAATTTTTAACGTATTTAATTATAAATCAAATTTATATCTACATGGAGACACTTACACAAAATATGTCTGCTCATTTTGATTGAGAAAAGAGTAGAAGTGAGTTTCAGTTCTCTAAGGAAAGCTTCGCTTTTTTAAAAAAAAATATTTTAATGCAATTCCTCTGAATCATTTCATCCAAAGTCTGATTTCTCTCTTATGTTGCTCGAATTTACAGTTTGTACAGGTATTATTACATTTTTCTTAGACAACTTGAACTATTTCTGTAATAAAAGAACATAAGGAAAAAAAGCTAATTCGCCTTGATGTGTCTTAGTCTGTATCAAATTCGAAATAATTACTTTCTCCCGGACATTGAAATTGCATGTTCAACTCTGGAGGTCGATTTTTACATTCCTCCTTCGTAGAAATTGCATGCTGAGTACACAGGACACACACAAAACTTAAGTATGAAATAAGTGAATTTCATAGGTTCACTTTCGAACAACACATCAATCTGTGTCTGCTTTTCAACCCCTTGCGTTCGAGCACCAGTGTCTCATGAAACAAGACAATTTACCACTGGTAAAGTCGGAACATTTTGTATTTCACATATCATATTGAAAAAATATGAGCCAACGACGTCTAATTTTGCCCCATGTTAATAACTACAGTGGTTGTTATACCTCCCACTACAGCCTGTACTGCTGCTTACACTTGTTCTTCATAACATTCTATAGTTGACAGAGGATCGTTACGTAATTCTTATCGTATGTCCGTCCCTTCGTTGTAACGGATAATGTTCGTCACAGCGTTATTCGTTTCGCCCTCATTCCATGCCGCGGCCGATACCCGGGCAGGATAGGGTCGCCTCTAGTTTAATTCCTGATTTGTGGGTTGTGGTCGCTCTTCCGTTTCCTCAGTCAAACGTACTGGTTCAGTCTGATGTTGTCGTTGCTGTTGTTGATTTTGCCCGAGGGAGGAAGCTGAGAATAATTTGTCGGTGGTGGTCCCCGAAAATGCGGCTGTCGCTGATTCACGTCGCTGTGTTGATGTTGTCCCCAGTATCCTTGATTATTCATATGTCTATTATTCTGATATTGCACGCTGCCATTTTTGTGACTTGCAGGAGGCGTGGCACTGCCGCTGTCACCCGTGTGATTCTGTCAATTGTTGTGTTGACTTGAGGAATGCTGTGTGCCCCCGCCATCGTTGCCGTTCAAATATTTCATGTCATCTTCAATTAAATCAAGAGAGTCTGCAACTGACAGAAAGTTTTCTACAGTGTCTTCTGATGATTGGATGAGCTTTTCGCAAATAGAAATCAGCAATTTGCTTTTTAGTATTCCAATTATATCTATAACCGCCAGGGATTATCCCACTAGAGTGTTTTTGCCGAGTATTATCCGAAGTATTTCCCGAGACTCCCTTGTTTTGCATCACAAGCCTCAGAATTAAATAATTCTCTTCTCAAGTGAGCCTGAATATGAGGCGACCAATATTTGTTCAAGAACACCTGTTCGAACTGTTCAAATGTTGAACAGGATTTTCATGTGGCTGCTCTCCACAAAGTGGATTCGCCATGCGTGTATCTGAAGCTGCGAATTGAACCTTTTTGCTTTCATTGCATGTTTTAGGCAATGTTCCTTTAAAACTCGAGTGAAAATAATTGAATGTGGGACTTTCGTCCCACCAGCGATTGGCGGTGCTTCAGAAGACTCTAATCAACAAAGACAGCTGTCAGTGTGGATGCTGCTGCTGCAGTATCATAGGTACGTACGTCATGTGGTGTATGACATCCTACATCATTCGAAATATGCTCGCTGTACATTGGAACATTTCCGTACGTTTGTGTCTGTGTATGGGCATGTATGTTGTTTCACACAGTGTATTTCTTATTTGCTCGACCCGTTGTTTTAGGTCTGTTTGTTAGCCGAATTTCAGCCTCCTTGCATCACTTAGGTAATTCATCTGACAACATCTGTCTTACGTGACCAAGTTCTGTGCGATCATTTTCGCCTCCAATTCTTGGTCGTGATACTATTACAGCACTCACGGTCTGCAGCAGTGCACATATCTCTTTTTCCACTTTTTCCATAATGTCTGTGTTTGTCTCAGAAATCCAATCGTCAAATGTTTTACTAACTTTTTCAGCCTGAGCAGGCAGGCTCTGAGATATTGTCTGAATTTGCTCAAGTGACAATTCGTTAAGCTGATATGTAAGATTTAAACATTAGCTTCTATTTCTGTTTGTGTGATTTTTAACTTTTCCATATCATCTGATAATTGACTGACAATCCGTGGTATTTTACTGTATACAACAATTAAATTGGACATTTCTGTTTTGACCTCATCTAATGTTGTAGTTGTCTGCTTGTTAATATCTTTTACCATGGTGGCGAATTTGTTATCCTTTCTTGCCGATTATACTTCACCAAATTGAACAAAATTTTGTTTCATTTTACCTGACTGTTGCCTGGAAATTTGAGCAAGTTTTTCTTTCCTTTTATCTGATGGTTCATTTGCTATGTGAGTAAAATTTGCAGCTTATCGCATAATTACTACATCAGGTTGTGCTACTGAATGCCTTGTTGATGTAACTTCCATGCATAATTGTGGTTTTATGCTCAGTTCCTCAAATAAGTAGCTTACTTATACATTCGTGACACCAGTCTCTGACACTTCACTATCAGAATCTGCCTTTTCTTTAGTCAGTTCGACTGTACTGTCGCCATTGACTGGAATTTGTGGTTGGGATCCATCTCCATTTTCTCCACTTTCCATAATTTTCTCATGCTGTTAAAAATGAATCACTGAATTTCAATATAATTTGGAAAATGAGAAAATACTAATCATTGAATCCACAGTACAGTTAAATGCATATTCGCTGCAACAATATTATGTAATCTAATACTACAAGCCGGTCGCTCATTTAAAAGACAGAAAAATGGCTAGAGGTCCATCTTGCCGATGCTCTGCTTATAATGGCCATGTAGAACAACTTCAATTTTAACGATGCTTTGTATAACTTATTATTACAAAGCAAGATACTGATTTTCATAAACTTTAGAAAACTGTACTATGAATTAATTGCTCGAAGTTTGAGAAATTGTCCAACATCCTAAGGTAGGCTAGCTGTACTGGCGTCCCTTACAATTTCGTTACAGTTCGTTGTGTTGGCAGATATGTGTCAGCTATGTGTCCATCTAACATCAATAGCCAACAGATTTGCTTTCCCACAGGCTGGGTACGTAGAAATGAAAATACAACAGGTATTAGACGTACAATATTTTTATACTGCATGACACAATGACATGTTTTGCTCTAGTATTTGAATAAAGTTGTCAATGAATTTAATTTCTCTTTTATTGACCAATGGAGCAACGATCGTTGTTGATGGTTGTGTGCATTCTTCCCACTGTATCTAAAAAGAATGCTATGATTTCAGAATAAAAGTAGCTCCTGAAATTTTTACCATTTTCTATCTGTTATATTTTAACACATCCATCAGTTCTGCTGGACCTGTATCTGAGAGAAGCAATAGTGCCAGATTCACAGCTTGGAGACAATGGGCATAGACAGAAATCCAGCAGAAAAATAGTTTCCCATCAGGAGATCGTCTACAGTACAACTGTCTGTATCGATGTTTTGGTAGTTTGTGTAAATGACTGATGTGTTAAAAAAATTAAAACTGTAGGCATAGCAAACGAATGGATGCATACCATCTGACACCCAAATGGAATCTTATACCTGAAAACAGAATGCATCATGTGTTCCTCCTGGTGCAAAGACCAACAGTATTTATAATTTACTTCACTGTACTCTGAGAAAATGACTTCCATGTTGTATCACTTAACAAAAAAATTATAGGACAGCTACTATGTGATGGTTAACAATGTCCTGCAGTTTTTATACTGAGATAATAATCCCCTAATGTTAATGCTTAGGTATACCAATAAGAAAACTGCAACTGAAGGACATGGAAGCTAAGAAACTAAAACTGGTGTATATTGAGAATACAACTGCCATAAAGGAAGAATATTTACTGCAAATGGAAAAAGAAGAAGCTATTGCTAATGCACAAGCAGGGTTTACACATTGCTTTAAACACAGTTTATAGAGGAATCTTGCAACATCTGGGAGATAAAAGATATTACATATACTCTGAAAAGCAATGTTAAGTAGCCATGTGTTGAACTACTGGTTGGAAATATCTTTATCAAGACAGTTTACTGCATTAAGGGGCACACGAAAATTTTGTTTTATAAAGATCCATTCATATCTGGATCTACTTATAGAGAGAGAATGGTCGCATTGCATCTAAATGTGGTGAACTAGATGTTATATAACAACCCATTTATGTTCAAAACCATAGGACTCCTGTGTGCAGCATGCAAATGAAGGAATGAAGGGATCAGAATAATATGAATGTATTGCACTTCAGTTATCGAGTATAGAAGAGCCATCTTAACAGAAACAAATAAGACTACACAAAACAGTGTAACACAGTGAAAATACAAATGAGAAGAATATGTACCATACGTAACCCATGGTGGTCACTTTAAATTTATGCTTAACACATACTTCTTTCGAATTTGAATACATATCACACATAAAATAAATACTGGAAAAAGGAACAGCATAAGTAGATTTAGTTTTTACATTCTGGTGCAATTTCCAAGATCATTAAAAATCACAATATTTCAAGAAAATATTATGGAAATTGTGTGAAATAATGATGAAAAACACATTTTCCCAAAAATATCAAAAAAACACAACAAAAAATGGTCAAATAAAATAGCCGTTATATCACCAATTGTAATCACATTTCCATCACTTTTATAAAATATTTACACTATTTTTCAAGTTTTTTCAGGACTTTTTTTGAAACTGTTTTTTAATAACCAATCATTTGCACATAATTTTGTTAAATTTTCAATCAGTTTCAGTAAAATTTACATGATATTTCGTTGTTTTTCATCTCCCTTAAAATTATATCTACTGCAAGTAATTAATTAAGACAAAAAACAGCGAAAATATATCAAGAAAAATAATTTTCGAACTACAAACCCATAATAATGATGTTCATTATCATCATCTTGCATTTTTTCTTCCTTTGCATGTCAGTTTAGAATGTCCAACTTCAAAAAATTGAAAATCACATTCAGTTATTAGTTTCAAATATTTGTTTGCAAAATAACTTTAAAATTCATTATTGATATTTCAACAAATTTTTTCTCCATATTTAGTGTTTAGATAACTTTATCCAGTGGTGTTGTATAAAACATCTATATCTGATCTATTTTCTAAACAATTTTGCATTGTTTACATTAATGAGCTTTTTAAGTAGAGACACCATTTCTACAGAAAAATAATTAAATAGGAAAATTTAAATTCATTCAAGAAGGAAATGTAAAAAAAGTTTAATAGCATATAAAAGTAAATTTATTTTTACTATTAAAATGTTTCTACTAAATTAGAACAAATAAAAAGTGACAACTTTCTATGACATCAAATAAAGCTGACTTTGACAAAGGTCTGTAATGCATTTAAATTTAATAAAAATATTTTGTTGAGAGAAGTAATACACCAAAAAGGATGCCAGTTCAATGTAGTGTGTGTGGATACTATTTTAAACCCTCTTTAATTATGGAACTTTTGGGATGTATAAAACATAACACTAGCACTGAGATATGAAAGGCTATAATTGGATGATTTGTATGAATTTGAAGATATCTGTATTAAAAAATTATAGATATTTGGGAAGAAATTGTTAGGGTAAATTCTCTCTTTTTATGACTGCAGAATGTGCCAGGCATCATTATAATTTGACAATAAATATTAAAAGATTTTATTTGTGTTTTTATGTTATTCTTAAACCTGTATCACTCAATAATCACAAATTCTGAAAGACAAATTTTTCTGTTGATTTAGGAATTGTTAGTAACTATTCTATGCTGAGTATCATATATTAAAATCATTTTTACACAAATAATTACATAAATAATTGTATCCATTGATATATTATAATTAAAACTATCACTTAACTTCATTGTCATTCTTGTATCACCACAATATTTTTTCGGTTTATCATGGTTATGACATTGCTAGGATGATTCGTTATGAAATTATATGTATTTACATCAACGTCTTTCAGTTGTGTAACTCGTTTAAAATCACGAAATGAATAATAAGCTTTCCAAAAAAATCGTCTGGCTGCTTTATATTCCACATTACTTGTAGAAATAATTCATTTCTTTCATTTTTTAAATATAATATATGAGGTTGAACATGATTGTACAATGATGAATCAAGCAACTCATTATTTTTACGATTAGTCTCAAACATAACAAAAAAAACAAATTGTCCTACTGCTTAATCCTGCTACCTCAATAGTCTGTAAATTCATAAAAAGAAATCGATACCTTAGGATTTTTGAGTGCAAATTCTTATTATTCAAGCTCGTGCTTAGGTTCATATTTAACAACAATCAGTCAGATTTATATGCTCCCAACCTTCTTTTGGTAATGTATCTATTATTTCGACCTCAGAAACATTATAGTCAGCCTATCGAAAAATAACATCATTTGAAATTGAACTCCAAAAAAAATCATAGTAAGATCTCCTTCCTGTATCATAAAAAAATACTTCAAAAATTTCCAGTGGATGTAGTACTTAATTTTTTTGCTCTTGATTTTAACATGATTAAGTGTATGTCACTCCACACATATTTCATCTGCATGAGACGAAATTCAGTGTAATAAAACCGATGAAGAAATAAATGGATGTTCGGTTTTAGATAAAATATTATTTCCTCTCTTTATGGTGACAAAAGCAAATATTTCTGATATGTAGTTACCAATTAATTTTTCATTTGATGTTCCATAATCTGTTTCATCAGCTGCAACAATTTTAAAACTCATATACGTTTTAGTATGTTTTGGATGGTAGCCAGCCATCACCAATGCATATATACGTTTTTATTAGGAATATTTAGATTATTTTTACTTTTCCCATTGGCAGGAAAAGAATAAAACTTGTTCATTTCCAAGATTAAAATTAATTAATTTACTTCTAAAATACACCACTGAAATCAATCAAATTATCTGTTTGATCAGTAATAGTTATTCCTAAATCCTGAGTTTTATCATGAATTGAAATAAATAAAGTAGTATTTCGCTCAGAAGTTTGAAGAAATGAAGCAATAATATTAGTTTCATGGTGAAATTATGATCATTTTTGGAAACATTCCATCAGCAAAATTCAACTTAAGATTAATAAATGCAAATGGTATAGTTTTTGGAATATTATTAACAATAATTTTTCATTGGCCACAATAATTTGATTAGTAAATCCTAATGCACTTTTGGTAGACTACTATTTTTTTATTAATGAATACAATTTAACATCACATTCAATACTAACTCTGTCTACATTTTCATCTGCTTTAATGCATATACTTATTTAGTTTTTGTGTGAATATATTTTTCTAATGTCTTTCAACAGTGTTCACCAACAGGACTTTCTGTTATTTCTCCATCTCAATACAGTTTTTGATGTGACATTTAGAGTTAAAAATCTTATACAAAAGACCATCTAGTACAACATTTTTAAGACCATCTCTTATAGGGTCAGATATCTTATCTTGAGAACTGATGAATTACCACTTAAATGAAATAAGCAACTTATTTACTACTAATAAACTGCTAATAATTAAATGAAAGGAGATTGGGATCTAAAAATAGGAATTCAAGAGAAGATATAAAAAATAATCATGGAAAACATTTACCTAATTCAATTCAATATGCAATAATAGGACCAAGTGGATGTGGAGAAATAACATTAATGATCAATTATATTTTAGCTTTAGGATACTTAAACTCAGATAAAATCAAACCATTAGATGTACACTCCAAAAATTTCTAGATCAACTAAAATAACAAGGCTTTATGAAATTGTTAAGAAGGTTACAGAAAATATTATTACTTTTATTGAAAATAATGATGAAATTGTACCATTGGATAAATACGAAAAAATTAATGTATTTTACTTGATGATTTCATTCTTGAAATCATGGTATCATTAGAAAAAATTTACTACAGATAGACTTCAAAGAATAGGTCGTTTTTATTTAGTTCAGACACACTAAAATATATTTAAATAATTTATGGGAAATAACCTCACTTTTTAAACATATTTAGACAATCTGATTTGATCCATTATAAATGTAAATCATATTTAGCACGACTTAATTGAAGAGAATTTAAATTTTGATGGTTTTATGAAGAGTATAGAAAAAGTTGGAATGAGGATGAGTTTGAATTTTGATAATTAATATGAGAAAATATCGTAATAAAATTTAAAAAAAATTCTAAAAATCGCAGGCTTTCCTATGTGACAGATAGTCTTTGTCTTAATTAAATGGCCTTAATGTAAGATATTTTAAATCTGTTATTTTACATGAACATAGAAGAGAATTTTCAGAAGCTCTTGATTTTTTAGAACGATATGAAAATTTTTAAAGAAGGTCAACATTATATAAAATGTTTATAGGCCAATAATAAGCCTAAACATGGCCCAGATAAATGTGATTATTAATTTTTTATAAATGTAAATTAAAATATTCATCTTATTAGTTCTCATAAAAATGTGAATATAATTTAAATCAATCAGTTACAAGTTATTCAGTTACTAAACACAACCATAAATCCAAACATAAAATGTGAACATAAATGTTAAACATGAATGTAAATCTTAAACATAAACATAAATGTTAAATATGTAAAATATAAACACAAATGTGAAAAAGTAATTTACTACGGTTTTTTACCGTAATTAGTTGTTGGAAAAATACCATTTGATCCACAAGTAGGTGAACAAGCTAAACGAAATATAAAAAAGTTAAAGAATTAAAAGAACTACCGGAAAAATGGAAGAAACAACTAGGAAGAGAATATGAGGAATACTATTGTTGCAATCGAAAAAGTTAAAGGAGTCGAAACTTTAGGTGACAATAAGTTAAAAGCTAGTGAGGAACATACAGAAGCTGAGAAACAAAGCATAGTTTACATCATGAAATGTCCAGCTTTCTGTGAAGAGCCAATGGATCGAAACGTGTTGATGTTGGTTTAGCACTTTACACAGACCTCGAAGTCATGGTGGAAAACAAAATGTATTGCAGTGTATAAAGCTGTAGTCATACAGTGCTTGGATGCTTTACAGCAGAAAAACAACGTATAAAGCTGTTTACGAAAGAACAATGCAAGGGCCATCTCTTCTGATTGATAGTCTGTGGGATATGGTCCTCCTACAGTACAAGTGACGAAACTGGTCTGTGCAAGTGACTTGAATCTCTGGCTACTTGCTCCAGTGGATCAATACATGCATATTTAGTAGGATCGCCACATATGTTCGATGTCTGCATGCAGGCGACATTTTGTTTTCGATATATTGGAAGAGAGGAACACAGTAATATCTGAGAGAGCTCTCTACTTGTGACTTTAGCAAAGTTTTTATGGTTGATAGTTTTTCTCCATTGGATTGTATAAAATAACATGGAGGGAAAGAATGTTTGAGTGACTGACATGAACGCATCCTGAGAGACACAGGTCTCCTGTGGACTGCAGTACATTTATGTAGTTTGAAAACACAGCAGAATGCAGTAGGAAAATCCTTGTTCTTCTTCCAGTTTCCATATGATGTGAAGTCTTCCTAATTTCCCTGATAACAAAACAACTGTAACTCCTCATACTGTCTTTGCTACTACTTTGTGTTGCAGAAGAAATCTTCCTTTGGTACTGGCCTTACACACCGTACATGTTTGGTGAACTATGACAACATATTCCCATTTCCACTGAGCATTCAAAACACAGTCCCATAGCATTGACTCAGCTCACCCTGTCTCTCCACAGGACGCAGAAGATGGTGGATATAGCGCTCTCGGACGTCCGCTCAGTTCCAACTTAAATTGGAATGATCACATACACAAACCTGCAAGGAGGGCAGAGCAGAGACTGAGGAACAGTCGCTGGAGTTTCGCTGTGTGGAGTACTCAGAAGATAGGTTCGAAAAAGGTGACTCGTTTTGAGATATGAGAATGTCACACATATGATTCACCAGTGGCAGACAGAATTTCTAACAGAAAGCATTACATTAGAGATTTGAAAATGTAGCGTTGCATTTTTTGAGTGATTCCTCACATAGCACACCATCTACTGTATGTGTTCATTCTCAATCAACTATCATCCTTTCTCACCTAGAATCCCTCGCCTAAATATCTGGCAGCGACATGAGGAAGTTGCAGATATCGGCTTAATACCACGTTCCTTAGCCGAATCAGTTTCTAAATTAGATGAGAAGGGTGCTTTTATTACGAACTTACAACGCTGCTGACGTGCACCCACACTTTTCAGTCTATTAATACACCCTGCAATCACCGCACATCTTCAGTGTCACGGTATTTGCGTGGAGTACCACTTTATTTGGAAGCAATACCATATCTCGCTTTATGGAGCATTTATAGCTTTTAACGTGGATATCGTTCGTGACACTTGTGTGTGCCTGTACAACCAAGACCGCTCTTTATGTGGGGTGAGAGTAACATCGTGGCTGCGATCGTATTTTTTATAGCTCGTCGCTTATAAGACGAAGAAAACTATCTATTGACACACAATCAACATGGGTTTAGAAAACATCATTCTTGTTAAGCACTACTATCTCTTTATTCGCATGAAGTGTTGAGTGCTATTGACAAGGGATTTCCATACTTCTGGATTTTCACAGTGTACCACACAAGTGGCTTGTAGTGATATTGCATGCTTATGGACTATCGTCTCAGTTGTGTGACTGGATTTGTGACATCCTGTCAGGGAGGTCACAGTTCATAGTAATTGATGAAAAGTCATCGTGTAAAACGGAAGTGATTCCTGGCGTTCTCCCAGGTAGTGTTATAAGCCCTTTGCTGTTCCTTTTCTATATAAACTATTTGGGAGATAATCTGAGCAGCCGTCTTATGTTGTTTGCAGATGATACTGTAGTTTATCAACTAATAAAGTCATCAGAAGATCAAAACAAATTGATAAACGAATTAGAAAATTTATCTGAATGGTGCGAAAATTGGCAGTTTACCCTAAATAATTAAAAGTGTGAGGTTATCAATGTGAGTGCTAAAAGGAATTCATTAAACTTCGGTTACAAGATAAATCAGTCAAATCTAAAGGCAGTAAATTCAACCAAATACCTAGTAATTACAATTATGAACAACTTAAATTGGAAGGAACACAAAGAAAATGTTGTGGAAGGCTAACCAAAGATTGCGTTTTATTGGCAGGACATCGAAAAAATTCAAAGAAAGGCAGCACATTTCGTAATATCGCGAAATAGGGGAGAGAGTGTCACTGAAATGACAAAGAATTTGGGTGGACGTCATTAAAAGATAGGCGTTTTTCGTAATGACGGAATCTTCTCACGAAATTCCAATCACCAACTTTCTACTACGAATGTGAAAATATTTTGTTGACGCCGACCTTTCCTCCTGACTCACCATTTATGTACATATGAATATTGTTAGCAGAAAGCTGTGGATGTTTGAAGCCAATTTATTTCATATTTTTACTTGACACTGTAATAAACATTAGGGTGAACATAGATTATGGAAACGTTAAATAGCCAAATGTCCTTGACTGACTTAAAATTTTTTCATGACGCTCTAATAAACATTCAGGCGAACATAAACCATAATTTTATCCATTTACAGATTAAAACTACGTGAAATACTGCCATCAGCCACTATTCTCAAAGGTCCAGCAGGAGAGGTCTCTCTTATACCCCATATATCAATTCCCAATGTGGGTTTATTGCCATATTTCTGGTGGGTTCATCATGTGTGTAGGAACAGAAAGGCAGCATTTTAATTACTGAAATGATGTACACACAATCCCAGACTCATTTGCACCATGTTTGGAGAGTCTATAGAAATACACTGATTTTCACACAATAAACCATCAGAACATAGTAATTCTCATACTGATTTCAAAAAGCTGTTTAATTACAACTGTCCATCAAGAGTGAGTAATTCCATACTACCTACACATTCCATATAGAAGTCTGCATAAAGACTAACACACATGGGCACTGCCATGCTATGCTTTGTAACATAACAATTACTATTTTTAACCTCATTATTTAAACATTTACATCAGTTAACTTACAGTTAAAAATTTATATTTTATAATAGGTTTCTTGGAATTTGAAATAAGTCTTTGATCATTAGTACAATTTAAATTAAGTTTCACAAGAAATTAAATAGTGTTTTGAACAATAATTTATTTAACATTTTAATTAAATATTAGTTATTCTACAGATTTTATAACTAACATACTTTCAGTGTTAGTTTGTGTTTTGGATCTGGACATTTACAAATGTTGTGAGACGAATAAATAATAATGTCTAATTCCAGGAACCGTTGACAAGACATCTATAGAATGCTCAAAGGAAAGTAAATTTACATCGTAAAAAATTAGTTACAGGTTGAATATTGTATTTACTCAATTCCAAAGTAAATACAATATTCATAATCAAGTGGACAAACGAATATAAAGATTAGCAGTTACTCAAAACGTGCAAGAAAAATAGACAACTATATGATCGACTTAGTCATTAGTCCTGGTATTGGTCATTGTAATGTGTGGAATTCCAGTCTGCATCATCAAACAATCTAGATACACTGGGAAAAAAAATACACTGCCCAAGTTTTCTGTGTGTTCACTATTGTCCTATCACAAAAAGCACTGCTAACAATTAATCAGAGAGTAATATCATCACTGATATGTTAGGCATTACAGATTATTATAATATTACCCCTTCATAATGAATTTAATACTTTGTTAGGAACAGTAGAATTAACAGAACATTCATCTTCAAATTCAATCATCATTTTACAGCCATTCCTTTCAATTTTTTGCAATACTGAGTTACTGAGCATTAAAATTAGCTATTCTGTTATATCACACAACACACAAGTCTGATATTTTCACACCTAATCCTCCAACATACTCCACCACACCTAGTAAATCAGCAGTAACTGTAGTGAAATAACAGCATGATTAAAATTCCAGTTCACTATTATATTTCCTGGGGTAGATAAAATATAATTACGAAGCACTTCATAGGATTGACAGGTATTTATTAATGATATTGAAATTACTCTGTCCTACACATGAAATATTCTGAATTATTTACAGTGTCAATTAATAACTGAACTAATAAATTACTCAGCTGAGTACAATAGTTATATGATTGGTAGCACTTGTAGCTGCAGTACATTTCTCACTAATCTTATTATGAAATATGGGGTTATCAACAAGATTATGCAAAATTTAATTCTAACAATAGGAAAAATTTTAACATTTCTAAGACTAGCAATGGCAACTAATTTTTATTTATATGAAGTGTAATAGATTACGATATATTATCAAGTTACTCTAACTACCTTTTCACTTTTTAAATTATAGATCTTCATCATTAACAGGAGTAACCAAACCAATAGTTCGAAAATCAGGACTAGATAAATGGTTTCACTTATTGAATATTAATTTATTCATAACTTGAATTACAATTACATTCTTTAGCATAATGCAATGTTGGTGACACATAGTTAAAGAAAGAACACCTTCAAGATTATGAACATGGTTAGTACAAATTGGTCTACAATGAAGGATATTTCTGTCTGTTGTTTCTTTGAAGCACTTATTCAAATTTCTTCCAGAAACAGTTCAGTACCAGTAACACACTTAGGTACACTATGATTACCAATAGTAATTCAACCATTTAAAACTACACATATCCCATTACTTAAGGAAGAAACTATTTTTGCAGATAAAGGAACCACAACATGAGAACACGATAGACTTGTAGAAATAAATTTTACACAGTCCTTAAAAAAAATTTTTTTCACAGTCTTATGAGGATCATATTTGACCATGTTACAAGAATATTATGTTGAGACACACCATTCATTTTCCCAGATGCCTTGTATGGATGAATATTCTCTGTTATAACAAGATTTCATGGGCTTGATGCAATAAGAATTGTATCAAAATGCTTATTACAGCACCATAAATTAATTGAAACCAGGATAAAATGTCACATTTAAAGATTACACCATGGACAGTTTTAAGCCAAAAATAATTTAGTTAAATTTATTATTATCCCAATAATTGTTCTTGTAACTGCAACATCACCTTATACAAACTTAATAGTGACTGGGAAACATTGTTTTCTATATGTGACTTTGACATAAATAGATCCAAACAATATGATTCTCAATACTGTTCCTTCTTCATCACTGAAAGATATTTTATATTGTTGTTGTAATAGTTATGGTCTCCAGTCCACAGACTGGTTTGCTTCAGCTCTCCATCTACTCTATCTTTGGTAAGCCATTTCATCTCCAAGTAGCTACTGCAACCTATAGCCATTTGAACCTGCTTATTGTAATCATCTCTTGGTATCCCTCTACAATTTTTATCACCACACCTCTCTCCATTACCAAACTGATGACTCCTTCATGCCTCAGAATGTATCCTGTCAACCAATTCTTTCTTTTAATCATGTTCTGTCATACATTTCTTAATTGCCTGGTCTCATTTGGTACTTGCTCTTTAGTTACTTGTTCTACCATGGAATTACTTTTGTTGATCTTCATTTCTAGCATTGCCTTTTTCAAGACACTGCCTATTCTATACCACTGCTCTTCCAAGTCCTTTGTGACCTCTGATGAATTAGAATGCCATTGGGAAAGCTCAGAATTCACATTTCTCCTCCTTGAATTAATTTCCTCTCCAAATTTCTTCTCTTCTTTACTTCTTGCTCAATGTACACATTGAATGACATCAAGGACAGGATTAAAGGTGGTGCTAATTCTGCCAGACACTGTTCCACTTTAAATCAAATTAATTAATTATCTTCTATCATTATTTTTCTTGAATTAATTTCCACCAGTAATGAATAACAGTTAACTTTTATTATATGACTGAGCATAGGTATTTTATGTTCTACATTCTTCAATTTTTTTAACAAAATTATTTTATGCCATCTGTTAACAAAGCTTGTTGTGCATACATATACATATAAAAAAGTACATTATACAGTTTTCGCTGCTACAAGATTATAAGTAGTCTGCACTGGAACATAATGACGCAGATTCTTCATTGGCACCATCACCCCGAGGAAATTTTGTCACTTTGGGATACAAAAGGCGAAAGCTCATTTAAAACGTGAACTAGCCATCTGAAGATGAACCTGTCGGTTTGAAACCAGTAATAGCGCTGTTTAAATAAATAAATAGGTTGTTCTGACCTTCTCGTCTTTGGTGTCCATGGCACACCCAAGTTGCGACATCAAAGTGTAAATGGCTCCTTTCCATCAGTAAAACACTTGCCCTCGTTTGGCACTTGTGGCTGTACTATGCTTACATTTGTGTTTTGTATCAGCAGATAAAAAAATGTGCACAGATTATGCGGACTTTCCTCTACAACTATCACTATAAATTAAGGTTTCTACACAACACTCTTTCATCAGCACAGTAGAAAGGAAGCGGGACATATTGCTTTCTTGCTACGCCATGTCAGGTAAGAGCACATGTGCACGTGACAGAGAGAGAGAGAGAGAGAGAGAGAGAGAGAGAGTGAATTGTCTTACGGGCCAAATACACACTGATTTGATTAGCAACATGCACGACTCGTGTGTGTGTGTGTGTGTGTGTGTGTGTGTGTGAACTGCCTTGTAGGCCACATACATACCTATTTGATTAGCAATGTGCATGACTCACGATGTGCACAGTTAACACTTGCCACTCGATTAGAAGTTTACATTAGTGCTACAGGTGGTAACACATTGTGGCAGACTTTTATCCCCGTTCACTTGCCATAAATCCTGCTAGCTGATAGCACACTCCTCAGATATGTTAATTCACTCGCTACATGTGGTAGTAAAATTAGATCAGACATCAGTACATGTTAAAGTAGTGCTGACAGTAAACCTAGTTTGTTGGTTTCTGAATGAGTCACTAGTATATACAGTTATGACTTTTATCATACTGGCACTGAAAGGGAAACTGCCCATCGCACCCTCCTTCCGATTTTGTGGTAAGATTGCCCAGTGTACAGCCCATCAAAAACTGAACACAGATCAAACATGAAAACAGGAAGGAGGTGTACTGAACTACAAAAAAAAAAGCAAAATAAAAACAGTGGATGGTCCAAGGAAAAGAAGTACAATATAGAGCAAGGTGCAAGAGCGATGGCATTATGGTTAAGTGGTTATGGTGCTGGATTACCACGCAGGCAAGCCATGTTCAAATCTACCATATGCCACTTTTGTTTGCGCTGTTCACTGTATTCAAATTTATGGTTGTGCTATGGTGTAACATCCATTTGCAGAAGCGAGGTGTAAGGAAGGGACCTATAATGACAGTGCATTCTGCACAATTATTCTATTAGCACCCGAAAGGAAGTGGCTATCGAAAGGGGACAGCAAACTCTTAATGACAAGGTGACAAGTCAACACCGCACTGTGTGCCATATGATAGCAATCTCCTGACGACACACCAAATTTGTATGACTGTTAAGTGAGTGAGATATGCCTCCTTGCCTAATTTAGATGTTTGTATGAAAGTGAATGTGATCACTCCAAAGCAAATGATGAAAACATAATATTTTGTCACATAGGCTGCAAAAAATGAACGCAACAATTACACAATCACACAGGTTCTCTGTGCTCTGTCAAAACATATTTTTACCATTTTTGAAGTTGCGTTCTGTTTTGGAAGTTTTGACTCTTAAATTACTGTGTTTTCATATCTGTGAGACATCTATGTGGTATCTCACCTGCTCTCACTATCCATCACGTTTATTTGGATGGTAACATATTCTTATGATGGCTCATAGTCTGTAACCATGACTGCTGTCAAGACTGCAGAAAGAGAACAAACATTTCAATGACTGGATGGACAGTTCATAATGTTGTGAAAAAATAAAGTAAATGGCACAAGAGAGTTTTCAGCACAGCTTGTCTTCTTCACAATATAGAACTGTGACCACTTAACCATGATGCCGCGCCTCTGAATGTGTGCTTAATATTGCACTTGTTAAGTTTGGACTGTTCACTGTTCTAACTGACTGGCTATCCACTGGGCCATCTTACCACTAAATCTGAGGGGGGGGGGGGGAGGATGTGATGGGCAGTTTCCCTTAGTATCTTAAGGAAGTAAGGCACATCACCATCAATTGTTAGTTTGTAGAATTTATTTATACTTCTGAAATCTATTAATCTTATGGTGAATCAGGTTTATCTCTGCTGCAGGCTCACATTGCATATATGAAAATCCCGAAAAGCTGTATCACTGGTTTCTCTGATATTCACTTAAATGTGGGATCGATGGCAGTGTGCCTTAGGCCGTTATGGATCTCAGTGCCTCATTTGTGTTCTAATCAAGTGACCATGTTGGTAGACATTATTGTTTGAGTTTAATCATTTCCACAAACGGCACTCTGTATTTCGAGTTGGTTGTTTACTGGGCGGGAATTGGCTTTCATGTGCGACGTAAACAAGAACTATGTTGACTCTATTTTAAATGCTAACAGAAAAGTGACGATGGATCATGAGTCGTGCTTGGGTAGCTCCGTCGGTAGAGCACTTGCCCGCAAAAGGCAAAGGTTCTGAGTGTGAGTCTCGGTGTGGCACACAGCTTTAATCTGCCAGCAAGTTTAACATCAGAGGTCACTCTGCTGCAGAGTGAAAATCTCATTCTGGAACCAGGAAAGTAAATTACCAGGAAATGTTAGCCACAAAGGAACTAGGGCTTCCAAGAACAGTTCTTCTGATTGAGAGTGTGACGAAATCAAATAATTGTGCATACAAGTGAAGATTTAACAAGGAAGTGTACAGTTAGCACAAGTTCTTGTGTGGATGCAGCGTAAGAATACCTGATTTTCAGCCTGGAAGTACATTCTTGAACTAAGACAATTCTTAGGGATCATGTACATTTGTCCGAAAAAGTGGAAAAAGCACAAAAACTCCTACTTACACAAAAATACAAAATGAGAGTTGCGAAACCTTACACATTGTTTTGTTATTGCCCTAAACTGTACTTAATTATGTACAAAACGACAAAATTCCACAAAAACAATTCTTTCTTTTGTCAGATAAATTCCGCATCTTATTATTATTATTAATGTTGTTGTTGTTATTACTGGCAGTGGCTGTAGTTGTATTAATTTGTTGATAAACATAGCTGTTATACAAGTAGATGCTACTAATTTCACATTTTCAAATTTATCTAAATCTAAAAAATTATGAACACACTGAATGTATACTCACAAGCTGCCACTGGCCTTAGTATATGGTATGATTGAAATCAGTTACCTAAAAGTGATATTAAATAACACAGGTAATTTAATTACTTGAAATAATTTATTGTCAGTTCTGAAAGCGACAGAATATCGAGTTTCTTTCTACAGATCTTACACATGGCTTCCTCTTGTCACATGACAGATGCTGCATCTGTACAAAACTTCTTCTCAGATGTGTGACAGCCTGTCAATATTTGCAGGAAGTGGAGGTGTGTAAACCTTGTCTTTAACATGTCCCACAGACAAAAGTCTAAAGTGATAAGAATTTTGTGGCCAAACTATGTTCCCACCTTGTCCAATCGAAATGGGAACACTGTAAGATAGGTACGCTGTGACCTCTTGAAGGTAATGTGGAGGCATTCCATCTTTCTGGAAAATGACTACACCCATGTCACGTTGAAGTTGAGGCATTAGGTAGTTCTGCAAAATACATAGATATGTAAATAATCAACAAACAAAAGACATTCACTTTTGGCCAGTTTCATCAGTCTCATATATATTCCAAGACTTCAGTTGGTTTCTGTCTACCCCTTATCGGCAAATTGTGTCAGTTAACGTTACTACTATGGTGGAATGTAACCTCATCCCTGAATGCACCCATCCCATTCGTAAATCCCATACAGAACTCATACCGTCTCCTGTTATCATTGCCACTTTGTACAGCATACACTGCAGTTGCCATCATAAAATTCTCCATTGAGCGCCAAACTTGCTCTCCTTGTGGTCTTCCTTGCCTTCGCACATACATTCCCCCTTTTCTTCACCAACATTGCCTTTCCCTCTATGTGCCACACACGTTTCTACAAACAGATCATACCATGCTTTTATCTTTCCCTGAGGCAGAGCTTTGTGATACTCTATTATGAAGTGTCTTCTTACAATAATTAATGATTGCATTTCGTGGTACCACAAGCAACATTTAGCACATTCTGCACTGCTATGTATCTACACTGTTGCTGCAGTCACACACTGTTTCCGCATAATGAGCGACATCTGCAGGTATAGGGTTGAAAATTAAGAACACAGCACAAGGTTTGAAGAGTTCCTGAAGACTAATCAATGAATGGTTTCGAAATTATTTAATGTTACTTTCAGGTAACTACCATGTATAATAATTTATCGTTATCTTTTCTTTGCAAGTGAAACCTAAAATACACCATATGCTACTATGTTTTACTTTACGTGACCTGTCACATCTGAATGATTGTGGTTGGTTGCTTGTTACAACAGAAGGTTCTATTGATCTCAAAATGATCATATTATTTTAATCTACTCATTACAGCTAAAGTTTCTCTTGGCCTTCCAGTGATCATAATACGATATATTCTACTTATACAACAAGATGTTCTGCGGACCTCTCAGTGACAGTATCATAGGGTTGTAGTAATTTATTTCTTCTACATATTTGCACAAAAATATTTACTGTGTACTGGTAGACAAAGTGGCGGCTGCTGTGTAAGAGCACAAGAGCATATGAACACCCCAACTTTCGACACCAAAGCAATTTATTGGTTATTTTTCTTTGAATGATGTTCAGCTTAACATAGATGCTGCAGTTTGAAAGATACATTACTTACATCTACCGTGCTACTGCTCCCTTAGACTCAGTGAAATTTGGCATCAAGATCACTAGTACACTTTCCGTTGTGCACGGTTTAAGGATCTTTTGCACATGCGCAACTCATGTGAGGTGACTGCCTTAAGCCCATATTACACGATGCACCTAAACTGTAGACCTATGCACCAGCGCCCCAAGCATGCATATCTGTAACTACATGCTGGTTCACGTAGACCTATTACACTATCCACGAGGGATATACCTGGCGCAGTAGATAGTGATAACGCGCGAAACGCTAACAGAACTGTCTGATCTGTCTTGTGTATAGGTCTGGCAGTTTCTGGTGTTTTGCTGTCCTCCATCCCTGTGACTGAGTGTCCTTCTTGTGTCCAAATATTTTTGTTAATATGTTTCTCTCGGAGTTTAGTCCTCTTTGCTCATCTTCTTTCCTTAATCCAAATGTTTCAGACCCATACAGAGCTACTGGAAGAACTACACTATGCTATAGTCTGATTTTAAAACTTTTCGAAACTGCACAGCGCATCCCATACGCCAAAATATGCTCTATTTTGCCTTTGCGATCCTTGCCTTAAATCTCAGTTTTAATTGTATTCTGTTAGCTAAAAATGCTTCCCAGATATTTAACTGTGTCTCCTCTTTTAAAAGTGATTTCGTCGTCAGTGGGATTGGGTGCCTTGCTCAACACTATGTACTCTGCTTTCCTTGCAGTATTTCTCCAAGAACTTGGGATTAGCTGAAAGTCGTCTTTGTTATCACTTTTTAGAACATCATCATCCACCCATACAAGCCGATTACCGAGTCTTATACCAGATGGTTTCAATTTTTTGTATTTCCTATCTATCTCTTATAAAATAAAATTTAAAGGACTGTAGATAATGCATGTGTTGACACTGTGGATCTCGGAATGCTCAAGCAGCAACAAGAAAATGCTTTAGTGTGAGCCAGATGTTGGTGTGTCATCACAAGGCACAATGTGAAAGAATGCATGATCATGCAGTGCATAACGTGACAAAAAACACCAACTACCCATCGAAAATGGTGGTCACAATTCATACTGCTCATGATGAGAAGTACCGGTCGAGGCAGGTTTGTAGGAGTAGCAAAGTTCTGTAGACATACTATGTGAAGTGAAGTTGACGCTGAATCATGATCACAGTATTGGAAGTGCTGCTTCAATGAGATTTAGACAACCATCTAGTGAAGTTCAGGAAACATTAACATCTGTGTTTCGATAGGGTCATTCACCTACCAGGCAATTCAGTGTATTAAGACTGACATTCAACATATTATAGTGATTACCCGTTAGTGCTGGGAGACAAGTAAATGCCCAGATTACAGTTACTGCTATTATTTGTACATGAAAATATTCAAGAAGTAGTATGGACCCATGGATTTTAATAAAGAAGGAAAGGAAGTCCTACAACAGAGATTGCATGAATATAATGCTGAGGAAGAGTATGTACCAAGATGGTTGTGAAAGATGATGATTATATAATAATGTGAGAGACCATTTTCAAACTTTTGTCATGGTATTAAGTGGTTTTGCATACATTCTGCCTATTATTACCTTACCATCATTTATTTTATATCCTTCATAGGAGCTCTGTAGCCGATTAGAGCGGTTTATACAAAGGATTTTTATAACTAATAATTATTTAACGGGTTTTTTGCTCTTCTGCCTGCCCACTATTTTCTTTCAGAAATTCTTTTTTTTTCTTTGTTTGAGATCACCCTTCATGTAGTTCTATTCATCTTTTGTAGTCTGGTTTGTGTATCTTGCTGGATTTTGGTGTTTGTATTGGTTTTTACGTCATGTAATGCAATTTAGAGTTCTCTGTAACCTATTTATTTTTCTAATTCTAATTCTGTTTTCTGGAGTTCCCATCAGTAGTCCAAAGAATAAGATGTTTCTTCCTGATTGTGCCCATTACTTGTTGTATTTTCTTATATACTGTATCATTTGAAGCTATTCTCCAATACCTGTTTACTTGATATGTTTGTTTATACATTTCCTAATTATTCTACTTTCTAACTTAAGTACCACTATTTTATCAATTTCTGCTGTATTGCAGTAGTTGGTCTGAAGATGGTTTCAGCTGCATATGCATTCCACCTCATGTAACGCAATGAGTTCCTTCTGCTATGATCATCTTGTGATGTTGCAGTTGTTCTTGCTATGTCTGTGCTTGCTATGAAATGGGAAGAGGAATTCTGCCTTATCAATACACCTTTTTTTCTGTTTTGTTTCACCCAGGCATGTTTCAGCACATTTTGTGCTGTCTTTAGTGAGTTTTCCCTTTTTTATTTTTAACTTACATGACACTATTGGACATTTATTTTGGTAGCTATTCTGCTTCACAAGCTAAAACTTCTCATGGTTTTGATATTGTGGTGCTTCCTCATATGTTGTTAGCGAAGTGACTAGGCAGGTTTCATGGCCTATGGTTGCTTGCAACTCCACTTTCTCCGATTTTTCAAAACACAGGCTGCTAATTCTTTGAAGCTCGAAAGGCGAATCTCCCAAAGATGCTATTGAAGGATTCACTGTGTGGCAAGTGTCAACTGTAGCCACATAATCAACAGACATTGATTCTGGTTCATCTTGAGACAGTAGTTGTTTGAAAACTTTGTCAACAGTTCCAACCTATCAACTTTAGAAATATTAATTAGCTGTAAACTCTTCTTAACTTTATATTTCTTTTCACCCAATTAGATTACAGCAGGTATTTTGCAAAAATTAAAATTTTGGCATCAGCAGGCCATTGTGGTATGAACAAATTTGGGTATATTCTGTAAAATCCAAATTTAAGTTTTCGAAGCTTTTTGGACAATGATGACACTTCTTTTTCTAGCTTAAGCTGACTTTTACCATAGTAAAATGATTAAAGCTTATGACAGTCACTGTCATCCAGAGATAAAAATTATGATGCAGTTCCTGTTTCATTTCACGAAACACAAAGTAGTTCAGGCACAAAACTTTCTAAGCACCAGATAATCACAAGATTAATACCAGACAGGAAGTAGAAATTCAAAGAAAATGTATTTTTCATCAACAATAGTGTAGGGTAATGCATTTTGGCTATGTTGTGTATAATGTTGTCAAAAATCCTTTAGGAAGCCATAACATCAGTAAGTATGCAAATTCAACGATACAGCTTCTGTAGCTTAAAGAATATTTCTATATATAGCAAGATCAGAAAGACAGAGTTGAGATATGGACTCCAAAAAATATCAAAATTTGGCACCCAGAAAGTTTTCATCAATTTTGTGGTGCATATGTTTTGATAGAAAGGGGAAGAGACTGTTGTTCAAAAAGCACAAGAAGGCAGCTTGAGTGAGTACCATATCAAGTATAAATTGTGCAAAAAAGAAATAGGCCAATTAGCAATAATGTGATATATTGATAGTAATGTGATCAGATAATATTACAGATAGTAATGATAATGAAATTTATTTCTTAGCCGATTTTGGTGCAGGTTGGAGAGAGAGAGAGAGAGAGAGAGAGAGAGAGAGAGAGAGAGAGAGAGAGAGAGAGAGAGAGAGAGGGAGAGGGAGAGAAAGAGAGAGAGAGCGAGCAGAGTTTTGAACTGGGTTGCATCGGTTCACAATTGTGTTCAAGAGGAATAATGTCTGATTATGCAAAGGTGGTTTGAGCCTGACATTTAACCCAGATTGCCTTCACGCAATCTGATTCTTTGATACAAATACCTAAGGGACCTAACTGAACATTTTTAAAAAAAGAAAAAGGATACACGAAAATCGGTTCTGGTAATGATTATCAAATCTGAGATTGAATACATAGTAGCCTCCCGAAAACAACCGAGATACCGCTATAAAGAGCTGACCTGTATTATAGTTAGCACACGTCAATAGAGGACTGAGGTTACTTAAAAAAAATAATAGAAAGAAAAAGATTGCATTATGACTCATCAATATATTCCAAAAGAATCCATAGCACTGAACATAAACAGATATCTAAGGAACATAAAACTTACATTTGATATTTCTTTCACACATTGCATGCTACAACAATGTCTTGTTTTATCCGTCCAATGTTTTCTTGAAATTAGATGTCCTTGTGTGCGCGTGAGTATTTCATTGCGTCACACGGTTTTTCGATGTTTTTTAGTAGACAAAATATAGTTTAACTTGTAGCTATGCTACACTGCACTTCTTCACATGTCGGCAACGAACAGTAAAAGGTAATCAAGTCTCCAGAACTATACATAACAGAAGATAGATTATTATCATTCATATGTTTCGCATCTTATTACGATCGAGCACTGCGTGTCATAGTGTCTATCTGAAGCAGTTAATGCTGGACGTGCGACTTTGTGTACAAAATTACAACTTTTTACCAACTACAGCTCGATGGCTGTTCTTGTCTTTTATGACAAATATTTTATATACAGAGCATCCAAAACACAATAATATTACATTGCTTCCCATGTGAGGAGGGAAGATTCCGAGTGGATCATCATGACATATGCCCAGCCATAATATTATTGCTTTTGTCAAACAAATAGGGATTACTCTTTAAAATTCTTTACAATAGATTAAATTTTATGTCTCACATATGAATTAAGCAAAGTACTTGACATAAGGGATAACACTTACATATTTGTACGCATGTAGCTGATTATGTCTTGTTCATAGGGTAAATACATGACAATTGAGTCATAAACCTTCTAACGTATTTTACTAGGCTAACAAATATTCATTTTTTCAGTAAGAGACAGTGAAATCAGGATAAAGATATACATACATAGGTTCATTATACACGTCATAACAAATATACAATATAATGAAGATTATTTGACTTCACAGGAAGTCTTGGTGCAATGTGTGCACTTGGCAAAATATATTACAAAGAATTAATATTTTTGCTCTACAGTGACATATTACATGAATACTTTCGTTGTGGTTTCAACGAAGATTTCTTGCACTTTACTGATTTCTTGCTTTCATGACCTGCTCAAAAAAAATTTTTTTTCGCTACACTGGGAGTGGTAGAACGTCAGGTAGAAATGGTAGCACTACACATAAGTGGGGGAATTGATTGCACTTTCGCAATGGAGGAATCGTGGGGCATCAGATTCACTGTGGAGGTTGAAGTGGTTATCTGGATGTGATGGTACGATGGGATTACGTCGTGGACCAGGAAATGGAGACTGGTTCTGTGGCAAGTTGAGCCGTTTGGTGGCGGTCTTTATCTCACTTGACAAATGTTGGAGCTTCCATTCATGTTCCCATACATGGAAAATGCAGAGAAAATCTGTTTTAGAGTGTGCTTATTTGTAAATAGTCTTCACGGGTTTGCCGCTAGATCACGTTGTACAAATTCCACAATATTTCCTCATCTTTTGGTGGTCCAACCTTGCTGGTGGCTGTGCACTACTGTGCTTAGTTACTAATAACTTAGTCTAAAAGGAAATAGCATAAGGTAAGGATAACAATTTTTCTGTACACAAAGTCTTATTCTCTTATGAGTGCTTAGCTATCGTATGGATTTAACTTTGACACATTTCGTCATTACTTGGCTTGGTCCATAAACTGATTCTGTCAGTATTTCTGTAGCAATTTTCAAAGTCAGGTTTATGACTTTTTTTTATTAGTGTCTTTGTGATATTATAAAGTATATGAGTGTTTAACTCATTCTCTCATCATATTTCACTTTGAAAGTATTTCAAACACATCTGGTTCTCGCGCCCACTACACAAAAGAATGCTGATTGTTGAGCGCGCTGCATAGCAGTGTTAGAGCCGTGCGTCATAGTCACGTGACAATAATTTGGCGCAAGTATTCCGCACGAGGCAGTCTCTTTGATGGCTACCAACGGTGTTATAAATTTTACACACTTTCATTGACTCAGGAATACGGGAGCAGTCAGACACGGCAACTTACGTAACTGTGTAGAAGAATGTTTCCGTAGAAAGGTGTACAGTACCAGTTGAGTACAACACTTGCACTGTTCGGCTTCTACATCGTTGTTATGGGGTATAATTTGGTCGTCATGTTAAGATCCACACGCACCATTTTTAAACGTGTCCATTAATTGCTTGTCTGTAGTCAGTTCTTACATAGCAGTTCATACGTGTCCATTAAATAGTAACTGTTTCATTACTGTAAAGTATAATTAACCTTTGGTATGCATACTACGTCTAGAAATTATTTACAAAAGAAAAATAGTCTCTGTGACTACAAGGCCTGACGAAAAACGTGTCTCCTATTCATAGGTAGTGCTTCTATGGGCACATTAGGTTTATACCTAGTTCTAAATCCTTTTATTCTTTTCTTTTTACAATAGTTGCTCATTTCTAAATTTCAGCTCTTTTATTTTCTCTCCATTAATTACTTCTGTATTTCGAAGACAAAGTCAATGTAGTCTTATTGACGTAGCGAACAGTTCATGTTCAAGCTTCCACCAACGGAAATTAAGAAGCATGTCGTTCCCTAATATAATTGAATTCGCGGTTCGCAAAAATAAATAAATAAAATAAAATAATAAAAAAGCATAGCATCTCAACAACCAATGTGTCACAACTATCCATACTCACAGTCTGTACATATCATGCACTCAGTCAGCCTTCAAAATTCGCTTCTCTACATGATAAGATAGGAAGATAGTGATTCAGAATAGAGGAAACATAATAGAACTGAATAGAGTAAAGAATTACATGACACAATGATAGTGATGAATGCTATGATTAGCTTAACACAAATTGTTCGTTATCACCCTAGTTTTTTCATGAGAAGTAGTTAGTATCATAGGACGATACAGTAATTTCAATATTGTATGATTCAGCTTTCTAGCCATCACTCTATACACATTTAAAATAACTTAAAGCATGCATTAGCAGTAAGGGTAAATGGAGTCTGTTGGCTACTATCTGTTCCGTGTATCGTAAAATAGTTTTCTGAAAACAAGCATCTCATCTCAAAGGCTTGACATAAAAATTTTTAAGATCGCATATGATCTTATTTCTGCTGTAACAATAATAATTAAGTCGAGCAGTTCTTTCTTGTTACCTGGATTGTTAATGACCTGCTTGAATCTTACTTGCTAAGTTTCTGCCGTTATTTGCTGCGTTTCACTGGTGGTCTTATAGAAATTGTCGTCAAACACGCCTTACTCACAAAATATAACCAATGTCCACATATGAGCAGTTATTCTGGTCCGAATGATCAATTTAATTTATTTCGTTTTTGAGGAGAGAGCTTTGCTATTCTTTAAACTAGTTGTAGCAGGTGGCACTTAGCGCGTCCCTACTATATTACTTATTTTGTCAGCTCTTTGGCTGTGGCTGTTCATGGTTCAATTAACTTAAAACTAATTTACATCTAAGGCAAAACTTACTCTCCAACTGATAAATGCATTTCATTTCAGATGCTCACATGATTTAATTCTCTCCTTGAGGCGTGTCGACAGCGTACTAATCCTGTGTATCATCTCGTGTGTGCTTGTACTTTACAGACAGTATGACAATTTATAATTAGGTATACACAATTAGCAACTTAACATAGCAGGTATCTTCAATGATTTACTCGGTATTTCTTTAAGTCTGCGTGGTGATACAGCCCTTTTATTCGTCTGTGTACAGGATCAGCTAACAAATAACAACCAATGTGAGGCTTTCTTATAATGATAAATGGTCCTTCATATAAGTGGTGCCACTTGCGATTCTTATGGTGAATCAAAGATGGTTTGAAGTGGGTCTTTAATAGCATTCGCTCATTTATATGATTTGATAAAATTTTACGAATGTGCTTCTGCTTGTGATGCGCCTTTTTTCTTAATGGGTGGTTAAAGATATGAGAGCTTGTCTCAACTTGTCGTCTAGTGTTACTTCTGGGTGTTGTATTTTAGGAATAGGGTCTACCCATTCATTTCTCTCTAGTTGTTTAGAAACCAATTCAGATGGTGTGAAACAAGTGGATGTGTGAGGTAGGTTATTAACAATCTCTTCAAAGGGTGTGAAGAAATAAATCCAGCGGGTCTGCTGATTTGAATATAAGTTCGGATGAAACGATTGAACTCTTTAAAGATGTTTTCTGTGGGATTAATCTGTGGTCTGTATCGGGATATCAAAATTTGTCTGATGTTGTTGGTGGCAAGAAACTTTTTCCACTGTCTCCCTACAAAAGTTGATGCGTTATCAGATAATATGACTTCAGGTTTCCCGAAGCGAGGAAAATATTACTTTTCAAAACGTCTGATCAGTGGAAGTGCGTCAGATGAATTCATAGCATAGAGTCTTACATGCTTGGTAAAAAGGTCTAACAAAACGACCAGATACTTCACATCTCCTCTTCCCTGAACTCCATTGTGTAGTTTATAGAATTTTTACAACGCGTGATCAGGATTGTTTTGAAGAAGTTACATAATTTTTAACCAGTTGCCAACGGGGTCTTGAAGAGAGTCCATTTGACAGCAAAGACGAAGAAAGTAATTCCGATGCAGAGGATCTTTCATGAGAAGTATCTTATGGTTAGAAATCTGTTCTATTAATTCAGTAGGTTCTGGTAATCCTTCCGTCATACGTGACAATGCATCAGCAATGATGTTATTCTTGCCCCTTACGTAAATAATTTCAAAATCGTACTCTTCTAAAAACAGGCACCATCGGGTAAGCCTAGGACGATAAAGTTTGCAGGAGAGTAGAAAGCTCAGCGCTTGATCTGAGTATGCCCTGGTTTTATGTCCATGAATATAGTAATTAAAACGGCGAAAAGTCCACACAACCGCTAATCCTTCTAATTCAGTTACCGAGTACGATCTCTCACACTCGGTTACAACTCGACTGGCAAAACTGATTATTTTGATTTCATCTTTGTCACCAGTTTTGTCTATTTGAAACAAACGGGAACCTAATCCTTGAAATGTTGCATTGCAAGAAATACATAAGTCTAAACTCGTTAGGAGAGCTTCTTTAATTTTCTCAGGTCCCATTGAGAGTCTGTATCATCAATTGTATAATTAAAAGCACCATATAACTCTGAGAAATGACTAGATATTGTTGAAACTGCCCTGGAACGGAAGTTTCAGCAAGTGTTGCTTGCATATGGCAGTTTAAATCCTTTCTCAGTTAGCAATACAGTTCGTTTTGATGATTTGCTGAAAAACGAATGGAATGTAGTGCTATCACTTACAAACAAGCCTAGTTGTCATGTGATTTTGAAGGCATGTAACAGTACAAAATTCAGGTGGTGTGTGTAACAATGAATAAACAGTGCATGGAGACAGAACTGCTTACCAATTGTTGTAGTCCTCTCTCTCTGCCCTCAATTACTGAACCGCCATCATCTGTTTGACTAACCGTTTCCTTCCACATTCCATTCTTTCAGTACTGCATTAATAATGTTTGACACACCTTCAGCAGTTTTATCTCCAGAAACATCGTAAAATCCAACGAATCTTTCCTCAATTTTGTCTGCAATACAGTACCTAAATACACTCCTGGAAATGGAAAAGAGAACACATTGACACCGGTGTGTCAGACCCACCATACTTGCTCCGGACACTGCGAGAGGGCTGTACAAGCAATGATCACACGCACGGCACAGCGGACACACCAGGAACCGCGGTGTTGGCCGTCGAATGGCGCTAGCTGCGCAGCATTTGTGCACCGCCGCCGTCAGTGTCAGCCAGTTTGCCGTGGCATACGGAGCTCCATCGCAATCTTTAACACTGGTAGCATGCCACGACAGCGTGGACGTGAACCGTATGTGCAGTTGACGGACATTGAGCGAGGGCGTATAGTGGGCATGCGGGAGGCCGGGTGGACGTACCGCCGAATTGCTCAACACGTGGGGTGTGAGGTCTCCACAGTACATCGATGTTGTCGCCAGTGGTCGGCGGAAGGTGCACGTGCCCGTCGACCTGGGACCGGACCGCAGCGACGCACGGATGCACGCCAAGACCGTAGGATCCTACGCAGTGCCGTAGGGGACCGCACCGCCACTTCCCAGCAAATTAGGGACACTGTTGCTCCTGGGGTATCAGCGAGGACCATTCGCAACCGTCTCCATGAAGCTGGGCTACGGTCCCGCACACCGTTAGGCCGTCTTCCGCTCACGCCCCAACATCGTGCAGCCCGCCTCCAGTGGTGTCGCGACAGGCGTGAATGGAGGGACGAATGGAGACGTGTCGTCTTCAGCGATGAGAGTCGCTTCTGCCTTGGTGCCAATGATGGTCGTATGCGTGTTTGGCGCCGTGCAGGTGAGCGCCACAATCAGGACTGCATACGACCGAGGCACACAGGGCCAACACCCGGCATCATGGTGTGGGGAGCGATCTCCTACACTGGCCGTACACCACTGGTGATCGTCGAGGGGACACTGAATAGTGCACGGTACATCCAAACCGTCATCGAACCCATCGTTCTACCATTCCTAGACCGGCAAGGGAACTTGCTGTTCCAACAGGACAATGCACGTCCGCATGTATCCCGTGCCACCCAACGTGCTCTAGAAGGTGTAAGTCAACTACCCTGGCCAGCAAGATCTCCGGATCTGTCCCCCATTGAGCATGTTTGGGACTGGATGAAGCGTCGTCTCACGCGGTCTGCACGTCCAGCACGAACGCTGGTCCAACTGAGGCGCCAGGTGGAAATGTCATGGCAAGCCGTTCCACAGGACTACATCCAGCATCTCTACGATCGTCTCCATGGTAGAATAGCAGCCTGCATTGCTGCGAAAGGTGGATATACACTGTACTAGTGCCGACATTGTGCATGCTCTGTTGCCTGTGTCTATGTGCCTCTGGTTCTGTCAGTGTGATCATGTGATGTATCTGACCCCAGGAATGTGTCAATAAAGTTTCCCCTTCCTGGGACAACGAATTCACGGTGTTCTTATTTCAATTTCCAGGAGTGTATTATAATCATTTGACTCTTGCATCAGCCTGAATCGAAATGAAATTGCATTTCTGAATTTCAGATTTTGTTTTCTTATTAACTGCCAAATTTATCATTTCTATTACATCATTCTGTATATCTGAAGAAGTTCCTTTAAAGGTTGAAGATGATGGCAGATGGTCTCGGATTAACTGCTCTCCTTGAGGTAGTAAATCCAACAACTCCAAATAGTTACCGTAGTTGGTAGAGGACTTGTCTTCTCCATGGCCGCAAAAGGCTAATTCTTGTTTACAAATAAATACAATTGTCTGAATAAGACCAGCCAATACTCTCCTGTTGGATGCAACTTGTTCATTTTATTTCGTTGCCATCAGACGAACGGTTTCAGAAAGGGCGTGCTCAATTCTACTTTTGCCCAATAACTGAAATGATTCGTTGTTCTGCAGGTGACGTTTTGATATCTGATGCTTTTTTGCTTTCCTGTCAAAGTTCTTTATTGTACAAATGCCCTCACTGCACCATTCCTTCTCACCACCGAACAGAAGACATATTTAACAATATAATCTGTTATTAACTGCATTCGCAGTCAGCCAAGTACACTTTTCGTACCAGGCTGTCTGAAAAGTGCGTTTTTGTTTGGTTTCACTTAAAACTACACTGAGTATAGGGGTAGGTCGTTTGTCCTTCAATTCGCACTTTTTTTCATACGTTAATGTAGAAAAAGGCGTTTTTAATAAAAATTCTGTAAGGTGTTCAGTTGCTGGCTTACTCATGTTGGCGACGCAACGAAAATGTGCACTAAAATCAGACAAGAATGACTGAACACAAACCGCGCGACTGTTCACTTCCGTGTTAAAAGCCAGCATAGAAGCGGCAGAGACTAGTCTCGATACCTGCTAACAAGTGCAGCACACCGGCCTTCGTGGAATAAAGGAAGTGGAGGGAGCGCAGGCGCACACAGCCAGGTAAGGGAAGGGAGGCAGAAACTGGAAGCAGCCGAGTCTCAAGCAGGCAAATACACCAATACTCAGGGTGCGGCGTGGGCTACAAAACTGTTGTCTTCGCACATTTAGAGCTCTTAGTAGAAAGTTATTTATATTTTTTGTTATGAATTACTATTGCATCTTTTTTAAGCAGCAATACAGGGGAGACTAAGTCTCAAAGTCTCCCCTCACGCTACGCCACTGACAACCAGTGTTGGTATTAGAGGATTCAACCATAGAAAAGACACTGTTTGTTCTAGCATTTACATTTGCGTCTAATTCGTTTGCGTACTCAGTGGCAACGGGGTTTCAAGGATACAACAATTTGAAAAAAATCGTAAACATAGTGTCGCATTGGCCGCTGAGCGCCTGCGGGGCTGCATCATGCAACTCGGTTGGGCCGGCGCGCCAGCGGGTACGCGTGCTGCTGGTACGACTACAGCACGCGTACAGGATAACGCTCCCGCTCTGGCCCTCGCAGCAGCTAAGTCCGTTATAAGCACTCTTATGTAATCAAGGTCAAGCACTCAGTATAAAAGCGGCCAACGCAGACCAGCGGAATCATTCCGCCGTGAGCTATATCTGCAACAGCATTGAAGCACTGTGCCTCGTCGACGTGTGTATCGTCAGTGACGAAAAAATACATGTATGGATGAAAGGACTTGGTGTACTTGCTGAGAATCTAACTGTAAGTGGTGATGAACAAGTGCTATAATTATTAATAAATTCTGATCCGCAGGGTCAGCCACCAATCGCTAGATGTACATCTGGTGAACGGGGGCTCAAGGATGCAACAATTTGAAAACAATCGAAAACATAGTGCTGCGTTGGCCGCTGAGCGCCTGCGAGGCTGCATGATGCAACCCGCTTGGGCCTGCGCAGCAGCGGGTACGTCGTCTGCACCCACCTCTTGTTCCTCTTCGTCGTCCTCAGAGTTGGCGTTGGCTAAAATCGGTCTGCTGTCTTCTGGCGCGGGTTTCATCAAATATCCGCCGCCTTTCTCAACAATAGCACACCACATGTCCCGGCCGTACGCAGTGGAAACATACTGGTTGGTTATCCTGGGTCCTACAGACATCAGTCTTCCTTGGTGCCCAAACAGGTTCCTCATGCGGCATTGTAGGAATGTAACTTCGCCTGAGTCTCGACTTTGTTACTGTTTTAAAGGGAAATGAAGGACGCGAGATTGGGTTCAATGTGTGTCCCACTTCCTCCCTTATGACCTCTTGAAGCGTCTCGGTTTTTTGCTCGCTGTGTAATCCAAGTGCCATCTGAACTTCCTCTCTCACTATCCGATGTAGAACACTTGTGAAATCAGTTTCTTCCTCCATCACAGATATTGATACGATGTTTGAAAGCCGTTCAAACTCCTTGCGTGTAATTCTTTTTTGATGCATTGTCTCGATATACTGGCACCATTTTATGAAGTCGTCCGCTGTCGAAACCTCCTTCAAGAGTAGGGCTTGATACACGTCCTCAGCAACACCCTTCAGGAGATGTGGAACCTTAGCTTCCTCCTTCATTCAAGGATACACTATTTTACACAGCTCCAAGACGTCTTGAATGTAGGATGCTGTCGTTTCTCATGGACGTTGTGCCCTGCGCTTTAATTTATCTTGAGCCTTGCTCTTCTGTCATTGTGTGTCGCTGAAATACTTGCGCAGTTCCGCCTGGAATACTTCCCAGCGTGTGAGCTTCTCCTCATTGTTCTCATACCATTGCTTGGCAGTGCCCTCCAAGTAGAAAATACGTTAGCCAAACGCATGGTGTCATCCCATTTGTTAAATTTGGCTATAAGCTCATATACCTTCAGCCTCTTGTTTGGATCTTGGCCATTGTCACCAGAGAACCCGGAAGGATGTCTCATGAGGTGGCACACAGTTGCTGTCATTGTAACGTCCTCGTCTTCTTCTGTCTCCAATAGATTGCAATCTGTTGAATATGGCTTGAACTTGAGTCTCTCGCCACTTAAACGGCGGCTCTGTGGTGGCCTGATGGGAGCCACTGTGTCGTCGATAACGTGTGGTATCACAAGTTCCAATACACAGCGCCTCCACCAGAATAATGTCACGTAGAGGAAGGTGTAAGTAGATGAATGACGAACACTAACTTCACTTAACGAAGGTTTGTTCAGCACTTGCACTACAAGAGCGCAGAGCCTCCGGCCACAACACTTACAGTATTTATACAGCTAGAGAACATTCCAGTACAATGATTCGTGCCATTTGTGGATACTTCTAGAATGTACTCGAACTGGATATAGAAATTAAAATGTTTCAGTTCAGGTGAGTTTTGAACTCATGACCGTCCATGGAACAATCTAGTACTGTAACCACTACACTACGGCGACTGCGCTACTCAGCTTCTTCTGCAACAATATTCCTATTCAGTAAAAAAAAGTTCTTTCAGTATACAAAAGCAGGGTACAAAAGTTAACAGTACCTTTAATAAAGGTTGTCCAAAGCTGGCATTTTAGCATGCCTGTAGGTTGTGCAAACTTACAATCCCTATCTATGAGAGGCTTTAGAAATGGAACCAAATGAGATATTGGACTCAAACTTTGTAAATATCCACCCAAGACATTGTGGAACCTTCCAATGAAATTTCATTACATTTGGAACTAGTAGAGTGGTCCACTTGATGTGGAATCACCTTGTTGCGATTCTTATATTATTTGGGTTATCCTTGTACTATTCTCTCATTATATATTTCAGTACATAGTTGAATAGTAATGGTGATAGGCAGTCATCTTTTCTTAAGCCTGTTTTTATGAGAAATGGTTGACAAATTTCTTCTGTTAACTTGACTTTTGATGTAGTATTGGTTAAAGTAAGCTCTGTTAGTTTAATTGGTTTTGTATGGAGTCTGAGATGTCTTTCATTTTTAATACTGAAGGACTATGGAGGCAATTGTACACCTTCTTGAAGTCTTCAAATGGTATTGCCTGAGATTTGTTCTGTTTCCTATAGTATGTCATAATAAGTTTTGAAACTAATGAGCTGCTCTGCATAGCTTATCCATGGTCTGAAAACTCCCTGGTATTCCCCTAACTCCTGTTCTGATTGTTCCTTAATTCTTCCACATCATTATGAAAATTTTGTCTATACAGACAGAGAGCTGCCATTCTCCTTTCCTCCTATCTGTTTGGTTCCACATTTCAGACTTATTTGGCTTCCCTTTTAAGTATGTTGATTTGAATATAAGGTTAAGCTGCCTGCAGAGTTGTACATTCTGCCAATATTAATGTATTTCCTTTTTAGCATTTGCACACCTCTGATGAAAAAATGCATGCCCATATAGAAGCAGTGTCCAAAAATGGTTTTTATGGACTTGACAGGGACTCTGGACCATGATGGCAGTAGAGTTTTTCTCTTACACACAGTGAGTGTGGAGGCTTACCACTGGTGATAATAGTAATTTCATCAGAAAGCTGTGAACTTTTAGAAATAGGCTTCCAGCTTTTGAAGGTGATAGTAGGAGAAGATATTTTTGGAAGGAACATTGATGGGCCAAGCATCTTTCTCACTGATGATACTAAATCAGAACAAAATGCCATTAGAAGATGTTTCCCCCATTCAACAACTTTGTTGTGTATATTCCATGTCTTGCAGGTATTGTGGGAGTGGCTTATCAAATTGAAAAATGGAATACTACAAGAGAAACAGTTTGAATTCTTCCAGGATTTCAGAAAAATTATGTTTCCAAAAACCAAAGGTGATGAATACAAGAATTATCAAACATACTTGGATGGGTATTGGGATAGGTGACAACTATGGGCACTTTCTTATCGTATAGGTATGACGGTGCAAGGCCACAGCACATTAGTTAAACGTTCATAAGGATTCTAAAGGACAAAATTTATGAGAGAATTCGAGCCTTCAACATGGTGCAGATGGATGCTTTTATGCTCACAAAAGTGAATTCCTAATTTCAGATAAGCCTCCTTGATTCTGCAAATAGAGCAAACACAAGATCTTTCTGCAACACCATCGAGGTGCATTTACCAGACATAGAAAGTAAAATAAAGGAAGTTAAGCAAGTCATTCTGTTGGTTTCCAGTGACGGAATTATTATTATATAGTTAATATGGCTGTGCTTATTTGCACTTGTCTTCAGGGCAATACAAGAAACATTTGCAAGCATGTAGGTTGGGCTAACACTGTAACCCATCTCATAACTATGAGGCGGCAATTGATAATGATGGAATACATAGAAAGTATTATTTTATAGCGACAGGTGAGCAGCCTCCTGAAAATTGGCTTGAGCCACTGCATGGGTCACACACTAGCACAGTTTTAAATGATGCTGATCATTTGGAGCGAATGGACACACATGAGGAAAACCATGACACTGAAGAAGAGGTGAGCGGTTCTGGGCGCTTCAGTCTGGAACCGCGCGACTGCTACGGTCGCAGGTTCAAAGCCTGCCTCAGGCATGGATGTGTGTGATGTCCTTAGGTTAGTTAGGTTTAACCAGTTCTAAGTTCTAGGGTACCGATGACCTCAGATGTTAAGTCCCATAGTGCTCAGAGCCATTTGAACCATTTTTTTGAAGAAGAGGTGGCAGACACAAGGAAAATATTTCATGCAAAATAAATAATGATCTGTTAAGTAGAGCTGTGGCTCATCTTACAGAGTTGTCAAATAGTTCACCAGGAAGGGTCTGGAGGCACTGTGCGAAGTAGAAAACACCATCTGCATGTACATCTCTGTTGTTGAAACTTTGTGAAGCTATGTGAGGCACAAATGTACACCACATCCACAGAGAGAATATAATTGCTTTTGTTTTTTATCTTTTTAATTCTTACAGGTAATTCAAGAAAAAATAAAGGAAACTACATTCCTGTTCAGCCTACCTTAATTAGCAGAAGGAAAAAAGAGATTGGCGGGCTGCAGAAGTAATCCTGGAGGAAGACAAAGAACAACATTCATTGTTCTGCAGATCCAAACAAGAAGGAGAACAATGAGGGATGTGGAACGAGCCGTGACGTACGTTAACTTGGGACAAATATATCATTGAAAATTTCTGTGTACTCTATTCAGCAATAAACTATCACAATACTGCTTAATGTCATTTATGCTTTCGCCATCTAAATTTAATCAGGTAAATTAGTATGAAAGCTGTGAGTGAGAATAAGAACTTCAATGTCCTTAAACAGGCATATGTAAAATGTATACTTAGTTCTTTTACACAACATTCTTACTACTCGCTTCTGCCGAACAAACACTTTATTTACTTTAGGTGCACTGCCACAGAAGATAGTTCCTTAAGACAACAGGGAGAGAAAATATGCAAAATATGCTTACACTCTTATCTTTAGGTCAGTACAGTGGGAGATACCTCAAAGGGTTTAACAAGCTGAACTGAGCTGCTTTATAAGTTCATCCAAGTGTTGACTCCATGCTAACTTGTTATCCAGCTGGACCAAAAGGAATACCACACACCATCTCTCATTCAGTGAATGACCATTAATTACTATTTCTTGTGTTAAAAGGCAATTACTGTTTGTTTGAAATTGCATAAGGTAAGTCTTTGTGAGGCTGAGACTTAAACTGAGAACCACTTGTAGGCCTGTTCAGCTATTTCTGACAAACTTTCTACTCCACTGAACAAGCTGATTCATAGATTGAGATGCAAATTCTCTATTTGCATGTTGTGGAATAAGCTTTTCATTGACATGACACCACCATTGCAATTAATGTTCACATTACATTACAAATTAGTTAGCCTACATTAATCTGTTGTATAGACTTGCAAACACAATCTTAAAACTCAGGTTTTACACTACTAGAATTCTATTAGACTTACCTATTAACCAGTTATCCAACATATTTTTAAAATTATTGAGAGGTATACTCACTGCAGAATGTGACAATTTATTAAATGATAAGGTGGTTTTGAATGCCAAAGTGTTGTATTAAGCCTGCTCATATTCAGCATGCCCTAGCCTTCTTTCACACAGGTTCATGAAACCAGCACAATTCTCTCCGCCCCCCCCCCCCCCCTTACATAAACAACACTGTATTAGAAGTCAAGGTAAGTATGAAAAGAAATTCTAGCCCGAACTAGGTCAAGAACTGGATCTCTTGTTTCATAGGTTCACAAATAATAGGACATCCACCGCCACAAATAGTAAATAACTAATAAAAGAAACCACAGTTAATAATGTACCTAATAATAACATATTGTTGACAAATGCCCATGACCCAGTTACCAGCAACCTGATATAAAGCCAAAGAGGCATAGTATCTCACATTCAGCGATTTCACAGGAAATACTTGTACTTTACTATTTTGCAGACAGTCTGCATTACAGTTTTCAGGCCCAGCTTGTAATAAACGGAAAGAAGTCATATTTTAGATATAACAGTGCCATCTCTGTGTAACAAAAGTCTACACAAACCAACCCCAGGTAAACACACATTGAAGGTAGCTGACAGGAAAATAGCTGGCAAGGGTTCTAAAACTAAAATACTTTACCAAAATCTTCAATATGCTTCCAATAAATCTGTTGAAACTGATATATTATTAGCTACTGATATGCCAAATGTTTTTATGACAAAGCATGGGCTAAGGGAAAATGTAATAATGGTGTATAATCTAAATGGATATAAAGATGTCACATTGTTGTAGAAGTGGTGTTAGCTACATATATGTTGATACTTATGTAACTGAATGTACTGCATATCACATACCTAACTGTGCAAAACTAGTTATTGAAGCAGTAGTTATTGAAATACAACTCCTAAGGGGAAAAATGTTGTGCTAGGTAATTACTGCTCACCTTACTCAAAAGTGGATAGTTCACTCATTAATTGCGTTCCACAGATCCCATCAGGGAGGAGACCCTTCAGGAATGTGGGATGAGTGAAGATATACATTAACATGAGGCAACAGAGAAATTTAATCTGTAAACTGTTCTGACCGTATTACCACATTGCTTAATGCTATTCACGCATCTACCATTCAAATTTAATAACATAATTAGTAATAAAGCTGCTGCTGCCTCCTTAGTTTTATTATATAGCTGCTGTTTATCTGCTATTAGTAGCTTAACATTTACTTGATTAAGAAGGTATTTTCCAAGGAAATATTTTTGAATCTACAAATGCTAGGTCCTATTTATGGTACCAGCATATTACTGCTTGTTACACACCTTTATAACAAACACTGCTACTTGCCATCTAGCTAGCAGAAATTTTAAATCCCTGAATCTGGATATTCAGATAATTTGTAGAATGGGTGGCTAATCAGGCATGATTTTAATTTCCTTTTGAGCTGGTAGAGATTCCCAATACCTTGTTTTATGTTAGACAGCATCTTGTTGAATATCTTACCATTAGTGTTCACAACTCCATTCCGAACCCTGGACAAGGGGGCAAAATCTTCATGAAAATTATTTTTGTGTCTTGTATTGTGACTGTGTATGTCGCTGTTCAATTTGGTCTTTATTATCAGCAACAAAAACCATTAAGAAGTAAAATATTGTGAAATGAGAGTAATAATTCCAAGATTCTTAAAAACACTTCTGCACGATGTAGACGATATTCTTATTGCTTGTTTCTGCTAGCAAACACTTAATAAACTTAGGTGCACTGCCCCAGAAGATAATTCCATTAGACAACAGGGAATGAGGATATGCAAAATAAACTGGTAAAAGTTACGTATTAGCCCCCCCTTGCATTTTTCAATATGGTGCGGATGTAAAAATTGGGGGTAGGGAGGAGGGGGGTTTCCAGTACCACACATTAGCCAATAAGACTACACTCTTATCTTTAGGTCATTACAATGGGAGATTCTTTTAAGGGCATAATATGTTGTACTGAGCTTCTTTTATTAATGTATCCATGTGTTGAATCCATTTTAACTTGTTATTCAGTTATACCCCCAAGGAATCTTACACACACTGCTTCATTCAATGTATGACCATTAATGTCTACTTCTTGTGTTGAAAGGTAATTATTGTTTGTTTAAAACTGCTTAATATGAGACTTTGTAAGGCTAAGATGTAAACTGTTAGCTGTGGACCATTCGTAGGCCTGTTCACCTGTCATCTGAGCCGTGTCTGCCAGGGCTGAGTTTGGACCGTTGATTAGTACACTTGTCACCAGCAAACATTACAGTTTTTGAACTGCCCTTTAAAGCCATTAGATCATTTGTGTAGGTTGTTCTCCCTTCCTAGCACAAGATACTTTAATCCCAGGAATTAACCAGCCTTTATCCTTCTTTTATACCATTTTACCTTTATCAATTTCTTAGCTCCGTCTGATGCTACTTTATGTAACGTAAGAGTGTCTTTTTATTTTTAAATGGTGTAAACTATAACGCTCGTTGAAAATTATGTATATTTTTTTTGTGTTACAACCAGTCAGTCTCGAGCAATTTGACTGGAAATGACATTTGTATTCTTGCCTGACACGAATATTTGTCTGTTCTTTCCAAATGTGTTATGCACAAGCTGCTTTTTGTAGACAACAGGAAGTGCATTTGTTTCAACAAATAACACAGTATAGTGGCTCACACAAAATGACTTGGTGACAAATCTACCAATTCATATCCAACTACAGCAGTTTACAAGCAACTTTGAGTTTTTATGTAACACTCCTTTAAGTGGATTGAATTTGCCAATAACACAAAGGCTGTTGTATTTATAGTTCACAATCCTAGAGGTGCAGTAGTATTTATTAAAGTATTGCACTAGAGTGCATCAGATGACAGGCTTTGTGATATAGAGCAAGATCTATACGATACCAGTGTTTATGTAGTTTTTGAAATATTTTGAAAATTGGGCACACTGTTTCTAGAGTGCAAAGTCTCAGTAGTACTGATACATAATTTTTTTTTGCTAAAGCTGTTTTGGATGAAGAAATTGCCAGTACATTGCAATCTGTGTTGCAGGAATCGAGATTTATTGATATTAAGAAACAACAGTATGAGTTCAGAATAAAAATGGTCTGTGCTGTCTGATTGTCATTAGTGTTTTTGCTGATAAATAAAAAGCAAATGAAAAGTCACTGCCAATGCCAATGAGTTAAAGAGATAAAGGAAATTGTCAAAACACTTTTTTTAGTGAGTACCATGATAAAGTAGATGATAGTTGCCTATGTTCCTCTGATATGATTTTTATACTTATAAACGTCTGATAAATGAGGCATTTGAATTCCACATACAGCAAATGAGACATTCTATATCAGATGGTTCAAATAAATAAATTTTTTATTTCATCAGTTTCGTTTTTGGAAAGTGTAGTATAAATTACACACATGACAAGCCTAACAATGGGTACATGGGTAGAAGAAAGTTGTTGCAAAACCATTCTTTCCACTTCCTGGTTTGGCAAAATATGAAACGTGCTTCCATTCATAAAACTGATATTTATTACAAAATTCACAATTTTCTTCATGGGTAGTTAAATCAATAATGCTAAAGCATCCTTTTACATTTGAGACTAGTGAATTCACATAAAGCACACAGCAATTCACACTCGCGTTTGGAACACACACACAAATCACACGTAAATGTTTTGCCATCGACACCCGGATGTTTGCAGTGGATGTGGAGATATAAGCTTTTATTACTGCCATATAACAAAATAACCAAAACACGCTAACTACACAAAGAAGACAGAAATGAAATAGCACACTATTAAAACTGTCTTTATTCCAAAGAAATAATACATACATATATGGAATGAAAATGGTACATAGGTGTATAGTACCTTGCCAGTATCCCACCGCAGTGGGAGCATACATGGGGCGACACACCTCAGATGTGTATAGTACATAGATAGGTAGACATACATAAAACAGATTTACAAAACAAGAACATGAAAATAGGAATAAAGACGTCATTGTTCCTGTGACAGACCCCTGAAGTCAGGGAGAGAGAAGCTAGCACTCTACCCAATGCCAACACAGGGCATTGGGTGCTGTGCTGTCATTTGTTCAAAAATCCTGAACGATGCACAGCACCCTGGACGAGATGATGGAGAACTCCCGCACCTTGAAGCCCAGCTTCAGGAGGTTGCTCACGACTGTGGGGACCATGTTCCTCTCCAGTTCAAAGTGGCCGATGAATAGGTGATGTTCTGGATGCTGGGATGCAGGTCAAGGACAGTATGCCTGATGGATGGCATGTTTTAGTTCGCTGCCTTCTGCTGGTAACACCAGTCAAGCCGGAGCTGGTCGCCGACTATCAGGGCGTCGTCAAAGCGGGCCTGGCCGGCTTGGACTGCGATGATGTCAGGCTTGCGGAATCCTTCCTGTGTTCAAGGTTGGGGCTCAACTGAGACGTGGAAGGTCCTTTGCACAAGTCCACGCACGAGGTACTTCACAACAGCGTCATGACATTTCACGTGGGACCCATGCATTTGTCTCCAAGCCTGGATAATGTGGTTGGTGGTCTCGAAGGCCCTGCAGCCCACGAGACATCGGTTGTTAGCAGTATGCCCACGACTGCATCGTGCCTTGGAGAGCAAGGTGTTAATGCAGGTGTGGATGGCATTGATGAAGTCGCAACCAGAGAGGAGACGAGTGGTATCTGTGATCCACTGGTGCTGCCCCCAGAAGGCGGCGGACTTGGAGAGGGCCGCACCATCGAAGGTGACGTGCAGGTGGGCTGCTCACATGTCCATGATGTGCTCCGACGTTGTGAGAAGAGAGCCTTCCCATGTCAAGTGTTGCGACCTCATGCAGGCCCGCATCGTCTGCAGTTGGTCCCATCTTCTGCAGTGTCTTCTGCAGGAGTAGGGTCAGCTGTAGGGCAGGCCCCCATCCAGCAGGCTGATGGAGTGCCGAGGCACCCATAGGCAACAGGAGAGTGGAAGTAGCCCAAGGGGGTATCCTCCAGGAGGCAGAAGCATCTTCTGATGGCTACTCGCACCACGGTGTCCGTGGTGTTCAGGGCACCTGATCCGGTTGCAACTGAGGGCCAGCCCATGATACAGGCCTGGCAGCAGCACATGGACGAGGGCATAGAGGTGCTATTGCGGCTTCAGGGGAGCCCGGGTGAAGATGACCAACTGCTCCTGCAGATGGCGGCGAGGATGGAACAAGCTTCAACCTGAAGAGGAGAGCTGCAGCCCCAGGTAGCGAAAAGTCTCACCCATACATAGGCTGTGAAGGTGATGGAGTCGTCCACCTTCACAATTTCTCGCGGCCAGAGGCCACTAAGGCGAGTGTGAAACACTTCCGCCCAGATGGGTGGGGGCTGCCGTGGCTGCATTGATTAGGGATTGCAGGCCCCTCTTAGTCGATGTGAACAGCAGGACATCATCAGCGAAAGCTGTAGTGTTGACTCTGTGACCAAAATCCATGCTCCTATGTGGGAAGGCAAGGTGATAAGCATTATATCAGCAGCCATGTTGAAAAGGAGGGGAGAGAGAGGGTCCCCTTGATGGCTACACGGCCATGCTCACACCGCATCTGCCCGTTATCACCATCGTGCTACCCCTGAAGCAGCTCTCAATGTAGTCAGCAAACTCAGTCGAAAGGCCATGCGCTTTCAGCATGGGGCACAGGGTAGCAAGGTCTAGTGAGTCCAACACCTTAGACACGTCGAGAGATGCAACAAAGACAGAACGGCAGGAGCGGACTGCGCCTACAATGAGAGTCTGGTCAGAGATGAACGTGTTTTCCAGCATCGCATCACGAGGGATGAAGTCCCACTGACGTTTGTCCACAGCACACAGACACATCAGTCGCGATGCCAGAACCTTATGGATGGTCCTCGCCAGCAATGAGCATACGGTGATGGGACGAAAGTCAGCAGGGGATGCTGGTGCACCCGTTTTGGGGAGTAAGGTCAGCATCTGTCTTCTTTTGGATTATTATATTTTTCTTGAAGTTTGATGGTATTTTTCCTGTCTCATAGATGTACAACAGGTGGAATAACTTTGTCATGGCATCCTATCCCAACCTCAACAATTCTTACAGACTTGTTTCAGCTTAGATTTTCAGTGCTCTGTCAAATTCTTCTCATCATTTTGTACCTCACAATGTATTCATCCCTTTCTGTAGCATTACTTTCAAGTTCATTTCCCTTGTACAACCCATCTGTATCTTCCTTCTGCGTTTCACTTCTTTGTTTAGTACTGGCTTTCCACCTGAGCTCCTGAAATTTATACTGCTGCCTCTCTTTTCTCCATATGTCCCTTCAATTCTCCTATAGCTGGCACCTATCCTCCCTAGCCATGCTTGCTTCCACAGCCTTTCATTTATCCTCTAGCCATACCTTCTTGGCACTTTACACTGTCAGTCACTCAGTTTTTGGAGGTCTTTACTCCTTTTTGCCGTCTTCATTTGCTGCATTTTTATACTCTCTCCTTCCATCAATTAAACTCAATGGCTCATGTTTTATCTGAGATTTCCGACTGGGCATTCTCTTTTAGTCTATCTGATCCTGTCTTCACATATTTCATTACTCAAAGCTACACATTCATCTTCTATGTAATGCTTTCCCCTAACTCAGACAACTACCCCTGGAAACATTCAACAAAATTTCTTTCTTTCAAATTTACCCAGATCCTATCTGCTTCACTACTTACCTTTCTGCAATTTCTTCAGATACAGCCTGCAGTTCATAACCAATAAATTATGGTCAGAGTCCAATTTGACACTGGAAATGTTTTACAGTTTAAAATCAGCTTTCCAAATCTCTGTCTTCTATTATATAATAAATCTGAAATCTACCAGTGCTTCCCGGTCTCTTCTGCGTATACAATCTTCTAAACTAAATACAAACAAAGATTAAATTATGACCCTTGCAAAATTCAACAAGCAGCTTCCTCTTTCGATTCCCCCACCCCCCCCCTTTCCCCTCCCTCTCCCTCACCCAATACATGTCCTCCTCCTAGTTGTCTTCCTCTTCCTTCTCCTACAATCAAACTCCACCCTCCCATCAAAATTAATTTTCATCTCCCTTAAATATCTGCTCTCATATAGTCTTCATATGTGGAGCTACTTGGCGTATAAACTTGTACTACTATATCTAACTTGGCTATGACAATGCATTCACTATGCTGTAGTAGCTTATCTGCATTCCTATTTTCATACTCATTCTTAGACCTAATCATGCATTATGCTCATTTGATTTTGTACTTTTATTTCTATACTCAGCAGACCACACGTTGTGTTCTTACCGCTACTGCAATTCACTGTTTGCCACTATATCTAACTTCAACCTATCTATTTACCTTTTCAAATTCTCTAACCCACCTACCCAATTAAGGGATCTAAGATTCCATACTCAGACCTACACAATGCCAGTTTTGTTTTTCCTGATCAAGACATTCTCCTGAATACTCCCAACCTAATTAACTGAGTAGGGAATTATTTTACCTCAAGAATATTTTACCCTAAGGGAATAGGATCGTCACTAAGCCACACAATACAGCTGCATGTAATTGGGAAAAATCATGTCTATTATTTCCCCTTGCTTTCAGTTGTTCATGGTACCAAGCAGCAAGACCATGTTGGCTACTATTAAAGAGCCAAATCAGTTAATCAACCAGCCTGTTGCCACTGCAAATACTGAAAAGAATAGTTCAGGAACTGTAGGTTTTTCTGGACTCTCCAAAGATACTCTTGTGTTGTGGTTGCACCTTTAGTATGGATAAGTAATGGTTGAAGCAAGCAAGCCACACTGCTTCGGCAAGGGCAATGGTTTATGATTGGGTGACAACTTGAGAAAAGTGAGAACGATACAGAAAGAGAATGTTTGTGAAGCATCTTGTCTTGAGAGAATATAAATTGTCATAGGTTTAATTTCTGACTAGATGCCATCATTTGCTCCAAACATACCTTCACATATGAACACATTTCACTACTACTAATTATTATTATTATTATTATTATTATTATTACAGTAATAATCCTGAATTATTATCTGTCCACAAAATAGTGTCTGGGGAGTAAACGTTAAGTTTCCTGATAAGACATTTATAAGTTCCACACCTAATACTTCAATTCTATCATTAAGTTGATGCCTTCAGTGTGAAGACTGGTTTGGCGCATATCATCATGGGGCCTATCCTGCATAAGCCTCTTCATCTCTTTTCACTTTTCTGTTCACATTTCACTATCATAGAATGCTACACTCCACACAAGCACACCTTTAGAAGAGACTTCCTAACACTAACTCATATTCACTGTTAACATCTTTCTCTTTCTCGCAAATGAGAAGGAAAGTTGCTACTCACCATATAGTGAAGATGCTGAGTTGCCGATAGGCACAACAAAAAGACTCTCACAATTATAGCTTTTGCCCGTTAAGGCCTTTGTCAATAAAAGACAGACACAAGTATATGTGATGCGCGCGTGGTCTCCCCCCCCCCCCCCCCCCTTCCTCCCCACCCCAAACACACATATATTCCATCCTGGATTTTCTGATGTTAGATCTTCCTCACAAATACTTTTCTTGCTATTGACAGTCAACATTTTACATCATTTCTGCTTCAGATATTGTCACTTATTTTGCTGTTCAAATAGTAAAACTCATCTCCTCCTTTTTAGTGTCTCATTTTCATTAACATAGTTAAATTTCATCACTCAGTGACCATATTTTCAGGTAGTTAAGAATGGTTACCAGTTTATGAAAATTTAGTGACTTCATATGAACTTTTTCCCTGAATTTATTCACCTACATTTTTGTAAAAAACGTATACTGTTATCTTAAAACACAATTCTACAATATGGAATACTGCTTCAGACATACTTCTGGTCTACTGAATATTACAAGTGTTTTAATCCATGAAGATTTTGAAGTACAGTTTCTAGCACCGGTGGTCTCATCACAACCTTCATTCATTGCACTCCATCATAGAGTTATTTCAAACAGTGTAAGATATCAACAATTATGGAAAGAGCTGCTGGCATTTTTTACACACTCAGTTTAAGTACCATCACTGCCAATATTTAAAGCAATAACATTATAATGATATACTTAATCAAGTAAGTCTTCAGGATGTTCATACTTAACTGCAGATACAATCATGAATTCACAATTTCACTGACTGGTTTTTCAGTTATTAGGAATGATTCATCAGGTTTTGGAAACAGGTGTCAAAAACATTACCAAAAATGAACAAGCTATGGGGATAAATGGTAAATGGCATCAATGTGAACATATGAAATGTTGTGTGTGGCATCCTAAAATCATATTATAAGTAATGTAATGCAGTCCATTATAATGAAAATGGAGTCAAAGATATTCTGAAACTCATCCAATGTTGTTAGCAGTAATAGTATATACACAGTGCTTCTGGTTTTTTTTTCCTTCTGTGAAATTTGGTTGACATGTCATAAGCACTGCACCATACAAGGCACCAGCTAAATAGCAGGAAATATTTCTGAACTATTCAGATGGGCATCCTAGTTTCTCAACTTTCTTTACTTTCTGGAAGTGTATTAGACCTCATATAAATATCAATTTTGTCATCAAGAGTGGATGTACCTTGAAATCCCTTTTCAGTTCCATGACCACTTTGTGACATGTGATGCAATGTGGAAGGATTCAGTAAGATTAATGTTAACACATTTGCTGTGCTACAGAGTACCAACCAAATAATCCAAGTGTTCTGATTAAAATTTAAATTGCTTCCCTTTCTCACAATAAATTAAAAAAAAAAAAAAACAAAGTGCTGAGATTTTAGTCATAAAGTTTCACAATTTTCTGTCAGCATTAAACTAAATGATGGAGAAAATTCTTGTGATGAAAAATACATTATGTAACAAAGTTATTTACTTCACAAATACAAAGAAACACATAGCATACAAAATTATTTACATGTTTCTGAAACACCATTATTCACATGTCTCTCTCTCTCTCTCTCTCTCTCTCTCTCTCTCTGACATCTCATTCTAAAAGCTAAATATTTCACAGTTCATATTTGTTTCTGAGGTTAGCTGCTTCTTCTGCAGTGCATTCCTTATTTGTCTCACACGAGACCAGCAGTTTCTCCAATCCTGTCAGAATAAGACACTATTAAAAACTGTTTGTCATAACTCAAGACACACTTCACATTCTGATTACAAAATCTTAAATGTAAGGCATTCACAAGTTTCAATATTAACACTTTGCTGTCCACACATTTCGTACAAATTTATTTGCTTGGCGCCGGCAGCACAAATTCGGATTACAAGTTGTTAAGTTTTACTAAACTCATCGTCAATCCTCATAATTTCTCAACCCTGTTCCTCTAGTTTTATGAAATTTTGCCGATATACATATGTAAATAAACACAAAATTTGTTTTTCCCCATAAATTTGTTTATTTGCATTGTCTTTGGTACTTAGTATTTCTCTTTCTTGTGAATGCAGCAAATAGTCTCCAAGATGTAACACAACTCCACAAGACTTTCACATTATGTTTGTTGTTGTTCTTTTTTGTTTTTGGAACATACATGGCTTGTTGTTCTTTTTTGTTTATTCGTTTCGGAAATAAGTATTAGATGGTGTTGCTTTATGTGACCAGAAAGTCTGTCAGCCAGATCATGATGAGACGTTAGCGATGTAGTGGCAACCTCCAAGTTTTCCTCAGAAGCAGGAACATGGTCTTTTATCCGCTTATCAGACACTTTCAATAAAAAATTATGAAATTTGAGACTCTTGTGTTCTGTATTGAAATATTGGCATGTACGGAATGCGTTAAATAATGTGCAATTAAAGAGGTACATACAAACCTTTTTTGACCATTTTATTAGCTTCTGTGTATAGGGTAATAAATCAAATTTTGGTTTGCCCAATCCGCTCCTTTCATGTATTTGCTGTAGTCTAATCACTTTCAGGTGTTTTTTTTAAATTGTGTAATTAGTTTTTCTTTGTTTTTTTTTTGAGTGTCAAAGCAGCATTATGTATTGTAGAGATCATTCATATCGTTTTAGTTTTCGGAGTTCTCCATACCTGTGCGAGTACTTCACCTTTCCGTTGATAAGCTTCGAACACATTGGCTTTTGCGTGCTTTAATTTTTCCGGAAACCTTCTGTTTTGCCGTATCATTCCACAAACTTGAATTTTCTTTCCAAGTAACTTCTCTACAAGTTCTACACCATTATAATAATTATGCATGTAGAGGTGATGCCACTTTCCATAATAAGGTGTCAATAGTTCCATCACTATTTTTGCTAAAGGCTGTCCAGCACCAGAATATATCTTGGAATGAGGAAATGTATCATGTAATCGAATCACACAGCATTCAAATGAGTATGCCATATTTCGTAATTTTTGACAGATTGTACACTTTAAAATTTAACCGTCCATGCCATGGTATCGTTCCTTCACCAATTGAGGTGTTTTGACTTAGATTAAAAGTTTCTTTAAACTTTTTGGAAAAATAATTAATTATGAACTGCACTTTGAAGAGCTGGTTGGCATTATCTGATTTATTATTGTGTCAGAAAAATATAAAAATGATAATATTTGTCTGAATCGGCTGTGGGACATCATTTTGCGAAATATCGGTGTGTCTACCAACGGATCCGTTGACCAATAATCATCGATCCTTGCTTTTTTTACAAATTCCCATAAGGACAGCAAGCCCAAACCATTTTCTAAGTTTGGGTCCCGTAATGTTGACATATTTGGCATTTTTTTATCCAGTTTCCTTCTATTGCAATTTCAACTGTAGTACTTAATGGTTTTGTTGCTACTATACTCAAATAGATCATTCCAAATATATAATTCTACAATAGCCTCAACGCTCTGTGTATCTTTGGGAATATGTTTGGACCCGGAGATCCTTCAAATGTATTATTGGTCATCGATAAATCAAACTCTGACCACTGTGCACTGTCTTCTTTGTCCGTTTCATCCGAATCAGTTGGCAACCTTAGCATTCGCCGAATTCTTCTTGAACTTATTTCACTATCTTCCAATGGTTCTGATTCACTTTTATTTTTTTGATATCTAATGTCTTCTTCCTAACCGGCCAAGTCATCTGGAACGTCAGACAAGACGTCCGCACATTCATCGTAAATAATCATATTGTCTCTTTCATCTGCCATGATGAAAGGGCACATGTACTTATAAAAACAGAAAACTTGTTGACATGTGTAACTTATTGTTACCTAAACAAAACACCAACAGAATGAGAAAGATACTAAAGTGCTGATGCTGGCCACTGCATGATGCTATGCTCACGACACCACTGTGGTGTCACTGGCTGCTGACCACCATTTTGCGCATGACAACACTGTGGTATCGCCGGCCGTTGACTGCTATTTCGCGCGCAACACCACGTGCGACGGCATAGTGTTAACATTACTAAATGTGTGGCAGTGATCAAAGTTAAATAAAATAGTCTGAATTTTGCTGCATTGGTTGGATTAAAATAACCCTCTATTTCACACTTACTACTGTACTGTAGTAACTGGGAAGACATTTTCAGATGATTTTCTGAAACATATTTGTATTTAACCCAACCCACAGACAAACAGCAAGGGATTCCATAGTTGAACGACTACAAATATTTTTGAAGCATCTCATTCTGGAGAAATGGATTTGCCGGTAATACTATTTCCTTGTGCAGACAATAGGAAAACTTTCAAACATTCTGCAAGTATGTAATATAGTTTATTTTCCAACATATGTCCCTTATTTAGTGAAATTAATATAAAATAAAGACACCTAAGAGTTTGCAATCACGGAAGTTAAATCAAGTGAACAATTTTAACTTGGACACAAAAATAAAAATTCTTGTCAGAAAATGGAAATTATGATGGAAGCCCAAATTTATTTCTCACGTGATACTTTTTTTTCATTAAAAAAAAAAAAAAGAAAGAGCAACATCTAATTTCCTTTCAAAGGAATTACTTAGAAGATTAATTTTCTTGTAGTTAGATAATTTGTCTTCAAGGTACATGGGATAACTGCAAATGAGGGGAGCGCCAAACATATACACATATGACCAGAATATATGAACAAGGCAATCTTAAGTTATGAATTTTTCAGTAAGAACAATTAAGTTCTCTGTTGTGCAGATGAATTAACTGCCAATTTTATAATCATAATAGGTGCTATCATTAAGTAAGTTATCAGTCACAGGTGTGACAACTTGCCGTCACTTGCCATAAGGCACTCTATGTGTGAGTATAAAGAATGTAATATAATATAATCCCATTTTTTTGCAATTATATTAGCTTCACAAAAAGAAAAGTTTGAAAGCACATAAGCCACAACTGTATCACAAGAATAATAAAAAGATTTAGTATAAATGTTTGGGTTGGAGAGGTGGGTGGGGAGAGGAGGGGATGATGGGTCAGTTACAGTCAAAACATATTATATTTTTCTCCCTGACAGTTTACGCATATGGACAGACTTAACACAGAACCTTAAAGCAGAAGCCACATTCATATTATTACTAGGAAAAAGAAAATGCAGATAGGTCAGCTGGTGAACAAACATTTGCCCTTGTAACAATACAAAGCACATACAGTTAAAATGTGACAGAAGTGCAAATCGTAGGCAGTACACACACACTGGTGGCGTTTCCACTGGAGGATGGAGAGTTATGCCCTACCCTGAGGTACATTAACTTTACTTCACTTGACTCAGTGAGCAGGACAATGATTGTCACAGCTCGATCATTACCTCCACAGACCACACGTAGTTCCTTACTGTGAGCCACCCTTTCTCCCCCTGATGCTGAGTCTCAAAACAAAAATGACTGCATGAAGGCTGATGGCACCTTGTGTCACAGTATTTTCCATGAAGACATCCTTAGGTGCTTCATCTGTAGCTTTATTTCCTTGAATTTTTAAAAACACGTTGTGGCTAGTGTCACAACTAATTATGTGACTTGCTTTGAATCAGAAGAGATTATCTCTGATTTCCAGTAGTTATCTGAAGTGGTAAAGATAGCCACTTGTGTTTGTAAGACAAAGGTGGACTCACCATATTTAGTGTTATCAACAGGACTGATAGGAGACTATTGGTACAGAGCCGAGTGGGATCTGAATCAAGAGACTCAGACAGTTCTGCAATAATGTAGCCTGCAGATTTCTTGCTTTGCATCATAGGGTGGAGAGGTGTCAGGATAAGCTTAATTGATCAGGAGTCCACTTCACACAGCTACATGGATAGCAGTTTTGAGTCTCAGTCGGGCTTTCAGTTTTAATCATTAAGGTAGTTTCAATAATATACCCCCTGACCAACTAGAGCTACTGATGACTCCAACCTCAGTTAAGAACAATAAAACAGTTATACACGAAGTTACTAGCTTCTGTTTCGAGTGAATCCCAAATGGCCTTGTTGCTCATGGTCTATTTATGAACAGTCCCTCCACTGTAGGGTGAAGAATAATATAGAATACTTGTCACTGTTGGTCTGATAGAAAATTATAGATGCATAATCATTGGTGGGCTGTTGTGTAACTTTGTGAATCACTCGATACCTGTTTTCTGACGTACCGTATGAAGCAAGAACGTAAAGTCAAGTGAAAGAATAATTAACATATAACAGTCTAATTCACAAGCCGAGAAATTATTTTTTTGCAGTGGAAATAATTAAAAACATAATAATAATAATAATAATAATATTAATAATATATGGTTCACTGTTTTAAAATTAGTATTTATTCTACTGTGACAAAAACAAGCAGTTAAAAAACATATATGTGAACAAATTATGACTCAGATTTACTGAGTAAATGTGGTCAAGTTTTAAAGTCCAAAAAAACAGTAGAAATGAATGTAACAGAAATGTAAGATATAACAATATTATGAAAAGGACAGTTACTACTCACTATGCAGCGGAGATGCTGAGTTGCAGATAGGCAGTAAACAGTGTGTCAGAAAATGAGCTTTTGGCCAACATTTTTGTCATGCAACCATTGTGCTGCACTCTATGTGGGCATGACAACCAACAAGCTGTCTGTCGCATGAATGGCCACCGACAAACTGTAGCCAATACACAACTGGACCACACAATTGCTGAGCACGCCAGCCAACACTATGTTCTTCATTTCAATGACAGCTTCACAGCTTGTGCCATCTGCATCTTTCCCACCAACACCAGCTTTTCTGAACTGCACGGGTGCGAACTCTCCCTGTGAACTCTCCCTGCGATATATCCTACGTTCCTGTAAGCCTCCTGGTCTCAACCTTCATTAGTCTTTGTCCTTACTCTCTAGCCCCTTCCCTATTCCCATTCCAGCACTACACAGTCCTCTAGTCCACCAATGCACCCACAGTCTTTTTACCTCTCTCCTTTTCTGCTAAGCTCCCCCACCTTCCATCTAACCTCCCAACTGCACCCAGCTGTCCAACCCTCTCTCCACCTTGTACGCTATCACAAGCAGCGCTTTACTGTCCCTCATCCCCCTACCCTGCTATCCCTCCACCTCGCAGCCCCAGGCTCCTCCTCACACCCACCACCCAGTTGGGGCTGATCCTAATTCCCCTACATTTTGTCTGCACCCCATGTTCTTTCACTAATAACTTTAAAACACTGAGTGTTTTGAGATAGCACGCACTTAGATGCTTCAGTTGTGGCAATAAACTCAGCACATCATTGAAAATTAGGCCCAGAAACTTAAAACATAATTACAGATTTTGAATCTTGGTTGATCTCCAAGAAAATCATCATTAATGGACACTTGGCTATGACAAAATTGTGCCAAACAACTGTATATGGTCTTTTCCAAAGGTTGAAAAAATTTATACTAAGCAATTCAAGGTACTGTTGTTGAGTAAGAACTACAAACAAACTACTTTGCCACTTTCTGAGCTTCCACTACTTCAACAATACCAAACAGTAAAACAAAACTAATGCCACCTCTCAAAAATGCCGTGTAGTAGTTGTTAGTAGAAACTTTACACGACAATACCATTAGTCAGGTCTGAGAGTACCGTATTCCAACAATATAGCAACAGTTGGATGCTCCCACAGTCTAATATGTTTCTAATATGACATGAATTTGCAATAATTGTAATGCAGTCAAACAGCCACACAAAGATATCATTTTCAACAAATATTCACTACTTTTTCTGATGGGTTAATGTGATCTGTCAGAAAGTATTATCTCCTAGAATATGGAAACCTATAAAATAAAGGAAGAAAAAGAAAGAAAAATCGATAAGAGGGGCTGTGAAGATAAAAAAAATTTACAGCTCACTAGAAATACCTCAAGCTAAGTGGCATTCTAATGCTTCCTATTCAGTCACTTGTAACAGAGTACATTAATTTTAGATGACATATTAACTACTGAAAAATTCTCAAGCACACTATTACATCACCTCAACAGGACCTTAATGGTAAATTACATGTTTTGTTACAATGAAAGCCATCCCATATGGAGTTTTGGGATTATCGGTGAAAAATGTATGTATACATACCTGATTTATCACTCTTTGATAGGAACATTGTCAGAGCTCCAAATCTTTTCACTTCTGACAGCCCTTTAAGGTAAGGGTACACAGCAGCTTTGTGTTGAAGAAAATCTTCTACCAGTGTTGTTATTATCTCGCTCAACATATTGCTCTCCATTGACTCACGGAAAATACTGGGTATTTTGTCACCAGGAATTTGCTGTGAGACAATTCACAAATGTCATCAGAGCATGACATCTTGTTGCGTACACACACACACACACACACACACACACACACACACACACGACAGGGAGAGGGAGAGAGAATATTTTACCAAAAAAACAACACAAAATGCTAATGGTGAAGCACTGAATGATGTTATACTGCATAGCATCCCACTACCTACTCCACAGCCTAAAAAACCAAACTCTTTGCTTTTATGTCATGCCTATTTAGTATACATTTGTTTTGTTATACAGCTAATTTTTTGGTTTTAGTGGTGAAATTAATGCCTGAAATGCTTTCCTTTAAGGTGTAATTTGACCTCAGGACAATTGTGTTACAGTGGTAAATATTAAACTACATTTGTCCCTGTTCAATATTTTTTGTTTTGTTTATCTTTTCCTCTTCTTATTTGCTTGATAGTCCCCTTCTCCTGATTACTTTTTAAAATTAACTTCTCATGTTTCACTCCACATTCATCTTTTATTTTGATGCAGTTTCTTAGTTCACATAGTACTGAGATTTCAGTTTACTCTCTTGCAATCTGATACTCCTCATACTTGGAAGGGGTGTTTTGCTATGTCACTTAACTACTCTCTCACTGTTCGAGTGACTGATATGTTATCATAGCATGCATAATGATGACTGATGAACTTCGTGGAACTATATTTTATTACAATTTTAATAATGCATTGGTTATCATCACACAGCAAATGTTTCTATTAATCACTTCTTTCTGTTCGGTAGTCCCCTTCCTGTGGGCCACTAACCTTCATTTTCTAATAAACAATCTGTTATGAATGCTCAATTTGATATTTCTAATTCAAATTTACCGGGGGCTGGAAAACATCTTTGAAAGGGAGTAAATATAAACACAGTGTGATTACAATGTAGTAACATTCACACTTTAATCACACAAAGTCCAAGTGTTTAAAAATATACAATGTCTACAGCACATCTTGTACTTACAATGTTGGGTTCGGGTTAACTGAAGCTTTCGATACCATTCTGGCACCTCTCAACCAACCTGTTACCCTTCAACCTAACCTGGGCCTCAGGCTACACTATAGATTAGAATGCAAGGGCACAAACCCTAAGGTTCTTTTGTACAAGGTGTACAACTTTGCTTCCGCCGTTTGCCGATAGGTGGCGCCAACGGTAAGTAGCAGTCGAAAGAAACAGATCGCAGACATCAGGCAGTTAGCTTGGATCTCTGTTAATATAACCTCATTCAAACATTAGTCGATTTGTGTCTACAAAAGTTGTTCTTGATTGAAAATGTCAGTTTACAAGCCTAATTCTCGTCATTTGTGGGAGGTGTTACTGTTTTGTTTCAATATGAAGAAAACAGCAGCTGAGTCTCAGCGAATGCTCTCAAGTATGTATGGTAAGGACGCTATTAGTGAAAGAATGTGTTGCGAGTGGTTTCAACACTTCAAGAACGGTGATTTTAATGTCGTTGACTGGCATAGTGATGGAAGAGAGAATGTTTTTGAAGATGCAGAGTTGGAGACACTGCTGAGTGAAGACTGGCGTCAAACTCAAGAAGAATTGGCACAATTAGTGGGAGTGACACGGCAAGCCATTTCAAAACATCTCAAGGCTATGATCATGATTCAGAAAGAAGGAACTTGGGTCCCGTATGAGCTGAAACCAAGAGATGTTGAACGGTGTGTGTGTGTGTGTGTGTGTGTGTGTGTGTGTGTGTGTGTGTGTGTGTACAGTTGCTTCAGAGGCACCGTATGAGCTGAAACCAAGAGATGTTGAACGGTGTGTGTGTGTGTGTGTGTGTGTGTGTGTGTGTGTGTGTGTGTGTGTTTGTGTGAACAGTTGCTTCAGAGGCAAAAAGGGAAGGGATTTCTGCATTGTATTGTGAGCGGGGACGAAAAATGGGTTCATTATGATAACCCTAAATGCAAAAAATCATGGGGATATCTCAGCCATGATTCCACGTTGACGGCCAAACCGAATATTCACAGCTCCAAGATCACGCTTTGCATTTGATGGGATCAGCTCGGCGTCGCGTATATGAAGTGTTAAAACCAATGAAACAATCACAGGTGCTCGTTATCGAACACAATTAATGCGTTTGAGCATAGCATTAAAAGACAAATGACCGCAATACAGCGAGAGGCAAGATACAGTGATTTTGCAGCACAACAACGCTCGACCCCATGCTGCAAAAGAGGTAAAATTTACTTGGAAATGTTAAAATGGGAAGTCCTACCCCACCTGCCATATTCTCCAGACATTGCTCCCTCTGACTATCACCTGTTTAGATCAATGGTGCATGGCCTGGCTGACCAACATTTCCGATCTCATGAAGAAGTCACGAATCAGATCGATTCGTGGATCGCTTCAAAAGATGAACAGTTTTTTCAACGCAGGATTTGTACACTGCCAGAAAGATGGGAGAAAGTAGTGGCCAATGATGGAAAATACTTTGAATGATAAATGTGTAACCAATTTGTTTCATTAAAGCCTCATATGTTGGGGAAAAAAGAAACGGTGGAAGCAAAGGTGTACGCCTTGTATATAAAAGAAAAAAGCGAGTTGACACAAATTCATCACCAAATCCATGATACATTATTATTATTATTATTATTATTGATTCTGATAGAGGAAACTCCAAAATGCACAGTCTGAGTCACAGGGTGGTGTGACAGATCCAGTGGCAACTATGTGCTGAGTTCCACAACAGCTACAGGTTTCAGGTGCGAGTTATCAGATGAAGCCTCTGAATTAACAGTCTCAGAGAAAGTAATTGTGAGTGTCATGATGTAACAATAACTTTGATGGAAACTAATTTTCAGTTAGTGGTCCCCTGTGAGACAATGTGCTGAGCATAGTTATTTATGGAGTTCTCTGTGTAAATCAAATAGTTCAAATGGCTCTGAGCACTATGGGACTTAACATCAGAGGTCATCAGTTCCCTAGAACTACTTAAACCTAACTAACCTAAGGACATCACACACATCCATGCCTGAGGCAGGATTCGAACCTGCGACCATAGCAGTCTTGCGGTTCCGGACTGAAGCGCCTAGAACTGCAAGGCCACCGCAGCCGCCTCTGTGTAAATCATCAAAAGTGATAACTAATTTAAGATGAAATGGAAATAAAATAACTGAGTGAGGTTTCAGAATGGAGGCATCAAGTCAGTTCAGTTTGTAAATATAGTCAAACATGAACAAAAAAGTAAACCTTTGTACTGTGGGCCGTTACAATTAGGTCTCCACACAATCAAAAAAATAATACAAATAAAAAACAAACATCAGTGTCCTGTTCTCTTTCTGTTTGTACTCTTATCATCTCTACTTATTATCATCATTACTTCACAGGCAAAGTCGATGTCCAGTATTGATTGGTTCAACTGACTCCTGGGTACAAAGAGTTATAGATATGAAAAAGAAAGAGAAAAAGAAGACCCATAATGCATACAACACCTAAAATTAAGTGAATTTGGTGTTTATCTTGTTCATAATCTTATCACCATAAATGATACACCTTGAATATAAATTTATTCTTTCATTCCTACCATATGTCCAAGTCAACTCCCCCTCCACTACAGTTTCCACTACAGATTAGAATCTTCAATTATATGCTGCCAAACACTAAAAATCAGCCTGCATGAAACATACCTTCAAATAATGAAATCTTTGTCCTGGCCTCCTTTTAACTGTATTCCAGGCACTTATGAACTGCACAGATGATGCTGGAACAGGAGGAAGCTGCATGTCAGCTCCTTCATTCAAATCATCAGCTCTCTTTTGCGGATGCAGTTTCTCTTCTTGTATATTATCTTCACCCTGGTTTTCAGTCCGAGGGATTGTATTCATGCAAGTATTGTCTTCACTAACAACCTGTGGTTCCTTTTTATCTTCGTTAAGACGATTAACAATTACTTCTTTTATTTCTATATGCTTAAGAGGTTTCTGAAAGAAAATCACATGCTTCAAATAACACAGACACAAACAGTTGACCATGAAAAGCAATTATATTCCCTTTATAAATTCACTTGACATATATTCAACCACAGAGCTTATGATGTATAGCAATAACAATTACCCACTATACTGAAATAAATCACAAGCAATAAATTAGAGCACACAGGGAATACATATCCATCAGTTACAAATTTGCAAATTTGTATTGTGGATTCGGTCTCGAGTAATGGTCCCGTGTCATTCCTGCCGAATATTATGATCTGCTGTTTTGGCCTTCTTACAAAAAATGTGCCAGCTGTGTGACAGACTGAAACATTCAACCTCAAGATACTTCAAGAATGGCATAGTACCAATAACTGAAAACTTTTAATCTCTCTGCATCTGAGCAGAGAGGTGTAAGGAAAGGAGAGGGGAGGGAATAATGTGTGGTACTGACATGATGTTTTAAGATACTGAAAATCAGGAGAGGCGAGACAACTGTAGGGAGAGGGAGACAGACAGACAGGCAGACAGAGAGAGAGAGAGAGAGAGAGAGAGAGAGAGAGAGAGAGAGAGAGAGAGAGAGAGAGAGAGCGGGGGGGGGGGGGGGGGGAGGATTGGGGAGACTGCAAGAACGGGGAACACAATATCAGGACAGGTGAGGAGCAGAGTGGAAAATGAATGGAAGAGAAAGAGCAAAGGCAAAGCAATGGAACGGGGGCAGCCAAGGAGATGGAACAGCTGAGACCTAGGTAAAGAGAATACAAGTCGGGCAGGAGAAGAAGCGCTAACTACTTGTTCAGTTCCTAGAAGTCGATGCAGCTTTTCAAGACAGTCATGCTGTGGTGTACATCATATTCATAAATGGGGTGCTCAAGTTTATAACTGTTGTATCTACACAGGAAGCTGAAACAACTGCAGTGCATTTGGTAAAAAAGGAATTTGTATACCTGGCAATAGCGGAAACCAACTTCGTCCTGTTACTAGGTACAGATATGATCGATTTAAAGTAGTGTGTGCTGCTTCCAGACAGTAGAAGCTTGCTGTAAACAGAATTATTGGTGATGAAAAGAAGAAAGCACTAACAGTACAGGCAGAAAAGGTGACTCAACATGCAAGGCAAAATGTTAAAGGTGAGCTGGTCTGCGGTGCACAAATTAGGGCAGATAGGATACTAAGCTGAGATGAGTGGAAATGAAGTATTCAACCCACAGAAAACCAACCAAGTGTACACAGTATAAATGCCTTGATAATGTGGATAAATGTATTACTTGACAGCAATTTCAGTCATGTTATGAGCAATAATGGAATACTAACTTTGGTAGAACTTCATAGCTTATGTTATACAGAACTGGACTTCAAACCCAGAAAACATGCTCTGACATGGGCATCAGGTCAACACTGGGCATCACTGAACAGACTGAATGTTGATGAGGTTTGAAGTGCCCAGTATCTTACCCTAAACTTATTAATTCTAGTGGGCTTTCATTCAAGGTACTGAGATCTAATTACAGTTTATTTTTAAGGACCCCCACTAGTAATGTAATTCTCAGATCCAAAACTCTTGTGGATATACTTATCTTGTAGTCATTTGTTATCAAGGATTGCAAGTCCATGGCTTCATATGATGGCTGAGGCGTTAGTAACTTCATAAATAATGAATGACAACTTGAAATAAAGTTGGTTATTATTGTTCTGTACATAAACAATAATATTAAATTAATATATTGAAGTATCTTGGTGCCACAGTGATTCATTGTTGCACCTTTACCCCAGGCAAAAAGAACAAAATGCCGTCTTGGAAACACACAAATACATGTGGCTGTCAAGGCATCTGCTGAAATTTGTCGATATCTCTCCACACTATTCAAAGAGGCAGAGAACTCTATCTCTTCAAGACTATCACCACAACTGCCTAAGTGCCATGGCCCTCCTTCACCACAGGTCACTTCATTTATTCTAGTGACTTGTTAAGTCATTCCCATAGTGTCAAACAATCCTTACATCAGAATTATGGTGTGTGTTATAAATCAAATTAAATATCATGTAAATTTAAGTTATGTTGATGACTAATTATAAATATAGTTAAGTGCATCAAATAACAGTGACAGTCTCTCACAAACCACTGATCGTACCAGACTGAAAGGGATTGGAAGGGCTAAAAACATACAAAACAAAAATCATTATAAAAATACCAAAATAAAAATTGAACAAAAGGTATTGTGATGTAAATAAAACAATTCTGTTTGATCACACTATTTCAAAACTGAAATCATATTTTGCCTATGCAAATTATTACAGAAGTTTTTTATGTATCTTCATTGATGTTTTTATTAATTAACAGTAATGAACACATTTCATTTTTGAAGTGTAACTAGTTGGCACAGTGTGATGCCGACTGTTGTTAGTTGAGTAGTGGTCATGTACCAAATACGCCTAGAACCGCTCGGCCACTCCGGCCGGCTCGCAACCTCTGTTGACCCTCAAAGACCTTACTGTTACACGTCACTGGATTCGTCTCGATAGCCGCTGTCAGAAAATAAGTACCAAACTATAGCATCCCATTAAAAAAAGCAAAGTTGACCTTCACGCCTCTGACGCGACCCCACGGAGATTGTCCCACAAACTTTACAGCTCCAATGACACTTTCGGAGTTATTCTAGGTGGCAATAGTTAGTGACTCACCCTTTATACATAGCTGAGTTTGTTAGAGAGAGATTTATAATGTTGGTTCATTTGAGCTCACTGTCCACAGTAATATCTAAAAGTGTAGTGGATTTTACTTCTTCCAACCATGTTTCTTCCACCTCTTGAATCGGTATGTCCAGATTTATCTCTATTTCTGAACACTGTGTATATGGTCTTTTTCAGTTTTATAACCAGTTAATTTTGCACCAGTCATTCGGCTACGACATTTGCAGTAATATAGCTCGTCTCTAAAGCTATTCCACGTTTCGGTCACCATTTAGTTCTTGTGACTTCAGTTTTACATATCTTATGGAAAAGAATGACCATGAGAGCAGTTGTTTTTATTTTTTGTGACAATGATTTTATATCAGTTGGCCTGCCTCATGTATCATTATATCCAAATGGTTTATAAATGATAATCTACATTCAGATCCGATGATGGCACCTTTAGTGTGTTGAAACCAGTTATCCAGTAAACAGTATTTAAGTGATCTTGGCTTTTGAATTATTTCTACAACAGAGTGGTTGCCCCACTACACACTATGTGTTCACTGCAGGACAGTGGTTTAATTAGACAAAATGAGGGTTCATACATATAATTCTGTGAATAAATTCTGTCAAAGTGATATCATCTTAAGGGTTTCACCAAACACAAGTGCTTGCCTACATTTATTGGCTATGTTCTGTAGGGTACTGCTGTACATAGTCTATTCACTGAGAGCTGGGAGGAAACAAACATTTTCACGTGACTGACTACCACCCATACCAGTGAAACAAGGGGGTTTCAAAAATCCTTCATGCACACTGTGCAGTTGGCTTCTGGGCTGGCATCACAGCAAAGTGTGTGTTGCTCACGAGAAACCCTTTATTGTGAACTTTGGCTACAATGTAAAGAAAGAAAGCACACAAAACTGATAGATGGCACAGCAGATTCAAACACATGCAATTTTAATAAAATACCATTTACAATAATGTTAAAGGAATGCTAACACTAATTTCATTCTGTTGAACTCTTAACTATTTTCAATGAGGTTTATAACAACACACACCTATCTCCTCTATGAGCAGTCTAATTTTCACATCTGAGTTTCAACTTTTTTCCACCACACAGAGAACACATTTGTTCCACTCTTCTGCAGTCACTGTTCTTACTGCTTGTTCTGATAGTTCTTTAATTTCAGACATTTTGTATGTACTGATTTTTGCTGTAACATAGTCTTTGATTCTGGCTCAAACTAACCCGACACCGTTTAATTCGCAGTGGTATGGAGAAATTCAAACAACAGTTTTTCCTGCATAAGAACAACAGCTGTGTTTTCTTGAAGGCAAGGAAGAATATCTTTCAATCACTTTTTAAAAGTATCAGCACACGTATCATGATAATCTCCCCTCTTCTTGGATTTGAAGATCCACAAACAGCCTTTGACAAAACCTGCTTTTCTCCCAACGTGTGTGATAATCAGGCATTCACCTTACCTTGGCAGTCCTTGTTTCCTGTTGATAATCAAGACAAACACTTATTTAGAAGATCTTATGGTGTTATCTACCCAGACGTTACTTTGGGCATGTTCTGCATTCAACCACATCTTGTCCAAATTGTGAATGCGTCTTCATTCATCTCTCAATAATTTAATGGTTCATACATAACACTGCCTCCATAAAATGATGTCATCCCTCCCTATTAGCATGCTACTGCGTCCATGCTGAACACACTAAAAATTCATTATTTCTCCAAAAATTTCCCAGATCTGGATCTTCGTTCACAGCAGCAAGCACTTTGTCTATGGTTTGCAATTAGTAACAGCAAAAGAAATCATGTACTTTCCTCAATATGCATTTCTATCACAGTCATCAATACTTTATGGAAGGTCCTTTCATGATTTTTTTTTCTTGCGAGACTTCGAATAGTGTGTAGACTTGTACTCACTTTCACACGATACAGTGAAGAACATCCTACACCTGCAGCTGCTTTCATAACAATATCAGTCACTGACTGCTCTGGAGACAACTACTCCATTTTATATGCATTAAAAACCATGAGCTTCGCTGCAGAACTTAATGATTTCTTCTTTGTTTGCTTCATGGGTGGAGTCAAAACTGATCTGTCAATCTAGCTTGCTGTGCCCATGGAGGTTGACATTATGAGTTTATTCATACACGATACTAATGGGAGAAAAAATATTAGCCATTGGGTGGGCACAGAAGCAATGAATGCTGAATGCGATCGTTAACACTGATACTTACACTAATAATCAAAAAGTCTTTCAAATGTGATGAACTTTCCAATTAGATTTTCCAATCACACACTAATGACTTATAATCGCAACAGGCACTGCCACACTCAGCACGAGTCCACCCTGTATTGTTTACCCCTTGATGGCAATACTGTGGTCATGTGCCTTTATGTGTTTACAGCCTGTGTCTCGTTTTGGTGAACAGAGTATAGGTGTGAAGTGTGCAGCTGCACTCCATCTGTTAGGATACCAGAGTGTACACTGTTACATACTGCCTCCTCTCCCTGTTTTTCAATGTTAGGTTACACAATGCTGATGCTGCCCTGGTCAGATAACCAGTTTGCTGTGCCGGGTAATATACGACACACATGGTCCTATCTTTAATAGAATAGGAAATGTCAGTAATTGGAGTGCAGTAAGATCTGATGAATGGGTGTATGGAACAGATCTTGCACCTGTGGACGATCTATAAGGGGGCAGAATTGGGAGTATGGACAGCAATGGGGTGAACTACAGTTTGTATAAATCAAATGGACAACAGAATAGTATTTTCAGGGAAAAGGGTAGGATGCTGGGTTCAACTTCCCAATCTCAGGACATAATCAAAGTCACAGATCTGGTCAGACCACTGAGATAAATGTGATCTAGAGTTTATAGGTGTGTGACGATGGACAATATGGGGATTACTGGGCAGAGACTGAGTCTCAGTGGTAATGGGTTTATTGCTGTCTCAGTGTGAAACAGTGCAAGAAATTAGTTTTAGGTTAACTGGGCAGGATACTGTCTATCTATTAGGATCTTGACAAGGTTTTTAGCATAGATACCTAACTCCCACTTCCCAATGCAGATGTGGCACTTTCATGTGACAAAGCTATAAGACGAAATCTGTTGACATAGAACTGGTCGAAAATGTCCAAATGGAGGTACTGTTAGTGGTGAATGACTAACACAAGCAGAGGCACAAGTGTCATGACTTGTGGGCTTAGCTGCTCACAGCAATGGAGCTAGAAAGGCAGCCATGAGTCAGTCTTATTTAGTACACCACATGAGTTATTGCAAATTACGCCTAGATGCTATTTGAATACAAACTTTAGGTTGTAGTCTGGCTGCACTGCTTGCATAATGTGGTCTTGCAGATATTCATGTATTCTTTTAGCCCTGAAGGATGAAATGTTTATGTGCCTCTCAATGACTCAGTGCCCCAACTATATGGTTGAGTTGATAAATTTACTCCTTTCATTATTTATATACTATCAAGGACCTTCCATTAGCATGATGCTGAAGTCTGAGGTTATTAACTTATGATTTCTAGGGTAGCTTTAACTCAAACTGATCCTGTGAAGGAGCTAATGTTCCTTTATCAGCAAATGGTATGAAGGCACTCTACTTCTATCTCTATGTCAATTTTTATTTCAGAAAGTTGTACTATGAAATTCCTATTACGGACATTTCTAAGTATCTCCTTTTCTTTTTTGATACAAACAGAAGCAAAAACCTACCTTTGAACGGAGATGAGGTGGCTTGAACACTGGAAGAACAACATTCTGACTTTCGAAGTTCTGCCCATGGAGATTTTTACTCTCATTCTCATCAGTACCACTGAGTGAATTAACAGTAGTGTTACTGTTTTTCTCATGAAGGACCTTTTCTTCATTTTCCATTTTCTACAAATGTTGAATACATCAATAAATAAAACAGAAAATGATATATTCCATGTAAGTTCAATTTTCTTTCACATGTAGCATGTGTCAACAAAAGCAAACACAAACACACACACACACACACACACACACACACACACACACACACGAACACACACACACACACACACATACACACACAGTGAGAACAAAAGCATATTAGACCATCATAATCTGTTCTTAATGTTGAGTATGTCTCTCCAACACTGACCCACTGGTGGTGCTGTGTCAAGAATTTTTATTAGATAATGCATTCTTGCAGTATACTATGAGCACCCTTTGAAAGTACTTACCGTATTTACTCGAATCTAAGCTGCCCTTTTTTCCGATTTTTGTAATCCAAAAAACAGCTTGTGACTTAGAATCGAGTGCAAAGTAAGCGAAAGTTCTGAAAAATGTTGGTAGGTGCCGCCACAACTACCTTCTGCCATCGAATATATGTAGCCACAGGCATGCTTTGCAGGCCAAAGATAAATACTGGTGCCAAAACCTCTGCATAAAAAAAAAGGTAGTTGGAATATGAGCTTTTTTCTTCGCCCCGAGTTTCGACCACTGCATTTTCATACATTACCCAACGAAGTAAATAGAAATTCCGTATTATTCATCTTCGAATGTAGTAGCCTTTCAAATATTCGTAGCAACAAAAATAAATTTCTTTACACAAAAATACTGACAATGCACAAGGCTTTAGGATTGTTGCACGAGTTGATACACTGCGGCTCATTATGATTTCACGTAGCGGCACCTACTGCTTTGTGGAAGTGCTTGTTGGTGTTAGTGAACCATAATGAAGTGTGCTTTCATTACAATGCCAAATTCAAGAGGGGAGTTATTTCTTTTGCGGAACAAAGTTCTAATCGTGCTACAGATCTGCAATACGGGATTGATGAGAGCAACGTCAGGTGATGGCGACTGCAGAGGGACAAATTATTTGAATGTTCAAGAAGCAGGACAGCATTTAGTGGGCCAAAGTGTGGCCAATATCATGCGCTAGAAGCGATTTTTTAAATGAATTTGTTAAGGAACAGCATCAGAAATCCCTGCCTGTGAACGCCAAAATTTTAAAAATTAAGCCACATGAAATTGCTAGAGAGCAAAAAATCAAAAATTTTAAGGCTAGTCACAGCTGGATTGATCCGTTTAGGAACCACTGGGGTTTTCCACTTTGGAGGTGAACTCCAGTTGCACAGAAGCTGCCGAAAAATTATGAAGAAAAACTTGTGGAATTTCAGTGCTTCATAACTAGGCAGCGCACAGAAAAGCAATACCTTCTTGGTCAGATAGGAAAAGCTGACCAGACTCCTGTATATTTTTAAATGCTGTCAAATTATATGTTGATGCCAAAGGAAAGAAAGACATAAGTGTTCTTACACCGGGGGGTGATAAACAGCGGATGTCTGTCATGCTTGCTTGCACAGCAGATGGACAGAAATTATCCCCATTCATAATTTTCAAGCAAAAGACTTTACCGAAATCGGAAGTGTTTCCAAAAACTGTAAATGTATGAGCAAAAACGAAACTGGGTGGTTTGCAGAGGACTTGGTGCAGGAATGAATTAGGCGTGTGTGGATTCGTCGTCCTGGCGCAATGCTTGGTTTATGCAGCCTGTTGGTATTACATGCGTACGCAGGCCATACAACACCTGCAGTAAAACGAAATTTACAGAAAAGCAAAATGGACTTGGGCAGTAATTCCAGGCAGGACGACATTAATTCTGCAATCACTTGACCTCTGTTTGAATAAATCATTTAAGGACAAGCTAAAACGAATGTACACAGACTGGCTTTCGAAAAGCAACAGACAACTGACACCAACAGGGCGTGTAAAATGCGCAAATCTGTCACAAGTGTACCAATGGATTTATGATGTATGGAAGTGTGTTCCAAATCACACTGCGCAACAAGCATTTAAAAAATGTTCAATATCCAATGCACTACATGGTACGGAGGACGATGCTCTGTATGAAGAAATAAGCAACAAAGAATCGAGTTATAGTGATTCAGAATCAGGACTGATATTTTCAACATTTCATATAAGATGTATTACAAACCTAATAAAATTTTGTTTTAAATTTCAGCATTTAATTTCTAAGTTATTTTCATTCTTATTTTATGTACTGCAACTTTGCATTGCACAGGATAGAAAAGCGTGGAGAGCTGCATCAAACTAGTCTATGGACTGAAGACAACAACAACATGCTCTGCATTTGAAGTCATCACTAAAAATCTACTATGAAAATCCGACTGGCAAGACTGTTTGGGATGTATGTCACTATGGCCAGCTCTACGTTCTGAATTTTTTCCTACCTGTGACAAGAGATGGTTGCTAATAGGAACTTTTATGAATCGTGAATCACATGCAGTATTCTCTTCACCATAAGAATAATACAAATTTAAACATTATGCCATGAATTCTTTCATGTTTGCTGCTATCTCATTTAAATCCTGTCTGCCCAATAAACTGTAAAACTAGAGTGAGACAACAGCAAACACGGAAGAAGAGACATATCATGTCAAGTTTATATTCGTATTATTCTTATGCTGAATAGTGATACAGACAGAAATGAAGCACAGCAATTGACTAGATTTTTAAATCTAAGATGACTAATTTCTGTGCAGAATGTAATGTACTAAAGAGGCTTCTGCAAAGATTTTCAAACAGAGAAAAATTTTCGCTAAACTCTCGTTCATTATTATTATTATTATTTATTATTATTTTCGATTATTCCCATTTAAGAGCGCATTTGAACTTGAATTCCTTTATGATGATTGTTTACGTTTTTTCTGAGCCCAAATTTTCTTCATGTGTTCACTGTGTTGTTTCTTTCGCTCTGCTGTCCATTTGCATCCTGGTCTCTTCTGTGTTGTGGTGTCAAATTTATGTTTTTTGATGATGTTCCTGAATTCAGTTCTATTTTCTGCATTGTTTACTGTTATGTGTGCTTGTCTGAGGTCCTCTTCAACTTCTTTTATCCATTTTGTTTTTCCCCTGCCTGAGTTGATGACTTTAAGAATTCACTTTGAAATTCTGTTTTCATTCATCCTGTGGATATGTCCGTAGAACTGCATTCTTCTTTTCCTTATTGTATCCGTACTCTTGTCTGTGTATTTATATAATTCTGATGCTGGTCTCTTCTTCCAGATTCCTTGCTCTTGTATCAGGCCAAAAATTTTCCTGAAAATTTTCCTTTCTTGTTTCTCTATTTCTTTGATTTTAGTTTGCCCACCTATTTGTGTTGTTTCAGATGCATACAGTGCCTCCGGAAGTACGACAGTGTTGTTGTGCCTCAATTTTGCGTTAATGAATATGGACTTTTTGTTATAATAGTTCCACGTGAGTTTATATGCTTTCTGTAGTTTTTTTATTCTTTCCTCATTGGCCTTTAGGTTGATCCCTGATGACTGGATGATTTCTCCCAGGTACTTAAAATGTGGTACTTGTACAATTTTCCCATGGGTTGTCACAATAGGCAATTTGTCTTGTGGCACTCTTTCTATGTACTGGGTTTTCTCATGTGAGATTTGCAGGCCAGTTCTTTGCGCAATTTCGTGTAACTTCTCTATGGCGTTAGTGGCTTCTTTTCTATTATTTGTGAGGATTGCAAGTTCATCCGCAAAAGCTAAACACTTCACATTGAATCTATTGTCTTTTCTAATGCCAATTTGGATTCCTTTGACTTCTTTTTCCCATGTCCTGATAAATTTTTCAAGAATGATATTAAAGAGTAATGGTGAAAGTCCGTCACCCTGTCGCACTCCAGTTTGGATTTCAAATGGTTCTGAGATATCCCCACTAAATTTAACCTTGGAGACTGTGTCAGTTAATGTTTCCCGAATGATTGCTCTCGTCTATCTGTCAATGCTGAATTCTTCCAGCATCTTACAGAGCGCTACTCTGTCTATTGAGTCGTAGGCCTTTTTAAAATCTACAAAAGTAACCACTGTGTTTCGGGTGTTTCTCATCTGGAGAATCATTTTCAGATTCCAGATCTGCTCTATGCATGATCGTCCCTTGCGAAAACCAGCCTGGTATTCTCCTATTTGTGGGTCAGCTTGTTCTTCTAATCTATTCATGAGAACTTTTGATATGATTTTATATGTGACTGGTACAAGTGAGATACCCCTGTAATTATTTGGTTCAGTTTTGTCCCCTTTTTTGTGGAGTGGATGGATGAGTGCGCATTTCCATTCAGAACGGATCTGTTCTGTTTCCCAAATGTTTAATATGATTTTGTGAATTTTTCCTGTTAATCTTTCATCATTTAGTTTCCATAGTTCTGCAATAATTCTATCTTCTCCTGGGGCTCTATTGTTTTTCAGTGTCTTGATAATTTCTACTATTTCATTGATGGTTGGCGGTTTAGCGTCAGGATTTGGTGTAGACGTCTCGTAGTGAATATCCTCTGTAGGTCTTTCGCAGTTGAGAAGTTTGTTGAAATAGTCTGCGAGGATTTGGCAGTTCATTATTATTATTATTATTATTATTATTATCATCATTACCAATTCTATGTCATTCACCAGCCACAGCTGGACAGACAGCGTCAAGGTATAACATTATCAAAATACATGAATAAAACTCTACTATTATAGTAATCATCTTCTATCATACGCAGTCTATTATTTGGTTCTTGTTGATCATTATCAAAGAAAGCAGCAGTGTAAGTAACAACAAATAGCAGTCTCTTGCCATTGTTTCACTAATGAGACAATTCCTCTCTTTTTTTTAATTGTAAGTGGTGGTAGCACGCACAAAAGCAAGCCATGCCGCGAGTGGCGACAGGTCATAAACACCCGTTATCAGAATGCGACAAACAATGCATGACACAGTACAGTAATACACCTATAACAAAGAGAATGGCACTTAACAGATCAAAGCAAAATAAGCAATCGATTCAAACCAGACGAAGCATGTGAAAAAGGAAGAGTATCTGTATAAATACGGACGGCGACGCATAGCGACGCATAGCAATGGCTACCTGGTAAAGCTTAACTGCTAAGCTTAAGACTCGAACCAAACTACTGTAGCTGTATCTTCATCCATTCAACCTAAATTGTCTCTCATGTTACAATGGACCAACTTTGTTTCGATTTGGAGGTGCGGTCTAAAACTTCTCTCTCCCCTTTAATTTAGAGTCTCAAATTTCAGGTGCGACTTAGATTCAGCAAAATTTTTTTTCCTTCATTTACAGTCTTATTTTTCAGGTGCGGCTTAGATTCAAGTGCGCCTTAGATTTGAGTAAATATGGTACTTGGCAGGCCGGTATTTCAGCGCATAGCCCAGCAGTGGCGTATTCTGTGCATGTGTACATCAAATGGTGTGTCATGCAAGTATAAAATCTTTATAGTGATTCAAAATTATGTGCATCTCTGTGTAATGCCCAGGTCTACATAATTTTTAACTATCTTAAACATTTTATATTCAACTGACGTATCATTTGATACAGATGTGCACCGTGTATGCCACTGATGAAGGGCTACATGCCCCAATGCCGGCCTGGCAAGTAAATACTTTGGAAGTGCAGCTCATACAGTGCATCAAGATGTCCTTTATCAAATACATACAAGCTGCAGAGCACTCGACATACAAGAATTTAATATTATTTACAGATTGACTTTTTCAAAGGATTGGTTATGTAACTTGTTTCACACATTCCCCCCTCCCAAAAAAATGCCTTGGTGCACGGCCAGCACATCTTGACACAATGTTACACCGTCCGGGTTATCTGGATACTTACCACTAACACCAACCTGCCAGAACTCCGGAGATGGGAACTTGCCCTTCAGTATATCCTCTCTTCTCGTTATCCACCAGGCCTCAACCTCCGCTAATTTCAAGTTGCCGCTGCTCATACCTCACCTGTCTTTCAACAACTTCTTTGCCTCTTTACTTCCGCCTCGACTGACATCTCTGCCCAAACTCTTTGCCTTTACAAATGTCTGCTTGTGTCTGTGTATGTGCAGATGGATATGTGTGTGTGTGCGCGAGTGTATACCTGTCCTTTTTTCCCCCTAAGGTAAGTCTTTCCGCTCCCGGGATTGGAATGACTCCTTACCCTCTCCCTTAAAACCCACATCCTTTCATCTTTCCCTCTCCTTCCCTCTTTCCTGACGAAGCAACCATTGGTTGCGAAAGCTAGAATTTTGTGTGTATGTTTGTGTGTCTATCGACCTGCCAGCACTTTCGTTCAGTAAGTCACATCATCTTTGTTTATATATATATATATTTCCACATTGAATCCCAGAGTCCCCATTCCATGGTATCCATGGAATATTATTTGTGTTGTATTCTGTTATTTCTCAAAATAGTACACCAAAGGATGGAATGTAACAATTTTATGAAAAGGAAAGTTGCTACTCACCATATAGCGGATATGCTGAGTTGTAGACAGGTACAACAGAAAGACTGTCAGAAATGAGTTTTCAGCCAACGAGGCTTAGTGCACTAAAAGGCTAGATGTCCAAATATTAGTGTCTTTCTCTAACGAAATAATGTATGCTGACTGTGATGTGAACTTTGATTTGAAAAAATATTCATATCTTAATAAGGTAACAGCAGTTTTAAAATATTATGACACCGAAAAATTCATTACCTTCTCATTTTCAGCCAGTTTACGGTCTAACATTGACAACTGCCCTTCCGCAAATGAATTACTTGGTTCCAACTCCAGGACATTTTGAAGATCTGATCTGGCTTCTTGGAAAAGATTCAATTCTAGCCTGGCTGTGACACGTCGGAGATAGGCCTTCACATACTTTGGGTCAAGTTCCAAGGCCCTTGTACAATCTGCCTCTCCTGCTTTGTAGCTGTAAAAGAAATTTGGAAACAATGTTAACCACAGTTAAGTCATAATAGAAAAAAATGGGCAAAACTAACTTATGTCCTGTGTACATCTGTATTATGCTATTTTATTCAGCAAGCTCCTCATTTGAGAGACGAGGCATCCAAGACTGCTGTTTTTAATGTAGCCGATTGAGAGAGTAAGTACATTTTTGTCCAAATGGAGCTGCTATGTAATCAAATATCACTATTTACTATATAATGGAATATGAAATTCCACAAAACCCAAACTATTCTCAGTAGCCCTAAAGGCAGCTATCACGTTCCCAAACTGCGAAAAATGGGAATGATGGATGTTAATGGAATAGACCTGAACCTCATTTGTTTTTCTATTAACAATATTTGCCAACAGCCTTGCTGCAGTGGTAACACCGGTTCCCGTCAGATCACCAAAGTTAAGTGCTGTTGGGCTGGGCTAGCACTTGGATGGGTGATCATCTGATCTGCCGAGCACTGTTGGCAAGTGGGGTGCAGTCAGCCCTTGTGAGGCAAACTGAGGAACTATTTGATTGAGAAGTAGTGGCTCCGGTCTAGTAAACTGACATGGCCGGGAGAGCGGTGTGCTGACCACGTGCCCATCCATATCCGCATCCAGTGATGCCTGTGGGCTGAGGATGACACGGCGGCCAGTCAGTACCATTGGGCCTTCATGGGCTGTTTGGGTGGAGTTTAATATACTGTGTAACTCTAATGGAAGATAAATTTACAACTACTAAAGGAAGAAATATACGGAATGCATTTAAAACAGACCTGAAAATCAATTACAATAAAATGAAAATGACATCAGAGTGTGCTTAAATAAATCCACAACATTGTTGTCAAGTAACAGAGAGTAGAACTACGGGATCCTGTATGGGAACAAGTGTGAATAATGTCATAACATCAAAGCTGACAATAATATCTCCTCCTCCATGATGCAGACATTTCATTTGGCTGATGAAGTATGTTGTACTCTCAATGTGGTACAGTGACCAATTTATGGAGTAAAGAGGCTGGCTAGATATGTTGCGAGTCTGAAAGTAGGCAATCCAATGATGCTAACGATGGGAGGAAGAGGTGTGTTGTTCTTGTGAACCTCTGGAAGGGTGTAGAACGTAGGTGATTGAGGTGCTCGAGGGAGGAGATTTTTAATGATGTCCTCCTCTTAAAGACCTGTTGAGAAGCTCCAACATCTTTCTCATTATTCCGGATGTTGGGTCCCTTCACAATTTTCAATATGTCTTCTCCTCCAGGGTCAAATAATTTTTCACGTCATAGTTGGCTAATTCCATAATGATGGCTGCGCTGCCCTTGTCACCTGGCAGGACTATGAGGAGAGGATCATTTCAGATATCTTTCATACAATTACACTCAACTCTTGCCATTTTGATGTCTGCGCTTGGATTTTGAAAGAATGTGGCTCGTTACTCAATGAATTTCCTCTCCAGTTTCACAGGGCATCTTGCTAACTGCTTATTCCACACAATTTATTATGTCAGTAAAAGGATATTCCATAGCAATGGTGCAAAATTAAGTCCCTTCTTAAGAGCCAGCACATCATCCGCATCGATGTTTCTCGTCATCATGTTGTAACTGAGTGTTCTGTTGTTTTTCATCCTGTCCCACACTGTTGCTGCGAAAGCAAAATGAATTTCTCTTTCTTCCCTTCTGTGATTGTCTTCCAATGACATTTGTTGTGCTACTGTGGCTGCATCAATCCATTCCCAATCCAAAGCTGATAGCTTCTCTGTCAGCTGCAGGTGGACAGTCTTTAGCTTGCAGCTGTTGGTATCCAAGTGCTTTCTGATGTGAAGTATCCTCTGTTACAGCAGGGTAAAGCTGGCACAGAAAAATATTCTCTTGGCCTCAGCAGTGTTGATATGGTGACTCATGAAGGCAAACCAAGACTCATCTTCTCTTCATACCAGTGTTGTAGGACGGCTAGAGAGCTTACTAAATTAGCCTTCTTAACACGCAACTTCCCCAGGCGTTTGATGCTGCGCCAAATTTCCTTCTCATAGTGATACATAATACATGAATGTACTGTTTTGCAATGATATGTACTGATAAAATTCTTTCGAGCTCCCACGTGCATCACTTGGTTTAAAATCCATAAGCTTTTGGCTAAGTACTCCTCGGCCATTGTCAAATGGTGTCTGTCCATTGGTTGCTACTAATGTTAATATATAGCCACACTGTCTTCTGTGATGTCACTTGTGCTCGCTCCAGCACCATATAGGGTAACATTTTTTTGTGCGCCCACTTTCACCTTCCAGTGGCTGGGTCCCAAGCCATGCTTAGCTGTAGGCCACCGTCTTTATCAAACGTGTTGTCACAAACTTTTATCTCAATCACTTATTTAATTACACTATCCCAGAAACTATTAGTCCATGTAATAACTAATGTCTCTTCAAATGCAATACAATGTCCATATGGAGCATGGCCCACTACCATTGATTTCTCAGGGTATCAAAGGCAAAAGTATCTCTAGTGTTCTACAAGTGCCGCTCAACAGTTGGCACAGTTTGTCCGACACAAAACTATCCACACCCACACGGTATTTTATATATGCCTGGTGTTCTGAGGCCTACTTCATCTTTCACAGCCCTCATGAGTTTCTGAAATTTTGTTGGAGCCCTGAAAACTGAAGTGATTGTATGCCTCTTTAGGAGCCAGCTAGTCTTCCCTGTTACTGAGCCACAAAATGGCAAAACGCAAGCTTCTTCAGGTCCGCCTCGAGGTCCTTCTGCTTTCGTGTTTTCGGAAAGATGGCTTGCGAAATCTGGCAGTAGTTGTAGCAATTTTTCTTCAATACTTTCCGTAAGTGACTCAGTTCCTTCGGCAGGTTTTCAGCATCTGAGATGGCTTCAGCTTGATGCACCAAAGGCCTCAGTACGGAATGTATCTGGGGAGAATGGTAATGGCTGTTAGCATGCAGATTTCGGTTCGTGTGGGTTGGATTCTGGTAAACACCATGGCACAGACACCCATTTGCTATACAGTAGGTGAGGATGTCAAGGAGTTGCAAGTTACCTCTATCTTTACTGTGAACTTTATGTTCTCATGGATATTGTTGATGTGGTCCACAAATTCTCCAAGTTTTTCACATCCATGAGACCAGGTGACGAGTGTGTCATTGACGTAATGATAAAAGCAACTAGGCTTTGCTGAAGCCATGTCCAGAGTTATGTCCTCAAAGTGCCCCATAAACAGGTTGGCTATAACTGGAGGAAATGGGCTCCTCATCGTGACAGCGTCTGTCTGATTAAAATATTCTGCATCATACAAAACAATACAATGACATCAGAGCTTGCTTAAGTAAATCCATAACAGTGTCATTCTGTCAACTGGGTGGGCATAACTGCGGATTCCTGGATGGAAATGTGCATGAATAATGACACCACATCAAAGCTGACTATAATATACTTTGCAGCAGATGAGGACGACAAGGAATGGCAAGGCTCCATTGGTCTCTACCTCTGTTGTGAACTTTGTTCTCACGGACATTAATTGATGTGGTCCAAGAATACTACCAGCATTTCATGTATGAATGATCAGATGACTAATGCTTCATCAGAGTACCAATAAAAGCAACTACACTTTGCAGGAGCTGTGTCCAGGGTGATGGCCTCAAAGTGTTCCATAACCAGGTTGGCTATAACTGGAGCTAATGGGCTCCCCACAGCGAAATGTCATCCATCTGATTAAAATATTGTCCATCACACAAAAAACATGATGACATCAGAATGTGCTTAATTAAATCCACAACAGTGCCATCAAATAACTGGGAAGGCAGAACTATGGAATCCTGGATGGAACCGAGCATGATAATAACACCACATCAAAGCTGACCATAATATTTCCTCCTCCAAAATGTAGGCATTTAATTTGATTAATGAAGTCAGTTGTATTCTTGATGTAGTGCACACAGCAACCAATGTGTGGAATAAGGAGGCTGGCCAGATTTTTCGCAAGTCTGTCAGTCAGTGATCAAATGGCGCTCACAATGAGACATAGAGGTGCATTGCTCTTTTGAACCTTTGGAAGGTCATAAAGTGTAGGTGGTCAAGGTGCCCAAGGGAGGAGACTTTTAATGGATTTTCTTCCAGTTACGACCTCTTGAGAAGCTCAGACATCTTACTATTATTCTGGATGATGGGTCCCAGGATAATTTTTGATATGTCTTCTCCTCCAGCATCAACCGAATCTTCATGACGTAGTTGGCTTGTTCCACAATGATGGCTGCCTTGCCCTTTTCAGCTGCCAGGTCTACGAGGACAGGATTGTTGCAGAGATCTTTAAGACCTTTACACTCAGCTCTTGTCACGTTTAAGGTCAGTGACTTGGATTTTGAATGCATGCAGCTTGTTTTCCAATGAATTTCTTCTGCAGTTTTACTTGGAAACCTGGAAACTGATTGTTCCACACCACTTAATATGTCAGCAAAAGAAATGTAGTATTCATTTCAGCTTATAGATAATTCCACGGTTGAGAACTACAAGTTAGCAACAATTTTAAACAGGCATTTTATTTCAGTTGTGACTGACCACAAAGCTACGTGGCATTATAGGCCTACAGATCATCACAATTGCTTCATATCGTATAGTATTAGGTATAATACTTTATAGATATTAATTTTCCTCTTTCACCTAATTTTTTGTTTACATTTGGTAAATTATCTGGACAAATATTTACATGTGGAAGATGTAGTATCTGAAGTAAATGTGGATAAAAACTAATGAAATATTACCTCAGGTTGAATAGTCCTACCAATGGCTCTTCCATCGAAATTGCATTAAAATGTTCAGCCAAATACTGACATTTTAACTATTTCTGGCTCAATAATATTTTAAATAAACTAGAAAATTTGTTGTGACACTTAATTCTCTGAAAATTTTTTTGGATAAGTTCTGAACAGTTGTTAACACCAATGGAAGCATCTACAATGTGAGTGTTCTCCAATCAAGGGTGCATCCATACCTTCACTTCTTTGTCCATGCCCATAATCATGTATTTTGTGCAAATGAACCACTACTACTGTTGTCATACAATGCAGAAAATATATTGTACACTTCAGACCACTGCAAGCAATCTACTCAACCTAAAAAGCTGTAGCAGAAAGCCAGAATAAAGGGTTCTGTGCCAGCAGTGAGGCTGCAGTGTCAACATACCCTTACTTCCGTATCAGGAACTGGAAGGTATTGATTTGGATGTCTAACGATGTGTAGGGTGTAGCTGTGGAGGAGTAATTGGTGGTGCTTAATCCATAAGGGGGGAATCCCTGCCCCTACATTCAGGCTGTCTACAGACTTGTTCAGAAGGCCCCAGCTGCAAGCCTGGTCACACAGTGGTGTATTGGGTGTAGTGGTCACAATGTTGATGGCACTGCTGATCCACAATATAAATGTGAAAATAAGAGTTTTGTAGAGTTGCAAAACAGTGGAATGCTCTGCTTCCCAGGAAGTGTTACTGAGACAGCATAGGACATTACGTTTTAATTGTCGTGTACACTTAATCTGTTGTACATGGGGAAACCAAGTTAACTGGTCATCAAATGTAAGTCCTAAGAAGCAACATGTCTTAACCACATTAAGCATCTCATTGTGTGGGTACAGTTCTGGGTGAGGATAAAATGGTCTATATCAGCAAAAATGCGTGACAAGTGAAACCCTTCAGGTCCAAGTGGTGTAACAGGGTCAGGATCTAGTTCAAGAAGTGGCATTCTATTAACAGTGTAAATGGTGTAATTCATAACAACCACACAGGTAGCAGCACAAGTTTTCACTGTACATATAAACATCTACCAATTGATTGGTTTATTGATTATTTTTTTCTTTTTTTTGGGGGGGGGTTGAGTAATGAGATCGTCAGTTCCGTGACCCAAGAGTGGTACACTTGCAAGTAGACACCCACCAAGAATATTTTTGATCTAGTTGGGAGATTCATAACAGTAAAAGCTAGAAGGCTAAAAAAGTAATGGACATTTACTACATTGTCAATAATAAAAGCAAGATGAGAGAAACAGGGAAGTCAGCAGGTGGGCATTCCTAGGGCTCTGCATGCAACAGAAAATGTTCCACCCACAGCAGTCCCACCCCTGATCCATTACAGCTAAGAGCATTCACTATTCAACAAAGTGCAACACCACGATTAGAGAACTGGGTGTGACAGAAAAACAGCCAAACCAAATCTAAAAGCAATTAAAACAAAGTAAAAGGATACTTGAAGAATAGCCTGGTCTAGGTGGTAGAGTTGGGGATCCCCCAGACCTAGTGTACAGTGGGATGTTCCCAATCCTCAACCACATTGGCTCTGCTCTGGAGGCAGATTAAAGCTTTACAACTGAGAATAAAAGTAACTTTCTCGGAGTAAACTAAGAACCCGTTCGAATCGTCCACCAATATACACTTAACACAGAGCCATGTGGGATGCCCTTCTCTGGTACCTGTGGACAGCCGATTGAAGTTAGTTTGTTTTGCATTAGGGTGCAAAAAACAAGCAGGATCATACGCGCCCAAGTCAAAACTATAGAATACGAACACAAAGAGGAGTTAAACGATTATACATCAGTCCCAATGGACAGAATAGGAGACAGCTAAAAACAGACATGTGGAAAAAGGGCTAAAAAAGCCCATACAGAAATGGAGGTCCGAAACTAAAAATTAAATAGCCTTCGCCATATTGCTTCGGCAGATAAAAAGTAAAACATGCTCGACAGCCCGCTCGTTATTCACTAAAACTGCTGATAAATCAGGCAGCAAACACAAGCTGGAACGGAAATGGTTAAAAGAAGTGCATCCAGCAGGAAGTGGCAGACAGTTAAAATTCAGACGCAATGTGTAAAAAGTGTTGGGGTGGTCCCACTTCGCAATTGACGATAGCTAAAGAGGCAGTGCTCAATATGCAGCCGAGAGGAGGTCGTCCAAGGTGCTGGGAGAGGCTTAATAAGCCGAAGCTTATTCCCGTGAAGGGACAACCAATGGCAATGCCAAAGGGACACCACCTCCTGACAGACGGCAACACAGAGATCATCGGAGGGAATACACGTACTCGCAGGCTGAGGTACAAGGACTGCAGCATTGGCAGCAGCCTTGTTTCCTGGCAGACCAACATGACCAGGGACCCACAGAAACATGACACTGGCTCCACTAAGAGTGAGCAAGTGACAGTTTTGGACCCACTGCACTAAGTGATGGACAGTGTACAGCACACTTAGACTTTGGTTTGGTTGGTTTGTTTGGGGAAGGAGACCAGACAGCGTGGTCACTGGTCTCATCAGATTAGGGAAGGATGGGGAAGGAAGTCGGCCGTGCCCTTTCAGAGGAACCATCCCGGCATTTGCCTGGAGTGATTTAGGGAAATCACGGAAAACCTAAATCAGGATGGCCGGACGCGGGATTGAACCGTCGTCCTTCCGAATGCGAACTTAGACTTTGAAAGGCACTGAGTGAGTCTGAGCAGAGGACACAATTGGAAAGGCTGTGTCGTTGGATGAACTCCATCGCATGATACAGAGCGAAGACCTCAGCTGTAAATACTGAGCAGTGTGTCGGAAGTTGATGTCGAAAGACATGGGTGCCAAGGACGCAGGCACACCTGACCCCACAGTCAGTATGAGAACCATCAATGTATACGAAGGGAATATTGCGAAGTTCCATGTGAAGGTTGTGAAACTGGGGGCGATAGACCGAGGCTGGAGTAGTGTCCTTAGGAAGCGAATGAAGGCCCAAGTTAACAATGGCCGCTTCGTGAAGCCAAGGTGGTGAAGGGTTCACACCCACTGGGAGTGTTGCTGGTAGTGTGAAGTGAAGCCACCGTAGCAAGTGGCGAAAGCGGACTGCAGGAGGCAACAGAGAAGCGGGACGAGCCTCATACTGATGATCAAAGGAACAATCAACGAAGGAGGCATAGGAGGGGTGGCAACGCATGGCAGACAAACGGTATGCATACCTGCTGAGAAGAAAGTCATGGTGGTAGAACAGTGGTAGTTCAGCAGCTTCAGCATAAGAATCTCAACCGGGCTGGTGTAAAAGGCACCTGTGGCTGAATGGATGCCATGATGGTGGATAGTGTTGAGACAATGTAAGAGGGATGGGCATACAGATGCATAAACAAAGCACCCATAGTCGAGTTTCGAATGATTAGCACCCCAGGAAGTACCACTGAGTACAGGTAGGAGACTGAGAGACTGCGTACAGTGAGCTGCCAGGTAAGACACATGGGAGGACCAAGAGTATTTCCCGTTGAGCATGAGCAAGAGAAATTTCATAGTTCCAATGAATGGAAGGAGGCAGGGCAACAGGCCCAAGATGTAGAGATGGTGGGAGAAATCATTTGCGCCAACAGAAATTTATACAGATGCTTTTGTCTGGGGAAGCGCGAAAGCCACTGTCAATGCTCCAGAAGTAAAGATGATCATGACAGTGCTGAAGACACTGCTCAGTGTGACAGGTCCATGGAGAACTGCAATGGATGGCAAAATCGACAACAAAAAGAGAGCTGGAGATGCCTGGGGAGAGACAGGCCATTATAGGGTTAATGGCAATAGCAACGAGGATGACTGGATAAAGGTGGCCGACAAGGCAAAATCCACACACACCTCGAAAACTTGGTCTTGTAAAAATGCTCAAAGAAAACAGGGCGTGCACCCACAAAACCTCCACATGTAAAGAGAATGGAGGATACCAGTTCTTCAGCAGGTATCATAGACCTTATCCAAATCAAAAAACACAGCCACAGTTTGGGATTCCTGCAGAAAACCATCCATGACATGGGTGGACAAAGTAACGAGATGGTCAATTGCAGTACACTGCACTCAAAATCCACACTGTGCATTCATTAGTAAATGACGAGACTCGAGCCACCACACCAGCCAGGGATAAGGCAGTAGCTAGTAGGAAGGTTTTTGTCCTTACCGGGCTTTGATATGGATACGACGGTGGCTTCACTCCAATGGCCAGGAAATGTGCCCTCTGCCCAGATGCGGTTGCACGTGTTAAGCAGAAAGTGCTTGCCTGCAAGAGAAAGGTGCTGCAACATCTGAATGTGGATGGTGTCCAGCCCTTGGGTGGAGGATTGGAATGAACTGAGAGCATGATCAAGCTCCCTCACAGTAAAGGTAGCACTGTAGCACTCACTACTCGGAGAAGAGAAGGGTATCATCCAAGTTTCCTCTGCTTGTTTCCCATGGAGGAATGCAAGGTGATAGTGCAAAAAGCTCGAAACTTTCGCAAAATGGATATTTGTCCCAGAGAGGAAGGGGTGGAACTGTTAAAAGAACTAGTGAATGAAAGCCAGCTAGCTCGTTTGCTATCCTGAAGAACACAATGACACTTTGCACGCATCTGTTTATAATGAGTGCAGTTTGCCATCGTAGGAGGATAGTTAAAAATGCGGAGAGCACGTCTCTGTGCACGAAGTGCATCGTGGCATGCCTCAGTCCACCAAGGGACTGGAACACGACGGCGTAAAGAGGAAGTGTGAGGAACGGAACATTCTGCAGCAGTAAGGATAACATTGGTGGGATAGTACACCTGGTCATCACAACTGGGGAAATCTTGTTTTTCAAAGGTCGCCAGGGAGTAGTGAAGTGACCAGTCGGCCTTAATAAGCTGCCATTTCGGAGTGCATGCGGATGGGGCAAGAGTCAGCAAACGGAGAGCACACGGGAAATGTTGTTCGAGTAGGTGTCAGAAAGAATGGACCACTCAAGATGATAGGCAAGCTGGACAGTGCAAAAGGATAGGTCCAAATGGGAATAGGTGTGTGAGGAGTTGGAAAGGAAAGTGGGTGCTCCAGTGTTAAGGCAGCAGACGTTAAGTTGGTTAAGAATGTCAGGTGCTGGGGGAGCCCCAAAGGGGAAGATATGCATTAAAGTCACTGAGTAGCAGAAACGGGGGAGGTAGTTGCCCAATAGGCTAAAGGAAGTCTGCCCTGGTGACATCGAAGGATGGGGGTACATAAATGGTACAGAGGGAGAAAGTCAGATGGAGAAGGAAAAGGCGAACTGACACAGCTTGAAGACTGGTAGGCAAGGAGATGAGTTGACTATGAAGGTCATCCTGTATGAGCAGCATGACGCCCCCATGAGATGGGATGCTGAACTCAGGGGGAAGGTCAAAATGAATCGGTAAGTAATGTGAAAGCTCAAAGCAGTCGTGAGGGCACAATTTCGTTTCCTGAAGGCAGAGTACAAGGGGATGCTGTGATGCTAAAAGCAGCCGTAAATCCTGTTAGTGGGACCAAAGGCTGCGAACATTCCACTGGAGGACAGTCATGAGGAGTAAGTGATGGAGCGGTGTCAACTTGGTGGTCACCGAGTGACAGCCAGTGTAGAGTTGGTACTACAGGGCACAGGAGCAGGAGGATCCTGCTCCATGGGGTCCACAGAAGCATCAGCTTACTTGAGCAGTTGGTCCATGGAGTCCGATGCTGAAAAACAGTTGGTGGCGCACACTGGCGAGACAGAGGCTGACCAGGATAAGGTACCACGTGGCGACTCTGTCAAACAGGATCTTCGAGATGGCAAAGGGGAAGACCGTTTAGCTTTAGCGGACTACTTCTAGCCTTTCCGGTTAGAGGAAAACTCGGGTGTTGTTTGGCTGGAGGGACGGAGGAAGTCCTCGCAGGAGTACTCCTCCTGTCCTTTCCTGCCTATGGGTTGGTTGTTGGTAGCTTCGCCCCTTGAAGTGAGAGTTTGGCGGTTTGTTGATCAGCAGGACGGGGGGATGGCGATGATACCTTGACACTGGGCGATTTCATAACCTCAGAGCCGAATCTGAGGTCGCATGTCTGTGTGGCCATGTCCTTCATGGAGCGAGGGGTAACAAGAATAGAACTATAGGTGCCAGATGGGAGAACACAGGGTTTGCGACTAGCCAGTAACTTGTGCACTACCGGGTGAGGCACTTTTTCCTTTACCTGAATTTCTAGGACAGCCCGCTCATCTAGATACGTGGGACAATCCCGAAAGGAAGTGACATGGCCGCCATTGCAGTTGACGCAGTGGTGAGAAGGAGGCAGACAATTGCCCTCATGTGCATCCCTGTCACAGGTTACACATTTGGTTGGGTGTCGACGAGATGTACTAGTGTGGTTGTAACGATGACACTGGTAGCAGCACATCGGGTTTTGAATGTATGACTGGACTGTGATAATTTCATAGCCTGCTTTGATCTTTGACAGCAGCATCACCCTTTCAAATGTGAGGAAAAGAGTGCAGGTGGGCACTAAGGATGAATCTACCTTTTCCATTACATGATGGACGGCAATGACACCTTGATTAGAGTGGTAAGATTGTATTTCGGCCTTGGTTAGACCATCAAGCAGCCTGATGTAAATTACACCACAAGAAGAATACAAAGTTCTATGGGCCTCGACACAAACAGGGTAGCAAGTAGTTGTTGGCTTTGAGAATTGGAAGCTGTTGGTTGGTTGGTTGGTTGCTTGATTCGTTGGGTGGAGAAGGGACCAAACTATGCAGTCATCAGTCCCTCTGATCTCAGATTAACTAAAACCGATAAAATCCCACATTAGAAGAGGGAACTACAATGTCCATAAAATGATAAACTAATGACAGGGAAGGAAGGAAAAGGGTGGATAAAGAGGTGAGGGAAAGAAAGTGGCTAATGACGGGGGCGGGAAGGAAGAAGCACAGGAGACAAGAGAGACGCTCAAGACATAACAGGCCCCATAAGGAAAGGAGTGGGAAGGCAGAGGGCCGAGGTAAACCACCAAGCCCAGTTGGAGCCAATTCAGTTGGGGCGAAGGGGGGAGCAAGAGGGCCTGCCATCCCCTCCACTCACTGATAACGTGGAAGGTCCCTCCCTTAAATAAAGTGATAAAACCCCCCATCATGAATAAAATGTAGAACGAGATCTGCTGCTGAGCCACTGTCAGCCAACACCAGGGGTAGCGAGCCTGGAAAGCTAAAAGTCTGTCGCAGGGTGGCTAAGTTGGGGCAGTCCAATAAGATGTGAGCCACAGTCAACATCGATACACAATGACAGAGAGGGGGGTCCTCATGCAGGAGGAAATAACTGAGTCAAAAAAGTATGGCCAATGCGGAGCCGGCATAGGACAACAGAGGCCTTACGAGAGGCCCGTAAGGAGGACCGCCACGGAGTTGTAGAATCCTTAATTGCACTGAGCTTGTTCAGCGAAGAGTGTGCCATTCTGCATCCCAAAGGCCCAAAACCTGACGATGTAAAGCCGAGCGAAGGTCTATTTCCAGAATACCAATAGCAAGAGATGGTCTGGTAGCAGCTAATTTACCCAGTCAATCGTCAAGTTCATTGACGAGAATCCCAACATGGTCTGGGGTCCAAATGAAAACCACCGAGCATCCACGTTGAGCGAGGAGAGAAAGGGAGTCCTGGATAGCGACGACCAACGAGTGGCAAGGGAAGCACTGGCTGATAGCATGCAAACCATTCAATAAGTCACTACAGATAGCAAAGGATAGTCCTGAGCAGGAGCGGATAAGGCCCAGCGCGCACAAGATGGCTACCAATTAAGCAGTAAAAATACTACAGCGATCTGTCAAGTTCCATGTGTTGCGCATAGGTGTAAGCAAAAGCAGTGTGGCCAGCAACCATGGAGCCATCAGTATAGAACACTTCCGAACCCTGAAAAGAACTGAGGAGACAGGAGAGCTGGTGGCGAAGAGCCATCGGAGGGACAGAATCGATTGAGAGATCAAGAAAGAGCTGCGGCTAAGAGACGCACCACGGAGGGGTATGTGCATGAACAAAGAAGAGAGGTGGTAAAGGGAATTGCTGGAGCTCAGAAAAGAGCGACTGAATGTGGACAGCCATGGTAAGCCCACAACGTGGCCGCTGCTGTGGCAGGGTGATCTCCGTGTCTGGATAAAGAAGACCATAATTAGGGTGCTTTGGGGTGCAGCAAATGTGGAGCGCATAAGATATCAGCTGTTGTTGGCACCAAATTCACAGTGGTGGAATCCGCGCCTCTGCGAGAACACCAAGTACGAGGCTAGTCCGGAAGGCACCAGTAGCAAGTCGGACCCCACAGTGGTGGATGGGGTCTAGTATCTGCAGCGTCAAAGGCGAAACAGAACCATAGACAGGACTTCCATAGTCTAAACGAGACTGGACCTATGCTTGATACAATCACAGGATAACAGAGCGGTCTGCACCCCAGTTGCTCAGTGAGACCAATGTTAGAAAATCAATAGCAGACACGGAAGTTATCAACATGTAAGGATGGCAAGTCTACAGCACCTGATGTCTTTAGGAGTCTACTGATAGCTTTTAAGAAGAGGGTAATACTCAGGACAGAGCCTTGTGGAACACCATATTCTTGTATGTGGGAAGCACTGTAGAAATCACCAACTTGGGCTCAGAAAGATTCCGAGAAAGAAAATTTTTGATGAAATTCAGGAGGGAGTCATGAAACTCCACTGATGTACAGTGGTGAGAATATGTGGCACCATGTTGTGTCATAGGCTTTATGCCAATCAAAGAACACAGTGAAGAAATGTGATGGTGAGTAAAAGCAATCTTCACAGCAGCCTCCACATAGAGTAGGTGATCACTAGTACACCAGCCCTCCCGAAATCCACCCAGCGGGCTAGATATGGGGCCCTTCCCCTCGAGGGTCCTGCATACTCATCAGCTTACCATGCCCTCAATACATCTGTAAAGGACATTGGTGAGACAAACTATTCTGCTCCTCTCTGCTGTCTATGAGGGTCTTCAGTAGTTTCAAAACTGGGATAATCATACTTTCCCTCCACAGGTGTGGGAACTTGCTGCTATAGTGTTCCAAACATCGTCTATTGAAAGGCACAGTGACATTCCCTGCTCACCTTTTGTGAAGAGGAGAAGGGGAGGGACCAACTGTCAGAAACCAATGTTCGGGCAATAACACTGGATGATCAAAATAGTAGTGCTCCAACATGTTTGCAAGAAAAATCAAATTTACGCTATTAGCAGTGAAAGTTTGAAGTGGCGCATAGTGTACCATTGACATGGAAAATGAGACTTTAGAATCATGAATGGAGATAAATTTACATTAACACAGTGATGAACACAAGTGCCAGATGAAATTCAGGCAAATGTAGCAACAACAGATACATACATTTAAATATCAGCCTGATCTGAATTTCCTAAAACAGAACTTGTGCATGACAAAACAACTGATTATGGTACAGAATTATTTATTTGCTGTATGCTAAATAAATAATTCTGTATCTTGATCTACTGACTAGTAAGTGCATGGCACGAAACTAATAAATATCTTTGTTGCTTCCGAGGTGCATCTCCAATGTGATTAAAAATGTTGGCTAACTGGTTTTTAATTATTCCCTATACAGACATCCCCCCCCCCCCTCCCTCCCCTACCAACGTGCACAAGGGTGACAGGGTCATTAATAATGATTGGTCAAGGAACAAGAACCACATTTTTGGAATTATAGTCTGACACTTCTTAGCCCACATCACTGTCTACAGACACTTTGGAACATCCTTCTATTCTGTTTCATAGCATGCTGGTTGTTTATTGTATTAACTATTACATATTTTGCTCATAATTTTTGATATCAGGAAGAAAAGTGTCATTAGCAAAAAAACTGTATCAAAGGAAATATCAAATCAGGAATCTGCAATAACAGTCATGTGAAATTCCACATTTTGCTGATGGAAACACTTAAGGTAGGAAAAAGCTATACCCAGCTTTCAGAATTTTATTTCCTTGGGGAAGAAAGAGTGATAGGTTGGAGGAGGTTTCAATGGAAGGATGGGTCCTTTCAGGGCTTCAGGTTGAGAGGGACCCCACTTCTTGTGAGGACAAGGGGAAACAATGATTCACCAATTAATCTTTCAGCCTTTGCTTCCCAGGGTCACAGTCTGCAACTAGTCCTGCACATGAAATTGACTTCTCCCCCCCCCCCCCCTCCCTCCCTGCAAGAATCACTGACGACTTTGACCCACGGGATGGAGTTTTGTTTGTGATATGAAATTAAGTCTTGTCTCATTTTAAGCAATAAAAGTTGGCACTAAAAGTATGCAAGATTTCTTCAAAATGCTGAGACTTTTCTTTGCACTTGCTTTTGAACAGCATTAAAAAAAAATGGTGTACCCATTTCACCCATATCTTTCTCCACCCTCTTTTTTTCTGATATGACTATTGTGTTGACTACTCCATATACCTTTAATCATTGATCATCCAATATGTTATTGTGCACTTTCTCAATGTTTTCATCTGCTTCTTATATTTATTTTATGTGCTTCATTTTCATTCATCTGAATGCAGCCTCCCACTTCTTTCCCCTTGAAAATGAAGTCGCCAATGAGTCCTAATCTTCACCAACTATACATGATTTTTTTGTGGTTCTAAACTGTCCAAACTGAGGGATTTAGGATACAACAGCATTTTAGTTTATCCACTAATGCAACACGTACAAGATGATTATTTTAAAGATCTATAAAACTATATATTCCATAATATTATGAAAAGGACAAATTGCTACTCGCTATTACAGGAAATGTTGAGTCGCAGGCAGGCACAATGAAAAAGACGGCTACATATTTAAGCCAAAAGACCTTCCTCCAAAGAAAAAAAGGATAGTGGCATTGCAATGGAAGACAGTGGTCATGTGTGTGTATTATTCTGTGAGAGTTTTCTATTTCCAAAGAAGGTCTTCTGGGCACAAGCTTAAATTTATAGCAGTCTTTTCATTATGTCTATCTGCGACTCACCAACACCACTATATGGGGAGTAGCAATCTATTCTTTTCATAATATTATTATTATTCTGTCCTGGACTTTTGAAAGACACGCCACAGAGACCAAGCTGACATTTCAATTATGTTAATTTACTATATGTTCCAACATAACAAAAATAAAATTTCATTATATAATTGTCATCATTATGTATAGTATAGTTGGAGAGAACATTGAGCCACATAATGGTTTGTTTCTTCACATGTCTAAAACAATGAAAGAGAATGACAAAGAAGGAATTTCACAGCATATACATCACACCTTTTTTGCACATAGGAGTAAAAATTTGATAAGTTACAATAAAGTTATTGAGGGACTTTGTTAAAACCAAGTGAAGAAGCCATTCAGTGTCTGCTACTGGTGTGTTACTTCACTGATTTATTGAGTGTTGGTGACAAGGAGCAAGAAAGGCAAAACTAGAAGAAAACACATTGGTACACATTTATCTTAATTACAGTAAACAATTACAAGAAATAAATAGCTTATCTCCTAAATATTAAATAATTAGTGACTTACTTGTGTAGTTTAAGATGACACAAAGCCCGATTTGCATAGAATATGGCATCAAATGAGTACCGTTCGATAGCTCTTGTGTAACACTGTAATGCTTCAGTCCACTTCCGTTGTTTCACGAACTTATTCCCCTGGTGAAAATTAAGCCACACTCAAATACAGAAGGAATAATATTGTTTTATTTAACACCAAATGATTTTTATGTGGTCAAAAACAGAAAAGAACACTGTTCTGAGACATAGTACAAAGTCATTTTTCTGAATATCTCATTTGCATCATATCATAATGATATTACACAAATATTCTCTTTTTGTTAATTTATTCTGTGCTTTTTTACATTAAGACATAGTACTGAAGAGGTATTTTAGTTCATATATAATAGGACTTTTCACCAATGTACATTTTTTATTATGAATGAAAAATACTTGCTGAGTGTGTAAAAAGGGTTACTGACCCCCCCCCCCCCTTTTTTTTAAAAAAAAAAAAAAACAGGATCTTTCACCTTTCATGTGGGAAGAGTTGAAACAGTACTGGGCAATGTAATTGTGCAAAGTTATTACCATCAAAACTACTGCTCAAACACTGATGAGCCAAAACATTATGACCAATGCCCACTCCAAGATTGAAAACCACTGGCATTGAGGGCACATTACACAGTAAGGAAAGTATATAAGTGGAATGAGATGAATGGGGACTCATTCTAATGACAAGACAGGTCACAAGTAATCCACTGCCACATTGTTGTAGCCCGGCACCCAAGGAGGAGCATCTCGGGAATGGAAGATTGTCAGCTGTTCGCATACTATGGTTGTGAGCATTATTGAAAGCAGTTGAAGGACAGTGAAACCACGAGAAGGTGACGCGGTGTTGGACGTATATGCTTCATTACAGCACATGCCTACTCTGTAAATCGGGATAGGTGGTGATCTGTGGTAGATCTGACAACAGAATACAATGCTGGTGCAGGCACAAATGGTTTGTGATCCAACAAAATCATCAACTACAGTTGCAGTGGGTATGAGATCATAGACACTGAACCAGACCAATGGAAATGTGTCAGATGATATGGATATCATGTGCTTTGTTAACACCAGGTCGATGGACACATTGTGATATGATGATAGTCATGCAAAAGGTTGCTCAACACATGCAATGCACGTTCACCTGAGCATTCAAGGATGGTAGCAATTAAAAGCACAATGACAACTATGGTTTATATGAACATTATTGTATACCATCTTGATCAAATCATACTTGATGGGTCCTGCAATACTGACAGCACCTTCCACCAGGATTACTGTCCACATTCCAAGGCCAGAATGTGGTTGCTTCATACATGCAATGTGCCACAGCTGAAACTGGGGGGGAGGGGGGGGGGGGGTCAGTGTTATGCTATGGGGTCCTTCACCCGGGCTTCCAAGAGTGGTAGTAATTGAAAGCATCATGATAGCTGTGGACTACATCAAAATTATTTCAGACCACCTTTATCCATTCATTCTTGATGTCTTCCATTGTAGTGATGGCCTCTTCCAGCACGATAACTGTCCATGTCCATGTCCAGAATCATGCAACAGTGGTTTGAGGGACATTACAGTGAACTCCCAATGACAACTTGGCCACCAAATTCACCTGATGGAACCCATATGAGATGCTGTTGGGTGTTTGCTCTGCACCTGCAAGCCACTGGCCCATAATTTATATGAATTGCATGGCCTGTGCATAGGCATCTGGTACCACATATCTCTAGAAACATACAAAGGATCTGTCAAAACCACTCCACAGAATCACTTTTGTATAGCTTTCCAAATCAGGATCAACACACCATTAAGCAGATGGTCATAAAGTTTTGGCTTGGATATTAATGATGACTGAACACTATTTTGGTGAACGGTCCTCAGCAAGACTTTTAAAAAACATCAGACCACAAACACAATGTTTGATTATCTGCCCAACTTACCATTTCTTTCTCATAGTAAGCTTCATCTTTAATCTTTTGTTCACTTGCAATCTCTGAATTCTTTCCTTTATGATCTTTTACAACTTTGTACTCCATTTCCCTATCCACAAGTTCACAAGCTTTGTCCTGTAAGAAAAGAATTACATGTTATTGAACATAACAAAACCTGCAAAGTAAAACAGAGTTGTTATCCACAAAAAATGAAAAATGTAGTCAGCTCACAGTGCTATTATACTTTGCTTCAGACTCATTATTTGATCCAGCATTACTTTCAGTGCTCCTGGTCGATCAAATAATGAGTCTGAAGCAAAGTGTAATAGCACTACAAGAAATTAGATGGCCAGGGAGTGGAGTTTTAGAAAAGAAAGGCGAATATATTCTATAGCTGAAGTGAAAGAAATCACCATCTGGGGACAGGATTTGTTGTACACCATCAATTAAAGCATTTGGCAATAGGGTTTACACCCATTAGTCCAAGATTATTAACACTCAGGATAAAGGGGAAATTCTTTAACTACTCCATAATTAATGCCCATGCACCAACAGAAGAATCGGAAGAAGAAGAGAAAGAAGTATTCTATGAATCTTTGGAAAGAGTATCTGATGAGTGCCCAGGGCATGATATTAAAATAATAGCTGGAGACCTAAACACTCAGGTGGGGAAAGAACAGATTTATAGACCAATAATTGCCCTCCCCCCTCCTCCCCAGCAAACACGCACCAAGTAATGATAACGGAACAAGGCTTATACTGTTCGCAGCATCTAGAAATATGGTAATAGGACCAACACTGTTCCCACATAAAGAAATTCATAAGGGGACATGGAACTCACCGGATGGAAACACAGTAAACCAGATTGACCATGTGTTGATAGATATGAGATACAAATCGAACCTATTGGACTTGAGTAGTCTCAGAGGCCCACACATGGATACAGATTATTTTCTGGTATGGGCATGGGTGAGGGCAAGGATATCTAACGCAGCGAAAGGAGACTGACCCAGGGCACAGAAATATAATATAACAACTTTAGAATCAGTGGAAGTAAGAGAACAGTATCAGGAGAAGATAACTCGGATTCTGGAAAACGCTGGAGAATATAACAATATTGAAGATCAGTGGGAAGCGATAAAAATGACGGTGGAGACATCGGCAACAGAGACTGACACAATTGGGACAAGACAAGTAAGACCATCATGGTTTGATACTGAATGTGAAATAGTAACTGAAGAAAAGAACAAAGCATATAGAAGGACACTGCGATTCCACTGTACAAGGATAGCAGAAGAATACAAAGAAAAACGGAGGATTGAAAAGAGGACTCACCAAAGAAAAAAAAGAGAATGGATGAAAGCAAGTGTCAAAGAAATGGAGCTCATGAGAAGCAAAAATGATATTACGAAAATTCTACAGAGAGGTGAATGCAGCACAGAAGGCTTTTGGTAGCAAAACAAGCTTAATAAAAGATGAAACAGGGAATATAATAAGTGAAGGGAAGGGAATATGCGAAAGATGGCGCAGGTATTTTGATAGTCTCCTCAACCCTAAAATAACTATACCAGAGAACCCAACAGACACGAATGGGGAAGAGGACCCAGACAACAACACTATCCCACCAAATATAGAAGAAGTGAAAACTGCCATGAAGAAAAAGAAAAACAACTAGACGGCAGGGACAGATGGTATTCCAGTAGAACTGTTTAAGCAAGGAGGCAGAGAGCTGGAACAAAGCCTTCTAAAAATGGTCACCAGAATATGGGAAGAGGAGAAAATGCCCCAACAATGAAAAGAGGGTAACATATGTCCCATATATAAGAAAGGAAATAAGATGGCGAGTAGCAATTACAGAGGTATCACACTACTTTATTTGGGATATAAAATACTCTCTAATATACTATTCGACAGAATACTCCCGATCCTACAGAGGGAGATGGGGCCGTACCAATGCGGATTCCTTCCTGTGAAGTCAACTATAGATCAAATATTCACCTTAAGACAAATCCTGGAAAAAACAAACAAATACGGAGTTGGCACGCATCACCTCTTTACAGATTTCAAAGCAGCTTATAATAGCATAAATAGAGAGCAGTTATATCAAGCTCTAGATGAACTGGGAATCTCTAGAAAGTTGGTAAGGCTGGTGAGAATGACAATGAGCGAAACACAAGGTAGTGTAAGAATAGGAGGAATGATGTCCAGCACATTGAGTATTAAAACTGGAGTGCGACAAGGGGATGCATTGGCATGCCTTCTCTTTAATGCTGCCCTGGAGAAGGTGATGAGAAACGCAAACCTTCTGAATAGGGGAACGATCTTCTATAAATCAGTGCAGATACTGGCCTACACAGATGACATAGATATAATAGCAAGAACCCAAAAAACAATGGAAGAGACATTTACAGCTCTTGAACAGGCCAGTAGGAACATGGGGTTAATTATTAATGAACAAAAAAACAAAATATATGGCAGCTGGAAAAGCACACAGAGAAAATATGCCAAATGCAATAACAACGGGCAATTATACATTTGAGAGAGTTGAACATTTCAAGTATCTGGGCTCGACAGTTACACATCTAAATGATACCGCCTATGAAATTAAGCAGAGATTAATACTGGCCAACAGAGCCTATTTTGCCCTAACAAGACTTCTATCCTCAAGGCTCCTGACTCGTACCACAAAATTAACTATGTATAAATCACTTATACGACCAGTGTTTACATATGCCTCTGAAGCCTGGACATTAACAACTAAAGATATTGAAACACTGGATGCATTTGAAAGAAAGGTACTTAAACGAATTATTGGCCCAATCTGCGAAGGAGGAAGATGGAGGAGGAGATACAACTATGAGTTGGATATCATATACAAAGACCAACCCATCAGAAGGATAGTGAAATCGGGGCGTGAGTCGTGCCTGGGCAGCTCAGATGGTAGAGCACTTGCCCGCGAAAGGCAAAAGTCCCGAGTTCGAGTCTCGGTCCAGCACACAGTTTTAATCTGCCAGGAAGTTTCATATCAGCGCACACTCCACTGCAGAGTGAAAATCTCATTCTGAAAGAAATACAAGTCTGAAAGAACAGACACCACACATTCATATAAAAGAAATATGTGTTTCAGCATTTTTGGAAATTTCACCCCTATGAGGGTGAAATAGTGGGTGAAGGTTTCTTTTAAAAAATCATTATTAGAGTACTACTAAAGCATTTTTTTTACAGCTACATCTATGAAAATGGTATTTAAATTCTCAGTTAGAAAGAAAAAAAAAGTGCTTTAGTGTTTCTGGAAATTCAACTTCAAACGGATGAAATGTTTTATCAAAATATTCCATTATGAAAGCATTTTTTAAGTTAACACCATGAAAATTTGAATTTGGGTCCTTCATTAGAAGTAAAAAAAGTCTGTGTTTCACTGTTTTGGACAAAACCCCTATACGGAAGAAAATTTTTAAGAAAATATTTTGTTAAATTAAAAAAATTTGAAAGCTAAATCTTTGAAAACTTGTATTTCACTTCTCGCCAACATAAAATTCACTTTAAAAAAAAAAAAAAAAAAAAAAAACTGTGCGGACCTTACAGCTATGAGACCAAAGCAGCAGGCGCCAAGCTAATTATAATTAAGATTATGTTCAATGAATGCTTGAACTTTGTAAATTGATCAAACTTTCTGTATATCATTCACTGCCATGTGCTGCATGTCATTCAATGACATCTTGATTATAGCTATGACATTTTTTCCATGAAAATGATTAATTTTCCACGTAAATGTTGAAACGTGTTCTTTATTTTTATTGTTAATCAGTTATTTATTATCCAATGAAAAGTGCTCTTGTTTTAAACTATGTGGGTATCTTTTGCGAGTAAACCTGTATCTTCACCTATTAAATACTATTTATAGAGCTGAATTAATAGCAACTTTATGTTGATAGGATACTGACAAGGCTGGCCCATGCGACAGCCCTTAGGTAGTATCTTCAGTAGCAAACTTCTGGGAATTCCACTGGTTGCACTGGCCTGATTCAGGTTTTGTCCGTACTTGTCACACGCTCAGGGTCCGTGGGCAGCAAAACTGATATTTGCTGTCACCTCACTGGGCTAATGAACCATGTCCATTTCCACAGAGGCTCACCTATTTGAAATGCGTGCCATTATGTTATGTTTCAGTTTCTTGATAATTCCAACACTTTGTTACCTCTGATGGTCCCGTTTTCTTAGTTTTCCTCCACAAAAATTTACATTCTGATATATTTCTTACAAATTTATTACTTCTAAATAAATCTTTAAAAAGTTTTGTTTTCCTTTTTTGGCAAGTTGCTACTACATTTCTCTGTCCATTTATCTTTTTCAAGACTTTTCATCTGATTTTCTAAGTGTCCAGCTATCCTTGTTAACCTTCTTCATAGCCACACTTTAATTCTCTGTAACTACTTTCCATCTGTCTTCAACAGTATTCGATTATCACAGTCATATAGGAGCACAGTCCGGACGAAAATCTGTATTATCTTTTTTCTTTTCTGTAGTAAATGAATGGCTCACTACCAGCTTTCACTGAAAGCATATTTTACTTGATCAAGTTGTGGTTCCACAGCTGATTAATATGAATTTTGAGTAGACCAACCATAGGAATTATTATAGGTTGATTTATCATCTGGTTTCATTGTATAAAAACATCCTAAGGTGTATTGCAATTCAAAAAGACACAGATTACACTAAAAGTTACTAAACACTGGAAAAGAACAATGATACTGTCACAATTCCGCTTTTTGTGAGCATTACTTATCAAGACTATTGGTGGATATTCAGTGTGACATTTACATATCATATAATATGTGCATGTTTGAGTAACTTTCAGCCTAATTTGTGTTTCAATCTGCAGGTCATATAGATGTTCGTACACTATGAAACCAGTCATGGCTTAATAAATGAGCTTAAAATAACAGCTGTAGTGGTTTTCTTAACATCCATGTTTTGCTGTTGCAATTTTTTTTTTTTTAATTTCCAAGTTGCATCTGTTGTTTCTTGTATTAAGGTAACAAAATTTATCAACTTACCCTATTTTATTTCATTCAGTTTGGACGTGAGATGATAGTTTCTGATTTGCTTACTATCAAAAAGTATTTTTTCTTCCTTTCCCTCTATTAATTTTAAGTACAATTTCTTCACAGTTGCTGTAAATTTAGAAAGCATGTTCTGGCGTAACCACAAGCGCCGAAACGAAGAACGCAAGAACAGAGAAGGTGTGGAGATGATGCTGGCCAATGGTGAGATGATTAGAACCACACCACAACAGGAGCACCCCCTGCCAGCCTCGCGGAGTACAAGATCCGGTACATTATTAACACAGTACTAGATGGACAGTACTAGGAGAGCACTATGTTAGCAGTGACATGTGCTCCATACCAATTGTTTACATGGACATAGTATATAGGAAAGGACTGACTGTTTGCATATTGCCGATTGCGTGCGACACGTTCTTGTAAATACAAAGTTAAGTATTGCCAATCTGCTTTATTGAAATAAAAACTACTAACGTGATTTGCTTGAATTGTTGTATAGCATTCCAAGAGCACAGTATCCTTTAGGCACTCTATACGAGATGAATGGGCACGACCCCAAGTATGGCGACAAGTACTACGCCGAACCTCATGCTTGACGGCCACGGAATTTGCTGTTTTTTTTTTTAGCTGGCACCTTAATGTTCTCTTGTCTTTAATTTGCAGGGGTTTATATATTTGCTTTAAAAGTTTCTTGCCATTTTTGCTAATCAGTGTTTTCAGGTGGACATTTCAGAAATTTTCTTTGCTTTTATTGCTTGCTTGCTTTGTCTGTTTGTTGCATTTGTGTCTTCCAATATGCCTACCCCACCTCTCCTGCCCCCCTGCTCAGGCGCCACAGTCACAAGCGTTACATGCAACGCAGCTAATGCAGATCTTTCAGTTCTAGGCACAACAAATCTCTAATTACTCAACATGGTGCAGCAGCTACTGGCCAACACTGTCCACCTTACAAAACAAGCACTGCCTACTACAGCTGCTGTACCACCTTTTTGACAGTTTTGTGACCAAGAAGAGGAATGGTTAGAGTGATTGTCACAGTTTGAGGTGCACTTCCTAGCTCACAATGTACCAGCTACTGTGAAACTTCCATATCTATTAGCAACAGTAGGAAGTGCAGTGTTCTGCCTCACAAAACTTTTTCCTAATGCCATTCGGAGTGAACTTTATGACCAAGTGGTCGACAAACTATCTATCTATTATGACCAACAAGTGAATATGGTAGCAGCTAGGTATCAATTCTTTAATTGCAAAAAACGGTCAGAATAAGCTTATTGCGAGTGGGTAACAGATATCTACATCTACATATATACTCGGCTAGCCACCAAGCGGTGTGTGGCGGAGGGCACAATTCGCGCCAAAGTCATATGCCCCCCCCCCCCCCCCTTCTGCTCCACTCACGGATCGCACGAGGGAAAAAGGACTGTCTGAACGCCTCAGTACAAGGTCTTATTTCCCTTATCTTTGAATGATGATCATTACGTGAGTTGAAAGTTGGTGGTAATAATACGAGGGCAGTTCAATAAGTAATGCAACACTTTTTTTTTTTCTGAAAGAGGGGTTGTTTTATTCAGCATTGAAATACACCAGGTTATTCCCCAATCTTTTAGCTACACAAAACTATTTTTCAACGTAATCTCCATTCAATGCTACGGCCTTACGCCACCTTGAAATGAGGGCCTGTATGCCTGCGCGGTACCATTCCACTGGTCGATGTCGGAGCCAACGTCGTACTGCATCAATAACTTCTTCATCATCCGCGTAGTGCCTCCCACGGATTGCGTCCTTCATTGGGCCAAACATATGGAAATTCGACGGTGCGAGATCGGGGCTGTAGGGTGCATGAGGAAGAACAGTCCACTGAAGCTTTGTGAGCTCCTCTCGGGTGCGAAGACTTGTGTGAGGTCTTGCGTTGTCATGAAGAAGGAGAAGTTTGTTCAGATTTTTGTGCCTACGAACATGCTGAAGTCGTTTCTGCAATTTCTGAAGAGTAGCGCAATACACTTCAGAGTTGATCGTTTGACCATGGGAAGGACATCGAACAGAATAACCCCTTCAGCGTCCCAGAAGACTGTAACCATGACTTTACCGGCTGAGGGTATGGCTTTAAACTTTTTCTTGGTAGGGGAGTGGGTGTGGCGCCACTCCATTGATTGCCGTTTTGTTTCAGGTTCGAAGTGATGAACCCATGTTTCATCGCCTGTAACAATCTTTGACAAGAAATTTTCACCCTCAGCCACATGACGAGCAAGCAATTCCGCACAGATGGTTCTCCTTTGCTCTTTATGGTGTTCGGTTAGACAACGAGGAACCCAGCGGGAACAAACCTTTGAATATCCCAACAGGTGAACAATTGTGACAGCACTACCAACAGAGATGTCAAGTTGAGAACTGAGTTGTTTGATGGTGATCCGTCGATCATCTCGAACAAGTGTGTTCGCACGCTCCGCCATTGCAGGAGTCACAGCTGTGCACGGCCGGCCCGCACGCGGGAGATCAGACAGTCTTCCTTGACCTTGCGGCGATGAGGACACACGCTTTGCCCAACGACTCACCGTGCTTTTGTCCACTGCCAGATCACCGTAGACATTCTGCAAGCGCCTATGAATATCTGAGATGCCCTGGTTTTCCGCCAAAAGAAACTCGATCACTGCCCGTTGTTTGCAACGCACATCCGTTACAGACGCCATTTTAACAGCTCCGTACAGCGCTGCCACCTGTCGGAAGTCAATGAAACTATGCGAGACGAAGCGGGAATGTTTGAAAATATCCCACAAGAAATTTCCAGTATTTTCAACCAAAATTGGCCGAGAAAAAAAAAGTGTTGCATTACTTATTGAACTGCCCTCGTATATGCTCTACATCGTCGGTGAAGACTGGATTTCAGAATTTAGAGAGCAGCCCCTTCTGTTTAGCGCGTCGTCTATCTGCAAGTGTGTCCAACTTCAAACTTTCTATGAGATTTGTAACGCTCTCGCGATGGCTGAATGTACCAGTCACGAATCTTGCCGCTCTTCTTTGGACCTTCCCAATCTCTTGAATCAAACCCAACTGGTAAGGGTCCCATACAGACGAACAATACTCTAAGGGTATGATAAGGAAACGCAAATTCAAATGTGCTTGCAGTGCTTTACATTCATATGATACGTTGCGTGATGCAATCGTGTACAATGTATCTGATGTCAAAGTCGGAGAACAAATTTTGCCACAGTCCGGTCCATCAATTCAGGAGGTAGTGCAAATACTAGATCAGTACAATTCCGGTGCCTTGCTGGTTCAAACATTTGAGCGGCCAGCTATTTGTCGGGTTGAGTCCCTTAGTTGCGATCGGCCCATTCGGCGGCAGTGACAGCTCGCCACGTCAAATAAACAACCTTCTATGCCACATAAACAGTTTGCTACATGGGCAGCTACACAGGTGAACAGAATTAAGTCTTGCCCACGGTATTATTCATGAGACAAATGACAATGGACAGCCGTGTGTTGATCCCTATAGCTTTGCAAAAATAAGTGTTGCAGTTACTTCGCCAAGGATATTTGGGGAATGTTGGTACATCGCAATTAGCATGTTGACACTGAACTTGGCAAGATATGGATATCCAAATAGAACAGATGATGTCACAGTGTCACGCCTGAGCGGAAAATCAGTCCGCTCTGCCACAAAAATTCTTTGCTTGGCCTAAATCGCAATCGCCATGGTAACGTCTGCACATAGACTTTGCGAGACCTTTCTGGAACACTCGTTTGTTGATTATGGTTGGCTCGTACAGTAAGTTTCCTTTCGCTGCACCAATGAACTCGACAATGTCATGTAGTACAATTCAGGTGTTGTCATCGATTTTTTGCCTGGACGGTTTATCTGAAGTAATAGTCTCAGACAATGGACCTCGGTTCATGTCAAATGAATTAGAAACATTCTGTGAACACAGTGGCATACAGCATCTAACTAATGCACCATTCCATCCACAGTCAAATGGCAAAGGGGAAAATCTTGTCAGAACCTTCAAGCAGCAAATGGCCAAACTTTGCTCTGCACACACTAGGGATCAAGCACAGCAGACGTTTCTCACCTTTTATCGTCTGCACCCATGAGATGGACCATCGCCTGTGGAATTGCTTTACAGTCGCCACTGTCGGACACTGCTCCACCTTCCTCAGCATCCGGCACCGAAGGAAGGCCACAAGTATCGCTTTGCCCTGCTTGATATTGTCTTTTACAGGGTTTTTAGCGGCAGCAAACGGTGGGGGCGAGGCAAGATAGTCCGTTGACTTGGCGCTTGCATTTATCTTCTTTCAGCTGCAGATGGCCACCATCAAAATCAAACTTCATCTCTGTCATGTGAATGATGATTTTTCAGTGTCTCTTCTCCCAGATTCATGGGTCCAGAGGGCAGCGCAGCCACAGCACACAGCAGCCGCCAGAGGGTGTCACCATGACACTGCGGGACGACCCCATGGAGACAGAGCCTTCGTCTCCTCTCGTCCTACTGATGCAGCTGAATCCACCCACATTGCAGCAGTCACCGCCTTTATCTGGTTCACGGCATCAGGAGGTGGATGCATGCCCTTCTGGTTGTTTTCTGGGGGAGGTTTCCGCCTGAGTGCAGACCGGATGGCGGGGTACGGCCGGAAGCTTGAGGCGCCATGCAACCACAGCTTCCAGCCCGGCAATGCACCTACACTCCTGCCCGCCCCGTCGTGGTCGCACTACCTACATGAGCGTGGTCATGTCTCATTGGTGAGGGGGGGGGAGGGGGGGGGGGGGACGAAGGAATGTTCTGGCATAACCACAAGCACCAGAACAAAGACAACGAACGCAAGAACAGAGAAGGCAGTGAGACGTCGTTGTCCAATGGTGCAATGATTAGGACCACACCATGACAGGAGCGCAACCTAGCTGAAGAGAATATAAGCACCGCTCCTACCAGCCTCGCGGAATACAAGACCTGGTACAGAATTAACACAGTACTAGTACTAGGAGAGCACTATGATAGCAGCGACGTGTGATCCATATCAATTGCTTACATGGACATAGTATATAGCAAAGGACTTTAACTGTTTATATGTCACCCATTGGTCACACATAAAACTGCTAAGTGTGTTGAAGGCTTCTATTCAGTAATCCTGTTGACCTGTCTGGCGTGGCAATAGAAGACAGCAAATAGAAAAGCTGAAGCTTTAAATTTCAAGGTTTAAGAAATCATTCACGTAGGAGGATTGTACAGAACGACTACTGCACAAACTCCTGTACGGAGGACATGCAAACAGGCATCCTTCATGTTGAATGCAACTTAAAAATAGTTAAAAATCGGTCAGATGCATATGGCAGTTGCACAACGAGGGTTCCATACAAACTTCATTGTGTATATCAACAATTCAGCCATCCTGGGAAACAAGAACCTAGACTACTTTTGCCTGTTATCAACATTGATACCGGCAAGACATTGGTTCCACAATTTCCAAGAATTTCAAGAACGTTTAACTTTAATTTTCAGGTCAGATAACAAAGTAAAAGAAACACTTTTTTTAAACAATGGAAACTCCAGGTACGAATATAAACTCTGTAAGAAAAGACAGATTGCTACATACCGTAAAGAAGATAAGTCACGTTGCAGACAGGCACAATTAAAAGACACTCACATATAGCTTTTGCCTACAGCTTTCAACACACACACACACACACACACACACACACACACACACACACACACACAAAAGCAAGCTCACCTCATGCACACACAACCGTCGACTCTGGCATCTCAGTCCGGAGATGCTAGAGTTAGCAGTTTTTGTGTGTGTGTGTGTGTGTGTGTGTGTGTGTGTGTGTGTGTGTGTGTGTGTGTCTTCACTGACGAAGGCTGTGACCGAAACCTATATGTGAGTGTGCATGTCTTTTAATCATGCGTGTCTGCAGCTTGACGTGTCTTCTTTACAGTAAGTGGCAATCTATCTTTTCCTACATTGTTCAAGTACTTTTTTTGTGTGATGTAACTACAAATAAACAAGATCCTGCAATTACAATGAAAAATGCTGTTTTACAAACTACATATAACCATACACGTAACACTATTTAAACAGTAATGTTCAAAAATATATTTACGAGTTAAGATTGATCATTTATCTGTCTGGTGACAGTGTTGTACAGTGCTAAGTGAGCTCAGTTTATCACTATTGTCACTAGATGGCAGAAGCGTGCCATGCTTGCTTTGACACCTCACTGCCTTCTATGTATTGTTATCCATCTATGCATGGCTAATCCTTGTAACACAAAAAATAATGAATTTATATTAATGAACTGAAACAGTTTATATAAGGTGGTAATGATACGTGTATTGTTACATGTCTTTTTTCCTTTGCTCTATTTGAGAGTGGAGCAGAAAGGGAAATAACCAGTAGCAGTCCAAGGTCCCTCTGCCATGCACTATATGTGGCTTCCGGAGTATGTATGCAGAAATAGATGTAGGTGGTGGTTGTTAGTGTTTAACGTCCCGTCGACAACGAGGTCATTAGAGACGCAGCGCAAGCTCGAGTTAGGGAAGGATTGGGAAGGAAATCGGCCGTGCCCTTTCAAAGGAACCATCCCGGTATTTGCCTGAAACAATTTAGGGAAATCACGGAAAACCTAAATCAGGATGGCCGGAGACGTGATTGAACCGTCATCCTCCCGAATGCGAGTCCAGTGTGCTAACCACTGCGCCACCTCGCTCGGTGGAAATAGATGTAGATGAATGACTTGCAGTGATACAAGTTACTATCTGTCATGCATCATACACTGCCTTATGAAGTATGTATGTAGATGTAGACGTAAATGTAGTTCTTTTTTGCATCTTGCATTATATGCTTTTATCATGGACGTAACATTTCAGACAAAAAATGTTCAATTCTTGGAGCTCTTTTCAACAATACTAAATTTCCCCATCTTTCTAGCTGATATATGAGTAAGGAAGAATGTGTGTGTGTGTGTGTGTGTGTGTGTGTGTGTGTGTGTGTGTGTGTGTGAGCGTGTGCATGTGCGTGTATTTGTTAGCATGCAATACTATTACATAAATATTTCAAAACAGAAGTATGGGAAGCAAGCTGACAAAAGATAATTATTACAGATAAAAAATAACAAATATAAAATGATAATAATAATAATAATAATAATAATAATAATAATAATAATAAGACGAAGAAGAAGAAGAAAAAGAAAAAGAGGAAGAAGAAGAATTAAATCATACAATGTGAAGTAATGCTGTTTAAAGCTGATTCATACAATACTCATTACCGTAGTAACCAAGTAATACGCGAAACCTATACAAGTAACACAAATATGGCTTTATTCATAAACCTCTAAACAATAATGGAAATAAGCCTCTCGTGACTCAACATTTAACAAGACAAAATAATCATACAGAAGTCACAATGTAAGTGATACACAGAACAGCTACTGTCAGTGGTACAAACTAAAAACACAGTGAGCGTGAGTCAGCACTGCTCCGTGTGTATATTATATAGGTGCGAGTCACCAGTAGGTAGTTCAGCAAGAGTAATAGAAGGCAGATTTCAGACTACCTAACAGATCAAAACGAAAATTTCTGTTCCGACACTGACAATGTTGAGTGTTTATGAAAAAAGTTCAAGGCAATCGTAAAATGCGTTTTAGACAGGTACATGCCGAGTAAAACTGTGAAGGATGGGAAAAACCCACCATGGTACAACAACAAAGTTAGGAAACTACTGCGAAAGCAAAGAGAGCTTCACTCCAAGTTTAAACGCAGCCAAAACCTCTCAGACAAACAGAAGATAAACGATGTCAAAGTTAGCGTAAGGAGGGCTATGCGTGAAGCGTTCAGTGAATTCAAAAGTAAAATTCTATGTACCGACTTGACAGAAAATCCTAGGAAGTTCTGGTCTTACGTTAAATCAGTAAGTGGCTCGAAACAGCATATCCAGACACTCTGGGATGATGATGGCATTGAAACAGAGGATGACACGCGTAAAAATGAAATACTAAACACCTTTTTCCAAAGCTGTTACACAGAGGAAGACAGCACTGCAGTTCCTTCTCTAAATCCTCGCACAAACGAAAAAATGGCTGACATCGAAATAAGTGTCCAAGGAATAGAAAAGCAACTGGAATCACTCAATAGAGGAAAGACCACTGGACCTGACAGGATACCAATTCGATTCTACACAGAGTACACGAAAGAACTTGCCCCCCTTCTAACAGCCGTGTACTGCAAGTCTCTAGAGGAACGGAGGGTTCCAAATGATTGGAAAAGAGCACAGGTAGTCCCAGTCTTCAAGAAGGGTCGTCGAGCAGATGCGCAAAACTATAGACCTATATCTCTGACGTCGATCTGTTGTAGAATTTTAGAACATGTTTTTTACTCGAGTATCATGTCGTTTTTGGAAACCCAGAATCTACTATGTAGGAATCAACATGGATTCCGGAAACAGCGATCGTGTGAGACCCAACTCGCTTTATTTGTTCATGAGACCCAGAAAATATTAGATACAGGCTCCCAGGTAGATGCTATTTTTCTTGACTTCCGGAAGGCATTCGATACAGTTCCGCACTGTCGCCTGATAAACAAAGTAAGAGCCTACGGAATATCAGACCAGCTGTGTGGCTGGATTGAAGAGTTTTTAGCAAACAGAACACAGCATGTTGTTATCAATGGAGAGACGTCTACAGACATTCAAGTAACCTCTAGCGTGCCACAGGGGAGTGTTATGGGACCATTGCTTTTCACAATATATATAAATGACCTAGTAGATAGTGTCGGAAGTCCCATGCAGGTTTTCGCGGATGATGCTGTAGTATACAGAGAAGTTGCAGCATTAGAAAATTGTAGCGAAATGCAGGAAGATCTGCAGCGGATAGGCACTTGGTGCAGGGAGTGGCAACTGTCCTTTAACATAGACAAATGTAATGTATTGCGAATACATAGAAAGAAGGATCCTTTATTGTATGATTATATGATAGCGGAACAAACACTGGTAGCAGTTACTTCTGTAAAATATCTGGGAGTATGCGTGCGGAGCGATTTGAAGTGGAATGATCATATAAAATTAATTGTTGGTAAGGCGAGTACCAGGTTGAGGTTCATTGGGAGAGTGCTTGGAAAATGTGGACTATCAACAAAGGAAGTGGCTTACAAAACACTCGTTCGACCTATACTTGAGTATTGCTCATCAGTGTGGGATCCGTACCAGATCGGTTTGACGGAGAAGATAGAGAAGATCCAAAGAAGAGCGGCGCGTTTCGTCACAGGGTTATTTGGTAACCGTGATAGCGTTACGGAGATGTTTAATAAACTCAAGTGGCAGACTCTGCAAGACAGGCACTCTGCATCGCGGTGTAGATTGCTCGCCAGGTTTCGAGAGGGTGCGTTTCTGGATGAGGTATCGAATATATTGCTTCCCCCTACTTATACCTCCCGAGGAGATCACGAATGTAAAATTAGAGAGATTAGAGCGCGCACGGAGGGTTTCAGACAGTCGTTCTTCCCGCGAACCATACGTGACTGGAACAGGAAAGGGAGGTAATGACAGTGGCACGTAAAGTGCCCTCCGCCACACACCGTTGGGTGGCTTGCGGAGTATAAATGTAGATGTAGATGTAGTAGAGACTGTGCCATGTGCATGATTTCTACAGGCAGCCTCTAGTTAATGGCTCGTGCTAACACAGTTGGCAGTTGATCAAATACATATGTGCGGCAACACTAATCCTTGGTGCGCTCTCACTCACATGCAAAAGTAGCCGGTTGCAGCACATATCTCTCTCATGTGAAGAGGTTGCCCAGGCAAAGGAGGAGATGCCAGTGGCCTGACGAGAGAGATATCCATTGGATCCAGAGGGGCATCATCCAGTCCCTATGGAGGGGCTGGGACGATGTGCTGGGTGGGCACCAAAGCGTAGGGCTGGAATGCACGGAGATGTGGGCACACACAAGGGTGGTGAGCCCACGCGGCACCTGATGACAGCACCAGGGAGGAAGGAGCATCACCATATCTGTATCGTCATCAGCAAGTAGCTCCCAGTGCAGAGGAGATGGGGCTGGACCCATCAGCGACAATTGGCCGACGCGGTGACAATGAGGGGTCCAGTGGACATGGTCCGAATGGAACATCAGGATGTGGCAACAGATTCAGGCTAGAGAGACCTGCATCCAGCACCAGAAAGCTGGAGGAGGCAGCCAATGGAATGGGAGCACCTCCACAGCAAGTGATGACAGGCTCAAAGTGGAGGGCAGCAGGGCGTCAGTGGCACTGGGGGCTGCACATATGAACCTGTAGCTTCTGGCGGCAAGTGGAGGTGTAGCTGATTAAAGTAGAATGCCATAGCGTGCTGGCTGTATGGATGACACAAAGACGGCATCCCTGGCAGTGGAAAACAGTGGCTGGTATCCACTTGGGCCGGCGACCAAACCCTCGTGCCCACACTAGCAATCTCAACATGAAGCGGGCAGATGAATTCAACTGCGGCAGGTGCGGTGCAGGCTGCGGGAGGTGAAGGAGTGTGCGTGGTTGCCGACTGTGAAGCAATTCAGCTGGTCTCAGCTCCCTCATAGGTGTGAAATGGCAGGTGCTCAGAAAACTGAGAAGGCGTTCTCCTAGCGACATATCCACAAACTTTTTTATTTGAGACTCGCACATACATACTAGCCGTTCTGCCTCACCATTTAGTTGAGGGTGGAATGGTGGAGCACTGAAATTACGAATGCAGTGACAGGAACAAAACAATTGAAAGGTCTGAGAAACAAACAGGGGCCCCATTATCAGTAAGTAAGGTACAAGGTAACTCCTTAATACAAAAAAAACCCTCAAAAGTGTACTAATTGTGACCTCAGCCGACATCGATGCACACCACAGAATGTAAGAAAACCAGGAAAATGCATCCACAATGAAGAGCCAATGGGAACTCAAGAAGGGACCACAAAGTCTACATGAATGCGTTCACACGGCTGGCATGGAGTGGAACGGGGGGACAGGGAGACCCTGGAAGCTGTCTATTGCCCAGATACATTGCCCCAAAGCCGCTATAAAAACAACATTTTGCCATCAATGTTTCCTAGCTACCAGCTAAGTGTGCCAAACTTCCATACGGCCTGATGGAGGAGGTGTAGAACCTCGTGCCATCACATGGCGGGAATGAGTACTCTTCCACGGACAACAGCAAAACATCGTTAAAAACACACAGGTGATACCTTAAGGAAAAATACAGGCCCAGGGGGTCTGAAGCCCGACCCGGTGGTTTATCTGGCCAGCCCTGTTGAATAAACTGAACCACCTGGCAGAGAACCGAGTCGGCGACAATGGCAGCTGCTACGTGCGAGCTGGCAATTGGGAAACCCTCCACCACGTCCTGCATTTCAGTATCAAATTGGTGGAAGCAAAACAATTCTCCACAATCAAAGTCAGAATCAGACCCTACAGGAAGGCAGGACAAGGTATCCGCATTGGCATGTTTAGATGTAGGTGGTGTGCTGCCTTGCGAGGCAAGGAACCATGAAGGTACAAGGAAACCTAAGGTTTATGGTCAGTAATTAGGTGAAACTTAGAGAGAGAGAGTGAGAAGGAAAGGGAGAGAGGGAGAGAGGGAGAGAGAGAGAGAGAGAGAGAGAGAGAGAGAGAGAGAGAGAGAGAGACTAAAGAAAAAACATGAAATTTCTGGAGAGCATAGACTATGACAAGTGCTTCTTTTTCTACCCAAGAGTAATGCTGCTGGGCCGGAACATGAGATTCAGAGGCGAAGCACAAGGTCATTGAGAGCTGTTAGTGTATCAATGCACTAGGACTGTGTTGGGGCTGTAATGTAGGGCATTAATCACCAAAACTATGAGCTGGTCAGGAAAGAATGTAGCTACACAAGGAATGCAATGGGTGGACCAATGTGGCTGCAACAGGCAGGAATTTTTGGTAGTATGCTACCCTCCCTAAGAAGGGTCGAAGCTCCTTTTTAGATGAGGGGAGGTATGGTCTAGAAAAGGACAAAATCCATCACGTGAGACCTCAAACCCCAAATACACAATAGCAGGTTTAAATAGATTTCGTGAGGTTACTCCGTAGGCCTGTGAACCATAGGACAGAAAAAGTGGGCAATTTTTTCAACTGATTGGCCGTGGAGGAGTCCTTGACAACCACACTATCCACATAATTAAAGCAACCCAAGACAGGCATAGTCAATTTCTCTAAATCATTGTAAAATAGCAGGGGCACTAGCCACACCAAGAGTAAAGTGCAAATATTAAGAGAGACCAAAAGGAGTATTCAAAACCGAAACTCACTGAGACTCTTCCTTCACAGGAACCTGCAGATGCGCTTCAGACAAATCAATTTTAGAAAGTACTGGCCATTTGATATTTTCACCAACTGTTCCTTCTGGCATGGAAGAGGTTAACTATCCACAAATGACAGCGCATTGGCAGTAGTACTGAAATCACTGATGGCTTCCAAACTACAACTAGTGGAGACAACAATTCACTAGCCGTAACAGGATGCATCACCCCAAGAGATGGACATCTGTGCAATTCTGCTTTCACCTGATCTTTCAGGGCAACAGGAATAGGGTGCGCACAGCAAAAACTAGGCCGAGCCATGGATTCGAAATGAATAAGAGCAGGAAAATTTGTAGCAGACCACATACCCTTCCAAAAACAAGTCCAAAAACTCCTCACACAGTGTTTCCAATTGAGAACACAGTACCTGATTGGATACAAGGTGAACTGCATTGGTGATGTTGTTGTGATATTCAGTCCTGAGACTGGTTTGATGCAGCTCTCCATGCTACTCTATCCTGTGCAAGCTTCTTCATCTCCCAGTACCTACTGCAGCCTACATCCTTCTGAATCTGTTTAGTGTATTCATCTCTTGGTCTCCCTCTACGATTTTTACCCTCCACGCTGTCCTCCAATACTAAATTGGTGATCCCTTGATGCCTCAGAACGTGTCCTACCAACCAATCCCTTCTTCTAGTCAAGTTGTGCCACAAACTCCTCTTCTCCCCAATCCTATTCAATACCTCTTCATTAGTTATGTGATCTACCCATCTAATCTTCAGCATTCTTCTGTATCACCACATTTTGAAAGCTTCTACTCTCTTCTTGTCCAAACTATTTATCGTCCATGTTTCACTTCCATACATGGCTACACTCCATACAAATACTTTCAGAAATGATTACCTGACACTTAAATCTATACTCGATGTTAACAAATTTCTCTCCTTCTGAAACGCTTTCCTTGCCATTGCCAGTCTACATTTTATATCCTCTGTACTTCGACAATCATCAGTTATTTTGCTCCCCAAATAGCAAAACTCCTTTACTACTTGAAGTGTCTCATTTCCTAATCTAATTCACTCAGTATCACCCGACTTAATCCAACTACATTCCATCATCCTCGTTTTTCTTTTGTTGATGTTCATCTTATATCCTCTTTTCAAGACACTATCCATTCCGTTCAACTGCTCTTCCAGGTCCTTTGCTGTCTCTGACAGAATTACAATGTCATCGGCGAACCTCAAAGTTTATATTTCCTCTCCATGGATTTTAATACCTACTCCGAATTTTTCTTTTGTTTCCTTTACTGCTTGCTCAATATACAGATTGAATAACATAAGGGAGAGGTTACAACCCTGTCTCACTCCCTTCCCAACCACTGCTTCCCTTTCATGTCCCTTGACTCTTATAACTGCCATCTAGTTTCTGTACAAATTGTAAATAGCCTTTCGCTCCCTGTATTTTACCCCTGCCACCTTCAGATTTTGAAAGAGAGTATTCCAGTCAACACTGTCAAAAGCTTTCTCTAAATCTACAAATGTTAGAAACATAGGTTTGCCTTTCCTTAATCTAGCTTCTAAGATAAGTTGTAGGGTCAGTATTGCCTCACGTGTTCCAATATTTCTACGTAATCCAAACTGATCTTCCCTGAGGTTGGTCTATACCAGTTTCTCCATTCGTCAGTAAAGAATTCACATAAGTTTTTTGCAGCCGTGACTTATTAAACTGATAGTTCAGTACTTTTCACATCTGTCAACACGTGCTTTCTTTGGGATTGGAATTATTATATTCTTCTTGAAGTCTGAGGGTATTTCCTCTGTCTCAGACATGAAGTCAATACCGTCACTGCGCGATAGAGAATAGAAATGTTACCAATGATGGTGCCACTAAAGCAGAGTTACTAAATACAGTTTTCCGTAATTCCTTTACAAAAGAAGATGAAGTAAATATTCCAAAATTCGAAACCAGAACAGCTATTAGCATGAGTGACATAAAAGTAGGTGTCTAGGTATCTTAGGTGTTGTGAAACAACTCAAATCACTTAAAGGCAAGTCTTCTGGTCCAGATGGTATACCAATCAGGTTTCTTTCAGAGTATGCAGACACAATAGCACCTTTCTTAGCAAAAATATACAACCGCTTATTTGACGAAAGGCCTGTTCCTAAAGACTGGAAAGTAGCACAGGTCACACCAATATTCAAGAAAGGAAATAGGAGTAACCCATTGAATTCCAGTCCCATATCATTTACCTCAATTTGCAGTAAGATTTTGGAGCATATACTGTAATCTAACATTATCAATCACCTTGAAGAAAATGACTTATTGATACATAACCAACGCGGATTCAGTAAATATTGTTCTTGTGCAACACAGCTAGCTCTTTATTCCCATGAAGTAATGAGCGCTGTCACAAGGAATCTCAGATCAATTCCACATTCCTAGATTTCCAGAAGGCTTTTGATACCGTTCCTCACAAGTGACTATTAATCAAACTGCGTGCATATGGATTATCGTCTCAGTTGTGTGACTGGATTCGTGATTTACTCTCAGAGAGGTCACAGTTCGTAGTGATAGACGGTAAACCATCGAGTAGAACAGAAGTGATATCTGGCGTTCCGCAAGGTAGTGTCATAGGCCCTCTGCTGTTCCTGATTTACGTAAATGATCTAGGTGATAATCTGAGCACCCCCTTAGATTGTTTGCATATGACACTATAATTTACCATCCAGTAAAATCATCAGACGATCAATTCCAATTACAAAATGATCTAGAGAGAATTTCTGTATGGTGCGAAAAGTGGCAATTGGCACTAAACAAAGAAAAGTGCGCGGTCATCCGCGTGGATACTACAATAAATCCAATAAATTTTCGGTATACGATAAATCACACAAATCTAAGGGCTGTCAATTCAACTAAATACCAAGGAATTACAATTATGAGCAACTTAAATTGGAAACACCACATAGATAATATTGTGGGAAAGGCAAAACAAAGAATGCGCTTTGTTGGCAGAACACTTAGAAGATGTGACAAACTCACTAAAGAGACCTCCTACATAACACTTGTCCGTCCTCTGCTGAAATATTGCTGCATGATGTGGGATCCTTACCAGGTAGGATTGACGGAGGACATCGAAAAAGTGCAAAGAAAGGCAGTTCATTTTGTGCCATCGTGAAATAGGGGTGAGAGTGTCACTGATATGATATGCAAGTTGGGGTGGCAGTCACTGAAACAAAGACTGTTTTCTTTGCAGCGATGTCTATTTACGAAATTTCAATAACCAACTTTCTCTTCCGAACGCAAAAATATTTTGCTGACACTCACCTATGTAGGGAGAAATGATCATCGTAACAAAATAAGAGAAATCAGAGCTCGAACGGAAAGATTTAGGTGTTCCTTTTCCCCACGCACCATTCAAGAGTGGAATGGTAGAGAAGTAGTATGAAAATGGTTCGATGAACCCTCTGCCAGGCACTTAAGTGTGAATTGCAGAGTAACCATGTAGATGTAGATGTTAATAAGTGGTCCCAAGTCATGTCCAAAAATTACCCCTTAATCATCACAGAAGCATCTTGGCCTGACTTATCATCCATGCATTGAGGGTTAAATACTTCACTGTGCTGTTGGTGGACTCTGCACCTTGCATCATTTGAAAAAGAGGTAAAATCTTAATGTGTCGGACCACATTAAGATTTCTGTCAGTTACTGTCTGGTTCCCTCGTTTGCAGCTTTTTGGGCTTCTGTGACTAATGGCCTTTTGTGAGGTACACGATTCCAAGTGTCCATCACACGTTGTTCCTTTTGCAGTATTCACTGGTTTAGATAGACCTACATTGAGTCACAGCAGCAATTCCTGTCTGGTTCAAAACTGACTGTCATTAACAATGCTTGACACTACTATCTGGCCCATGTTGGCTGGGATCTCTTTACAACAACTGTTCTTAGGTCGTGGCTGCAAATGGTACACCATTCATTGTAGACACATCGTACAAACTGCGTCAACACTCCAAAAAAATTGGACACCTTCATCCACCATGGGGTCGTGGGCATGTCCAAATCTGACAGCTGCTTTCTGCAATTCTATAAGCTATCCACATCAGTCTAACTTACAGCGCTGATTTTGAATGATCGACTGACCTACAACACCACTTCAATGCCATGACTTATGTCACTGGTACAGTGTCACATGTTCGCCTGGTGTCAGTTTTACACCCTCTGGACCACTACAAAGTGGCCAGTGTGCACTTTTAATGGGGTGACTCATATTTTGCCCAGTAACCTTATTTGGGACACTGTGGTGAATAGCCCGGACAATGAGATGTATGAAGACCAACATTTCCAAATTATAGATTGGGCAGGGAAAGTTCTGGTACAATGTAGTTGCAAAGGTAGGTAGGTAGGTAGGTAGGTAGGTAGGTAGGTGTGTGTGTGTGTGTGTGTGTGTGTGTGTGTGTGTGTGTGTGTGTGTGTGTGTGTGTGTGTGTGTGTCGCTGGAACTGAAATTATGGCTGTTACATAACAAACTTATATTTGTTTGGAATTTCACTTCTGAATACTACCAGCCCTTTGATAATTCACAATAACAAGATATCAGATCTGACAAGTTGCAGTCTGAGCAGCCAATTTTCAGAGTATAAAATTAAAAAAATTAAAACTGTAATAAAATGACTGGTAAGTGAACTTACAGCATCAAATTTATCCCAAGCTGCATAATCATATGAAGGAATTTTTTTAGGTTTGTCCTGTTTCCTGTTATCTTCTGTTCCTGTATGGGTACCTGTTGAACTTCGCTTTACTTTAGACCGGACTGGAGTAGCATCCTAGAAAAAGAAGGAAATATTTGCTGGCAATAGAAAATAAAACTGGGAATCTAAGACATTTACAGAATGTTTATTCAACATGACACCCACAGAGCTCACTCAACTGATGACCAGCACTCAAATGTGGCAGTTATGATAAGAGGATGGCAGTAACATTCAGAGAGTACTACATTCAGCTGAAATGAACAACTGTATACAAAAAGCTTGATTCAAAGTAAAGGCTATAGCCATATCGAGCTTACAATTGTGCCGAGTTTGACAGTGTATTTAATGATAAAGGGGCCTTGCAGAGAAAGCCCACCATTAGACTGAACACCATGAGCATACAGAGGAAAGTAACAACAGGATACCTAGGGACACACCTCAACAAACGACTGACATTCAACAAGTACATAAGACTTATAACTGTAAAAGCAACAAGATTAATGCACAAAGTCACTGCGCTGAACTCAACTCGCTACAGACTGCCTTTGCAGACACTGCAAATGTATCATACAGCCCTCTTTGAATCTGTAAAGTGTTTCGCAGCAAGTGCCTGGGCACATCGACTGTCACTCATGACTCAAAAAATCATTGTGAGGTGTGGACAAAGAGGTGTATTGCTCAAAATATTAAGGGCATTAGGGGCATTTGGCACTACATCCATCGAAGCCCTATGCATTGTACTTGCAACATACCCTACTGACATAACCATCAGACACGAGCTGCACTGTACTGGCTCAAAAGAGAAAGACTGGATAAAGTATATGAGATAACAAGGGAGCATATTGCAGAAAAATGCCAATTAAATCTTTGGAAGGGGGATGGTTGGGGCTCAGACACATTGACCCAAGCCGTGGTATGGTATACCTCCTGAATGGCCATGACCCTTACCCTACACACCTGCACCACTTTTGCCTTAGCCGAAGTGATTTTTGTGAATGTGGGCGATATGAATCTCCCGAACACATAACATTAAAATCGTGTACACACACACACACACACACACACACACACACACACACACACACACACGCAAGCCTGACACCAGAAAACTAAGACATAGGGCAAGCTTTAAGAGACCCAAATAATTGGAACATACTTAACACATCACTGATGAAATATCGATAGTGCTACACAAGACTTATAAGCAGCAATGACCTTTTACAGGAACACAATCCGAAACACACACTACTCGATAACATGATGCATGGGACAGCAGAGATACAAACACTGATATGCAAACAAATAAACATATAGATACTGATGATATGAATACTCCGATATCACCAGATACATATAAGGCATAGTAGCAGATCACTCGACTTCAACAATACTACAGATAATACAAACATGGAATTTAGAAATAAGTTAGCATAGAAATAAAACAATGGATTTTCCTGTTTGTACAAGTACAGCAAGGACTTATTTAGTTCTTTGGATCATTATTTGCAAACATGTAAATATATAGTTTGTAAAATGTGTAAGATGCAAACTGTAAAATGTGAACTTTGTAAAATTGTGCATAAACATTCATATGCAGTATAATAAAATATAAATACACATACACAAACGCACAACATAGAGACGAAGCACCCTATGGCGAGGTGAGGCTTCAGGTCATCTCTCGAGGCTCCTCTCCTGCTTACGGCACAGTTAAGTGGAGGAAGCAATTGTAGTAACAAATAATACTGTCATACCTCATACACAACTCACGTAGAGTTAACATCACAACATACATACGTATAGTAGTACCTCTAGTAGAATAAAATAAGCTAATTCAGGTGAAACAGGCTTGAAGTATTTACCAAAGCCCTCCCACTTCAAATAGCTAGGTAAAGGAACCACTTTTGCTATGCCCCTTCATGTATTATTTTCTTCTTAAGAATAAGTAATTTTATTTTCCAATTGTACTTATGTATTCTGTGGTCTTTTTTGCTTTGCTTTTATTTTTTAACTAACAATTTAATTGTATGAAAAACAAGAAAAGTACTAAAAGCCTGGAAACTGTATAGTTTGTTGTAGCAAAGACCCATTATAGTTACCAAGATGATGGGTCACTCTGTGATGTTAATAAATAAATAAAGAATTCAAAATACCCTACCTTTGTATGTTCACTGTGAAATGGTAGCTACCTTCAACTGAGCTTGCATAGGTCGCAACTATACTACTACATCAATAGGCTAGTAAGGTTGTTGAGTAGTATAAAGACTGTGTTTTCACTTTAAAAAAAGTGAAAACAAGACGAAAGATTTATCTTTGCTGTACTAACATCAAGCACAAAAACTTCCAGTGTGGATATAATGAGCAGGAATATCAAAACACCGAAAGACCGAACTGAGTTTCTTGACTAATTCCACTGGAAATATTAATATTAATGTTAAATATTAGTAACTGATACAAGTAGAGATCGGATTTTTACATATTTGCACACTGCATTCCTTGACAGTTACACGTATGCATGTAAGGAATAAATTCATTCCAAGTTGTAAGGAATTTACTACTGAAGTTTTATAGGGTGTATAAATGAATATATAAGGGGTTAATGAATATGTTTAACTAATTTATGCATATATTTTACTTCTTCAACAATTATTCTCGAAACACAAATATTTCACCATGATATTTTAAGAGGAAGGGAAACACCAAAGCAAATTTTTTTACTGCTCTGTTTGTGTAGAAGAGCTGTTATTTATCAAGTATCTAAATCCATAAAAGTGTCAGGAAATGAGAAGAACATAGCTATCAACAATGAGTGGTTCCTTTATAAAGTATAAAAAAATTTGGGCTCAACAACTTGACATAAACTGAATGGTGTTCAATAATCACATGGCAAATATTTAAAAGTTTGGTGCAGCCATTGCATCATAAAACACACTACAGTTTGGATTACGTTACATATGAAGCCATCTGTTGCAATATTAACATTTCCAAGAATTAAAAAGTGCCACGTTCAGTTAATTTTTAAATTTGTAACTAATGTGCTGTTACTCATAATTTCTGCAGTGTGAGAGGGAGGAAACAGAACATTATAATGCTGAAGGAGAAGAGCAGTAAGGCTTATTTGTTTGAACATTGGATTGATAGAAGTCCTACTCTTACAACAGATGGAGATACAGTACTGTGTCAAGTGTATGAAAAACGTAAGTTTTATTTTGTATTTTCAGAATATCTTAAAAATCAATATATGATTTTCATTTTAGTGATCATCATTTTTATTTAACTAACATAAACTCACATTATTGTTATACTACTGTTATAAGTGCCCTGCAACAAAAAATTCCAGATTACGAAAAGTACTAAGATCCAAACTTTACCAGCAGCATTTCCTGCAATGACAATTTTTTTGAAGGATATCTGGAAAGCATTAGTTTCAGCCCATGCCCCTTTGAATAAGTTAAATAATGTAGAATTTTGAACATTCCAGGAAAAAATATTCTGAACAAAAAGTTCCTGATGAATAAACAATAAGGAGAAACTACCTCAGAAAAAATTATGAAGAAGTAAGTTTAAAAATTTATTTAATGAAATTAGTTTGTGTGTCAACTGCCCCCCCCCCCCCCCAATACTTTGTGTTTTAAATAATTTGTTAATTATTTAAAACTTTTTAAAGTATTATACAAAAATATTTTAAGGTGGATATGTGAAATTATGTATGGTCTGTAGTGGAATGGAGTTTAATTTCATTTAGTTTATGATTAAGAAACATTTTTATAAACTTTTTAAATTTGGTGCCACACCAAAAGTGAGACCCCAAATTACACCCCCGATCTTACTACTTTTCAACAAACTAATTCTTTTCAGGTAATACAAGAAATAAGAGACAATCTTGATGGCTCAAGCTTGTGGTTGTCTGTAAATGAAACAACCAACATATGTATAAAATTTACTGCTGATGTCACTGTGGGGAAAATGATGAAATGAACCAAGAACATCCCATCTCTCTTTCTCCAAGGTACTGAAAGAAACAAACCATTCAATGATTGCCAAGGTCGTTCATGATGCATAGGTGCAACAGCATGCAAGATTTAGGCTGCTAAAGTTTTGCAGGTATTTTATCTTAAAGCAGTTCGTATGATTTCTTTAGTACATACTCTTCACCAGCTGGCAGAGGAAACTCAAGCAAATTTTCCAAAGTGCCTTAATTTCCTCCATGAAAAAAGTGTCTGTTAAGGTGCCATCAAGAATGAAGTTATTTACTGATATGATGGAAGATACTCATTTACCCCCAGAGCCAATCATCAAGAGATGGCGAACATGACTGAAGCAGCTCTATATTATAGAGATAATTTAGAATATGTGAAAAAGGTGCTTGATGTGATGTACAAAAATGAAGCAGTGCAAGTATCCCTGCTGCAGTTAGTGCTTGCAATGAGAAGAGTATTCAGAGTAAATTAGTGTTTATTAAGACATATTTTAATAAACTCATAGCTATAATCACACTCTTTTTCTTATCATTTATTCTGCACTAGCAGGGTCTGCTTGTTGACACATCTGTCTATATTTGGGTCTGGCAAGGGCATCTTCATATGTGGCATTGATAAATTCCAAACACTTCTTGACACAGTCCATCTATCTTGTCTTAGGTCTGCTTTACTGCACATGACGTGTCTGTATCATCTTAACCTGCTTTCCCGTAGTTTGTCTGAGATGGCTGCAACTCCAAGTCGCTGCCAAACATTGACGTTTGTTGCATGGTCAAATCAGATAAGCCAAAGGGACCATCAGAGCATTTGCATTTTCATCATGTGGAGAGCCTGCTCATGCTTCGTTGTCGTTGACCAACATTCTGACCTATCAAGTGTGACTGGGCATACTACAGTCCTATAAACCATTGACTTAAGGCATAAAGACATACAGTGATCACACAAGATGCCAGTCGCCTGGCACCATTTCATCCAGACTGTGTTAACACAGGCACGGACATCTGGAAGACTTTTACTATCATTGCATATGAGTGAGCCAAGATATCTGAATTGAGTAATTCAGGTCTTTTCCACTGACTTTGATGGTCCCATCAGTTTGAATACCACACTCCAAGTAGTCTTCTTGGTATTCAGTTGGAGGCCAAACCTGCGAAGTCATTGATTCCATTGCTGCTGAGTCTGCTCCTGGAGATCTTCATGGTGTTTGCCTGCCAGCAAAACAATATCAGCGTATAGGAGTGACCAAGGGTGGGGTGACCGTAAGTCGTACATCACAGTGACCATACAGAGGATAAATAGTAGGGGTAACACTACTGAACCTTGATGTACTCCGACACTGTAGTAAAAGTGGGTGATGTTCCCACTGTACATCGGACATTACTGGAGACATTTTGATATAGCAGTTGGACCCGTCAGACAAAAGCTTCACGAACACTGAGAGACCATAATGCACGTCGAATACGTTGATGTGGGACACGGTCAAAGACCTTTTTGAGACCTACGAATGACATATGAGTATCCTTGTTTTTCTCATGGTGTTTTACACTAAGTAACTGAGTGGCATGAATGGCACCTGTAGTTCCACTTCCTTTGATAAGCCTGCATTGGTTTGGAGTGATACAAACAATCGCACGGAGCCCCTGGAGTCTATAACACGCTCAAAGCAGTCAAATTGGTCGGTACTGCGAGCATTCTGTCGCATCACCTTTCCCCGCCCAGATTGGCTGTGTAACACTAGTTGTCCAGACTGTTGGGACTATATCCTCATCAATGATTCTGCTGAAGTGGACAGTACGAATTGTGGCAACTTTGTGGCCAAGGATTCTCCATACTTCCACTGGAATGTCATCAGGGCCAGTAGCCTTCCCATTTTTCGACTTCTTAACCACTTCCTTGAACTCCTGGATGCTAATTGGTAGTACAGGTCCAGCAACTGGATCAGCAATCAGTATTGGAGGATGGTCAAATTTCTCATAGCTGATTTTGGAGAACTAATCACTTCATCTGCGGAGAATGTTGACTGTGTCTCGAAGGAGTCAATGGTCTTTGTCCTTTATGTGTCTGACATGGCCAATGTCCAGAGTGGCTTGGTGGCGTGCTTTGGCAAGGTGATAAATTTTATTTACTCCTTCTGTTGTGTCTAGTTCATCACAAATATGGCCATAGTAAGATGATTTGGCTGCTGCAAGTGCTTTCTTGGCAGCCAATTTTTGCTTCTTGTGGTGTTGTATATCTTCATTAATGCAGAACTGGGACCATACTTCAAAATATTTCTTCTTCTACCTCACAGCTGCATGCGTGCCTTCATTCCACCATAAGACTTCTTTATTGGTTGCTCATTTGCTGTACAGTGAGCTTGGCTAGTGATGCTGTTCCATATGCCTTCTACTGGCTGGTCCGTTGTTGGGGAAATTTTTTTTTTCTTTTTTTTTTTTGGGGGGTGGGGTGGGGGGGTGGGGGGGGAGCGCACAACTACAGTGGTCATTAGTGCCCAGACTAGGTTATGAATGCACTGCGAGGCACAAGGTTAAAACAGCAACTAAAAAGGACAACACTAAAAAATGCACATTAACAGGCAAGAGATTAAAAGAAAACGGCATAATCAAATGTCCTTAGACAGGTTTGTCAAGTAGATAAAACGAAGAACGCGAGCAGCTGCTCCTGGGTCATCCACTAAAATGGCATCCAGAGTACATGGCTGGCCAAGATCAATGCGCAGTGTATTAAAATTCGGACAGGGCGTTAAAATATGGCGTACCGTCAGCAATTGCCCACATGGCAGAATGGCGCCGGCGCAGCCATCAGCAGATGGCGATGGCTGAACCGGCAGTGTCCAATTCGTAACCAGGCCAAAACGACCTCCTCCCGTCGAGAAGGGGGTGAAGAGGTCGTCCAAGGCGTGGGGAGAGGTTTCAAGACCCGAAGCTTGTTGTCAGCTTGTGAGCAGCCGAGTTGGACACTTTCTCTTTGACCTGAATTTCCTGTATACAGCATTCATCCTTGTAGATGGGACAGTCGCGGGAGGACGCTGCATGGTCACCCTGACAGTTGACGCAACGAGGAGACGGAAGTGGACAGTCACCCTCATGGGCGTCCCTGCCACAAGTGACACATTTAGCCGCATTAGAACAAGACTGGCGGGTGTGATTAAAACGCGGACACTGGTAGCAGCGCGTAGGTGCCGGGACATAGGGGAGAACAGAAATAACCTCATAGCCCGCTTTGATGCGCGACGGCAGCTGAACGCTATCAAAGGTCAAGAAAAGTGTCCAGGTTGGTACAAGGTCATTGTCGACCTCTTTCATGATCCTATGGACAGCCGTCACGCCCTGCTCAGCGAGGAAAGACTGAATCTCCTCGTCAGTCAATCCGTCGAGTGATCTAGTATATACCACACCACGCGACAAATTCAAAGTGCGGTGAGCCTCTACCCGGACAGGGAACGCGTACAGGAGTGTGGCCCGAAGCAGTTTTTGTGCCTGAAAGGCGCTCTCAGTTTCTAACAACAAGGTACCGTTACGCATCCTGGTACAAGACTTGACAGGTCCAGCTATGGCATCTACGCCCTTCTGAATAATGAAAGAGTTGACAGGTGAAAAATCCGTTCCGTCCTCAGATCTACAAACTACGAGGAACTTTGGGGCAGGCGGTAGTACTTTTGTCACTGGCGGCTGGTCAAGTTTCTGTTTTTGGGCAGAAGTCGAGAGAGAAGAAGAAGAGAAATCCATTGCGGAGGAATCCCCCCATGATTGCCAGCGTCTCCAATGGCGTGCTCCTTCCTTGTGGGGACCCTCTCAGAGGGCACTCCCGCCTTAGGTAAATGTTTACACCTCAGGTTACACCTCCCGAGAAACGGACGGAGGGACCAATCGGCATAGTCGGAAGGTGTCAGCTCAGGCAATCACCCCTCCCTGGGCCTGGCCTTTACCAGGGGGTACGTGCGTGCCTTACTTGTCTACCCAGGGCAGGGAATTATGCGTTAGCCCGTCCCCGGCTACGCGTGGGTCGGCCTTCAGGCACGCACAGGGAGGAAAGAAGAAGAGGAAAAAAAAAGGAGAGAGGGAGAGAAAGGACAGACTGTCTCAAATGCCGAGGCAGAGACCATAGGGTGGACAAGAAGGCAAGGAGAAGAAGGCAAGGTAAAAAGTAAGGAAGACAGTGAGAGAGGGAGAAGGACAAAGAAAGGAACCAAACAAAGGAAGGAAGAAACCAGAATAAGCAAGAAACCAAAATGACCACAAATGTAAGTCATGAAACCGTCCGTCTCCGGACGCAGGCGCAAACTACCCCCTTGAGGGGGAGGGACTCCTTTTAGTCATCTCTTACGACAGGCAGGAATACCTCAAGCCTATTCTAACCCCCGGACCCGCAGGGGGAACGATTTGGGTTGTGGATATTCAACTTCAGGCCCATAACAAGAGGCTGATGCTTGGGGGCAATTGATTCTGAGGGGATGACTTTTAAGTCAGTTACCTGCTTCACGTTGCGTCTTCCTGTAAGCGGATAATCGATTTGAGTCTTGTGCCCACCACTTGTATAGGTTATCAGATGTGTACGGCTCTGCTTGAAAAATGCGACCTCTTAGCAACAAATAATCTTGAGCTAATAACAAGCATCAAAATGGGTACATGAATAAGTGAACATAGGGTCGTCATAGCGAGACTGAGTACCGTAACTCCAGAATCCTCCAAAAACAAAAGAAAAACACACCTACTCCAAAAAGCAGATAAAAATTCACAGGATGCTTTCCTGAGAGACTATCTCCTCTCCTTCCAAATTAACAATGTAAGTGTTGATAGATGTGGCTCAAACTCAAAGAAATAGTATTGACAGCAACTGAGAGATTCATATCAAATAAATTAACAAAATATGGAGCTGATCCCCCTTGGTACACAAAACAGGTCAGAACACTGTTGCAGATGAAAAAAGCATGCCAAATTCAAACAAACACAAAATCCCCAAGATTGGCAATCTTTAACAGAAGCTCGAAATTTAGTGCGGACTTCAATTTGAGATGCTTATAATAGTTTCAACAACAAAACTTTGTCTTGAAATGAGACAGAAAATCCGAAGAGGTTCTGGTTGTATGCAAAACATGCTAGTGGCAAGGCAGAATCAACACCTTCTCTGCACAACAGCAATGAAAATACTATTAATGGTAGTGCTGCTAAAGCAGAATTACTGAACACAGTCTTCCGAAATTTCTTCACCAAAGGAGATACAGTAAATATGCCAGAATTCGAAACAAGAGCATCTGCCAACATGAGTAACATAGAAGGAGATATCCTCAAAGCAGTGAAGCAACTTAAATCACCGCACAGGTCACACAAATATTCAAGAAAGGCAATAGGAGTAAGCCACTAAACTCCAGGCCCATGTTACTAACATCAATTTGCAGCACGATTTTGGGACATATATTGTGTTCAAAAATTATGAAATTCCTAGAAGAGAACAGACTATTGAGACACAGTCAGCATATTTAGAAAACTTCTTTCTTGTGAAACACTACTAGCTCTACTCGCACGAAATGTTGAGTGCTCTTGACAAGGAATTTCAAATAGATTCCACATTTCTAGATTTCTAGAAGGCTTTTGACACCATACCTCACAAACAGCTTGCAATCAAATTGCACAATTAAGGAATATCATCTCAGTTATGCAACTAGATTCATGATTTCATGTGAGAGAGGTCACAGTTCATAGCAAATGAAGGAAAGTCATCGGATAAAACTGAAGGGATTTCTGGCATTCCCCTCAGTAGTGCGACAGGCCCTCTGCTGTTCCTTATCTATATAAATGGTCTAGGAGACAATAAATCTACAGACCATAAATTACATTCATACTTTGAAGTGCATGAAAGTCCAAGCTCTGCTCATCAGTAAAGGCAGTAGGAATGAGTTTCTATACCTTGTCATCTGCTGACTCTTCATGTAATAGTTGTTCTTTCCTCTTCATTTCTTCCTCCCAGTTTTTTAAATCCAACATATAATTTTGTACATCCTGAGCATTATCACGAATCTGTTTTTGTAACACGATAGGATCCATCTCAACATGAAAAAACCTGTAAGGATCAATTACTCAGCACATACAACATGTGAATGTTCCTGTAAATGTGGTTTGTAAACATTAATTATATATCTCACTTAATAATATATTCACTCTTTAAAACAATACAAATAAAACAGCATAAAACTACACCTAAGGTACATAGGCAGGTAGGTAGTTAACATCTTAAGAGAAAGTGGTACAGGATAACGACTTACATGAGAGAAACCTCTGAGGAATGCACATAGGACATAAAAAGAAGCAAAAAAGCTCATATACAGGGTGTTACAAAGAGGTACGGCCAAACTTTCAGGAAACATTCCTCACACACAAATAAAGAAAACATGTTATGTGGACATGTGTCCGGAAACGCTTACTTTCCATGTTAGAGCTCATTCTATTACTTCTCTTCAAATCACATTAATCATGGAATGATAACACACAGCAACAGAACGTACCAGCGTGACTTCAAACACTTTGTTACAGGAAATGTTCAAAATGTCCTCCGTTACCGAGGATACATGCATCCACCCTCTGTCGCATGGAATCCCTGATGCGCTGATGCAGGCGTGGAGAATGGCGTATTGTATCACAGCCGTCCACAATACGAGCATGAAGAGTCTCTACCTTTGGTACCGGCATTGCGTAGACAAGAGCTTTCAAATGCCCCCATAAATGAAAGTTAAGAGGGTTGAGGTCAGGAGAGCGTGGAGGCCATGGAACCGGTCCGCCTCTACCAATCCATCGGTCACCGAATCTGTTGTTGAGAAGCGTACTAACACTTCAACTGAAATGTGCAGGAGCTTCATCGTGCATGAACCACATATTGTGTCGTACTTGTAAAAGCACACGTTCTAGCAGCACAGGTAGAGTATCCCGTATGAAATCATGATAACATACTCCATTGAGTGTGGGTGGGAGAACATGGGGCCCAACCAAGACATCACTAACAATGCCTGCCCAAACATTCACAGAAAATCTGTGTTGATGATGTGATTGCACAATTGCGTGCGGATTCTCGTCAGCCCACACATGTTGATTGTGAAAATTTACAATTTGATCACGTTGGAATGAAGCCTCATCCGTAAAGAGGACATTTGCACTGAAATGAGGAATGACACATTGTTGGATGAACCATTCGCGGAAGTGTACCCGTGGAGGCCAATCAGCTGCTGATAGTGCCTGCACACGCTGTACATGGTACGGAAACAACTGGTTCTCCTGTAGCACTCACCATACAGTTACGTGCTCAACTTTACCTTGTACAGCAGCAACTTCTCTGACGCTGACATTAGGGCTATCGTCAACTGCACAAAGCATTGGAAGTGTCCTCGTTGTTCTAAGTCTTCCCCAGTCGCGAGTCATAGGCTGGAATGTTCCATGCTCCCTAAGACGCCGATCAATTGCTTCGAACATCTTCCTGTCGGGGCACCTTCGTTCTGGAAATCTGTCTCGATACAAATGTACCACACCACGGCTATTGCCCCGTGCAAATCCATACATCAAATGGGCATCTGCCAACTCCGCATTTGTAAACATTGCACTGATTGCAAAACCACGTTCGTGATGAACACTAACCTGTTGATGCTACGTACTGATGTGCTTGATGCTAGTGCTGTAGAGCAATGAGTCGCATGTCAACACAAGCACCGAAGTCAACATTACCTTCCTTCAATTGGGCCAACTGGCGGTGAATCGAGGAAGTTCAGTACATACTGACGAAACTAAAATGAGCTCTAACATGGAAATTAAGCGTTTCCGGACACATGTTCACATAACATCTTTTCTTTATTTGTGTGTGAAGAATGTTTCCTGAAAGTTTGGCCGTACATTTTTGTAGCACCCTGTATACATATGGTCAATTTGTTTTTATTTTCTTAAGTACAGACACTTTTTTGTTGTTTAAAAAAATGGTTTAAATGGCTCTGAGCACTATGGGACTCAACTGCTGAGGTCATTAGTCCCCTAGAACTTAGAACTAGTTAAACCTAACTAACCTAAGGACATCACAAACATCCATGCCCGAGGCAGGATTCGAACCTGCGACCGTAGCGGTCTTGCGGTTCCAGACTGCAGCGCCTTTAACCGCACGGCCACTTCGGCCGGCCCTTTTTTTTTTGTCTGCTTCATTTCTGACTTTTTGTTTTCAAATTGGTGCTACTGGCACTTTTTTCTTTTCCGTTCGAATGTTGTATTCTGATGGCTAAATGAAATGCTCTAAATGTCTCCCATTACGTCTAACACAATCTTCTAAACAAAGCATCATGGACTGTCTTAGTCACTACCATATTCCAGATGTCTGAGTATCTTATGAAACCCTTCTTGAACATGTTGATGAAGAATGTCAATATTTGCAATAGATCTTTAGTACACTATGTCATTTAAATACCCCCAAAAATAAAAAATCCAATGGGTTGAATAAAGAGAGTGAGCAGGTCACTATGATGTTGACCCATGGCATAATTTTCTTACTTGCAGAGCCAAATGAGGTGGTGCCCTATTGTGGATGGACATGTTCTGACATCGGTGTAGTCGAATGTCTTCCAGAAAAAAACTGAAATATTCCATTAAGAATTCACTGTGTGATGCTCCTGTCAGTGTTTCATGGAAAAATGAAAGGTCCTATTAATCTGTCTCCAATACTTTTTCGTAAATAAAAACTGCTTTTTCCTGCTGCAACCTAATTTATTTTTCCCAAATTTATTTTGTCTTTTTCTTACTCTAAGGCATCATTTTTTATTACATATTCGTGTAGCACGTAAAGAAATATGAATGTTTTAGCTGGACACTTTTTTCGCTTTGTGATAGATGGCGATGTATTAGTCACAAATGTGTAAGTACGTGGTATCATGTAACATTCAACCAGTGTGGACGGTATTTGCTTCGTGATGTATTACCCATGTTAAAATGGACCGTTTACCAACTGCGGTAAAGGTCGATATCGTGTTGATGTATGGCTATTGTGATCAAAATGCCCAACGGGCGTGTGCTATGTATGCTGCTCGGTATCCTGGATGACATCTTCCAAGTGTCCGGACCGTTCGCCGGATAGTTACGTTATTTAAGGAAACAGGAAGTGTTCAGCCACATATGAAACATCAACCATTACCCGCAACAAATGATGATGCCAAGTAGGTGTTTTAGCTGCTGTCATGGCTAATCCGCACATCAGTAGCAGACAAATTGCGCGAGAATCGCGAATCTCAAAAACGTCAGTGTTGAGAATGCTACATCAACATCGATTGCACCCATACAATATTTCTATGCACCAGGAATTGCATGATGACGACTTTGAACATCGTGTACAGTTCTGCCACTGGGCACAAGAGAAATTACAGGACGATGACAGATTTTTTGCACACGGTCTATTTAGGGACGAAGTGTCATTCACCAACAGCGGTAACGTAAACCGGCATAATATGCACTATTGGGCAGCGGAAAATCCACGATGGCTGCAACAAGTGGAACATCAACGACCTTGGCGGGTTAATGTATGGTGCAGCATTATGGGAGGAAGGATAACTGGCCCCCCATTTTGTCGATGGCAAGCTAAATGGTGCAATGTATGCCGATTTCCTACATAATGTTCTACTGATGTTACTACAAGATGTTTCACTGCATGACAGAATGGCGATGTACTTCCAACATGATGGATGTCCGGCACACAGCTCGCGTGCAGTTGAAGCGGTATTGAATAGCATATTTCATGACACGTGGATTGGTCGTCGAAGCAAAATACCATGGCCTGCACATTCACCAGATCTGACGTCTGCGGATTTCTTTCTGTGGGGAAAGTTGAAAGATATTTGCTATCGTCATCCACCGACAACGCCTGACAACAAGCGTCAGCACATTGTCAATGCATGTGCGAACATTACGGAAGGCGAACTACTCGCTGTTGGGAGGAATGTCGTTACACGTATTGCCACATGCATTGAGGTTGACGGACATCATTTTGAGCATTTATTGCATTAATGTAGTATTTACAGGTAATCACGCTGTAACAGCATGCGTTCTCAGAAATGATAAGTTCACAAAGGTACATGTATCACATTGGAACAACCGAAATAAAATGTTCAAACATACCTACGTTCTGTATTTTAATTTTAAAAACCTACCTGTTACCAACTGTTCGTCTAAAATTGTGAGCCATATGTTTGTGACTATTACAGCGCCATTTATCACAAAGCGAAAAACGTGGTCCAACTATAACACTCATATTTCTTTACGTACTACACGAATATGTAATAAAAAATGGGGGTTCCTATTTTAAAAAACACAATTGATATCCGTTTGACCTATGGCATCTGGTTTCCCCCTTCAAGCTAGACAAGTTTTGTTCTTTGTACTTTTTTCATTTGACGCTTATTTTGTGAGATATTTGGCCCAGTCACGATCAATGGACCACCCTGTATAGTGCTGAATGTACCTACAAAATTACATCATTGGATGACACACAGTTCACGAGATGTGACATCATAAATATTGAGCTGCATGAAGCTGAAACAACAGGGTAAAAGTCGCTAGAGTTACAGGTGAACTATATGTACAAATATGTATGAAACATGTTAAATATGTGTGATATACATAAGTGGGCAAAGCCACGGGTAAAAGTTCTTCCTAAACATCTGGATTTATTTCAACCAAATCTAGTACACATCCTACTTACTATTTGGAGAGAAATACTATGGAGGTATGAACCAGCAGCCTCCTGTTAAAACAACAAAACAGTTTAACATGGCTGGCTGACCATGAGAATAAAAAGGAGAAGCCAGCCACTCTGACAACACATTAAAACCTCCACCCTATAAGCACTTTGGTGGAGGACACAGAGGGACAAAGGACATGCACTAAAACTTTTATAGACTGATAAAACCCACCCTCACGAATAAAACATAAAACTAAATAAGCCGATGAGGCGTTGTCAGATAAAATTAATGGCAATGAGTCCAGTAACCCAAGATTTCGTCACAGAGCAGTCAAAAGTGGGACAGTGCACCAGAATATGGGCCACTGTCAACCAGGCGCCGAATCGAGACTGAGGCAGGTCTTCATGGCACATGAGGTACCCATGGGTCACCCAAGCGTTGACAATGTCTAGCCAGCACAGAACCACAGAGTCTCTCTGAGAGGCCCAAATGGAGAACTGCCACACATTCGTAGTCTCCTTAATGGCAAGCAGTTTGTTGTGCATGCTGAGACTATGCCATTCCGTCTCCCAAAGCCGAAAAACCTGGCGACGTAAAAACAACTTCAGGTCAGTTATTGGAATGCCGATCCCCATAAGTGGTTTCCGTGTAGCCTGTTTGGCCAGCCTGTCAGCAAGTTCATTGTCTGTGATTCCAACATGTCCTGGTGTCCACACAAACACCACTGAGCAACTGGACCATTCCAGGGCATAGATGGACTCCTGGATGGTCACTACCAAAGGATGTCGAGGGTAGCACTGGTCGATAGCTTGTAGGCTGCTCAAGGAGTCAGTACACAGAAGAAAATACTCCACAGGGCATGAACAGTTGTGCTCAAGAGTACGGGATATAAGCCCTGACCTGGGCCGCTGATGCGAGAGATGAACTGCCGTGGGTGGGAAAAGGAGACGGTAATTTGGATGCGTCGGAGACCTATGAATGTGTGCAGCGAGAGCTATGAATATGTGCAACGTAACTGGCCAGCGGTTGTGCATGCCTGACCTGCAATGGAGGGACTCCAGCCTCCAGCAGCACATTGGTCACTGGACTCATCCTAAAAGCTCCTGTCACTAATTGAACGCCACAGTGGTGCACTGGATCGAGTAAGCACAACGCTGAGGGCACCACCGAACCATAAGCCAGACTCCCAAATCAAGGTGGGATTGAACAAGGGCTCCGTATAGCTGCAGCAGCGTAGAGCAATCTGCACCCCAGTTGGTGCTGCTCAGGTAGCGGAGGGCATTGAGGTGCTGGCAGCACTTCTAAGCTGATGAAGGTGATGAAGCCAAGTTAATTGGGTGTCGAAAACCAGTCCTAAAAATCAATATGTCTCCACTACAGTGAGGGGCTCATCAGTAAGGTAAAGTTCTGGTTCTGGATGAACGGTACGATGCCGACAGAAGTGCGTAACACACAACTTTGTGGCCGAAAACGGGAAGCCGTGGGCTAGAGCCCATGACTGCACTTTGTGGATGGCTGCCTGCATTCGCTGCTCAGCAACACCAATACTAATGGAGCAGTACGGGATGCAGAAGTCATCTGCATACAGAGAGGGTGAGAAGGACGACCCTACAGCTCCTGCTAGACCACTAATGGCCACTAAATATAGAGATACACTCAATAAAGAGCCCTGTGGGACCCCATTCTCCTGGATATGGGGGTAACTATGGGGGGCACCAACTTGGGCACGTAAAGTACAAGGCGACAGGAAATTCTGGATAAAAATTGGGAGCAGACCTCTCAGAACCCACTCGTATAATGTGGGAAGGATGTGATGTCGCCAGGTGGTGATATATGCTTTTCATAAATCAAAAGAGACAGCAGCAAGGTGTTGGCATCTGTAAAAGGTTGTTCGGATGGCAGAATTGAGGGACACAAGATAATCATTGGTAGAGCGACGCAGGCGGAAACTGCCCTGGCACAGAGCCAGTAGGCCACGTGACTCCAGGACCCAATCGAACCGCTGGCACAACATACGTTCCAGCAGCTTACAAAGAATGTTGGTGAAGCTGATGAGATGATAGCTATCCATATCAAGGGGGTTTTTTCCAGGTCTGAGCACCGGAATGATGGTGCTTTCCTGCCAGCGCTATGGAAAGACGCCTTTGCACCAGATCTGGTTGAAGATCAAGAGGAGATGTCGCTTGTAGTCAGACAAGATATGTTTAATCAACTGACTGTGGATCTGATCTGGCCCAGGAGCAGTGTTGGGGCAATGTGCAAGGCCACTGAGGTGCTCCCACTCTGTAAGTAAATGGGGCATGTAGTGAATGAGAGGACTTTCCCTTCCGTCTGCCATTTGAGAGTGCGAAAGTGGGTAGGGGGGTAGGGAGGGGAGGGGGGGTTGAAAGTCTCCGACACAGAGGTGCGAGCATAGTGCTCAGCAATCACGTTTGCATTGGTAGATAAAATGCCATTTATATTAACACCATGTACACCTGTTGGGATCGGTTACCCAAAATCATGTCTGATCTTCATCCAGACTTGGGAAGGTGACGTATGGCACCCACTTGTTAATAAGACATACCCCTCCCAACACTCCTGTTTCCGTCTTTTTATAAGCTGGCGAACACGGGTGCGGAGCTGTTTAAAGGCTATTAGATGCTCAAGGGAAGGGTGCCACTTGTGTCACTGTAGATCTCGCCAACGCTCTTTAATCAGCAACTTCCGGCAACCACCAAGGTACTGACTTTTCGCTGGGAGCAGCTGAAAGAATGAGGGATCACGTTTTCCACCGCAGAAACAATCATTGTAGTGACCCGCTCAACCACAACATCGTTGGCACCATGTGGGGGAGATGCAACAGTGACAGCACAGGCGAAGGCTTTCCAGTCTGCCTTGTTGAAAACTCATCTGTGTACATGTCCGTGGGCATGACACCGAGGGAATGACAGGAAGATAGGGAAGTGGTCACTACCACACATGTCGCCATGTGCTATCCAGTGGATAGATGGGAGAAGGCCAGGACTGCAAACTGAGAGATCAATGGCCTAATATGTGCCATGTGCCACACTGAAAAGTGTGGGGCCACCTGTATTTAAGAGGCAGAGGTCGTTTTGTGACAGTAAATTTTTGACATCTCTGCCTCGGCTAGTAAGAACTGTGCCACCCCACAAGGGGTTATGGGCGTTAAAATCTCCCAGAAGTAGAAAAGGTTTAGGGAGTTACTTAATCAGTGCAGCTATCTGGAGGAAGATATACGTTGCAGACAGTTATTTCCTGCATCGTCCTTATTCTGACAGCACAGCTTCAAGATGGGTGTGAAGGGGCACAGGTTCACTGCATACCGAGTTCAGGACATAGACGCAAACTCCACCTGACACTCCATTATAGTCACTACGGTTCCTGTAATATCCCTTATAGCTGCAGAGGGCAATGCAGAAAGCAGGTGTAAAGTTTAAGAGTTGCCATAGCTCATCCAGGTCGTGGAAAAACCGCCGCAATCTCACTGAAGGATGACGTTATCGTGGGGCTGGGAAGGCATGAAGCGCACAAGGAGGCAGGTTACGCCTTAGGGTCACATGCTGCCCCCGATTGAATGTTTGTAGGCATTGTGGTAGTGGATGAGGCATCAGTGAGATCCAGGTCCGCAGGGAACACTAAGATCTCCACCGCATCCTCAGATGCAGAATTGATAGGGAGTGGTGGTGTTGGGGCCACCAGAGGGTCCTGTTCTTAGCAGACTTGTTCTTAGTTTGCTTGCTCTCTCACTTCTCTTTAGGGGATTGCTGGGAAGATTCCTCCGAAGCAGCTTCAGGCATGGAGAAAGACCGTGGAGCTCTTCGTCCAGCAGCTTTTGGCTCCTTGAGCTACTGGTGAGTGTCCAATGTGGCATTAGTGGAGACCTTTGAAGAGAGGACCCCAATGGACCCCTTCTGCATGAGAGGAGCAGAAGAAGGCTGTTGCTTCTCTGGCAGGGGGGAGGGGACCAATGCCCTTGCGTTTGAGGGAGCCTTGCTCCCAAAGTAGGTGTTTTGGGAGCAACGGACGAAGATTTAACCCCTACCACCAGGAGACGGATATATTCTGGTGGCCCGGAGGGCCCACTGTGCGTGTCACAGAGTGAGGAACCACTGGCACTTGGGACGATTATGGTGATGTAGTTCCAGCCTATGTTGACGTCAATCAAACGGGGTGTAGTCTTTCGAATTTACGTTTAGCCTCTGTGTAAGTCAACCTGTCCAGGGTTTTGTACTCCATGATTTTCCGCTTCTTTTGGAGTACTGGACAGTCTGACGAGCAGGGGGGAGTGGTGCTCTCCACAGTTGATGCAAGCAGGAGGTGGTGCACATGGAGTATCTGGGTGCAGTGGACATCTGGAGTCTCGACATGTGGCCCTGGAAATGCAGCGGGAAGATGTGCCCAAACTTCCAGCACTTAAAGCACCGCAAGGGGGAGGGACGTATGGTTTAACGTCACAGCGGTAAACCATCACGTTGACCTATTCAGGCAATGAATCACCCTCAAAGGCCAAGATGAAGGCATTGGTAGCAACCCTGTTGTCATTGGGTCCCCAATATACGTGCCAGATGAAATGAACACACCGCCGTTCTAAATTGGCACGGAGCTCGTCGTCAGACTGCAAGAGGAGATTGAAATGACAAATGATCCCCCTGGACCATGTTGAGGCTTTTATGGGAATGACGGAAACAGGAATACCACCCAGCTTGTCACAGGCAAGTAACGCTCGGGACTGAGCTGGGGATGCTGTCTGAATCAAGAATGCATTGTTTCGCATCTTGGACAGCCCTGTCACTTCTCCAAACTTAACCACAGGGTGTTCAATGAAAAATTGAGGCTTCGTAGGTAGAAGAGAGTCCACATTGGTTCTGCTACAGACTAAAAACCCGAGGTGAATATGGCTCTCACCGTTCTGTAGCCCTACGTTCCTCCCATGGTGTAGCGAGGGAAGGAAACGATTTAGGGTCATATCTGTCGGCATTGTATTCTATCTTGCCCTTCTTAGAGACTGCTGGTGCCATATGGTCACCACCCTGGTGCACTTCATTCCGATCAGGGGCTTTCTCCATGGGTGCCACCCAAGCACAGCGAAGGCCAACTGGCATGATGGCCGGTGTCCTGATGCAGTAGGAAGACTAGCATCTACTCCATGGCATACGTGGGGCGTTTTCAGCTCAGGCAGCAGCAGTGCGATCCCTGTGTTGTCAGGGGGCTACCACCAAATGGGTACATGACGGACCCACCACAATGGACTGGCTACCATGCTGGATATTGGGCACAGAGAAATCCAATATTGGCATGGGGGCAAAAGGGGACAGGAGACAACAGAAGATGAAACACCCCGGAAAGTGTCCTAGTCCAAATAGTTGAATCCCAGGTGTAGATGCAATGCTATGACAAGAGAATCATGAGATCAAATCTAAGGGCACTATAGATAGCTCGTGCATCTCTTAAGGCATCCTTCCCCATATGGCCCGTACTACTGTAGAATTTTGAAAATGGCAGGTCAAACCATAGAATGGGACCTGAACTCATAGGACCGGTAAGTGTGAGACTCCTTTTAGTCGCCTCTTACGACAGGCAGGAATACCTTGGGCCTATTCTAGCCCCTGGAACCACAGGGGGTTTTCCCCAGAGCACATAAGTCTACTGTATGGCTTCATGATAATGGAATCCCCTTTGGATTTATTATTGAGGTAAACTAGTCCCCTATTCAGAATTCCAGGTGGGACTACTCATGAGGACATCATCATCAGGAACAACAAAACTGGCATTCTTAGAGTCGGAGAGTGGCATGTTAGATCCCTTTACAGGCAGGTAGGCTACAGAATTTAAATGGGGAAATGGATATGTTTCAGTTACATATAGTGGAAACTACAATGTGTACACCTTTGCTTCCGCCGATTTTTCCCAAACATTTGAGGCTTTAATGAAACAAATTGTTACACATGTATCATTCAAAGTATTTTCCATCGCTGGTCACTACTTTCTCCCGTATTTTGGGCAATGTAGGAATCCCACATCAAAAAAACTGTTCATCTTTTGAAGTAATCCACGAATTGATCCAATTTATGACTTCTTCATGAGATCTGAAGTGCCGGTCAGCCAGACTATGCACCATGGATCTAAACAGGTGATAGTCAGAGGGAGCAACGTCTGGAGAATACGGCGGGAGGGGTAACGTTTCCAAGTACGTTTTCACATCTTTTGCAACATGGGGTCAAGCACTGTCGTACTGCAAAATCACTTTATCTTACCTCTCGCTGTATTGTGGCTGTTTGTCTTTTAATGCTCTGCTCAAACGTATTAATTGCATTCGATAACAAGCACCACCAAATGCAGAGCATGATCTTGCAGCTATGAAATATACGGTTTGGCTGTCGACGTGGAAGCATGGCTGGGATATCCCAATGATTTTTTGCGTTTACGGTTATCGTAATGAACCCATTTTTCTTCCCCGGTCATAATGTGATGCAGAAATCCCTTCCGTTTTTGCCTCTGAAGCAACTGTTCACAAACACACAATCGCCGTTCAACGTCTCTTGGTTTCAGCTCACACGGGACCCAAGTTCGTTCTTTCTGAATCATGCCCATAGCCTTGAGACATTTTGAAATGGCTTGCTGCGTCACTCCCATTAATCGTGCCAACTCTTCTTGAGTTTGACGCAAGTCCACTCAGCAACGTCTCCAATTCTGCATCTTCGAAAACATTCTCTCTTCCACCACTACTCCGGTCTACGACACTAAAATCACTGTTCTTGAAGCACTGAAACCACTCATGACATGTTATTTCACTAACAACATCCTTACGATATGTACTTGAGGTTAGTTTGTTTGTGTGGTTGAAGGGACCAGACTACAAAGGCCATCAGTCCCTTTTTCCAGGACCATGAAACACCCACAACGAATAAAAAGCAAGCAATGGAGATGACAAGGGATGATGCATAACAAGAAAGACACAGACAAAGAGCAGACAAAAGGAATTAAAAGCACACAGAGTGTTACAGTGGTTGCCTGACCATGGAAACAAAGAAAAAGGAAAAGTCAACCACCAAGAGACATACTAAAAACCCCAATCTAAAACCGTAGGCCAAAGGCCAGACAAAAAAAGAAAGAAAGAAAGAAAGAAAAAAAAGAGGCAAACCCTCAGATCGAGTGATAAAAGCCCCCTGCACGAATTAAATTCAAAACTAAGCCTGCCACTGCAGCATGTCAAAAGTGCAAGGAGCGCATCAGGCAGCGTAAACGTCTGCCTGAGCACAGTTAAAAGTGGACAGGCCACCATGATGTGGACCACTGTCAACGCTGATCCACAGTGACAAAAAGGTGGGTTCTCACAGCACAATGCGTAGCCAGCAGAGGACAACAGAGTTCTTGCGAGAGGCCTGCAAGGAGGAGCGCCACACACCGGTAGTCTCCTTGACGATCTGAAGTTTGTTGGGTTTAGGCAGGGTGCGCCATTCATCACCCCAGGTGCCAAGGACCTTCTGCCGCAAAACTGACTGGAGCTCACACTCCAAAAGGCCAATCTCCAGGACCAGTGCACTGATAGCCTGTTTGGCCAGTGTGTCAACACGTTCATTACCCGGGATGCCGACATGACCTGGGGTCCATGCAAAGACCACAGAGTGGCCGCAACGGGCAAGAGTATCGAGGGACTCCTGGATAGCCATCACCAGACGAGAACGAGGAAAACACTGGTTGATAGCTCATAAATCAGTCAGGGAGTCACTACAGATAACGAAGGACTCACTTGAGCAGGAGCGGATATACTCTAAGGCGCGAGAGATGACGGCGAGCTCTGTAGTGAAAACACTGCAGCTATCCAGCAATGAGCGTTGTTCAGATTGTTCCCTAAGAGTAAAAGCAAACCCAACTTGATCAGTAACCATCAAACCATCGGTACAGACTTCGGCAGAGCCGGGAAACATGGCAAGGATGGAAAGAAAGCAGCGGCAGAACGCCTAAGGGGGGACTGAGTCCTTTGGGCCCTGTGCCAAATCCAGCCGAAGGCATGAACGGGGCACACACCATGGGGGTATACGTATATGGGCCTGGAAAAGAGGTGGGAGAGGGAAAAACTCAAGCCCAGAGAGAAGAGCCCGGACGTGAACTGCGATCATACACCCTGACCGGGGCTGCCATTCTGGAAGATGGACAACTGAGTTGGGGAACAGGAGACGGTAATTTTGATGCCTGGGCAAGCTACAAACATGTGCAGCATACGTGGCAAGTAGCCACTGGCACCGGATCCACAATGGAGAGAGACTAGCCACCACAAGTATGCTGTTAACAGGGATTGTGTGGAAAGCCCCAGTTGCAAGTCGGATCCCGCAGTGAAGTATGGGGTCAAGCAACCGCAACGTAGAAGGCGATGCCGAACCGTAAGCCAGGCTCCCATAATCAAGACAGACTGAATCAACGCCTGATACAGTTGTAGAAGGGTAGACCGATCGGCACCCCAACGAAGAGCGTTAAGTTGGTGCTAGCATGGTCATTTAAGCTGCCAAATATGAGGGAGCCAAGTCAACCAGGTATCAAAAATAAAGCCCAAAAACTGATGTGTCTCCACCATGGCAAGAGGTTCACTGTCAAAATAAAGCCGCCGCTCAAGGCGAACAGTGTGGTGCTGGCAGAAATGCATGACGCAAGTCTTGGCAGCCGAGAACTGGAAGCCATGCGTGATGGCTCAAGACTGCGCCCTGCGGATAGCGCCCTGTAGTTGCCGTTCAGCAACCACAATGCAAGTGGAGCTATAGTGCAGGCAAAAGCCATCAGCATACAAAGAAGCTGAATGTTCTCACGGCTGCAGCTAGCCCATTGACAGCAACTAAAAATAGGCAGACACTCAAGACAGAGCCTTGTGGGACCCCATTCTCCTGGACTCGGGAGGAACCAACTTGCACGCAGAAGGAACGAAGCGACAGAAAATTTTGAATAAAAATCGGGAGTGTGATGGGGATGTGATGTCGCCACGTGATATTGTATGCCTTCTGCATGTCAAAAAAGACGGCAACCAAATGCTGATGGCGGACAAAGGCCGTACAGATGGCAGACTCCAGGCAGACCAGATTATAGGTGGCAGAGTGGCCCTTATAGGATCCAACCTGAGACGGAGCCAGAAAGCCCCGAGACCCAAGTAGCCAACTCAACCTCTGGCTCACCATATGTTCAAGCAACTTGACAGAACATTGGCGAGACTAATGGGGTGGCAGCTATCTACCTCCAGTGGGTTCTTGCCAGGCTTCAACACTGGTATGATACTGGTTTTCCGCCATTGAGACGGGAACTCACTTTCAACCCAGATATGGTCGAAAAGGTCTAGGAGGCGTCGCTGGCAGTCCACCGAGAGGTGTTGGAGTGTCTGATAGTGGATGCGATATGGCCTGGGAGCTATATCAGGGCAAGCGGAGAGGGTACTTTGGAATTCCTTCTCACTGAATGGAACACTTTACGATTTGGGGTGACGTGTATGGAATTAAAGCCTCTGACGTTCCAACTGCTCTTTCAGGGAGCAGAAGGCCAGCGGGTAAGTCGTAGAAGCAGAACTCTGAGCATAATGCTCTGCTAGAGTTCAGCATTCGTGTCCGATTCAGTACAGACTGCTCCATTCAGAGAAAGCCCAGGGACACTGACAGGAGTCTGATAGACATAGAGCCGCCTTATCTTGGTCCAAACCTGTGATGGAGAGGTACAGATGCCAATGGCGGAGACATACCTTTCCCAGCACTCCTGCTTCCATTGGTGAATAAGGTGTCGAGCTCGAGCACGGAGCCACTTAAAGGTGGTGTTCCAGTGATGGGTGCCACTTATGATGTTGGAGGGCCTGCCTGCGATCTCTAATCGCCTCAGTGATCTCTGGTCAATTTGAGGCAAAGTCCACCGATGGTTATCGTGTGAACCAACATATCAATGGCGTCATGAGAAAGAGGCTCAATAGTGGCAATGGAGGCAAACAAGTTCCAGTCAGCCTTATTCAAAGCCCACCTGGGAAGGCGCCCAGAAGATTGATGTCACAGCAGTGGCAGGAAGGTCAGAAAGTGGTCACTACCGCACAAGTCATCATGCACACTCCATTGGACAAACGGTAGAAGGTCAGGGCTGCAGACTGAAAGGTCGATGGTGAAGTACGTGCCATGTGCCACACTGAAATGTGTGGAGGCACCATTATTTAAGAGAGAAAGGTCGAGCTGTGCCAACACTTGCTCAACGACAGTGCCTCGGCCAGTTGCCACCAATCCATCCTACAAAGGGTTATGTGCCTTAAAAGTAGCCCAGTAACAGAAAATTTGGCGTCAATTGGGCTATCAGTGCAGCCAATACATGCTATGGGACATCAACATCCGGTGGAAGATAGATACTGCAGACAGTAGCAGCCTGAGGCATCCACATCCTAACAGCGACAGCCTCTAAGGGAGTTTGAAGACTGACACACTCGCTGTAAAGTGAGTTAAGGACATAGACGCACACTCCACCAGATACCCTCTAAGAAGCTGCTCAATTCTTATAATAACCCCAATAGCCATGAAAGGTGGGGTTCGCATCGCCGGAAACCAGGTTTCTTGGAGAGAAATGCAAAAGAAAGGGTGAAGGCTGACAAGTTGTCAGAGTTCAGCAAGATGGTGGAAAAAACCATATGATCGTGAGACCGGGAAGGCACTGAACATTCAATGAGGCTGTTTAGGCCTCAGGGTCATCTGCTGCCACTGACCGATTTCCTGAGGAAGCGATATCCATTGCGTCTGAGGGTCCGGCGACATACAGGTCCTCAGCGGATGCCAGAATCTCCACCTCATCCTCAGATGCAGAGCTTGTAGGTAGCGGTGGCGTGGGTGCCACCGCAAGTTCCTTGGTCTTCATCAAGGGGGCAGGTGTAGTCTTACGGCTTAGAGGTGACCGGAATTTGTGCAATGGATGGGGCAGGAACTGCAGTTCTAGTGGTGGCTTAAGATGTTGTCATGGGCGTCCAGGATATTGTATTCCATTATTTTCCTATCCTTTTCTAAAATCCTACATCCAGCGAGCAAGGGAAATGGTGCTCCCCGCAGTTGACACAGATGGGAGGCGGGGCACATGGACTATTGGGATGGGATGGACAACAACAACCTCGACATATGAGGCTGGAAGTACAGTGGGAAGACATATGACCGAACTTCCAGCACTTAAAGCACCGCATCGGGGAAGGGATATATGGCCTGACATCACAGCAATAGACCATCACCTTGACCTTCTCGGGTAATGTATCACCCTCGAAGGCCAAGATGAAGGCACTGGTGTTAACCCGATTATCCCTCGAACCCCAGTGGACGTGCCGGAGGAAATGGACACCTCGTCACTTTAAGTTGGCATGCAGCTTGTCATCGGACTGTAAAAGAAGATCCCTGTGGAAGATAAGGAAGATAATATCCTGGAGCATATTTGAGCTCCTATGGGGCGTGATAGCAACAGAAACATTCCCCAGCTTGTCACAAGCGAGTAATGCCTGTGACTGGGCAGAAGAAGCTTTTATGATCAAGACTGACCCAGATCACATTTTGGACAAGCCCTCCATCTCCCCAAATGTGTCCTCTAAATGCTCTACAAATAACTGAGGCTTCATGGACACAAAGGATTCCCCATCAGCTCGCGTACAGACTAGGTACCGGGGTGAATAAGTGTCGCTGCCAGCCTTAGCCCTTTGTTCCTCCCATGGTGTGGCCAGGGAGGGGAACAATTAGGAATCATACATTTGTGCATTGAATTGAGCCCTCGAATGCTTAGAGACTGCTGATGGTTGGCCACCAGCAAGAGAAGATGTGCCACACTTCACTGCGTGTCATCCGCCCTGATGCCACGGGACTGCAATGCAACGATGAGAAAGGGGGCTACAGATCTCAACGCACTATGGACATGATGTACCTTGTAAAGCACCCTTCCCCAATTGTCTCGCTCTTCAGGAAAATTTGGAAATATGGAGGTCAAACCCAACAGGGGACAATCACAGAAAGGGCGAAAAGTGTGAGACTCCTTTTAGTCGCCTCTTACGACACACAGGAATACCGCGGGCCAATTCTAACCCCTAAACCCGCGGGGGGAGTATTTGAGAGTATTTGATGAGACTCAGCCACTGTTTTCTTCATACTGAAACAAAACAGAAACACCTCCCGCAAATGACGAGAATTAGGCTTGTAAACTGACATTTTCAATCAAGAACAACTTTATGATGCAGACACAAGTCAACTAATGTTTGAATGAGGATATGTTGATCGAGGTACAAGCTAACTGCCTGGTGTCGGCGGTCTGTTTCTTTTGACCGCTACTTACAATTGTCACCACCTATCGGCAAATGGTGGAAGCCAAGTTGTACACCTTGTAGTGAAGTGTAGTGGCAGGATGAAAGGGGTTTCTGGTCAGGTCAGTACAGCAGTAATTCAGAAGTAGGCCAATTAATGAATAAGAGAATAACAATCTGGGTAAGCAATTGTTAACAGCATAGAGAATGCATTATCATATCTAAGATAGACATGAAGCCAATACCATCACACTAGCACAAGTTTACGTACCAACCAGTTCTGCAGATGAGGAAGAGATTGAAAAGGGTGTATGATGAAATAAAGGAAATTATTTAAACAGTCAAAGTAGGTGAAAATTTGACCATAAAGTGTGATAGGAATTTGACAATAGAGAAAGGAAGAGAAGAAAAATAGCAGGACAACATAGATGAGGAGAAAAGGAATGAAAGAGGAAGTGCCCTGGTAGAATTTTCCAAAGAGCTTAATTTAATCCTTGCTAACACTTGGTTTAAGAACTAGAAAAGAAGTTTGTATATGTGGAAGAGATCTGGAAGCACTGGAAGATTCAGATTAACTGCATAGTGGTAAGATAGAGATTTAAAAACCAGAGTTTAAGCTGAAAGATGTTTCCAGGGGCAGATGTGGACTCTGACCACAATTTATTGGTTATGACCTGTACACAAGTGCCATCTGGATTCTTCCTCCAGGCAACAGTTTCTCAGAAATCCACAGGTGGGAACTGGTGCTACAACATGTCCTTGATTTTTGACATCCATCTGACCTTAATTTATGTTAATTTCTTCAGTCTCAGCATTTCTTCACAGTAAATATCCCTCCTTTCACTCCCTTTTAGTTTTCTACACCTTTTATTTTCTGCATCCTCTTTCCACCTCTATCAAATACAACTCATTGAGGAGTAAAAACTCACAGATCACCTAGTATGGCCAATACGAAGATGGCAGAGGATGGTAGATTCCTGCCGGGAGGAGCAGAGGGAAGAACATCTCATGGTGGGGTCTCCTTGACAGCACAAAGTTTATTAGATTGGCGGGGGGGGGGGGGGGGGGGTTACCTCCCAAGAGTCAGCCCATGACTGAGCAGAAACGGATTTGATGCAAAGTTGCAAATCCACCCCGGGAGGGGTCACAGAGAACAGGTGACATGTGGCAGCCCCAGCCGCCAGATAACCAAGTTCATTACCTGGGATACCTACGTGGCCAGAAACCCAAAGTAAATCAACCGAACAAGAAGCATCTCCAAGATCAGCGAGAAGGTTGTGGATGGCAGAGACCAAGGGGTGGTGGGAAAAACACCAAGCAATAGCCTGAAGGCCACTGATTGAGTCTGTACATAACAAAACTCAGGTGAGGGAGGACTGATAGATGTCCATCAATTCCACAGTAAACACCCAACACGTGGCAGGAAAGAATTGGTGTTCCATGCCCACAGAAGATGTGAAGGAATAGCCTACATCATCAGCGGACTTAAAGCCTTGGCGTAAAAAACAAAGGCATATTGAAACTTTGAAACTTCCATAACAGTGTTTGTAGCAAACAATGGACCACCACTGGAGCGATGGAGGATTTTGGACCCTGGAGGAGACCCATCTAAATCTGGGGCCGGGGAACTAACCACGGTGGTGTGGTCAGGAGAGAAGGTGAAGAAGAGGATAAGAAGGGGAAATGGAAGTCACAACAGAGAAAAGTGAGGTGGAGTGCAACCTGTAAACCCGCCTGAGGGTGGGCAGCAGGCGGGTGATGGCCCAAAGCTGTGAAAAGAATAGAACAGGAAGGGTGAGCAGCGGATGGGCAGACAGTGATGGCATAGGAAACCATGACTGGGACCGCCAAATCTAAACTGGAGGGATTCCAGTGTCAACCAGACGACTATTGACAGGGATAGTGCTAAAAACACCGGTGGATAACAAGGTACCACAATGGTTAACCAGGTCCATGTGGAGCAGCATGGAAGGGACAGCTGATCCATAAACTTGACAACTATAGTCCAGATGAGACAGAACACCTGTTATTGGCAGAGAAGGGTCGAACGATCTGCCCCCGAATAGGTGTGGGCAAGGAAGTGAAGAACATTGAGTTTATTATGAAAACAGCCAACCTTCAGATGACAGATATGAGTCAACCAAGTAAGTCTGTCGTCAAAAAGGAAATCCAAGAAACGGAACTGGGTGATCAGGGTCAGGCATTGGGAGTCAAGATAGAGCTCCAAATCAGGGTGGACCATATAGTATGGAGACAAATGCATTCCCTTCAACTTAAAGGGAGAGAATTGAAAACACTGTGAAAGTGTCCACAGGGAAGTGTGCTGGATGGCACCCTGGAGCTCTCATTCCTCAGAGGCCACTGAGTGGGAGCTAGCTGAAATACAAAAGTCATCCACATACAGAGCAGGGATGACCAACAGTCTGGCAGAGGCCACAAGTCCATTAATAGTGATGATAAAAAGGACACTTAATATGGAGCTCTGGGGTTCTATTTTTTTTAGGGTGCAAAAACAACTGGGGTCATAAGCATCCACATCAAAACTATAGAAAACTATAGAACATGAAGACAGAGAGGAGCTAAAAAATGACTAAACGTCAATGTAAGTGAAGACGACTATAAACAGGGATGTGGAGAAAGGGCTACAAAAGACATCATACAAAAACGGAGGTCTAAAACTAAAAATTAAATGGCCTTTGCCATACTGCTTTGACAGATAAAAAGCAAAATGCGGTCGACAGTCTGTGCATCATTCGCTAAAATGGCTGATAACTCAGATGGCAAACCCAAACGGGAACATAAACGGTTAAATGACCGCCTCCCGGTGAGAGGGCTGAGAGGAGGTTGTCCCAGCTGCTGGGAGAGGCTTAATAATCCTGAGCTTATTTCCACAGAGGGAGGATCATTGGTGATGCCAAAGGGACACCACCACCTGACAGATGGCAACACAGAGATCATTGGAATGAATATAGGAACTAGTGGGCTGAGGTAAGAGGACTGCAGCCTTTGCAGCAGTCTCAGCAGCCTCATTTCCTGGCAGACCGACACAGCCAGGAGCCCACATAAGCTTTATGGTGGCTCTACCAAGAGTGAGCAAGTGACAGTTTTCCTGGACCCATTGCACTAAGGGATGGGCGATGTACAGTGCACATAGACTTTAAAGGGCACTGAGAGCCAGTCTCCTGTGTGTGTGGAGAGCTGACTGAACATTCGGTGGGGCAGGAACTGGTGAATAAAAATCAGGGCCTTGAAAACCCCATTCACAGAGTGTAAGGAGGATGTGATGGTACCAAGCTGAGTACTAAACCTTATGAAGATTGAAGAAGACTGACAAGATGGCAGCACTAAGAAAGGCCTGTCTAACTGCGGCTTTCAATTCAAGCAGATGATCAATCGGAGACCATACCTCCAAAAATCCGCACTGGTAAGGAGATCCAATTGAGCTTACAAGTCACCATCCATTCTAATAACTTACAGAGGAAATTGGTGAGGCTGATGGGCTGGTAACTATAACAGGACAACACATCCTTGCCAGGTTCAGGACAGGAACCATAATACTGTGTCTCCACTGAGAAGGGAAAATGCCTTTGAGCCAAATATAGTTAACAGCCTCGAGGAGATACTGACGTTGTGGAAGACTGATGTTTTGAAGCAAACTGGTTATGGGGGGAATCAGGGTTGGGAGATGAATCATGGGAAGAAGAGAGGGCTACAAGAAGCTCCCAATCAGTAAAAGGTTCACTGTGGAATTCCACCTGACAAGGGATAAAATACAAGCAGGAAGCTTCAGCCCACTGTTTCTGGAGGAGGAAGGCAGCTGGATAGCAGGCTGATGCCAATGCCATCGCAAAATGTGTTGCAAGGTGTTACATGAGAACCGATAGACCTGTGCAATGGCCTCCAGAAAGGACAAGTCCCACAATGGAAGACAACCACTGACAATTTTGGTGGGTGCAGAGTGTAACCCGTACCTGTGACGAAGTGACAAAAGAGCCTTAAGAGGAGAAAGTGTTCCCAAGACACCCATTTGCTGTGTGTGATTAAGTAACAACCTTTGGCACGTAATAAAACCAGCAGAAGATTGATGCCACTTAAGATATTGTAAGGCGAAACAACTACCACGGATAGCAGTGGCAACGCCACACTCCACCACGGAAATGGCTAACAGTGAATAGGGCCTGTAAAAAGGGAAACAGCAAAGCCGGCAGCATGGATTATCTTAACGGACAGTTCATGAACGACTTCAATACAACCCATCCAAGGAGGCGGAAAATGACTTGGGAGGCCAATCAGCACGATGGAAAACCCAATGCAGTAACCTGGGCAGCAGGTGGTGGGATGGGAATGAGAGAATCAACAGGAGGTGGTCACTATCACAGGTCATTGTGTGGAGACCAATGTAAGGAAGGAAGAAGAGGAGAGGACGAGAGCAAAACATCAATGGCAGAGAAAACTGTGACATACAGTTATAAAATGAGTAGGGGTACCATCATTAAAAAGGCACAGGCTGTGGTCCACAGCAAACTGGTCAATGAGGAGCCCCCAACTAGATGAAAAAGCATTGCCACAAAAACGGTGATGGGCATTAAAATCCCCAAGGAGACGAAAGAAAGGAGGGAGGGAGTTGCTGAAGGCGAGCAGTTAGGGCAGTACACATAGGTGGCCTGTCAGGAGGGAGATAAAGATTGCAAACTGTGATGGCAAAGTTGAAGTGGACCTGGATGGCAACTGCTTCCAATGGAGAACGAAGTGAGATCCATGTACTAACAATAACCGTATGGAGCAACATGCAGATGCTACCAGAAGCTCTCAAGGGGGCGACCTGGTTCTGACAGATACCACGGAACCCATGAAGGGTCGGTGAGTGATCATCAGTAAAATGAGATTCCTGGAAAATGACACAAGCTGCTGAGTAAAAGGCGATAAGGGACTGCATCTCTGGGAGGTGATGGTAGTATCAATTAAATTTCCATTAAATAGGCACGGAATGGGTATTTGAATGGTATGTGAACGGGCTGGTGCCAATCAGACTGCTGGGTCACCATCTATTGCCAATGAGGTCAGGGAGACATCTATAAAAAAAAAGAGGTCAGACTCAGGTTGCTAGGGGGAAGATGGCGACTCCTGGGGTACTGGCAGGGGAGGGGGGGGGGGGCGGCTACTTGTCTGGGGACTTGTGTTTTTTCTTCTTATTCTTTTTTTCTCTTTCATAGGATGAGAAGGGTAGGGCACAATGGGAGAGCAGGCTGCTGCAAGATCCGGAACTGAAAGAGAAAAGGCAACCTTGGGGCAAACAGACTATGTGTTCTGTGGCCAAGATGTGGCAGCAGGCCTCTGGCCTGAGAGAGACCATGGGGAGGATTACCAGGAGGCAGCTCCATCCGGGAGCTGAAGAAGGGGGGGGGGGGGGTACTTCTTCAGCCAGCGAGGGGGAGTGGCACCTGGAGAGGAGGGCATGGGAACTGCAGTGGAGGGGAAAGAGAAGAAAGGGATGGGACTGGGATAAGGAAGAGGGAGGAGTGGTAAAGGAAGTAACAGAGCCAAAATAGAAGTCATCAACACAGGATGAAGTTGGTCAAATTTTTAACTAGCCTCAGTGTTAGACAAATGATCTGGGGATTTATAATCTTGTACCTTATTTTCTTCTTTATAAGCTGGGGAATGTGGTGAGAGTGGAGAGTGATGGTTGTGACAATTAACACACACACAGACATGGTGGAACACAGGGGCTATCCTCCTTGACTGGGTGCAGAAAGTCACCACATAGAGGGTCTGCCACACACCGTGAACACGGGCCTGAAACGCAAGCGTCAAAAGCATCGCATGGGTGGCGGGATGTACAGCTTCACGTCACACCAATAACAGATAATCTTGAGCTTTTATGGGAGGGTACCTCCCTCAAATGCCAGAATAAAAATGCCAGTATCCATGTGTTTGTCCTTAAAACCTTCCTGAATATGCCAAACAAAATGAACACTCTGTCATTCCAGATTGGCCCAGTGTTTCTCATAGTATGAAGGATGATATCCCTACAAAAAATGACTTCCTGAGCCATACTCAAAAACTGGTGAAGAGTAATGGACACTGGGACATCATCACGATCACAAGCACGAAGTGCTGCAGATTGGGTGGCAGAAGCAGTTTTGATCAACAGGGAACCAGACTATATCTTACTGAGAGACTCCACTTTTCCAAACTTGTCTTCGACGTTTTCCATAAGAAATAACAGCTTCGTAGTGATGAATGTGTCCCCATCCATCCTAGTACAGACCACGTAGTGGAGAAAATGTTTCACCCCAAGCCAGCAAGCCTAAGCCCTTCTTCCAGCGTGTAGCCATGGAAGGGAAGGCTGTAGGGTCATAAGGAGCAGCAGTCAATGAACTGTTACCACTCAAAGAGATGGCTGGAGAAGAATGACCCAATTTTTGGAGTTCGATACATTGCAAATGCAAAGCATCCGCCCTGATACCATCCACCCTGAACAGGGCCTCTCCCTGGCACGGTGGCCGTTGCCTGGTGTTCCGATGCTCCAGAATGTCAAGCAACCACTCCTAGGCATATATGGGATTGTTCTGTACTGTTTTTGTTTTGTTTTGAGGGCGCAAGAACAACTAGGGTCATATGTGGCAATAGAACAGGAAGACAGAGAGGAGTTAAAATACTACACGTCAATCCCAATTGACGTAAGAGAAGACAGCTAAAAACAGGGCCGTGGAGAAAGGTCTATTAAATATACCATAGAGAAATGGAGGTCCAGAAGTAAAAATTAATGGCCTTCACCATGTTGCTGCGATGGATAAAAAGTAAAACGTGGTCGACAGCCCGCACATTGTTTGAGAAAACAACCGATAAGTCAGACGGCAAATCCAAGCAGGAATGTAAATGGTTAAAAAGTTGGCATTCTGACAGGAAATGGCAGACAGTTAAAACTTGGGCGCTATGTGGAGTGGTGGAGGAGCGCCACTTAACAAATGGCAATGGCTAAAAAGGCAGAGCCCAATATGCAACCTAGTTAAAATGACCTCACGGCAGAGAGTCAAGAGGAGGTCATCCAAGCCACTGGGAGAGGCTTAATAACCTGGAGCTTATTCCCATGAAGGGAGGACCAGTGGCAATGCCGAAGTGACAGCACCTCCTGACTGACAGCAACACAGAGATCTTTGAAGGAATATAAGAACTAGTGGACTGAGGTACGAGAACTGCAGCACTGGCAGCAGTATCAGCAGCCTCATTTCATAGCAGACCGACATGACGAGGAATCCACAAAAACATCACAGTGGCTCCATCAAGAGTGAGCAAGTGACAGTTTTCCTGGACTCGTTGCACTAAGGCATGGGTGGTGTACAGTGCACAGAGGTTTTGAAGGGTGCTGCGAGGGTCTGAGCAGAGGACATAATTTAAAAGACTGTGGTAAAGACTGTGGCACCGGATGTACTCCGTGGCCTGATACAGGGCAAAGAGCTCTGCTGTAAATATTCAGCAGTGTGCCGGAAGCCGATACAGAAAAATGTTGACACCAATGATGAAGACACACCCGACACCACGGTCAGTCTGACAGCTATCAGTGTACACAAAGGTACTATTGTGAAGTTCCATGCGAAGGTTGCGAAACTGCAGATTATGGAGCGAGGCTGAAGTAGTGTCCTTAGGAAGCAAATGAAAGACAGGGTGAACACAGACCACCATACGAAGGCAAGCTGGTGAAGGGTTCACGCCTCACTGGGAAAGTTGCAGGTAGCATGAAGTTAAGCTGCCAGAGCAAGAGCCAAAAGCGAACTCCAGGAGGTAACTGAGAAGAGGGACGCACCCCATACTGGCGATCAAAGGAGTCATTGAAGAAGGAGGCATATGATGGGTGGCCATGCATGGGAGACAAACGGCATGCATACCTGCTGAGGAAAAAGTCATAGTGGTAGGATAGTGGTAGCTCAGCAGCTTCTGCTTACAGACTCTCAACCGAGCTAGTGTAAAAGGCATCAGTGGCCAAATGGATGCCATGTTGGGGAATAGTATTGACGTGGAGTAAGAGGGACAGACATATAGATGCATAATAAAAGCACCCATAGTCTAGTATCGAATGGATAAGGGACCAGTACAAACATAGGAGGGTGGTTTGATCTGCACCCCAGGAAGTACCACGGAGGACAAGTAGGACTTCAGTGGTGTCCCTTCTTTGGGGCTTGGACTTTATTGTGGTTTCAATGCGACCATACAATGGGAACAAATTGAGGACAATGCTGTAGAAAGAGAAAAGGAAGTATGTGAAGATACGATAGGATATATGATCCTGTGAGAAGAATTTGATAGGGCACTGAAAGGCTTAAGTAGAAACAAGGCTCCTGGAGTGGGAGACATTCCCTCAGAATTATGAAGGTTCTTGGGAAAGCCAGCCTTGACAAAATTATTCCACCTGGTGTACAAGATATGTAATACAGGCGTGAAATACCCCTCAGACTTCATGGAGATCATAGCAATGCTGATTCTGAAGAAGGGAAGTGCTGATAGATGTGACTACTAACAAACTATACGTTTAAATAAATCATGGTTGCAAAATACTGACACCAATAATTTATAGAAGAATGGAAAAAGTGATAGACGCTGACCTTGGGTAAGATCAGTTTGTGTTCTGAAGAAATGTAGGAACACATGAGGTAATGCTAATCTTATGGCTTATCTTAGAAGATGGTAAACCTGAATTTGTGGTTTTAATGAAAAATTTTGACAATGTTACACAATTGCAAATTTTGAAGGAAACAAGACAAAATACAGGGAGGAAAAGGTTACTTACAATGTGTACAGAAATCAGACAATAGTTAAAAGAATCAGAGAACATGAAAAGGGAGCAGGACAGGGTCATATACTATTCCCTATGTTATTTAACCTGCACCTCAAGCTAGCTCTGAAGGAAACCAAAAAGGAATTTGGAAAGGGAATTAAAGTCCATGGAGAAGAAATAAAAACTTTGTGGTTCATCAATGACATTGTAGGAATTGAAAGATCAGTTTAACGGAATGGAACTGTTAGTGTCTTGAAGAGAGGACACAAGATGAATAACCTATCAATAATACTAAAACAATGATACTAGTATACAGTCAAATTTGTTGGCTGGCAATTGCAAGAAAAGCATTTCTTGAAAGGTGAATTTATTAACATCTAATAAAGACTTTTCTGGCGGTATTTGTCTGCAATGTAGCCTGGTATGAAAGTGAAACATACACAATAGGCAATTCACACAAGAAGAGGATAGAAGCTTTTGAATTCCTTACTGTAATAAGGGCCCACAGCTTGTACAAATTTTTTAAAGGAAGGAGCTGGAAGCAAGACAATAACTGAAAAAAGGACGAGGAGGAGGAGGAGGAGTAACTTTCGAAATGTGGTGTTACAGAAAGAAGAATGCTGATGATTAGATAGGAGATCAGATTATGATAAGGAGGAAATGAATTGAACTGGAGAAAAAAGCAATTTATAGCACAACTTGGATAAAAGATATGGGATCAGCTGATAGGCACATCCTCAGGAATCCAGCAATTGTCAGATCGATAGCAGAAGGAAGTGTGGACGGTAAAAATGATATAGGAAGACCAAGGCTTGAATACACTAAGCAAGTTCAAATGGATGTGGGCTGTGGTATTTGCGTGGTGATGATGTTTGCACAGCGTACACTAGCATGGAGAACTGCATCAAACCAATCTTTGGACTGAAGACCACAACATGACAAAACTCAAGAAAGTGGTTATTTTACGGCATAGGTTTAAATTGCTGATATGAAAAGAAATAAGTTTTAATAGTTCTGAAGAAGCTGCCCTAAGCATTTTACTATTGCCTCACCACCTCCCCCAAGTCTCTTCAAATACATTAAAAGATTTCAAAAACATTTTATAATTGGGGCAGGAGACTGACTTATATTGTTTAGTAAGAAAAATGTTATTTGCCTGTTGTATTCTCACTGGCTACTTTCATATTTCACAGTAGTACTACAAAAACTGATATCTAGAGCACAGAGAAACAGCACTGCCCTTATTCTTAACTTTCACCAGAATCAGTTTCACTTGTGAAACATGAACAATGGTATAAGAAGAGACATACACTAATCACTAAGATCCTCCAAGAGCTGTTATCAGAGTGAGACAATACACTGTTGATACAGCATGTAGAACAAGGGGATTTTAGAAGGCCAACTTGGGTGTTGTGAGCAAGTCACGTAATTATGACAAAAATATCTGGAAATCTTACATAATTTTCAAAAGTTAGAACACAGTCTCTCATTTACAGACAATCAGATTGAAGAAAAAAAAATTATTTCAAAACAAAAACAGTGTTACCCATCAGGTCCTGCAGCTGCGACAGGAGAGCCCTGACAAATGGTGCTGGGCATGGAAGCTTTGTGCATCTGCCAAACACATTATGTGGTTTTGCTTAAATGTCTATCGCATTGCCTCAGTATTGCCATATTTCTATGGGTGATTACTGTTTTCAGTCATGTAGTTTGGTACAACCAGCAGCCTTTTGCATTTCACATTTGAAAGCTGACAACAGTGCTGACAGCTTCCATGAATCTTCTTTTATCAATGATGTATAGGAGTAACAGATAGTGTGAACGTAAGTTGCAAGTAATCACTCATGGATAATGCGTCATTAATAGTCATCACAAATACGGCTACTTTTCAAAGTAATCTTTTTGAGAAATCCTTTTCTTGAACTAGGCAGACAAATCACAAAGTTGGTAACCGTAAGTTAACAGGGAAAGAGAACTCAATAATAATGAGAACATTTCTTTCCATAATCATATTTCTGCAGATAAAAATTTCTTTCCATAATCAAATTTCTGCAGCAATCTCCCATGCTTATAAGGAGAAGCAGTAGCTGAGAAGATAGATGGGTAATCTGACATGCTGCTTAATTAACACAGCAAGCAAATAAAGAAAAACACTGAGAAATTTTGGACGGGAATTAGTTTCAGAAAAATAAACAAACACTTTTAAGATTTGACAATGAAACTGTAATGCTGCCTGAGATCAGAAATCTTCCTGTCTGATAGAGAGAATGTATTTCTGTTGAGGGAAACATCACAGAAATGCAACACACACTATTTTATTGGTATGTACCACTAATAAAGCTGTGTTACAATATTCTTTTTGAATGATCACAAACAATAACATTGACAAAATTAATAGTAAGCTCAAACTTTTTGGCTACAATACGGTTATCTGTAATAAAGTACTGTCTGATAGTTCTTAATAACATTTTAGAGTGGTAGAAAGAGTGGCTACATACAAAAATGTAAAATTAGGCACTTCACAAAATTAAAATGTCATATCTAATCACTACAACATCACTGAATTACAATTAGAATCAATCAGCTCATTGAAATTCCTGGGAGTAACTACTTGCTGGGTTATGACATGGAGTGATCAGTCATTGGTACAACAGCTGGTGAATTTTGTGTGTGTTCTCTCTCTCTCTCTCTCTCTCTCTCTCTCTCTCTCTCTCTGTGTGTGTGTGTGTGTGTGTGTGTGTGTGTGTGTGTGTGTGTGTGTTGGATTAACAATCTGTTCCCCCTCTCGAATGTTGTAACCTGTTGTTTCCATATCATGAATCATTTAGCGCGTAATGGGTACGCCGACATCGTACAGAACAGTTAGTTTCAATCTCACAACACCTCTTTTACGTCCCCAAGACACTGTGCGGAGACAGGTTTCTTTGACGCTGCTCCGTGTCTCACAGTAGTATCAGTCCTTTGCGAATCTTGTAGCAACGTTAAGGTTGAAAAATTTATAAATCTTATTACTGACCTTCCTCACTATCTAATTTCTTCAACGTAAGTCGTAATGCAGCTATACCTTCGCATTACCTTCCCGTTGCCAATCACACAACATTGCACATGCAGCGATGTATCAACGATCTATACAAACAAACACAGTATGATTACATACCTCTCTGCAATCAACCATATTTCGGTTACACATTGTTGAAATGACACTTGGCCAGTGCCACCTTTAGTCTGCCTTAATACTAGGTAGAAATCACTGCGCCCGAAATAATAATGTGTACAACTCGCAAATATAATTTCGCAGTTTTACCTACTCTTCGAAAGTTTAGATTCTTCACATAATTATAACGAAGCCGATAAATAAGTAATTTTACTTAATGGGAAGAATTCTATTTTGGCGCAGCAAAGACTGAAGTAAGCAAATTATGCTTGTGATTAACCATATTTTTTATAGATTTAAAAACTTCTGTTTATTTATTGTATAGTTCAGTAACAACTGTATGTCAATACAGCTGCTCACAGGCCAAGTAACAGGCGGCGGTGTCAGGCGTTCGGCCTTTCTAAGATTTCCACATTGAACTTATGCTCTTTGCACAGTTTAAATTGGAGGCGCCAAAATGAGCGATGGTACTGTGACTGAAAGGTAAGCAAAATTTGTTTGTGGAAATTGATTGTTGCTGTTTTAATTTGTTTGCCATGCCATGTAAATGGTTAGATTGATTCTCCAAGTGTGTGCCCACTTCGTGATGGAATACTACATAGCTAATACAACATGTCTGATAAAGTTACCTTTTCCCATTGGAAGTACGTTTTAACAGTGGCACTTTGACACTTTCTTTAACGGAATGAGTGACTGAAGATACCACTGAAATTATTTGCAAGCTCTTTCTTTTACTGAATTTTATAATGTTACTCGTTTTATAGTATATGTGTACTTATTTTGGATTACATTTCCCCGTTTGCACCATCCTTATTTGTTAGTTTGATTGCGGAAGAACTGCTACACTGGTAATATTTCATAAGAATAGTATCCATTTTGTGACTAGTTTTGTCGTGTAGTTAAATACAGTCCAACGAGTGCAGTAGGTCTATTACGAATCATGAATACAGTGAAGATATTCAAGTGTTACAACGATATAAATGTAATTGGAATATTCGCATACCAGTACGTAGGCGTACCAATTCTTGGGCGGTGTTTTGCTAGAAATGAAAATGTCAGATCTCTTACGTATCATTATTTCTGTTATAGCGTATCTGATAATGCATAATTTGAACAGAAGCAGCTCTCTGTAGACATCATTAAAATATATGATTCATTACTTTGATTTTTACTGGCGTGAAATCGTGTTCAGCTTCTAGAGCGAGATTTCCACTTCTGGGAAAGATATGCTTCAAGACATGGGTAGGGTATTATTATAAGCTTATAGTAAAAAAAAAATTAATTACTGGCCACTGTAACGCTGATAATGTACGTTCCTCTAAAAATAACATTCAGTCTGCCAGAGACTAAATCAGCCACAGTTACTTTGTCTGAAACTCCTTTATGTTAATGATTTACCCCCCCCCCCCCCGACCCCACACACACACACACACACACACACACACACGTCAGTAGGGGGGAAGGGAAGTTGATGGTTATGGAAGGAGAAGCTACAAGGGAATGATATAGGATTATGGCACTGGTGAGCTTACCCTGGTGCAGGCAGGGGAATACCCCTATCGCTCCCACCAATTTTGCGCAGGGACCATGAAGGTAAGAGATATTGGTCTTTTATGGAGGTGTATAGACATTTCTCTTTCCCTCACTCCTTTTGCAAGTGGTACTTGGTACCCCCCGCCATGAATCATACGGTGCCTTGCAGAGTATGTATGTAGACATAGATATGACAATAAGAACCCTGTTACAATTTCAAAGTAAATATTAACACAAAAGTGAAGCTCATGAAATCCTCAACAATCAACTGAAAAAATACCACCATTGGTATGGTAAATTTTGTATGATCTATGTAGTTCAAGAAGCCAGCAATATTGGGAACCTACACACAACTTGAAAGCCTTTAACACAAATTTCACTTGGCCTTTATGGCTCAACTGAAATCCACTATGCCACTAACTCCCACAAACCCACAGCACCAGACCACACTCTACAATACCCACCAATGCAAAGTATTAAATACAAAGTTCAACTATGAACACAACCTTCACAATAATACTAGACTAGTAAATTCTTAAAGAAAACTACATACATGAACAAACCCCTACATAAAAATGTGCTTACCAGCCACAGTCAAATGACAAATTATCTAGGCTGGCCATCTCCCTCCTTCCATTGCCACCAAAGTAACCATGCCTGGACTCACACCTCCATAACCACACGTCCCCTGAACACTACCCACCAGCTGACACCAGTCTCCAACAGAATACCTGCATTACAAAACAATTATGTGCATACATCATTCACAACTTCATAAAAAAATAAAAATGCATAAACCTAATTACTCCCCTCCCCCCTTCAAAAAAGCCACAACCCTCTCTGTACACAATACCCCAAACCACATTTAAAAAACTCCAGACTTAACTAACCAACTTTGGCCTATATATTTTACCCCAATCAAAAACATTTAATGGACAATAACTTTTTCAGCACACTTTTCCTCCAATAATACTCATCAATGTGAGATTTTAGAGTCAGGTTGAAGTGCTCCTCTTCCCCTTTTCTGTAATGGACTCAACTGCCCCCTCTCCCTCCCCCCCCCCCTCCCTCCACCCAATAACCCTTTTTAGAATTGGTAAAAGCTCTTTTGAATAATCTTTAAACTGCATGCTATGATTTATGATTAATGATGAAACCCCTACTGCCCCAACCCCTACACAATGAAAAACAATCAAAAACTATAGTTGAGCCCTCCCTTGTATACTCCTCTATTAAACCAAGCAATATCTGTTAAGTACATCTACCCACCACTCCAAAACCACTTCAGAACTCCCCCCCCCCCCCTCCCCCCAAAAAACAACAGCTTCACCCATGTTCCCACAGTATGATCACCACTCCCATGCTTATCCTTCCCAAATTGTGATCCATAAATTTCTACATCTACCTCTGCCCTGTCAAAAAAAACCTATACTTAATAGACTCAGTACACACCTGATTGCAAAAAGAATATCACTCACAAGTGTCTCATGCATACAAAACCAGTAACTTGCCACACTGGTGAAACCTAAAAATTCAACGATTAGACCATACAACTGTAAACACTTTATGGTAGCTGCCATATCATCCCCCACCCCAGCCATTTACTTGTTGTCAGCCTGGCTTTCTATAGTTTACCAATTATGGCTACTCACTTTGCTTTATCCAGGCTTCTGTTCTCTCATCATTACTCATCTCTTAACTCATCTTACATCCCTACTTCTGGGTTTGACTGCCATTCTTAGAGGGGGAAAAGTTGCCAAACATGATGCACATGCTATCCACTGAACACCCCTTGTGGGAATGGATCACATCAGACAACTAAACCTAACACAGTCACCAGACCATTGTGGAGAGTGAGGCTCAGCTGGAGAGAGAGGGTGTCATCAGACAACTGCATTTATGTAACCACGTGAAAATCCAGAGAATGCACTGTTGGTACCATTGGTGAAAACTCCCTGTACATACCTGTGAGTATGTACCTGTCGAATGTGGAGCACAGGGATTGCAGTTAGTGATTATTGTATGAGGCAGCTGTTGGTGTGGCATGGTGGTGCTCGTGGGTAGAGGCCTCAGTCAGAGATCATGCAGATGACCCACAATGAGGAGGATCAAACTTTCTCATGCTGGTGGTAACAAGACCCCAGCAGTCTCACTCGAAGGAATAGATCAATTTATCATGGGAAGGTGTGACCACAAAGCTTTCTCTTCCCTGTCCACAGCATTGGAGGAAATTAGAACTAAAAGAGATGGTGAGATCCCTCGGTAATTAGTTTGTACCTGAATTGATTGCCAACCCTTTCGACCACAAAATCAATTTTTGAAGTGCATATAGGAAACAAATTCGTTCAAAGTAGCATGTAATAGCAAAATGGGGATTGGTTCAATCCTGATGATAATGTGATCCCCGCTCAGTTACAGGAATTGCTCACCTTTGAGAGGATCAGTGAAATTCCTGTATCCATCACTCCTCATAAGAGCCTCAACAAGGTTCAAGGTGTAATTTTCTATCACAAGCTCAAATTACAGGCACACGAATAACTGCATGGGAGAAAGCGGAGTTCATTTTTCTGCTGTATCCAATGGAGGCCAAAATATAAGACAGGCTTTCCTGTAAAGGTAAAAGCAGGTGGGGACTCCAATGACATACGTGTCACACATCACTGCAAAACCTAATTACAGTCTATCACAGGTCTGTGATGCACTGTCTCGTAGAACACCAGAAGAAGGAATGCTGGGAAAGATATGTCATTATTTTAGAGATCTGTGCCTCTTTTTTCACTAGGGTGGGCCATGTTGCATTTGTCTACACCCGCCACTTAGCAACCAGTTCTCTTATATGACAGTACTGACACTACTGTTATTGCAGAACATTTTGCAGTACACTGTGCTCAAACACCTGCATGCAAAACCCACTGTACAGCATCTGAAACTGTAAAATACTCCTCAGCTCTCTGGGCTTTGGCCAAGACACAGTAGTGAAAGTAGACAGAATCCCCAGCCAAATGCTACAACATATATCCTTTGCTGACACCACATTCTTGTATTTGATTTTACATGTCTTATAGTCTGCAGATCTTACTGTGAAGATAGGTCTGGCTGCCACATCAATGCTGCTTGTTTAGCACCATCCAGGAGTCAAGTGTAGGGTATGTTAAGGTTACACATTGTGGTGCAATGTCACTTAAATAAAGTGGTGTTAACCTGTTGTTTACCCAACCAACAACTACGGGCACTTATGACCACAGCAGTTTTGCGCCTTAAAAAAAACCCTAACCAACAAATTATGGGTACATTTAAAAGTGTATTTCTCAGCGAAATAATTTAGAATAGCAAACTGTTTGGAAGCCTTATTATTGTTTGTTCATGTCATGGGCATGAATGGACGTAGCACATCTTCAAGGCAGGAAGACAATGGTAGTTTTGCTACAGTGTTTGGGCAGTTACTCCATGCAGCTACATCCTGGCTCGGAGAATCGAGCAGTCCATGGGATAGTGAGTGCCATGACAATGGGAGTGATGTCATAGAAGAGAGACAAAGCTTAGCTGTCAGATGGTTCAGAACTGTAATTTGTGGATGTTGTACAGATTTAATATGATGTTAGATCAATGTATGTTCACGCTTTGTACGTGATGTGATCCCTTACACACTATAGTTTAACTATAGGAGCAATATCGTATTTAAGATAAAGTGCTTTCTGTCGTTTATTAAAAAGTTGAAGACAGAGAAGAGTTTTCAAAGTTCCAGCATAGGTACAGTTGCAACAGTGAAGAAGTTCATGTTAAGAAGAAATACATGGTTTCTCTGAATGTTGCATCAGGAAGTAGCAATTCAGAATTTCGGAGTAATCATATTCCACATACACTATAACAATGTTATGAAAAGGATAGATTGCTACTCACCATACAGTGGAGACGTTGAGTCGCTGACAGGCACAATAAGACGACTGTTAAACAATTGAACTTTTGGGCGAAAAGCCTTTTGAATTAGACAACTTACATGTACATTTTCACACAAATACAATTCACATACACACATGTCCATCATCTCTGGCTGGCAAGGCAAGACTGTGAGCAACAGTGCATGATGGGAGAAGCATTCTGGGTGGTGGGAGGAGGAGGTTGGGGTGGGAAGGGGGAGGGATAGTAGGGTAGGGGTGGGGGGCAGTAAAATGCTGCTTGTTGGAACTTGTCAGCAGCACTTTACTGTCCGCTAACCCTTCGCTGCTATCCATTCCGCTCCCCACCCTAACCTAATTCTTACTTCCTCCACCCAGACTGCTTTTCACATCATGTGCTTTTGCTGCTCACAGTCTGGCCTCAGCACCCAGAGACGGTGTGTGTGTGTGTGTGTGTGTGTGTGTGTGTGTGTGTGTGTGTGAAGTTGTTTTGGCCAAAAGCTCAGTTGTTTAGCAGTATTTTTGTTGTGCCTGCCTGTGACTCTCTACACAATATAATGAGTAGCAATCTATCCTTTTCATTATATTGTCATTATTTCATCCTGGGTTTTCCAAACACACTGTTTCGAGCATAACGCAATATTTCATTCTGATGCCACAGTGCAGGGCCCAGAATTCATTTGCGCTGGCAATTAACTGATATCTGAATAAGAAGAATGTATGAAATATGAATCAAGAAGAAGTTGATAATTTTTAAAGGAAAAATTCGTAACACATAGGGCATCCATTGTGTTGGAGGTTCATAAATAGTGTTGTTGTCTTTAGCAACACAATCAACAACGCAGATTATGGCACAGTGCCAAAGCCATAACAAACACAGCAGTTGAAGAGATTTAAGAAGAATTAATTGGTTGATGAGTAATCATTCACTCCATAAATAACAATATGTTGAAAGAGTTTACAAAGACCAGAAATCAGAAGATTGGTTGTTGGATCTAATAAAGTACTACAATAGTTTAATCAGTTGCACAACTACACCCCAGCTTTAACCAACGACAGTGTTAGAAGTGCATCCACTTGGAACAACCCATTTTTCCCAGCCAGGCAGCTAGCTTCTCTTCAGCGTTGCAATGCAGTTTGCTACTCTAGCATTTTTTGGTGAGCTGTGCTAAAGCCAATTTGAATTATATGACTTTTTTTGTGGCGATTTATGTTGTGGGGCAAAGCAGATGTTTTAAGTATGAAAAGCAGTTGCTTTTTACACACACACAAACTCTGTGACACTGGAGTGCAGTACCTACTGCAACCTACATCATTCTGAATCTGTTTGGTGTATTCATCTCGTGGTTTCCCTCTACAACTTTTACCCTCTAAGCTGCCCTCCAATACTAAATTGGTGATCCCTTGATTCCTCAAAACATGTCCTACCAACCGATCGATCCCTTCTTCTAGTCAAGTTGTGCCAGAAATTTCTCTTCTCCCCAATTGTATTCAATATCTCCTCATTAGTTATGTGATTTACCCATCTAATCTTCAGCATTCTTCTGTAGCACCACATTCCGAAAGCTTCTATTCTCTTCTTGTCTAAACTATTTATCGTCCACGTTTCACTTCCATACATGGCTACACTCCATACAAATACTTTCAGAAAAGACTTCCTGACACTTACATCTGTACTCAATGTTGACAAATTTCTCTTTTTCAGAAACGCTTTCCTTGCCATTGCCAGGCTACATTTTATATCCTCTCTACTTTGACCATCATAAGTTATTTTGCTCCCCAAACAGCAAAACTCATTTACTACTTTAAGCGTCTCATTTCCTAATCTAATACCCTCAGCATCACCCGATTTAATTCAACTGCATTCCATCATCCTCGTCCTGCTTCTGTTGATGTACATCTTATATCCTCCTTTCAAGGCACTGTCCATTCCGTTCAGCTGCTCTTCCAGGTCCTTTGCTGTCTCTGACAGAATTACAGTGTCGTCGGCGAACCTCAAAGTTTTTATTTCTTCTCCATGGATTTTAATTGCTACTCCGAATTTTTCTTTTGTTTCCTTTATTGCTTGCTCAACATACAGATCGAATAACATCGGGGATAGGCTACAACCCTTTCTCACTCCCTTCCAACCACTGCTTCCCTTTCATAACCCCCAACGAGTTTCATAACTGCCATCTGATTCCTGTACAAATTGTAAATAGCCTTTCGCTCCCTGCATTTTAGCCCTGCTACCTTCAGAATTTGAAAGAGACTATTCCAATCAGCATTGTCAAAAGCTTTCTCTAAGTATACAAATGCTAGAAAAGTATGTTTGCCTTGCCTTAATCTATCTTCTAAGACAAGTCGTAGGGTCAGTATTGCCTCACGTGTTCCAACATTTCTACGGAATCCAAACTGATCTTCCTCAAGGTCAGTTTCTACCAGTTTTCCATTTGTCTGTAAAGAATTCGTGTTAGTATTTTGCAGCCGTGGCTTATTAAACTGATAGTTTGGTAATTCTCACATCTGTCAATACCTGCTTTCTTTGGGATTGGAATTATTATATTCTTCTTGAAGGCTGAAGGTATTTCGCCTGTCTCATACATCATGCTCACCAGATGGTAGAGTTTTGTCAGGACTGGCTCTCCCAAGACTGTCAGTAGTTCTAATGGAATATTGTCTACTCCCGGGGCCTTGTTTCGACTCAGGTATTTCAGTGCTCTGTCAAACTCTTCACGCAGTATCATATCTCCCATTTCATCTTCATCTACATCCTCCATTTCCATAATATTGTCCTCAAGAACATCGCCCTCGTATAGACCCCCTATATACTCCTTCCACCTTTCTGCTTTCCCTTCTTTGCTTAGAACTGGGTTTCCATCTGAGCTCTTGGTATTCAGGCAAGTGGTTCTCTTTTCTCCAAAGTCCTCTTTAATTTTCCTGTAGGTAGTATCTATCTTACCCCTAGTGATATGTGCCTCTACATCCTTACATTTGTCCTCTAGCCATCCCTTCTTAGCCATTTTGTACTTCCTGTCGATCTCGTTTTTGGGATGTTTATATTCCTTTTTGCCTGCTTCGTTTACTGCATTTTTGTATTTTCTCCTTTTGTCAATTAAATTTAGTATCCCTTCCGTTACCCAAGGATTTCTATTAGGCCTCGTCTTTTTACCTACTTGATCCTCTGCTGCCATCACTATTTCATCTCCCAAAGCTACCCATTCTTTTCTACTGTATTTCTTCTCCCATTCTTGTCAATAATTCCCTAATGTTCTCCCTGAAACTCTCTACAACCTCTGGTTCTGTCAGTTTATCCGGGTCCCATCTTAAATTCCCACCTTTTTGCAGTTTCTTCAGTTTTAATCTACAGTTCATAACCAACAGATTGTGGTCCGAGTCCACATCTGCCCCTGGAAATGTCTTAAAATTTAAAACCTAGTTCCTAAATCCCTGTCTTACCATTATATAACCTATCTGAAACTTTTCAGTATCTCCAGGCTTCTTTCATGTGTACAACCTTTTATGATTCTTGAACTAAGTGTGTTAGCTATGATTAAGTTATGCTCTGTGCAAAATTCTACCAGGCAGCTTCCTCTTTCATTCCTTATCCCCATTCCATATCCACCTACTATGTTTCCTTCTCTTCCTTTTCCTACTAGCTATCTAATTCCAGTCACCCCTGGCTATTAAATTATCGCCTCCCTTCACTATCTGAATAATTTCTTTTATCTCATCATACATTTCATCAGTCTCTTCGTTATCTGCAGAGCTAGTTGGCATATAAACTTGTACTTCTGTGGTAGGCATGGGCTTCGTGTCTATCTTAGCCACAATAGTGTGTTCACTATGCTGTTTGCAGTAGCTTACCTGCATTCCTATTTTTATATTCATTATTAAACCTACTCCTGCATTACCCCTATTTGATTTTGTATTTATAATCCTGTATTCACCTGACAAGAAGTCTTGTTCCTCCTGCCACCGAACTTCACTAATTCCCACTATAAGTAACTTCAACCTATTCATTTCTCTTTTTAAATTTTCTAACCTACCTGCCCGATTAAGGGATCTGACATTCCACACTCCGACCCGTAGAACGCCAGTTTTCTTTCTCCTGATGAGAACGTCCTCCTGAGTAGTCCCCGTCCGGAGATCTGAATGGGGGACTATTTTACCTCCAGAATATTTTACCCAAGAGGACACCATCATCATTTAACTTTACAGTAAAGCTGCATGCCCTTGGGAAAAATTATGGCTGTAGTTTCCCCTTGCTTTCAGCCGTTCACAGTACCAGCAATGCAAGGCTGTTTTGGTTAGTGTTACAAGGCCAGATCAGTCAAGCATCCAGACTGTTGCCCCTGCAACTACTGAAAAGGCTGCTGCCCCTCTTCAGAAACCACACATTTGTCTGGCCTCTCAACAGATACCCCTCCGTTGTGTTGTACCTACGGTACGGCTATCTGTGTCACTGAGGCACGCAAGCCTCCTCACCAACAGCAAGGTCCATGGTTCATGGTTCAAGGTAAAATCTCAGAAATTTAATGTACTAACCGTCGAACAGAAAAGGGAATTAAAAATCGTATTGATAATGTATTAAGAAATATTTTCTGATACACCAAGTGTAGTTCGTGAGTATGTGTCTATTGTTGTTGTTGTTGTTGTGGTCTTCAGTCCTGAGACTGGTTTGATGCAGCTCTCCATGCTACTCTATCCTGTGCAAGCTTCTTCATCTCCCAGTACCTACTGCAACCTACATCCTTCTGAATCTGTTTAGTGTATTCATCTCTTGGTCTCCCTCTACGATTTTTACCCTCCACGCTGCCCTCCAATGCTAAATTGGTGATCCCTTGATTCCTCAGAATGTATCCTACCAACCGATCCCTTCTTCTAGTCAAATTGTGCCACAAACTCCTCTTCTCCCCAATCCTATTCAATACCTCCTCATTAGTTATATGATCTACCCATCTAATCTTCCACTTTCTTCTGTAGCACCACATTTCAAAAGATTTTATTCTCTTCTTGTGTTAACGATTTATTGTCTATGTTTCACTTCCATACATGGCTACGCTCCATACAAATACTTTCAGAAACGACTTCCTGACACTTAAATCAATACTCGATGTTAACAAATTTCTCTTCTTCAGAAACGCTTTCCTTGCCATTGCCAGTCTACATTTGATATCCTCTCTACTTCGACCATCATCAGCTATTTTACTCCCCAAATAGCAAAACTCCTTTACTACTTTGTGTCTCGTTTGCTAATATAATTCCCTCAGCATCACCCGATTTAATTTGACTACATTCCATTATCCTCGTTTTGCTTTTGTTGATGTTCATCTTATACCTTCCTTTCAAGACACTGTCCATTCCGTTCAACTTCTCTTCCAAGTCCTTTGCTGTCTCCAACAGAATTACAATGTCATCGGCGAACCTCAAAGTTTTTATTTCTTCTCCATGGATTTTAATACCTACTCCGAATTTTTCTTTTGTTTCCTTCACTGCTTGCTCAATATACAGATTGAATAGCATTGGGGATAGGCTACAACCCTGTCTCACTCCCTTCCCAACCACTGTTTCCCTTTCGTGCCCCTCGACTCTCATAACTGCCATCTGGTTTCGGTACAAATTGTAAATAGCTCTTCGCTCCCTGTATTTTACCCCTGCCACCTTCAGAATTTGAATGAGAGTATTCCAGTGAACATTGTCAAAAGCTTTCTCTAAGTCTACAAATGCCTGAAACATAGGTTTGCCTTTCCTTAATCTAGCTTCTAAGATAAGTCGTAGGGTCAGGATTGCCTCACGTGTTCCAATATTTCTACGGAATGTAGAAATGTGTCTATATTTGAGATACAAGCAGAGAAACCTACTGTCCAAGAAAATATACAAAAGATGATCGAGAATAAATGTAGCGTAAGTGTAACAGTAATCATATTTAAGTGGTAAAAAAAAAACATGTAAGAGGACTACGCTTGGTGATAATTCATGAACTTTAAATAAAAATATTGAAACAGAGGGTTAAGCGTGTACAAAGACAACGCACAGCTTGTTTCCAAGAACTGGGCGGATCATTTTGCATTATTGATTAGAACTTGAAAAGAATTAAAGGGGAATAACAATAAAGCTAACTAACTCTTATTTTGGAAGGCAAGAATTGAAGTTTTTTGGGGCATATAGTCGGTGTAGAGGGGATACAACCCAATCCAGAAGTGATTCAAGCAGTAAAAGAATGCTTGGAACTGTGGAATGTAAAACAATTTCATTTCTTCACTTAGAATCATTGCAAATGTTGTGGAGAGAAAAATCAGTAAGCTGAGAGATTTTCCATATCTTCATTCAATAATGCATGAAATAATGTTATGGGGTAACTCATCTTTAAGGAAGAAAGAAAGCCAGCCTTAATTGCTCAAAAATGTGCTGTAAGAATAATGTGTGGTGCTCGCCCACAATCACCTTGTAGACATCTGTTAAAGTAGTTGGGCATTCTTCTGATTACTGCTTCACAGTATATTTATTCCTTCAGAAGTTCATTGTAAATAATCCACGGCAGTTCAAAGTGGACAATGATGTACATGATTACAATACCAGATGCTAATTACTTCATGTGAAAATTGTGTTATCCACAAAAAGAGGTGCTCAGTGCTGGAACAGAAATTTCTTATAACTTATCCAGCGATAAAAAATGGGGATGGGGGGGGGGGGGGGGAGCAGAAGGAGTGACTTAGTGAAATTACAAATGCTCAGCATGCAGCCATATTTACAAATTAATTTGCGGCGGAATGTAAAATGACTTAGTCCACCTCTTTATGATTTATCGTGCAAATGATCCATAGAACAGGAAACTAACTTACTAGAGGAGCCTACCTGAGTTGTAGTAGCCTAAGTTGTATACTGATTTAATAATTGAATGTTAAGGACGCAAGTGTCTGAGCTTTGTGTGCTGTTCATGATGTATGGAACAAAACGTGAATGATTATATTATGCAAGGCAATGAAAGGTTGGTAGTTGTTCTAAGCATGTAACTCCTCTAGTTTGATTGTACATGCTGTAGTAGAGCTTGAAGTGTCTACTACGAAGCAAAATCAACTATAAGAAATAACTGAATCTCCTACCACATCCTATATATGCATATTATGCAAATATAACTTTGATTATTGTCCAAAATATTTTGTATACTTTTCTAATGGATGTTAGTAACATGGATTGCTATGAGCTTGTAGGAGGGGATTTTGTACATTTTCCAGTCTGGTAAGCTTCAAGGTTGGGATTTGTACATATTTATTAGGGAAGGTTAGCTTTACTTAAAAGTGTGAGTACTTGTCTTTTATCCTGAGTGAAATAACTAAGTTTGAGAAAGAGAATTTAAAAATGGGCTACAGGATTAGTTAAGTAGAAACAAAGTGTAAATAACTTAGAGTTAATACATTAATGGCGTTGCTATAACCAAATGATTTTAAATATGAATTAGAAAAAGCTTTGTCTGTTGTGACTACCACACTTTCACAAGCTTAAAAAATATTCCAATTGAAACTCATCTCTGCTATGTCAATAACATATCTTGGGGTGCGGACCACTCCGCACTCGTACATCTTTACAAAGTCATATCTTATCTCAACTACATTACAGGCCTGCTTTATCGACTGGGTTATGGCCACTGGATCCATTGCAGAATCTTGCAACTGGCACGTTTCAGATGAGCTCCGTAGAAAGTCTTTTGGGAGAGGATGGGATTTATGCCTTGTAGAACAAGCACCACCGCCTACAACTGAATTATGCAGTACATATCCAAAGCCACCCTGAAGACTTGAACCATCATACCCTCTCCCTTTCAGGGGTATTTGCCTACCACAGAGGTGATCCTGGTCTATTATGTCAATAAAAATACGTGTGGATTCTCTTCGCTGCGACAACCATCTTTCCGTATGGAACTCTGTTGACAAGTTATATTCACAACCACACAAGGATCTGCCTGGGCGTATCTTGAAGATTGAAGGAAATAACAGATCTCTTCGCATCTCAGTGTTTGTTCCTGTCAGTTCTCAATGAAATTTCTAGTTCAAAAGTACAAAGATCTACAAGCTCATCTGCTATGCTTTCCTACTTTCCGGAGGTCACTAATGATAGTCCCTCCATTGTATGGGTGCAACTTTTTTACCATGGTCCTTTTCCAAGTCCTCTGTTATACTTGCACTTGATGTTGTGAGAGTTTCCTAACCTGCAGTGATCCTCTAGTTCACCCAAAATTATTTTCTTTTTGACCTCCATGGTACTGGGAACTCAATTATATTCATCTGGACTTCTAGTCATGTCTGAATTCATAGGAAGGAGATTGTTGATCAGTTAGCAATGGAGGGTACCAGGATGGAAATCTTGTAGGTAGATGGGGAGTCTGGAATGTGACATACAGTTGACTTTGCATCTTCAGTTTCCATAGTAATGGAACAGGTAATGGTGTGCTGTGGTCACTAGAAACAGGATATGAGCAATAAATGGATTCATGGCTGCGTAGTGGTCTCCCTTCATATATTCCAAACAGAACTACTTTTCTTTGCCAGCTTCTTGATGACACCTTTCATATTCATGGTCTCATTTTCAGGCAAGGTGACCCTTGCTATTGTCAGTATGATGGTTTGAATATCTGCAAGATTTAAACAAAGATAATAAAGAACATATATGAATTTGAATTACCAATTTGAATGGAATCTTTTGGATTTGTAGGTGTTACGAAATCTCATGACTAGTGAAAGTTGCGGTTACATGCTTTCAGGGGTAAGGACTCAAAACATTTTAGGTCAGTATTTTATACAACATATACAGCTAGGAAACCTCTACCGTGATTAACAAGAGGAAATGATAAAATGAGAGTACTAAAAGCAGAAATGGAATCTTGGTGGAGAAAATTGAGAGTAGATCCAAAAATCAACTACAGTAGGACCAAAACGATATAATGAACACAGCAAAATTAGCAGTGTGCTCTCCAAGAACTGTACTGCTATTTGTGTGTGTAACCTGCATTTGTTATTTATTGCTTATTTAGCCTGATCAGATTAGTACCTTAAGGTCCTCTCTTACATCTGACAAGGAACAACACATACAAAAATATAAATATAATAATAATAATAATTGAGACATTAAGAATGATACTGATTAGTTTAGTACTTTTGAAGCCTTGTTTGGTATTAGATGAAGTGGAAGGGCTATTGAAAGAGGAGAGAATTGAAAAGAAAGTGACAACAGCTGCTAGGAAAAAATAGATTTTCAGTGCAGAACTCTGTAGACAAGGAGAGGGGAAAGTGATGGGGGAGGAGTGGTTGGTGAGAGAGGAAGCTGCTAGAAGAGATAGCTTTTGTGATAAAAAGTGGGCCATTACCTATCTTTTGAAGTTTGAAAGGATTTTAATCTCTCTAATATTTTGAGGAAGATTGCTCTAAAGTCGGGTTCCTGGTACAGAAAATGATTTAGAGAACATGGCAGTGTTGTGTGGTGGTACAGAGAGGATTTTACTTTTTTGAGAATGAGTATTTCTTATGTCTTGTTCGGATAGTAATGTAACGGGTGCAAGTAATAAGGAAGTAGTGCAGTGATTGAGAAGATGATGCAGCAAACACAGGGTATGATAGTCTCCATGCTTGTCGGCATGTAGCTATGATTATTGTTCATAGGCAGGAGTGATACAGTCGAAGTAGTATGCATCACAAATGTATCATGCTCAAGCATTTATCACCATTTCTAGCCGATGTGAGCTATTGTACGAAAGTCCTTGGAGAATAGGGTCACAAGATTGGGGATTATTAGTCTCTCTTGAGTTTCTTTTTAAGGTCAAGAGGGAATACTTTTTCAAATTTCTATAATGAATGATGTGTTACCGACACCTTCATACAGACTGCAGTTGTGTGCTCATTCCAGTTTAGGTGATGGTCCAGAATGGTCCCCAAATTCTTTGCAGAAGAAGAAAAGGAAATTTGTGTGCTGTGTAGGATTAAGGTTGGAAGAGATGCTCTGAACTGAAGAGTAATAAATCATTTGTGAGTGACTAAGATTGTTTGCAGATTGGATGGATTGAGTTTCAAATCTATTTTCTGGGCTCATTATGATAAAGCAAGTACATTAGCATTTACATTCTGGCTGGCTGTACATACATTTGTTGGACTTGCATTTAGGTATAACTGAAGGTTATTAGCGTATAAATGATGTTTGCAGTGGGAAGTTATAGTCAACACGTCATTAACGTATAATGAGAAAAGTAATGGACCCAATACTGATCCTTGTGGGACCCCTGATACTATAGTCTTCTATTACGACATTTTGTTCCTATCATTACACACTGTTGACAGCATGTGAGGTATGAGTGGAACCAGTGTGCAGCATTTGCAGAAGAGTTTTGACTTTTGAGTTTAGCAAGTAGAATATTAAAGACGACACTGTTGAAAGCTTTGCTGAAATCAATAGCACATTATAGCTGCCTCTTGTGATCCGGCGACACAGGCTGTTCAATTGTGTCCTCTGCTCAGACTCACTCGGTGCCCTTCAAAGTCTATGTGCACTGTACACTGCCCATCCCTTAGTGTAGCGAGTCCAGGAAAACTGCCACTTGCTCAGTCTTGGTGTGGAGCCACTGTGATATTTATGTGGGTTCCTGGTCATGTCAGTTTGCCAGGAAACGAAGCTGCTGACGCTGCTGCCAACGCTGTAGTCCTCGTACTTTAGCCCGCTAATTCCTATATTTCCTCCAATGATCTCCGAGTTGCCGTCTCTCAGGAGGTGGTGTCCCTTTGGCATCACCAATGGTCCTCCCTTCTTGGGAATAAGCTCCGGCTTATTAAGCCTCTCCCAGCAGCTTGGATGACCTCCTCTCAGCCCTCCCACTGGGAGGAGGCCATTTTAACTGGGCTGCATATTGGGCACTGCATTTTTAGCCATTGTCATTTGATAAGTGGTGCTACCCCATCACTTTGTACACATTGCACCCTCCAATGTCTCTTGGGACTGATGTATAGTAACTCCTCTCTGTCTTTGTGTTCTGTAGTTTTGACTTGGGCACATATGACCCCAGTTGTTTATTGTGCCCTTAAACAAAGCCAGTGACAACTGTCTGAGAAGACATAAAGCATGAAGTGATGCAGGTAATTCGCAGCTGTCAGCTTGTCTTAGATTACTACTACAGGTCCCATGCAAGTGCAAGAGAATGTCTCCCATGACATAATACTGCTCCCACCAGCCTGCATTTGTGGCACGCTGCCCATTTCAAGCTGCCATTCTCCTCAATGATGGCATTTGTAGAGACAACCATCAACTTAGTGTAGCAAAAATGTGATTCACCTGAAGGGCTTACACATCTCCATTCATAAATGGTAGACTCCCAGTGGTCCTGTACTGACTGCAATCTTATCTGATAGTGTTGTTGGGTCAAAACGTGATCACATAGCATTAGCCTGCTGCGAATCTCCATGTTCAACAATGTACAGTGAACAGTGTGCTCCTAAACACACATGCGTGCACCGGCATTGTACTTTTTCAGCAGAGGTCACCTATCACCATCCATCCTACTTTACAAAGCAGACAAGCCTCCAAACCCCATGTTCTGTGAAATGTCTGTTCTGTGAAGAGTCGTGGATGTCTGACCATTTAGCATCTAGTAATAGTTTGTGTCCTCCTACCTCTTTCTGTAGATGCTCAAGACCAGCTTTACTTTTTATGAGATACTTGTTCACAGACTGTGGATAATAATAATAATCTGCTACCCTTCGCCAAAGTCACTTATCCCAATGGATTTCCAAATTTGCAGTCCATATCTTCCCTAGGGTGATACCCTGTACAAGTCTGCTCCCCTTACATACTTTCGCTACCTCGTCATCTGCCTATAACGCCACCAGATGGCATCCAACGCCATGGTGGGCAGTGGTCGTAATGCCTTGGCTTATTAGTGTATACCCACTGAAGAAGCAACAATACCACATTCTTCAGGCTCTTCCCACTGGAAATCTGTTCCACAGTGATCTGAAGAAATAAGCTGCAGCTATCAGAGAGCATCAATGGTCACTTCAATCACACCAACGCCATACTTCTACGGAACATCTAATAGCATTCCAGAGACTTCGAGTGAAGGCATGGTTTTTAACAAAAAAGAGAATGCAGGAATGTTAGGAACACTATGTATCTTCTATGAGAGCCCACAGCTCTATTGCCTCAAGTATGGATTGAACTGCACCACACTTGCAAACACTCACTATTCACAGTAGTTCCTGACATGTACCTCAACAGAAACATCTGTAATTATCTTGCAGTCATTGCTGAATGTTTTGAAGTACATTTCACCGAAGTATCCACATGCTATAACAACCATCCCAATTTCCTGGCCATGAAAAACCAGGCTGAATGAAACTAATAATCCTTCCACGCAAAAGATGTCTAGTCATACAGTATTTGACTTAGTGAACGGGAGCTCTGCAGCACTGTAGCGGAGCATCACAACACAGCCCCTGGACCCAGTGAAACCCATAATCAAATGCTTAATCAGCTTAGTGACAACAGCATGAAACACCTCATTTTTTTCAGTCACATTTGACAGGCAGGGCAGACCCCCCCCCTGCCCCTCTGCTGCCACCCAATTTCGTCCTTCCCCAGTGGTGGTGGTGGTGGTGGTGGTGGTGGTGGTGACGGTGGTGGGGGGGGGTATTATTATTCCTCTCTTGAAACCAGGAAAAGTCCCTCAAATTGTGACTAATTATTAACCAATCTCTGATGAATGGGCTGTGCAGATTATTTTAAAGAATGGTCAACCAACGACTGGTAGCGCTTGCTAGCCACAATTTTTCACAATTTAAATCAAATTCTGTTCCACCACAGGCCAACTAATTCACCTGGACTCTGCAATGCGCATTGCTTTTGTTCATTGCCAACACCTAATTGTTGTGTTCTTTGACCTGCAGAAGGCATTCGCTACCACCTAGTGCCATAACATTGTCTACTCTGAATTAGCATGGCTTCTGGAGCTGCTTACTCATTTTTATCCAGAATTATCCTTTTGATGGTTCTGCATCCAAATGGATTCACACTTCAGCAACTCATGTGTACAGGAAACTGGGATCCCTCAGGAATCAGTTCTGAGCATAACCTTCTCCACCGTTGTAGTCAATGGTATCGTGACTGTAGTGGGACCCATAGTCTCACCGTCACCGTTTGTTAGTGACCTCTGCCTGTATTACTGCTCTACATCATTGCCCACAGCAGAGCACCAACTTCAAGGGGCCATATGAAGTGTATAGTCTTAGACATAAAAACTGGTTTTCAGCCAACTGCCAGCGAGACTACATCAGAGTCGTTCAGTGAAGGTGGGCAATAAGACCAGCTGCTCCTCAGAATCCTGAGTCTGGCCATGTGAACAGATTGGTAATACTGTAGGATGTGGAAGTGTCTGGAGAAAGTGTTGTCTTCTAGAGTTTGTATATTGCTGTATCAGTTCAAGGCCAAATGTGGCCACTGGCTACCGGACATACACCACCTGCCGCTGCTGTCCAGTCAGGTCACCCAATCGCAGTGAGTATTTATCAACTGTCATTATCTTATTTGAAGTTCTAGTTTTTGTTATCCAGTTACGTGTGGGAGTTTGCGTACTTGAAACTTGGGTACAGTGAAACCCCACTTCTACCCTTTTCAACGGACTTCGAAAAAACAGTGTAAAATGTGGGAAATAACGTTTTAAGCTGTAAAAGTTATGTATATGATACCCACTTGCATTTTATGTATAATATATGTACATAACAGGCATCAAAAGACTTATCAGGGACTTGCTTCTTACCTCATGAAGATTTATTATATAATAAAAACCGCTGATGTAACTGGAACTGACAACTGTCTGGGAAGTAGGAACGTTTGAATCAATTTAATATTTCATAATCGATGTTTTTGAAAGCCTGCAGCTGTCATTCACTATTTAAATAATGAAATACTGCACTAGTTATGTATTTTTTCATGCTTAGCATGACGCATTTCGAGAATTTTTTCTTGTTGTCAACTGCAAATATGTAATTAAATCTTTTGCATGGTGTTTTAATATGAGTTATTCTGCATTTCTTGCGCTGTAGTCGTATCGAAACACGTTTTGCTCAGCATGAATAAAGAGTGTAACCGGTACTTTGTTTAAACTAAAAACATTTGAGCAACGCAAAGTGAATGACAGTGTCAACTAGCGCTCCAAGTGGCCATACGCCGACACTCGGTAAATATGGTTTTGACAAAGGTGTCACAATGATCACAACAATCATAAAACTGTGTTTACGCAGTAGAGGCAGTTTGGAAATGGTTGTGATTGGTCATGATATCTTCATTCAAACGAACCTATTTACTCACATCAGCCACCATGCCAAGTAGAGTTCAGCAGCAGCAGGAAATATGGCACAAATTGTTCCAACTTCCAGGCGTTTACTGGTTCAAATGCATTGAGTAGAGTGCCCTGGTATCAAGAAACTTAACCACGTAATATTTGTAAACACTACTGGATGGCCAACATCATTTTTTCCCCACAAACATTTTTTTGTAATGCGTATGTCACGGGAAAATTATAAATATGTTGACGCAAAACCAGGTGCAAATTAACATTGTGGGTATAGGAAATTTGACAGGACCAATAATAAATGTTGTAAATGGCGGGAAAACGTTAGTTCCGGGAATGTAAAAGCGGGGTTGTACTGTACGTTGTTTAAGTGTTGTAAAATAGTTGCAAGTGGAAAAAGGTCTATCATTTGCGAGATATTGTTTGCTTTGGGTTTAATAGAGGGGTGAAGGTAGTGGATGGAGGAAGTGATTTTGTGCAGGTCACACCAGAAGAGGATTTTCTTGTTTGAAGAAAGATCATTCTGCAATGAATGATTTTTCCACATTCATAAAGTCTTCATGATAGTATGATGTTTTTATTAAATAGGCAAGGTTCAGAAGTTGGGTGTAGGAGTACTACAGTCTCTAATAAAAATCAAGGGGGTGACTACTACTGCATTTTTGCTTGAATATCATCAATTCCCTCATGGAGTACTCCTTTGTGATATTGTTGTTGGAAAAAAAAGGAAGAGGGTACAGGCCCAGTAACTAAATGAACAAGTGCAAAATATAAAAACACACACACAAATTCCAGGATGGTAGCTTCCATCCCCTCCAGTAGTAAGAAATCCAAGCAAAGAACCAGCTCTCATAATCTTAGCTGTTGGCAGGATGTAAAACACCAACCAACCTTCAAAAAAATTAAAGAGAGTTGTTCTCATGAACAGTTGTGTCTGAGAAAGTGCAAACTTGACAAGTTGCGGTAAGGTTGTGGCGTGTTGTGTGTTTACACCATGAGCAACCAGCCACAGTTGTGTGCCAGCCCCATAGTACAGTCTGTAGTGGTGCAGACGTCCAGCAACTGCCTGGTGGCACTTTATATGGGTCATTTTCAACATTTAAAAACAACAAAAAAGATCATTCTACACTCGCTGACCTTGACAAGTGAAGAGTGAAGTCGTTGAAACTCGTGAGAATTTTTATCTTGTTATGGACACTCTCAACCACTTTTTATGACCCATTACCACGCTGCTCCCAGTCCACAAGTGGGCTGTGGCCCCATGGTTTGGGAATCGGGTTGGGAATCACTGTGTACCACTTCACAAATTGGACGTCATTGACATTCAAGAAATGCTTAAAACAGCTCATTAACTTGCACCACTGAATGAAAAATGGTAGGCCATAGTGATCACAAAGGTTCCCACTATAAAGATCAAAGCCAAACTCCTTGGGAGTTACAAAGTGTGTGAGATGTTCATCTAGGTATCCACACTTAAAGAATGTAAGTAGATTCGTATTGTGGTAACAGGTGGATGAGAACGGGTGGGATGTAATGGCATGCAACCAAATGTGAAACAGTCTGTTGTGGAGGTTATCGTGAAACTGGCTATCCTTTGAGGCATAGCTGCAAACTGGCCGATAATATGTGTCACAGGCAGGGAAAAAACAAACATCCAGAGGCTGAATTTGTCCAGTGGTTCCAGGTGATATGAACTACAATGTTACACAATTTTCAGATGGTATAGTTTGCTCTAAAGGAGTATGGTTTTATACACAGGCGAGGAATCAAGCAAAAGCAAGTTAGTTTGACCAGCCATTGGCCAAAAGCACTGCTCAAGCCATAGTTTTAGTTCTCTTTTGCCCATTTCCCACTATTGCTTGCTGTGGCATAAATATTTCCTACTGCTCTTGCAAGATCACGTATACGACAAAGTCAGAGGAGGCAGAGCTCCTCTAACTTATCACAGCACAATAAATAACTTCCCAACCAATTAACCATCCAGATTAACAGTCATCATAATTGTATACGAATGTGTTAAGGCACTGATGTTAGATGATTTTGTTACAAATTTCTCGGTACCTCTAATTTCCAGGATTACCTTCATATGCATTTCCTCTTCAAATCCTTATTGTGTGGAGTTGAAAACAAATTCCTTACTGAATGACGAGATAAGTTTGTTTCTTATCTAGAAATTTTCGGGCAGATACCGCAGTCAGCAGTGCATCAACAACTTGATGCTTTGTTTGAAATTTTGTTATTGTAGGTCTTCCAGTGCTGTACATTGTTCGAAGTTATGCAACCATGCACTGCTTGCCTTGAAATCACTGTAATATATGTCGTGAAGTTTGATTTCAAGTTATGATTTATCTTTCAGCAAAAGAGAGCTATGGATAGTAAGGTGTCTTAGTTATACACACTATTGTGAGATCAAAACAGAACTGCTTCGCTCTTTAGATGTGAAGGCTGGTCCATTGTCACTAACTGAGGTTTGTTGGGTGCCCAAAGCTGGCAAAAATTCTCTCAAGATGTTGAATGCTAATAGCAGCAGTGGTGCCACTGCTAGTGTTCAACCAGACAAAGCTAGTGAAGGTGTCAACCATGACAAAGACAAAACAGTTTCTCCCGTGTGTATGAGGCAAGGAACCCAGGTAGTCAGTATAGTGATTGCCTATTAGTTGCCATGTTTTATGGAGCCCTAGGTGATGTCCACACAAGGACTGAAGGAAGTATGTAAATACACCAGGGATTGGGCTCAAGGGTACAAATAACTTGGATACCTCATCCCCCCTGGACTGGAAACAAGGAAAATGGCAAATGCGAAATCCTGGAAAGTCCCTGCAGCTTTCAACTTATCATAAATGGACTGCTGTTCAGGGTCTTGTTGCTGCTGCACTTAGAGATTGGCAAACAGGTACGGAATCTCTGTCAGAACTCCATGTTGCATACTGCGATGTCAGCCACTATCTGATCATCCGCACTTTCAAAAACATGCCACCAGTTACACTGCTGCTTTTCCTACAGCCGCCACCATGGCATGAGGACACTGCCTCGAATATGTACGCCACTGCCAATGAGATCCAAGCATCCCCCCTGTGGAGCTCCAGCAGCGGGTCTACTTAAGTTCAAACATTCATACACTGACCCCGCTTTGTGTGTTTGCCAGTTGAATAACATTCACAGACTTTCATAGTGGCCGAGGCTTGTGATCCACTGAATAGTTATTGTAGTGAAATGTGACTGATTCGTAAATCTGTGGTATCTGTACATGTTCCAACATTCGAAGCTACTCGTAGCAACTGATGATGCTGCAACTACAGCTACAAAGTTATATATTATTTTTTAATATTTGATATTAGAATTGGAATAAATTAATATCTGAATTCTCTGTTCGCGAACAACACCTATTCCATGCTCCTGTATCCACTAAAGCACCACACAGCATGCAGAGGAAGTTATAACACATGGAAGCTGTCCATAGCCTCAGGCTCGTCACCGACATCATCCACTTGAATCATTCAGCTCAACGCCATTGGCAGTTTGGTTCTGTCCCCATTTAATATGGCAAACTTTGAACTGGAATGCGGAGATCCTTACTGCCCACCGTGTTATTCGCCCCATCATGCATGTCTGACCCAACACCCAGTTCAGGGCTGGGTTGTCGGTTTCCAGGCAAAACCACGATGTTCCAAATGGAATTTGAATTTCTCTAATGCAAACACCACGGCCAACACTTCCAATTTGTACACTGAATATTTGGTTTCAGCTGGTGACAACACCTGCGAAGTGTATGCAAGAGGCCTCCTCTCTGAATAGGGGTGTGGAAATGGATTAATAATTGCTTGAATAATTGGAAAAATTGATTGAAAAGAATAGTTGAAAAAATATTTGAAGGTAACTTATGAATCTGTGCACAATATTGGGTGAACTTTAACTGATGCCAATATCAACAGACATTTAATATCATTACATTCAAGGTCAATAAACGTAATTTTATTACGTACTGTTGCTTCCAGTAGTGTGCGGTACCAATTATTCTCCACAACAATTGAAACTGTCGATCTGTCACACAAAGCACAATATTTTTAATGGAAGTAAACAAAGTTCAATAGACGCCTACCAAGTTTGAATCATTACCTTCACATTAATTCCATTGTGTTTAGTCTTGGGTGTGACAATGCTGATGCAAAATGCTCCTCCAGATACCGCGTGAATTATTCTTTTCTACACCGAACCTCCTGATGAAGGATCTCGGCGGCGAGTGGAATGATGAATAGATAGGATTTGAACTTATAACCTTGTGAATAAATATTTTTTTTCTAATAACTTTTTATAATACCTCTAATGATTGATAAAAATACACATTTTTAACAACACTGATGGGGCAGATCCAAGGATATGTGCATACACTACCACTTCCCGAAACAAAAGGGTGAAGGTACATGAATTAATAAATTGAAGAGCGTATTTGTTACTTTGTTTCATACAGACATTTAACAATATATCAAAGCATTATCCTTGCCACAAAACAACTCGTTAATTTACCTTTGGCAGTGTCTTTGGTTTATAGCTCATTCAGTTTACGTATAGCTTATATATAAGAAAAGAAAGAAAAATAATACCATTCAATACATCTCTCCAATCTACTCTCTTAATGTGACAGACGCCACACCAGTATTGGAAATGCCAGTGTAAACAATGAACAGGTAATTACAATCAGGGATCCCCAATACGGGTGCCATTGTACTGGCAATATCAATGCCTCAAAGGCAGCATGTTGAGATTCACCCCATACGAGTTTTTTCCCTCTCTACATAATTGATTAATAGGAGCCACTATCTGCGAGAAATACAGTATGAACCTTTGAAAGAAATTTACGAAGCATGTAAAATAGGAAGTGGCCGTCTTGTCCTATGGAACCAGAAACAAATGAATGGCCTTTGCACAGGTCTGGTCGTAGTCAACCCCTTTCCAAGATACGGTGTGTCCCAAAAAGGATATTTCGTCCCGGGCCAAAGTTACTTTGGTGGCTTTAACAGTTGGACCCACTTCCCATAGACACCTGAACACCTGCCAGATGTGGACACATTGCTTCACAAAACTGCCACTGTACACGTCTACGTCATCCAAATAATTATAAACAAACTTGACTACAAGTCCGACAAGACTGCCGCACCTGTGGCCAGCTCAAAGGGAACCTATTAAATGCAAAGAAGCTGTAGCTGGTACAGAATTCTGTTACAGGCTTAGACTCCTCTGCCAAAGGGATTTGATAGTAGGCCTGGTTTAAGTCCAGAACTGTAAAAACTTTGTCCCCCGCAAACCACACAAAGCAGGTGTGTAATTCTGGGAGTGGGACAGACTCAAGCACAATGTTCTGATTTTAATGTTGGTAATCAACTACAGAACTAAACGACTCCCCATGGGGCTTAGGAATCAGAAGTATAGGCACAGCATAAGAAGATGTAGAAGGACTGATGACACAATCAGCAGGTAACTGTTCAGTGACCTTACACATTTGGTACGTTTTAGGTGGTGATAACCAGTGGGGAGTCAGATGCACTGGGTGCTGTTCCATGAGCTGGATCTGGTGTTTGATTCTATTATTTACTCTCAACATATTACTTAACGCTTCCGGAAAGTCATCCAAAACTCTCATTAATTGGGCAGCTTGATCTCTGGATAAGCGACTAATATCAACTCTTGCTTGCTATGCACTCACTCTACATGCATGCCTTTGTGTCAGTGCCACTGACACCAAACTTAATTCTCCTATGGCCTAAATTTAAAATAAAAATGGCCATCTGCATAATATACCAAGCACTGGATCAATTGCCTATAATCACCACACAGAAGGAGCTTCACCACCAAATTTTAACAACGAAGAACACAAATGCCCATGAGAAACCCTGTGCACTCAGTTTGAATCGAGCCTGACCAGTGACATTAAAGGGATGGCCATATGCCGCATGACACACTTGACTAATCACACTTAGCTCCAGCAACTTGGCCAATTGTGTGTAACGTTTATATTACACGTGATCCAAAAAGGAGATATTAATCCTGGAATCCAGCAGAGCACATACAGTTTCACTTCCTAACACTGAGCACACATAGGGCAGCCTCCCACCCCACATGGCGCAAACCCTACAACAACCTAGCGGGAGCCTTCTTCATAAAGCAGAACGTGCCCTTAGCTTCTGGCATCAGCTTTTCATTCGTATACCGTTAGGTATTGGACTATCTCTGGCAAAATGCCCAGGCTTCCCGCAATGGTCGTGCACAGCCTCAATAACAGGATGTGACTTACCAGATTTGACTTCACACATATTATTTACCATGCCCAGGTCATTGCTCAGATTTAGTTCTGTCGCCCCCTCCTCCTTCCCTGCCTCAACACGTCACTCCCTCCCAACCCAGCCCCCCTGTTTATGGTTAGTGTAATTAATATTCTCTATTTCAACCAAAGGCTTGTCTAAATCGACAAAGCACTCTGGCTTTTTCACTAAATGATATCCTGGGCCTGTCCTCTGCTGTTATACATTCCAAGATATTTGTTGCCGCTTGTTCTTTAGAGATCTCAACACACAATGTTAATATGCCGAGAACCACTTCATTAACATAATGAGCCAAAGGCTCATCCTTGCAATGTACCCGGTGTACATGTAGGTCTTCCAAATCCTTCTTTTGCACGATGTATTCCACCATTCAATGCTTCTGCATTTATCCTAACCAAATGGGCTACTGCCAAGAGATACATAAGTTGTAAGAGTACCCAATAATCATCCTGTAATACGTTAGGGTGTTCATGTAACCTAACCGCAGTCACAACAATTCAGTTAACTGATCGGTACTATCTACTGGTGAACAGCCATCATTGGGTTGGGCAACATACCGAATGGCCTGCTGATTTTTTGTTCATGTCAGCCCTCACTAATATTAACTTCAACAACCTGTTCCAATTTAGAAATCATATTTGCTGTTGTAAGGCCACAGCCTCATCCTGCAACCTCTGTACTTCGGACAAAACTGAGGGATGCCTACTAATACTACATATGTCATGAATTGTATTAGTCAGGTGGTCCACAAGGGCACACACTTAGGAAATCTGTCTTTGAGATGGGGAGTCAATTTTAAAACCTGATAAATCGTCCTGAAGGTCACTCAATAAACTTTTACAGAATTCAACAATTTCCCTCATCTTACCCACTGTCTCGGCAGAGGTGTTTGCTAGGGCAGTCAAGGAAGCATGCAGGCATTGACAAAGTTCCACTATGCTGCCCTCCATGTTTTGTTTACAAAAGCATAGCTTGTATTGCAGGCACAGTTTTCTAAGACTTACCACACCTATGACCTTCGTGACTGCGGGGAGTTTTAACACAACAATAACACAAATAGAATAAATATACTGATGGCTATGCTGTCACCAGTGTGTAGTTTGTATCCTTACGCCCACACCATGCTCTGTTACCATTTATAGATAACAGCAGGGCACAGGGCTGCTGGAGTGTAATGGCCGAACCTATATTTGAATACGATATAACTATATACTTTATTCTTATTATCTTTATTTTATATTCTGTAACAATATTCTTTATTTACCAGTGTTGGACACTGGTAACAAATAGACATCTCTATTACAATAGCTGGCCCTTAGCATATAAAATTTAAAAAAGAAAAAAATACAGTGAATAACACTTGGGATCAGAAGACGTACATATATGCCTCAGTTCAAAACAAGTTAGCATAGCAATCGTTACAAGACATTTTAAATGCAAAGTGGTAGTCGGGGGGATTTCAAGTAGAATGATATTTCAAACTAAATTTAGAACAGTTTCCAATTTCATAAATCATATGCAAAAGGAGTGTCAAAGACTCAACCAGTACCTCTGAAAAGGGGAACTTGAAGCAAAACACAATTCCCCAAAAATTAAATTGACCAAAATTACTGCAAGGAAAATCTTTTACTCAACAGGTTAATTTATCACACCTCTGGCCAGTTGGTCCCAGTAGAATCAGAATTCTTTAATCTTAACTTAAAATAGTATGACTAACAAACTATAATTTAAAGAGAAAGTACTTTTTTGAGAACATACAATACATCAGTTATTGTGCCATTCCACTACAGCACCATTCAGAGAGCGTGGCTCAGCTGACTGCACTGGTCGGCGCCAATGCCCGAGACAGTGCTAAAAATGACACAGACAGAATAAGTCCCAATCTACAACATATAAAAAGCAATAAATTTACAGCCAAATGTGATGGTACTTGCCAAGCCCCCAAGCTTTAGGAAGCATCATTATAAAATACAACAACTTCCTATTAATTAACAAGTGAAAGCCAGGAATTTTTTAAAAATAAATCTCGACACTGGCAGATGTTGCAGTTCATATGACCAGCATAAACCTATCTTTAAACTGCAATCCAGGAAAGTGAAAATCAATGAAACTACTACTCTGGCTTTCTTACACAGCTGCAATCAAAGCAGGCCATGAATCAATACTTGCTTAAATAAGACAATACATGGAAGCACTAGGTAATAAAAAAATAGACCAACCTAAGCAACTACCAATTTTCTATAAGGTGAACCAGATAACTTTGTAATCCTACAGTAATTATAATGGCTCATCCGAATTAAAACAGGTTAAGAATAATGATAGAGTTACTGGGCTTGCTGTGGCTTCACACTAGGACACCGTAAATAGTACATGCCTTTCAGAATGATTGCCAAACCACTTCAAAGGCTCAACCGTTAGCAGTAGCCTCATAAATAGGCACAACCAACAGGTTATGCTGAGCCAGAACAATAATGCAGTGCAATCAAAGCACTGTATGGTTTCTAACAAGAAATGGGCTGACAAGAACTTATTAGTTTGGGTGACAGTACTTACAGCAGCAAGAAACTCACCCGCAAAAAAAGGGTGCAGTTGTCAGCAAGAGTGAGAAGACTGAAGACTGTGCGATGCAATGGGACAGGACACGGCTGCACCCAGGCATAAACTGCTCACGGACAGCAAGGGCTTACATTGTGGACACTGCCAGCCCCAGTTCAACTGAGCCAAGACCTCGCACCATGCAGTCCAACTCAGCTGTGGCTCTCAGATGGCTTGCCACTCTTCGGCATGTTTGTGCTTGGCTACTATGGGTCCCCAGGCTTTGCAGCATCTTTCCCCTTCCATGCTGCACATGTGTCCTATTGCTATTCTTTTTCCCCCCTTGGGGAACATTTCTGAAATGTGCTGTGCATATTCAATCAGCGATATCAGAACAGTCTCTCCACTGTCTTTCTTTCCTCCTCTTGTTTTTTTCTTTCTTCTTCTCCTATCCTTCCTCTGCTTCAGCGTTTGAAGAAGTTCCTCTTCTTCTTCTTCTTCTTCTTCTTCTTCTTCCGTGTGCACTCCTGAAGGCCAACCCACCTTCAGACGAACAACAGGTGACTGGGTAATGTGTAATTCCCAGCCCCAGGTTGACAGGTAGGGTTTGCACAAAAAACCCCTGGTCAAGGTCAACCCAGGGAGGGGTGATTGCATGAGCTGCTACCTTCCTAAATTGCTGATTGGTCTATCTGTCAGGTGCTCAGGAGGTGTGACCTGAGATGTGAACAATCACCTAAGGCCCCGAGTTGGAAGGAGTGTGCCATTGGAGATGCTGGCAATTTTGAGGGATTTTCTTGCATTGAGCCAATCATCTTTTTCCACCGTCAACGTCTACCAAGTGTAAACAGAATGAGGTTAATGATTCAGAGACCTCTAGCTTCACCACGGTTCCTCGTAGTTTCGTGTACTGATGATGCTCAGTCATTTGCTACGGTCAATCGTTTATTATTCAGAAAGGTGTTGATGGAGTTGCTGGCCCTGTGAAATCCTGCTCTCATTTATAAAATGGGACTTTGCTTTAGGGGACTACTTTGAAGTTATCACAGTACGACTGTACATTCCAAACTCGATGCACTGCTACCAGTGGCATCATTACAACCACACTCGAGAGGCCTGTTGACATCCAGTCGTACATGTAACCTGTGGTAGGGATGCTCACGAGGGCTATTGTCTGCCTCCTCCTCCCCTCTCTCTCAACTGCAATGGCAACCATGTCACCACCTCCTGAGATTGTCCCGTGTATTTTGATGAGTGGGCTGTCCAGTAGGTCCGGGCGAAGGAAAAAGTGCTTTACCCGATCGCTTCGAAGTTGTTGGCCAGCTGGAAACCCTGCATTCTACCATCTGGCACCTATAGTACTGTTCTTGCTACATCTTGTTTCATGAAGGACTTAGTCATGCAGACATGTGACCTCAAATTTAGCACTGCTGTTGTGGAATCGTTCAACGTCATGGTAGCGTCACAGTCTCTCCTCCAGCTATGCAACAAGCCATGAAAATTTCACCTCATGGGGTGAAGTCACTTGCTACACAACCAGCAGGCCAGCAAGGACAGAAGGAATACTCTTGCAAAGTTCCTAAGTCCCTCCAGCCAACAAACAACTGAGTCTTCCTCTGCCAATCGGAAATTCTCCAAGAAGTCAAATAAAGGGGGAAAGTCTTCTCCTTCACCAACAAGGAGATCCTCTTCAGTGGTGTTGCCACATGATACCCTCACTCGCCCAAAATCTGTCACTGGTGTCACCTGACTACCTGGCTCCACGCCGTTGCAGTTTGCATTTTCCTTCCTCACATGACCTTTTCCCTTTGTACCATTTACATCCCTACATCTTCGATATTGCCAGGGTAGACTTTTTCCAGGTTATTGGACTGCTTCCCCACACTTTTCTGCTGCTTAATGCGCACCATCCCCGGAACCTGTCAGAGAGGTGTCCTCTTGGCTGACCTCAGTCAACTTAACCTCATCTGTCTTAACACTGGAGCACCCATGCTCCTTTCAGACTCCACGCACACCTATTCCCATCTGGACCTATTCTTCTGCACTGCCCAGATTGCCCATCGCCTTGTGGTCCATTCTCTCTGACACATACTCGAGCGACCATTTCACGTGTGCTATCCATTTGCTGACTCCTACCCCACCTATGTGTACACCCAAATGGCAGCTTTCTAAGGCCGACTGGAGGCTTTACTCCTCACTGGCGACCTTCCATGAACAACATTTCCCCAGTTGTGATGACCAGGTAGAAGATCTTACAAACGTCATCCTTACAGCTGCAGAGCGTTCCATTCCCCGCAATTCCTCTTTACCACACCTTCTCCCGGTCAGTTGGTGGAGTGAGGTGTGCCACGATGCAATTCGTGCACTCAGAAGTGCTCTTCACGTTTTTAACCATCATCCTATGATGGCAAACTGCATTCATTATAAACAGCTGTGTACACATTGTTATTGCATTCCTTGGCATAGCAAAAAAGCTAGCTGGATCTCATTTACTAATTGTTTTAAAAGTACCCATTCTTCTTCCATTGTGTGGGCCAACTTCAGACTGCTCTCTAGGACCAAGGTCCATTCTTCAATTTCTGGCCTGACCATAGCAGACAATATCATTGTGGACCCTATTGCTGTCTCCAACACCTTGGGCTGCCATTTTGCGGACATTTCAGGCTCCTCCCACTATTGCCCTGCCATCCTCCATCAGAAATGAGCGGAGAAGGCTCGGGCGATACCCTTGTCTTCTCAGAATAGTGAGTGCTACAATACTGCCTTTACGATGAGGGAGCTAGATAATGCTCTCACTTCATCTCGAACCTCTGCCCCAGAGCAAGATGATGATCACATTCAGATGTTGCAGCACCTTCCTGTTGCAGGCAAGCAGTTTCTCCTTCATGCAGGCAACTGCATCTGGGTAGAGGGTGCCTTTTACTCTAGCCCATTTTATAGTCTGTATGCAGAAGCTGCCGAACTGCCACTGTCCTACTGCTGTGAACTCCTCCTCAGCACATAGGCCTTTTGTTTGCCATGAGTGGCCACCCGTCCTGTACCACCTCCTTCGATGACTCATTTGATCGCCAGTATTGGGCGCGTCCCTCTTCTGTTACCTCCTGGAGTTTGCTTTCGGCTCTTGCTCCTTCAGCTTAACCTCACGCTGCCTGCCACTTTCCCGATAGGTGTAAACCCTTCACCACCTTTCCTTTGTGCAGTGGGCCGTGTTCACCTAGGACTTCATTCGTTTCTTAAGGTCTCTACTCCAGCCTCGCTCTTATCACCTTCAGTTTCACATCCTTCGTATGGAACTTCACGATAGTATCTTTGTGTACACTAATGGCTCTTGGACTGTCCGTAGTGTTGGATGTGCCTTCGTCATTGGCACCGACTTTTATCGGTATCAGTTTCCAGAACACTGCTCAGTATTTACTGCAGAGCTCCTCGCATTGTATCAGGCCACACAATACATCTGGCGACACAGGCTTTTCAATTGCGTCATCCGTTCTGACACTCTGTGTCTTTCAAAGCCTCTGTGTGCTGTACACTGTCCGTTCCGTAGTGCGAGTCCAGGAAAACTGTCACTTGCTTATTCTTGATGGAGCCACTATAATGTAATGTGGGTTCTTGGCCTCGTTGGTGTGACAGGAAATGAGGCCATTGACGCAGCTGCCAAGGCTGCAATCCTTGTACCTCAACCCGCTAGTTCTTACAATGCCTTTGATGAACTCTGTTGCCATCTGGCATCACCAATGACTCTCCCGTCAAGGGAACAAGCTCCTGGTTATTAAGCCTTTCCCAGCAGCTTGGACGACCACCTCTCAGCCCTCTTGCCGTGAGGAGATCATTTTAGCCAGGTTGCGTATCGGGCACTGTCTTTTTAGCCATTGCCATTTGTTAAGTGGTGCTTCCCCCATTACTTTGTACCCATTTCCCTCAACCTGTAATTGTGCACCATTTCCTGATGGGAAGTTCTTTTTTTTAACCACTTATGTCCACGTTTGTGTTTGCCATCTGAGTTACTGGCCGTTTTCGTGTATGACACGTGGGCTGTCGACCTCATTTTACTTTTTATCTGTCATAGCAATATGACAAAGGAAATTAAACTTTAGTTCAGGACCTCTGTTTCTCTATGGTATATTTTATAGACCTTTCTCCTGTTTTCAGCTGTCTTCTCTTTCATTGATTGGGATTAATGTATAGTCGTTTTTAACTCCTCTATTTGTCTTCGTTTCCATTTTCTACAGTTATGGCATGGGCATTTATGACTCTAGTTATTTTTGCTCCCAAAAACAAAACAAAAGAAACAAAACTCAGCTGTGTCGCCCTCTGCATCACATCGAGCCAACAGTGACCCTGCCTTGCTGAAGTGCTGGCTGCCATCCCCAGCCACATTCGCGTCACCACTTGGCACACGGGCATACTGCCCTCACCCAGTCGTACATGTAACTCTCTCTTTCACCTTTTTGGAAACATCCCCCAGGCTGTGGCTAAGCCATGTCTCCGCTATATCCTTTCTTTCAGGAGTGCTAGTTCTGCAAGGTTCGCAGGAGAGCTTCTGTAAAGTTTGGAAGGTAGGAGACGAGATACTGGCAGAAGTGAAGCTGTGAGTACCGGGCGTGTCGTGCTTCGGTAGCTCAGATGGTAGAGCACTTGCCCGCGAAAGGCAAAGGTTCCGAGTTCGAGTCTCGGTCGGGCACACAGTTTTAATCTGCCAGGAAGTTTCAAGCTCTATTTTAATAAATCCTAAAGTATCTGTAACACAAATGTGTCTTTGTCAGCACTTTCGGCTTTGAAATGATTTATATTTACTTGCGGTCTTGTATCACATGCAAGTATTATGGAAATGTGGCAATTTCGTAAATAAAATTGTATGTTCACAGTAACGAAAAATTATGTTGGCAGAAGTGGAAAGAGGCATTATCATTACCAAGAGGCATTGCAGTGCCATAAGTTTTTTGCCATTGCACTTTAAGCTACTGGAAGTAGTGAGATGACGTTTGATGGAGAAGTATTCTTAAGATTTACTTATTGATTTTCAATCTGGCTACTTGTAGTTTTGTCGCAGAGATGCTAAACATGTGGCCTTCAGGGAGATTGGAATGGCAAGCAGAAGCAGCCTTCACTTTACAGGTGACCACATTACCTCAGAACTAGTGAACAGATGTGTATTTGACTCTCAGTTATTGCCCCTGTGTTGGCTAGGACAGATAAATTGCAATGTGAGTGACAGGATTATTTGCTGTTTCCACCTAGACTGACTTTACTGTAACCAAAACGATTAATTGATAACCTTATGTCACACCTAAAGTGAATGGAAATGTTGGGAAAAATGAACGGAATTTAGCAGAATAATTCTTTATTAACCAGGAAGTAACTCATCAGTCAGAGTTGCCAAACACATTCTACTTTGTTGCCAAGATTTAATTATATTACCAGCAGGAAGAATACCAGCTGGAGTGTTCCTGGAGCGGGTTCAGAAGTTACTACAACTTGGATCACAAAGATACGGCTGCACGATTGGCAAAATACCAAAAGTATATCTTGCTGAGTTTTATTCCCATTACTGTAACTAGGTTTAGGGACTAGAATGTAGATACTAAAATAATACTCAGTGTGAGACCAGAGTTTATCCTGGCATATACAGTGTTCAAATAACATATGGAAATGCAGCCAGGTGACATTGTTGACAACCACTGATATTTTGACAGGAGCACACCTTGCTATTTTCAAGGCAAAACTGCAGGATGTGCTCCTGTTGAAATATCGGCAGTTGTTCCCATAAGTTATCTTGTGACCTCCCCCCTCCTCCTTTCTCTCTCTCTCTCTTGCTCTGTCGTCGTTGTTTTCTTCTTTTCTCCTCGGCTGTCCAAACCCGCTTCCTTCGTTGTCCCACGGCTATATCTCAGGGTTTTCAACAAAAGGGAGGGAGAAGGGGGCATATATGTGGTTGATCACGATGATGTAGTGCAGTGTGAGTTTCACCCTTATCTCCGTTTTGGGAAGATTGATGACTAAAGTTGAAACATTTCTCTAAAAAGGTAAGTGCTCTCTTTCTTCAAAAGGTGAAAATTGTAGTGTAGACTATAATTTTTATTTATCTACTAAATTGAAGGAATACGACACAGTTAATAAAGTTCCAACTTTGGATGAAGTTTATTGATCCCAAGGAGCTGAAACAAAACTTATCCGTTCCAAATTTCATTCTCAACGAGAATAGTCAGTTTTCTGGTGTGCATGTAGTGGTCACCAATGATTGAAAAAATCGTTCTCGTAATTCCATTACAATCTGTTTATTGGTTCCTAACCAACATATCGATCAATCGACTATTCCGTGATTAATATATGTCATATTCAAACAGTAAATATATGTTGTATTCAAACAAATCAAACCCCATTCACTGTAAGCACCAAGAACAATTACTATAACCTCCAATAATTCTTTAATAATTATTACAAAGTTAATGTCAAGAAATTACAAGGAGTATCAGTAGCTTACCGCATATCTCAAACTTTGCGCCGTTATTTCAAAAGTCCGCGCTCGATCTGTTTATAACAAAGTTTGGTCGTGGCTCTCTAGAATGTTTTCCAAAACAACTACGGATCACGGATTATCAGTTTCACGTGAATTCTTTAAAATTAAAGAGGACCCGCACTCGACTGCAACTTGTCTGCGCACTTGAGCAACTCAGATGTTGTTATCTTTATCAACAAAAAAAAAGACATGCGTAACGCAGCATTGTGATCTGCTATGTCCAAAAAGAAAAGAAAAGAAAAAACCCTCATTCTTATACAGTGTCAATTGCTCAGCAAAGATTGCACTACAAAAAAATCTCAACTTGAGATGACGTCAGGCGTTACTACCTGTTTTGACTCTCCTACTCTCACGTGACACAAAGTATATCTGACTTTAATTTGACATCCCAACAAAATTATTGCTTAAAGATTCCGTGGGCTACTCGGACGAATACCCATGTAATGCTACAATCTGAATAATGCTCAAATGCACCAACTGCAGAAAATCAACCAGTCAAGTTAAACAACAAAATAAATGCAAAGAAAACAGGAACAACTTGAACAAAACTTTCTGTGCAGCATCATATAATATTCACACCATGAGACATGAAGAACGTGTTGGCTTTTTGGAACACCTATTGCAGAATGTCAAATAGGACATACTCGGAATCAGTAAGAAGAGGCTCAAAGCTGAAGTGATTACTATCTGCAAGTCTGAGCATCTCCTGTTTCAGAGTAACTCACATGCAAATTTGCTTATTGGGCATAGCTTTGCCGATTCACAACAGGAGGAAATTTGCTGTCACCAAGATCACGTCCATTTCAGACAGACTGATCTACATCAACCTTGAGTTGAATGCTGAGATTAGCCTTCAAATCATTTGCGCCTACATTCCTATTTCCACCTCAACCTATGAAGAAATAGAACAGTTCTATGACGATCTGACAACAGCAAAAAATTCAGAAACTGACACATTTTTCTTAATACTTGGTGATCTTACTATCAAGATAGGAGTGAAGACCACAGATCATCATCCCTTCATTGGGAATTTTGGACTTTCTAAGCAAACCCAGATAGGACATATTTTGTTAACAATATTTTGTTAACAAAGAATGTTACTGAAGAAATTTTACAAGAAAAATCCGAAAAAGAGGTGATCCTAGAGAATCCCTGACAGCAAGGTTAAGAATGAAGGTGATTACATCCTCTTATTCAATAAGCAAATTTACTCAGATATGCCTGTCATAAATCTCTTCAAGAGAGGTAGTGACCATACGCCAGTTAGGCCAGGATTTATATTAACACTCATCTCGAGAGAAACCATATGATGGACAGGAAGAGCTGACCAACAATAAATAGTTGAAAGAGAAAAGAAATGAGATTAACAAGAAACTACCAACAGAAAAGTTAAGAGGAATATATCTGAACGAAAGACAGAAATTACCGGCAGTATTTGAACAGCAGTAATGAAAGCCAGTGCTCTGTAAAAACAGAAAAATCAGAGATTCAGCCTCGAAACGAAGTAAAGGCGAAACACCGACAGAAACACGTCCAAATATGGAGACCTCTACAAAAACATAAAGGATGTCGTCAGAAGAGATCGCTGAAATGAAAGGCTGATCGAGGAGAACATCAAAATCAAAGTCTTTACTGAAAGAGACAAGATTATAAAAACTATTCAGGACTTCCATTGGAAGCCATACAGTCACTCACTGTAAAGCCAAAACTTGCATAAAAATGAGAAGTGGTAAATACTTATGAACTGCAATGTCCTGGTTGGACGGCACCTGCGTGAGGTGGTGTGTAGCCAGTGGCCACATTACGCCAAGGAAACTCTCGAGTATGAACTTTTCTGATCTTGACGCATCCATGAGTTTTTGCTATTGCAGGTGGGTTAGAAAGTGAAGCAAATTATCTTTGAAGTTACATCAGACTGATAACTTTAGCATACAGCAGAATGCTATTTAAAGAATAGAAGAAATGGACTTGAACTCATGAATTAGTGTCTTCATTGCGCAACATTTACTACTAGCCCTTGAGCTGATACAGCACTGCGACAACTCAAGGAGGAGACAGCACTACTTCCAGACTCTACAGCATTATCAAATTATCCATGTGGCCTGACTTAGAATTCTGAGGGGCAGCCACTTTTATTGGCCGCCTTCAGTGTCTGTGGTGATCAGCAAGGCCAGTGGTCAGGCTTTTTGTCTATGACTGTATATAACTGAACCCTGACTCATCGATATCAATTTTCTCCCCTGAAAACTTGCATTGTACACTTTGGTAGACTCAGCACTGTGCATATGTACACAAACTTTACTTCAGTAATGTACTTGAAGCCCATGGAGCTTCGAACTTTTGAGGTCAGCATCTCCTTAGGCACAGACTACACAGTTCTTCTCTGATGCTGCAAAGCTTTGATTTTTATCGTACTCAGACTATAGATGCGTTGCTTAATAGTCAGCAGCACCACCATCAGTACTGAGCTTGTTAGGTCCTGTCCATCTCAATGGTACGCAGTTGTCAACTGGAGCTTTCTGTGTGAGCCTTGTAGACAGTCTAGTGGTGGAAGCTGATGTCCCACCACTGAGGGTCAGATATCGACAGATCTTGGCGACCTGTGCAATTAAAATCTGTCAGATCACCACCTTTCCATGTTATTTGACTCTGTTTCACAACCAGCAGTTCGGACTTAAACTTTCTGGCAGGTTAAAACTGTGTGCTGGACCATTACTCTAACCTGGAATTTCATATCAGTGCACACTATGCCGTAGAGTGAAAATTCATTCTGGACGCTGTTCACACTGCTGATGAATCACCCAAAAAATGCATAGACCAACTGAGATACGATTGGAAGCTCTAGGCGAGGACCTCCAACTGCCCCCTTTTGTCTGTGTACAGTTCGCTCTTGCCACCCCTATGGTGCATACCCACTCCTATGATTTGTATGGACCTCTTTTAGGCCATAAGGAAAATGCTGATGCTGCCATTCTCAGACACCTGTTCCATTCTGTTCTCCACTGCTACACACGTTCAACACGTGTCTGAGAGAGCCATTAACCTGACTACTTCCCTACCCCAGATGCTTGTGGACAATGGGATAGCAGCTAAGAGTCATAGGGAAAAGTGGACGTTATTACAAAATTTAAAGCATCTCATTGTTCGGTGGCAGGTGTGGATGTGGGGGAAATACCTCTCACTGTGATCTGTGCAAAAAGTACGAGACTTGCAGAATGTAGACACATCAGCGAATAGAGCATCTCTCCAAGTTTTTAACTCAGCATACAGGTCAGCACCACTTGTGACACAAGTCAGTGTATGCATATAATGCATTGAAGCCACTGACACGATTTTCCCAGGAAAGTATGAGAGCAGCCCACTTTGGAAATATGTTCATTGGGTTGCCTATCTATAAGTCTGAACTAGTCTCATGCAACTGTAGAGAGTGGGTGATTTGTCTATGTATTCTGACATGCCTCACCCCTAGTAAAAGTACGCCACAGCACATATTAAGAATTGTAGTGTGTAGCAATGCTCTATCCATTAATATGTCATTTTCTATATGTCCGGTAGTTCTTCGCACAGTTATCTTCTGAAACACTGGTGGTGTTTATGAGTATAGCGGGTGATGATTTTAAACAGGATGAGAAGCTGTGTCATTACAAGTATTGTCAAATTCAGCATTGATAAGGGAGAACTGTCTTGAAGCAACTTACTTTGATAAAATAATCATTTAACAATGAGAATAAATACCAATTGAATGCACCTCTAGGGTGATAAATAATGTATCTCGTATGCCTTATTTCAGCTAGTTGCAAATAGTTCCCACCTTCTTCATATTTAGAAGGGAAGATCAGAAAGTAACGCACAATAATTTTACTGCCAAAAAGTTTTATAGGTAACTAATCACAAATGGACTTACATAATTTACCTACTTATCTCTATAGTCGCCAATGTTCTCGACACATTTCTTCCATCATGGTACCAGTTTCAGTATGCAGTGTTTGTAGAAGTCCGATTGGTTGGAGTGTAGCCATCTGTGGACTGCTGATTACACTTTTGCATCTGTCACAGAGCTTTGACCAGCTAGGTATTTCTTCAAGAGACCAAACAGATGAAAGTCCAGCGGTACAAGATCTGGACTGTATGGTGGATTATACAGCACTTCCCACCCAAATTTGGCGATTTCCTCATGAACAGGAGCAGCAAGATGGGGGCAAGTATTGTCATGAAGAAGTTTGATACCATTAGCATTAATGTTGTGGCGTTTGTCACAAAGAGCACACACAACTTAACTAAAGTTTTCATGTAGGCTGCAGCATTCACAGTGGTCACGTTTTCAGCAAAGTTCACCAATAACACATCGTATATATCCCAGAACACTGTCTGAAGCACTTTCCTGGCAGCCTGAGCAACTTTCAGTTTTTTTTTTTTCGAATTGGGAACCAGAATGTTTCCACTCCATAGAAGCCTGCATGGTGTGTAGTGGTATGCCCACGACTCATCACTAGTGACAATTCCTTTCAGAAAGTCATGCTCTTCTGCAGCATTAACTGATCCAAGCTTGTCATCATTCACTGACCCTTGTGGTTGCCTGTCAGGTTCTTAGACACCCAGTGAGCACTAATTTTACGAAATTTCAATATTTTATGAATAATATCATACATGACACTGTAGGAAATGTTGACTGGTGCAGTAAGTTTCACAGTTGCACATGCCAGTCATTACAAAATTGCTGCCTCAGTGGCTGTGGGGTTGCAGCTGTTTCTGGCCACCCAGAGTGTGCCGAATCGTTTAAGTCCACACAGACCTCTTCGAACAATGCACGCCACCTGGAGATGTTGCTACAGTCCATATAGTCGTCCCTGTGCATGCCATGCGTGTCCCTGTGAATTTCACTCAGTTTATGAGCTTTGGCCAAAAAATATCGAACTCTACTTTGCTGCTCTTCACAAGCTGACGGCAGTAATGTACACACCATGTTTTTTGATAAATCGGGATTCTCTTGTTAGAGCTGCACGTGAATACAAAATACCATTGTAGTGCAAATTTCAAACTGTATCATTGTGAAATTTCAATATTCCAGCTGTGATACCAGGGGAGGAAAAAGTTATTGTGCAATACTTTGCTATCCTCTCTTATTACTGGGGTTGTACCTCAGGAATGGAATAGTTTAATATGCCATCAACATAATTTTCTTCAAATGCTGAGCCATTACTCGATATTGCTGCACCACAAAGCAATTTTTACTTTATCCATTGCCATTTAGAAAAGATCATTAGATGAAGAGCAGTTGAACGGAATGGACAGTGTCTTGAAAGGAGGGTTTAAGATGAACATCAACAAAAGCAAAACGAGGATAATGGAATGTAGTCGAATTAAGTCGGGTGATGCTGTGGGAATTAGACTAGGAAATGAGACACTTAAAGTAGTAAAGGAGTTTTGCTATTTGGGGAGCAAAATAACTGATGATGGTCGAAGTAGAGAGGATATAAAATGTAGACTGGCAATGGCAAGGAAAGCGTTTCTGAAGAAGAGAAATTTGTTAACATCGAGTATTGATTTAAGTGTCAGGAAGTCGTTTCTGAAAGTATTTGTATGGAGTGTAGCCATGTATGGAAGTGAAACATAGACAATAAATAGTTTAGACAAGAAGAGTATAAAAGCTTTTGAAATGTGGTGCTACAGAAGAATGCTGAAGATAAGATTGGTAGATCACATAACTAATGAGGAGGTATTGAATAGAATTGGGGAGAAGAGGAGTTTGTGGCACAACTTGACTAGAAGAAGGGATCGGTTGGTAGGACATGTTCTGAGGCGTCAAGGGATCACCAATTTAGTACTGGAGGGCAGCGTGGAGGGTAATAATCGTAGAGGGAGACCAAGAGATGAATACACTAAGCAGATTCAGAAGGATGTAGGCTGCAGTAGGTACTGGGAGATGAAGAAGCTTGCACAGGATAGAGTAGCATGGAGAGCTGCATCAAACCAGTCTCAGGACTGAAGACCACAACAACAACAACATTAGATGAAACTCGAAATCAATTTCTTGAATTTCAGAGAATCAGATTCATCAATATCTGTGACTGTTTTACCTTGAAGAGTCTTGTCTGTACCACTCAGGAGTCAATTGACTGAGTTAATAAAGTTTCATTTTCTTGATGATGGTCTCCAATTTCCAACCCTTTTAGCAGTTTGGACCATTGTCAGTCCAGGATATTCTGACTCTGTTTCTAGAAATCCACATCTCAATGGCATTCATTGTTTTTGTAGCCCTTTTGAGAGTCCATACTTCTGGCCCATACAGGAAAACTGTGAAGACATATGACTTAATTAGCTTGTGAGGTTCCTCCTTGTTGCTCACTTCATTTCTTGTCGATTATGGCTTTTTTCATCATTAACCTTATTAGATTACTGGTTGGGTGTTCATTAAATACAGTGGACTGAAATGCCACTATTGGTTTATTATATCCTGAGTGGTGTTGTTAAATTGTTGTAATAAGTCATAACATGGAATTTGAATAAAACTTCAACTTTGATGAAGGCTTGAGTCTTAGACGACATTCCCTACTTGTGAGTTACTGTTAGACATTCTCCTGACACACAACCTGAAATTTAGTACTCTATTTTTCTTTCTTTTGAATACTTCCTCCAACCAAGCATTCATGATCGACCATGCCTGAAGACTGGACATTAACTACTGCAACACTAGTGCACGCTAAAAAACACTCAACCGTAAAACTCACTGTTGAACCAAGAGGTGTTTAACAAAGCATTATCACGACTCACAGAAGTTGTATTCTTTCCCATATTGATCATTATGCAACGACGATGACTTCATAAGCTGTAGTTTTGTATGCATACTGAAACGATTTTTTGAAGAGATTTTGTAAATGCCTCATGTGCCTCTTCAACATGATATTTGATTTCAATTGAATGTGATTTGTCACTTCAGCCTATATTTGTTCTAATTTACCTATCTTATTTTTTTTAACATTACATTCATAACACTGATAAATTTTCACAGCAGTATGACTGGAACTTGCCGCATGTTGAAGGATTTTGAAGAAAGGCTGTCTAAATGCGCAGTCGATAAGAATGAAATTGCAGCAGTTCATCTGTTGATGAAGGACTGTTTTACAAATATTTCTGATGGCAATGTACCCACAGAAGCTGACCTGGGACAGTAAGTAACAATAAAACATTACTTCAGAGTGATGTGGCTAGATTTTACAGTAGTTACTGTTGATTATGTTGACAACTGTAACACTTGGTGTGACATGAAGAGAAAAAGAGTAAGTCTTCAGTGATTTGTCATGTAGAAGCATCTTATGATGGAGCCATAATTATTAAAATAGTTTAGTAATTTTGTTATGTAGGTGATTAATAATGAATCCTATTATTTGTGTGTCATGTTAGGTGCCTACACTTAAAATGGAAGTTAGAATATTTGAAAGACATAATAGGCCTGTAATAAATTTATAGAACTGCTGTGATTAAAAACATTACAGAAACAAATTCTATTTTGTTGTTCAAGTCTAGTGCAAATGAGTACAGAAAACAGTCCTGGTATAGTGGTGTACAGCTTGACACAGTCACATCGATTAGTAAAATACTTCGGCATAATGCTACAACTGAACTCTACAGGCATTATTTCATAACTGAGCTTTTCACTTTCAGGATCTGACACTACGTCTTCAGTTGCAATTCATGTAGGATCCTACATCCTATTTTTTTTACCTGTGGCAATATGGGAAGTCCACGGCAACGTTGTTTCTTGAATTCTACTAGCATTCAGTTTGAGATTTAGCTCACAAGGTTATTAATTGCACACCATGATTCAAGATCTCATTCAGACATATGTAGGTAGAATGTACACAGAATGTTCCATCAATGGTTTGCAGATGCTGTTTGAAGTTATCGCTGTATTAAGTTGGAATCTACATACCACTCTTTGAATGCAGGCCCCTATTGTGACCAGAACCGAGGTTTGAATCTTCCTACACATTGGTCAGGGGGCCTGAAGGTGGGGTAATATACCGCCAATTTATTGGGCTTTCAGCCCAATAAAATAAGTTTTGAAGTTACAGATAGACAGCTGAAAGGTATTTGATTTGACATTATATAGTGAACTGTCAAGGTTCCCATCTCTGAAAAGATGGACATACAAAGGCTGTTCAATCTAAAGCTGTTTAATAATGTGTGTTCACACTGAGGCAATGTGTGATATAGTTCATTGTAATGAAGGTCATGTGATGCAGTACTTATTGGTGCGGTATTTGTGTTCGCACTGGGATGATACAGTCTGCAATACAATACACGATGCGACCTGCATTATGACAAACAACAAGACAGGACAAGTTGTGTTTCAGGCTCAGTTGCAACCTTGAGTTCTTCTGTTTTGGTTTATCGATATTTAAAGCTCTAACAACTGAAAAAGAAAAGGAAATGCTGAGTGCACCTGTGCAACGCTATTAATGTCAAACATAGTTTGGCAATGGTCCCTTGTGAGTGCTCTCAACATGAACCAAATTCTGCAGAGTGAATACAGAACAGTTTCCACTTTTTAGAGCAACTAGTATCAACTGAAAAGCAAGACACAAATTTTTGGCTTGCTATTTCTCCTGCTGAGAAACTACTGATTACAATAAGATAAGTTAGTGAAAATGTGATCATTACATTAAAAATGCCACTATGAAGAATTTATTTTTAATAAGACCACATACTGTGGTACTTAACTCAGTGAAGTACATATATGGGTAATGAGTAAGATTTGAAAAGCTGCAACTGTTCAGTGAGTTATGGTAGAATATGATTCAGATTCACATGTACGTATAAGGAACATTGCCGGATCTGATGTAAATGAGTCACCATTGATGATGTAGAATTAGTGGCAAATTCTGTGTATGAATAGACAATGTTGTGTTAGAAATGGAAGAAGCCCATGATGATGTTGACGAAAATTACAGCATCTCCTTCTTGGTTTCATCTAGCTGCTCATTCAACAGCAGCAGAAATTTTGCATTTAGAGCTCTTCCCTGTCTGTCACTGGGTTTCGGGAGGTCTGTGAGCATGGACTGAAAAAACATCCAGTCAGACTCATCAGCCGATGACACCTAGAATCTTTTCATCTCATTAAAAAATACAAAAAAGACTTTGCATTTCTGTCGTGGCTACAGGTTCCTTGCATCATGCCCTGTGGTGGAATCTATGTACAATTTCTGCCACCAACACGAAGTGAACAAGGAAAAACATAGCTAGATGATTTAGTGGTTAGGACTCTGGAGTTGCACCCATGGGAGTGACTGTTGAAATTCTCATCTGGCCAACCAGATTTAGATTTCCATGGCTCCTCTAAATCACTCAAAGCAAATCCCTGGTTGTTTCCTTTGTTAAGCAAAAGCATCATTTCTGTCTCTGTTCAGAGCTTGCACTGCGATGGGACATTAAATACTAAAGTTCCCAGTGACACAAAACATATCCATTGGACATGGGATGGATTCAGTTATATATTAATGTTGCAACGTTGTTTGTGCTGCTGCTAGGGAGGTGCACACTGACAGGTATAAACTATAACTAAACGTAAGTTATGTCATTATTGTGCTATATAAAGCTAATTAAATACAAAAGTGTAAAATATATCACCTTTAATCAACTGGTTTGTATTCCAATAAACTAAAAAGCTATATGTGTGAGTGAGTGAGAGAGAGAGAGAGAGAGAGAGAGAGAGAGACAATCAGATATAGTTTATAGTGTGTTTTCTTTTGTTTCCGGTGGGAGATCCTGAAAGCCGAAGAAACAAATGGCGTAACTTTTGAAGATGATCCTCTATATTTATGTAATGATACTGCAGTTATAGAAATGGAAATTAAATTAGTGAAAGAAGAAAGAGATGAAAATCTTGAAGTGTGTGATGAAATAGAGTGGACTTTGAAGTAAGAAATATTCAAACATATGGTCTACCGTAACTTTTTTATTCTTTGAATTATTTCTTAAATTGCTTAGCTTTTCATGTTATTGGTCACTGCTTAGCAACTAATACAGTACTATGGTACATATTAGCTTCTGCTAAACTCTAATTGTAAAAGCCTGTGGCTGTAATTAAAATTCTTTTATTACTAGGATGAAAAACTGTTAAAACACTAGCACTGGAATAGAGCAACAGTGTTGTTCATTTCTTAATTCTCAGTGGTTGTCCATGCGGTAGTTTCTATAACACAGCATTGTACACAGTTGTCTCACATTTTTGAAAGTAATACACTGTTTCGTATCTGTTTCTTTATCTGCATCTTTGATGTCCCTGGCACCAAATCTGGGAAGCATCATCTCAGGGTGAAGTGTTACATTCCATTTAGGCAAACGACATTTCACACTCTTTGTGTAGTATGAGGAAAGATGATCATGACAGAATAAAAATGTTCAAATGTGTGTGAAATGTTATGAGACTTAACTGCTAAGGTCATCAGTCCCTAAGCTTACACACTACTTAACCTAAATTATCCTAAGGACAAACACACACACACACACACACACACACACACACACACACACACACACACATACGCCCAAGGGAGGACTCGAACCTCCGCCGGGATAAGCCACACAGTCCATGACTCCAGTGCCTTAGACTGCTCGGCTAATCCCGCGCGGCATGACACAATAGTATTAAGTGGGAAGTAAGTTGTGGAATATATACTGTTTGTGGGTGTTTGTTTTTGTATGTGCAGATAGTAAACAGTAGGTGTGGAATACAAGAAAACGACAAGGTGTGATAGCAAATAAACCGGTTCACCTGCTGTGAATGGAGCCTTTTACTTTTTGCTGTTGCAGCTTGGCAGTTACTTGACTGTCAAAGAGCAACCACAATCTCCAAGAATGAAAGTACAAGATGGTTTTATGTCAAATGAAATATATTGTAATCTTGACTGTCGTGTTGAGGCTCCAACGTGTGTCTCCTAACAAGGGAACCTCCCCATCGCACCCCCCTCAGATTTAGTTATAAGTTGACACAGTGGATAGGCCTTGAAAAACTGAACACAGATCAATTGAGAAAACAGGAAGAAGTCGTGTGGAAGTATGAAAAAAATAAGCAAAATATACAAACTGGGTAGTCTATGCACAAGATATGCAACATCAAGGAAAGTATAAGCTCGCGAGCGCCGTGGTCCCGTGGTTAGCGTGAGCAACTGCAGTATGAGAGGTCCTTGGTTCAAGTCTTCCCTACAGTGAAAAATTTATTTTTTTATTTTCAGACAGTTATTATCTGTCCGTCCGATGCGATCACTTTTTTGGGAGTGATTATTACATCCACAAGAAATCCTAAATCGGGTAAGGTAGAAGAATCTTTTTACCCATTCGCCAAGTGTACAAGTTAGGCGGGTCGACAACATATACCGTCACCGGTGTCATATAGAATATAGCAGACGCGTTTTCCTGTGGAGGAATCGGTTGACCTATGACCTTCAGATCAAACGTTTTCGGTTCCCATTGGATAGGCACGTCCTTTCGTCTACTAATCGCACTGTTTAGCGGTCGCAAAACACAGACACTAAACTTATTACAGTGAACAGAGACGTCAATGAACAAACGAACAGATAATAATTGTCTGAAAATAAAAAATTAAACTTTTCACTGTATGGAAGACTTGAACCAAGGACCTTCTGTTCCGCAGCTGCTCGCGCTAACCACGGGACCACGGCGCTCCTGCACACATATTGTCCTTGATGTTGCTTATCTTGCGCATGGACTACTCAGTTTGCATATTTTGTTTGTTTTTTTCATTCTTCCACACAACTTCTTCCTGTTTTCTCGATTGATCTGTGTTCAGTTTTTCACGGCCTATCCACTGTGCCAACTTATAACTAAATCTGAGGGGGGTGCGATGGGGAGGTTCCCTTGTAAGTAAAGTTGTGTTCTACTCAAATTCGCTGGTCACTCTGATGATCTGTACACCCATTCAAGGAAGTATATGTTTGGTAAAAGGAAAGCAGTGGACGTGCTTTTATGTGACATGAAAATAAGTTATCTTCCTTTGCCCCAATAATAGCTGCAGAATGTGAAGAAGTGAAGCCTTTCCTTGGTTACATATGGGATTTCAGAGACACTGATTAGCAGGACCTCTACTTCATGAGAATCAACAAAGGCAACTGGATTAAAGCAAAAAGTAAATACATCAGATGTTATGTCGGGTCAAGATCTCATGAAATATTCTGACTCAGCTTTGACTACAAGGAGCGAGCCATCAGCTACATAAAACCCTAAATGAGAAAAACACTTCTACGGGTAAATTGATTTTTTAAATATATTCTGCCACTGTGAAGCACACTTTCCTATTACATGATCAAGATATGGGTTTACCTCTGTTCCTAACTGCATCTCTACTTAACAAGCCACCTTATGGCATGTGGTAAAGATAAATCACACAGCACTATTAATTTGACATATTACAGTTCCATTCACAGATGGTGTGTTGAGAGAGTGACTGCCATGAACCACATGTGCACTTTTGAACTCTCTGATCTTCCAGTATATTTATTTCCAGATATATACTTGGTAGACACTAGTATTGAAATTCTCTCTCTCTCTCTCTCTCTCTCTCTCTCTCTCTCTCTCTCTCTCTCTAATGTCAACACTAGTCTCTCTGTGGTGCACAACACTTTGTTATAGCATCTGCCGCTAGAGTTGGATGAACATTTTAAAGTCTCTTTCACACGGAGTAATTGAATCTGAGTTGAAATTCATATCTGTTCTTTGCACCTTCTCTATTAAGCCTTCCTGGTTAGTGTCCCCAGAGTGATGAGTAATACACCAGAACCAGTTGAACAATTTTTGTACATTTCATTCTTTGTAGATGAATTATATTTCTGTACGATTCTTCCCAAGTACCTCAATCCTCGATCTGCCTTTCCTACAATTGGTTTTATGTGCACATTCACCCTTACAGTGCTTCTTTTGCACACTCCTATATATTTTTGTTGTTAAGAATTTTCACAATAATTGAATGTCATTACTTTAATCAAATATTAAAGTACCTTTTTACTTATTTACACACAATATATTATATTACATTTGTTTTTCGATATTGCAGTGCCTGCATTGTTAAGAACAATGCAATAATCCTTCGGACATGCATCAATGCCTGGGCTGTTGAGAACAACAATGCAGTGTTCCTTTAGACATACGTGTTTGTCCAAAGGACAGGCACTACAGTGACTACAGCCACCCTAAAATACATAAAATGTATTTGCATCGCAATATTGTATTTATCCACCAATAACGGACGTCTTTCAATTAAAATGTCCGCCCCTGTACATGAAAGGCTGTGACGCAGGAATGATAACCTACGGAAGTTTGGGTCTCTGGTTGGGTTGTTTTAGGGGAAGAGACCAAACAGCGAGGTCATCGGTCTCATCGGATCAGGGAAGGGTGGGGAAGGAAGTCGGCCGTGCCCTGTCAAAGGAACCATCCCGGCATCTGCATGAAGCAATTTAGGGAAATCACGGAAAACCTAAATCAGGATGGCCGGATGCGGGATTGAACCGTCGTTCTCTCGAATGCGAGTCCAGTGTGCTAACCACTGCACCACCTCACTCGGTGAAGTTTGGGTCTGCCAGTGAGTCAGGCATAGATAGCCAAAGTTATTAAGGTGACCACTCGCACAAGGCGGGAAATCTGGGTTCGAGTCCCAATCCAGCACGAATTTTCATTGTCATCATGTCCTTATACATCTGATGGGTGTTAGTATTCGCAACTGTGAATGCATTTCGACATCTGTTATTGTTTCAGGACAGTGCCAGTTCTTGTATTAAGCATCAATTTCTCTGCATTTTTCTAGAAGTTCCTTGCTTTGTGGCTTTTGTATATTCAACAACACTGCTCATATTCAGTTCGTAAAACTTTGGGCATAAATGGACATCATAAACCACATGTCACAAATGCTAAAATGTTTCCTTAAACACCGTTGATGAATTCATGGTTCATACTTATTAAATTTAGCTAGTACTCTTTTGTCAGTAGGACATTAATTACATATTCTTCTTTTTTTGGTAAATTTAAATGTTAAAGTCACGTATGGTCTTTTCAGGAGTGTATTTTACTTCTGTTTTGGTGGCTTAGTGATAAAGTGCCAGACTGTGGGCTGCAATGTCTGAGATTACATCCCTGGTCAGTTTTAGGATTTCAGTTTGTTGCTTAAAGCTTCTTTCATCTCTAGCAACATATGGTCATGTGAAAAATGCCAAGTAGCACTGTGCTTCAGGGCCACATTGAAGTTTGGGTCCCCCAATAACTGGTAGGGTAAATCAGTTTCAAAGTCAGAAGAAGGCAATGGCATACTGCCTCCAATAGGAACATACCTAGTGTGAGCACTGTAGTATTCAAACCAACTTTTTGACTGTCAGACTTGGCCAACACTGACAGTCAGTACTTTCACTGCTGATGATGGTATCAGAAGCAGTTCTCGAAAATCCAGAAAACTTTGTTTTTGAAATATGAGTTTGCACAAATGTGGATGTTAACAACAAGAGGAAGCTGCTAAACTGCAGTGCCATATACACTCCTGGAAATTGAAATAAGAACACCGTGAATTCATTGTCCCAGGAAGGGGAAACTTTATTGACACATTCCTGGGGTCAGATACATCACATGATCACACTGACAGAACCACAGGCCCATAGACACAGGCAACAGAGCATGCACAATGTCGGCACTAGTACAGTGTATATCCACCTTTCGCAGCAATGCAGGCTGCTATTCTCCCATGGAGACGATCGTAGAGATGCTGGATGTAGTCCTGTGGAACGGCTTGCCATGCCATTTCCACCTGGCGCCTAAGTTGGACCAGCGTTCGTGCTGGACGTGCAGACCGCGTGAGACGACGCTTCATCCAGTCCCAAACATGCTCAATGGGGGACAGATCCGGAGATCTTGCTGGCCAGGGTAGTTGACTTACACCTTCTAGAGCACGTTGGGTGGCACGGGATACATGTGGACGTGCATTGTCCTGTTGGAACAGCAAGTTCCCTTGCCGGTCTAGGAATGGTAGAACGATGGGTTCGATGACGGTTTGGATGTACCGTGCACTATTCAGTGACCCCTCGACGATCACCAGTGGTGTACGGCCAGTGTAGGAGATCGCTCCCCACACCATGATGCCGGGTGTTGGCCCTGTGTGCCTCGGTCGTATGCAGTCCTGATTGTGGCGCTCACCTGCACGGCGCCAAACACGCATACGACCATCATTGGCACCAAGGCAGAAGCGACTCTCATCGCTGAAGACGACACGTCTCAATTCGTCCCTCCATTCACGCCTGTCGCGACACCACTGGAGGCGGGCTGCACGATATTGGGGCGTGAGCGGAAGACGGCCTAACGGTGTGCGGGACCGTAGCCCAGCTTCATGGAGACGGTTGCGAATGGTCCTCGCCGATACCCCAGGAGCAACAGTGTCCCTAATTTGCTGGGAAGTGGCGGTGCGGTCCCTTACGGCACTGCGTAGGATCCTACGGCCTTGGCGTGCATCCGTGCGTCGCTGCGGTCCGGTCCCAGGTCGGCGGACACGTGCACCTTCCGCCGACCACTGGCGACAACATCGATGTACTGTGGAGACCTCACGCCCCACGTGTTGAGCAATTCGGCGGTACGTCCACCCGGCCTCCCGCATGCCCACTATACCCCCTCGCTCAAAGTCCGTCAACTGCACATACGGTTCACGTCCACGCTGTCGCGGCATGCTACCAGTGTTAAAGACTGCGATGGAGCTCCGTATGCCACGGCAAACTGGCTGACACTGACGGCGGCGGTGCACAAATGCTGCGCAGCTAGCGCCATTCGACGGCCAACACCGTGGTTCGTGGTGTGTCCGCTGTGCCGTGCGTGTGATCATTGCTTGTACAGCCCTCTCGCAGTGTCCGGAGCAAGTATGGTGGGTCTGACACACCGGTGTCAATGTGTTCTTTTTTCCATTTCCAGGAGTGTACAACAGAAATCATCAAAATTAACAAGTAAATTTTAAGCTTTTAACAGATTCTGTATATATTCTATTGTAAGTTTATACATGTTCCACCATCGTTTTGCAGTTTCAATTAAAATACACCATATGCTCCTACAGATAAACATCTGTTGAATTGACATCACAACGAAGGTTCTTAATGAAGACCTGGCCACAACCTAAGAAAATATGCTATTGAAGTGACCTTAGATTGACAGCTAATATCCCTACATTGAAATTCCTTGTTTTTACGTCTAGTAAAGGCACAGCCTCAGTGAACCTATAAAACACTTTATCACATTTTACTGTGTTATACAACATGCTGGTTGTGTGGAATAGTGTACAGCCAATTTTTAATTTTTTTTAACTAATAAAATCTGAATGGTGAGATCTCTAGGATGGATTCCCAGCTGACAAAATAGCTCACTTGTAGGATGTCGATTCTGGCTTCTTTCACTTTAGTCCCCCATTTCGCACCACATACTTTGGTTAATTTGTGTCTGGTCCCAACATCTGGGTTTGAGCTCTACTTCTTTCAAATTTTTTATGGATTGTGCAGGCAGTGTGGAGAATGTTGCTCTCTCCCTAGCATGGTAGCCAGTGTATGTGAGGAACTGTCATGTATACGTACATTTGTGGCCCCCTGATAACCCCCTGTGGGTCCGGGGGTTGGAATAGGCCCATGGTATTCCTGCCTCTCGTAAGAGGTGACTAAGAGGAGTCTCACACATTTCAGCCTTTATGTGATGGTCCCCTGTAGTGTTTGTCCACCATTTTTCAAAATTTTCCCGAAGAGTGAGCCAATTGGGGAAGGGTGCCTTACATGGTGCATCGTGTGCTGAGGCCTTTCACTTCTTTTGTTGACGTGGCTCTGCACTTTAGCTCATTCTCCAGCTGTTGGGCAAGATCACCCTCCTGGGTGCATTTTCTTCCATCCACTGTGCAGTATCGTTTTCTGTGCTGATGATGATAATGGCCTTGTTTGCTTGTTTGCACCTGATATCCTGCATGGTAGCCAGTCCATTGTCGTGGGGCCACTATGTACCCTGTTCGTTGTAGCCCCCGGACTACACAGGGATCACTCTGCTTTCTCTGTTAACTCCCTGTGTATGTCAAGTAGATGCCCATCACCCTGGGGCCTCGGAACTCCCGGCAATGGCCATCCTGCCAGGTGGCTTTTGCTGCGGCTGGGTGGCATCAGGGTGGACGACATGTCATGAAGTGTAGTACATCATCTCTTGCCCGTAGTCCACCACCAGCAGCCTCTAAGTGATTGAGGTCCAACTTCAATGCAAAGAAATGTGACCCCGAATCGTTCCCCTCCCTGGCCACACCACGTGGCGCCAGGCTAAGGATGGCAAGGAAGCTTATTCGCCCTGGTACCTCATATGTACGAGAGTTGATGGGGAATCTTTCATCTCAATGAAGCCTCAGTTTGGGAAGTGGAGGGCTCGCCTAAAATGCGGTCAGGGTCAGTCTAGATAAAAACGGCATCCTTGCCAAGTCTCGGGCATTACTCGGTTGTGACAAGCTGGGGGATGTTTCCGTTACCAGCACATCTCATAAGAGCTTAAATATGGTCCAGGGTACTATATTCCACAGGGGCCTCCTTCTGCAGTCTGACGACGAGCTGCGCGCCAATTTAGAGTGGCGAGGTGTTCATTTCATTCGGTGCGTCCATCGGGGTCCGAGGGATAATCAGGTTGCCACCAGTGCTTTCAATTTGGCCTTCGAGGGTGACACATTACCTAAGAAGGTCAAATTGATGTTCTACCACTGTGATCTCAAGCCGTATATCCCTCTCCCAATGCGGTGCTTTAAGTGCTGGAAGTTTGGCCGTATGTCTTCCCGTTGTCCTTCCAGCGTCACATGTAGCGATTGTGGATGTCCATCACATCCCAATATACCATGTACCCCACCTCCCATCTGTGTCAACTTTGGAGAGCATCATTCACCTTGCTCACCAGACTGCAGGATTTTACAGAAAGAGAGGAAAATTATGGAATACAAGACCCTGGACGAACTGACCTACACTGAGGCTAAGAGAAAATATGAGAGGCCACATCCTGTGCATATGACATTCACTTACAAGACTGCTACAGCAGTTCTAGCACCTTCCATTCCACCATGTGCAATTGGTTCTCAGAACCATCAGACTCCACCTGCTCCCTTGATGGTGGGGGGGGGGGGGCACTTCTATCCCTGTTGATCCCACAACACCTACATTGGGAGCAACATTCCCCCTCCCCACCACCACCACCACCCCCACCCCAACCATCAGGGACATCAGCGTCCCCACTTCTCATCCGGGGAAGCGCACGTCTTCTTCAGCTCCTCTTGCTAGGAAGGGGTCCTTCAGGTCACTCCCTTCCCAGGTTCCTACCAGTGGCAACGCGGACACCCACCAGTGGGTGAAGCAACCACAGGTAGCTGGTCGTAGGGCTTCACGGTCCTCCTCGGTCCCTGAGACTGACTCAGTGAAGCCCTCCCAGCCGGAAAAACCAAAGGAGTTGCGAGAGAAAACGTAAAAGAAGACCCCCAAGAACCCAGACCTTGCAGTGGCACCCATACCACCGCTCCCTACAAGCTCTGTGTCTGAGGATGAAGTGGAAATTCTGGCATCTGCTCAGGACCTAGATCTCTCTGGGCCCTCAGACTCAATGTATGTCAATTGCACAGGTACTCAATCAGTGGCAGCAGGTGACTCTGATGCGTAAACTGCCTCATTTTTCATGCCTTCCCTGCCTCATGATCACACATCCTCCAGTGGAATTGCTGTGGTTATTTCCACCACCTGGCTGAGCTACGGCAACTCTTAAACTTTACACCTGCTTTCTGCATTGCCCTTCAGGAAACCTGGTTCCCGGCAATGCGGACCCCTGCCCTTTGTGGCTATAGCGGATATTACAAGAACCGTAGCGACTATAATAGTGTGTCAGGTGGAGTTTGTGTCTATATCTCTGTAGGCAGTGAACCTGTGCCCCTTCAAACCCCTCTTGAAGCTGTGGCTGTCAGGATAAGGAAGACGCAGGAAATAACTGTCTCCAATGTATATCTTCTTCCAGATGAAGCAGTATCCTTTAACGCATTGGTGGCACTGATTGGTCAACTCCCTAAACCTTTCCTACTTTTGGGAAATTTTAACACCCATAACCCCTTGTGGGGTGGCACTGTGCTTACTAGCCGAGGTAGATATGTCGAAAAATTACTGTCACAACTTGACGTCTGCCTCTTAAATACAGGTGCCCCCATACATTTCAGTGTGGCACATGGCACATATTCGGCCATTGATCTCTTGGTTTGCGGTCCTGGGCTTCTCCCATCAATTCACTGCAGAGCACATAATGACCTGTGTGGTAGTGACCACTTCCCTATCTTCCTGTCATTCCCCTGGTGTAATGCCCACGGACACATACCCAGATGGGCTTTCAACAAGGCACACTGCGAAGCCTTCACCTGTGCTGTCACTGTTGCATCTCCCCCTCATGGTGCCAATGATGTTGTGGTTGAGCAGATCACTACGATGGTTGTTTTTGTGGCGGAAAATGTGATCCCTCATTCTTTCAGGTGCCCCCAGCGAAAGTCAGTACCTTGGTGGGGGAGTTGCTGATTAAAGAGCGATGGTGAGCTCTACAGCGACATAAGCGGCACCCTTCCCCTCGCGCATCTAATAGCCTTTAAACAGCTCTGCACCCGCATTCGTCAGCTTATAAAAAGACGGAAACAGGAGTGTTGGGAGAGGTATGTCTTAACGAGTGGGTGCCATATGTCACCTTCCCAAGTCTGGATGAAGGTCAGACGTGTTTTTGGGTAACAGACCCCAACAGGTGTACATGGTGTTACCATCGATGGCGTGTTATCTACCAACGCAAACGCGATTGCCAAGCACTTTGCTGCGCACTATGCTTGAGCCTCTGCGTCGGAGAATTGTCCGCCAGTCTCTCGCAGTCTCAAACGGCGGCTGGATTTGAAGGTCCTCTCATTCACTACACGCCATAGTGAACCCTGTAATGCCCCGTTTATAGAATGGGAGCTCCTCAGTGCCCTTGCACTTTGCGCTGACACAGCACCTGGTCCAGATCGGATCCACAGTCAGATGATTAAACATCTCTCGTCTGACTGCAAGAGACATCTCCTCGTTATCTTCAACTGGATCTGGTACAATGGCGTCTTTCTGTAGCAATGGCAGGAGAGCACCACCATACCAGTGTTCAAACACGGCAAAAACCCGCTTGATGTGGATAGCTATTGGCCCATCACCCTTACTATCGTTCTTCGTATGCTGCTAGAATGTATGGTGTGTCGGTGGTTGGGTGGGGTCCTGGAGTCACATGGCCTACTGGCTCCACGCCAGGGCAGTTTCCGCCATGGTCATGCTACCACTAATAATCTTGTGTCCCTCGAGTCTGCCGTCTGAACAGCCTTTTACAGGCACCAACACCTTGTTGCCATCGTTTTTGACTTAAGAAAAGGTTAAGACACGACCTGCAGATATCATATCCTTGCCACATTGTATGAATGGGGTCTCCGGGGCTTACTCCCGAATTTAACCAAAATTTCCTGTTGCTCCGTACTTTCCGTGTCCAGGTTGGTGCCTTCCATAGTTCCCCCCATCTCCAGGTGAATGGAGTTCCGCAGGGCTCTGTATTGAGTGTCTATCTATTTTTAGTGGCCATTAACGGCCTAGCAGCAGCTGTGGGGCCATCTATCTCATCTTCTCTGTACGCAGACGACTTCTGCATTTCATACCTCTGCTCCAGTACTGGTGTTACTGAGCAGCACCTACAGAGAGCCAGCCACAAGGTGCAGTCATGGGCTCTATCCCACAGCTTGCAGTCACAAAGTTGTGTGTTGGCGTCGTGCTGTTCATCCGGAACCAGAACTTTGCTTTAGTGACAATCCATTCACTGTAGTGGAGACATATCGATTCGTAGGACGGGTTTTCGACGCCTGGTTGACATGGCTTCCTCACCTTTGTCAGCTTAAGAGCGCTGGCAGCACCTCAATGCCCTCCGCTGCCTGAGCAACACCAACTGGGGTGTGAACCGTGATTTATTTTCAAAGAATATTCTTAAGTATTTATTTTATTTACTAGCGATTCATCAAGGACATTAACACATTTAATCACACTATGTAAACGTGCCAGGGAGTAACTGATGAAATCATAACCAAATTCCTTTTAACAAATGGAAATTTTATTCACTTTAATAGTGCCTAAAAGCATTTTTTAAAGAAACAGATTTAAAATTGTAATCAGAAAGCACCCTCTAAATATTAAAGTTACAATTTATTCAGAGGCAAAAAGAAAACTTGTTTTGACTGTATGAGCTTTTGGGCAGAGAAGCTTGCCGCTCCCTTTTGACACGGCCGTAGTTACGACCGCTCACAACAGCCTCTGAAAGACTACACTGGTGCAAATCTCCAATGCACCAGATAACTTTAAACTAAGAGTTTTAACGATTTACACAAGCGCACAAACTGTGCACCCCCTGTAGGAGGGATGGAAATGGTACAAAACACTAACAATTAAAATATTAACCTTGCCACCGACGGTGCAACTTGACTTTAACTTGTAAGAAATGTCTTATGGTGAAAGGGTGGCAAGTTCATATACTAAAATTATCATTTAAATAAAAGCCCATGAAATGCAATCTTATATAAAATTCTACAAGGTTGGCCAACCAATAGTTAAGATGCTCTACAGTACACAGATAGCGCCTCTCAAGACCATAGGCAATAATATCAAGGTTTCCAAAGATCAAAACATATTTCAGGTATTAGGCCGTTACACTCCAAGCAATAAATTCTTTAACACACCAAATCCAACAAACATGACAGTGGCAGCTACTGATGTACAGTAGATTGATAGGGAGATTACCGAACAACCCGAACCGCAGGTTACTCTAACCCGCCCCTACTCCACAAGGGAAAAACGGACCACCCAATTTATAAACAACCACCTTCCCGCGGGTGGGCAAACAGAGAAGAATGGAGGGACGACCCTAAAGCAAAACGGCTTGTGGCTTCACCAAGAAAACAAGTAGAATTTAACAAGAGTAAATCAAACAATATATCACCAATCACTTAACTTCTAATAAACTGCGATTTCTTGAGAAGACCTGGTGCAGCACCCCCAAATCGCTCTCCCGAACCGCCCACTGCCAGCCGCTTCAACGGACGCAGGAAGGCGCGCCGATCCCCCGTCTCATGGTGTCACAGCTTGCACCGGCCAGACTGATGCCGTGGATTGACTCCTGTTGCTCTCGTGTTGACCGCGAAATCACTACCCCTCACTATACACCGCGGCCCACTGGACTCACGTGGCGACCTCACATGCGCTGACGCTCAAGACGGACAAGTCATCTTTTGTCTCAGTGTGCGACCAACCAACTGATCGATCCAACCACCAATGACCATTGCCTGAGTAAATTCGAGCAGACTGGCGGCCTAACGCGCAGACTCAGATGCAGTAACTAAGCCCCGACCGGGCGACCACTCGCTGAGTTCTCTTATTGGCGGAGTAGAAATACTCTCATTTTGCCGGCTTTACAGGTTGATCTGAACGACAGACATACTAGCACTCCAAACGACAGACAGACCCTAACTGCCTAACAAATGCGGACGAGAGGCAGACTAGAAAGCCGGGGACGAGAGACTGACCCAGAATGGCCGACTGGCGAGCTCATAGCGCCCCTTAAATGCACCTGAACAGCAACCTTTCCCCTTTCCCACCAGAGGGAGACGCCAAAGCTGCGATTGCCACAGTGGCGCCACCACCAGAAAGGGTGCGAGTGCTCCACACTACGCGCTGCGGCACACTCTTCAAAACAACAATTTTTACCACGTCTCAGGGTACATCACTCTACTCTGCTGCAGCTCTACAGAGCCCTTTTTCAATCCCACCTTGACTATGGGAGCCTGGTTTATGGTCTGGCAGCACCCTCAGCATTGTGTTTACTAAAGCCAGTGCACCTCTATGGCATTCAGCTAGCGACAGGTGCTTTTAGGACGAGTTCAGTGACCAGTGTCCTGGTGGAGGCTGGAGTCCCTCCTTTGAAGGTTAGGCATGCACAACTGCTCGCCAGTTATGTTTCACATGTCTGTAGTTCTCCTGCACATCTGAACTACTGTCTCCTTTTCACACCCACGGCGTTTCAACTCCCACATCGGCGGCCCTGGGCGGGGCTCACGATTGTGGTTTGCGTACGATCCCTTCTGTCTGAACTGGAGTCCTTCCCTTTACCATCTCCCACCCAGCTCCATCTGCATACACCTCCATGGTGTTCACCTCAGCCGGAGATTAGTCTGGATCTTTCGCATGCCCCTAAGGACTCAGTTGCTCCCATGGCTCTCCGCTGTCACTTCCTCTCCCTTCTTGACGTGTTCTGGGGCTCTGACGTGGTTTACACTGACAGCTTGACGGCTGATGGCCATGTTGGCTTCGCCTACATCCACAGAGGCCATATTGAACAGCATTCCTTGCCTGATGGCTGCAGTGTATTCACTGCAGAGCTGGTGGCCCTATGTCGTGCACTTCAGTATATCCCTTCATGCCCTGGGGAGTTGTTTCTTCTGTGTACAGACTTCTTGAGCAGCCTACAAGCTATCAACCAGTGCTACCCTCACCATCCTTTGGCAGCGACCATCCAGAAGTCCCTGTATGACCTGGAACGGTCCAATTGTTCCATGGTGTTTTTGTGGACCCCAGGCCACATTGGAATCCTGTGAAATGGACTTGCCAACAGGCTTGGGAAACAGGCTACACAGAAACCACTTCCGGTGATGGGCATCTCCAAAACTGACCTGCGATTGTTATTACACCGCTAGGTTTTTCACCTTTGGGAGACGGAATGGTATAATCTCAGTTCACACAACAAACTGCGTGCCATTAAGGAGACTATGAATGTGTTTTACTCCTCCATGTGGGCCTCTCACAGGGATTCACTGGTTCTCTGCCAGCCACACTTGGCTACCTTGTTCACCTTGAAGACCTGCCTCAGCGTTGGTGCGGTGCCCATTTGACAGTGACCCATATTCTGGTGCACTGTCCTACTTTGACACAGTAATTTTAGAGATTAAAAGTACACAAGAAAAAAAGTCTGAAAACTATGAAAAATTATACCTTTAATTCACAGTGCCCTCTGTAATGAATGATCTGGGTAGTCTAATTTTGGCTTCTGCTATATGAAAAAGTTTCTAAAATAAGTTCTGCTTGGATACTAAATTACAAAATTTTCATCTCAGAAATGAAGAAGAATCACTGAAAGGGATAACATGATAGGCACTCCCACAAATCATGACAGTAACTAGAATTGCTAAAAGCAAGACCAGTACATAGACCTTCCTCCTCCTATTCATTCTCTTTCACCATTTCTGTAAATGATCATATTTTTAGCAACATTATTAACCTTCATTCTTTGCTTTTACTACGTACATTTCAAATTTTTGTCATGACAGTTGTCCATTTTCATTTCTCCACACCGAGTTATAATGTGTATTTTATTTTTTTTAGAGTTGCAAAATTATTTTCACAACCTTTTACAGTTTTCATGAAATTTGTTCCGACATTTATAATTTTTAGTTAACACTTCGACATGTCACTACCAGTGCCACATGGTGGTAATTTTGTTACCTTTGCCACCTTGTAATGTATTAGTTAGTAATCTGTTGGAATGTGTAACATGCACAAGACTCCATACTGGTCATATAAAGTTTTTTTCTACGCAGTTCTGTTCTTGTACACACTGATTTTGCATTTCAGTAATACTCATTCACCAAAGTGTTTTTGCAACACTGCTTACTTTCTAAGAGTTGATGTCATGTATTCACATCTTTTGACTGCCCTGCGACGAAATCTTAGGTTACCGGACATATTGCCGCTAATGTATCTTATAGGTTCACTGGTTTGCCTGTATGTCAGGTTTTTGTGTGGACTTGTCTCTCCATATAGCCTTGTACTCTGATGTTGTTGCTTGTAAGAACATTTGTATAATAATTTTCCATGTATGCTATGCATACAATTCTGTCTATTGTCAATAATAAAAGGAAAAGATAGATTGCTACTTACCGTAACGGTGATAAGTTATGTTGCAGACAGGCACAATGAAAAGACAATTATACATTACCTTTTGGCAGTGGCCTTTATGAGAAAAGGAAAAAAACACACACACAGTCTGAGCTGTAGAGATGGCGGTCATGTGTATTTGCTTTGTGAATGAATGTGTGTATGTGCATTTCCTTTTCTTACAAAGGCTGTGGCCGAAAGCTAATACATAAGTGTCTTTTTGTTGTGCCTGTCTGCAACTTAATATGTCACCTTTACAATAAGTAGCAATCTATCTTTTCCTTATATTGTTATCCCCACTTGGAGTTTCCATTGTTTGATTCTCACTGTTGTCATATACTTAACTTCGACATTTTCATCCCAGTTTCTAAAGAAATGGAACATTTAAATAATACGCTTGTAAAAGAGTTGCAAAAAATTGTTAGCAAAGCTCTAAAGAAGTCAAATGATATTGGCGACACTGTAAACAGCAGTTGTGTCCTATTAGTCCAGTAGAATTAGCATTCAAATCGGAAATAATTGCTACAAAAGGTTTTATTGTTTTAATGGCTTTGTTTGTGTCCCAGTATGACAATCCTAGGTTTTCCCCCTCGACGGAGTTGTGGAAAAGTGGTGGGGGGCAAAAATGTACTCGAAAAAGGGGTATTTTTCAGTTTTGTGATTATATCTCGTAAATGACTCGCAATATTGGGAACATAGTGGAATTAAAAATTGTAGGGCATGAAGTTCTGCATTGAATGAGACCATCCACATATTTTTTGGACCACCGGTTTCCATACTAGTGCTCTTCGAAATTGGACTAATTTTACATGTTCATGAAATTTTTTTGTTTTAATCTCTGTTTTTTGGTAATATTGTTGAAACTAATCCACCTGTCAATAATGTCGTTCATAAAAAAGATATGGAGAGATAAATTCTGCATTCGATGAAACCAAAAGTGAATTTATTGGACCAACCATTTGTGTACAGCTCCTCATTAAATTTGGACCATTCCTCATCATCAATGAAGACAATTTCAAATGTAGTTCTTCCCTAATTCTTATGTACACTCTTTTAAATACAAAACTATAGCAACCCATTGTCTTGTACTTATTTAAAATAGTAATAGAATAAAATATTAAAATTTTGTAAAATTTGAAAAATAATATTAAAGAAGTTTTTCATATATCGAGGGTTAAGAACTGAGACCTCGTATTTGACAGATGTCAGAAAAAGTCCTGGCTCAAAAAACTTGTAAGTGGAAAAAAATATATGTTATAACAACTGGACTGAGACAAGGGGATGCCATCTCACCTATTCTATTTAATATTATCTTAGAGAAGATTGATAGAGAATTCACCAAAACTAATCCACAAAGGATCCAACTGCAGGGACAGAACATTACTAGACTTGCTTATGCAGATGATGTAGCCTTAATAAGCACTTCAAAAGCTGAATTAATCAGGATGATGCAAAATTATTACAAAATAGCTGAGAAAGCTGGACTTCATGTGAATGAAGAAAAGACAGAATATCTAGTCATGAGTAAAAAACTCCAAAAGAATACACCACTGACCGTAAATGGTCTCACTTTCAAGGCAGTTGACCACTTCAAGTACTTAGGGAGTCTTTTTAGCAGAGACAATAGAGCAGAAATAGAAATAGACGCCCGTCTAGCAGCAGCTAATAGAACTTTTTACAGCTGTATCAAAATTTTAAGGATGAGATCACTTAGTACTCAATTCAAAATCCGTTTTTATCAGTCAACTATTGTACCAGTAGCATTATATGGATGTGAAGCTATTACATTCAGGAAAAAAGATGAAGAAAAACTGTTGATATTTGAAAGAAAAAATACTAAGAAAAATATTTGGACCAATCTTCGATGAAAATGTCATGGAGTGGAGGATAAGGAAAAATGAAGAACTACGGGAGCTGTACAAACATAGTACCATTGTGGAAATGTTAAAGAAGAGAAGACTGAACTGGGCTGGTCATGTAGCAAGGATGCCGGAGAACAGACTACCCAAAATAGCATCCACTAAGAAATTAGAAGGAAAGAGAAGAAGAGGAAGACCTCGAATTAGGTGGATGGAGAATATCCGGGAAGATGCAGCTAGGATGGGCATCAACTCTGATTGGACAACAATTTCCCTGGATAGAAATAATTGGAAGAGGCTCGTAGAGCAGGTGTATGGTCGATAAGGCCTTAGCCACGTGTAAAGTAAAGTAAGTATAACAAAATGATCCAAAAAAGACAATGCACAACCTGAGAGTAGTAAATGATTATGCTCTAAATAAAAAAATCAAAGCAATCAAAATTTTTATTAAAAAGTTATGTTTTTTAGCTGTCCTGTAAAATTTGTCTTTTGTCAGATACATGGTCTCAGTTCTTAACCCTCGATATAATATAGTGATATCCATTCAACTGATATGAAGGAGGCAGGAAGAGAGAGACACTCATTGAAATTAAGTAGTGGTTATAATATTTCGTAATTACAAAATTTTATATAAATGTATCTGATGAAAAGGGTTAAAGTAGGTATGTACACAAACATACGTCGACTTTCTACTGTCATTGCACCACGCGGCTCCTCAAAGTCTGTAATTTCTGAGTCCAACGCCCCGTCACTCGGCTCCTCAAAGTCAGCAATTTTCGTCACCTGGTATATACAGTCCAGGTCTTTGTCAACATCTGGTTCGTCAGTTTCATCTGCTTGGAGGGAGTTAGTGCATGAGTTCCCCTTGCTGTTGACACAAATTAATGAGCACTCAATACCAGCCTTCTGACACCCACAACTATACCAGCCTTCTGACACCCACAACTACCTGCACAGCCCTTGTTGCATTTGCAGGAAATTGTTCAGAAAAGAAACCGTGGAGCTGGTTCTTTGGAGGTATGAACAGGGCCAAGACCAAAATCTGAAGCCTGCCATCCCCAGAGGAGCAGATCCATGTGGTGTCCTACCCACATTTGTACTTGTAAGTTGGTCCTCAAGCAATGCTGGCGATCTGCTTCCGACTTTGGTGGTAGGGATGCGAGGGGGAATCTGGATTTCACAATCACTTTGGAAAACAGGTCAAATCGCAGTTTGTCTAAAGTGTCTCCTGCTGTACCACCATAGAGGGTTATTAAAAATTGGAGGCCAGCTTCGACAATAACTTCAGCTTGGTTGTCATGCTCTAAGAAAGGTTTGATATCTTCCAGAAGACATTTATTTTTGAGCAGTAGAGTGACCATCTTCTTCTTGCCCTGACCGAAGAGTGCCGAAGTTGTCACATCCACTTTTGGCATGGAGAAATATGAGTGGGCTTCTGATGTTGTTTGCCAGTTTGAAACTGCTGGAACCAAATACTTTTGATGAGTTCTTTCCTCTTCCAGGTTTCAAGAAACATATATTTGCTGATGGTGTGGCTAGGGCATTGAGCATGATGAGAAGGTCCATATCCTCACCAACCACCACAACCTTCTCGTGTTCCTGGGATACCTAAAGTGCTATGGCAACAATTAGGTGGTCTGCATCTTCATTAGCTTGCTTTTCTGAAAAGCTTTCATCTTCAAGCCTCGAAATAAGCAAGCTAGTGAGACATGCTTTATTTCTGTCATTACAAAGGAATTGCTCCTGAGTCATAGTCACCATCATTAACTCGGTAAAGATGAGCGCAGGTGTAGTGTGTCTTTTGCTTCGGTGGAGGAGCTCAGCATATTTGATGCTCTTGGTGGGCAGGTCTTCTGGGTAGCCATCAAACACCACACTTGTCGCACTTCTGCTGCTGTGTCTTAAATATTCAACATATTTGGTTAGCAACTGGAATGTGTCACCACTCTTCCATACAACCCAGTGGAGAAGAAATCCACCATTGATGACAAATGCTGCTTCTTCCAGGTTTACATCATTCAGTGGTGTGAACAAGTCATATAACACTGACTTGGGAGTCTTCCTCATTTCAGATGCATCAAACAGAGATAGAGGATAGGGTGCCAGCTCATATCGAAAGAATTCTTTAAGCTGTTCGTCAAATTTATTAGAAGTGCTATCCGGTGGAATATACCTTCAGGGTTCACTGGTAAATCCTCCCGTTGAATGGTCACCTTAGATTTAAATCCCTGTATACTCATCACTCTTTTGTTTTGGACGAACTTGATGTTGTCAAAGGTTTGACCAACTAGAGCGAACATTAAGGATTTGCCCATTTCAAAGGCTCTGTGACAGTTGATTGAGTCATCTCTGACGATTCCTGTGCTGATGGACATAAATTTAGTAACAGGAAAAGGATCATGGGATTGAAGCCACTCAATATATTTCTGAAGGTCTGCCTTGTTACGCTGAACTCTAGCATCCCTCGCATCAACATGTTGTTCTGAGGTAGTGAGTGATACCCCACAAAACTCTTCAACCTGCTGGGTCACTGTAGTAACTGTTGGCATGTTCAGAATCTGACTTTGAACAGTTTTTCAATTTTTGCTCATGATAATGTTATTTTTGAGTTTTCTGCATAAAACTGATCTAGAGACATAGGTTTGTAAACATGAAGTACCTTACATCCATAGCAATGAAAGTACAAACTTAGCCGTACAGAAACGGGTGGTCCATTTCGCTTTTGGTCTCATCAAACGCAGAATTTATTCCTCTATATCATTTGTATGAACCACTTTATTGATACAGGGGTTAGTTTCAACGATTTTACGGAAAAACAGAGGTTAAAACGAAAATTTTTCATGAACATGTAAAATTGGTGCAATTTTGAAGAGCACTAGTATGGAAACAGGTGGCCCAAAAAATATGCGGATGGTCTCATTCAATGCAGAATTTCATGCCCTACAATTTTTAATTGTGCTATGTTTTCGATATTGTGAGTCATTTATGAGATATAATCACAAAACTGAAAGAATACTCCTTTTTTGGGTACATTTTTGCACCCCACCACTTTTCCACAACTCCGCCGAGGGGGAAAACCTAGGATAGTCATATTGGGCCACAAATGAAGCCATTAAAACAATAAAACCTTTTGTAGCAATTATTTCCAATTTGTCTAATTTTTAGGTTTAACCCTACTGGACTATGTTGCTATATAAAGATGGAGCTTGCATTTGCAACACTGCATGTGTACTTTAGCTTTGTGCCCAGGATTTTTCTATCTACATGCCAATTTTTGCTGATCAGTGTATGGTAAATGGTCCACAGAATCATCTCTGCTTGTTTCAGTTTATTTCTGTACCTTGCAGGCACATATACTGGGCAGCTTCATTTGGAGGTCTGATTCTCTTCTTTATAGTCTGTTTGCATGCCATAATCCATGATTCTGCAGTATGTTGATGAAAATTGAGTAGATGCAAAGTTCTTTTTTTTCAGAAAGTCCAATTCATTTCGCCTCACACAAATACTCCAGCCGTGAATTGGTTACACCTGTGTTATCAGTGTCGTGAGTAAACATGCATTATGACCGAGTTTGTGATCGAATAAATGTTCAATAAATTGAAATAAAAAGTCATACTTGCCAATACTACCCATGGCAATGTTGTACAGTTTCACTACCTCATGTCTCAGAACATCAACGTATGATTTATTATTCTTATCCCAATGTCTGTTGGTATGCTTGGCTCCAGTGCCTTGGAAATTTGAGCGCAAAGTCACTGATCTTTTGTCAAAGCACTTAGTGAGGATACAGCACTATCATTGCTAATAAACGCCTGCATGAATCCCCATACTTCATTTTTCTTTGTCTGCATCACACTGAAAAGGTGGTTTCTGAAATTGATTTATTCAAGCAGTTTCAAGTGCGTAAACGCCCTTATTATGTAGCCACTGGATCATCCAGTATGTACTGAAATAATTATCTACAAATACACTCTGCAAACCACTGTGAAATGCATGGCAGAGGAGATGTCCCGTTGTACTGGTTATTAGGGTTTCTTCCTATTCCATTCATATATGGAGTGCGGAAAGAATGATCCTTTAAATGCCTCTGTGCATGCAGTAATTATTCTAATCTTATTCTCACAATCCCTATGTGAACAATATGTAGGGTGTTGTAGTATATTCCAAGACTCATCATTTATAGCTGTTCTTGAAACTTTATGAACAGACTTTCTTGGAATAGTTTATGTCTATCTTCAAGTCTTCCAGTTCTGTTCCTTCAGGACATATGTGACACTCTCTCACAGACGAAGCAAATATGTGGCCATTCATGTTGCCCTTCTGTGTATACATTCAGTATCACCTGTTAGTCCCATTTGGTACAGGTCCCGCGCACTTGAGGAATATTCTAGAACCATCATATGAATGATTTGTAAACAATCTCCTTTGTAGACCGATTGAACTTCCCCAGTATTCTATCAATAAACCAAAGTCCACCATCTGCTTTACCCACAACTGAGACTATGTGATCATTCCATTTCATATCCTGCAAGGTGTTGCACCCAGGTATTTGTACGAGTTGGCCAATTCCAACAGTGACTCATTGGTACTGTAGTCATGGGATACTACTTTTTTTCATTTTGTAAAGAGCACAGTTTTATGTTACTGAACATTTAAAGCAAGTTCAAAATTTTGACAAGATCTGACTGAATATTTATGCAGCTTCTTTTGGGTAGTACTTCATTATAAATAACGGCATCATCAGCAAAATTTCTGAGGTTACTGTTAATATTGTCTGCAAGGTCATTAATATACAACTTGACTAGCAAGGGCCCCAACACATTTACCTTGGGCACACCTGATGTTACCACTACATCTGACGATGACTCTCCATCAAAGATAACATGCTGTGTTCTCTCTACCAAACAGTCCTCAATCCAGTCACAAAATATGATCATACTTTTGAAAATAAGTGTACATGTGGCACTGAGTCAAATGCTTTTTGGAAATCAAGAAATACTACATCTACCTGCCTGCCTTGTCCAAAGTTTTCAGTATGTCATGTGAGAAAAATGCGAGTTGGGTTTCACATGATCAATGTTTTCAGAATCTGTGCTGGTTGACATCAATGAGGTCATTCTGTTCAAGATAACTCATTATGTTTGATCTTAGAATATGTTGTAAGATTCTACAAAAAATCGATGTCGAGGATATTGGACGGTAGTTTTGTGGATCATTTCTACTACCCATCTTACAGACAGATGTGATCTGTGCTCTTTTCCAGAAACTGGACATGGTTTATTGTTCAAGGGATCTACGATAGATTATATTTAAAAGAGGGACTAACTCAGCTGCAAATTCAGTATAGAATCAGACAGCGATTCTATTGGGCTCCCGGATCATTTTAGTGATTTAAGCTGTTTCTCAACACTACTGTGATTAATACTTACTTTATTCATCTTTTTAGTTGTACGAGGATTAAATTAGAGCAATTTTTTTGGGCTTTCCTTTGTTAGGGAACATTTGAAAACAGGCTTAAGCATTTCAGCTTTTGCTTTGCTACCCTCAATTTCAGTTTCTGTCTCATTCGTGAATGGCTGGACACTAACTTACAGCCTTTAAATACTACCACAACGTCTTTGGTTTTTGTGAAATATCGTTTGACAGTATTCTGCTATGGTAGTCATTGAAGGCATCATTCATTGCTCTCCTGACAGCCAAACATGTTTCATTCGGCACCTCTCTATCTATAGTTCTACACTTTGTTCTACACCTATTATGCAGGAGTCTGTTTCTTTAGAAGTTTCTTTACAGTTACTGCACGCCATGGAGTTTCAATCCCTTATGAACTGTTCTGCTGGGTACATATGTATCCAGAGTATGGTCAACTATTCTTTTAAACTTGAGCCATAGTTCCTCTATGTGCTCCTGCCCTCTGCTGAAAGTTTCAATTTCCTCATTGAGATAGGACACCACAGATTTGTTATCTAGTTTACCAAACATATATATCTGTCTGCTTGTTTTATTTGTACTTTGGTAGTCGTGGTTGCCATAACTATGTCATGGTCACTGACAATTTTCGATGTGGACATCTTCAATGGGTCAGGTCTATTTATAGCCATTAGATTCAATGTATTTCCACCATGAGTGGATTCCTAACAGTCTGTTCTAGATGGTTTTCAGTAATGTTTCGCAGGATGTCTCGTCATGCCCACCACTAACAGAACTGTAATTTTCCCAATTGTTGGATGATTTAAGTCTCCACCGATGATTAAACTATGATTTAGGAACTTATGTACAATTGAACTGTGGTTTTCTCTAAAGATTTTGGTGGCATCAGAAGATGAGTCTGGTGGGTGACAAAAGGATGCAATTATGATTTTATGCCCATCCCTGAACCTCTATTTCCCATCTGCCTATCCTTTTGACATACACTTAAATGTTCCCCAAAATTCTCACTGCTATCAATTCCAGGTTTCAACCAGCTATCTGTACCTAGTATTATGTCAGCTCTGCTGTTTTTCATGAGTACTTCAAACTCTGACACTTTGTTGTGAATGCTTCAGCAGTTTACCATTAGGATTTTAATATTCTCACCTATGGGAGCGATTTCTTTCAATCTTACACTGATACTTCTGGGTTTCCTACAGCTGTTATTGTGATTGGATGGAGAGTTGCCTAGTGTACAAAAAATCCCTCGATTGCAACCCACTCACACAGTCATCTATCTGAGTAGCAGCCTCTGATGGATTGTGCACACCTGACCCATTTAGGGGGCCCTACAGTTCTCAGCTCTATGGCCCAAGTCCAGGAAGTCCCAACCAAGCTTGTCACAGAAGCTTTGAAGTCTCTGCTTCAGTCCTTCCACTTGACTCAGAACAAAGGGGCAATGTTCAGTTCTGAGGACAATTCTACAAATTGTGTGTTTCATTGAAACTCCATGCATAAGGCTAGTCTTCTCAATCTTCCCTGCCAGTTGCTGGAATGACCCAAGTATGACATCAGAGCTCAGACGACAGGCATCATTTTTCCAACATATGCCACAATCTGCAGTATAAATCAGAATATAACTGTGGGAATGGAATGTTGATTCTCTCAGACAATTGTATGATGAAGCACTCTTCAAGATGAGAGAGTCTTACATGATGTCACTTCCCTCACAAAAGCATCTTCCTCTCCCCACCCGTTTGGTGTGATTTGCATGAACTATTTGACATTGATCTTTCCTTTGAAAGGGATCATCTGTTCATCTACACACAATTGAAGTTCCATTTCAAGAGCTTGACACCTAGATCTCACTGTATCAAACAAAGGCCTTACTTTCCAGAAAATGTCTAAATTCTGAGAATCTTTCTTGTTATAATCAGTAAAATGCAGATTTCCTCTCAATTTGGAAAAAAACACTAGTAAATATCATAGCTTCTGATATGATAGGTACACAAAACTTTGTAACCCAGTGCAGTTGTACTCGTGAGTAGTTAAAAGCTCCCAGTGCAACAGTTCACTTTTCTATATTTGTTGGGGTAAAAATAGCAATTTTATTCTCGAATACATGTTCCTAAATCTTCATCCTTGAGATAATCCATTGTCTGGGTAAGTTCATCATTGTTGTCAGCTACTGAAGAAAAATTTTCATCTTCAAGTTCTTCAATACCATATATATCAGTATTGTTGATAATTCCTAAAATCTCTTCCATAGTGGGTTTTTCTTTGGAATTCCTTATCATTGTTGAAATAATTATGCATACTAAATTTTATGAACTGTAAGACGCTACATAGTATAAGAAAAACCGTAACTTTTAAACATTTTTTAATTTTTTTTTTTCCAGGGCTGAAATGCTGCTCAGCTGCTCTGTCTCCACGTTCTTCTGCAAATGCTATTACTTTCAATTTACAGCCCTCATTATATGAACACCTTCCATTTTTTTCCCCCATTACAAAACTAGCTACTGACAAAAATATTGTTCTGTTACCTATAACACAAGTTGCTTTCAATTCAGGTACACTGGCACTGTAGACTGCAATGGCGCATCATAGGCTAGATAGTGTTCTGGGTTTTTGTTGGTGGGGCAGGAGGGAGACAGTGTTAGCAAGCTTGCGAATCCCTGCAACTCATGTCCATTGTATCAGTGCACTGCTGCAGCCGGTTGAATCCAGTGCTGCCAGATAAAGATAGGTTTCCCATAGCATCAAATATATAGCCATTAAAGGACTGGCAGGAATTTTAAACCAAACATTGAACATTTTTATATTAATTCAGAGTACAAGATGCATCTGAATGTTAGAGGCAATTTTTCAAAGAAAAAAGTGCATCTTGTAGTCTGTAAAATATGGTAATTACTAACAGTGAACTAGTGTAAAAATGAGAGCAAACACTTAGAACTAGTGCACAAGCAAAATGTGAATTGCTGTAGGAAACCAAAAATGAGGATGACTGTAACTAGTTTTGAAATTAGAGAAACCTCTTTCGACGGGGAATGTTGAACATTTAGAAAAAAAAATTATACAATTCTGAAAGCTAAGTAGTCACACTCAGCCACAATGTTTGCACGACCAACTCTTAGCACATGCCTTGAAACATCGGTCAGCAGCTGGCTCTGAAACACAGACTAGTAGAAGAGAGTGTCCACTACAAAGTATGCTAAGCCCCGTGCCTTACAAAGCTAGTAGAATGTGTATATAGACTGAAAATAAAATTATCCACTGCAGTGGACGAATACACAGAAAGTGTTATCCTGATTTAGGTTTTCTGTAGCTGACCTATATTTATTAAAGCCGATGTTCGGATAGTTACTTTGAAAAGTACATAATCAGTTTCCTTCCCCATCCTTGCACTATCCGAGTTTGTGCATCTAACGATCTTGTTGCAGAGTCGCTAACTCTGATCTTTCTTCCTATGATAAAATGAAATTTCTGACGCCTTATTTGTGAAATATTGTGGATAAAGAAATAAACCTTTCAGAAAGTCAGATAGGTTGCAAATAATCGAAGTGGTAGCACCATCACTCATATTGTACAAAATGGAACTGATGATGTTAACTTTGGCACTATATATTTACAGTATCACAGACTCTTAGGAGGATCCATCCGTCTTTCTTTTCTCAACCTGTGGGATTCCTTTTTATTGTTACCATTTGTGATGATCATGGAATTAATTTTAATTCTTATGTCATTTAGACCACTGTTGCTGCTACACAGGCGATATCATCAATTCATTGTGACAGAGGCTTTACGCATAATGACTGTTAATTTGCTTTTCATTGCATTGTTTTTCCTTTACACACTATTTCTGAGCTCCTCATTGATTCCTCAATTTGTTATACATGTACATCAAGAATATTCAGATATTTATTAGTATAATAGAGGGAAATATTCCACGTGGGGAAAAAATATCTAAAAACAAAGATTCTGTAACTTACCAAACGAAAGCATTGGTACATCGATAGAGACAGTAACAAACACAAACACACACACAAATTTCAAGCTTTTGCAACCCATGGTTGCTTCATCAGGAAAGAGGGAAAGACGAAAGGATATGGGTTTTAAGGGATAGGGTAAGGAGTCATTCCAATCCCGGGAGCGCAAGACTTGCCTTAGGGGGAAAAAAGGACAGGTATACATTCGCGCGCGCGCACACACACACACACACACACACACACACACACACACACACACACACACACACACACACACACATATATCCATCCGCACATATACAGACACAAGCAGACTGTATATGTGCAGATGTGTGTGTGTGTGTGTAAGGTAAGTCTTTCCGCTCCCGGGATTGGAATAATTCCTTACCCTCTCCCTTAAAACCCATATCCTTTCGTCTTTCCCTCTCCTTCCCTCTTTCCTAATGAAGCAACCGTGGTTTGCGAAAGCTTGAAATTTGTGTGTGTGTTTGTGTTTGTTATTGTCTCTATCGACGTACCAACGCTTTCGTTTGGTAAGCTACAGAATCTTTGTTTTCAGATATTTATTAGTGTATATAAGGACAGACTTATCTTGCATTGCCTAATGATTTTGTTTTATATTATCTTGAGACATCTGACTTTCACCTTTTTTTCTTTTTGAAGTTGTAGCCAGTTTTGTAAAAGAGTATTTCAGACATGACAGTTCTCTTTAATGCCGTTATTGTTCTCTACTGATCTTGATAAATAAAATTTTCAGTGTTAACACAACTCTTCATAATAAAAGTGCATATGGCTGTGGGTTGCTCTATATTCTGTTCACCTTTTCAAGAAGATTTTATAAAACTGTAACATTAATACTGGAAGTTTTTTGGTAAATAGTGACAAAAGTATCTTTGTGGATTAGTCGACTGCAATATTATTGCGCCTGGGAGGGAAGGTGCTTTGGTCGACTCACCGTGTATCATTCATAATGAGATTTCATGAGGCCACACTGAAAAACTTAATATCATTCACAGTGTGATGTGTTTTCCTTAGACTTGCTGTAATGTCACCATGTGCTTCCGGTAAGGGCAGTGTGGTGTCAAGTGCAGTAATATGGTGGCCAAGCAGTATAATAACTACCTGCAAGAAATCATTTAATGACATCTCCGTAATGCTCCATTATGAACCATTAAACCTAATTTAGGAGTTTGTGTTCTTTAGGGAATTTTAAAATTTGTTGTATTCTTATGTTTTATGACTGCTACATCAGTTAACCTTTCTTAAATAAGTTTTTCTTTGTACAGTGAGGAGCTGAAAGAATTAAAAACGTTTCTGAGCCAGCTGGAGCAAAATGAATTAGACTCCAAGGGATTATATGAAAAGGCATTGGAGAAATATGTAGAGAATTTAGAAAATGCATTTATTACAAATTTCAAAGTTATTGATGAGTTAAAAAACGTCCCTGGAAGAATTGTAAGGCAGTTTGGTCAAAGTTTATAGAATTTTTATGCTAACTGTAGTACATCATCTGGCAAATAATTTAGCCTATTTTTTTTCAGATACTGGATCAATATCTGTGTGAATCACCGCTTTTAGCATTGAAAGAGAAGATTGACTGTTTTCTTGAAACTTTTAATTTTCACCTAAGAAATCATTTTATGGAAGTGAGTACTGAAGATTTTAAATTTGTATCCTTTTTATGCTGCTTGCCACTTATGAACGGGAAAATGTACAGATGTCTTAATTTATTATTTCAGGCAGCAAAGACTAATGGAGCAGAAAGATGTAGAAATGTTATTGTTGAACAGAGAATACTTGAAGCAAGGTAGTATGGAAATTTAAGTTTTAAACTAACAGTATGCAGAAGATGCCAGTCAGTTGAATACATATAAAATTCAGAACTGTAGCACTAATAACGAGAGGTGTTTTACTATATGAGTTTCCTATGTAGTAGTTGACTATATGAAACACTGGTGTATGCCTATTATTTCCTTATGAAGAGAGTAACCTTGCAAGATCTCATTCATGCCTTAATATCACAAACTTCAGTACTTTCAAGACATTTATAGCATATTATTGTGCTGTAGCAGCCACAAATAAATGTTTTTTTCATTTCATTTTGTTGTGCCTGATTGAAGATTCCAATGTACAAAGGTGCTATATACGGCACAAAGTAAGTAAATGTTCTTTAGTGAGGTATAAAAAAATTGATGACTCACTGCAAGCAAAAGGTAAGGATCAGGTTTCTAGCCCTAGTTCTAACATGTCACATATTCTAGAATGAATTTGAGGGATTTATGTCCTGGCTTCTGATGCAATTTTTTTAAATAAAAAAGATATTGGGTACGATAATAACATTCCAAACAGAAAGACCATACAAAAATGAGGAAAGGCAATCCCATGAGTATGTGTCACGTATCGATCAGCTATAGGTGTGATTGCCATTTCTCATTTGTTTATTAGCTTTTCTTTGCTACACCATAATTGATATTAATTCATTTATTCATCGTTATCTGCAAATCCCATCATGGAGGAGACTAATCTTCAGGGACATGGAAGGAATCAAGTTACCCATTAATAAGAGAAATAATGACTCCAGGTTACTTCTGTAAAGTAAGTTAGCGACATATTGTGACTAACAATCCACTCATGCTGACAGGTAAGGGAATTACTTATATATTAATTTCCGTATGTTTTATCTACTGTATGTAGCAGACTGTGAGACCATTGTTACAAATGGGGAAAATGAGTGTTACACTGTTTGTTGTTACATGACAGGTGCCGCTGATTCAGTAATGTAAAGTTCATGATAAATAATGCCATGTAGCATATGAAGTTGTCATGTAGCATATGAAGACAATCATGCACAGTTAGTAAATTAAAAAAAAAAGAAAAAAGAAAAAAAGAAAAAAAAAATCACTTATAACAGTCACATTGTATTTGATAATAAAATCAACAAATGCAAACAGTGTACTGTACCCACTAACAGATGTGGAGGAACCCAAGCAAATGTCATGTACATTCAATATTGAGTTTTATATATAAAAACAAAGATGATGTGACTTACCAAATGAAAGTGCTGGCAGGTCGACAGACACACAAACAAACACAAACATACACACAAAATTCAAGCTTTCGCAACAAACTGTTGCCTCATCAGGAAAGAGGGAAGGAGAGGGAAAGACGAAAAGATGTGGGTTTTAAGGGAGAGGGTAAGGAGCCATTCCAATCCCGGGAGCGGAAAGACTTCCCGGGATTGGAATGGCTCCTTACCCTCTCCCTTAAAACCCACATCTTTTCGTCTTTCCCTCTCCTTCCCTCTTTCCTGATGAGGCAACAGTTTGTTGCGAAAGCTTGAATTTTGTGTGTATGTTTGTGTTTGTTTGTGTGTCTGTCGACCTGCCAGCACTTTCATTTGGTAAGTCACATCATCTTTGTTTTTAGATATATTTTTCCTACGTGGAATGTTTCCCTCTATTATAACCATATCAATATTGAGTTTTGTGTGACAAAATTTCTCATAGTTGTAGTTAATGAAGTAAAGGAGAAAAATGAAATGGGTATTTTGTGTTCTTATAGTGTGCTGGCAGATGGTTAGTTTATAATGTAATTTGTCTCTGTTGGCCAATTTATGCAGCTTGTAAAACTCAGGAAAACGTCTTAATCCTTTAAGCTGTTGCCATTACACAGCTTCTGAATTGCATATATTATTTGATAGCATGACATTTTTGATCCCTGGATTATTGTTTCAGTATATCCTGCGCATAATGTATGGAATAAATGACAGTGGGTTATTTTATACATAACTTTTGTATCTCTGGTTGAAAATATATAAAAATTACATGAGGAACTTTAACTTATACTGTGCATGGTTTTCTTTCAGTTGAATCATTTTTAATCATTATATGTAATAATTGCTATCGTTGGTCTACAGGCTTTCAGCGACTTTGTATAAGAATGGTGTCCTCGAGTGTTTGCTAAAGGGACAAGAAGCAGCAGTTTCTCATACAATGACAATGGCTGATGCCATTGGAAACGGTGTTAAGACATTATTAACAACAAACATAAAGTAAGCAAACGATTCCTAATGCAGAAATACAAACAAAATGATAATTCAGTTTTCTATAAACAATTGTTTTGTTTTTATTTCAGGAAGGAACTGGCTACATTGAAAAACATTAAAATAGCTGAAGATTTAATATCAGATTTCAAGACTGATCTCATTTCTTTGTCACAGATGTCTGCTAATGTTAAACAATTGAAGCACATATTAACAATGTGTAATTCAAAATATAATCGTGTAAATTACTGGTTATTGCAAACGGAGAAATGGGCGGATTGCATAAAATTGGAAAAGAAGTTAATAAATGCTGTTTTGCATGTACTTCATTCCGAAAAGGAAGAACCCAATAAAGTTTTGTGTTTCCTTAAAGATTTTGAAACATATCTGAAAAGAGAACATGACAGTGTTATGTGTAGAACAGTAAGTACAAGCTGTATAAGTTGAAAAAATATAGTGACTCTGTAAATTGTGTTTGTTAAACAAAGTACTAATAACAGGCTACTGTAAAAGTTGGCACACGATAGAATTGTTTCGTTATGATGTCAGACAAGTGATGATACAGTATAATAAGCTGCTTGTAAGGAGCATGATACAGACAGTTACTATCAATATTTTCTGCTTGACTTGTCTGGAACACTAAATTAACAAAATATAATTATACTGTTTAGCTCAGTTCTGTAACCAGATTGTAAGACAATGTTTATTTGATAACTGTAGGATGACATAACTGCGACAATATGCGGCCACTTATTGTGACTGTCAGAGCTCTCTGAATAAATGTATACTAAAATAGATGGAAACAGGACAGCAGGAATGCTTTTGTACAGTCTCATGAAACAGATTATTTTAAGACCTGTCAACAAATGTTTTGGTGAAAATTAGAATGAGTCAATAGTTTCTTAAATTTCATCCATGATCAGACATTTTTCTGAAAGTTGACACACATAATAAACAGATACGTTAGCCTCATTAGGTGAAAAGTATTCTATACTCTGAGAGACAGCTTGGAACAAATCTGAATAGTTCTAAGAGAGGTTCTGTTTCTAGGATGTGTAGAATTGATTTTGTAAGGTAAGACAAACGTAAAGAAAAAGAAGTGTATGATGTAGCCTTCAGACACTGTTTCTTTGTGAACTGTTATCCCTTTTTTTGAGTTGATTTTCTAAGGGTGTTACACTTGACTTGTTACTGTTTGTGTTTTACCCTTACCTTCACAATATGGGAATACAATAATTCCAAAAGTGAAGATAGGTGCACAATCTAGTTTGCTTCCAGTGACTGTGCAGATGTCAGTTTATGATATACATGGACATTGGTAACACAGATATAGTATGCAGCTTTTACTTTTTACTACAGAATGTAGATTTTTTGTTTTCATTTATGATGAAAGCGAAATTACTATTGTATGGAATTTTTAAAAAGCCATGCTGTGCTGGTTTTTATTTATTTTTTTGTAATATTCATCGTGTCTTCACATCATAATAACTTTGATTTAGCTGTACATTATCTGCCACCCCAACTACTGGACATAGATCTTTGAAACCTTAACTTTAGAAGAGGTTATGCTGATAGGTAAATATCTGTTACACATTTATTCATTCACTATTGCTGAAAAACAAACCATTTAGTGTTGCACCATCTAACTGTTGGACAGAATTCTCTATGAAATATGAGATGGGGCAAATTGTGTATTTAGTTGACACGTGATGCAATCTACTGTTTTATAATTACTGATAAGTTTGAGTTTAATTTGTAACATATAAGACTTTAATTCTAAATGTCTATGATTCTGTGATTGATGGAAGGAGCGGAGCTAACCACTCACTTTGTTGTGGAGATATTGATTGATCGAGAGGCACATAAACAAATTTAAAAACTGTGGTGAACATCTGAACATATCCTTCTTCAGAACTAACTAATACAGAAGACACAATTATTTAGGAGACAGAATTGCTGACCAGTCCTTGCCTCCAGAAGGCAAAATGAATAGCACTCCTAATATACACTTATGGAAGGGACGCACTACTTATTTTCGGAAATAATAGTTCCTTTCTTCAAAAGGTCATGGCAAATATCCTTTCTCTGCCCTTTCCCAATGTACACGTGTGCTCTGTCTCTGATGGTCCTATCATTGATGGCACATATTTACTACTAATTTTTCTTTTTTCCACTCAACACAACTTTCACTCTAGTAAGGCAGCAACACCGGGATAATACACAAATAAACTTTGGTGCTTTAGTCTGTGTTAAGATTCACTCAAATGATTCATGCCCACAATGAAACTACTCAGGGAATCATCATCCACAGTTTGGCACATTCTCGCAAAATTTGTCTCCTCTCCAGACCAGATATTTGCTCCTCACTTTGTGGATTTGTCATCGCTAAGCATATTACAATCATTGTTAAATCTCATATTTTTCCCAAATTATGTTGGTTTATTAAATTGGTTTTCTTACTTCTTGGAATTCATTACGTGTCCACGTGGTACCTTACAACATTTCCAAATTGATATTGGCAAGGCTACAGTCTGATTTCAAAACATGCTTGCATTCATCATGTTGGTATCCTTAGTATATATCCAGCGCTCATTGTGGCTGATATGACCCACCACAAGGCACAAAATTAAGTGTTATTGTATGCAAAAGAGGTTCAGTACATTAATGAGGTAGCTACTGTTATTTCTGCAGGAAATCACATTATTGGCATCTAGACAAACACAATACAGTTTCTGTCTGTATGTTTGGGCTAATCTCAGGAACTACTGTAGAAATTTTGATACAGTTTTCGCTAAAAGGTAGACCGATTCAGGAGGAAGTTTGTGTGTATAATTTATAAATATTTCTTGCAAATTGGTTGAACTATGAATAAGTAAGTCTCCCACCAGCATGAAAATAACCCATTAGCATCTAGCAGTAAGCAGATGAAGGGTGTAAGGCCATCCATCTGCAACGCCTGGCCGGCATGAGCTACCGCTATCAGAAGGTTGGTGCGAGCTACCACATATGATGAATTAAAGTTCCCCGCTGCTGTGAAAATAATGCCATTGCCATCTAGGGATGAACAGGAGATGGGCTTAAGGCCGCTCAGCAGCAGTGCCAGGTGTGTAGGAGCAACTGCTACCACGAGGCTGGTGTGAGCTACTGCCAGCTTCCTAAATGACGTGCCAATAAGCTGTTAAGAGCAGATTTTTTTTTTTTTTATATAGTTAGTGTTTGAGGGGTGAGAATGGAAATGCTGGGTGCACACTCTTAAATCCCTGAAGTTATATGAAAGTGATGGTATTCAGTTATCTAATGTCGTTCTCTGAACATTAATCATAACCCTATCTAGTGGACCATAAACAAAATTTCAGCTATTGCAGACAGTCACCCACCAGTACATACTCAGTGCTATCTGTATAAAAACAGGGCGCATCACTTGTATGTTATATGTGCCATTTACCACCTCGACAGAGGTTTCTTTTGTTAGCAAGAGCTCGTCTTTTCAGTTCAGTGTCCACAGCTTTTGCAACATATTTGTAATTTTACACACAAGGCCCGTTTCCACTCCCACATGTACACTCTGCTACCCACTGTTCAGTGAATGGTGGCGGATCAGTATAGGCTTTTCTTTTTCTCCCTTTCCTGTTGTGTTTTAGCATGTAAGAAGTGAAAAATAATAAGTTCAAGATAATTTTCTTTATGTTTGTCTATATGCAGTGACCGCATTTATATCTATGAGCCTTACATGACATCTGCACTGCCATACTGCTCATCTTCAAGAGAGAAGCCATTATCCACTTTCGACTACTAGAACCACTGTGTTACTGCCATTGTATACTGAGTACCTGCTTCCTATGGGGTTGCTGTTGCTTGCTGTCCCAATGCATCCTTACAGCACACTAACATGCACCAACATTAGCACATACTCACCAAAGTTAAGTCTCATTTGTGCAATGAGTCTGTCACATTACAAGACTCCTTCTTAAGTTTTCAAAAAATGTTGTGCCTTTATTACTTGGTTTCCATGCATTAATTACATACTCATCACATTTCCCTTTAGATCTCTTTGAAATATTAAAACCATTTTTGTATCCTTTTAATGTTACATAAACTTTTCTCATAGACTACTTGTAGAATATTGTTGCACATGTAAAAGAAAGTGATAAGTTGGGCCAGAATGTAGTAAGTTTTAATTATACAGTGGAAAATCCAGGATGGAATAATGATAATATTACTCCTACCCTGCAACCCCCACCCCACCCCAGCCTCCTCCTTATCGCCATCACCCAGATTGCTTCTCCCGTGTGTGTGTGTGGCTGAACGCTCACATTTTTAGAAATGTTTCTTTTGTATTTTTCTGTGACTCAACATCTCCTATATATGGTGAGTAGCAATTCTTTTCATAATGTTGTAAAGCTTTTATTATAGATCTGTGGAACTGAATATTGTGACTTACCAAAATAAAATAATATCTTACATTCAACTGACATTATTGATGTTCGTTAGGTAACTGTTTTGATGGATTGCTTAACAGGGGTAAAAGATGGGTAGGCTTCTCACTAATCCGTAGTGCAGACAGTGATAGTCAGTTTGCTTGTTCTAGGCTAAATGTGTTACGTGTTGCACAAAAACAGACTCGCTAACTGCAGATGGGATATAGTACAGCTATCAGCACAGCAGTGAAAATACAGAAGACCAAACAGAACTAAAATTACAATGTACGTTTCATTACAAAGGAATAGAGCAGTGATGATATTAAGTTGTAGACTTTATTGTAAACAAGACTTCATTCCTTCATGCATTGAAGCACTTTTCGACAGAATAGCAAGATTGATTAAAAATAAGATATTCTGTGGGGTTGAAACAAAAGATATTCCGTGGAGTTCATTCAAGTCTTTGCACCAACATTCTCACATTCTGATGAAGAGGTAGAAGACTTCTATAAAGAGTTCCAGAAAGTAATGAATGACAGAAAATCCCATTACAGGATGGTAATGAAGGACATGAATGTGAAAGTAGAGCAAAAACAAAAGAGTGATTTTTCATTGGGAAACTGTTGCATGACAGCAGAAATGTCATAGGGCAGGAATTAGTCATATATCTCTTGAAGATTGTTTTGTCCTTAAAACTTGTTTCAGAAGAAAACAAATGGCATATGAACTAGGCAGTCAGCAAATGAGATAGACTGTATTTTATCGAACAGTAAAGAAACTGTGCAGGATGTACAGTCCTAAACCACATAAAGATTTCAGGAGATCATGGATTTGTCGGATATGGAATGAGGTAGATACAAAGCTAGAAAGAAACATGAACTCATCAGAAAAGGAAAACAGAAATTTAGATGATGAGTGTTTGTCCAAGAAAGGGGGGGGGGGGGTGTATTAAATTAAATTAAGCAACATGTTTTGCCATCTTGGAAACTTAATATTGTACAGGTACAAATTAAAGAGGCAATTATTTAATCATTGGAATCCAAAAGAAAAAGGTATTGCAGACACAACAAATGAGAAGAAATTCTGAAATGAAATGAAATGAAATGAAGCAAGAGAGTTATTGCAATGAGCACAAGAGTTTCAAGAAAACAATGTAAAATACGAAAATTGTATTAGAGAAATGATTGAAAAAAGTAAGAGTTTGAATATGACAAAACAGAAACGTTGTTTATACATCACATTTCCTCAGTTAAGATGGCAGATGATACAGTAACTAGCAGCACTGGAAAACGTGTAAACATTACAATACTTATTTAGTTTGTGTTGTTTGAGAGAGAAAAGGCAAAATACTGATAGCTGATAAAAGAAATAAAGTCATTCCAGATGCAATCCCGGGTGAACTATTTAAAACCATTTGAGGCATGAAGGCAGGAAAAGTCCCAGCAAGTGCATGGAGGATTGAGTAGAAATGGTTCTAGCTGGAGGCAAAGCATTACCAAAGAAACTACCGCAAAATTATTGATAGTATGTCTGCAGACCAGTGCCCCAAAACTGGGATGCTGGTGCAAATGTTATACTTCACATGAAATGGGATGCAAGCTGTTGGAAACTAAAAATCTATTGATTGGCGACTCCATGGAGTGCTGTGTGCACAACGACCATACATGTTAAATTAAAAGGAAGGTCAGCGTTGGCCGTAATATTGATGGTTTATTGATAGCAAAATCGATTTTCAATCACATAGTGATCATCTTCAGTGCTGTGGTGTACAAATTAAACTCATAAACACTGGTATCAAGTAATCAGTAACCAAAACTAAGAAGCAATCGCAATAACCCATTAGTTATTGTGATTGCTTCTTAGTTTTGGTTACTGATAACTTGATACCAGTGTCTATGAGTTTAATTTGTACACCACAGCGCTGAAGATTGTCACTATGTGATTGAAAATCGATTTTGCTATCAATAAACCATCAATATTACGGCCAACGCTGACCTTCCTTTTAAGTTAACTAAAAATCTGTTGCTTCCAACTAATAATGCTTAAGAGATTCACTAAAATTATCACCATATACACACATAAATGACAGTTGATTACAATCAAATAAAGAAACAAGCTGGATATAGAACAGTGGAAAACTTGCAAACAAAGAACAGGGCAATGAATTGCTACTTTATCTCTTGGATTTGTAGATGTTGGGAAAGCTATATACACTTCCAACTAAATCTGTTCTGACAGCCATTGAGAAATGAATAAACTGATTCAACCTGTTAATGTACTGAAGAATGTACACGTCAATGGTGCAGTCTCCATTAGACATGAGTAGAAAAATAAGGAATTTAGAATTGAATGCAGTGAATGAAAGAAAATCTATATCATTAAAACTAATCAGCTCTCCTAGAGGAAGTTTTCAGTTCTTTGAACGGGGAAAATGAAGATGTAATGAATGCTAATGTAACATGTCTGAACCACCTTCGTTATGCAGATGACGTTGTTTTGAGTACAGATAAACTTCAATAACAAATGGAAGAATTTAATGAAGCAAATTTTGAAAGTATTAGTGTCTATAACCAGTTTTGAGTCTCTACTGTGGGGTGTGGACCTTCAGCACAATAACCATTCAGAAACGAATGTGTCCTCAGTGACTTGTGAGGAAATAGATAGATGAATCTCGAGAGCTATTAGTTGTTACAGAATAAGAAACAAATGGGGTCAGGGAACAAACTGTAGTGAAAGATATAATTGTGATAGGAATAAAACTTAAATTGAATGAATAAAAGTAGTCCTGAATATACTGCAAGTGCCCATACTATTTGGTGAAGTGAAGAGGAAGAAGAAGAATGAAAGTGGATGGCACATATATCCAGATGAATGGATGAAGATGGGGAAAGGAAAGTCTTTGCTGGATTCCTGCAGATGAGAAAAGACAGAGATGATGACTTAATTAAAAGTGAAAAAGATGTCATTAGAGAAAGACTCAAGAGTATCACAGACGCACGTTACATGGAAAAGTCTAGACAAGGCCTTCACCCAGCAGTGGATATCAAATGGATGACAACAACAATGATGATATTTGAATTTGTACATTCACCCAAGAATTACCTGAAGATTTTATTAATTGTATGTGTAATGAAAGTAATATAAATTATGATAAACATATATGAAAATTAGAGTTACTGAAGTATGCCAATAACAAAAGTGACAAGCTGCGAGCAGTGTTCAGAATACATACCCCACAAGCTCTCCAGTGGTCAGTGTAGTGCTCCGAGTGAAGACTGGAGTAAGTATTGAAACAATTTGCTTAACTGCTTTCTTATATTCTTACCTGCCACCAAGTCATCTTGTGTCCAGAGCAAGTAGGCCTGAGCAAATAGGCCATTACAGTTCAGTCTTAATAGTGAACAGTGCCACTTGGTGTCATTCAGTTCATATTCCTAGCTAAATTGCTGGTAGTTTCTGATATACATTCTAATATAACAGGTAATCAGTGTTCTAGCAATGTCATGGAAAAATTTGCTTCTTCTTATTTTTCTTTCTCTTATTTCACGTTATTTTTATTCAACGTGTTTATAAATGTTATATTTCAATGTTAGGCTAAGAAAACCTAGATTTTTTTATTATTGACTCAACAATAAAACAGTTGTTCATGTACATTTCAGGCTTTCATGCACACCCAATTGCAAAACCCAATGGAAGATGATATGTTACACAGTGTACTTGTAAACATATTAGGTCAGATTTCAGTTGACAAGGGCATTTCCACAAAACTGTCATGGAGGCAATTGAAAGAAGCAGTCATAAATATTAAAAAAGCAACTGTTTGGAAGCAGAATAACTTTTTCCAGTCATTTAAGAAGACAAGACATATTTTATTTGAAAAGTATGTATGGAAGTATTTTATTTATTGTTTTAGTGCTGATGATGGCAGTGATGGTGGTGATAATACAATCTGAATTGTTTTATTGCAGTGATAATTTGTTTAAATTAATCAATGGTCTTAAAAGGGAATCTGGATTAAATTATTCACAAATGAATATAAATGCACACCAGCAGAGATTGAGTGATTCCGAAAATGCTCTTTGTGCAATAAATGAAGATTTTATAAAGAAACAAGTAAGTAGTGTCATTTTATTAAGCAGGCTGTCTTAGAACCTTATTCAGTTTGATCTTAAAAAAATCGGTACTATTTTAACCCTCGAGTGGGCATGCCTATGTACAAAGTGCATCAACCACAAATAATATTCTCTTGTACCATTCCTTTGTGGTTTTACAACTGTGAACTGGTACCTATTCCTTCATTGCTGCTTCGGCTAACAGAGTGATAAATTGTGCTGTTATGTGGCCAAATGTGCAGTGGTAATATAAAATAAAAAGCGAGCTAGATTAGAAAAAATTTATGATCCGTGCAAGAAAACGAGCCAAATTCCGAGCTACCGGTGCAGTCCCACAGTGAGACAGTTCCCTAAGAGACAATTAGCAATTGAATAAGTGTCTGGCTGGGATCTGATGCAACTACTCTATTTAATACTTCGAGTGAGTCATCACTACTTTGAGTGGGTTGTTATTGTGGGGTGACACTTGTATACAGCGAAGTAGTGATACACTGAAAGTTTATTTTATTATTGTTTAATTAAACAGTGATTTAGCTCATATAATGTAAGTTTATTTTGTCATTGCTTGATTGAACTAAACTAATTAAATTGTGATTTTGCTCATACATGTTTATCTGGGTAACGTAAAGACAGTTACTCTTTTCATGTGTACAAAGTACACCTGCCCATTCGTGTTACAAAAAAAGGCATGCGCTCTTGAGCGTTAATAGTTGTTTGTCTGCAATATAATTGGCAATTAGATACTGGACAAAATTAATGTATCTTTAAACATTGCAGTAAGTGAACAATTCACCTTTTGTCACTGAATTGTCATTCCTAATGGTTCTGCTCCAATCACAGTGCCTGTAAATGGCATAAGAAGCCGAAAGTCATTTTCTGACCAAATAGATGTAATTTTACAGAACATTAGTAACTGTTTCCTGTTTATTATTATTATTATTATTATATTCTGCCAAACACCAATGGAGAATTTGCGGGATTAGCCGAGCAGTCTAAGGCGCTGTAGTCATAGACTGTGCGGCTGATCCCGGCAGAGGTTCGAGTCATCCCTCGGGCATGGCTGTGTGTGTTTGTCTTTAGGATAATTTAGGTTAAGTAATGTGTAAGCTTAGGGACTTGGACTCGCATTCGGGGGGACGACGGTTCAATCCCGTCTCCGGCCATCCTGATTTAGGTTTTCCGTGATTTCCCTAAATCGCTTCAGGCAAATGCCGGGATGGTTCCTTTGAAAGGGCACGGCCGATTTCCTTCCCCATCCTTCCCTCACCCGAGCTTGCGCTCCGTCTCTAATGACCTCGTTGTCGACGGGACGTTAAACACTAATATCCTCCTCCTCCTTAGGGACTGATGACCTTAGCAGTTAAGTCCCATAAGATTTCACACCCATTTGAACATTTTGAAAATTCAGTTAATGTTTTATGTAATTATGTGAAAGATTTTTAGAACACTCAATAAGATAATGCACTGTTAAGTAGCAGAAGAGTTACAGAATGGAATCTATGTTCACTTTCTTAAGTTGTCAGTTTCTGTTTTTCTCCAGTTTCTGTAGGAAAACTGTGCAAAAGGAAAAGTATTTTATTTCTGCCTTGTGCATGAATACTATTTTTGTAAACTATCATCAAATGTAAAATCAGATTCAGTTAGTAGGCGCAGTTCAAAAAGTTGCAGAAATGGGGAGGAAGAAGAAGAAGAAGAAGACAAAGAAGAACAAAAAGAAAAAAAAAGCTTTTCTTTATCAGACTATTTTTCAAAGTATTAAAATAATTCACTGCCTATTTACTTTCTCACTTGCCTTCTCCAAACCCATACAGACTACATATCATATGTCACAAGTGGAGTAGCTAATATTCATCACACTTTGGAAGTACTAGTTACCTCATCCAAACCAAGCAACCATTCACAATTAGATTATTTCACTCTGAGACAATTAAAAGGTGGGTATATAGTTTCAGATACACACTTAAAATACTGTAATATGCTGATATACACTGAAGCACCAAAGAAACTGGTATAGTCTGGTGCAGGTGTTAGATTGGTTACTGCTGCTACAATGGCAGGTTATCAAGATTTAATTGAGTTTGAACATGATGTTATAGTCGGCACACGAGCGATGGGACACAACATCTCTAAGGTAGCGATGAAGTGGGGATGTTCCTGTACGACCATCTCATGAATGTACCATGAATATCAGGAATCTGGTAAAACATCAAATCTCTGACATTGCTGCGGCCAGAAAAAGATCCATGATGATTCCAAGACACAAACCTTTACGCCTTGCCTGGGCCCATCAACACCAACTGGACTGTTGATGACTGGAAACATGTTCCCTGGTTGGATGAGTCTCATTTCAAATTGTATCAGGCGGATGGATGTGTATGTGCAGGGAGACAACCTGATGAATCCATGGCCCCTGCATGCCAGAAAGGGACTGTTGAAGCTGATGGAGGCTCTGTAATGGTGTGGGGCATGTGTAGTTGGAGTGATATGGGGCCCCTGAAACGTCTAGATGCGACTCTGACAGGTGGTGCATATGTAAGCATCCAGTCTGATCACTTACATCCATTCATGTCCATTGTGCATTTCGGAAGACTTGGACAGTTCCAGCAGGACAATGCGACACATCCAGAATTGCTACAGAGTTTGCTTCTGAGTTTAAACACTTCCACTGGCCACCAGACTCCCCAGACATGAACATTATTGAGCATATCTGGGGTGTCTTGCAATGTGTTGTTCAGACGAGACCTCAACCCCCTCGTACTCTTATGGATTTATGGACAGCCCTGCAGGATTCATGATGTCATTTCCCTTCAGCACTGATTCAGGCAATAGTCGAGGCCATGCCACATCATGTTGTGGCACTTCTGCGTGCTCGTGGGGGCACTACATGACATTAGACAGGTGTACCAGTTTCTTTGGCTCTTCAGTGTATATGCTTTATAATTTTTGTGCCAGTGGAGTAGCATGTAATCAGTCAAAACTATCTTAATTGCTCTGAGGGAGAGGGAAAAAGAGGCTTCGGGGAGGGGGGAGGGGGGGGGGGGGGAGAGAGAGAGAGAGAGAGAGAGAGAGAGAGAGAGAGAGAGAGAGAGAGAAGGCAATATTACGTGAAATATAACATAAAACTGGTTTTCTCGTATTTTTTGGTGTATAACAGAAAGATTACTGCAGATAGGATATGTTGTCATTATTAAAAGGCACATTGAATAGAAACAATGTTTACTGATGTTCTGTATATAGGGTGTATACGATCTGGGAAAAACATGGGAATTTTTTCGTCCAGGATAAGACCGGGAAAAGCTCGAAAATTTTTAAGAATTCCTGGAATTTTTAATTGCTTTAGTTTTCATTAAATGATAACAGTTTTTACTGGTAAGAACTGATATTCTAACAAAGAATTTTACTTTAGCTCGTTACTGCAATATAATGCTGCAGCAATAAAAAATAAGAGGAAAAAATAAATAGAACTTCAGTTGCAAAGGAAGTACGCAACAAAACACAGCACACACAAAAGCGTTTGTCAGCAGCAAAATGTGTCAAATGCCTTAGGATGAAGACTACGCAATATTTCTTAACAACCACCTTCTTCCAGTGGGTGTGATGTCACGATGATTAACATTAAGTTCGTTTGGGCAGTTGCCAGCGGGCTTCTGCGCATGTGCAATTGAGTTGCGTATGAGATGTACCATCTCCCACTTTTGGCTACTTAAAGTAATTATGCACGAGCTGTATCATCAGTAGCAACAAGCAGCCAGATGTTACTGCAAACATTTTTCTGGATGCCAGACTTATGCATGCGCAGAGCAGTCTGAATTGTAATGGGATGAGGGGTAGTCTCTACGTGAACCGTGTTTACGTTTAGTGATTTTGCTGTATTCTCTGGGTTTACAGCTCTCAAGAACAGAGCGGATTTCTGTGACCAGGAGCTATAAAGTGAATTAAAATGTTCACATAATTATGGAAGGCTAAAATATGTTATTAGTTTTTCTGATTTTCATTTCCAGGTTTTTGGCAGTCGGCCATTAATTGCCATGCAGAACAATGAAATTATTTTTGTCGAGTTGCTAAAAAAATTTGGCTTTGAGTAATCTTTTGCGCAGAGGCAGTCAATTCATTTGAAACACTATTGGCTAGTGTCAACTGCTTGTGCAATTACAAGTATACTGGAAACTCGATTAACCGTCATCTTCGGGACCGTGGTTGTGACGGTTGAGCGAATAGGTGGATACCAGAAACACTGTATTCCTCCAAAACATAACCTCAATCAATTATTTTATGTATAGACACATATCACTCACAGTAAAATAATAATATTTCGGAGCGAAAACAAATTAAATACGATTGTAATAGCAAATAAAACTATTTATTACATGATAAAAACATCCGCACAGTAGCTGCAAAAGTTGCAAAATACGTAATGTACAGTACTGTACTGTACTATAAACTTATAGATGAAATAGTTTATCTAGCTTGGAAATAGTCAGTCAATTTCTTCTTCCTTTTTGATGTTCGAGCTTTCACTGCGGCAATTTTTCGTATTTTTCGGAGCAGTAGTGCCTGCGTTGCATTAGCCTCTTCTTGACTTTCAAACCATTGTATACACTTGGACAGCATTGTTTCGGCCTCTGAATGGCTAATAGTTTGTTTTTCTTCATGGTTTGAACATTCGTCTTCATCAGCCCCTTCTTCTTCTTCTTCTTCTTCTTCTTCTTCTTCTTCTTATTCTTCTTTGGTGGCACTTACACTGGCAACAATTTCGTCATCACTCAAAATTTGATAACCCTCGTCCACTTTGTCACACTCTAACCACTCTGATACTTCTTCTGACGTCAAATTTGTGCTGATTTGTAAATTATTGCACAAATTGACCATCTCGTCAACTGTCACACACTCAGGTTCCTCCGATTCTTCACCTCTAGGTTGAGGCCAAAGTTTATTCCAGCCGTTCTTGAGATTTGACACTGACAAATCGCTCCATGCACTGGCAACATTGAAAATGGCAGCCTTAATACTGTAAGACCTCCAAAACTGTTTTATAGATGTTGATTCATCAGATGAGAGCAAACTTTCGATAAATATTTTTCTATAACGACGTTCCATGGTTTCGATGATTCCCTGATCCATGGTCTGTATAAGTGAAGTTGTGTTTGCTGGAAGGAAAAAGACATGTTATGTTGCTGTCATCACTTTTCATTTCACAAGTAGGGTGCGTTGGGGCATTGTATAAGCGCTTTTTTTTTTTTTTTTTTTTTTCCGCCCCCCCCGGCCGAATGTGCTCTAACTTGAGATACAAATTGTTTGTGAAACCAGTCAGAAAAAATTGATTGATCCATCCAAGCACTCTTCTGGGCATAGTATTGTGCAGGGAGAGCATTCAAATTCTTGAATGCACGAGGTTTTCTTGATTTCCCAATCACAAGTAGGGGTAGCCTATGATTGCCAGTCGCATTTGAGCAAACCATAGCAGTGATGCGGTCTTTTTGTACTTTGAAACCTGGAGCAGCTTTATTAGAGAGTGATGCTAATGTCTTTTGTGGTAAAGCCTTCCAATGAAGCCCAGTTTGATCACAATTGTAAACTTGCTCCCTAACAAGATTCAATTCAGCGATTTTTTTCTCTAAATTGTTCCCGGAACTCAGCAATTACACAGCTATCCGCGCTGAGTTTTTCTCCACTGATATCAAGTTGGCGAATGCCATGATGAAATTTAAACTTGTCGAGCCATCCGATACTTGTTTTAAAAGACGAGTCACCATCAAGTTTGTTGTTCATTTCAACAGCCTTGGCCATTATTATAGGCCCTGAAAGTGGAATCCCCTGACTTCTTGCTTGTATAAACCATCAGTACATTGCAGTGTCCAATTCATCATATTTTGCAGGTTTCATTGTCTTTCTTGTTCGCACATCTCCATCCATGCTCTGCATTGTTGACACATGTTGTTCTATTTTATCAGCATCACGTTTTATATCGTTAACTGTTGTTCTTCCAATACCATAAATCAGCGCTACACTTGCGCAGTTTCGCCCTTTTTAAGTGTTTTATAATTTCAAGTTTTTGATGAAGTCCTAAAACAACACGTTTACGTTTTTCACACATTTTATCAAGTCACTGTATCACACACACCTGCACTAAATACGGTAGTGTAAAATATTAGTCAATAAAGCTTATTCAAGTGGAAAACACGTAACACGGCACAGCCTGCTAAATACACTGCGACAATTACAGTCTTCTCGCCACAACTGGAAACCAATCCAGTGGCGATTATTGACTCACAAATGAGACAAAGACAAGAAAAGGGGGAGATGTGTTAGCACGTCAACTGAAGGTCATATTTTATGTACCATTCTACGGCGTGCTGGTACATTCACTTCCCACTAAAATAGAGTAAATAAACAAAGCGAACGCGTCACTGCACCTTAGAGCATTTTGTTATTAGAGTATTATTATGCTGTTACAGCAGTGACGGTTAACAGAAACTGACTGTTTAGAGTTTTTACTGTACACGTTGTTATCTTTTGGGACGTACGGCATTATGCTATAATAAAGAACTAAACATGAGATAGTACAGTACTGGTACTCGAAGAAAATTTGCATTCTGAAAACCGCACTGAAAAGTTAAATATCAGCTTGGGGCCTACTACTTCTTGAATCTGGACATACGAATGTGCTGTTAAAGCCGAATTATGCATTGTAGTATGGTTTACAAAATTCCCATGCTCTTGGAGTATCCTCTGATGTCCTGTTTCATTTATGATGTAATATAAGATCTCTTAATGCCATAAATGTACGAACATACAGTCTACCTACGTCATCGTAGCTGCGAAGGCACAGTAATGTAGTTTTCTGGCACTCTCTGACAACTGCTGAAACGAATTGTAACAGGTCATGGGAAAATATTGCAATTGATCGTTTAAAAAGCATTACTTTCAAAGTTATTTACTTAATAATGATTTATATCGAAACGAACTGTAGATAACGAAAATGATTAAGAGCAAGAATTAAAAACAAATTTTCATGTCTGGTAAGAAGTATTCTCATACTTTTTGCTACTAGAAAAGCACAGAGAACCTTTAAATTGCATTACAGCAAAAAGCATGGTGAAGTCATACTGGTTTAACATAGATTCAATAATTACTAGTAAAATTAAAGCTAACGGGAGAAGTGCAGAAAAGTTGGGTTTTGGGCAGAGAGGAACCAAAATGTATCACAAAAACGGGAAAATGAAATGAATGACAACAAATACGAATCAGTTGCATAAAATGCAGAGAAACCGTCACATCAATCCAAAAGAAAAGCCGGTACATGACTAACGAATATCTAAAATAAATAAATAAATAAATAAATAAATAAATAAATAAATAAAAATATTATAAAGAATACTGGAACCGATAACTAAAATTAACGTATGTCGGTAAATTCCAGTTACAGATTCCAACCGCTTCATGATCCATATGTAAATTATTTTTGCAGTTGTGTGCACTGAAACGTAATAGCATTTCTACGTTTGTGATTGCTCTCTAAAACTACTCCGGATTATTAAAAAATGCAGTCATTAACCATAACTGACATTCTATATGGGTCAATTCTAGTTACCGATTCTAAGTATTTGATGGTTCATAATTTTTGAACACTTGCAGTAAATCTGTGAAGTATGTTTTTGTAGGATTTCCGATTTCTTCTCACTCTCAGAACCTCTATGAAAAAATAATAAATATTGTAGGTACAGCTTCCAAATTTTTCTCTTTTTCGTAGTAATGAAGATAGTAATACCATATGTAGAAATGCTGTAACACTTTAGTGCACACGCTTGTTGTTAAAACGATCTAAATAACTAACCGTGGAATGGTTGGAATTAATGTATACTTGTTCGACCCTACTTTTTGTAAATTTTCATTACTTACTTGTCCTGTTAGATTTAATAATTAGTATTAAAAGTTAACGCTGATTCATAACATTGTGACTTCATTATGCGATGTACTGTACTTGATTTAAAGGTTCTCTGTGCTTTTCTTACACGCATAAATTACGATAGTTTATTTCAGACATGTACACTTCTGCTTTTCCGTTCTTATTTATTTTGCTAACATTTAATTCTTATTGATATAATTTGTGGCGAAGTAACTAAGTAAATGAAATCTGTTTGTAATTTTATCGTATGCTACCCCTTCGTTCCTTTACGAATATGATCAGTTGCTTTCAAAGATTGCCTCTATGCAGCGTTCTGCCTCAGATTTGACGTCATCGCTCAAAGCCGACGAGTGGAATCGAATGCTAGAATTGACCCCATGATGCTTCATGTCAAGGATCTTTCCAAAGCCTTTCTTTTCTTTTTTTGCTCATTCTGAGTTTCAGTTTATAAACTGCCGGGAAATTCAGCGACGGTGTATAAAACGTTAACTATTGAAATGACTGATAAGTTTTACAGTTCCGAGGGAAAATATACATCCACTTAACACGGAAAAAGTGTATTTCCACGTATTTACACCTGGGGAAAAGTGTGTTTTTTAACTACTGGGAAATACGGGATTCTTTCTTTCTTTTCTTTTCATCCCCCCCCCCCCCCCCCCCCAGGTATACACCCTGGAAGATTAAAGTGGCTTTAGCTGGATCATGGAGTGACATGTCAGGAAATTATAGAAAGATAAATGTTACCAAACATTTTCTACAGTACTATCAAATGCCTACTACATGGATAGTGGGATGAATATATTTCCATATATCTAATCTACTTCTTCAGCAAGTCCAGACGTCTTGTAATGCTCAACTCGGTATGTACTGTCCACCCTTCAGAGATGAGATGTAACTGGGTGTCAAATCGAAGGAATGCAAGAAGGGTACCTCATGAAGTTCTATCCTCAGTTTTATAGCAAATATAAGACGTTAAAGCATAACTAGGAAAAGTGTTCAGATACAGCGATGGCCAGTTACAAGTTGAGCTAGGCATGTGATTGGTATGCAGCATCTGTTATCCAGTTCCCAATAGTTCATGCTAATGAAGCAATTTCGGTTATTGGAATACTTATATAGAATTATATATAATATATATATTTATATAGAATTATATAGAATTGTTAGGGTAGACTGGGTGCCTTAGGTAGTGTTTCTTTGTCACTGAATATGACTTTTGTAACACTAATGTTAATTTCAGTCTTTCTGCTGCCAGCATACTGAAGAAATTCCTAACTATTGTGAATAATGGTGACCAACTGTAGAAGCAGAATAGTCACAAACTCTTTACTGGCATGTTCTGGAGAGATAATTTGTTCTTATCTGTCTGCTGGTTACTCATTATAGTGATTATGGAAATAGCAAAGGGATATAGCATTCTTTCCCGTTGTGAAATTGTATTTCAGTTCCAATCATAAGTCTTCTGGCAACCTCAAACCAATACCAGGCAGAAATAGTCATAGGTATGTGCTTTGGGAAAACCAATTTACTTAATGAAAAAAAAGTGTTTTGTCTTTGAAATGATCCTCAGCCATCATCAGTGCCCAGGAATTTGGTTGTAATACATCAATTACAGTATAATGTAAATGGATAGATAAAAGAAAACCTACTCACCAAGTGGTAGCAGGAGAACAAAAAGGTTTAACTTTTACAAGCTTTCGGAGCCAGTGGTTACTTCTTCTGGCAGATGAGTTGTAGGGGAAAGAAGTGGGGTGAAGGAAGGAAAAGGGCTGGAGAGATTTAGGGAAGGGGATACAGTTCAGAAAAGTCATCCAGAACCCCGAGTAAGGGAGGCTTACTGGACAGAATGAGAATGAAAGACTGATTGCTGAGGACTGCACCAGACGAGATTTGAAATCCTGAGAGCTTAATGGTGGAAGACTGGGTAATATGCAAGGCAGAGATTACAACAACAACATGCACGAGTTAATAAGAATAAAGCTAAGTGCATTCTATGTAACATAGGTGGGAGGGATGGTGACGAAAAATAGACAGGTTATGAAAGATGTAGAAAACTAAAATGAAGTGAAGGAAGGAGTACTAGCTGTGAATAAATGCTGAGATGGAATGAGTTAACGTAAATTAAGCCCAGTTTGGTGGCAATAGCCAAGGACATGTTGTCACACTAGTTCCCACCTGCAGAGTTCTGAGAAACTGGTGTCGGGGGAAGAATCCAGATGGTGTGTGTGGTGAAATAGGCACCGAGGTAATGGCTGTCATGTCGTAGAGCATTCTCTGCAACAGGATAGTGTGTGTTGCAGGTATACACCATCTGATTATGCCCATTCATCCTGATTGATAACTGGGTGATACTCATGCTGATGTAAAAGGCCAAATAATGTTTACATAACTGCTGATATACGATGTGTACTTTCACAGGTGGCTCTTCCCTTGATAGTATATTTTTTGCCAGTTACAGGGCTGGAATAGGTGGTGGTAGGAGGGTACACAGGGCAAGTCTTGCAGTGGGGACAGTCACAGGGGTAGGAGCCATAGGGTAGGGAGATGGGTGCAGAAGTAGCATAGGGTCTGACAAGGATGTTGCAGAGATTGGTAGGGCGACGAAAAGCTATTTTAGGTGTGGTGGGCAAAATCCCAGACAGAATGGATCTCATTTCAGGGCTTGAGTTTAGTAAGTCATTGCCTTGTCAAAGTAGCTGATTAAAACATTCAAGACTAGGACAACACTGAGTGTCAAGTGGTGTGCACCAAAGTTGTTTTTTGAAGAGATCAGCAGTAACAGGATTGGATGTGATGGATCAGGTAATCTGCTTTAGAACTAGACTGTTGGGAGAATTATGTCCAGTGAAGGCTGACATGAGATTGGTGGTGTATTGCTGTAAAGAGCCTGCATCCGAACAAATACATCTGCCTCCAATGCCAAGACTCTATGGGAGAGAACGTTTGATATGGAAAGGATGGCAACTGTCAAAATGTAAGTACATTTGTTGTTATTACCAACATGCTCTACAATAGGATAGTCTTGACCTCGGTGGCTGTTTCACCATACGCGACATCTGGGTTTGTCCCCCAGACACCAGTTTCTCAGAATTCAGGAGGTGGGAACTAGTGCGACAACGTGTCCTTGGTTCTTGCTACCCACCTGGCCGCCTTAATTAACGTTAATTCCATTCTGTCTCAGCATTTTTTCACAGTAACTGCTCCTTTCTTCACTCCGTTTTAGTTTTCTGCATCTTTCATTTTCTGACCTGTCTATTTTTCTCCATCCCCCCCTCCCACCTCTGTTACATACAATGCACCTAGCTTTTCGCTCTTATTAACTCGTGCACAGTGTTTAAGCAGCAATCTCCGTCTTATGTATTACCGTGTCTTCCATCTTTAAGGTCTCAGGTTTTCAAATCTCATTTGGTTCAGTCCCCAACTACCAGTCTTTCCTTCTTATTCCGTATGGCAAGCCTCCCCTGACCCGGGCTTCTGGGTGACTTTTCTGAACTGTACCCCTTTCCCTAAAACTCTCCAGTCCTTTTCCTTCACCCTCTCTTCCTTCCCCTTCAACTCTTCTGCCAGAAGAAGGAGCCATTGTCTCTGAAAACTTGCAAAAGTTAAACCTTTGTGTGTGTGTGTGTGTGTGTGTGTGTGTGTGTGTGTGTGTGTGTGTGTTCTTCTGCCGCCACTTGGTGAGCACATTCTTTGATCTATCCATTTACATTATGTTGTGAATAATTGATTATTTTCATTTTTCAATTACAGTACGATTGATTACTATGCACTATCAGACAATTTATTAATGTTTTCTTTGTTTGTCTTATCATAGCATAATATTTCCGCATTGGTACTTTCATGTGGCCTTGGTACTTTCATGTGGCACAGAATCGCATTTGGACCCCGTTCCGTTTTGTGGCGAAAAGTGTACAATGTTCTGCAGCTTTGCAACATTTTGGATAATCTCACTTCACATCCTGTGCAGTGATGCTTGGCTCAGAAGTAGCCAATTTGAATCACAGTGTGAAAGACATTTGTGCCATCATTATTTGGCTGGAAAGAGGAGGAGACATGGTCGTGTAAAGTTCGTGATCACCAGAATTTAATCCAGGAAATTTGTACAAAACTTCCCAAAATATCTTGTGGAATGAGGTCATGCGTTTGTGGTAATCTATCCGTTGCGTGCTGACATTGTCAGCAGCTCTGTTGGCGCTAATGGAGATGAGTCGGCTATCCGCCATCACCAGATTTCATCCCCTCCCTTCAGTATAGCACAAACATGACTCAGTACTATACACACATCCATTAGAGCCACCTTCGCCCAAAAAGATACACTTAAAACAGAACTCTTGCTCTATGAGGAAAGGGTACCTTAAGGATTTCACAGCCAACAGTATCATTAGTTTTTTAAAAATGCACTGCACATACGGCGTGGGGAGCAGATCAATATGTTAAGAGGTTAGTCGTAGGTCCATAGTGTACTGATCCACCGTACCTGAAGATATGGGCCATACCCCACCAGGGAACATGGCTCGGCACAGCCCATTTGCCATTGTATATCACCCAACAACTCTTCATGCTGCAACAAGAATACAAAATGTATTTCATACTCCAGGTGAGGCACCTGTACACATTACTGCTAGTAGTTTTTTTCCCATTTCTGTGCATAACCCAGTTCACAACTATCTAATGAAAGCAGTGACAAAAACACACCACCAAGATGAACAGTGGTGTATTAGACAAAGCATGTTTTGACCCTAGTGTAGGTCATTATTCAATAACAAGAGTTGATAGTAACATTCCAGATCTTTGGCTTTAACTATTATCGCTTGGTTAGACACTGCCCAGGGTGGAAACCAGATATATCAAATATACCGTTGTTGCAACTGGAGTTGGATTTTTAATCATTACCGGGTGTCTTGTTGCTCATCCTTATACGTTACTCCTTTCTGTAAGCAACAAGATCATTTGTGATTCCTGAGAAATCATGGCTTTTAAAATTGTCTCCTGAATATTAATGATTTATGCGAAAAGTTGGAGCAAATAACCACCAATAGCAAACCATGAACAATTTAAATGTGATGAATTTTAGAAAAGAGAACAATACAGAATCTGTTTATTACGTGATCATCACAATTTTATCATCATCTGTGAGATCTGCTTCAGGAAAAAAACCTCTTTCTTTTAGTCTTGGCAAGGAAGCATCCAAGTGATGTCATTATTGACATATAGTTTAGTTTTGAAGGTTTTGTTGTTTGAGTGAAGAGTGGTGTGGTGTTGGTGGCAATTTTTACAATATTTAATTTATAAGCATAAAGATGCACCATGATGTTTTGAGTAAAAGTGGGTAAAATATATAGGGAAAAGCCTGAGCCATTGAAGCAAATCACGAACATTATGCTCTAGGTCTAGGTGAATGCAGTGTTAAGAATAATACTTTTGATGCACGAGTAGTTATCAATCACCTGACAGTGCAACAGGTTGTCCATAGTCGTACATATAAATCATCTGTGCTTTTTTTTTTAATTGAAACAAATTCAATTGGTGGAGGTAAAATCATCTGAAACACATACTGGGAAGAATGATAACTGTGACAGGTATTGTTCATAACACTCAGACAAAATTCTAGGTATATTTTCCATTGAGGACAGTGCAGTATTGCCTTCTTTCCTAGCTTGTATTTATTTAGAATCTCTTGCGTTGCAAATAGGCAACTGGGCAAATAGGTAACTGGGTGCAGGCCAGTCCTGTTTACAAAAGGGGTGAGGACTGGATGCATGGAATTACTTACCAATATTGCTGATGTCTGTCTGTCTGCAGGATCCTATAGCAAATTCCTACCTCTAGCATCACAACATTTCTGGAGGAATACAAGCTTATCCCAGAGGATCAGCACAGATTCAGGAAAAAAAACACTTATCTGAATCACAGATTGCTTTATTCCTACGTGAAATTTTCCAGACAATGGGCACAATGATGATATTTTGAGGAGGGTAGATTGCTACTTGCCACTTAGTGAAGATTCTGAGGCACAGACAAATACAAACAAGCTGGTAAACAAGTAAGCTTTCGACCAAAAGGCCTTCCTCTGGAATAAGCACACACACACACACACACACACACACACACACACACACACACACACAGGCACGACCTCTGTTCCTGACTGCTGAGGCCAGACTGCAAGCATCTGTGGGAGATGCAATCTGTGTGGTGAGAGTAAGGAGAGAGCTTGGTTGGGGTGGGAGAGGTGTACCAGGTTAAAAGTGGAGGACGGTAAAGTGCTGTTTGTGGGAGCATACATGGATGAGACTGGGAGAGTACAGAGCACTAGGTGCTGACAGGAGGTTAGATGGGAGAGGAGAAAAGGAGCGGAAAAGGAAGGAAGTAAAAAGGCTGGATGCATTGGTGGAACAGAAGACTGTGTAGCGCTGGAGTAAGAAAAGGGAAGGGGATGAAGGACAGTGTCTGATGAAGGTTAAGCCCATGGGGGTTATGGTAATGTAGGATATATTGCAGCAAGAGCTCACACATGAGCATTTCAGAAAAACAGGTGTTCATATGCAGGATCCAGATGGCACAAGCTGTGAAAACATTGTCAGGCAGCGTGCTTAGCAGCTGAGTGGTCCAGCTATTTCTTGGCCGTGGTTTGTCAGTGATCATTCGTGCGGACAGCCAGCTTGTTGTCACACCCATATAGAATGCATCATGATTGCAGCTTAGCTTATAGAACAAATGATTGCTTTTACAGGCAGCCCTGTCTTTGTTGGGATCGGTGATGTTTGTGACCGAACTGGCGTAAGTGGTGGTGGGAGGATATATGGGGCAGGTCTTGCACCTAGGTTTATTACAAGGATATGTGCCATGAGGCAGGGTTTGCAAGCAGGATTGTGTAGTGAATGACAAGAATAACGTATAGGTTTGGTGGGCAGCAGAACACTAGTGTGGGAGAGGTGAGATGGATAATGGCTAGGACATTCCTCATTTCAGGGTACGGCGAGAGGTAGTCGAAATCCTGGCGGAGAATGTGATTTAGATGCTCCAGTCCTGGGTGATATTGGGTCACAAGGGGAAGTTCTGCTGTGGCTGGACAGTGGGACTTTGGGGGCTGGGGGTTAACTGGAGAGATAAGGCATGAGAGATCTGTTTCTGTACAAGGTTGGAAGGGTAATTACGGTCTGGGAAGGCCTCAGTGAGACCATTGGTATATTTCAAGACGAACTGCTCTTCACTGTGGATCTACATCTACATCTACATTGATACTCCGCAAGCCACCCAACGGTGTGTGGCGGAGGGCACTTTACGTGCCACTGTCATTACCTCCCTTTCCTGTTCCAGTCGCATATGGTTCGCGGGAAGAACGACTGTCTGAAAGCCTCCGTGCGCGCTCTAATCTCTCTAATTTTACATTTGTGATCTCCTCGGGAAGTATAAGTAGGGGGAAGCAATATATTCGATACCTCATCCAGAAACGCACCCTCTCGAAACCTGGCGAGCAAGCTACACCGCGAGGCAGAGCGCCTCTCTTGCAGAGTCTGCCACTTGAGTTTATTAAACATCTCCGTAACGCTATCACGGTTACCAAATAACCCAGTGACGAAACGCGCCGCTCTTCTTTGGATCTTCTCTATCTCCTCCGTCAACCCGACCTGGTACGGATCCCACACTGATGAGCAATACTCAAGTATAGGTCGAACGAGTGTTTTGTAAGCCACCTCCTTTGTTGATGGACTACATTTTCTAAGCACTCTCCCAATGAATCTCAACCTGGTACCCGCCTTACCAACAATTAGTTTTATATGATCATTCCACTTCAAATCGTTCCGTACGCATACTCCCAGATATTTTACAGAAGTAACTGCTACCAGTGTTTGTTCCGCTATCATATAATCACACAATAAAGGATCCTTCTTTCTATGTATTCGCAATACATTACATTTGTCTATGTTAAGGGTCAGTTGCCACTCCCTGCACCAAGTGCCTATCCGCTGCAGATCTTCCTGTATTTCGCTACAATTTTCTAATGCAGCAACTTCTCTGTATACTACAGCATCATCCGCGAAAAGCCGCATGGAACTTCCGACACTATCTACTAAGTCATTTATATATATTGTGAAAAGCAATGGTCCCATAACACTCCCCTGTGGCACGCCAGAGGTTACTTTAACGTCTGTAGATGTCTCTCCATTGATAACAACATGCTGTGTTCTGTTTGCTAAAAACTCTTCAATCCAGCCACACAGCTGGTCTGATATTCCGTAGGCTCTTACTTTGTTTATCAGGCGACAGTGCGGAACTGTATTGAACGCCTTCCGGAAGTCAAGAAAATTAGCATCTACCTGGGAGCCTGTATCTAATATTTTCTGGGTCTCATGAACAAATAAGGCGAGTTGGGTCTCACACGATCGCTGTTTCCGGAATCCATGTTGATTCCTACATAGTAGATTCTGGGTTTCCAGAAATGACATGATACGCGAGCAAAAAACATGTTCTAAAATTCTACAACAGATCGACGTAAGAGATATAGGTCTATAGTTTTGCGCATCTGCTCGACGACCCTTCTTGAAGACTGGGACTATCTGTGCTCTTTTCCAATCATTTGGAACCCTCCGTTCCTCTAGAGACTTGCGGTACACGGCTGTTAGAAGGGGGGCAAGTTCTTTCGCGTACTCTGTGTAGAACCGAATTGGTATCCCGTCAGGTCCAGTGGACTTTCCTCTATTGAGTGATTCCAGTTGCTTTTCTATTCCTTGGACACTTATTTCGATGTCAGCCATTTTTTCGTTTGTGCGAGGATTTAGAGAAGGAACTGCAGTGCGGTCTTCCTCTGTGAAACAGCTTTGGAAAAAGGTGTTTAGTATTTCAGCTTTACGCGTGTCATCCTCTGTTTCAATGCCATCATCATCCCGTAGTGTCTGGATATGCTGTTTCGAGCCACTTACTGATTTAACGTAAGACCAGAACTTCCTAGGATTTTCTGCCAAGTCGGTACATAGAATTTTATTTTCGAATTCAATGAACGCTTCACGCATAGCCCTCCTTACGCTAACTTTGACATCGTTTAGCTTCTGTTTGTCTGAGAGGTTTTGGCTGCGTTTAAACTTGGAGTGGAGCTCTCTTTGCTTTCGCAGTAGTTTCCTAACTTTGTTGTTGTACCACGGTGGGTTTTTCCCGTCCCTCACAGTTTTACTCGGCACGTACCTGTCTAAAACGCATTTTACGATTGCCTTGAACTTTTTCCATAAACACTCAACATTGTCAGTGTCGGAACAGAAATTTTCGTTTTGATCTGTTAGGTAGTCTGAAATCTGCCTTCTATTACTCTTGCTAAACAGATAAACCTTCCTCCCTTTTTTTATATTCCTATTAACTTCCATATTCAGGGATGCTGCAACGGCCTTATGATCACTGATTCCCTGTTCTCTACATACAGATTCGAAAAGTTCGGGTCTGTTTGTTATCAGTAGGTCCAATATGTTATCTCCACGAGTCGGTTCTCTGTTTAATTGCTCGAGGTAATTTTCGGATAGTGCACTCAGTATAATGTCACTCGATGCTCTGTCCCTACCACCCGTCCTAAACATCTGAGTGTCCCAGTCTATATCTGGTAAATTGAAATCTCCACCTAAGACTATAACATGCTGAGAAAATTTATGTGAAATGTATTCCAAATTTTCTCTCAGTTGTTCTGCCACTAATGCTGCTGAGTCGGGAGGTCGGTAAAAGGAGCCAATTATTAACCTAGTTCGGTTGTTTAGTGTAACCTCCACCCATAATAATTCACAGGAACTATCCACTTCTACTTCACTACAGGATAAACTACTACTAACAGCGATGAACACTCCACCACCGGTTGCATGCAATCTATCCTTTCTAAACACCGTCTGTACCTTTGTAAAAATTTCGGCAGAATTTATCTCTGGCTTAAGCCAGCTTTCTGTACCTATAACGATTTCAGCTTCGGTGCTTTCTATCAGCGCTTGAAGTTCCGGTACTTTACCAACGCAGCTTCGACAGTTGACAATTACAATACCGATTGCTGCTTGGTCCCCGCATGTCCTGACTTTGCCCCGCACCCGTTGAGGCTGTTGCCCTTTCTGTACTTGCCCAAGGCCATCTAACCTAAAAAACCGCCCAGCCCACGCCACACAACCCCTGCTACCCGTGTAGCCGCTTGTTGCGTGTAGTGGACTCCTGACCTATCCAGCGGAACCCGAAACCCCACCACCCTATGGCGCAAGTCGAGGAATCTGCAGCCCACACGGTCGCAGAACCGTCTCAGCCTCTGATTCAGACCCTCCACTCGGCTCTGTACCAAAGGTCCGCAGTCAGTCCTGTCGACGATGCTGCAGATGGTGAGCTCTGCTTTCATCCCGCTAGCGAGACTGGCAGTCTTCACCAAATCAGATAGCCGCCGGAAGCCAGAGAGGATTTCCTCCGATCCATAGCGACACACATCATTGGTGCCGACATGAGCGACCACCTGCAGATGGGTGCACCCTGTACCCTTCATGGCATCCGGAAGGACCCTTTCCACATCTGGAATGACTCCCCCCGGTATGCACACGGAGTGCACATTGGTTTTCTTCCCATCTCTTGCTGCCATTTCCCTAAGGGGCCCCATTACGCGCCTGACGTTGGAGCTCCCAACTACCAGTAAGCCCACCCTCTGCGACTGCCCGGATTTGGCAGACTGAGGGGCAACCTCTGGAACAGGACAAGCAGCCATGTCAGGCCGAAGATCAGTATCAGCCTGAGACAGAGCCTGAAACCGGTTCGTCAGACAAACTGGAGAGGCTTTCCGTTCAGCCCTCCGGAATGCCTTTCGCCCCCTGCCACACCTTGAAACGACCTCCCACTCTACCACAGGTGAGGGATCAGCCTCAATGTGGGCAGTATCCCGGGCAACCACAGTCGTAGTCCGATCAGGGGATGCGTGGGACGAGCTGGCCGTCCCCGACAAACCCCCATCCTGACCCCCACAGTGATGCCCATTGGCAACAGCCTCAAGCTGTGTGACCGAAGCCAACACTGCCTGAAGCTGGGAGCGAAGGGATGCCAACTCAGCCTGCATCCGAACACAGCAGTTGCAGTCCCTATCCATGCTAAAAACTGTTTTGCTAAGAACGTCTGAACTAATCTACAGAGAGCGCAAACAAATCGACAAAATTTAAACGGTTATTAAAATACAAGATTGCCTAGTAAATCCAGTAATGCTGCTACTTGCGCACTGCTGACACTGCTCGGCGGCGGAAGGAGACTAAGCGAAATTACACTATTCAGGTACTAAAACACGATGCTACACTCTCAAATACTATAATACGCCCGAAATTTATGAATTAAACAATGCAAGAACCAAAAACACGCAAAGAAATTAAGAATTAAACTATGTAACAAATGAGTGAGCTGCTCAGCTGCTTATCCAACGGCGGCAGGCCCATGATGCGATAGCCACGGGTGGCAAGGCTGTGTGGATGGGACTTACTGGTGTGGAATAGGTGGAAAGCTGTGGAAGTGGAGGCATTGTTGCTGGTTGGTAGGTTTGATATAGATGGAGGTACTGAATAGTCATCTTTGAGGTGGAGGTCAACATCATGCAAGACGGCTTGTTGGGTTGAGAGGACCATGTAAAGTGAATAGGTGGGGTGGGGGGAGGGGGGGGGGGGGTGATGAGGTTTTGGAGGAATGTGGATAGGGGTCTTCACCCTCGGTCCAGATCATGGAGATGTCATTATTGAATCTGAACCAGGCGAGGGGTTTTTGATTCTGGGTTGTTAAGAAAGGTTACTTTAGGTGGCCCATGACTAGGTTGACATAGGGTAATGCCACACGGGTGCATGTTGCTGTACCATGAATTTGTTTGTTGGTGATGCCTTCTAAGATAAAGTAACTGTGGGTGAGGGTATAGTTGGTCATGGTGACCAGAAATGAGATTGGAGGTTTGTAATCTATCAGTGCTGGGCAAGGTAGAGTTCAATAGCAGCAAGGCCATGGGCATTAGGGATGTTAGTGTAATGGAATTTGGCATCAACAGTGAGCAGCAGATTACTTTGTTGTATAGGAACAGGAACTCTGAAGTGTAGGTGGAGGAAATTGTTGGTATCTTCTGTATAGAAGGGTAGGTTCTGGGTAACAGGCTGAAGTGTTGATCTATGAGGGCAGAAATTCTCTCAATGGGAATACAGTAACAGGGCACAATGGGGCATCTTGGATTGTCGGGTTTATTGACTTTAGGTAGGATGTAGAAGGTAGGAGTGCAGGGAGTGGTAGGTATGAGGAGAGAGAGAAACTCCAGGGAGAGGTTCTGGGATGGATCCAAGGATTTGAGAAGTGACTGGAAAGCCTGTTGGATGTCTGGAATGGGGTCACTGTGGTGGGGTTTACAGGAGGATGAACCTAACTATTGGCAGAGTCCTTTCTGCCACGTAATCCTTGAGGTTCAAGGCTACAGTGGTGGAGCCCTTATCAGCAGATAGGATTATAAGTTTGGGGTCAGTTTTTAGGTGGTGGAGTGCAGCTCTTTCTGTAGATATAAGGTTAGTGAGCATATTATGAGATTAGGGGAATGATCGCAAGACATGGTTCTACGTTAAGAAATTCGGGAAAGATAATAGGGTGATTTGGGCTTAGTGAGGGTTGATCACGGTTGGATGGAGTAGTTAACTGAGCTGAACATTGGTTTTGGGTTGATGGTGAAAAAATGTTTTCACTGAAGGAACTGGGAGAAGGAGGTCTTTCCATGACTGAATTTGGAAGTAGGGCAAAAGGTAAGGTCTTTGGAAAGGACTGATATTTCTGCAGGGCTAAGGCTTTTGGAGGAAAGGTTCATGACTTTTTTGGCGTCTTTTTAGATTCTGGATTATGTTTGGTGGTGGAAGAGAGTTTTGGAGGGTGTGGTAAATGCAGCTGGTCTGCAAGGCTGTGTTTGTCAGCTATGAGGGGATGTGGAGGGGGGGAGGGGGGGTTGAGACTTATGCAGATGGTGAGTAGTGGTAGTCCGAGGTGGGAGTAGAAGGTGAACAATTTGTAGAGTTTTTTGGCATGGCATTGTGCATGATAATCTAGTTCCTGGAGGGTAAGAGTGTCATTGTGATGATGAGATACAGGAGTTTGGGATTGCACAGCTGGAGAGGATGTTTGGGCCTGATTTACATGATTTTGCCTCCAGTAAACAACACAGGAACCCCCGAAATGCCCTTACCATCATTTTACCCATCTCTGGTTACAAATCCTCCTTCCACAATGACCTCCATCTGTTCAGATTCCATCAGTGTGTAACTCTCTTCAACCTAGTCCCACCAGACCATGAAAATCAGGCCCAAACCTCCTCCCAATGCCTCCTCTCTGTTCCTAAAATTCACCTGCTGTCTAACACTAAACTTCTGTATCTCATCTCTCAGACTGAAACTCTTGCCCTCTGGAAACTAGAGCATCATGCACAATGCCATTTCAAAATACTCTCCAACTTGTTCATCTACAATTCCCACCTTGGACTACCACTATCCACAACCTGTGCAACAGCCTCCAACCCTCCCTCTCATCCTCTTATAGCTGACAAACCCTGCCTCACAGACCTATTGCATTTATAACACCCTTGAAAACTCCCTTCCACTACCATACAGAATCCAAAACTGAAACAGACACAAAAAGCAGCCATGAATGTTTCCTTCAAAAGCCATAGCCCATAGAAGTATCAATCCTTTCCAAAGGCCCCACCTTTTGCCCTTCTCCCAAATTCAGTCAAACAGGACTTGTTAAAGACCTTCTCTCCTTCTCCTGGTCCCTACAGTGGAAACACTTTTTCGCCACCAACCCTACCAATCAGACTCAACCAAAGACAACTGTTGAATCCTGCCTGACTCAGTTCACTCCTCCATCCAATGGTGATCTACACTCGCTACCCTGAATCACCCCCTGTTACATTTCCAGAATTCCTTAACCTTGAGCACCGAGCGAGGTGGCGCAGTGGTTAGCACACTGGACTCGCATTCGGGAGGACGACGGTTCAATCCCACATCCGGCCATCCTGATTTAGGTTTTCCGTGATTTCCCTAAATCGCTCCAGGCAAATGCTGGGATGGTTCCTTCCAAAGGGCATGGCCGACTTCCTTCCCCATCCGCCCCTAATCCGATGAGACCGATGACCTCGCTGTCTGGTCTCCTCCCCCAAAAACCAACCAACCAACCTTAACCTTGAGCATTTGCTGACCACCTGGTTCAGATTCAGTGACGACATCTTCCTGATCTGGATTGAGGGTGAAGACCCCTATCCACATTACCGAGCGATGTGGCGCAGTGGTTAGACACTGGACTCGCATTCGGGAGGACGACGGTTCAATCCCGTGTCCGGCCATCCTGATTTAGGTTTTCTGTGATTTCCCTAAATCACTCCAGGTAAATGCCGGGATGGTTCCTCTGAAAGGGCACGGCCGACTTCCTTCCCCATCCTTCCCTAATCCGATGAGACCGATGACCACGCTGTCTGGTCTCCTTCCCCAAACCAACCAACCAACCAACCCCTATCCACATTCCTACAAAACCTTTCCAGGACTGGACCAGACTCTGAATGTGGCTCTCCAGCAGGGATACGACTTCCTCAAATCCTGCCCTGAAATGAGATCCATCCTTCATGAAATCCTCCCCACTCCGCCAAGAGTGTCTTTCCGCCTTCCACCTAACCTTCGTAACCTGTTAGTTCATCCCTATGAAATCCCCAAACCACCTTCCCTACCCTCTGGCTCGTATCCTTGTAACCGACCCCGGTGTAAGACCTGTCCCATGCACCCTCCCACCACCACCTACTCCAGTCCGGTAACCCGGAAGGTGTACACGACCAAAGGCAGAGCCACGTGTGAAAGCACCCACGTGATTTACCAACTGACCTGCCTACACTGTGATGCATTCTATGTGGGAATGACCAGCAACAATCTGTCCATTCGCATGAATGGACACAGGCAGACAGTGTTTATTGGTAATGAGGATCACCCTGTGGCTAAACATGCCTTGGTGCACAGCCAGCACATCTTGGCACAGTGTTACACCGTCCGGGTTATCTGGATACTTCCCACCAACACCAACCTATCCGAACTCCGGAGATGGGAACTTGCCCTTCAGTATATCCTCTCTTCTCGTTATCCGCCAGGCCTCAATCTCCGCTAATTTCAAGTTGCTGCCACTCATACCTCACCTGTCTTTCAACAACTTCTTTGCCTCTACACTTCCACCTCGACTGACATCTCTCCCCAAACTCTTTGTCTTTAAATATGTCTGCTTGTGTCTGTATGTGTGGTTGGATATGTGTGTGTGTGTGTGTGTGTGCGCGAGTGTATACCTGTCCTTTTTTCCCCCTAAGGTAAGTCTTTCCGCTCCCGGGATTGGAATGACTCCTTATCCTCTCCCTTAAAACCCACATCCTTTCATCTTTCCCTCTTTCCTGATGAGGCAACCGTTGGTTGCGAAAGCTAGAATTTTGTGTGTATGTTTGTGTTTGTTTGTGTGTCGATCGACCTGCCAGCGCTTTCGTTCGGTAAGTCACCTCATCTTTGTTTTTATATATAATTTTTCCCACGTGGAATGTTTCCCTCTATTATATTGAACTTATTATAAGTTAGGGTCAGCAGCACTATAAAACTGTTTGCTGATATGTTGTTGTGTACAGAAAAATGTCATTGGTGAATGATCATAAGGAATTGCAGGAAGACTTTGACAAAATGTCTTGTTGTAGTGATGAGTGGTAGCTTTAATTAAATGTGGTTAAATGTAAGGTAGCTATAAAATTATGAGAGAATTTCTGGCCTTCAGGAGTTGAAATATCAGTAAAGCTGATAGCCACTTATAAAATTCACGTCGCTGTCCTAGCTTTCAGAGCTTAAGGTACGCTTACATGGGCCATAAAAATTGCATATTGCCGATAATATGGTGTGTCAATGTTGCCTGTCAAGATTGCCAGCCAATGTTGCTCCACAGTGTTTGCAGCAATGCATTTCAGGCCAGAAGTTTTCGCACAGGCTGCACTACGGCCAAGAAATGGATGAAAGTGAGCAATTGGAGGTGAGTGCAACTCTCCTGCATTTGCATTCTGCAAGCAATAAGTTAGCAAGAAAAAGAGAAATCGAACTTATAGGTTCATCCTCTTTTAAGTAAGCAAACTGTTTCAAAAACTGTAACTGCATAGCTGATGCCAGAGACATGCCTTTTCCAGAGTGCTGTAATGTGATTTTGAATACATTATTTAAAAGCAGTTCCTCCAAGAACTAGTGAGATCAATGCAAATGTGAAAGACTGTTGACCATTTACAATGAGATAGGTGATCACCCTTCATTTTTTGGTTACTGATTATTCATGTGGAAAATTGATGAACCTCTTTAATGTGCACTTCTTATTCGTATGCCTGTTGGTAATGTACATTTGCAATGCTTTTGAGGGTGCCAGGATTTTATTAAAGTAAAATCAAATCAATCAAATGGTTGTTAATATTTTATTGTGCTTCACCTGTACAGAGAACTATGAATTTCATAAATGTGATACATCTAAAACCAGAGTTATGAGACATGAAAAGTAGTGTATGCAAAAACTGTAATAATAAATACTTTTGGCAGGTTCTCATGAATATGGAAACACAAGTGATGAAGCTTGAAACAAACTTAAGAATGTATGTGGGACAAAAATTAAAGCCCATTACTACCGATCTTCTACAATGACAGTCACACTGAGAATGTCCTTTTTAGATTTCTGTTTTTGTATTTATTACTTATTGTTTTCCATAGCTCTCATCGTAAATGTGTGTATCACATTTATCGAATTTATGGTTGGTTCAGTTGTCCACTTTTACATTCCTGTAGACAACAAACAAATTGAGTGTGTCTACATATGGAGGCCACCTTCTGAACTGAAGTGGAATAATATTGTTTTACCACTCAGGTTTCGTGGTTCAGCACTGCAATGCTGTTGATGTGAGAAAGAGGAAGTAAGGCTCAGAGTGAGAGGAAAGTGTTTACAGACAACAGCAGAGGAACATTTGGCGAAGCCATATGAAACATTCTCCATCCTTGGTTGACAATTCTGGCAACACTTCAACACTATGTTGGCAACTACCGTATCTGCAACAGCCAGCTCCCTCAGTAATATTGCTGGGCTATACCTTGTTTACTGTGTATTGTAGCCACATGGCACTAGTGTTGTTGGGCAATGTTATTGCTGCCATAAAATGTAGCCTATGTAAAAGCACCTCAATATTTCGTTACTCAGGGGGGGGAGAGGATTTTGTTGGGGAGGGTGAAAAAGGAACACCAACTCGCTTGGTTCACAGGATGTAAGGGAACTACCTGTGTTGAGGATGAAGGAAGATAAAGATGAGTGGGGGTGGATCAAGGAAGATCAAAGATGTTGCATTGTTAACCACTGTGGCAGTGGCGGTTCCCTCCAGGAATAATTACAGAAGGGAATAAGAGGAAGAGAAATGAATAGTAGAGTGGCTGGAAGTGACTGGCAATAAGCTCCGTATAGTCAAGCCCACAATCCATGTGTGGTGCACTTCCTTTCAGCCCCATCAGCGGGACGAGGTTCTCCTCACTCAGCTTCAGATAGGCCACAGCCCTATGACGCATGGCTTCCTGCTCCGGCAAGAGGACCCTCCAATGTGTGGAGTTTGTGGCGTCCAGGTCACTGTGCGCCACGTTTTATCGGATTGCATTTTATTTTCTGACCAGCGGGCCACGGCTGACTTGCAACGGGCCTGCCATCTCTTTTAGGCAACACTCGGACGAATGTGGTTAAAGTTTTAAAGTTCTGTGCCATGTCAAATGTTTTTACAAAGATTTTAGGGAGAGGATCTTAATTTGCTCACTGTGTGACAAGCTCGCCCATGTTTTATGTAAGTGACCAGCCAATGACAATTTCCTGTGGCATTCTTGTTGCTACGTTTTCCCTTTCCTTACGTTTTACTTTCTTATGTAGAATTTTCTTTCTTTTCCTGTGTTCTTTGCGTGTGTGCTTCAGTTTTAGTAGGTCTATCCACATTCGTTCCTTTTAATGTGTGTCAGGGCGCTGATGACCTAGACGTTGAGCGCCCATAAGCCCCAACACACACAAATGAATAGTACAATTGAGAACTAGAGGAGAAAAGAAACACACACAGACCACATAAGAAAGAGGGGGGGAGGGGAACTGAAGACAAAAAAGAAGAGAGAGGGAGTATGTTAATAGAGGCTAAGTCCAGTAGGGTGTCAGGATGCAAGGATGTGTTGGAGGGCAATTTCCTATCTTCGGAGATTGGGGGTGTAGCACTGGGTGGAAGTATTCAAATCGCTTGTGTGGTATAGCAGGCATTCTGATACCTTGAGTCATGCTGCACATGTTGTGCTGCATCTGGGTATTCACTATCCCCATGGCATACAGGGATATTGTTTTGGGAGTGTCATATGGTTGGACTAGGGTATTATCAGGGCAATGAAAGGCTGCGGTGTGTAGTGTGGTAAATATATCATTGAGAGAGGATCTCATTTGAGGGTGTAGTAATGTACTGAAGCATTCCAAGTTCCCCTCATTTATTATCTTTGTGTTTCTACTCCCTACCCCCTCCCACCACTCCCTGTTTTTATTTAGTTCTTAATCACATCACTTCTTTAGCTTCCTCTTACTACATATTTACTTCTCACTTTATCATCATCTGTGGACTGAAGTTGGCACAGTGCTTACCGATGCACTATGTTTGACCTACTACCACTGTAACCCCCACCACAACCACCACCACCACCGTTTCATCTTCACTGCCTCTTGTCAGCGAAACAGATGGGCCCTCTCATCCTGTGGTCTGATTGACCTGCCCTTTCCCACTCCTATCCCTTTAAAAAGCTGGGTAATTACTCCCTTTGTCAAAAAAGTTCCAGGATAGGTTTTTTTTAAAAAAAAGAAACATGCACTTATCAAGTAATGATCCTAACTCCTATCAAAGCAGTTGTCTTAGCTATCTATACAGAGTATCTAACGTTTCTGAAGATCTTGGAAGCAAGCAGGGCAATTTAAAATGGCAATGCTTGTAAGCTCATTTGTCACACCCTGGTAGAACTGTGCAATATCTTGATAAAGCTTTCCTTTCACTCACAGAAACAAGAAAAAATTGCAGTGCAAGCGGTCGGGCAGATGTGGTATGGCAATAACAGAATGTCTGACCAGATACTCAGCAACTGATAAAACAGTATGGACTCTCTCATTGTTGTGCAGGAAGAACCAGTCCTGAGAATGCCAGGAATCGGTGTGGCGAAATTGAATTGCTTACCACAAACATTTCAAGACTTTTATGTAAAGGGTTTGGTTCACTGTTTGACCTGGAGGAACTACTAGTACTTTACTATCAAAGAATGCGATCAGCATTGTCTTTGTTTTTGAAGGTTGTCAATTGCTTTTTTTCGATGCTGGTGATCCAGGACTCTGCCATTCAGCACTTTGATGCTTTGTGTGAGGGTCATACTGGTAGCACCAACTTTCATCAACACCAATAATCTTTGACAAAATGGGGATCATGTCTGGTTCTCTTCATTAGTTCGGTAGAAATTCTTCATTTTTTCCTCTTTCTGTTCGTCCGTTAGTGTGTAAGGGATGAGTTCTTCAGTTTTCCTAAATCTTCGTTTAAAATCTTATGACACACATCATGATTCAAATTAAGTTCTTTGATATTTCATGGACAGTTACATGATGGTCTTCTTGCAATAAATGCCTTACCTGCTCAATGTTCCCTCCAGGGGCTTGCTGCTCTTTGGTAGGTTCATGCTGGCTACCATGAGACCCCAGCCTTTGCAGCATCTTTTCCATTCCATGCTGCATGTCTGTCCTCTTGCTGTTCTTTGTTTCCTCCCTTGGGGAACATGTCTGGGCTGTTTTTGGAAATGTATTCTGCATTTATGGTAGTCAATATCAGAATACTCTCCACTGGTTTTCATTCCCTTTTTCTTTCTTCGTTCACCTTCTCCTATCCTTCCTCCACTTCGGCGGTTGAGGTTCTTGTTTTTCTTATTCCTCCCTGTGCACTCCTGAAGGCCAGCCTACATGTGTGACGTATAACAGCTGATTGGGTAATGCGTAATTCCCAGCCCCGGGTCGACAGGTAGGGTTCACACGTACCTGCTGGTATATGTCAGGCCCAGAGAGGGGTGGTTGTCTGAGCTGCTACCTTCCCAAATTGCCGATTGATCTCTCTGTCATCTGTTCAGGAGATGTGACTTGAGGTGTAAACAGTCACCTAAGGCGGATGCACCCCCATCTGAAAGGGGCCCATCAGTTGGAAGCAGTGCGCCATTGTATTCATGGGGCAATCAGGGGGGTTTTCTCCATCAAAGGCTACAAAACGTAAAACAGAATGAAGCTAATGATTTGAAGATCCTCTCAGCTGCATCACGGTTCCTTGTGGTTTCACATACTGAAGAGGGTCAGTCTTTCTCTACAGTAAATCCGTTTATTATTCAGAAAGGTGTTGATGCAATTGCTGGTCCTGTGAAATCCTGCTCTCATTTACGCAATGACACTTTTGGAGACTATTTCTGATTCTCAAGCACAACTGCTTGCATCTTCGCTCCTTCATAACTATCCTGTTCTTGTTGAGGCCCATCGAACTCTGAATTCTTCCCATGGTGTTATTTACACTAGGCTGGTTGATGGTCTGAAAGAGGCAGAAATCCAAATGTACCTCCCTGGTCAGGGTGTCATTGCAGTCCATTGGGTGATGAAGAAAGTGGAAGCCTCCTTAGTGCACACACACACTCTTTTTCTCACTTTTGATACAGTGGTTCTTCCATCAAAGATCAAAGCAGGTTATGAAGTTATCACAGTCAGACCATACATTCTGAGCCCAATGCGCTGCTGCCAGTGTCATTGTTACAACCACACTCGAACTACCTGTGGTAGGGATGCTCACGAGGACGATTGTCTGCCTCCTCCCTGTTAAATGAGCTGCATTGGTAACCATGCCACCTCCTGCTGTGATTATTCCGTGTATCTCAATGCGTGGGCTGCCCAGGAGATCCAGGTGAAGGAAAAAGTGCTTTACCTGGTCGCTCCCAAGTTGTTGGTTAGTCGGAAACCCTACATTCTACCATATGGCACCTATTATACTGTTCTTGCTGCATCTAGCTCCATGAAGGACAGTCTTCTCATGGTGTTATTTACACTAGGCAGGTTGATGGTTTGACAGAGGCAGAAATCCAAATGTACCTCTTTGAACATTGCAGTCCATTGGGTGATGAAAAAAGTAGATGCCTCGTTAGTGCGACCTCAAATTTAGCACTGCGGTTGTGAAATAAACCAGCGTCGTGGTAGTGTTTCAGTCTCCTTGTAAGTGGTCAACTGCCCCTTACGTATTGAGTATGATATATCTTTGCCTCATGCAGGTCACAGTAAGTACTATCGATAGTTGAGTGTCCACTGCACCAAGTAGTTAGTGTTGAGACTCCAAATAAGAAAGTTGTTGACTGCTAAACAAGCAGGTCGGATTTCAGCAGGACAGCTGACCATGTTTACAATTGTTCAACAGCTGTGTATGTCACCAAACACTTTGGGCCTGACCTCCAGCAAGTACATAAATGGCAATTACTGGGTGATTTGCTGATGTGTTTAAGTGTTCATGTGTGTACCGATGTTCACATTCAGATGTTCCAGCACCTTTCTCTTGCAGACAAGAACTTTCACCTTCATATGTACAACCACGTCTGGGCAGAGGACACATTTCCGAGATGCTGGCGTGAAGCCACTGTCATACCCATACCTAAGCACCTCCCCTCCATCTATTATCCCATTTATCTCACCAGCTGCGTTTGCAAGATGATGGAACATATGATTCATGCTCGGCTGGTATGGTATGAGTCTCGCAATTTACTAACCAATGCACAGTGTGGATTTCGTTCATGCTATTCTGCGGTTGACCATCTCATCACTTTGTCCACCCATATCATGAATGATTTTCTGCGAAAATCCGACTCACTTGGGGCTTATGAGGCCGCATGCCCAATTTCCTTTAGGAATTTTTAAAAGACTGAATTTTCAAGGTACATGTGGGTTCTATCTTGTCGGACACCTTTATCCAGGAAAACAGTGTGCCTCGGGGTTCTGTCCTGAGTGTTGTCCATGTTGTCGTTATTAACCCAGTAATGGCCTTTCTCCTGCCAGGCATCTCCAGGTCCCTTTTTGTTGACTACTTTGCCATCTATTGCAGTTCTTCACGGACTTGTCTCATTGAGCGACGTCTTCAGCGATGTCTCGATTGTCTTTACTGATGGAGCATTGATAATGGCATTCATTTTTCCACTGACAAAACCATTTATATATATTTCTGGTGGTGCAATTGGTTTCTTCCACCATCTTTACATCTTGGCCCTGTTGTTCTTCCATTTGTTCAAACTCCAAAATTCTTGGGGCTCATGCTTGATAGGAAACTTTCTTGGTGCTCCCATGTGTGTTACCTGGCAGCCCACTATTTGCAGTCCCTTAATGTTCTACATATCTTTAACAGTTCTTTCTGGAGAGCAGATCGAACAACCCTCCTCCATTTGTACCAGTCCCTTGTCCATTCGAAACTAACTAAATTGAGATATACTATGCACCATCGTGGCATCCGTTTGGCCTCTGGCACCTTTTACTCGAGGCCGGTTGAAAGTCTATATGCAGAAGCTGCTGAATTACCGCTGTCCTACTGCCGTGACTTTATCTTTAGCATATATGCATGCCATTTGTCTGTCATGCATGGCCATCCATCCGATGGCTCCTTCTTCAATGATTCCTTTGATCGCCAGTATGGAGGCATGTCCTCTTTCCTGTTATCTCCTGGTGTTCACTTTCGGCTCTTACTCCGGCAGCTTAACTTCATTATACCTGCCACTTTTCCAATGGTTGTGAACCCTTCACCACCTATGCTTCGTGCAGTGGCCTGTGTTCACCTTGGCCTTCATTGCTTCTGAAGAACACTTCTCCTGCGTCGCTCTATCATCGCCTTCAGTTTCATGACCTTCGCATGGAACTTTGTGATATTACCTTTGTGTGCACTGATTGCTCTAGGACTGACCGTGCTGAGGCGTGTGCCTTAGTCATTGGCACCAACATTTTTTGCTATCTGCTTCCAGAACACTGCTCAGCATTTACAGCAGAGCTCTTCAATCTTTATCACGCCACACAGTACATTCAGCAACAGAGCCTTTTCAATTGTGTCACCTGCTCAGACTCTCCTAGGTCCTTTCACAGCCTGTGTGTGCTGTCCACCGCCCATTCCTTAGTGCAATGAGCCCATGAAAGCTGTCACTTGCTCACTCTTGATGGAGCCACTGTGCTGCCTTTGTGGGTTCCTGATCACATTGGTCTACCAGGAAACTAGGCCGCTGATGCTGATGCCAAGGCTGCAGTCCTCATGCCTCAGCCCGCTAGTTCTTACATTCCCTCCTGTGATCTCTGTGTTACCATCTGTCAGCAGGTGGTGACACTTTGGAATCACCACTGGTCCTCCCTTCATGGGAGCAATCTCCAGGTTATCAAGCCTCTCCCGGTAGCTTGGATGATCTCCTCTCAGCCCTCTTGCTGCGAGGAGATATTTTTAACCAGGTTGCATATTGGGCATTGTCTTTTTAGCCATTGCCATTTGTTAAGTGGTGCTCCCCCACCAGTTTGTGCACATTGCGGTCAACTTTTGACAATCTGCCATTTCCTGATGGAATGCCCTTCTTTTAACCACTTACGTTCTCATTTGTGTTTGTCATCTGAGTTGTTGGCTGTTTAAGTGAATGACATGCAGGCTGTCGACTACGTTTGACTTTTTATCTGTCATAGCAATATGGCGAAGGCCATTTAATTTTTAGTTCAGGGCCTCCATTTCTCTGTGGTGTATTTTAGAGACCATTCTCCATTTCCCTGTTTTCAGCTGTTTTCTCTTCCATCCATTGTATTGACGTGTAGTCATTTTTAACTCCTCTCTTTGTCTTTGTGTTCTACAGTTTTGACATGGGTGCATATGACCCTAGTTGTTTCTGCACCCAAAAACAAAACAAAAAACTCAATGTTTGCATTGGTATGTGCTGTAGATGTGCACCAGCTATGGGATCGTCTTACACCGAGTCTCTACCTGTAAGAAACCTTTTGTGCCACTCGAGAACACATCATCTTGACAGTGCCTCACCTGCATATGCTTGCTTAATCATTTTCCACATTTCGCTAGGATTTTTCCCAAACTCAAACTAGAATTTAATGTTCACTGCTCACAATCAGTATCCATTGTGTCACTGTAGCTAATGCAGCAAGAAGACAAACAGTGTTTTGCTAAGCACAACTCTGCCATTTAGTGAGTTTACAAAGAAACATGGCCAAGGTCACTTAAAGGACACGCACATTCCAGGTAACATAAAAACATCATTTGTTCTTTTTTAGCATTGCAGCCTCAGGAAAAAGAAACCTATCCTGAAATTTTTACAAGAAAGGGAGTATCTTTACTTTTAATCAGCAGTACTGGTATTTTACTTCTTTAAGGTAAGGGCTGGCCAGCTATTGTCACATCATTTCACATATTTGTTTCTCTTTTCCTTTCTCGAGTGAATTTGCCTTTTGATAGAATTAAAAGTAAGATAATGTTTATAACAAAGAGAAAGAGTCTGATAATATCTGATTACAAGATTAGTTGTGGACACCTTTAGCACGAGTATTTAGGGATAATTAGAAATTAGTGTTAGGGAATGTGAATGGAAGACTCAGATTTGTTGGAAGGGCTTTGGGAAAATGCAATGCGTCTCCAAAGGAAACTGCACACAAGACACTATTGGAAACAATTTGGAGTTTTGTTCTAGTGTTTGGTGCCCTTGATAAGTAAGCATGACAATGGTGGATAATGATATGTCTGGAAAATTGGGAACTCTTGAGGAAATTGAATTTAATGAACAAATCAGAGTGATTCAGGAAGACTCAGAAGAATTCTGAGAAACTTTAGGGAAAACTTTCTTTCATTAATGGAAAGAAATGTACAGGTCCAATTTGTTGCAAATCACTCTGAGATTCTGCTTCAGAAACAGTTAGTTGTGAAGTTGTGTGAGGAAGGTTATTGAATTGTTACGTTTCTTGCTTGATCGTGCCTACCAGTGGTGTGCTCGCTGACCCATTACTGTTCAGTATTGTCCTTGGTTTCCCATCGTCAAGATTTGTTTCTCTTTGTACAATTGTGTTTGCAATGGAGTGTAAATATGCATGAGAATTTGTCACATAGCTGTGAATTCATCATTTGCAGAAAAGCAGTAGATCCAGATTTCAACACAATTGTTTTGTAGGTCAGCAATGAATTTTCAAGCTTCAGTTCCTTTTTGCTAAAAGTTAAATTCAAAGTAGTATTTTGCCCTGAAGTTCTCGCAGGCTTGTGTTTCGTGTTAACAATGGTCAAAGTGTGAAGAGCATCTAATTGGAAACTATGTGTCATTGCTATTAAAGTCTATTAATATTACATTCCGGTGACAGCAATTCAAAGTGTGTTCCTGTGAGAATCTCTCATGTACTTTAGGCTATCGCACAATGAAGCGACATGGTAAGAAATGCTGATAGGTGATGGTAACAGAGGAATTGCCGGGCTATAGCTTACCGAATTTATGTTAAAACTGTAAATTTGTCACTCAAAGACAAATGAAATAGGACAGAACTCGATACTATTGGTACTATGTACCATCCACCATCTACTGTACAGTAGCATGCTGAGTACATATGCAAATTAAGGTCAAGTGTAACCTAAAATTTAAAGTCTTCAACTTTAACTGGTGGTGCCCAAAATCTCCCTTCTTTTTGTATCAAAGCATTTGTATTGGGAGGGGGGGGGGGGGGAGTGTAAGTAAGCCGAATAGTAGCAAAGCTTGTTCCTCATTAGACAGAGAAGAGCAGAAGGAAAACTCAGTATATGTATGCAAGGAACTTCTTGATAACAAGCTAACAATTAACGAAACTTTCATGCACAGGATCACTAAAGGAGGTGACTGTTAACCCTAGGACACCTAAGGAGGGGGTTCGTTGAACCCACAATTTTTTTATCCCCCTTAGGCTTCCGTGCTATAGAAAATTTCCCTTAGTAGGATTTCGTATTTCTCATCTCTACAACAATGCAAGTTAGTTTCTTGTTGGTTGGTATTCTTGATATTCACAACAATCGGTTTGCTTTCAGAGGAAGTGATTGTTGAAGTCAGTCAGCTTTTATTAATCTTATAAACGTGCAGTGAGTTAGTGCAGTTCCCTACTGTTCACACCCAGACTTATAAATGACTAAAAGAATATGTGACTCGTCTTTAGAAAGAGTTCTGAATGAAATTTTAGATGAAGATTCTGACTCGGGGAGTGAAAGTGAATATGAGGATGGTGTTATGGAGTATGATTCAGATCTGGAAAGTGATGTGAATGTTAGAGAAGATGAAGATAACGCAGTTTCAGGCAGTGACCATCAGGATGTTATTGTGGCCAAGTCTGGAAGAAGATACGTAACCACACAGCCTAGAATTCCTCAGAGGTCTGTTGCTAATATAGTAATAGAGCAGGCAGGAGTAACTCCAGCTGGTGTTTGCCATTCACCTGGAGAAGCCTTGAAGTTACTTCTTACGCCTGACATCATGGATGTTATAGTAAAACATTCAAATGAAGAGGCAGTTAAGCGAAATGTTACTTTGACTAATGAGAGAGAATTATATGCCTTTGTAGGAATCCTGATACTTATGGGGGCAAATAAGGACAATTTGGTCAGTGTACTCGATCTTTGGTCAGACCTAATGGGTGGGCCAGTTTACAAGGGTATTATGGCAAGAGAACGTTTCAAGGAACTTATTGCAATCATAAGGTTTGATGACAAAAGTACCCACCAGCTAAGAAGGGAAGCAGACAAGTTCACAGCAATCCGTGATGTAAATGATAGGTTTCCACTACTGAATAAACCAGGGGTCCACCTCACCATTGCTTGTTTAGAGGGCACTGCCCCTTCAAAGTATTTATGAAGGATAAACTGGGCAAGTATGGCATCCTTATACGCATGATGTCCGATGCAGTTGACAGATTCATCTGTAATATGGAGCCCTATGCAGGTAATGTTCAGAATTTGTCGAAAGAAGTACGGGGTTCAGCAGCTGTCGTCAAACATCTGGTAGCACCTGTGAAAAACACTGGTCAAAATATTACTACAGACCGATACTACACATAGGTGGATTTGGTGGAAGAGTTATACCAAGACTACAAAGTTACTACAGTAGGAACTCTCCAGTCAAACAGGAAGCATATTCCAGACATAATGAAGAAAACACGTCAAATCGAGAGCTATATTCATCAATGTTCTTGTTCACAGACCCATCAACAGGTAGGCCTCCAGTAACTTTGGTGTCCTACATAGCAAAAACGAAACCAAGGAAAAACTTACTGATGTTGTCAACAATGCACCAAGACAAAGGCACTGTTGGAGGAGAGAAGAATAAAACCTTGATAAAAGCATTTTATAATTCCACTAAAGGTGGAATTGATACCATTGATCAAATGGCGCGTATGTACACCTGCAAGAGGGGAACAAAGAGAAGGCCTCTATCTGTATTTTACTCTCTCATCGACATTTGTGCTATCCATGCAACCACCATATTCATCCAGCAACATCCAAGATGGAATGAAAAGAAACACAACAAACGGAAACTTTATCTTCTGCAAGCTGGGATGGAACTAGTGATATTGCAGGTAGAAGAAAGAAGTGCCCAATTTTTTTGGGCTGAAAGGCATGTCTCTATGTTGAATTTTTACCTTGAGGTCAGACTGTCAGTACCAGAGATGTGGACTTTGAGCCCCATATAAATTCCATGTTAACTTCCTCCAAACGAATGGTGAGGAATACTGTTCCAAAAAGTTTTTTGTGCTACATGACAAGACTTGTCCACAAACTTGTGTACAAAAGAAGTAATGCAGGTCATTGGATGGAGTGCCTTGACTCAATGATCAAAACAGTCACAATCTGACATCAACTTAATTCCGAAGTTGAAGAAAAATTCTAGGTGAAAATTCCTTAGTAGGTGGTAACGGTGTTCAGGGCATGGTGATGGAGAAGATGGATTGCTTATTTGGACTTAGTAATTGCATGGACAACAACAGTGGTTGTGTAGAAAAATAACTAAAAGTATTTCCCAAACCTACTTAAAGTTAACATTACTTTTTTGTGTGTCTATAAATAACACATCATTTATTAGTACATGTCTATGATATTCAAAAGTGATAATGTTAACATTTTTGGAAATACTGTTTGTAAAATTCACAATCGGTATTGCTAGGCTTTGATTGTCATTGCAGTTCATGAACTTTGGAGGCTGTAAATTTTACTTCACACTAGGTTTTTCTCCACTTCATTGTAAGTTACCAGTCTTCGTTATTCAGGACTTAGACCTCTCATCTGTTTCTGTTACTGGAAGTAAATACTGAAAAAATTCTTTAATAGAATATGAATCTAATACTTCGAAGCAATACACTGTTGCTACTCGTTAACCAGAAATAATACTTTAGTTGTTGCCTTTTATTTTTTAATTGGTATTATTTATTCCTACTTGATTGTGTTCTCTGAGTGATGAAAACTGATGTAATCTTATATTGTAACGGAGTTGTTTATTCTTGCTCTTATTAGTTTACGATCACTTGCAGTTTCAAACTTGTTGAAGACTATTACAACCTATCCAATACTTCTAATGTCGGAAAAATACAGTTAGTTTCAGTTTTAGTTCGAGTTGCTCCTTGCCAAGTCCATATTTTACTTGTCTTGTAATGGAAGTACGTGTTATGGACAAACTTGTTGTTCTCGACAAGTTCTACTAATTTGTGGCCTCTTGTTATTTCAGTTACAATACCCGCAGAGTTATTCCCTAGTTTTCATTCTGTTTGTACAATGAATCTACCTTCATAGCCAAGATTATTAAAGCATATCTGTGTGGTGTTGCTTGGCATGGTGGTACACTAGTTTGAATTTGGTGACTGGAAATTTTCAGTGCCAGTATTTGGCTTATCAGGACATGAGAGGTGGTAGCGTAACATTCCTGATTAAAAGTCTTTGCTTCATTGTCTTAGGTTGAATTCCAAACCTTTCTGCAGTATCTCAGGAAGTGAGGACTTGGCCTGTGTTGACAATGATCTGTCCAGTGGATGGGAAAGTTACAGCAGTCACCTTAGTGCTACTCTAGAGGAATAGGCTATGTGCCAGCACTGAATTTCACCCTCTCCTTTCCCTCCATCCATAACAATACAAACCCAACACAGCACTGGGAAAGCACATAACACAATCATCCACAGACACAGATGCACACTTGATACATCATAATAGATCAGAGGAAGATAGTGGCAAATCTTCTCCACTAGGAGCTTGCCTAGAATGGTGATGCAGGTGTCCTGAGTCTGGTTCCCTACACTCACTCCCTCAGTATGGGAATACTTTGGCTTTGACATTGACATTGTAGTCCCTTATCATCTTGTAGTGCAATTTTTTTTTATTATTATCTGTAACTCTTTATAGACATTTTGCATTTCCTCCTCTGAATGTAAGCATGTGGGCCGATGAACGAATTCTGTGATTTATCTTGCTATTCTGTCAATATCTGTAATACTGTAATTAATTCCATTATTTAGAATAAAGGCCCGTTTGATTGTCTTTAAATGAAATGCATTGGAAGTATTTGCATTTCTAAGGTTCAAGTTCTTATTTGTTTACATAAAATTCATATAGAAAGCTACAGTCACAGTGGCGGGTGGGCATGCCCCATATCGTAAAGCCCTTGCTTTTGGATCCCTTAGTCCACTAGTTCCTGATATTCTTTTACATGGGTTGTATTACAGACCATCCAGATCTTGCATGGGCGTAACAATTCTATCACTGCCAATATGTGAACAGTGGTAACCCATACCATCTTCACAATAATCTCAGCCCATGTCTGTCTGCTTCTAAGTCTTAGATCCTAAGACCAACATAATCACTTCATAGTGTCATGATGAATCAGTAGGGCCCTCAGGTCACTAGTGTTGTATAACAGGCAATCTATCTGTGCATGACCTGTAAAACTTTCTAGTCTAGAGGGCTGTAGTCACTGAACATTTGCATTGGGCATTGGTATCTACTCTGCTTGCTCCCCTACATCTGACATCAAGCAGTGTTCAAAATATTTAAGTTCAAGTTATATTTCACTATTATTTTTGTTCTTGAATGATTTTAGTTGTGTGAGCAGCACTTATTATGGAACCTTTCCATTTCAGAACACTTTATCAAAAAATTATTTTATGAAGCATAGACGACTGTTGTGGGTCTACATTCTCTGCAACCAAGAAAAGTTAGCAGAAGTTTTATCACATGTTAATGAACATTTGCCAGATGTTTGAAAGTAATTTCCTGTAAGGAGGGTGAGTCTTCCTGGCCGCAAGTAACTAGTAAAATGTTTCAGTGCTGTGTGTTGATAGTGTAAAATATGTCAACCGTGATTAGGTGTCCAAGAAACATTTTTGTGTTTCAGTAATATAATTAAATCAATTTAATTGTCATTGTAGAAGTAACATTCTACATAAAAAAAATTACTCAAAGAAACGCAATAAATTGTAAGATGCTTTTATTCATGATGATTTATAAGAGTGTGGAAGTATTTTCTATAGAGCAAAGTTGATCTTGTAGAATTTACAATATATGCTCATCACCTTAAGTGTATGTTAATGTAATGGTGCCCCGATTTGAATATTTTGTAAAAAATGCTTTGTATGTTCTCACAGAATTTACTATTTTAGAGTAAATAAAATAATAAACATTTTATTTTTATGATTCATACTTCACTTATAATAAATTTTCCCTATCCCAGGTACGAAGAGTACAAAAAGTAAAATCTCACATATACTATAAAATGAGATTGAAAATATGTGTTGTGGTTCCCTTCAACTTACCTTTCTTCCTCTTGATAGAAGAAAAAATTCGTTCTTTCACACCTTATGATATTTTTATTTTCATAAAAAATATTTTTATTTACAAATGATTTATATTTTCAAGATGATGTGTTGATTTCATTCAAACATTTAGGAAACATTTCTTCCTTTGTAAAGAAAACATAAAAGATGTTTCCTGAACAACCCAAGCACTGTACAGTCGGGCACCATTTTGCAATTCAGAGTGGAGTGCCAGTAGCTCTTCCTCACAGAGCTGTGTACAGACGCAGACCAAAAATTTCATGAAGTAATGATAGTGCATCAGCTTACTAATTGAGATAATAACCTGTTGGCTTCTGTCTTGAGTTCAAACAAATGTTGGCCGAAGGACCTAAGACAGAAGTCGAGAGGCGATATGTCGACAAGTGGCCACAAAAGCCTCAACACTTTTGTAATTCGGATACTGTTGCGTGATACCAGTCCTGGAACTGGTTATTGCAGTTGTGTATGGTGGATAGGTTCATCCTGTAACTCTCTTTTTTTTCTGATGTATCATGACTGTATTTATTGGGTATATGAACTTGCAGAATAATAAATATTGTTCTAAAATTCCTTATTAGCTACATAAAGTGTCTGTGTGATGTGACAACAAGAGTGTGGTGTGCAGTTAATGCAAAATGCATTACTGTACAGATCTTTTTCCACCAAACCGTAACCTCTGGTAAGTGTGTGAATAATATACTGCATCCCCCCAGAGTAATAACGAGTAACCCACTGTCAGTGCTCCTATAACATTATCAAAAGGTATTAGTGATAGAAACTACTGACCCATCAGTCTGAAGTGCTAAATGGCACAATGATATTTTCATACTTCTATCCAAGGCCGCTCTCAATCTGTATAATTCAGGATCACTGCATTACTGGAATTATTTTGGGTTCTCAAGTGAAACACACTTCTTATAAAATGTTTACACTGCTCAGTGACAAGTAGTGCACTGTCTTCCCAGTGTTATATTAAGTGTCATTGTTCAATGTGAACAAATTAATATACATTGCTTCTTGCACATGACAGAAATACTGCAGTACTTTGTCGCACATTTGTTGTGCCTCTGACAGTTATAGTCATTTATATATCACATCATTCATAATTTCACCATCTCCTTCATTTCTGATTGTGATGTGGATAGGATTGTTGAAATCAATAGGAAAATTCTCTTTGGCTTTGGTTCCTGATGACATACTAGCATCTGCGGTACCTGCAAAACATCAAAACATTGTAAAGATATTTTTTTCCCCCTGTGGGACATACTTGCACAACACAATACAAATAAAATATATCACGTATATGGAAGGCTTGCATGAAATTGTTTAATAACTATGGGAATAATGCACATGTACCTGTAAGTTCAGGTACTGTTTGGACACTGAAAAATTGAAAAATAATTTTATCTATTTAAAAAAAAGAGGCGACAACATTGGAACTCTTGTTAAGAATGACAGCAAACATATTAGCATTGAAACAGAAAAAGATGGATGGTAAATTGCAGATGAAAAGGATGGTAAAACTAGATGTCATAGAGGAACAGTAGTGAAGCAAGGGTAATAATGTGAGGAAAAAAGAAAACTGTTTTTAGAGACATCTGTAAACATTTGTATTGCTTAAAAGATTATAAAGATTCAGGTGCATTGCCTTCATTCTTCGTGTAAGTTGCTGTTGAATTTTTTCCTTATAGTAATGCACAAAAAGTGCCACAAATACACATACAATTCTGATACTATCATATGCCAGTGAATTAAAGCTCTCGTGCAACAAGGGTATGTTGCCTGTTAGGAGTGAATAATGATGCATATTAGTGCTATCATATTAACTGGGTTCCTTGGTGTGGTTCATTGGTTCACTGCTTTATTTCCAGATGTATTAATCCTTAATCACCTTGTGAGTACTCCTCGCCCGACTACAGTCATGCGGTCCCATGGACCGCATTCAAGAGGTGGGAAAAATATGTAAAAACCACCATCTAGCACTACTTTTTGCATTTATTACTACACATTTATTCTTTAATCACACATAAATAGTAATAAATGTACAAAATATCATTTTGATGCTGTGAGAAAGACGTATTCATATTGTACTCGAAATTCTCATTGAAATTTACAGTGATGGACACAAATTGAAATATTTAAGTGTAGTTCCTTACTTGAAACTTGATTGTTGCAGGTTAATGTTGAACAGGTAATGTTAAAATTAGAGAATATTCTTGACAATAAAATACACAGAAAAGATCTGCATTACTGAAAGTAGCCACGTTTCGTGTCACTTGCGGCACACGTTACTTGAGCATTCCAAACAAATTGGGACCTTACAGTTGCACTAAAAGTGGCTTGTGTTCCTCTTCTTTTTTGGTGGACGTATGTGACATGTCTTCTTTCCATCCCAAGGTAGTTTGTCCTCATTTTCCAAGTCTTCATGGAGATGTACCTCAGCTCCTAGAACTCGACTGATAGAAAATCTCAATTCTCATAGGAAGTGTTTTTTCATTATTCTTTCGTGTAATGAAGGTTCGATCAGTTCTTTTGCCAGAGCTTCCATGAAGTTCATCCTGACTGATGAACAATATATGCATTGATAACATCCGTATCAAGAATACTGAAAAACACAGCCATGAGCTAGTGTTGTGTACAGTGGCTTGAACAACATTTAGCACTCTTTTCATCTGCAGTATGAACACCACCCTTTGCATTATTATAGTGGGCTATAATTACAGGTTTTTCACTTTCTACATCTTCATTGGCGATATAAGAATTACTGCTCTTCCTTTCTTAGGCACATGGTAAATCAGCAGGATGTGTTTGGTAAATGCACTCAGTGTTGTTCCAACTTCACGTCCATAGGAAGGCAAGAAAGATCCTGGAATTCCCTTTCAGTTCACTCGCATTGTTTCCACTATGGTCAAACCATTTTTCGCAGCATATCTGCAGGTTCAATTGACAAATACCAGTTGGCAATGGTAGTGTTTCGGTTACTGTGTGCAATTGGCTTGCCCATTCTGAAGAGAGCCTGAGTGGGAATGGCGTATTTCTTTTCTGGGGAAAGCCCTGCTCTGTCAGTATCTTTTCCACAGTAGAGATGGGTGTTGAAGACATAATTACTCCTGGAATCAGCGAGTCATTGAAGCTTCAGGCCATACTTTGTCGGTTTGGATGGAGTAATGGCACAATATATTTTGAACTCACAGCTTCCTCTAAAGCTGATTGGCATTTCATCATCTGTAGCATTAGCGCTAAGAGTATAGGATCGCTGTGAATTTTCTTTGAATTTATGTAGAATGTTTGTTGTAGCAGCTACTGGGTCAGAAACCTCAGGTAACTCCCTATCATCAGGGTTGTCAAATCCCAGGCGGTTGAGAATTACTGCAAATCTTGCTGGTGACATAGTATATTGAAAATATCATGGCCAATCCCATCAGTGCAGAAGCGAGGCCATATATCTGTGTTATTCGATTTGAATACAGCATTATAGATTAGAAGGCCGATAAAACTCTTCATCATTTCACACATTGTACAAGGTCTGACTTCTGTTCTTTCCATGATTATTTCACCCCCCCCCCCCCCCCCCCCAAAAAAAAAAAAAAAAAAAAAACACTTTTTTTTTCTTTTTTTAAAATATAGCTCCAAGTGGTGAGTGGTTCAACCTGTGATTGGCTTCTGAGGTTGTGTCTAGCATGTTCCTCACCTTCTTCATTTTCTGGTCCTTCTTCAGCCTTTTCCTCGCCATTTTCACTGGATCTCAAATCGTGAATCACCATCCTCCACGTCAGAAAAATCGAAGCCAGATATGTTGCTCCTCACTTCATTGATAATTCGTGAAAACTTTTCTTCAAAATATGGATCATCTGTTCTCACGTACAATGGAACAAGATTACCTGATATAATTCCAGAGTTATTGTCATCAACAGACAGGGGGAAGGAAAAAAAAGAAAAAGAACAAGAAAAATATTCCGTCTGTCACTGACTAACACTTAACACAGTCATGTGGTCCCTATATGTGGAGACGCCATTTCAACAAAATGAAAGCAAATGGAACACTTCCTACAATGACTACCGTGACAACAAGCAGTAGACAGAATATGGAAGGTAGTGAGCAGCCAGCCCACCTCTCAAAGATCAATAGCATTCCAAGAAACAGGGATGTGAAAAACAGTGTAGTCCCAGGGACCATACGACTGTCGTGAAGGGTTAAGAAGAAATTTCGCACTTGTCAGCTCTCCTAACAGCATTTGAAAATACATATATCATTTATTTGTGAATATTTAGAATAAAACTGCTACATGTTTACTGTAAATGCATTAGACTGATGTCATCTGTTAATTTACTTTGGAATACTTCTTGTATTGTACAGTGAATTAGTTGTTTGATATCAATATTGCCATGTTTCATGTCAACGTTTCACCAAGATATGTTTCATCCCTCCTTCCATGTGCATAGCAGCAGAACATCAGGAAAGCACTTGAAACCTGATTATTTTTTGTATTGTAACACATGGCCAGTGGTCATGGGAGGAAGAAAACTAATAGTAATTAATTGCCGCATTAACAAAAATTACTTGCTTCCCTCACATGTTTGTATAATCGTCTTTTGACTTTAGTTTCTTTTTTCCTTTCCTCACACATTCTTTTTCAGAGCTTGCTTCCTCTCCATTTTATTTACGTTCTGAATTGCCCTTCTATGTTGTCAGTGTCTTTTTGTTCAGGTATCTTCTTTTTCTGCTTTTTATCTACAGTTGTTTTCTCACTTAATTTTCGCTCTCATTTTTCAAACTGGCAGCCTACTGCCATTGCTCTTGAATTTGAATCTTGATTTGTAGTCCACTATTACTTCTGATTTCACTTCTATGCTGTTCTAAACTATGAGAGGTTTGGGTAACGATATAATGATGGGAATGAAGGTATGAACATACCAAAAAATTGGAATGAGAATTCAACAGTCAGGTAAACAAGAATGAGCTTTAGGACAGTGTCGTCTTTCTGGGGTATTTCAAACACACACGCACACGCACACACACACACACACACACACACACACACACACACACTTACACTTAAACAAAGCTAATGTGAGGGTAGGCCTATGTGAAATGGATCCAGAAAGTGATTTTAGAATTGTAACTTCTGATAACCACCTGGTGCAAGATGCTAGCAAGGTCAATTTACAGTCTAACGTTGCACAAGATCTTATGCAAAAATTAACCCAAAGTGAACGATCCGCCACAAAGTGTATGAGTAATCCTCCAGTGAACATAATTTCTCAAGCACCAATGTATGTGCAGGACAAAAACGAAAGAAATTCCAGAATGATACATAGCAAGAAAATCTCGAGAAAAATGAAAGTACTAATATTAAGTGGCAGTCGTGGAAGATACTGTGCTCAAATACTGCAAGACAAACGAGGACCATCATACCAGGTAAAAAGCATAGTAAAACCTCGCACTCCACTTAAAGAGGTGGTAAAAAAACGCAGAAAATTTGACAAGAAGCTTCAGTATACGTGATACCTTGATTGTAATGGGGGTTTATAATGACACAGGCAAACCTCTTGATCTAATGATGAAATATGTGGTAGAACCATTGGAACCAATACTCGCCCTAATCACAAAATGAATATCATTATCCATCCTATACCCAGGAGATATGATGCTCATAATTTAAATAGTAAAATTAATACTGCAAAAATCCACCTGATACAAGCACTGAATTTAGCAAAACATGTATATATAAAAATTGCTGTGAACTTTGAAATAGAGAGACTAGCCAGAAACCACTTATCCACCTAAACAAATGTGGCAAGATTATCTGCAATAGACTGGCCTTCCTGCAACTATGGGAGACAATAAGAAACCAAAAGTCAGAAACCATAAACAGATGCTTATAAGCAATTGGATCAAGACAAACAAGATGGGAAATAAAAAGAGTAATAGTGGCCATTCTGTGCAAACTACACTAGACAAATGGGTCACGGAGTCACAGATACGAAACACAAACCCCCTGACCCCTCAAAAAGGTCAGGAACCTGAAAGGATCAATAATGTGATGTTTAACATTATCGAGGAGACAGCCCTCCAAAACGCCAATGTGATGACTCAGCAGTGTGATGTGCATGTGGATAGTTTTCAGGACCACTTGGAAGATGAGTCGGCTGCCAAGGATGACCAACAGAACCAGCACAACTGCTTGGAAGTCAACATATCTGGAATACAGCACAATTTAAACTAAAGGTCAGTGTCACAGTAAATATGACTTCAAGCCCCCTGGGTAAACCCCACTCAGACCTGAAAATCTGTAATCACAATGTCCAATCCTTGAGCAACAAAACTGATGACTTAAGCATTTTGCTGACCAGTTAACTCAGTGATATCTCAGTAATATGCCTAGCGGAGCTCTGCCTCGGCACTGATGTAGTTAAGTTAATCTCACCACCAGATTTCAAATTGTACGAACACTACTCCAGATCAAATGATGGACATGGTGGGGTTGCCATCTTCATAAAACAACACATTGAATATAGCCCACTTCCTACCCTAAAGGAAATAGGAACAGACAAGACCTTTGAATGTGCAGCCATAAAGCTTACAGATCTAAGTCTAATTGTAGCTACAATTTACTGTCCCCTCTCTAGTAGTATTAATGATTTTCTGTTACAAATGGACTTGTTTCTGTCCAAAATAAGTCAGTGGAAACAGGATGGGATTATATGTGGTGACTTTAATATAGACTTTCTCACCCACAACAGAAACAAGGAGACGTTGATTAACATTGCAAAAACTTATAATCTGCATGGCCTTGTAAATGAGCCCACTAGAATAACACCAACATCCAAGACAGCTCTAGGTCAAATTTTTGCAAATAGAAATAAACTTAACCCAACACTAGAAGTATACAATGCAGGATTCAGCGACCACTGAGCTGTCATTCTAAAGGTCGATGTTAGCAAAGATACCTCAAACAGAGTTCCACCTAAAACTTAACGAAGGTTTTTCACTCGAGATAACTTGAAAAAGCTAAATGCCCTCCTCAGTAAAGATAAGTGGACAGAGATGTACGCAGCCAATGACGTCAACATGAAATTCAACATATTTCTTGACAAAATGAACTTTTTCAACAATTTCTTTACAAGCAAAGCTGAAAAACTGGTCAAAAATAATCCTAACACAAACTACCGACCAGCAAACCAAAAATATCACACAGGTGCAGAGTCAATTTTCATTACCAAAGTCACTGAAAATGATGTTGCAAAAGCCCTCTGAGAGTTAAAAAAATTCATATTCAGCTGGAATTGATGGTATCCCAGCAGCTGTAGTCAAATTGTGTACACACAATTGCTGAACCATTAACTCACCTTTGTGACTGTTCTTTCCAGGCAGGTACTTTCCCTGAAGCTCTGAAACTTTCTAAAGTAATTCCTGTGTTCAAAAAAGGTGATGATAAAGATATGAATAACTACAGGCCTATCTCAATCTCATCCTGCTTTTCTAAAGTTTTTGAAAAAATAATGTACAAAAACTGATGGACTTCATTTGGGGGGGGGGGAATTGCTAAGTTTAGAACAACATGGGTTCAGAAGCAACCAATCTACTGAAAATGCAGTATATGATTGCATAAATAATCTGTTAGATCTAAGCAACCCATATCAGGCATATTTCTGGATCTGTCAAGGGCTTTTGACACTGTTGACCACAAAATATTGCTGGAAAAAATAGAACACTATGGTATCAGAGGAATTGCAAACAACTGGATTGCTTCATGCCTAACCAGTCAGATGCAGAGTGTCAGCAATAACCGAAATCCTATCAAGTAATAAAACTGTAAAGCAAGGTGTACCATAGGCTCAGTATTGGGACCTCTACTTTTCCTCCTGTATATTAATGACTTGAGCCTGAATGTGGATGCACACAAAACAATAACATTTGCTGATGACACAACTGTACTCCTCAAAGGGGAGAATACAGAGGCTGTGCAAAAAACTGTGAACTTGGCCACTGAACAACTCAGCAACTGGGCTAAAATCAACAGATTAACTATCAACACCAAAAAGACAGCTTCCATGAATTTTCACAACACAAAATGCAAATTCCTCTCAGCCACTTGTCACTGTAAATAACCAGCCAATGGATACTTGACACTGTTTTCAAATTCCTTAGTCTGGGATTCAACATAACCTGAAATGGAATACACATACAGGATAGGTAAATGCCAGAATTAGTACTGGCTGTTATGCATTGAGTGTACTGAAATCATGTGCCAGCCTGAAAACATTAACCAGCACATACTGTGCTTACATACAAGCCCACCTAAAACATGGTGTGATATTCTGGGGAAATTCTCCAACTGCCCTGAGCACATTCAAAATACAGAAGAGAGCAATGAGGATTATTGCTGGGAGCAAACCCAGAGACTCCTGCAAACCCATCTTCAGAAAGTTGGAAATCCTTACTCTGCCTTGCCAATACATTCTCAAGACTCTAAAATTTTTCAGAAACCACATAGTGCCAACTGACTCTAGAGTCGTAAAAAATAATGAATTACGTAAACACACTAGGAAAAACTCAAATCTGCATGTTTTATGTACAAATAGTCAACTGTGTAAAAAAGGAGCTTTCCACATGGGCCTCCAACTGTTCAACAATTTTTCCACTAGTATTAAGTCCATTGAAAAAAATATAAAATTTAGCGAAGCCATGAAGTCATATTTGTTGTGTCACTGTTTTTACTCTATAAATGAATACTTAGAACAGTAATCTTGCTGTTTGTGTTAAATTCAAAACATTGAGCAATTGGAGTGAAGTAAACTTAACCAATCTTTGCAATATAATCATTAGGATACTATATGTTAATATATTTTAACAATGTTAACTGATATTTTCCGACATCTGCGACACACTGTGTTCCATCAGATCACATGGAATAAATAAATAAATAAACATTATTAAGCTCACCAGAGAAATTCAGTGTTGATATAATTTGCTTCAGTGTAGCATGATCTAGAATACGTTTTACTTTAAATGAATTTTGTGTTGAAGAACGTTTTGACCGACTCAGCAGTGGCAGTGTGTATTCAAATTCTGGTAAAGGAATGTCATCAGGTCCAAAATCCTGAAAATAAATTCACATTTCAATAAGTGTAAACTATTACCTCATGGAAACATAACATGCATTTAGAATTTAAAAAATCAATACATAAATTTAAAATGATTATCATAGTTCTATGCATGTGCACAGTAAAGATTACTAACTTAAGAAATATTTTCTATTTGTGTGATGCTTAAACAAAAATAGTTTACTGATTACAACTATAGCTTAAATATAAGCTCATCTTAAGACCACTGTGAACTAATAACACAAAGTACTACTACAGACACTAACATCAAAAAATGTAACACTGTCAGTCTTTTTTTAGTTGAGACTCCTCAAGAGGAAAGAATGTAAAATTAAGTGAAGGATTTTGTTACTTGCAATTACTTAGCTAGGATGTTCCATAGCAGATAGCGGGGTATGTGAAAAGGCAACAGATGATTGGACAGAAACCATTTGGGAATGGAGTATGCAAATGGTTGGAAGTCACTTGGATGTAAAAAGGTAAATAGAATCACATGTATTTAGTAGGTTTTTCCAGAGATAGTTAAATCCACCAGAAATGAGTAATCAAACAATGGAAAATCCAGGATGGAATGTAACAATATTATGAAAATGAAAGTTGCCACTTACCATATAGTGGAGATGCTGAGTCGCATGTAGGCACAACAAAAAGACTGTCACAATAAAAGCTTTTGGCCAACAAGGCCTTTGTCAGAATAAAACACACACACGACACGCAAACGCGAACACAATGTGTGTGTGTCTCCATAAATAAGTATTCGACAAAGGCCTTGTTGGCCTAAAGCCTATATTGTGACAGTCTTTTTGTTGTGCGTATCTGCAACTCAGAAAGGAGTGAGTAGTACAAGATGAAAAGTTTGCACTACAAATTGCCTCAAATGCACCTCTAATTGCCCTTGAAACTGTTTGTACCTAACTCCTGCCTTTTCTGAATTTGTAACTACATAAATAGGATGATGCCTTTATAAGAAATGGAATATGATTCTACCTCCTGCCACATCTCAAAATCTGAAAATAAATGAAGTGGACAAGTATAACACACAGTTAAAAGAAAATGAACCGTAACAGTAACAAAAAACCAGAATGGGAAAATGAATCTCTAGTTATAGGCGATTCCTTGCTCAAAAATGTGGTAGTGCCCTATTCCACCATAGGCATTCGGCTAGGAATTACGGCACACCATGTGAACAAACAGTTCAACAACATATTACTTTCAGCAGACTATCGTAGCAAGAATTACAAAGGAATCTTAATATACGTAGGCAGGCATTCTATTAGAAGCAGCATTGAAGAGGACATTGTTAGTGAAACAAAAAACTTTATAATATTTGCAAGTAGTCTGTGCTGAACATCTAGAATGGTAATGAGTGGCATTGTCTGCAGAAGATCCATCAGGATCAGTATACATGTGTATTATTAACCGTGATGTAAACAAAAACTATTGCAATTTTAAAAGCTGTGTTTATGAATCTGAATAAGTTCTTACACAATAAATAATTGGGTGAAGACAGTTTATGTTTAAACAGGTTAGGATCCAAGATGCTTACTAAAGTGTTCGCTGACATGTGTATAATTCTAAATAGGGGAAACTTATACGGAAGGGTGGGGCATGATACAGTGTTTAGCAATGGAAACAGTTAGATTAAAAAGCCCCCCAGTAAGAAGTATGCTCAAAACCATAAATAGGAAAGGAAGTATCTACATTATGCACTGGAATATTGATGATCTAAGTGCTGACTTTTCAAACAAAAGTTGTAAAGTTGATGAATTAAAAGTTTTTTTTCTGAAAGTAAAAGTATCAAAGGATTTTTTTCCCCATTGACTTACAGATGATGATATTAAAATAGTTAATAAAATTGAATGTTTCGAAATAGCTAACAGCTTTCATTGTGTTGAGGCTTCATTCTGATTTAAAAAATGAAATAAGAAATGATTTTAATTATCTGAATAAAGAGCATATTTTTGAAAACCACTATGTTGAGGTAAGGGACATAAATGTCATAGTAGTTTCTATTTACAAGATACCAGAGAATGCAACAATTGAAACTTTTCTGGTCAAAATTCAGTGCCTGCTCAAAAGTCTCATTAAAGAAAGAGGAAAAAAGATTGTAATAGTAGCTGATTTCAATGTTAACATTATAGTGGGTAGCAATGATATGTCCTAATTAGTTGACAGGATAAAAAAAAAACTTTGGCGTCAAAGTAAACTTCCCAGAAAGCTCAAGTGTAAATGTACAGCCGATAACCTGTATTGATAATGCTTCAAGATGTTTATATAAATTTTGCTTAGGTTTAGGGAACACTAACCACTCTACATTATTCACAAAACTCAAAGGAGTTTAACATAGAAATTTCATGCAGCAATGTCATACAAAAAGGACCACCATGGAAAAAAAAATCGGATAGATTTAGTAATCAGTTGAGAGAGATTGAACAGACTTTTGACAGCTATATCTCAAATAGTAATAACTGTGAAAAATTTTTAAGTAGCGTTCTTGAAATATTCAATGAAACCTTTCCACTTAGAATTATGTGCAACATATTGAATATTACATGTAAATGGATTCCGAAAGTATAAGAATTTCTTGTGCCAGAGAAAGGCAACTCTGTAGCGAACTGGGATGTAACTGAAATAGGTATTTTATTGAGTATGTCAGATGTTATTAAACTATATTTAGAACAGTTATGGAGGCAGCCAAACAAATGGCAAACATTAAGTTCATTCTACAACATAAAACTGAGAAGAAAGTGTTTTGGTCTGTTGTCAAATGATTGTTAGTCATTATTGTTAGTAGTAATGAAATAGCTAGGATCAAACTAGATTATAAATTTATTGCAAACCCAGTTCAAATATCTGTGTGCTTAAATGGATTTTTCCATAAATATACGGAAGATAGATGGAGCAGAGTATCAGAGTAAAGTTAATCCCATTTGGGTATCACCAAAAAGCTGAGTATTTCAGATTCTAAAAAAGTTTCAATAAAAAACCATGAAACATGTTATACTATCATTAAAAGACAAAAACTCAGCTGAGTGGGAACAGTTACCAACTAAAGTGACCATAATAGCACCTCCCTTAACTCAAATAAGTAACTAATCTGTTTGACCGGGCTACTTGAAGTATGCAGAAGTTAGACCTCTGTTCAAGAAAGGATTAAACTGTCGTTCTATTTGGCCAGTTCCATCAAAAGTGTTGGAGAAAGTACCTGCAATCCACAATCAAAATTTTATTGTAAAAAGTGAAAAGTGACGTTATTCTAAGTAACTACAATAAATTCCATCAAGGGGGGGGGGGGGGGGGGTAATAAATAACCACCCCACACACACACACACACACATACACGACTATTACCAATGGCAACTTTGATCAGAATTTCGGTCGAAAGTGCCAATGGTAGCAGTCGTGTGGAAGAGGTGTGTGTGTGTGTGTGTGTGTGTGTGTGTGTGTGTGTGTGTGTGTGTGTGTGTGTGTGTGTGTGTGTGTTTTCTTTGCTGAAGAAGGCTTTGGCAAAAGGTAATCTTTCCATTGTGCCTGCCTCCAGCTCAATGGGTTATCTGTACAGTGAGTAGCAATATGTCCATTTCCTGATATTACGACCTGGAGTTTCCGTTGTTTGATTTTATCTACAGATTAGATGCAGTGACTTAAATTATACCTGCAGTATAGAAAAAGGGTAACTGTCCTGTTAAGTCAGTAAATTATTATTCTAAATGGAGTACAGTCTCACAAAGTGTGCCTCAAGTGCCATTTTAGGACCAATCCTATTCTTATTCTACGTAAATATATATTCCCCATCAGTTCTGTTTGTAGTTCAGTTTTAATTGAAACTGCTGAGGGGGGAGGGGGGGGGGGAATTCGAATGCTACTGTGCCTTCGCTTGGCCTTCGAAAACTTAAATAGGTGGAAACTGTATATAGAAAGAACCCATATGATATAATTCAAAACCAAACATCCAAATTGAATGTAGCTTAAAATAAAGCAGAAAAATCAATGTATGGAAGAAGTTGTAGTAATGAAATTCCTTGGACTAAATGTGAACAAGAATTTAAGCTGGAATATGTATATTGACTTAGTATCAAATAAATGTAGTAATTTTGTATTTGCAGTTCAAATACTAGCAAGGGCTACTGATGTGAGTACACAAACAACAGCGTATCAGTTATTTTGAATGTGTCATTAGGTATGGTACAGTATCTACACAATGGTGGAAAAACTGGTAGAAGCAGACCTTGGAGAAGATCAATTTGGATTCTGGAGAAATGTAGGAACACACAAGGCAATAGTGACCTACAACTTATACTAGGAGATAGGTTAAGGAAAGACAAACCTACATTTGTAGCATTTGTAGACTTAGAGAAAGCTTTTGACAATGTTGACTGGAATACTCTCTTTCAAATTCTGAAGGTAACCAGGGGTAAAATACAGGGAGCAAAAGGCTCTTTACAATTTTTACAGAAACCTGACAGCAGTTATAAGAGTCGAGGGGCACGAAAGGGAAACAATGGTTGAGAAGGTAGTGAGGCAGGGTTGTAGCCTATCCCGATGTTATTCGATCTATACTATGAACAAGCAGTAAAGGAATCAAAAGAAAAATTTGGAATAGAAATTAAAGTTCAGGGAGAAGAAATAAAAACTTTGAGGTTTGCAGATGACATTGTAATTCCGTTAGAGACAGCAGAGGACTTGGAAGAGTAGTTGAACGGAATGGACAGTGGTTTGAAAGGAGGATATAAGATGAACTTCAACAAAAGCAAAACAAGTATATTAGAATGTAGTCGAATTAAAACAGGTGATGCTGAGGGAATCAGATTAGAAACGAGACACTTAAAGTAATAGCTGAGTTTTGCCTTTTGGGTAGCAAAATAACTTATGTTGGCCGAAGTAGAGAGGGTATAAAATGTAGAATGGAATTGGCAAGAAAAGCATTTCTAAAGAAAAGAAATTTGTTAACATCGATTATGGATTTTAAGTGTTAGGAAGTCTTTTCTGAAGGTGTTTGTCTGGAGTGTAGCCACGTGTGGAAATGAACAATGGGCAATAAACAATTTTGATAAAAAGAAAAGAAACTTTTGAAATGTTATGCTACAGAAGAATGCTGAAAATTAGATGGGTTGATCAAATAACTAATGTGGAGATACTTGATAGAATTTGTGGGACAAGGAATTTGCTGCACAATGTGTCCAAAAGAAGGGATTGTTTGGCAGGACATATTCTGAGACATCAAGAGATTACCAGTTTAGCATTCCAGGGAAGTGTGGGTGGTAAAAATAGTAGATGGGAACAAAGAGATGAATTCAGCAATCAGATGCAGAAAGATGTAGATTGCTGCAGCTATTCGGAGAAGCAGCACCTTGCACAATAGAGATTAGCATGGAGAGCCGCATCAAACCAGTCTTCTGGCTGAAGACAACAACAACAACATGGTATAGTTTTGTGGGAAAGTTCAAATATGATGTCTCAAATACTGAAGCTGCAGAAGAAAACTGTCAGATATGTGTTATCTCACAGCAAAAAGAATCTTGCCTCCCATTATGTCTGAAACTGCAAATCCCAACTGTTCTCTTCCTGTATATTTACTGCATTATAATCTTGTTACACAGCAAACAAAAATTATTTGAGCAGAATGATTTTAGCCTTACGTACATCAGAAACAAAGATAATTTTAAGCTGCCCACACACCAACTGAAATTATATACACAGGCTCCACAATATATGGGAATGAAAATAAATAATAAATTAATAAGGAAGAACATTCTTAATATTAAGAAAGATACTTTAAAAATAAGTCTGCAGCAGATTCTATGAGCAGAAATGCTATTATTTGATAGAATAATTCACCAAGGATGAAATGATTATTTGAGGTAGGGGTAACTTTATACTGGGGTTCAAATGGGAGAGCAATGTGTAAAATATGACTTTAAGCAAGTCAAGGTAACTTAGCCTCTCCTGCTCAGATCCATCTCTCACCTCCAAGATGGTGAACCCCTGGAAGCAAAGCAACCCTCCGGAGGATTGGGTGCCCAACTCCAGTGGAGAACAGGGTCTGGGCGGATGAGAAAAGGAAAAATGTCCTCTGAAGAATAGGATGTTGTGCTGTGGGCTAATAACAAATACCCGGGAAAAAAGTCTTATGAAAGCTGAAAGAAATGTAATCAGCCAGACCTTAAGGCAAAGATATGGCAACGTGACAAAGAATACAAGAACTGGATCCTGGCATGTACAGGTGTTATGTATAGAATTGGAGTCCTTGGAAGCCTAATTGGAATAGTGAAGACCTATGTGGTGGATGTCATGGCCTTGCAAGAGATGAGACAGACTGGACAGGGTATATTCCAGAAACAGAAGTGTACTACAGTAGCGACAACGGGAAACACACATTGGTGTGACAGTTACAGTTCAATCAAATCATTGAGAAACTAGTGATAGAGTGTGGAGCAATAAGTCCAAGAATATGTTATAATTCCTTAACTACAGTTTCTTAAATGCACATGCCCTTGCTGACTAGAAGGATACTTTCTATGAGGACTTGGACCCAGCTTATCGACAGTGTCTTAAAAAAAACAGCATAAAGATGGTGATAGTATGTATGAATGTTAAGATAGGGCAAGAGTGGGTATTCTCCCCAGTCGTTGGTAAATACAACCTCCAGAAAGAGTAAGAACGGTGGACTCCACCTGATGAATTCTGCAGCATCCTTAAAATGACAGATTCAAGCACATGGTTCCGGCAGGAGAATATTCTTAAAATGGCTTGGGTGTCAGGAGATGACAATACCAGGAACTAAATTGATCATATATTAATAGATACCAGACATATCTCTAATGCATTGAACTACTGTAGATCTGGAGGTGCTAATATGGACTCCAATCATTACCTCTTCATAGCAAAAATAAGAGGGAGAATTTCAGTTGCACAAAGTTAAAGAAGAAATGCAAAATAAGTACATCATCTCATAATTTAAGGACCTAAGGAAAGCTTAACACTTAGCTGTTAATTTGGAAAATAGATTGTGACAGGAATCCTCCAGAACTGTATGCATAATATAAACATCACTGGAATAAAGCCAGAAATGAAATACAGACTGCTACAAAGGAAGTGATTGGTCGTATTTGAAGTGTGGATGCATAATCTATGGGTTACTAATGAAGCAGGAGTGTGGCATAGGTGATATAATTTTGAACTTCACAGATTATATTAAGATCTCAAAATAATAACATTCATTAAAATAAACGACCTGAAATGGGTCAACCATGTCTTTTGCATGGAACCCAATAAAAAATTGTGCTGCCAGTGGGATGAACAAGCAAGGGAAGATCAAGACTTCGGCACTTGGATGACATATAAGCAAATCTAAAAATTACTGGTGTCGGAGGATGACAATGCTGGGCAGGAATGAATGGAACAATGTCCTAGAGCAAGCCGAGGCCCATCATGGACTTTAGAGCCTGAAAGAAGTAGGTAACTTAGTATTATACTAGTTTATTTATTTTTTTAATATATACAACAGAATTAATTATTGACATCCTGGTATTAGTTTCAGTTGTTTTACATTTAAGATGTTGTAATACAATTTTTTGACCTGTCTCCTGTAACTTAACGCTCCAAGTTGATTGTTGCAAAGAGAGGAATTGTACAGAGGGAGAGGATTCTGTTCTTCTTGTGCCATGGTGATCTTTACAGAGCGTGTACGACTGTTTGAGAGTAGACACAGTGTATCCTCAGATGTTCATGTAATACATCTCCACAGTTTAACCAAAAAAATGTGTACACCCTCTATTTACTTTTGCCCATAACTCACTAGAAAATCATGAGAATCTAATTGTCATAAACTTTGGTTCCCTTTTCAGTTAAAATGTCAAAGGCACCCAATTCATAGGCACGATACAGTGTGTATTATTAGTTAGTTTGGAAACAAGGGAAATTGGCATCACTGTGAGATGAGGCCTAACACTTGCAGATTTGTGTGTGTATAACTGTTGTCCTTATGTCAGCATTTTTATTGTATTTTCTGCTATTGGTGTGGATGATGATATGAACAGTTCAGCTAAATGTGAACATCAAATGTTATCATTCTTGGAGATCTATCTCCACATACACTGAGGTGACAAAAGTCATGGGGTACCCATTAATATCATGTCAGACCTTCTGCGGGTGTAGTGCAGCAACTTGATGTGGCATGGCCTCAAAAAGTCTTTGAAAGCCCTTGCAGATATATTGAGCCATACTGCCATCCATAGTTGCGATAGTATTGCTGGTGCAGGTTTTTGTGTGTGAACTGACGTCTCAATTATGTCCCATAAATGTTTGGTGGTATTCATGCTGGCCAATCTGGGTGGCCAAATCATTTGCTTGAATTGTCCAGAATGTTCTGCAAACCAACTGCAAACAATTGTGGCCTGCTGACCTGATGCGTTGTCATCCATAAAACATACATCGTCATTTGGGAGCATGGAGTCCATGAGTGGCTGCAGAAATAACCATTTCCAGCCAATGATCAGTTCAGTTCGACCAGAGGAGCCAGTCCATTCCATTTAAACACAGCCCACACCATTATGGAGCCACCACCAGCTTGTACAGTGCCTTGTGGATAACTTGGGTCCATGGCTTTTTTGGGTCGGTGCCACATGCGAACCCTACATTAAGCTCTTACCAGCTGAAATCGGGAATCATCTGACCAGGCCACAGTTTTCCAGTCATCTAGGATTCACATGATATGGTCATGAGCCTAGGACAGACTCTACAAGTGATGCCTTGCTATTATCAAAGGCGCTTGCATTAGTCGTCTGCTGCCATAGCCCATTAAAATCAAATTTCACCTCACTGTCCTAATGGATATCTTCATCATATGTCCCACATTGATTTCTGCAGTTATTTCATGCAGTGTCACTTGTCTGTTAGCTCTGGCAACTATAAGGAAACGCCACTGCTCTTGGTCATTAAATGAAGACTGTCAGTCACTGTATTGCCCGTGGCAAGAGGTAATGTCTGAAATTTTATATTCTCAGCAAACTCTTCACACTGCAGATCTCGGAATACTGAATTTCCTAACAAGTTCCGAAATGGAAAATCCCATGCATCTAGCTGTCTACCATTCTGCATTCAAAGTATGTTAATTCCTGTTGTGCAGCCATAATCACATCAGAAACCTTTTCATGTGAATCATTTGAGTACAGTTGACAGCTCCACCAATGCACTGCCCTTTTATTCCTTGTGTACAAGACACTACCACCGTCTGTTTATATACATATCATTATCCCATCACTTTTGTCACCTCAGTGTATATGAGAGAAAATCAATGGTATAAATGCATTTAACAGGATTAGTAGTGGTGGATGAGGGTCAGTACTGTCTAGAATAAGGTTAACAATTACCAAAAGCTGATTATTCAGTTTACACAACAGCTGAAGTTGAAATGCAGATGTAGTCTTGTGATTTTTTTCACTGAATTTGTTTCTGGCCATTTGCAACTGTATCAAAATAGAGGAAAAAAACGTATGAAGTACACTGATTCTCCGCTGAAAGATGAACTGACAACTAAAGCAGTATTCACATAAGGAGAAAAGAATTGTACCATACAGTGAATACAAAACATCTGCAAATTAATTCTGACTCTTGAAACTGTACTGCTGCCAAGGCAAAATACGCATTATTTTGTCAGAGACTAAGCCTGTGGGTTAGATGCTATGAAAAATATTTGTTTATGCCGGTAGAATGTGTGTTGACCTTCCTGCCACCCATAATATGTGTAAAAGAAAGCCTGTGGCTATAGCTAGAGTTGAGTGAAATATGTTTGGCTGTCAAGAGAGCAATGTGTGAAGATTGCGATGACTACCATAGCAAAATTCTGCCGATAGACCGTCCATAAAACCCAAATAAAATTTACTCATTTGCAAAGGCTATTAGTGGCACTGAAGTTAGTGTCCAGTCACACAAAGGTAAGACAGAAACTGAAATTGAAGATTGGAAAGCAAAAGCAGAAATGATTAACTTCACTTTCAAATGTTCCTTTACAAAGAAAAACTGAAAAGTATTGTCTCAGTTAAATCTCGTACCACTGACAGGATTTTTTGGAATTGTTAACAGAGACCGCTAAAGCACAGTTAGTATAAATAATAATAATAATAATAATGCATGTAGCTAGTCCAGAAGCTCCACCTGTGGGAAGCCGGGCCACCTGGTGCAAGTCCTTTTAGTTGATGATAAAGACAACACAATACACAGTCCCCGAGGGGAGAACATCTCCAACCCAGCCAGGAATTGAACTCGTGCCCTACGCATGCATTTTGTTACGCTGATCAGTCAGCTATGGATGTGTACACAATTATTATTAAACAGCAGAAATGATAGTTTATTGTCAGTATAGTTTGTAGTTTGGTTTCCAATAATTCCTTCTCTTCTGTTCCTGTATAACTCGACTCATTTGATTAAAGTTTTTTTGTGATTGTTACCTTCTGAATTGCCTGAGAATTCAGTTCTCACATTACAAGAAAAGAAAACCTTTCAGAAAGACATCAACAGTATGCTGCTTTGCTTCCTGAAAGCCTGTCCTGCTTGCATTTACATCAGTCATTTACATTTGTGTACCTTGTCATTTATTTTTCTGATGCAAACTATGAATTCTTCAGTCCATTCACCATTGTTTTGTATAATACTATTTACCAGTTCCATAAAGTACTGACTCATGTTTTTAGATTGATAGTGGTCTTGGAGCCCTTCCTTTAACTCGTGGAAATTGCAATCATTTGTCAGTTTCTAATGCGAAATAATGAATGTCCAAAAATTGCATTCCAGCCAATGTTTAGTCATATGGAAAGATGAGTACTCTCCTCACTGTCCTTACACCAGTTTTGGAATATCGAAATTCATAGGAATAATCTCCAATTTTTTCAGAGAAAGTGGAAGCAAATTAGGGTGCTTCAATCCTAAAGTTAAGATTATAGAATGTTCCTTTTGAGACTTGCACTCAGCTTTTCTAGCTTATTCTGCTGGACTAAGTTATCACTACATATTTTGTAACCTCATAAAATAAGGACTGAATTCCATCTTCAGTAGAAATCCAAGTAGCTGCAGCTTAGTCTGACACTCTTGCTGGAACTGAAAATTGTAAACTGTGGTAGGAGATTATAATAAAACAAGCACTGGTGTGATGGGCTTCAGTGGTTACTTGTAGCATTGTTGTAGATCTTATGGTTTGTGGTATTCTTCTGCTGGCTGTGTAATGGCCTTATTCTTTGTCTATAGCTAACTTAACATGGGTCATTTGAGCCAATATATTGGGATCATAGGTTGGTAATTCCAAACCAAACTTAAGTTACGCATCTCCTACTACAACTTGCTTCAACCTACTCACTTGCTCGATGTTAGCGAGGGAGAGGTAGTTTTAAGACCATTCAGACAATATACCAGATTGTGTTCAATCGTTGTTTGTTTAGTTCCTTACTCTCATGTGACAACCACAAAGCTGCTAGAATATCTGAAGGGTGCAAGCAGACAGTATGTGTATAAGAAGTACACAAGTGGGAATGTCTCCACCATATATTAGATTTCCTTCAACTGTGTACCTACCCTCAATTTACAAAACTTTTTCAACAGTTACCTATTTCTTTCACACTTCTGTTTTGTTCATTCCATTCCTCAGGGTACTTCTTCAGTTGTATCTCATATTTCTTTCACACTTCTGTTTTGTTCCTTCCATTCCTCAGGGTACTTCTTGAGTTGTATCTCATATGTTATGCTCATTGCATAATTTTATTTTAGTTCTTTCCTTTGTGTTTCTCTGTTGTCTGTTTTTTACTATATCTTTTTCAACAACGAATTTCCATACCTTTCCTTTTCTCCATGTTGCTTCTCATTTCTCGCCTTGTTCTTTCCCAGTAAGTAAAACCATTTGGTCTTGCATTGCTGTTTCACATAGCGTAACTGTTATAATTGGCTATTGTCTTATGATTAAACACAGGAAAATGCTAATATTTTACAATTATTACTTCTAAATGTTATGTGAAATACTTACTTGTAAGTAGTAGGTAAGTCCTGGTAGAATGTTTAGCTTTTGTGATTAAAAGGACCACTAATCAAAAAGCAGAAGTGTTAAGTCATCAACAAACACAAAAAGAAAGAAAACTTGTTAGCTTTCGGAACAAGTTTGTCATGGGGGGGTTGTGTTGGGTAAGTTGCATGGGCGGGAGACGAGAGAGAGTGAGAGAGATAGAGAGAGAGAGAGAGAGAGAGAGAGAGAGAGAGAGAGAGAGGTTGGGGCAGGAGGCGGGGAGAGGGACCGTGAGTGGGTCACTTGTGGCTTGGAACGAGGCAGTTGGTTTGCTGGCTAGGAATGCGGGAAGGAGGGGTGTAGGTACAGGGGCTAGGCATGTGATGCATGATTGTCTGTCAGAGTAACTGCAGAGTGGAGGCTATGGGGACAGTTGGTTATCAAAGCTTGAGACCAAGACAATTATGTGAATCAAGCATATGTTGCAAGGATGACTTCCATCTGCATAGTCCAAAGAAGCTAGTGGTGGAGTGTTGTGGAGTGGACATTGAAATTGAGCATGCTGTGCTAAGTTGCATGTTGTGCCACTGGATGGTCCACTTTGTTTTTGGCAATAGTTTGGTGGTGGCCATTCATCCTGGTGGACAGTTGGTTGGTAACCATACCGACATAAAAAGGTATGCAGTGTTTGCAACAGAGTTGGTATATGATGTTGCAGCTTTCACAGATGGCTTGGTCTCTGATGGGGTAGGACAGGCCTGTGACAATTGGAACAATTAGTGCTGCATGGGTGGATTGGTCTCTGATGGGGTAGGACAGGCCTGTGACAATTGGAACAATTAGTGCTGCACAGGTGGATTGGGCAGGTCTTGCAGAAGTATGATCCCTGTGGTGAGGGGTTGGGTGTGGGTATGTCATAGGGATGGAGTAGGATGTAGGTTGGGAGGACGACAGAACACCACCTTGGAAGGGGTGGGGAGAATGTTGAGTAGGATGTTCCTCCTTTCAGGGCATGATGAGAGATAATCAGAGACCTGCTGAAGGATATGTTTAAGTTTTTCAAGTGCATGGTGATATTGGGTGACGGGGCAGGGGAGGGGGAGGGGTACCACTTTGTAACTCATTCTTGGGGATGGTGTGAGGTTTGGGGTTATGTGAGTATATGGCATGGGAAATCTGGTTGTGAACTAGGTCTGGAAACACCTCTTCATGGCCAGGACCACTGCTACTCTGTCCGCAAGATACTGTTACTGTGCAGTCCATAATACATACACCAGATTTACAAAAGTGAAAATGAAACTCTTGCTCTTCATAATCTGGAGGAACATTCCAGACACCTCCGTCATCAATTGTCCAACCTGTTGACATCCTACTACTGCCTTGGGACACCACTGTCCATCAACACCCATCTAATCACCTCTTGGCCACTTTCCAGGAATTACTTATCTCCAACTTAGCCTTGCCATCCTTCCCCATGTCCTCTCCTAATAATACTGACCTTTCAGCAGAAGAAAGAACAACCATACGTAACCTGATAACAGACCTTGCCTAATCACCCTCCCTGCAGACAAAGGCTCCAACTCTGTCATGATGAGTAGCAGTGACTACCTGACAGAAGTCCTACCTTAACTGTCTAACACCTCTACTTGCAAGCCTGCCATACTGATCCCATCTCAGAAGTCCAATAGAATCTAGCAGCTACTGAAATCCATATGTCCTTCCCAGGACCTCTCCCTCATGTCCACCTCCCACCTCACCCAAAAATCACTCCACTCGCCCACCATCTACAGGTACAAGTTCCCAAAACCCACAAACCTAATGGTCCTCGATCCCGCATTGTAGCTCATTCTTGTGCTTTCACTGAATGAATTTCCATTCTTGGTGCCCAACATCTCCAACCAATCACAAGAACCCAGTGTCCCAGTTCAAACACTGTAACTGCCACCTCCCTATACACCATCATCCCTCACTCCCATGACCTTGTTACTATTGAACGCTACCTTGACCAATATCCTTCAAACTTCAAACCCACCAACTTATTCCTTATACTAGTTACCAATGATATCCTGGCTCTCAACTACTTTTCCTTTGAATGAATGGTGGGTGTACTAACAAATCTGCAGCACAGCCTTGGGCGTCTTCCAACCGATTCATGGGCCATCTAGAAACAACCTTCTAGCTTCCCAAAACTTCCAACCCATAGTCTGGTTCAGTTTCACTGACAATACCTACATGATCTGGACCCATGGCCAAGACACCCTTTCTCCAATCCTTCGCAGCTCAACACCTTCTATCTGATTCACCTGGTCCTGTTCAACCCATGCCACCTTCCTGGACATTGATCTACTTCTCTCTGCTGGCGCCATCCACACTCTGTCCATATTAAACCCACTAACAACCAACAGTACCTGCATCTCAACAGCTGCCATCCCTTCCACACCAAAAGTCCCTCCCCAACAGCCTAGATGTCCATGGATGAAGTATCTGTAGTGACGAGCACTCTCTTGGCCAATATGCTGAAGGTCTCACACAGACCTTCACAGACGGGCACACCACCCAAACCTAGTTCACAAACAGATTTCCCGTGCCATATCCTCACACATCCTCAATCCTCGCACCACCCTCAAGAACCAACTACAAAGGAGTGCTCTTCCTTGTCACCCATTATCATCCTGGACTTTAGCAACTATACCACAGCCATCATCAGGGCTTAAATTATCTCTCACCATACTCTGAAATGAGCTCCCCACCTCTCCCAAAGTAGTGTTCTTGTATACCTAAGCTACACAACATCCTAGTCCATCCTTACGCCATTCCCACTCCCAACCCCTTGCCAGAGGGCTTGTATCCCTGCAGTAGATGAAGGTGCAAGACCTCGCCAATCCACCTACCCAGCACTTCCTGCTCCAGTCCTGTCACAAGCTTATCCTACCTCATCAGAGTTCATCCCACTTGTGAAAACAGCCATAACAAACACCAACTCTGTTGCAACCACTGCACAGCTTTTTGTATGCCCACCAGGATGAATAACCACTACCAAGCTGTTGTCAAGAATAAAGCTAGCCACCTCAACATGCAGCTGAACACAACAGGCTCACTTTCAATGGCTGCTTCACAACCCAAGCCGTCTATATCCTTCCCTCCACCATAATCCTCTCTGAACTGTGCAGACAGGAGTTATCCTTGCAACACATACTTCGGTCACGTAATCGTCCTGTCCTCAGTCTCCATTAACTCACTGTCCCCACACCCTCCACACAACAGTTTCCAATTGGTTCATCCTTTCACCCCTCCCAATCCTCATCTCCTTCAGTGTGTGCTACTCCCCACTGGCTACGACAACCGTGCATTGCATGCCTAGCCTGTGTACGTGCCACCCGTGTGTCCTCCATTCCTAGACTCAAACTGCCTGCCTCCCTCTGAGCCACTAGTCACCCAACCTGAATCCTTCTCTGCCTCCTGCCTCTCTCTACCTCAATCCACCCATCCTGACGCAACCACCACCAAAATGCAGCATTGGCACATTTCGTCCACTGCATACGGAAATCAGTGTGTGTGTGTTTGTGTGTGTGTGACTTTGGAAGCTAGCAAGTTTTCTTACTTTTTGTGTATGCCTCTCAACGACTCAATGCTTTTGCTGTTTGGTGAGTGAGCTCCTTTAATCCATAAGTATTTACTAATAAGTAGCTAATTTATATATTTTTTTAAAATTACTGAATAGCTTTTGTAAAAGTTAATCACAAGCACTAACCAGGCATCGCCCACTAACGCAGAATGCTTTTCTTTCTGTTGCCCCTCGTGCACAGTCAGTCCCAAAAGGAAACCATCCATCTTCACCATTAACTAGGTAGAACCTGTGACTGACTTGGTCATCTTGGCAGGCAACACGGCATGGACGGTCCATGTCATCTGGAAGATAGTATTGTTCATCAAAACATTTAAGAAATGGCACATGAAATTAAAAATTAATGAATCAGCTTCTAAAACTAATATAATTTGAAATTAAAAGACCAGGAATATCACATAATTCAAGTATTTGTGGACACTGTCTCCATAATCAGAAGTAGCTAAATAGTTGGTAAGTATTTGTGGACACTGTCACCATAATAACCAGTAGCTAAACAGTTGGTCTAAAAGTGTTTGTAGGTATTTTTGTGATGCTTCATTTGATGCAACTGAGTTAGTAGACTGCAAAGGTTTCTTGGGTAGTACACTGTAACAATGTGCATTTTCTAAGAACGTTGGTGAGATATGCTGTTTTAGAAAATTGTTGGAGATATCAAGGAAGTAAATGTTTTACCAAAATCAAAACCTCGGTTTTTATATAGGGGGCAGGTGTCATGCAATTATCTGGGAAACAGCTGTTTTTCATTACGTTTAATCCTCTCTTTGCTTTTAACCACATTTGCTCAACATTGAACTACTGGCATATGGGGAACTCCCATTGGGTTTCAACATTTCGACTCGCAAACTACCTGTATTGAAGATTACTACAGCTGTGTGCTAGCAGATAGTAGCTGTTTGTGACTTGTTGTGTTCAATGATTTACCAAGTTTCTTATTTTCAGTCACAGAATTTAGAACTTACATGCATGATGTACAGAGTTCTTTGTGCCAGTGTCTCCCATGCTTCAATGTCAAAAATCTGCAATGAGCAAATAAATTGTGTCGAGTTATTGGCTCTAAATAAAGCCTATTGGATTTCATCAGCTCTTGTTGCACTCCTACTCATAATCATTCCAGCTATTAGTTAAGAATTTGCATAAATGATTATAGAACTAAAAAGGGTGGCTGTATACATAAATGGGTTATTACAATGCAGGCATAGAAAATGGTTCCATTATCTTCCACATTTTATAAACCAACTACATATTTTGTACATGAAATTACTGTCATACAGGGTGTGTAAATAAAGTTTCAAGACTGATTTTTTCCTGAGTAGTGGTGCACATGCAGATTCATATCACCACCTGTGACAGGTTGAGGGGGATGTTGGGTAACCGAGTCAAGCCTCAGCATTCACCGGCGGAACACTGGATTGAAAACATCACGAGTGCAGGGAGTGTCTGTTTCGAAATGTCGTCGAGAAATCAGAGCATCCAAAATGCAGCTCCTCATGGAGCAGTGGTGTTCGATCAAACTTTATGTAAAACTGAAGATCAGTATAGAAACGTTCGAAATGATTCAAGAGGCCTATAAAGAATTCACCATGTCATGTTCCGTGGTTTTCATGTGGCACAAGAAGTTCAAAGATGGCCGCAAAGACTTGGAGGATGATGAACACTCTGCAAGACCTTCAACGAGCACAACTGATGAAAATCTGGCCAAAGTGCATCAAGTTTTAAACAGTGACTGACTTCTAGGCATCAGAATGATTGCAGATGAAGTAGGTTTGAATCAAAAAACTGTGTTTCAGCTAATGACAGAAGATCTAATGATGAGAAAAGTGTGCACGAAACTTGTCCCTAAAGTGCTCTCGGATGAAAAAAAAGGAGCAGCACCTGGCTGTTTCGCAAGAAATGCTTCAACATTTACAAACTGAACCTGATTTTTTGGACAAAGTGGTCATTGGCGATGGGACCTGGGACTTTGAATACGATATAGAGTCGAAGAGGCAAAGCTCAGAGTGGCACACTTCCGCATCGCCAAACCAGAAGAAAGCCTGCATGACCAAGTCACGTGTGAAAAGCATGCTCATCACTTCCTTTGACGCAAAAGGAATGATCCACAAAGAGTTTGTGCCTGCTGGACAGACTGTCAGTGGTCAGTATTACGCTGGAGTGGTCCAACATTTGATTGATCAAGTCTGCTGAGTCCACCCGGAGGAGAAAGACGACTGGGTGCTCCACCATGACAATGCGACCGTTCACATCTGCTTTGCTGTCACTGAAGTTTTGACCCGGTTCAATGTGTCAACACTGTGGCAGCCACCCTATTGCCCCAACCTTGGCCCCAGTGACTTCTTTTTGTTCTCCCAGATGAAGAGAGACCTGAAATGGAAGCAATTTAACAGCGTTGCAGCGGTCCAAAAGGGTTCTGAAGAGCATTCCGGTTAACGAGTTCCAGGGAGCTTACCATCATTGGAAATCTCATTGTCAGTGGTGTGTAGATTCGCAAGGCACCTATTTTGAAGAATTTCAGTCCAATGTTCAATAAATTTTATGTTCTGAGACCAGTCTTGAAAAATTATTTACACACCCTGTAACACATAGCCCATTCAAATTAGCAAAATTTAACCTAGCCATTTTTCAGGAACACAATATGTTATACGTCGCTCTTTATAAAGTCAGCCCTAGTCCAAAACCTTCAGTCTGTGCTCCGAAATCTCACAGGCACTACCTGTGTGAAAGTTTGCAGTCAGTAACCACGCAAGTAAGACTTATGCAACATGTTCTGGGTGAGATAGAAAACAAGTAACATATCTATTGGTATCCCCAGTAATATTATAAAGTTGGTGCCTATAAAGTATTCAGTTAACATCTTCAGGTAAGTCTGTCACTAATACTTGCATGGTCATTATATCCATGCGACTCAGCATGTGAATTACTACATGTGACTTACGTTATCTTTCATGTACTCCTCTTTCGACACTATTCGTGAAATACAGTCCCTTTAGGCATTCTACTCACTGTATAGTTGTTATTTAATTAGGTGTTTATCGGGGACCAAACATGTGCACTGTTTTGCATAAAGCCAAGCCACTAGGAAAATGTAATTAGTCTGTTTGCAAGTTATTTATCGAGGACCATAATGTGTGCACTGTTTTTCATAAAATAAAGGCATTGTTGTGACACAATAACATTGGAACTGGGTAGTGAGAGTATTCTGTAGTTTTGTTGTTTATGTCACCGTGATGAAAGGATGAGAATTGGAGATATTCATTGGGGATTTGATAGAGGCAATAGAATGGAAACAGTAAGATTTATTTAAGAGGTTTGTGGTTTACCTTATTAAAGCAATTCCTGAAAATGGGTTTACAGCTCAGTGAAGTTTCTGCAAGGAGACACCAATGTATTATTTACTTTGCAGGTAGGAACCATTCCAGCCGGGCATAGTTTCAGATTCAAAAATAATCTACAATATTTTAGCAATGGATAAGAGTTACATTTGTCAAAGACCAAGGCAACAGATAATACTGAAGCTATAGGTAGATCTTGCAGCACCAGAACCCCCCAGCTATACCTGGTATATGCAGGTAGATAAAGCAGCAGATATCGTACCTTCGCTCACGAAAAATAGTATTACTTCATCCATTGTTTGTGGTGCTGACAGATCAGTTCAGTGACACTCAGATCGCAAAAAAGAGAGAGAGAGGGAGAGAGAGAAGAAAGAAGGAGCTCTTACCTGTAGTAGTTTAGTGCATGAGGTATGTGGAATACCCATGTAAAAGGCATTTTGTGTGTGAATTGCAACTTCGGATTTTATGAGTTTTCTTTGCGGTGTCATGTATATGACTGTGGTAGACATGTAGAGTTCATAAGCACGGTGAACTCTAAAAATGAAATTATCAAGTTGCTGAACAGACATTGAAGTTCTTAAAGACCTTGAAAGAGGAAAAGGCAAGATTCAAAAACAAAAACTGCTGTGCTGATGAAAATACAGATATAATGAGAAAACATAACCACAAAACTGCACATGCGCGCAGTAAAATGGACTTCAGTAAAACTCCTTTACAATGATGTGAACACATGCAACAGTGATGAGAATTTTATTTTTATGCTAGAATATATACTAGAACAGTCACTGGTTACTTATATTAGCATAATGTGTTTTGGCTGTCATCATCAGCTGCATTTACAGTTACTTTTACATTGTAATTAATATGATGTGAGGTTAGTTTCTTTTGCTGTGTATGCCGGTGAGGTTTGTGTGAGAAAAGGCACCTGTTCAGAAAGTTAGATATGTTACAGTGTGTGCATTATGTAACAAGCAAGAGAATTTTATTCTGCCTGGTGTAAACACTACGCGCATGTGCACAAGCTGCATTCAGTCATGCACAGTTCACATTCACAGTTGTCCCCTCGCGTTGCACTAATGGTTGTCAGTTTTCAGCAAACCATCAAACAGAGTTTGCATTCACTCCGCTTCAGCACTAGCAGTAAAGAAAGCTTTCGTCTGCTTGTCTACTTTTGTTTTTGTTGACATGAGTTGCATGTGTGATGGAGGGTCCTGAAGAAAATGTAATGTTGCTGTCAGAAGTATATAGACATCATCTGTGCTTCTGAGATTCAAGAGATCCACAGTACAAATGCTGGAGGAGGGAGAAGAATAATTGGTAGGAACTTCCCGCAGTCCAACTGTGGATGTGAAAAAATTGATAAAAATCATTAATTCTTGCATAAGCAGGAGCAGAATAAACAAGCACAAGCTTCGTAATTCTTTTTATTAAAAAGGAAAAGTGCAGTAAATTTCCTTTAAAAGAAACAAGTGTGGATATCTATCTACTATACTGATTAAAATTAAAAATATACAAAAGACCTGATCATTCTTGCTGCCTACATTCATGTGATCTGAATTGTACGGCCAATGTATCACTGTTAATTAAGAGATATTTTATGATAAATAAAAATCATTTACCTGGGCTCACGCTCTCTAGATTCTAATAAACTACAGGGTGACACAGAAAAATGGGAACATTCCACAATCCAATAAAACTAGATGTGATGAAGGAAATAAATTGCATTCATAGTAATTGCAATCTTACAACTATGCCATTTACGAAACATTGATGGCATTTAACATTTTTTTAAAAATACGTCCATTAGATGGTGTCGTCTTGTACAAATACATTCGTGAAATCTGCTGTTGAGATTCCTCATTGACCACTGCGACATGTCAGCTTGGGATACTGTGAATTGCATCCCGAATTCTCTGTGTTAAGTTATCCAGGGTTCTTGGTTGAGTCATGTAGACTTTGTTCTTGAGGTAGCCCCACAAGAAAAAACCACAAACAGATAAATCTGGCGATCTAGGGGGCCAGGGAATGTTACCGAACCATGAGATCACACGGTTGCCAAACAATTCTCACACATATTCCATTGATTGCCGTGCAGTGTGTGATGTCGCTCTGCCTGTTGAAACGAGGCTTCTTGAATGTTTGGAAAGTTATTCAATGCAGGTGTAATGAAAACACCTCCATGTAACGATCACCATTGACAGTTATTGTGTTTCCCTGTTCATTTGGGAAAAAATATAGTCTGCTAATCCAGTGTGATGAAGCACCACACCATACTGTCACTTCACTAGCATGTAAAGGGCGTTCATGAATGTCATTGAGTTTTGTGTTTGCGCAGAAATGGTAGTTCTGTTTATTCATATAACATGTGAAATGAAAATGTGCCTCATCTGACATCCACAACTTGTTTAGAAATTCATCATCATTGTTTATTTTTGTTATCATTTGTTGACAGAATCCTAATCGTAACCGGTAATCGTTGTCCTTCAATTGTTGCACCATCTGTAGTTTGTATGGACGAAATTTTATATCAAGACGAAGAATTCCACGAACACTCTCCCAGGACATTCCAACCACTGCTTCTTGCTTACGAAATGTATACCGTGGGCTACGCAAGCCAGACTCGCATACAATATCAATGTTCGCTGGAGAACGCACACTTCTTGGTTGTCCTGTTGGTTTCTTCTTGAGGGCAGATCCAGTCTCTTCAAAGTTATTAATCCAGTATTTTATCACGTGTTTCGATAGAACAGCATCATGATGTTCTAAATTATAAAAACGTCGAAACTACCTCTGCGCCGCTACCAAACTATCATTGTTTTTGCAAAACATTTTTTTGGCTAATGCACACTGTAGTCAGTCCCACTGATCCATGATTATTGAAATGGCGGACTGTTTACTCGCTAATTGTCATGAACCCACAGTGCTGCCACCTGCCCATGGCTGCCACTACTCATTTCAAACATTCCTGTTATTCTGTGTCACCGTCTATATACCAGAGAAGGTATTACTAAGTAGCCCCTGTGACAGGTCATATGTATATTTCATTAATTTTTTCTTCAGTAGGGAGAACTATATCTGTCCTCTGTCTAAATGAACATTGGCTAACAAAAGACTCCATCAAAGCCCTTCATAAATTGGAGAACTATGTTGTAGCGAGTAATTTTTGTACAAGTAATAAAAACTGGGGGTTTCCTGTATACTTATTAAAAATACTTTAGCGTTTAAGGTAAGAGATTAAAACTGTGTGCCAGACTGAGACTCAAACTCAGGACCTTTGCCATTTGTGGGCAAGTGCTCTACTAACTGAGCTACCTAAGCAGAACTCATGCCCAGTCCTAACAGCTTTACGTCCACCAGTACCTCGTTTCCTACCTTCCAAACTTCCAGGAGTGCGAGTCTTGCAAGCTTTGTGGGAGAGGTTCTGTAATGTTTGGACGGTAGGTGATGAGATAGTGACAGAAGTATAACTGTGAGTACAGGGTGTGAGTTGTGCTTGGATAGCTCAGTTGGTAGAGTACTTGCCCATGAAAAGCAGAGGTTCTGATGGTTGGTTGGTTGCTAGGGGAAGGAGACCAGACAGCGTGGTCATCGGTTTAGGGAAGGAAGTCAGCCGTGCCCTTTCAGAGGAACCATCCCGGCATTTGCCTGGAGTGATTTAGGAAAATCACGGAAAACCTAAATCAAGATGGCCGGACGCGGGATTGAACCGTCGTCCTCCCGAATGCGAGTCCAGTGTCTAAGAGGTTCTGAGTTCGAGTCTCGGTGTGTTATACAGTTTTAATCTTCCAGGCAGTTTCATATCAGTGCAGACTCCGCTGCAGTGTGAAAATTTCATTCTGAAGGTAAGACATTATTTTAATTTACTGGATGATAAAGATATATTTGAAAGCTGCTGTATAGAATTAGAGACAAAATATTCCAATAATTTTGATGTATAGAATACGAGGTAAAGAGAAGTAATGAAAGTATATATATTTAAACTAAGAAATCCCTTGCAGAAACTAACAAAAGAAAAACAGATTACAATTGTGATGGCTGCTGATTTTAATATAAACATAATAAATGAATCCAACAATGGAAAATGCAGGATGGAATGTAACAATATCTTGAAAAGGAAGGTTGCTACTCACCATATAGTGGAAATGCATGCATTTGCGTGAGTGTGTATGTGTGTGTTTGTCATCTAATTTTGACAAAGGCCTTACTGGCCGAAAGCTATATTTGTGACAGTCTTTTTGTTGTGACTATCTGTGACTTAGTATCTCTGATATATGGTGAGTAGCAACTTCCCTTTTCACAATATTGTTAATAAATGAATCCACTGATTCAGGACAATTTATTGATCTGATTCAATCAAAACTTTATAGAATTGAGAAGAGAGTACATGAACTGAAATCTGTATAGATAACATTCTGATAAATTATACATTTGATAATAAAAAAAAATTCTGCATTGATTTTGGTATTTCTGACCATTCTGCATTGTTTTTGGAGCTACCAAAAATAAATGAACCATGCTTTAGAAAAATTTGCATCAAATCAAGGTTCAGTAAAACTCATTTTATTGTTGACTTGAAGAAGTAAACTGACCAGTGAATCATTTTACCACAAGTTCTAAAAATTATGAGAGTTTTCTTGAAAGTTTTTGCATGTTTTGACAAATATTTCCCCTTCAGTCTGCCTTAAAAAAACTAAGATAGATAACTGGTGGTATAAAAGAGTCAAGTGCAAGAAAAAGTCTGTTACACAATGATCTGAAAAATAATATAAATTTAGCTTTTACAAGCTATTTAAAAAGCCATAAATCTGTATTTAGAAGGGTGGCAAAGAAAGCAAAAGAAATGAGACATAAATATATGCCAAGCCATACAAATAAATCAAAGTCAGTATGGTCAATCATAAAATCTGAAATTGGTGTCGTAGCTAGCAGTCCGCAATCTCCAAAATTAAGTTAGATGACAAATTCATAATAAATATTTCAAAAAAATCAGAATATTTCAGTGAGTTATAAATATATCAAAATCATATATTGTGTAAGTGATTTCCTAGATTATGTACAATCCTTCAGTTTCAATCAGGATAACATGAAAGTTGTAACTAATTTTGATGATAATATAGCTAAAAATGTAGAAAAAGTAATATTATCCCTCAAAAATAAAAATTCGGCTGGACATGGTGAAATATCCTCTACAATAAATAAGAGTTTCTCATATAATATCATGACTCATATCTTAAATAATTAAGTCACTTGAAGAAGGATGCTTCTTAGCTGCTCTAAAGTAACCGTAGTAAAGCCATTATTCAAGAAAAGCTCAACAATATTTGAAAAAAATCGTTGCAACCCAGATCCAAAATTTTATAGCAAAATCCATCACCATATCACATCAGTTTGGGTTCCAGTGAGACAAGTGTACAATTTATACTAACAACAAATTCGCTGAGACAGTTTACATAACTTTGGGCAAGATCAAAAAGGTCACACCAATTTTTTATGATCTTTTGAAGGCTATTGACTGTGTGCTGCTACATAAATTAGAAAAATATGGAATAAGTGGTAGTGCTTTGAAATGATTCAAGTCATACTTAACAAACAGGAAGCAAAAAACAGTTGCAATACGAAGTACAGGAAATTGTGACTCAGACTAGAAAATCATTTCAGAGAGAGTCTTACAAGATTCCATTTTAAGCTCAATACTGTTTTTATTTTATGTAAATGATTTCTCTCTTTACACAACATCACATCAGTTTTATTTGCAGACAACACGTCTGTACTCATTAAAAGTGAGACAACAGGACAAATGTCTCAAAGAGTCACTGATATCGTAAATTGCTTAGAAAATTGAGTTTATCTAAGTGGTTTAAAATTAAGCATGACAAAGACCCAAACTTACGCAGTTTAAAACCAAGCAATCAAAATCAAATGATTTCCAAATTACCCATAAAAATCAGGATCTCATGGAAGCAGTTTCTGTCAAATTCCTGGGGATATTTCGTGAAAAAATGTATCCTGGTCTTCTCACATAAGTTACCCAGCAAATATGCCAAACAGTCTTGCATTTGCAATGATAGTATTCTCCTATACAAATGATGCAGATGCCAGAGAAGTTAAGTAACATGGATGCTAGAAAAGTTGGTTCCACTCCATTTTGGCTGTTTGATGCAGAAACAGTTATTAATATTTTTTAATGAAAACAATCTTGGGTGCAAAATAGTTTTTATTAAAAACAGTTACGCAGTTCACCCTTGTAAAGCATCATCAGAATAGCTGGAGACAACAGAACAAAAATTAATATGTCAGAACAGTAAATAGAATGAAGTATGCTTCTAAGCTAGGCAGCCTTGCATACGAGGGGCAGCAATATATGTATAAACTCATATAAAAACGTTGTAGGGTAAGCTTCATCCACCAATTGCCTCTGAATGGCCTTAAATAAGAACAAGAAGCATCTGGATATAACATCCAGTTGTCAAATGTCATATCAGGTATGCAAAGGACCTAAACAAGAAGTAAAAATAGAAAAGTAAAATTAACCATGATTAATTGTGGGTGGTAGAAGAAATGGGAATCTAAATAGATAAAATACTCAACCAGTTAGGAATCTTATGTGTACTAATGCAGGCTCAGCATGGTGTACACAGCACAGAGCCATGGATGTAGAGTAGGAAATGACTGTCTAAGCAGGTCTGGCCAGCACAAGAACAGAGTTATGAGGTGTACGACCAGTTATGTCATATTATGGGTACGGGCTAAATGGTGAAAAGACTCGGACATAACATAATTGTGCTATATCCAGATGCTTCTTATTCTTATTTAATGCCATTCAGCAGCAATTGATGGATGGAGCTAACCAGACTACTTTTTTACGAGAATTCATCCAGCTTAGAACCATGCTTCTTTTTATTTACCATTTTGTCATATTAATTTTTCTTCTGTTGTGTCCAGATAATCTGATGATCCCTTACAATGGTGAAATGCATAATTGTTATTAATAAAAACAATTTAGCAACTGAGACTGTTTTCATTCAAAAACTAGAAAAGTAGTTTATCATAGCCACTTTGAATCTGTTGTAATGGAGTATGGAGTAATCCTTGGGGAGAATGCTATTAGTGGGGAAAAAAACGTACTATAAGAAATATCTGCAAATATTTTACTATTCCATGTATTTATATTTATCAAAGGTTTATGTGCAACAATCCACAATTATTTATAGAAAACCATTTTCAACATATTTACAATACAAGAAACAGATAGCTTCATGTTACCATCTTTCAGATTAAAACTGTACTCTCAGACTTCTCAGTACATGGCTATGAAAATTTATAACATATTAAAAATGAAAAACTGTCACAGTGTTGACCTAGGTTTTCTGAAAGAAAAGTTACTTTCCTTGCGCAAAAATGTTATTCAATCACAGAATTTTTAAATAGTGATAAACATAATATAATAAACTTGTTTGATGGTTGTAAATTAAGATTAATTTTAGATTTCTCTGACACATTAAATGCACCTCAATTGTATTACTTATATTATCTTTTGTATGTTTTGTGTATTATCTTTTGTATGTTAAATGAGTGGTTTATGTATATACGTAATGAGTTACTAAAATTCTGATTGTGAAAATAATTCAACAAATATCAATTTCTTCCACATTTCAAATTGGCTGTTCAGATTATGCTATCTGGTGCATGTATTTGAGAAACTGAAGCTAAATGTGTTTCTCCATGGAGCACAAAAATTTTTTTTACGCAGAAACATAAAATTCAAGCTTTTATGAAGAATTAAACATTTGAAGAAGTACATGGAAAATAATTTTGAAATGTTTTTGTATAGTGATGATTTCACTGCTGTGATTTGATTGTGATGTGATTAAGCACATCATAATTGGGTTTTTGGTATATTTGAAAAATAATTTTAATAAATATTTTCCACCATAACTAAACAGTAATCTTTTAGGATTGGATGCAGAATTGTTTTGCAGTAACAGTGGAATGTGTGAAACATTCTTCCTGAAATCATGGGAAGAATTTCCAGAACTTTGACTCAAACCACAAACTTGAATTTTCAAGAAAAAATATTAAATTTTTGGCTTGGTACAAAGGCAGAACTTCCAATAATTTTAAATTTAAGCCTGGATAACTCTTCCACCATTTTTGTGAATCGTCATTTCCAACAAATGTGGTAACTAAACCAAAATATCCTGCAAGTAATCAGGCCACTAATAGTGCCTTGAAAGAAGCAGTGATGGGCAGTAAGCCATGCTTTGAGCAATTGTGTCAGAATATTCAGTCACATCCAGTGCATCAAAGGTAATTTATCTTTTTCCAGCCTTCCTTTGTTACACTCCAAATTGTATGATACAATAGTGTATTTATCTTCCATATCTTTGTGTTCACTTTCATCTTGATGTTTTAATGAACTATTTTGATCATACTTTCATGATATATTTATCTAGCTCAGGTTTTTTCTCAAATGTTGTTATTCAAAAGAATTTACTTGATTAAGTTTTCAGCAAAGAATGTTGTTAAATAAGTAATCGTGCAGAATAATATGCCTAGAAACTAGTATGTCAGTGGTGTGTACAATCTATGAGTACTAATTACATTTATAGCAGTGAGTGGGAGCCACAAAGAGATGAACCTGTATGAGAGGAGTTGCTGACAAAAAAGTGTATGAATTCTTGATATAGATTATAATATTGTACTTTAAAAACTAAAATGGCCTTCAGTTACACGGACTTCAGTGGTATTTTTCAATCTAATTATAAGTTTCCTTTTTTGCCCATTATTGACATTTTAAGCACTACTGCAGTAATAGTCCTTTAATGATATATTTATCTAGTTCTAGGGCTTTTTTTCCGAATACTGTTTGGGCCTAAGAATTTAGTTGATCAGGGTTTCGGCAAGTAGGGTCTTTTAGATAATCTTCATGCAGAAGCATATGCAAAGAAACTAGTTTCCTGATAGTTTTTATATGCTGTTGCTACAAATTGTGTTATAACTGTGATGTGGAAAGCAGGGGAGTGTGGTAAAATGTGTCATGCACAGAAGGAATCTTTGACAAAATTTAATATTTCTTGTGTATGCTTTTTTGCAGCCTCAAAAAATTGTACAAAGTGCTGTAGGCAGTATTTTTAGAAAGTTGTTTAGAGCATAGCAAATGTGAATCCAAAATAAAAATGTTGGTAAAAAAGACTGATCAGTAACATAGCCCGACAACTATGTTTGCACCAAATTTACTACCCCTGTTTTCTTTTGTAAAAGTTAAACAACAAAGTTAATTTTTAGAAAACCCATGTAATATAATACTGATCACAGAAGTGACACAGAAGTTGATGGCAAGTCGTTACCAGGACCAGGTACAGCCTCTTTGCTCACTTTTGTAAATAGTATTAGCAGTCACTATGCACAACACTGCACACAAATCAACAGTATATTGTCAATAGCTGCTTGTTGTTATGGTGCACAATACTCTTACATAGCTACTGTTGATAGCGACCATTAACATTCCAGAGCGACATGCAGTCAGCTGACTTCACCAATCTCAGATTCATATTTCATTGCATAGGATGTACATATGTCGTACATAAACTAAGAAAAATGCTGGGTAAGGAACACTACATATTTTTACCCCTCTTTCATTCGTGTATTCTGGGTAATACCCAATGCTTTTAGGATCCCATAAATCTGTGCACATGTGAGAATACAATGCTTTCAATCTTGTTTGCAGACAAAAAACTACCAAATAGTCCTGTTTTGTGTTTATGTTCTCCCATTTTGTGTGTGTGTGTGTGTTTTGCTCATCACCGATACTGTCAAATGTATTTACTGCATTTATGCTTATTTTATTGAGGTTTGCTGATGACATTGTTATTCTGTCAGACAGCAAAGGACTTGGGGGAGCAGTTGAATGGAACAGACAGTGTCTTTATAGGTGAATATAAGATGAACATCAACAAAAACAAAACAAAGGTAGTGGAATGTAGTCTAATAAAATCAGGTGATAATGGGGTAATTAGATTAGGAAATGAGACACTTAAAGTAGTATATGAGTTTTGCTGTTTGGGCAGCAAAATAACTGATGATGGTCAAAGCAGAGAGAGTATAAAATGTCGACTGGCAATGGCAAGAAAGCGTTTGTGAAACAGAGAAATTTGTTAACACTGAGTATTGATTTAAGTATTAGGAAGTCTTTTCTGAAAGTATTTGTATGGACTGTAGCTATGTATGGAAGCAAAACATGGACGATAAACAGTTTAGACAAGAAGAGAATAGAAGATTGGAAATGTGGTGCTACACAAGAATACTGAAGATTAGATGGGCAGATAACTAATGAGGAGGTGCAGAGCTGAAAAGGTTTGCACAGGATAGATTGGAATAAAGAGCTGCATCAAACCAGTTTTCAGACTGAACACAAAGACAATGTTGATGTTTATCTACCACACAATGAGCCATTCCTAATTGTAGGAGATTTTCATGCACTTAATGTGGTATGGGCATCTGTATGAATCTGCCCCAGGGGTCATGTTGTTGAAAGCTTCATTGTATCAGGAGAGTTGTGCATTCTTAATTCTGGTTGGTTCTGGTAGTAGCACACACTTCTGCACCGCAATGGACCCATTCTCCACAACAAGCCTTACTTTCAGCTGTCATGCCCGTATAGACGTTCAATGGGAAGTGGTCAGTGACTTGCATTCAAGTGACTGGTCCTACCTTCTGACAGAGCAGCCCCTGAAGGGAGGCTGTTGGAGTGGATGCTCAGCAGAACAAACTGAACACTGTTAAGATAACTGGCTGTTTTCAATTACTGAGATTGTCCAGAACTGGGTACAGCTGCATCAAACCAGTCTTCAGACTGAAAACCATAACAACACTGTGTGAGTTTCTCTCAGATGGGTAATTTGGGACGCTGTACCATCATGCAAATCATGTAGGTTTATAAGGAGTTGGCTGCTTCATTTTCAACAGTTAAAAAATAAACTGAGGTTAAACTTGACAGTGCATTTAAAGATTATGAGCCATGCTAAAAGTGTACCAAACTGCAAGAACAGATGAAAACATTGAGAAAGTGCATGGGATGATCAACAATTAAAAATATATGAAATAGATGGAGCTTTATACATATCAAGGGAAAGAGTGTAATCCATTTAGCTTCAAGAAATTCCACATTTATTGTTAGCTGACCAAAAATAATTGCAAAAATGAATTTGTTGGCGGTGTTTGAACTATTTTTTAATTCAACTGAGTGCACCAGTTCCTTACTTTGGATTAGACCCAGGTCTACCATTTCACAGAGAAACTGAAACAGCATTTAAAATTGCAAATGTATCTGATAGTCCTGCTTGAACAAAGGCAAATGTGAATTCATCTGCTGGAAAGGTTATAGCATGTGTTTTCTGGGATACAAAACTATTTTTCATTGTTTATCTTGCAAATAGTAAAACAATACCTGCCAAATACTGTGCATAGTTTCTGGACCATTTGTATGAAAAAGTAAATGAGAAGAATCCTGGATTTCAAGAGAATGAATGGGCACAATAGACCTGCCCATAAAGGTGCTCTGGCAAAGATAAAACATGGGGTTTTGAGGCATAAATAATTGGAACTTTCAAACTACTAAGTGGATTTGGCTAAAGAAATACAGATTCTGTTTGTGGATAAATCCCAATTAATTTTCTAAGTAATAGCAGATAGTTCACTTAGTTACATGTTCCCTGGATCATTTTGCGCAATAAAGCATAATGATGTGGAACAAGTCATTTTACAGTCACATTGAAAATTAATCTGTTAATGTGGTTACATGCTGAACATTTATAAGCTTGTTTCTAATCTACAGAAGTGAGTTAGTAATTCCTAACCACCACCTTTTACACATTACTGTGATAGAAATTCTTGTAAGCAATAGAAGAAGTTGTCAAGGAGAAACTTTTTCAGTTTTCAAATTTTACTTTGCTATCTGTGTGTTGCAGTTTCAATTGTAAGTTGTTGTGCATTTAAAAGCTGTACACAGTAACTTGCAACAGATATTCAGTAAGTGCAAAAACTGGAGCTGACTACGAAAAAGATTGTAATACTGGTTAATTAAACCAAATAATATGCACTTGTTAATGAACTGTGTTTTGAAACTATTAATGCTTTAGCAAATGGGCTAACGAACATTGTTTTTTGGAGATATAAGACAACATTTTTTAAAACGTAAATGTGTAATTTGTTTTACAAGAAAAACAGGGAGTGCAATATATATTATGTAATGGTTATTTTTTAAAAACCACAGACATACACTTGTAGTTGATTATACTTTGTAATATACGGGGATGGTGGGGGGGGCTTTCCATCAAGCAAAAGAGGCGTGAGCCTCTGCTGTTGTGGATTTGACTGTGTCCATGTAGTGTAAGATTAGACCAACAATATTAAATGTAGCCCTCATATGGGGGGGGAAGACAGATGGAGCTTACAGAGTGGATAGTATGGAAGTCCCAACGGCCCCTCACAAAAGTCAGTCTATAATGGTGGAATACTAGATCTAGCTTATGGATGTGTTACACCAGTAAAATACTTTGCTATTGTCTGGGCTGTGCTTATTGGTTGATCTGGATTATTGCTCTTCTCTATAGCAATAAAACAGCACTTTCCATTTTGCCTCAATCTCTTGTGGTTATCTCCCATAAAAAAGATTTTGTGGAAAAATCTTTGGAGTTTGGGATCTATTGTCACCATCTCAACTTGTTCTTTGTAATTATTTAACAGAATTTCATCTCTAATACCCAAAAGGCTGAAAGTTTCTTATTGGTTTTTGTAAACTTGAACTGGTCTAAGTGCTGCACACTTTCCTCTGATTGTTGGATAACAGTCTTCATTCTACAATTCATTTGCATTTCTTTGTAAATTGCACTGATGATATATCCATGATTTGTAAACTCTTTCTACTTGTTTGGGTCCTTAGTTTGCCGAATTTGGAAAACTTTGGCTCTCTATTGTGTCTCGCCACTGCCAAGGTTGACAGTCAAACAGTACCCTGTCCATTAGCACTGTAGTAGCTATTATTTAGAACTGATACATAATTTGTAGCAATGAGTGTGATTCTCAACCTGTTGATGCTTTCAGTCTTGATTACACAAAGCATTTGCATGTGTCACCGTGTAGTAGTGCAACCATCACCTGTACGCCAATTCACTTACGGAAATGGAAAATGTTACATCATGAAGCATCAGTCGTATATTTATCAAACTCTGTGGAGAGGTTCATCACATAATGAGTATTAAATGATTAAACTTTCATTCTATTCTGAACAGATATCCATTGTCTTCATCAGTGTGAGGTGTGACCCCATGGGCACTAATAACGACTCTGTATTTATTGTGCTGTGAAAGCAAACAGCCTCTGACTGTTATCTTGAGGAATTCCTTGTCATGCGTGAAACACACATAGTTGATGAAGATTGCTAGCTAGAGGCTGGTATGCAAATATATATCTTACCATCTTACCCCAGACGTGCTATATGGGTGACAAATCAGGAGACCTGTCAGGCCAATCAAGGATCTGTACATTCCTTAAGGTGTTTGTGGTGTAAACTGCAGTATGGGGCCTTACATTAACATGATGGATTATGCCACCTGCTGCCATGGTTACAAACGGTATGACTACATGTTTTACCATTTGTGCCACATATCAGTGAGCTTTTAGTCTCCCTCCAACAATTGCCAAATTAGTCCTGTTATCATATGCAATAGCTCCCCATGTTTTAATTCCACAAGTTGGAGAGGTACAGTCTCAAGAGTCACTGCTTCCTTTGACCTTTCACCAGATCATCAATCTGACCACCAAGAACAGATGTGAGCCACACATTGAGTACCATGAAATGCCACTCAGTGTACCATTTGACCCTGGCTCTACAACATGCAGATCTCTGTTGTCTGTGCTATGGTGTCAGTGGTAAAAAATGCACGGCAACTCAAAATCTGAGTCAGTTTCCAGTAATCAGATCCCAACAGTTCATAGTGACACACTGCCAGTAACTTCCATCCAGATTTCAGACATGCTCATCTGTCTATTCATCAGAACCAACTGAACAATCCTACAATATACTCATGGTGTAATGCTACTCTTTTGGACTCTTTGAGTCCAAAAGATGGCCATAAACTGCACATGCATATCTTCCGAGAAGGCTGTGTTGTACTCTCCACCAGAAAAACTGCAATAAGACTACACGCATCCAGGAGCTGTCGTATACTCACATTATTCTTCATATGTAAAAACGACCTTTTTTTTATTAGAGATACTGAAAATAAGCACACATAAGGATAAAATTACAATGAACATATCTTACAGATTTGGAAATACTGGACTATCAATTTTATAACGCGGTGTTCATAGTGTAACACTTTACGTTTCTGCCAGTGTAGTGTCACTGTTTGTCTTACATACTTCATAAAGCTCAAAAAAGTAGTTAAAAACTCAAGACACTGTGGGTTGCGCCCAGGAATGCAGGCAGATATGAAAATATTACATTGTTTTAAGATAGAGATATGGATACCAAATCAAACAGAGTAAGATGTATCCTGGTGCTGATTTTTGCAGTGACAATAATCTTGTCTGCATGTGAGCTAACCTGTACCTAAAGAAAATGGGAAACACATGTCTAGAGTAAGTTTCATTATAAAAAAATGAATGAAAGCTCTAGGATAGTACTTCAGAATTCTGTACAATGAAGTTTGAATTGAGAGAGGTAGCCAGCGTAGCAAATGGAAAGTGGAACAACCTGAAAAATGCAATTACACTTACTGCAAAGGAACAACTAATGTCCAGTGCCAACACCACCAAGAAACCATATAGTAATTAAGCTAACTGAGGAAAGAAGGAAATTAAAAAATTCCAAGGACAATGAAAGTAAGGCAAATTGCAAGGTTATTCAAAATGATCTAGACACATTCAAGTGATTGTAAAAATGTTTGTATGGTTATGTGTATTTCCATACACATAACCATGCAAACAGCAACTCAAGAAGTTTTTTCTTTACAGTGACTTCCAACAACTTAGCTGTTAGGCCAATGATGGGGGCATTTCAGCATTTCACATAATGTAGTTATGCAAGAGCGAGTCTGTCACTGCAGTGTGTCGGAAATCCTGGACCTCATTTAACAAGGCTCCACCTATCAGACGATCTGTTTACTCGTGGGAATAGAAGTTTAAGAAAAAAAGGAAGTTTTTGTAAATTAAAAGCAGAGAGTTGGAGTCAACATCTAAGGATCTGGTTGAATGGATCAAGATAACATTCCTCAGAATCCCACAAAATTCGATGTCTAATGGCATTCATCACCTAGGAATTCCGAAGCCAAGTTTTATTGTGGGCTCACTCTTGCACAACTTAATGAAGCGAAATGCAATCTCCATTGATCTCGAGTTGCTGTTCCTATACATGTAATAGTATAATGTCTTACCTCAATGCAAACATTTTTTACAGTCATTTGAAAGTATCTAGATTATTTTGGATAATCGTGTATAACAGACTCAAAATTTAGTAAACAGAGAATAAAAGAAAGCTAAAAAAGTTTGGATTGAGAAACAGTTTACTGAAACTGAAGAAAGTATAAAAAGGGGAAATGTAGAAACAGCATACCACCTAATCAAGGCACAATTTGGAAAGTGACACGCACAGGGAGCCATGTTCAAAAACAAAGGTGGAGTATATATCACAGACATAATGACTTATAAAAACACCAGAAGGATACATAGAGAAGTTATATGATGGACATAGCATGAAGGATAAGTTAATAGGAAAGGCAACAGATCTATTACAGAATGACTGTGGAACAAAAATAGTAAGAGAAGAATTGATAAAACAGTTACAGAATAAAGCCAAAAAAAAATCCTAGTCATGATTCAATAACTGTAGAAATGCTTCAAGCACCAGATGACAAAACAAAAAGTTTGCTGTATAAGCTCATCAGTGAGATATATGAAAAAGGAGAAATCCCTGGAGATTTCTAAAGATCAGTGCTTTTCCAGAACTGAAGAAAACCACAGCAGACAAGTGTGAAGACTATCGTGCACTAAGCTTGCTAACCCATTACTCCAAGATTAGCAACAGAACATGAGACAAAATTAACTGAAACCTCTCTGAAGGTAAATTTGAATTTACGAAAGATGGAAGAACTATAGAACAATAATTAGCTTAAGAGTACTATGAAAAAAATGCTGATAATTAATAAACCACTATTTGTGGCCATCATTGATTTAGAAAAGGCTGTCTACAATATAGATTGGTTTAAAATGATGCAAATTTTGATGCACATTAAGTTGGATCGCCTAGACATAAAATAATCCATCAGCTTTATAGGAATAAGATGGCAGTTGTCCAAACAAAAGACAGTGATGCAAAAATAATAGACATTCCTGACTGGAGCAGTACGTAAAATAACAGAAAGGCAACAACTCACCTACAGCAGATCAGTGCGTGGAGCACAGAAACAGCATGCACAAGAGCTCTTGCTCTTTCACTAGCAAAAGTACACACATAAACACACAGACGCCCAAATGCACTCTCCTGTCACCAGGGAAGTGCGCCTCTCTGTGGTTCTGTATGTGCTTTTGCTAGAAAAAGAACAAGAGCTCGAAAGTTTGTACGAATACTTTTTCCTGTTACGTGTGTCTGTGCTCTACACATCAGTGCATGTCCACTATAGACAGTTATGCAAAATTTGCAAGAGTAAATAAAGGTCCTCAGCAGGGATGCAGCCTGTCTCCATTACTCTTCAACATAATACACTGAGGAAGCAATAAATAAGTGTAATAATACATATGTTGAAGAAATAACTGCACATAGAGATAACACAAAAATACTTAGATTTGCAGACAATATAGCAGTGTTAGTCGAATCTAAAAACAGTCTCCAAAAGATTGTAGCAGGCATGAACAAAGCATTTGGAAAGCTGCAACAACAAAATACTGTTCATTTGCATAAATGGTTTATGAAGTGTTACAAAGCAGCCAGGCTTAGGCCTTACTACAATGAGTATGGAGCAAGTTGGATGTAAAGCCATGGTATGAGTCTGCATCCAGCATCAAACCAGATGAATGTGCCTGTTGATGTCTAATTAATGTACTGTTCCAGATATGGTGGTGATGGGTTCACATATTGATTTCTAAAATGGATGCAACTCGTAATTGAAGGCTCTGAGATGGAGCCGTCCCAAAATATGTGTTTAAAAAAATTCTCAATATCGTATTACAAAATTTAAACTATCAGAATGCATTTTGCATGTTTCCCATACATATTTCATTAATGGTGGTCAATGTTTTTGGAACTTTTAATGTCTGATATCAAGTGATGTTTTTGGAACAGGTAGTAGCTAGTCTTAAGGCTGCACTTTGAAATGCTGTTTAGCTCTATGAAGCAGTGGTCTGAAGGCGTGACTTGTTTGGAGTGCAGCTCTTATGGGCATTAGAGGGCTCTGGTGTTTCGGCCTAAGGGTGTCCTACCAACCTGCACATAATTTTCACACTCCACTGCTTACATCAAAAGGGAATGAACAGAGTTGTTGAAACTTTATTATTGAATCCACATCTTTGTATATCTATGTTATACTTAATTGTGTCATTAATGGTCATTTAGTGTTAGTCTTTTGATAGCGTTTTAGACAGTCTGTTTCTGCCATTGGCAGTTGTATCCATTTTGGAATAAGTTTGTAAATGTTTTGCCAGAATGCATTAGAGTATGATAACATAAGTATAGCCACTAAGTGAGAGTTTCACGAAGGATTAGAGGAAATAGAACACAAAATATACCCCATGAGGGAAATAAGTCCTGTTTCTTCAGTTTCTTTGCGTGCTGACTGTTGGTAGCGTACGTTATTAGGAAGTTTCTTCTTCTGAGAGTATTATGCATGGGTTTAGTGAGTTTCATGTTCTTGCGAATAACAGCAGCATACCATGAGGTAGAAAACAAGACAATATGAATTCAGTGTGCAATTTATCAGCTAAAATTTTGGGACATGAAAGTGAAGGAACTTGGTATGCCCAGACCTGATGTATACATGAATCAAGAACAAAAACTGTGTAAATCCAGGAAGGTATACATGCAATTTTAACAGAGTAATGTACAACACAGCTGCGGTGTGTGCACTTTATCACTTAAGATGAAGCAGTGGAAAATCCACAATGGAATAATGACAATATTATGAAAAGGCTACTCATCATATAGCGGAGACGCTGAGTTGCATATAGGTACAAACAAAAAGACTGTCAAACAAGTAAACTTTCAGCCAAAAAGGCCTTCATTAGAATCAGACACAAAAAAAAAAAAGACCATGCGCGCACACACACACACACACAAACGCATCTCAACATCTCTGACTGTCGAGGCCAGTCAGTGAGCCTCAGCATATAAAGGGAGAAGCATTCTGTATGATGGGGGTGAGGAGGAGGCTAGGATGGGGAGGGGGGAGATAGTAGGGTAGGATTGAGGGATGGTAAAGTTCTGCTTGTAGAAGCAATCAGGGATGAGGTGGGGAGAGGATATAGCAGCTAGTTGCAGTTGGAAGGTTAGACAGACGGCAGGTGGGAGAGGGGTCCTTTATCCATCTATCCCCTTCCCTGTTCCCATTCCATTCCAGCACTACACAGCCATCTATTCCCTCCCACTTCTTGCCCCAGCCTCCTTCTTACTCCCACCACACACTGCTTCTCCCATTGTTCACTACTTTTCACAGTGTGGCCTCGGCAGCCAGAAATTGTGGTCATATGTGAGTGAGCTGATGACAAACACTGTGTGTAAATTACCATGGTGGTTGTTCCGGTTGCTCATGTCGGCCAGTCACAGTGCAAGATCCGCGACGTGGAAACATCACTGTTTTGTCATGTGAACTCATAAACACCGCAGTTTGAGCACACAAAACACTAAACATTTGAAGTTTAGAAATGAAAACACCAAGAACTTTAAGCATTCAGTGCAGGTAACATACACCACATTAAATTTCTGTCCAAAACATGTCTGTTTGTATGATTTGCTGTGGTAAACTGTCGGGAAATGCGACATTGGGAAATAAATAAGCTACCTATAGATTTTATCTTGGAGTTAGCTTTTGATGTTATGTAGTAGTTTTGCATGAAACAGAAAGAATAGGCAGTATGTATACGAGGGTTGCCCAGTAAATAATGCCCCATATTTTTTTTCTCCGAAATAAAAAATATTAGAAATGTGACACTTTAGGTGCGAGTTATTTGAAGTTTCCCGCGTGTGTACGCCAAGTTTCAATTTCCTCCGACAGAGAGCGGTGGTGTAGGAATGTTCTAAAATGGCGTCTGCAGGTGACATCCGTCATAAACAACGTGCAGTGATTGAATTTCTCGTAGCAGAGGAAGAAACCGTGGACAATATTCATAAATGCTTGTGCAAAGTCTACGGAACATCTGCAGTCGATAGGAGTACTGTTGGTCGCTGGGCACAGAGGGTGAAAGCATCAGAGGGCGGTGCTGCGGAGCTCCGAGATTTGCCGCAGTTGGGAAGGCCTCCCACGGCTGTCACGCCTGACATGTTGCAGCGGGCTGATGTTCTCATTCGACGGGATCGACGCATTACGACTCGACAGAGGCTTATGTCAAAACATTAGACAAACTTAAGCAGCGCTTCCGGCGCCTTGGGCGTCATGTTAACCCACAGGATGTTTTGATTCAGCATGATAACGCTCGTCCTCACACAAGTTTGAGGACTTGTGAACACATCGTGAAAGTGGGTTGGATAGTGTTACCCCATCCACCCTACAGCCCCGATTTGGCTCCTTCAGACTTTCACTTGTTTGGGCCAATGAAGAATTTCATTCGTGGAAGACGTTTTGCCGATGACGAAGAAGTGATTCACGAAGTGACAACCTGGCTCCGTAGGCAGAGTACAGATTTTTACCGGCAGGGAATACACGCTCTTGTGTCTCGCTGGAAAAAGGCCGTCGAACTTGAAGGAGATTATGTGGAAAAATAAAGCAAGTAGACAAAACATCAGTCTTTCACATATGTAAATTTGATTGTTGTGGAATAAATACTTCTGGAGAAAAAAAATATGGGGCATTATTTACTGGGCAACCCTCATACATATATGTTTGGCTAGAGTGTGGTATTGCTCCGCCTGGCCCTCCTGAAATCTTCATTGTGGTGACAGACTGATCTGTAGCATAGCCCAAGGTTGAAGTTAATTCTGATCGATAAATGTCGCAGCCTTTCCTAGCATGGAAACCACAAACCACACCTGTTCTAAAATTAGAGCCATGGAAATTCTTTGGTATTTCTGGATACAGAATGACCAAAAACATGTTTCCTCTTAATGGATGATGGACCAGGCTGCAATCAGCATATCAAACTGAAAGTGAAATTTTGGCAGTTAGGCTGAGTCAACATAGCAATGTTTCTACTTAATACTATCTTTTTTCTAGTTGTGTGTGAATGTGGATTGAAACTGCTGATCCAAATGATTCTGTAGATGTGAATCATTGTCAGCTTTTCTGGATGCATGACTTTTCATTGTTCTACAAGCACCAGTGTCAATGAATATATTGCTCATGTATTATGTATTAGTGGTGCTAACTGACATCGACTAATTTTCACAAGTTCTGGTACCTATTTAGGCTACTTCTGGTTGTTGAATTCTGCATGTAGTCAGGCTGTATGAAGTCTTTACACTTAGCAGCTCTATCTTTATGACTATGGCAGTAATTATTTGAAATTGTTTCATATTATCATTGACATTTCTGCGTGCCATCATGGTGAAGACTGTCAACATAGACCGTAGCATAACTAATGTAGTTTCTTTGTTGTCAGACACCACTGAACCATCTGATTTCAACTGCTGTACCCATAGAAATACAAAGCACAGGTATAGTGGTGCACAGTGTGCTCTGTCTGCTTCACTCCTCTCTCCTAAAAGTACACTTCCTACACTCCTCTTGCATAAAATGATAAATCCATTCCTGTGTAGTGATACAACTTTCTGTCTCAGGTAATTGGCTATACAGCTTTTCACCTTACGAGCATAGTGTTGAGTGGAAGGGGAAGGGGGAGGGGGGGGGGGGGGGGGGGGAAAGAGAGGGCCCTGCACTTGTCCCTCAGTTCTCCTCGATTGTAGTACAGATTTTTTATTCATTGTAGAATTCACACACACCCCTAGAAGTGATTGGGTGACAGGCAGTTCTCTAGGGTTTATGTCATCCATGAAATCTAGTTCTTGTGGCATGGCATATCTTGAAACTGTGAAAGTGACCATCTCATTTTTTATAAAACCTGATAATTTTAGTGTCTTGCCCCCTCCCCCCGAATAAATTTCTGTGGACATCCATACTTACCAGGCAAATATAAGTGGCTTGTTTTGCAGGACGTTTCTGTCTGGAAAGTGTCTAGATGGAGGAATGTTCACAGGAATACAAATCATATACAGTTTATCAGTGAGCACTATCAGCAGGAATGGCAGAACTCAATGAGAGATCAAAGACTGAGATAAACCTGTGGCATTATTTAAATGGCAAAACTAATCTGATGACAAGAAGTTAAATTGCTTATTCTTAACCATGCTATAGTTGTTGTGTGATGTAGTGATCTGGAAATTTTAAAAAGAACAGCAAGTGTGATGAAATGGGCACTAAAGATTGATTAGCAGATAAGTTAGTATTTTTTGCTTTATTTAATACTGAGTACAACAGATGCTTCATCTTTTCTGCCGAATGGGCTATACTGGTGTGGCTATTATATTTCCTCTTTATCTTTTCTGTAAGTTGGGAATCCTTCAACTGCTAATAGCCTCCTTGAGGAATCTGTGTGGCTGGGTGGTTCCTTAAGGCAGACATTTTACTCTATAATTCTTATTTTGTGCTCATTAAATAAGATGAGCATTCCTTGCTATGGCCCAGGTTTCTTGGTTCCTGACACTGAACAAAAATTTGTTGAGTTTGAGAGACATATACACACATTAAAAAAAGTTTTGCATCACCTCAGTTCTGAGAATTCCTGAACTTGTACTGAAAATTGGAATAGGGATCAACATAAATATCATTTCCTCCCTTTAAACCTCACATTGCATGTTGTACCACCATACAGCAAGACCTTCAGAGGTGGTAGTCCAGATTGGTGTACACACCGGTACCTCTAATACACAGTTGCACTTGCTCTTGCATTGATGCATGCCTGTATTCGTCGTGGCATACTATCCACAAGTTCATCAAGGCACTGTTGGTCCAGGTTGTCCCACTCCTCAATTATGATTCCGCGTAGATCCCTCAGAGTGGTTGGTGGGTCACGTTTTCCATAAAAAGCCTTTTCAATGTATCCCAGGCATGTTCAGTAGGGTTCATGTCTAGAGAACATGCTGGCCACTAAAGTCAAGCGATGTCGTTATTCTGAAGGAAGTCATTCATAAGATGTGCATGATAGGGGCATGAATTGTCATCCATTAAGATGAATGCCTCACCAGTACGCTGCCGATATGGTTGCACTGTCGGTTGGAGGATGGCATTCATGTATTGTACAGCCATTACCGCGCCTTCCATGACCACCAGCAGCTTACGTCAGCCCCAAATAATGCCACCCCAAAACATCAGGGAACCTCCACCTTGCTGCGCTCACTGGACAGTGTGTCTAAGGCATTCAGCCTGACGGGGTTGCCTCCAAACACATCTCCGACAATTGTCAGGTTGAAGGCATGTGCAACATTCATCAGTGAAGAGAATGTGATGCCAATCATGAGCGGTCTATTCAGTATGTTGTTGGGCCTATCTGTACTGCGGTGTATGGTGTCGCGGTTGCAAAGATGGATGTTGTGAGTGAAGTTCTGCCTCACGCAGCCTATTGCACACATTTTGAGTCATAACAAGACATCCTGTGGCTGCAAGAAAAGCATTATTCAACATGGTGGCATTGCTGTCAGGTTCCTCCGAGCCATAATCCTTAGGTAGCGGTCATCCACTGCAGTAGTAGCTCTTGGGCGGCCTGAGTGAGGCATGTCATCAGCAGTTCCTGTTTCTCTGTATCTCCTCCATGTCTGAACAACATCACTTTGGTTCACTCCAAGATGCCTGGACACTTCCTTTGTTGAGATCCCTTATTGGCACAAAATAACAATGCGGACACTATCGAACTGTGGTATTGACCATCTAGGCTTGGTTGAACTACAGACAACACGAGTCATGTACCTCCTTCCTGGTGGAATGACTGGAACTGATCAGCTGTTGGACCCCTCTGTCTAATAGGCACTGTCAATGCATGGTTGTTTACATCTTTGGCCGGGTTTAGTGACATCTCTGAACAGTCAAAGGAACTGTGTCTGTGATACAATATCCACAGTCAACATCTAGCTTTAGGAGTTCTTGGAACCGGGGTGATGCAAATATTTTTTGATGTGTATATATTTACAGTTGTTGAAAGTTTATCACTTAGTTTCCACAAATTACCCACAAAAATTGAAGGGTTGTAATATATCAGATACTTATATCCAACTTATATACTTATTTTGAGCGAACTACAGTCAGTTTGTAATGCTTTTGTATCAGGATAACATGTTCGTAACTTTCCAGCTGCTGAATGACAGAGTAATAAACAATGAATGTCAGACCCCTAAGGTTTCCAGATATTTCTGCAGTTTACATCTGTTAGTTCTAAGCCAACTTACGTGCTGTTGCTGATATTTGCATTCCAAGGCCTGAAAGACGGGCAACTCTTTCTTTGTATTTGCTGCATACAGTTGTTGCATATTCAAATGGTGTTTTGAGTCTGCCACAACTCTAAAAGAAAAATAATTAACATATTTTAATAACGTTTCTAAAAAAGGACAGTAACAGATGTTTATTTAGACAAATTAAGTTCATTGTTTTACATGCAAATAGGTTGCAGCAAGGCGTGGCTGAGTGGTAAAGTGTCATACTACAAATTCAACGGTCTTGGCTTTGATCCCAAGTCAGTCTTAGGATTTTTATCTGTGACTTACTACTGCCTTCATCATTGACAGTGATTGTTGATGTGAAAAATGCCTAATTTGCACTGTGGTTCGTGGTCTATGTAAACTGTAGATCCCCCTTACCTGCCTGAGAAAGTCAGTTCAAAGGTTAGAGGAAGGCAAAGGCATACTATCTCCAATAGGACCATGCCTAGCAAAGCACTGTTGTGTTCAAAACAATCTTCAGATTGATGACAGCTTTGTTTACTTTTCAGGTTGCAGCATGTACTGTATTTGGAAGTGTAGAATTTTTTTGCAAGGAACAAATGCATCTTTGGTATCATGAAATAAAATAATTACAAAGAATCCCTATTTGATGCAGAATGTAAAGGGGCATGCACAGTGTCAGAACTGTGTTAATTTTTAATGGCATAACACGGGCAACTATTAAACAGGCTGAACTATGGACCATCCTATAAATCTGAATACTTCCAGCCTGGACCTTTCACTCTGCTATACAGATATGCTTTTGTGAAACTTCTTGATAGATTACAAGTTTGTGCCAGACCAGGACTTGAACTGGGACCTTTGCTTTCACGGGCATTGTTCTTATCAGTGTGCCGTCCAGAAATGGCTCATCGCCTGACTTGAAATATTCATATTGGTAAGCTGTTTTTGACAATATCCTTTCTCTGCTTAGCACTAGTCTAGCAAGGTATGGAGGACAGCTCCTGTATAGTTTTGAAAGTAGGTGATAGAGATTGACAAAATTGAATACTTTGTAGACAGTTGTGAGTCAAGCTGGGACACCTTGTCCACAAAAAGCAGAAACCACTCATGGATCATGGTCCATCAGGAAATTTCATCTCTTGTATTGTTCTCATCTATGACTCACTTGGTCCTGTTATAATGCCATGTCATCGTCTTTGATGTTGATTCATCCCAGTGAAAATGGTGTTCATATTTCAATACATATTAAAGCTGCCAGCAAAGTAATACTTTGTCTTTTTCAGATGTCATTGTGTCTGTAAGAAATAGTCCCCTCTATACAACTCTGGCAGACTCAGCACTGCCTTCATTTTTAGGACCCTGACTGACAAGTAGATTTCCCATGCCATCTAAGACAACCCCTGAAAGCCTGATTCCCATAGCAAATCATAAAAAAACTGTGCCTCTTTTCACAAAATTTTTCTTGATCTGTAAATCTTCAACTCTCTTCTCCATCTGACCAATGATTTAAAAAGGATATATGTAAATAATATAAATCGTATTAACTACACTCCTGGAAATTGAAATAAGAACACCGTGAATTCATTGTCCCAGGAAGGGGAAACTTTATTGACACATTCCTGGGGTCAGATACATCACATGATCACACTGACAGAACCACAGGCACATAGACACAGGCAACAGAGCATGCACAATGTTGGCACTAGTACAGTGTATATCCACCTTTCGCAGCAATGCAGGGTGCTATTCTCCCATGGAGACGATCGTAGAGATGCTGGATGTAGTCCTGTGGAACGGCTTGCCATGCCATTTCCACCTGGCGCCTCAGTTGGACCAGCGTTCGTGCTGGACGTGCAGACCGCATGAGACGACGCTTCATCCAGTCCCAAACATGCTCAATGGGGGACAGATCTGGAGATCTTGCTGGCCAGGGTAGTTGACTTACACCTTCTAGAGCACGTTGGGTGGCACGGGATACATGCGGACGTGCATTGTCCTGTTGGAACAGCAAGTTCACTTGCCGGTCTAGGAATGGTAGAACAATGGGTTCGATGACGGTTTGGATGTACCGTGCACTATTCAGTGTCCCCTCGACAATCACCAGTGGTGTACGGCCAGTGTAGGAGATCGCTCCCCACACCATGATGCCGGGTATTGGCCCTGTGTGCCTCGGTCGTATGCAGTCCTGATTGTGGCACTCACCTGCACGGCGCCAAACACGCATACGACCATCATTGGCACCAAGGCAGAAGCGACTCTCATCGCTGAAGACGACACGTCTCCATTCGTCCCTCCATTCACGCCTGTCGCGACACCACTGGAGGCGGGCTGCACGATGTTGGGGCGTGAGCGGAAGACGGCCTAATGGTGTGCGGGACCGTAGCCCAGCTTCATGGAGACGGTTGCGAATGGTCCTCGCCGATACCCCAGGAGCAACAGTGTCCCTAATTTGCTGGGAAGTGGCGGTGCGGTTCCCTACGGCACTGCGTAGGATCCTACGGTCTTGGCGTGCATCCGTGCGTCGTTGCGGTCCGGTCCCAGGTCGACGGGCACGTGCACCTTCCGCCGACCACTGGCGACAACATCGATGTACTGTGGAGACCTCACGCCCCACGTCTTGAGCAATTCGGCGGTACGTCCACCCGGCCTCCCGCATGCCCACTATACGGCCTCGTCCAAAGTCCGTCAACTGCACATACGGTTCGCGTCCACGCTGTCGCGGCATGCTACCAGTGGTAAAGGCTGCGATGGAGCTCCGTATGCCACGGCAAATTGGCTGACACTGACAGCGGTGGTGCACAAATGCTGCGCAGCTAGCGCCATTCGACGGCCAACACCGCGGTTCCTGGTGTGTCCGCTGTGCCGTGCGTGTGATCATTGCTTGTACAGCCCTCTCGCAGTGTCCGGAGCAAGTATGGTGGGTCTGACACACCGGTGTCAATGTGTTCTTTTTTCCATTTCCAGGAGTGTATTTTCTCCATACCACCAAGAGAATATTTTGATCATTCTACCAAAATCAGCAACATCATGGTCAGTCATTGCGTAGCTTGTCAGTCTATTCTCTTCTTTACAGTTTATAGACTTGTGGCTGCCCCAGTGAAAAACTTGTCCTGTGCGCTAAGTTATCTTTACTTCAGCGCACTCACTGTACGACTTATGTCAGAATAATGAATGGAGAGTTTATGCTGCAAACTCTTTCTATGCCTCACAATAGCTGTGACCATGTCTCCCATCAGTCAGCCAGTTTGAATCCTTCCTCCTAGCAAAGGATCTTATTGTAAACAATACGTTAAATCCTAATCTTCATTTCATTGTCCATAACTTACTGACTGTCCTTTTCATCATTTTTAACATCTTACATTTCCAGATCTAATACATTAATATCATTTAGTTATTATTTTCAGTTTTTGAACTGCATTCCATTTTTGTCAGTTAGGCTGACAGCGCTGAAATATGGACTATCATCAGCATCTTACTTTTTGACTAGTGAACATGGAGTAATGAACAGAACAGGATATTGTCACAATGGAAACTTGTTTCAAATATGAGGGATGTTGTACAGAGGCAATGTAAGAGATTTCTGGTTGTCAAAAGTGCAAGTAATAGAGCTATGCACACTGATAAAGAAATTTAAATACTATATGCTTCCTGGTGTAGTTTAAATCCTTGTAATATTCCTGTGCTTCTTGTGGCAGGGATCCACAGTTATGAATTAATATTTCTCCGGATCTGGAGAAACTGGGTCCTTTGACAGTCAGAACAATCTCAAGATCATTCTCAGAGGCTGACTAATTTCTTCTGGGTACCTATAAAAACCAACTAGTGCAAGCAACCCATCATTTAAAGTACTTAGGACCACTTGGATGGTTGAGAGATTAAGATTGCACAATAATTTCATGAAGAGAACCATCATTATGGTTAGGCATATTTTGTTTTAAATCATATCATTAGTAAGCTCAGTGTTAGGACGCAGAGAACCCTCAAGAATTTTTGAGCAGGTATTGCATCTAGATTCAATCCAAGGTGTGTAACTGGAAGTTGGATTTAAAGAATGTTTAGACAATAATTCTTTGAAGATGATGTCAGAAATCCAGTGAGAGACACTGGAGTTGTTACATCTATAATACAAAATTTATTTTATAGCTTTGTTTGGATATGAGTGATCAAGGCGTTTGGTTTCAACAGCATGGTGCAACCTTGTCGCACAGAGAGTGACAGATGTGGACAGTGATTTCTGTTATGGCAAGATGCATTTGTGAGGAAAATATTGTTATCTGATACTGTCTAATCAAGATGTTTCTGAAATCCCACAACACAACCAGTTCCTGCTGTTAATAACAATGACTCAGGTGAAATTTTTAAATAGAACCCTAATCTTGCAGGAGAAGTATGTGGATGTTCCCCATGTACACTACTGATGAAAAGGTTTCAGGTCTCCAACTGGGCAGCAGCGTTGCTATACTGCGAAATTTCAGTGAGTGTCATACTCATAATCTTGTCAACAGGAATGAAGGTTATCTGCTAAGTTTGTTGTGGAAACCTGTGTTGTAACTAGCCGGGTGTCCAGAATTAAAGCAACAAACTGCTGTTTCCCCGTTCTGTGTCTAATTCACGATATAATCATACAAACTGTCAACCAGATGTCCATATGATCGTGTTCTGCATAGAAGATGGTGTTTCAGTCAGTGGACAACCAGGCCAACGATGACATCAGGGCACCTATGAAACAAGGTAGTGTTTGCTGGATAGCCCCACATCCAAAGTTGCTGTGCACACAGTCACAGACAATGCAGTATGCCACAGAGAAAATGCCTACCAGACCTTCTGCGATGGAGGGCCATAGAAAGAGAGAAAGCAGGACAGCCGCAAACTGATGTGGATCAGTGGCTTAATATGAATCATTCCATTATTTCTTGGATGTGGCGACAGATTACAGAGACCAAAACTGTATACTGAAGACCAGGGCAGGGCTGCCCAAATGTGACGCCAAAAGAGAGGATCGATATTTGGCTGTAAGGGAACAACAGTACTGCTTTAGTACTGCAAGAAGACTGGCATGTGAGCTCGCAGCATCCAATTTACGTATTGCACTGAGACAAAAGGTGTGCAGAAGACTTCGGTAGACTGGCCTTTATTGTAGGTGACCTGCTTTATGTTAACCTCATATGCATCTTCACGGAAGGGAAAGTCTAGAGTGGAGTCGTCAACATGCCGCCTAGATGGTCGAACAGTGAGCCAATGTTGTTTTCACACATAAATCCCAATTTAGTCTGAAGAGTGATTCTCAATGGATTCACATCTGTAGGGAATGTGGAACACGATTTTAGGACCTAAACATCATGGAAAGAGACTGATTTTGAGGAGGATCCATAATGGTGTTTGCAGAGATTATGTTTACCACTTGAATCCCTCTTCGTGAAATTGTACGGGTGAATCGGCAAGGCTTAACTGCTGTCAGGTGTCATGACGAAATTTTGGCACCTCATTTGCGATTGTTGCAAGGTGCTGTGGGCCCAGACTTTGTACTGATGGATGATAATGCTCAATCTTACAGGGCATGGGTGGTTGATACTTTCTTAGAAACAGAAGATATTGTACACATGTCATAGCCTGCTCGCTCTCCCAATTTGAACCCCATAGAACATGTCTGGAATGCACTAGAGAGATGGCAAACACCACATCAGCATCCACCAACCACTCTCCAAGACTGCAAGCAGCTCTGCAGGAAGAATTGGTGTTACTGTCTCAACGTGAGACTGATGACACCATCTATAGCATTTCTCGTCAGGCCTGTATTGCTGCCAGAGGTGGTCACATCCCATACTGAGCTTTTTAACTAGTTGTCAGAATGTGTGTGCAAACCTGTTAAGTTGGAAAAAAAACTAAGAAAATTTTTGTCTACCATTATGAATATTCCAGTTGTTTACATTCTGAGTTCTTTACATTATTTCTACTTTACTATCACCTGTTTATACTGTTTTGTGACAAAATAAAAACAACCTTGCAAAATTTCCAGTTTAACTTTGGACACCAGAGTATGTGCTGAGTGTGTGCCCAGCAGCGGATCTTATATAAGGTTGATCAAGGATGCGCATTCAGAGTTACAAATGCCAGATGGGGCGAGGTGGGAGGGGGGGGGGGGGGGGGGTCAACCACCACCACTCTGTAGTATATGTAGTATGTAAAGGCATCCAGAATAGCTCAACACTTTTTCAGAAGATGATGAGTATTACACTTGTCATAACATTGCCGTATTTCAACACTGCCACCTGCTTCAAGACCCGATTTATATCCACCATCATGGAAACTTTTGCCTAAAGAACAAGAGTTTGCCGCAGCTGTCGAGGAGGACATTTGACTGGTATCAGATTACATATTTAACCATAGAAATCAATGAGATACAAGTTTTTTCACATTTTAAAGTTCTAAATTTCAAAATTTGCATTCAATGAGCAACAAACATATTTTGTCTCTGTTTTTGCTACACTTCTAAGGTGTTTAAATCTTAATTACCAGTTCATCTGGTTGACAGAGCTGAATACTAGTCTTCATGCATTCAGTGTCCTGTAGACAGTGATTATCCTTGGCTGCCACAAGGCGAAGACCAGTTCCAGGAGCAACACAATTCGAGTGGCAACCACTTGCCGCCACCCACAGGATGCTTCTATCAAAAATCAAATCTTCAGTCTTTCTTCTGTTGGCTTTATAGTGAGGAAGTGTAGGTGTATCTCGAGTATGAACGCGATTTCCACTGGATGCACATATTTCTGGGCCGTTGCTGAATATTGCAGTATCAAAACGGTCACAGATAAACTCCTAAAATGTAAATTTAAAAACTATTAATAATTCTAATGCAATGCACAAAGTATTATTATGTAAAATAATCAAGGAAATATTTTAATAGATGAAGGTCTTGAAAATCTATTTTTTTTTCTGTGATACAGTGATTCTAACAGGTATTCAGTAATAACTTTACCTCACATCGCCCACTTATACAGTACGTAGATTTACTGTAACGTGAGCGCCAGCTATGGCAGATTGTGCCATCAGGAAATGTCCAGCCCCTGCTTTTTGAACCACCATTCCTCTTATAACACCAAACAGTACAAGCTTCTTCAGCTGTTAAATGTGCAGAGAACAGTTATCAGTAGTTTTATTTATTCGTTTCAGTTGTTACAAATGTTGGTACATTATGGAATAATGCAATAATTACACTGAAACACACTTCTTTTGTTCCTTTGTAGAACAGAAATTTTTATTTTGTGTGATCTAGTTGTTAGATTATAAGCCAGTTTTCCAATATCACAACAGCAACATTGGTTTATAACATGATTTTCTCTCTCTCTCTCTCTCTCTCTCTCTCTCAAAGTGTCAAATTTTCCTTTGTACATGTGAGATAAACAGAGAAGGGTAGTGAAAAGGGGAATCAAAGTCACCTGGAACTAATAAGTGAGGCTGAAGTTTGAATTCATGTATTTTTTCAGAAATGAGTTATGACTGTTATTTTCAGTAAAAATTTTGACTCTACAAAGTGGCTAAGTGTGCACTGATCTGTGGATTAAAACTGTGTGCTGGATCAGGACTCAAGTTCGAAACTTTTGCCTTCCATGGACAAATGATCTACCCACTGAGCTGTCCAAGCGCAACTTGCACCCCATCCACAAAGCAGATGGGCAGAAGTTCTGAGTTTGGGTCCTAGTCTGGCAAACAGTTTCAATTTGCAAGGAAATGGCTATTATTTAACTGTCAAAAGAGTGGTCCATTTGCATGACCAATGAGAGTAAAACAAAAAAGCAGTGAAGGGAATTAAATGTTGTGTGAAGTGAGGAATTGTCACAAAATATTAACATGCTTTCATAAAAAATGATTATTTAATAACTATGCATAATCATGTTTTTGTAGTAGAGGAGTGGAGCAATAAGTTAGTGGAAATAAGGGAAAACAGAGCGAGCTCATAAAAAACACACTTCGTATCACAGATATGTACCAGAAAAGGAGAAAGTGCAGGTGGCATAGTTATCATGTGTGTAGGAGAAAATGTAAGAGAAGACAGAGAAAAACCATTCCAAACAAATGGTATGTCATAGAAGATATGTCAAAACATCTGAGACATAACAGACAGAGCGAAAAAGTAAGGTCCTTTTTTTTCTGATGATAGTGGTAGGGAACTGAACATCAATGAAGAGAAAAATAGTGCAGTTCCTTTAGAAATTGATGGCAGAAAGCTGGAAATAAACATGTTCATAACAAAATCAGATAGAAACACAGATGACTGATTTCCATGGAAGAATCAGTAAGAGGAAATTCGTGGATTCCAAACATTAATTCACAGGTTTAGAGGTAGTAATAAGGTAGGTGAGGTACCAAAGTAATTAGAATTCCTTTCCCACAAGAATGTTATTCTGTTCATTTATATAAATGCTATTTCCACCTACTACTGATATTTGAGACATTTTGATTTTATGTCTTTCATATCGTAAATTTGCTTTTAGTTCACTTCTGTTAGTAATTAAGGCAATATAAATTATGAATCCAGAATCTTAATAACTGCATTAGTTCATTATTTATACAATACAGTTAAGAATAACTAATAGTAAACTGTATACGAGGTGTGATTAGAAAGTTTTAAGACTGGGCTTGTAATTGTACAATGGTGCTACTTACATGCTACTGTGATGCATTCCTTCAAAATAATCCCCTTCTGACTGAACACACTGACTCCAATGGTGTTTCTACTTTTGGAAATATTCCTGGAAATTTTTTTCCTGAAGTGTGTTAAGGACGCTCTCCGTATTTGCCTGGATATCTTCAATTGAGTCAAATTGCTTCCCCTTCAGTGAAAATTTCAGTTTAGGAAACAGGTAGAAGTCCACAGGGGCCAAATCAGGGGGATATGGTGGTTGTGGAAGCACAGAAATTTTGAATTTGGTCAAAAATCCAACAATGGAGAAGGCACAATGAGCCAGAGCATTGTCATGATGTAGCACCCAGCTCCTTTCTTTCCAGAATGCAGGCCTTTTCTTCCGCACCTTTTTGTGCAACCGCTCAAGGACACATTTGTAGTAATTGTCTGTCCTCCACGGGTAAATTCATCATGCACAATACTGGTAGAATTGAAAATAGTCACCAACATTGTCTTCATCTTTAGCCGACTTTGCCATGCTTTTTTCGTCCGTGGTGACCTGGAGTCTTCCACTGCAAAGAACTGCGAACTTTGGTTTCAGGATCATATCAATTTACCCATGATTCGTCACCTGTAATTACCCTATTTAACAAATCTGGGTCATTTTTAGTTTGATTAATCAGTTCTTGGCACAAGTCGCTATTGTCTCTGGTCACTTGACAACACTTTTGGAATGAATTTTGCGGACACTCGACGCATATTCAGATCTTCGGTTAAAATTGACTGAACTGCATAGAAACTTAAATTAAGTTCATCAGTCATCTCCCTAATTGTAGGTCTAAGATCAGAGCGCACTAAGTCACAAACTTTCACAACATTTTCATTCATTTTTGAGGTGGAAGGTTGGCTGGACCATGGTTCATCTTCAAATGATTCGTGGCCATTTTTAAATCTGTTGAACCAGACAGAAACATTTAACTGGCTCATACAATTATCCCCGAAAGCTGTTTTTAATAGTTTGTAAGTCTCAGAAGCCGATTTCCCAGTTTTAAAACAAAATTTCACACAAACTCGTTGCTTCGTTTTTACATCCATTTTCACGCAGACAGAATCCGACAACAAGCCCTAACAGACCCGCATTCAACCAGCTGCCACAATGAATTGAGTAAAGGAAATGCAGTTTCCTGTCAGATGGCGTTCAAGGGCAAGGCAATGACTCACTCCCCACCCTCTGTGTACTTGCCCACCAAACCACTAAGCAGTAGTGGAGCCATTCTTAAAACTTTCCAATCAATTTCATAGGTTCTCTCCAGTTTGCTTCCTCTTTTTGACATTGCTTACTCACCCCCATCCCAACATTTTTTTTTTTTTCTGTTTTTCCTATTGGCAACATAAATTGTCAAAGTTCCTTCTCTCTCTCTCTCTCTCTCCTCTCTCTCTCTCTCTCTCTCTCTCTCTCTCTCTCTCAAACACACACACACACACACACACACACACGTCACTGAATGTTCTTTGATGGCAAATCATTCTTTTTTATTTCGAAAACAGTCTGAAGTATGATATATAATAATCTTAATATGGTAATAAATCTATAACACTAACGATCGGAGCTCATTCTCTGGAATCCTGTTCCAAGTAATTCATTGTCGATTTCCTTTGCTCGTTGACATATTTGAGAAGCAAAGTCTCTAATAGTAGTACGCTGTACATTGGCACATTGGACAGCTCTGCAAGTTTTGAATCTCCTGTCATTTCCTCGACAGTTTATGCCACCATTTTCTGGCCTGAAAAAAAGAAATGAATAAAAGACTTAACTGGTTTAAATGTTTGGTAGCATTTTAACATAGGCTGTATTATCTAAAAGATGGAAGAAATAAAAAATCTTTTTGAAATTAAAAAAATTTACAATGTTAAATATTCTTTGTTACCACTTGTAGGTTTTACCGTGAACTCCTGGGCACCAGAAGCAAATGCAAACAATCTTGTTGTTCAGTTTTATCATGTTGCAAGTCAAATGACGATATGTATCTTGCATGAAATGAAGAGAAACTCTCAGTAGATATATTGCTATTGAAGGGAGCAGTGCTGTAGTTTCTGTCTAGTCATGGCTACAAGAGGTTGTGTTATTTCTCCAAACAGCTTTTGTTATATTTGTGGTGAATACACTATTGAAAGCCAACAGAGAAACATAAGTGATTTTATGAGGAAAGTTTATTTTGCTTACTTTAAATCAAAACTTGGTGATCAAGATAAACCATGGGCCCCGCATAAGATGTGTAGAAGATGTGAAGATCTTCGTTTATGGTTTAAGGGTAAGAAAAATGCATTTAGATTTGGAATTCCTATGATATGGCGTGAGCAGAAAAATCATACCGCTGATTGCTATTTCTGTTCAGTTGACATAAAGGGATTCAATTCAAAAAACAAAAGAAGCATAAGTTATCCTAACCTTGACTCAGCTATACGTCCAGTGCCCCATAGCTCTGAAATACCTATCCGACAGCCACCTTCCAGTTTGGATGAATACCTGAGTGAGTTGGAGGACGAAGTTACATTACCTCCTCAGGGTGAATCAAGCTCAGCTTTTTCTTCAGACGAAGATGAAAGAGCTCAACTATTTTCTCGAAGTGATCTAGTAAGAGATTTAGGCCTCTCAAAAGATGCAGCCAAACTGTTAGGTTCCAGATTAAAAAATAAAAACCTTTTATCATATGGCACCTTATTTTCATGATACAGACACCGAGAAAAAGAATTTACCCAGTTTTCCTCAAAAGAAGGAAATTTAGTTTTTTGCAGTGATGTGGAAGGATTCATGCATTGCTTTGATATGCAGTATGACTCATCTGAATGGCACCTATTTATTGTTTCATCCAAAACTCATCTTAAAGTAGTATTATTGCACAATGGAAATAAATTTGCATCTCTTCCAATGGGACATTCTGTGCATATGGACGAAAACTATAACGATTGGGCCATTATCCTGGAAAAAATCAAATATCAGGAACATCAGTGGATGGTTTGTGGGGACTACAGAATACTCACGATGCTTTTGGGTCAGCAGTCAGGCTATACTAAATACCCATGCTTATTATGCTTGTTGAATGTTAGAGCCAGAGAAAATCACTGGACTAAAAGCGATTGGCCACCCCGAGAAACTTTAAAACCTGGAGAAAAAAATGTTATCAGTATTACTTTGGTACCACGAGAAAAGGTTTTGTTGCCCTCTCTCCATATCAAATTGAGGTTGATGAAAAATTTGTAAATTCACTGCAAAAGGATGGGGACTGTTTTAAATATCTATGTACAAAATTCTTGAAGCTGTCAGAAGCAAAGTTGAAAGAGGGAGTTTTCACTGGCCCCGACATAAGAAAATATTTAACTGACACCCTCTTTGTGGAAAATATGAATGAGAAGGAAAAAGAAGCTTGGGTATCATTTAAGGATGTAGTGAAAAAGTTTTTGGGAAATACTAAGGATCCTGACTACAAAACCATTGTTCAGCAGATGCTAGCAGCTTACGAAGCTCGAGGCTGCAAGATGAGCTTGAAGGTCCATTTTTTACATTCCCATATAGACAGTTTTCCTGAAAACTTGGGAGCTTACAGTGAAGAACAGGAGGAGCAGTTTCACCAGGGTGTCTGTGATATCAAGAGACAGTACCAAGGAAGATGGGATGTCACTATGCTTGCTGACTTCTGTTGGATGCCTAAGCGAGAAATTAAAGGTGGAAATTGGAAAAGGACTAGGCGAAGTAGCAAGGAAAAGAAGAAAAGGTTTCATAAAAAACATGAATAAGTATAATATTGTTACTATATGTCTCAAAATAATGTTTCATTGGTTGTAAAAAAACATTATGTTTGATAATTTTGAATAAATGAGTGCTTTTACCAATTTTTTGTGTTTGAATTTGCAAAAAACCTAATGTGACGGGAAAAAATGGACATCACTTCTGAAATCAGCGCATTCTACAACAAAAAATTCATTAAAAATATCTCAAGCAGCTGAGAAAAATTTTTTTGCTGACCTGTGTTATTGTCAAACAAATAGTTATAAATTTTGTATGAATAATCTGAGTAAGGGTGGTAAAACAACATTTCTTGCTATGTACACAAATGATTATTGACAGCGTTAGGAAGTTGCACTAATTTCCCGTCAGTCCATATGTTTACTTAATGGAGTTTAGTAAATTAATATATGTAAGATTGTCTTTGACTAACATATGGCTGCAGTGCCAACATGAATAAAGTCATCAGGCTGACTAATTTTTCTGCAGTTCCCTTGTGGTGTACAAAATAGAATAAAGCCAGTTATTTTGCTCTGTTTGAAATTTAATAAAGTGATTTGAGATTGCTAATCAACTAAGAGTCTGTGTTGCATATGTTTAAAATGTATAAATCTTGTAATATGCCTAATCTCGCGAGTCCAATTGTAAGTTGGTGTACTGAGTAAGGCAGTGGGCCACATGACTAAGTTTTTGAATTGGCAGGCAGAACTGAATACAGGGTCTTTTTTGTATTCACCTCTTGCTCAATGAGGCTGGTTTTGGTAAGGTTTGTGCAGACAGAGAGCTGCTTGGGCTTAAGTATTATTCAGAACTTAGAAATATTTTGATGTGAAGCAGTTCATGACTTAGAAATATTTCAGTATATACCAGTTTAGGACTTAGAAATGCAAGGATAAGTCAATTATTATCTGCAATTTAGTTATATTTTTGTTTATTATGCTAGTACTGTCATTTTACATTGATGACACTTGCTTTGTTTATTTGTTGTTATATCTTCGCAATTTTCAAGTTGCTAGGTTAGTTTCATTATCGCTGCCATGCTGTTAATCATGGCTGCTCTGCTGTCTATTTGCACCAACGAAGAGCAACAATCAGTGATCCGTTTTTTGTGGTCAGAAGGCGTATCAGAGGCCAAAATACATCAAACACTTTTGGTACAGTATGAGAACATTGTTTTGCCACAACAGAGTGTCTACGAATGCATTGAAAAATTCCGAAATGGTCGCACAAGTGTTATGCACGATGTAGGAGCTGGACGACTGTTTACCGCCACAAATGAAGAAACCATTGAGTGTTCACGTGAAATGATTCTCTTAGACAGATGATTAACTATTGATGAAGTGGTACATCACCTGCAAATTAGTCACAGTTCTGCCTATGAAATTATCCACAATAGACTTGGGTTTCATAAAGTTTGTGCAAGATGGGTCCCAAAACAGTTCACACAGTTGCATAAACAAACACACTTGGACATCAGCAAAAAAACATTTAAATCGCTATGGTAACAAAGGCGATAACTTCTTAGACAGGATCATTACTGATGACAAAACGTGGATCCATCATTATGAGCCAGAGAGTAAATGACAGAGTATGGAATGGAAACATCCAAATTCGCCATGTAAGAAAATGTTGAAGACCCAACCATCCACAGGAAAACTGATGCTTACGGTTTTTTTGGGACGCACAAGGTCCAGAACTGGAACATTATGGGGAAAGGGGCACAACAATAAGCAGTGTGCGTTACAGTGAGATGCTTACTACCAGGCTAAAGCCTGCAATTCGAAGCAAACGCTGAGGATTGCTGTCAAAATGTGGTGTGTTGTTGCACGACAATGCCCGTCCGCATACTGCTGCCCACACTGCCGAAATGCTCCAGAAACTAAAATCTGAAGTACTGAATCATCCTCCATGACGTCCCGATCTTGTTCCTTCTATCACCCGTTTGGTCCACTCAAACAGGCATTAAGGGGCCCTTGCCTCGGCTGAAGCAGTGAAAGAAGTGGTGCATTCCTGGCTCGCAGCTCAACTGAGAACCTTCTTTTATGAGGGCATTAGGAAGCTTGTACAACAATGGACCAAGTGCATTGAAATGCAAGGACACTATTTTGAAAAATGATGTTCTTGTAAGTTTCCTATTTGATTACAGTAAAATTTTATAACTAATTTGCAGGTCATAATTGACTTACCCTCGTATTTTGGAACTCTGAGTGCTAGTAGACATTGAATATTTCAACCATGGTGAATTTGACACTGCATAATGACTTTTATGTACTTGCTGAACTTCAAGATTTCTTTCCAGTTTAAGTGATTTGTTGCACGGCCCAATACTGAGGTTCAGTTTTGTTACTGCCTATGAATGCTCTGCTTGCACTGCAAAATTAAACATTTTGGTTTCTTGTATCTATACTGTGTTCAATAACCATATGTGTGAGGCCATTGTACAAATAAATTTGTGTGTGAGTTTAATAAACAAAACAAAGATTAATCCTTTGGTTTTAGCCCACATTATTATCCTATGGGATCATATTCTTAATTTTTCTTGTCATAACTTGTTTTTGATTTATTTTATTATTTAACTGTTTTGTCATTGCTAAATGAAGGTGCCTCCTCATAAATGTTCCATACTTCCCTAAGGACTTGAAGCAACAGTGTATGACAAAACCCCTTTTGATCAGTTGAGACATATTCAAATCTAAAGTGGTGTACTCATCATCTGGTGATTAGGTTGCAACGAATTGACGCCTGCTGGCAATTAATTTCTCACTATTGTTGCCGAGCCCAGTGAAGTTGCAGTTGTTTGGTCTGGTCCAGGATTAATCAGTTGTAGCTAGTGAAGCTGCAGTCCTTGTCTTGGAAATCAACAATCAGTTAAAATGGTCTTAGAAATGTTGTCATTAAAATGGATATATTACAGAGTAAAAGTAATGCATCCCAAGATTATAGAAGAAAAAATGGAAATGTCTCTATCATCATGTAGAAAGATCAATTTTCTCACTGTGGCTGCTAGCTTGGGACATTGAAAGTAGATTTAGTATATTTACCCAGACTTGTGAAATTTATTAGAACTGAAACAGATATCACAACAAACACTCAGTTTTAAAATGTAGGACTTCAAAGATAATTGTGGATGACACGATCAATAAAAGTGCTCCACTCTTCTAACACATATAAAAAAGTGCAATAACTGTGTAACAAATGTTTGTGTTGGCTTGAACTTTCTGCATGTGCAGTCAAAATCAGACAATGGAAACTCCAGGTGGGAATATGAACAATATAGGAAAAGACAGATTGCTGCTTACTGTAAAGAAGACATGTCAAGTTGCAGACAAGCACAGTTAATTACAGTAAGTAGCAATCTGCCTTTTCCCATGTTGTATGCGCAGTTAGCGACTAGGCATCTTTCCTGATGGTAAAATTTGCAGTAGTATAGTCTTCTTTCAAAACAAAGACAAGTAGGCATTTTTTGTTTTCCCTTGTTTTCACATTAGGTGGGTCTCCTTCACACTGGGTCTTGAGTTCTGTAATCCTTTCCCAGCCTACTTCTCTTTACTCCCCGTAGAAGGAACTAATAGTTTCAAGAGCCTTCACATTGAAATGTGTATATTGCCAGTACTGGAATTTTGCTTTCTGAATATAAGCGCTGGCCACTCATTGTGTCTCAGTGTAATTTTGCTAATATGCAGATACATAACTTTGTCACCTACTGCAAGTTTTTTAAAGTACTATGATACCTTATTATGAACAACAAATTGCCCAAAAACAACTATTTACTATGTGCACATAAAAAAGAAGCTAAACATTGTAGCTCATATTCTGAATTTGTGTTTTTCAAGGACTGTGTGAGAAAAAGCACCATTCTCTGAACAGTGCGGCTGAACTTGTGCTCACTGATAGCCTTGAGTGGGACAGATTAAGTGAATTTGCAAGATATGTTAATCCATGGTTGGAGAGAATGAGACAGCAGGGGGGAATGGAGTGCCAGAAGTGTGCCTAGTGTTCACAAGAAGCCTATTTATTTAACTAATATGGTGTTAGTGTGGAGAAGGAGTGGGTGGCAGCAGGAAGTTAAAGAAATCTAGGAAGCTGTGGAGGGAGGAGGCAAATGTAGGAGTAGAATCAATCTGCAAAATGTGAAGTATGTCTGTCTATTTTTCCAAAGGTCCTGTGTTGGCCTTGGAACAACTTCAGTCCCAACATCCTCTATACTATGTGTTTAGTATTTCTGTTTTTTAAATCATGCGCATGGTGGTGTGGAACTCAGTAGAACTCAAGCCAATATGTTAACTTTTATTACATAGTAAGAATGAAAATTATGAAATACACACAGCTTTTGTGTACTAGCTGATTGCACACATACACTAACAATAAACAGCATTTCAATTCCAAATATAATTAAACAAGATATAAAAGGAAAATGGAAACAACTGTTAAATGTATTATGTACCAATAATTGTATTTAATGTTGAATAAGAATGTGACTGAGGTAACTTGAGAAGTGATTGATGCTTTAGCTATTTGTAGTCCTTTGTGCCCTGAACCTTAGCAGTACCCTGTGGATGTTTGATTGGCAATGTTATTTATAGTTCTCTAGGAATCAAGCTTTCTTAATGCATAGAGTAGATACTCATCTACAATGATGTTGCTTCTAACATAACAGTTTAGAGAACATTGTGGTACAATATGATATGCTGTACTGACTCCACATTCACATCTGTCTGATACTATTTTCCCAGTTTTATGCACGTAGAGAGGGTATGAACTGTATCATTTTGGAATGGATTGTGCCTCTACTTGGATTCATCTATTGTAGTTCCTTTCTTTTGCAGATGTCTGGTGAACAATTTGTAAACGAAACAGTCTGTGTCTTTAACGTGCTAGCACCTTTGCCATGTATTGGTTTCCCAAGGCTTTAATTGAGCCTTGATTGTGTCTTGGTCCCCAGTGAACTCTGTCACTTCAGTGCACCTTTCCATAACCAATAGCATGTAACTCTCTATCTGATAGTTATATCAGGTGGACACATTCTCAGAATTATCAAAGAAAGGTATTACTGATGTACTAAATGCTTCTGTTGATTTTAGAAGTACACTTTCCTGCATGCATCTTCTGTGTGCTTTTGCATATTGGTGGTACAACCACTGGGTGGACACACTTGCTGAGAATCTGACAATGGCAAGACAGATGGTAATATGATATAGCCTCTCTGCTGACAGTGGTAATTTATAAGTCACATTTCGATCTCAAGCTAGCTTATGCATATTTTTTAACTTTTCTCAGAGATGTAAAATTTTCTTTTTTCGTATAACTACAATCCTAAACACCTACAGCTCTGATTCCTACAATTAGGATGTTGTCCTAATTTGTGGATACGATTTCTAGTTAAGACACAATTTACCTTTCAGTTCCAAAATAGTTGTCTTGTGAGCAGCTACTGTATAAAAAAGGTTGTTGCTTTTACATGCAGATTTGCCCTTTATCTTCTGAGACAACAAATAGAGTGTTAGCTGTGTATTTAACGATACTGTCTACATTATCTGCTCACTCCAGCTCGGTTAGCAAGGGTTCGATGGATAAATCACAAAACCTTGGTAACGTGCTTGATTGTCTTCAACAGTGCATCTTGCCACTCAGCAATTTTTTCACTACAGGAATCCATTAGATTATTATAAAGCCATATTAGAGTTTGGTGATCTATTAGCCAGTTGAGAATCACATACTGCTAAATGTCTACAATGCACCTATGGTGTCCATCATTGCTTGATGCACAGGACAATCTTGGAAAAGACACAGCAGTACATAATCAAGGGGGAGGACTCTCGAACCCTGATGGAGACAGTACACGAGAACTCTGGGAATGCATTTGTGTAAATCGAATGACTGAGTTCGGCACAGTGATATTGTCGCATAACTACATAGTTGAGATGGCCGACATGGCCAAATTACATGACCTGCTGAAGATTAAATTATTTCTTCACATGGTTGTAAATGTAGAGATATACAACCCCCCCAAACAATGCCACAACTGCTAGCACTTTGCACATGCAGGTATTCGAAGTGGTGTCGCTCCCCGGTGCCGCAAATGTGCTGGTGGTCACACAACTCAACATTGCCAACTCCTGTACACAGTACCACACAAATGCGCCAACTGTGTTGCAGCCCATCTGGCCAACTACAGGGGATGCATTGCATACAAGGAGGTCTGAAGTGCAAAATAGCTAAACATGTAAAAGGTATGGCCGTCACAGTTCTGAAACTGCCCCCATTCCCAGTAAGGAGTGGAATATCCTTTGCTGGAGTGGCAGCTGGCACCCCCAGCAGCGCAGGGCAGTCAAAAGAACCTCAGAGTCATGCACAACAAACATCCACAGCAACAGACATACAGCCAAGACATACAATACCCAACACCACACCCACATCAGCTAAACCACAAAATGCAAATAACACCCCCACCCTATATCCTGAGACCACAGACTTCAGCCCAAGACAGACCACAGAAGATGCACCTACATAGGGGCAGCCACAACGTGAGGAGGAGGAGGAGGAAGAGAAATGACCAGAGCAGGGGAACATGACCACACCACAACAACACAGACAACAGGACACCAATGGGCACATACACAATTCGGACACCAACACGATAGCCCGAACAACTCACCACAGAAGCCACACAGGCGTCCCAGCTATGACTCAGACAGCTGACACACAAGCCAGTCCACAGCAAATGCCAACACAAGTACCAGTGGCTGGCAACACAACCAATAACCCACACGCTGACACTCCCAAAATTAACTCAACACTCTGAATAATAATGGAGACATTATTTCCCAGGCTCATGACCACCGAAGTAGTCATGAAGATTATGGGGTGTGTCTCACAACTCTTCTCACAGTTCGTGTCGGGCTCGCTCAACTGGACTAGCAGACAAACTATTATCAGACTACTGTTTACACCAATACATGGATACCACGCCACACCAACCCTGAAACACAGTCACCAACACAAACTCAGATCCTGTTTTGGAATGCCAAACGGGATTGCAAACAAAAGAACTGAAATGGTTGTGTTCGTGGAGCAAAAGGGTATCCGAATCATCCTAATCAACAAAGCAGTGCTTATGCCTCACAAACAACTAAACATCTCACGTTATTGCATTTATCGTACCGACCGTGCAGATGGCAGGAAGGGGGGTGGTACAGCCATCATTGTACACAAAGACGTGGAGCTCATGATCATCGAGCTCCCTGCACTTGAGAGACTAAAGGCTATGGCTTTCAGGGTTAAGTTCAACAGAGCCAACACCACACTGGTATCACTGTACAACCCTCCTAAAAACATAGTAACTCAGCATATCAGCACAGTTATCAACATAGCACCGCAGGTTATCACTGCTGGAGATCTAAACACGAAACACCCTGACTCTAATTCATGAATACATACCTCCAACAGCTAGAAACTATACAATCATGCAGTAGGCCAAAACTACATTATATTTGGGCCAGATGTCACCATGTATGTGCTAGCACAGGTCCTCAGGCCAGACATGTCAGACATAGCCCTCATCGAGGACATCACATGCACACTCAACCTGGAAAATGATCTGGACTCAGACCACATGCCTGTAATACTAAACACAGAAACAACACTGCAGGATGCAGAACCACGCAGAATACTGAACTACAAGTTCGCGAATTGGACCCTTTTCAAAGAAATGTTTGATAGTCATAGTCCGGACACCCACAAAATTAACAACATCCAACAAATTGATGACGTGGGGGAGGCTCTTACTACTGGCATCCGAGGCACAGTGACTGATACCATTTCACATACAACAGCACTCGACAGCTCTGCAAACCGAGCTAGGTGGCGCAGTGGTTAGCACACTGGACTCGCATTCGGGAGGACGACGGTTCAATCCCGTCTCCGGCCATCCAGATTTAAGTTTTCCGTGATTTCCCTAAATCGTTTCAGGTAAATGCTGGGATGGTTCCTTTGAAAGGGCACGGCCGATTTCCTTCCCAATCCTTCCCTAACCCGAGCTTGCGCTCCGTCTCTAATGACCTTGTTGTCGACGGGACGTTAAACACTAACCACCACCACTGACAGCTCTGCCCCAGGAAATCCTGGGCCTTAGCTCAATGAGGAACCACCTCAGGAAATATTGGCAGCGTACCAGGTTCCCATTCTGCACACTGCATGTCAACAGACTTCAGGATATACTACGAGAGAAAATACAAACATTTTGAAATGAGCAATGGGGCCAGAAACTCTTGTCCTGCCATGTGGAAGCTAGCCAGTCACATCACCAGGGAGAAACATTACATTCCCACTCTACAAGGACCAGATGGCCTAGCTTACTCCACGAAGGAGAAGGCAGAGCTTATGGCCACAACACTTGCAGTATCTTTCATGCCAAATCTGGCTCCTTCAGATAGAGTATTCACACTTGAAATGGAACAGGAGGTTACATGACTTGTAGCTCAGCCCACTTGCAATGAAATCAGCTATCAGGTGTACCAACGTTATGAAAGCCCCTGGACCCAGTGGCATTCAAAACCATGTCTTCCAGTAGTTCACAGATAGAGCTGTAGAATACCTTGCACGCGTAATGAATGCCATATTTGAACAGCAACACTTCTCTGACTTTTGGAAGATGGCCAAGCTCCTGATGTTCAGAAAGCCAGAGAAAGATCACTCCATCCCACAAAATTACTGACCCATCAGTCTGCTGTGCTTGCTCAGCAAGATTGTTGAGAAGGTAATAATAAAACGCATCACTAGGCACCGCATCACCAATGTCACCCTAAGACTGGAGCAGTTTGGCTTTAGGCATCCCCCTCAACAACACAACTACTCCTCTGTGTAGTCAAACATACAACACACAGGTAAAACACGAACAAAGTCACAGGGGCTGTGATCCAGAACTTCAAAAAAGCTTTTGACTGTCTCTGGCACAGCAGCCTTATATGCAAACTAAGTGATGCTGGTGTCCCCAACAGACTTGTACGTCTCATACAATCCTATTATCCAAGCTGCAGTACCCCAGAGAAGCATCTTGGGCCCATCTTGATGAACCTCTACATTAATGACTTTCCAGCAACACAAAACATGATGTTAGCCATGTATGTGGATGACACAGCCATGCCTGTGCACGACTGGAAACCATTGAACATAAATTCGCAGGTACAGACAGCTCTCAGAACTGCCAAGCCTTGTTTTGAATGATGGCATATTAAAGTAAACATCGACAAGTGCGAAGCAGTTCTGATCACACACAGAGCGAAGCTACTTCACAAACATCAACACAGTCTACAGGTAATACTACATGCATGCCCAATACGTTTCAGAGATTAAGTCAGATATCTCAGTGTCTGGCTGGACTGGGAACTTACATGTGGGGGACCACACTGAATACTTTGCCAACAGAGCACAAGCGAGACTCAAACAATTCTACCCAGTGCTCAAAAGGGAACTGCCCTAATAGGAGGGTGTTGAAGTCCATATACACGACACTGATTAGACCTCTGATTATGTATGCAGCTCCCATTTGGGGATAAGCAGCTCCTACATACCTGTAGATCATACAGAACAAAGTGCTACGCATCATTAGCAATGCTACACACGCACCATGGATCTTCACAATGAATACTGCCTTGAAACCCTCGAGAAGGTATTCAAAAGACACACCACATGACTATACAGGAACTCGAGACACTCGAACAATCCTTTCATCCTCCCTCTGGGAAACTATGATCACAACCATAGATGGAAGCATAAGTGGCCAAAGATGCTACTAGCTAGGGCATAACCACCTATGGCGAGCTAACATACACCCACAAGCGACAACCTCAGCAAGCCCCTACAAATCAGCAACATTGACTGGATATGCCAGCAGCTATTAAAGCTGACCAACAGGCTACAGCAGGGAAACTGACAAGCTAGCACACTAACTCACAAACAAACTGCCAACACTACCCTATGCTGTGAATGGGATACATGACCTATCGGACACAAAATGATGGTGAACCTAACTGCTACAGGTTTGCTGATGCTGACTGAGAAGCCAACACTGACAACCAGTAACAGCCACTGAGTAACACCACCGCACAACATCAAATGTATCGACCTGCATGATACCCACTACTAACAAAGCCTACCCTTGCATGACCTGTTGCAGGCAGCGAGAAAACCATTTCTGCTCTTACAAGCCAAGAAGAAGCTTTTTCCCTTGGTTCTTGCCTTGGCACTTTTTTCCCTGTCCCCTTCAAACCACTACCATTCATTCAACTTTTGACCCAATTTATCTCCAGATGAGCACATATTAATGGTTAACCTTAACCAAATGTACGCAAACATCACAGTACCCAAACCCTGTGAGACCTCACTTTAGTGAGAACTAACCCTTATGCAGAGATGGCAGTAGACCTTTTGTGTTGGCCATCATGCCGGTGTGGGTGTTAGGGGCTCCACCTCTTTTAAAAAAAATAAAAACAAAAAATATTCCTACCAACAGCTGCCTGTAACTCCATGATGACCAAATGCTTGTTACATAAATATGTCACTTCAGCACCACGATCACAACCTTAGAATCAACCAGCTTCTGGATCACTATAGCTGTAGCTGGGAATTAAGGTATTATGTCATTTCTAGTGTAAGGATTGTAGTGTTTTGAGAACTTCCACGTAAATTCTAGAACCCCTCAACCTTCCACCGTCTCGAACACACGAAATTTTAGATGTGAGTGGGGGAAGGAACCCTATCTACTGTGCGTCACCTGTCTGTGTGTGCAGATCCAAAGTTTATCATGAAAAGACGGTAGACACGGTGGTCGAACAGCACCAACAAGTACTTATTGGTCGCACAATGGAAGTTGTAATGAAAGCACACGGCAGAACCAAGGAACTTCTGTGTTATTCTGTGCTATTTTATAACTGTGACTATTGTTAGTGACAAAAGAACATTTTAGTTGAGAAGACTTTTAAGTAACTTTTAACTTGAATTTGCTAGAGGCAAGACATGTGTATGATTCCTGTATAATCGAGTAGTGGTTATCAAGCCAACTCTGTTGTAAATGTAACTTAATTGTTTCTGATGTGAGACGATGTGGGTGACTTACAGGAAGTCAATTGTTTATGTGAGAAGTGTGAAGTTCCTGTGACTAGCATCATTCTTCGGAGAAGAAGTTTGTAGAGGTTCCAGAAGCCGACTATTCAGAGAAGAAGATCGGCTGTGTACACCAAGTAAGTCAACTCGTGTAAGAGAAGTGGGAACTTTGCACATACACTTCACACACTCTTAGTCATCAAAAATGTTAGAGGCTTCTGGCTGCTCATCTGCCAGTCTGTATAATTTCGTCATCTCAAGCCTAGTATGCCTGATACATTAATTTTAGTTAGGACTATAAAGGTTCAAAGTATGTATGTATGTGTGCCTCAATGAACTTAGACACAAGTTAACTCATTTTATACATAGGAAACCTGCATTCTTCTGTGGGTCATAGTCGCTGATGAGGCATACTAACTGTGTCTATTGTTATTGCCAAAGTTGAATCACTATCACTGCATCCAAAAGAGCTCCAAAGTTCCCTAGTTCCCTGTTGCTGAAGATTTTCAGTTACATGTGGCTGATAAAGTGAGTATAAAACAAATGCTGTTCTACATCTACATCTACATTTATACTCCGCAAGCCACCCAACAGTGTGTGGCGGAGGACACTTTACGTGACACTGTCATTACCTCCCTTTCCTGTTCCAGTCGCGTATGGTTTGCGGGAAGAACGACTGTCTGAAAGCCTCCGTGCACGCTCTAATCTCTCTAATTTTACATTCGTGATCTCCTCGGGAGGTATAAGTAGGGGGAAGCAATACATTCGATACCTCATCCAGAAACGCACCCTCTCGAAACCTGGCGAGCAATCTACACCGCGATGCAGAGCGCCTCTCTTGCAGAGTCTGCCACTTGAGTTTATTAAACATCTCCGTAACGCTATCACGGTTACCAAATAACCCTGTGACGAAATGCGCCGCTCTTCTTTAGATCTTCACTATCTCCTCCGTCAAACCGATCTGGTACGGATCCCACACTGATGAGCAATACTCAAGTATAGGTCAAACGAGTGTTTTGCAAGCCACCTCCTTTGTTGATGGACTACATTTTCTAAGGACTCTCCCAATGAATCTCAACCTGGTACCCGCCTTACCAACAATTAATTTTATATGATCATTCCACTTCAAATCGTTCCGCACGCATACTCCCAGATATTTTACAGAAGTAACTGCTACCAGTGTTTGTTCCGCTACCATATAATCATACAATAAAGGACCCTTCTTTCTATGTATTCGCAATACATTACATTTGTCTATGTTAAGGGACAGTTGCCACTCCCTGCACCAAGTGCCTATCCGCTGCAGATATTCCTGCATTTCGTTACAATTTTCTAATGCTGCAACTTCTCTGTATACTACAGCATCATCCACAAAAAACCGCATGGAACTTCCGACACTATCTACTAGGTCATTTATATATATTGTGAAAAGCAATGGTCCCATAACACTCCCCTGTGGCACGCCAGAGGTTACTTTAACGTCTGTAGACGTCTCTCATATGCTAAGGTATCTACCTCTCAGAGCATCTGGTGATGGCAATTTCATTAGCTGCTTAGGTATTACACACCTACCAAATCATATTGGCTGTCCTCATTAGCATGGTTAATGGCAGTTTATGCAGGGGAAAAATGAAGAATTGTATGGTATGGTATGTTTGTTTACGTACAAATTTAATTATCATTTACTATTTTCCCTCCAAAGTGTACCTAATTATATAATACTGAAGTGTGGTGGACATCCCAATGGAAAATATGACCATCAAGCTAATTTTAAGTTTTTGAGAACGAGCATAAAAAATGAAATGTTTCCATAACTCAAATGTGTAACTATGTTTGTTACACTTTATTGTGTTTCTTTGAAAAAAAAAATCTTTCTGTGCCAAAAAAGGAAGTAATCATCTCCATCACATATGTAGTACCTTGGATTGTTGCAGCGTCTTGTCGATACTCGAATCCCTGTGCTTCCTGTGCTTAGTAGGCCATCATCTCCCAACAGGCAACCTGATGCACACTCAGAGTATGGAGACCATTCACTCCAACCACCATCAACTTGCTGATTTGCAAAGAAGCCTGCTTGGATAGCTGACAGTCCTCTAGTGATGCATCGACCACTGCGGCACCACTGCAATGTCATTAAAATTGCCAGTTTTTATTTACATGGAAAAACAATCATGATTGAGCATCAGTTTTTTCTCCAGCTACAGGTACTATATGGTTTAATGGAACCAAGTTGGAACACATGCATGTGTTAAGAATAAAAGAACAACATAAATTCATAAGCTGATCATCATCATCTTTTTTTTTTTTTAAATGCATAGCCACTACCCAGCCAATCTATGGTAGTAGTTATCTTTACTCAGTTATCTTTACTCATTCCATTGTTCCTGCTCCACACAGTTTTCAAGAATCATATGTAGTATAATAAAATGAGACAAAATGCTAAGAAACACTTAATTAGAAGATGACAATTTTGTTCTGAATAATGCAGCATTACAAAGTAATTTATGAAATGTTACATTTGGCTATGCATTAATGTAATGTAAGTGTGTGATTTGGAGACAGTAGAGTGTTGTCAGGAGACTGTTTCAGTACTGTGCATCATTCTCAATATTCATATAATGGGCGAAATGGTGATTCAAACTTTTGATGCTATAGTTGGCTAATTATTGCAATGTCGTTAAGCAGCAAGTCAAGAACTGTTAACTACAGTCCATAATTGCTCAATATGGTACAATATTGTGATAATAATACAATGGAGAGTATGGGCAATGTATGGGAAGATATTGACCTCCGAAAATAACTCCTTGTCTTAGCATCAGTGGAAGTAAGATTGAGTGGCAATATTGTAGAAGTATCAGAACTTTCCCATGTTACTTCTTTAAGCTCTAAACGTGACTATACACTGTTGACTGAGAGGTGTTTTTGTGGGATACTGTTTAAAAGAGGACTTCATGTGTGTGCATAATAATCATTTGTATCAGGGCAGAACGTTTCATACCAGTGGCTAAAGGTCATACATAATACCTGTAAATTATGCAACTATCAGTCTGTGTAGCTGTGATAGAGCGATTGTGATAGAAATGTTGATGTTATAATGAAGCAGTTTTGATGGTCATCTGTGTGTTAGTGATGTCTTGAACCAAGCGTGCATGGGCATTCACTAACATCGATGTACTATTGAGAACTGTCATCTGATATGTTACTAATTTGCTGTAATGTAACCAGTTGGACTCACAAAAATATGTTTTATTATATACCCTCAAGTGGTGCATAATTGTTCAAACCCATCACATCAGCTGTTTCTACTGCTACTTGGAAAGAAATTGTAGCTCTCAAAAAACTACACTTCATTACATTTAGAAGTACATAGCCTCAAATGCGACTTGGGTTCTGAAATTACTGGTTCTCTTGTAGTACATGCTTTTTTACTTAATGAGTTAAGTGCAGATGGTAGAAGGTGTGAACTTTTTCTCTTTGAACATTAAAGACTGTGCCATAAAAGCATGTCATGGAATAATAAATAGAAATGTGTAATTGTATGCTTAGTGTTCCTATAGGATATACCAAAAGTAAATAAAAATTTCATCTAACTTACTACTTACTTTGCAAGCTGTAAAAGCTCAAACCTCAACTCATATTATTTATTTATTATTATTATTTTTTTTGTAAATGTCTGTTAGCACAGATCATTATTAATTGAATACTAGGACTATTGCACATCAGATAGGCACATCAAAAGCAACTGCTGACCTTCTGGAAAATATTCTTAGCAGATTAACAACAACTACAGACTGTATTCCTTGCACATTTCTTGCTCGTCCACAAGTGAATGCCTCTATTATACGTGCAATCATCTCTTGTTATCCCATGAAGTGAGAAATATTCTTCTCACCCCCTCCAAATTGATAATCTGTCACTGTCTCAACCCACTCAGTACTCTTATCAATCCTTATGCCCCATCTGTGCATCTACCTACTATCCATCTAACAAATGGCTGTTGCCAAACTTGGCCAGTGGCTGCCTGAGCCACACTGTTATGTGAAATATGCTGTTCAGGAAAATGTTGTTGATTCTAACAATCACTGCACTATCTGTGCCATCTCATGTCATTCTGCTAACATCAGTTTTTGTGAACTGAACATTGGGAACTGTAGGTCCATCATTAGCTTCATTCCTGCAATCTCTCAAAACATGTATAATCTTGTTTCTTATACTGATGGTGCAGTGGTTAGCACACAGGACTTGCAAACGGGGGCAACGATGGTTCAAATCCATGTCTGGCCCTCCAGATTTTAGGTTTTCCATGACTTCCCTAGATCACTCCAGGCAAATGCCGAGATGGTTCCTTTGAAAGGGAATGGCCAATTTCCTTCTTGATTGTAGAAATAATCTGTCCTGGTGCTTCATCTCTAATGAACTTGATGTGGGTGGGGTGTAAACCCTAATCTCCCTTCCTTCCTTTCTTCATTCTTATTTTGAAACATTTTTATACATGTGCCTTCCACTTTGTAATGTATAGCTTGTCACTAATATTGTAGAGTAAGTGGTTCCATTTTAATTCATTGGGGTTAATTTGCATGGGCATGAGGAAACATGTAAACCACAGTACAGAGGTGCTGCTAAGGAGTTGTATCAAGATTGCCTGACCGAGTGCTACAACAGATGTCAAGAGCACAGACTGTAGACAATATCATTATAGAATATATTTGATGGATTTCCATACCAGATTCCGTATTAGGATGACATTGCATCAAAATGGAATTTCCCTCCAAAGTTTGAACAAGAAGTCAATTTAGTCAGACCAAGGGTAGTATGACCTCTGAAACTACTTACTACAAGAAAGTGTAATTCCACAGTTTCCAGTAACACATTCATTTGGCTGTTTTTATCCTGAGAAATAATGTGAAAGCAGGATGACTTGATTTGTGACTGTAGTTGTGAAACATAAATTGCTTAGTACAGAAGAGTATCTAATGCAGATTCCATTCACGAAGTTGGAAAGAAACACTGGTTGGCTAAAGAGTTGATAAATGCAGTAACAGCACTGTCCATTAAAGTCAAGGGTCCATTCTTTAGCCCTGATCTCGGAGAGAGTTTTAATCAAGATTTATAGAAGACTATTCCCTCCAACCAATTAGTTTATGAACCTTTTTTTTTTCATTTTGTGTATGAAGAGAACACTGATGGTTGCATCTTTAAAAATAAATAGTAAAAATGTTCAAGTGGCACAAAAAAATGCAAGGTCATGTTTGATAGAAAATGCATAGTCAACTGATTTTCCCTTCTTTCAAGAAAAAACTAACAAAAATGATTGGAAATATAGCAGCTACTTGGGTAAGCATCTGGGAAGTTGCCATCTTAACTGCATAACTCAGCTTAAGTTCCAAACTAATGCATACATCCCAAATAAATTACAGTTTTATTGAACTGTAGCACCAGTTACAGTTACTGAGTTCTGCAGTTAGTTAAAAATACGCTGACCACATCCTTTTATCCATGATGAATTAGGAGCTCTGCAACCGTTCAGGAAAATATCTGTTTTATTGTGTTGAATCAGTTACACTTTTTGTCGAAAGTACAAGCTATTTTTAAGTAACTAGTTTCACACATGGATTTCCTGCAGTCAGAATATCTACATGCTATGGCAGTGGTTCCCAACAGGTGGTCCGCAGACCGCAGCTATGCCAGAGGGGTTCACAAGATGCTATTAGAATAAAAAATATATTAAATATATTTTGTATGATAACAGATTTTTTGTTTTGGCTGCTTGCTGCATGAGCAGAGCCTTAGCGAACGCCAACTTCTGCATCTAGCGTCTTCCTAGAGCCAACTACAGTAGCACACTCTAGTGCAAAACTAGAATTAGACAGAGGCAAATAGTTGTGCTGTATGCCATTAGACTGTGTGCACTGCCTCTTTGCAGCTGACAACTGACAGTCACTTTACACAGAAACTCGCATTTCAGACGACAATCGGCCCCTTGTTAATTTATTGCCAGTGCTTTAACAATGTTGTTTACATATTCAATATTCTACATTAAAATAGTAGAGTTTGTAAAATAAATACTAAACACCCAGATTTGAAGGCAAAGATTTTGAGCAATAATCAAAAATGTAACAATAACAATGATGGCTAAATTGAAAAAGTTTTAAGATCAATATTTTTTCAATAATGAATATGTCAATGTTTTTTCTAAGTACCAAAAATAGAAAACGTATAAAAAGACTCTTAATTTGGCTTTTTTAGGTACTTGAAACTGTGATATGACCAGGTACCAATCATGCTCGATGGGGGGTCCTCGAGAAAATTTTGTTGGGAACCCCCGTGCTATGGTATAGAATCACAGAGTTCCTGGATATGCTCTCCTGTGGGATAGCCACCCATGCCTTCCATGTGGTTTGTTTGTAACCCCACAAAGCATTAGCTCTGCCCCCTGGAGTATCATGACAAATTTCTGTCCAATCATATCCTATACATTTTTAATAGGCCACATGTCAGGTGATCATCCGTGCTAGATAAAGTCATACATCTTCTCAAAAGCAGGTTTGCACACCCTGCTCCACATGTGGCTGGAATTATCCTTCTCAAATATGGCACATTGTGGAATATCCGAAAAGAACCAGAATGTATCACAGTTATCACCAAGTTTTTCCGGTGTAATGAATTTTCAGGAGTGCAGTCATATAAATTCTTTTCTTCTCTTAATATTATGGCTGCATAATACCCAGCCATCTGAATCAATGGACCTTGAATCTCATCTTATAAAATTGCGACCCATGCCAATGAGCACTGTGCCATTGTTTTTAAGGTATGATCCAAAGTGCAGTACTAGACATACTGTCCAAATTAAAGACGGCAGCCATCTGGTGAAGAATTTACTTATTCATATTGTTGGCATCTATGGATAGGGTGTAGAATGCGAGTATTTCTGTAGCTGGCTCATAAAAAACAATGCTACAGGTTCCCTGTTGATATCACATAAGGCTATAGGTGGAATTTGTGACAAAGAAGTCCACACAGAGTGCATGCCAGCGAGGTACATCTGTTATATGACCGACATTCCGTTGACTGTTTGTCAAGTGCATATTGGCAAAGTCCATAGGCTTATAAGACAGGTGTTAGGGGTATATAATCAGTCACTTGATTCAGAAGATGGATGACCATTTCACAGAAAAAATATCAGACAAAAAAGGAATTGGTTATAGCTGCTCTCTTGAATTTTAATTGACATATCATACATGTTTATCATTGTGATGCCTGGAACCATAGTAGGGAGATCCTATGGCCCTGGGGACTACCAAAACTTCCTCCACATCTCCCTCTGAAAAACTACTTTTCTGTTATTTTTTCTATGCATATTTACAAAAATTTTAATTTGGGAGTAAGTTTACTAAAAATGAAGCACAGCAATGATCAAAGAACATTAAGAAATTCGATGCTTTAGCATGTATGAGAGTTCCATTTTTACTCGATTTACAATGAAATACCTAATAAATAATTAAGGCCTACTTTCAGTAGTCTTACGGCACAAGATGCGTGAGCAATGCAAACAATTACCAATGGCAGAGCACGTGTATATGTAGTAACCTTGGAGCAGACATTTGTTTATACAAGAGTTCCATGTAGATGAATGATTCAGTTGCCTATAAGCATTACAACTAACTCCTGTATTATTAATCCCCACATAATTCTTTTCTATTTGCACAGTAGATTGTTATCAACCAAAACTTGGGAGCAGCAACAATAATGGCTGGAGAGAGAAGTAAATTACATTTCCCCACTGTCTGTCTTGCTTGCTTTGTCCACCAAGTGTCTCACTCCAGCCCTTACTCGTCAAAAATAGGCAGAAATCTGAAGCATTCAGTCAAACAGCATATTTGCTTCAGCGTGTGCTTGCTGAACAATGAGATCCTACAATCCAAAAACATCAAGTTTTGACAACCAGCTTGACAGCAATGGTATACGTATGTCCATTGCTATCTGCCCACTGCATGTCTTGATGCTGGACAATAGACATTAATGGAAAGGAATTTGGCAGGAAAGTTCCACTTTAAACTGACAGTGTCAAACACCAACACAGAGAGGTTTCCAACTGTTGCAGTAATCTAGTGTCAAACCCACACTGTGGATGAAGCTTTACAGTCCCCAATGGGTGTATGGACAAGAGTGTGGTCATCCTATGCTGCAGTCACAGTCACATCACATGGTTCAGTAACTGCTTCTTATTATGTACAGCTCTTCTACCCTTTGGCTCCATACACAAATCAGTGTTGTAATAGCATTCCCTGTGTGAGCCAAAATGTCACAGTATTCTGCCCCACTGAAACTCCCTCACAAATTGATGTTGCACAACTTGACATCAGTTGGACACACTGACACTATCTTTCAGATTATCATTTCATTGTATGCCTCTTTGCTGACAAAAATAGTGTAACACTGCCCATTCTAATCACACAGTACACTCCTTGCTTGGGTTCTCTGTATCCCACTATCTTGGTAGCACTTACTGCTGGTACATTGTTTGGCTTGTTATCTGGGTTGGGATTCATATGAATCATTCTTTTCTAATCTACACTAACTGAATATATATGTGTCAAAGCTGACAGTTATTCAGTAGAATAATCTTCATCTTATTATGAATCTGATTTCAATCAGAAATGCGTTATATTTACCAGGAGACAAATGGACTGACCAATACTTAGACATATGAGGAAGTGTGATCAAAAGCAATGCAAATTTTTAATTTCACAGGCTTTATAAATCTGATTTTCAAAATTTTTTTCATCTAGTTGGTACACATGTTCCTGATGTATGTTTGCATTTTCAACTGTTGTCAACAATCAAAAATGCTATATTTGTTTGCAAATGCTTGGCGAATTTTTACTTTCAAAAAAGATGGATCAAAGAATTTGTATTAAATTTTGCTTGAAAATGAAATAAAGTGCAGCACCACATTTGAAACGTTAACTGTGGCTTTTGGAAAATCTGCTATGTGTAATATAAGAGTTTAAAAGTAGTATAAACTTTTCAAAGAGGATCAAGAAGATGTTGAAAATGGCAATCATCCTCAACACCTTAACACATCAATTTCTGACAACAATGTGGAAGAAGTAAAGAAAATGGTTCTGCAAAATCACCATCAGAGAGATTGCTGATGATATTAGCATACCCTTTGGCTCATGCCAACCAGTTTTTTTTTTTTTTTTTTTTTTTTTTTTTGGCAGGAAACGTGTAGGAGCAAAGTTTGTTCAAAAATTGTTGAATTTTGACCAAAAGTGACATCACATGAACATCACTCAGGAATTGCTAAATAAAGTCAGTAACAATCCAGAGCTTTCGAAGCTGGTTATAACAGGTGACGAAAGATGGGTATACAGGTATGACATTGAAACCAGGCCAGTCATTCCCATGGAAACTGCCTGAAGAGACCAAAAAAAAACATATGGTCCTACAGACAATAAGGAATATTACCTGGAAGTTATGTGCTGTTTGCATGAAGTAGTCTCAAGAAAATGACCAGAATTGTGGCAGAACCACCTGTGGAAATTTCATCACAATAATGCTCCTGTTCCTGCACCATTTCTTGTTCGTGACTTTTTGGTAACGAAAGAAAACCATTATGTTGCCTCAGCTACTGTATTTGCTGGACATGGCCCCTGTGACTTCTTTCTATTCCCAAGACTGAAGAGAACCATGAAAGGACATTGTTTTGTCACCACTGATGAGATGATAACAGAATCATTAAAGGAGATGAACACTGTAACAAAAAGTAAGTTCCAGAAGTGCTTCCAAGACTGGAAAAAGTGCTGACACAAGTGTATTATATCTGAGGGGGCTTACTTTGAAGGGGACAAAGTTGATGTTGAATAATAAATAAAGATTATTTAAGAAAAACAAAAACTCCCATTACATTTTGATCACACCTCATGCAGATCCTATTTCAGCTAATAGGGACATAAAGTAAATAACAGCAGAGCAACAGATTACAATGTGTTGAGAGAGAATGAGGAGCAGCTATGGGAGAAAATAAGTAAAATGAAATGTAAATAAACAAATTTAGCAAGCAGTAATGGGAAAAAGAATCTTTGGATATCAGGCTAATGTGCAATGAGTCTTGGAGGATCACTGGATGAGAGGATATGATGTAGAGGAAGTTCAAAACCTCAGAGATCAGGAAAATCAGTGCTGGTTGGGATAATCTAAATATTTCATATGGTATAGCAGACTCTTGGGTCGTGCTGTGCTTGAGTACTGCACTTCCCCAGGTGCACAGTTTGTCTGGGTCGATTCAGAAGAAAGTTTTGCTAATGTTAGTCATTCCATATTGGAAACAACAAACAAAAATTGGAAAGACAATATCTCAGCATATGAATGGTAGATTGCACATAGACCCAAGTAACATATCAGGAAATTGTGCTAGCTTTTTGGATATGGTGTCACTTTTTTACGAGCTCTGCATCCAGGCCATGAGGGCCCAAGGGATGTAGACTGGCAGCTGTGTTATCCTCTGCCTTGTGGCATCATTTGAATGTGGTATGGAGGGGCTTGTGGTCAGCACATTGCTTTCAGACTGTGGAGCTACTACTTCTCGTTCAAGTATCTCCTCAGTTGGAATCATGAGGCTGAGTGCACCTTTCATCAGTCCTCCCACCAAGACAAAAAATCCTTGGCAGTATGGAGAATCAAATCTGGGTCCTCCACATGGGAGCCATTTATGCTGACCACTCAGCTACGAAGGCGGACACTTCTTTTTTAATATAGTTAGTCACATCTATGGCCACAGCAATATTGCAAAAATCCTACTAAACACTTAAGTGTGTACCTAATTAACACTGTGTATTCGTACCTTGTTCCTGCCACATGGTGTTCCTTCAAGTGCTGGATGAGATGTCCAAGTGTAACGGTCACGTTGACAGTGCAGATCCCTGCAGATATCTTCCAATGGTTGTTTCACAGCATGAATGCTGCCATGCCCATATTTAAGCATACCTGTCACATGAGTAAGTGTTTGCAGCAAGTGAATTTTCAAAATCAAATTACAATTAAATAACGACATGAAAGGAACTGCTTCATCTTTCAGCGATTACATACAAACACATCGGATGTGTGTTCACAGGAGTCAAGTTGGCTCCATCTTATGCCAATCTTTTTTCATGCAGAGACACAAGCAGATAATCAGTGCCTCATTTAAAAATTGGCATCTGGCCCTTAACATAAATAAATGTAATGTGGGGGTTGTAAACAGATGAAATGATCTGATAAACAATTTGTAGTTACTGGAATCAGTCACAACCTGAAAATATTTAGAAGTTTCTGTCCAGAGTTACTTAAAGTAAAATGAACACATAAATTTAAGTGTGAGGAAGGCAGGTGCCAGTCTCAGATTTACTGGAAGAATCCTAAGACACAATATTTCATGCATGTAATAGGTTGCTTACAAAATCTTTGTTTGACCAATTCTTGAGTATTGTTCAACATTGTTCTGTTAGATGAAGAGAAGAGGGTGAGGTGTGAATGCACAGGACTGCCAAATCGGTGTCATTATTGATAATAAATTCAAAGTTATTGTGAACTGGGTGTGAAGCTATTATCTTCTTGTGAGCTTTGTGTGTTTTCTGTGGTTACATCTGTTATCTTGGGAATCATCAAATTACCACTCAGAAGGCAACATATGTGATAACACAACAAAAAGGAGCATCTGAATTATCATCTGCAGCAACCACATTGTGTGTAATTATTTGCCGTGACAGCCTTGTATTAAATTAACCATTATTATTATTCGCATGACAGATGCTCCACTAAACACTGAAATGACTGCTGTAAGTGTAATACTCAGCCTGATGACTGTAAAGCCATAATTTTTATGGTCTGCTCAGTTAAGAGTAAGTTAGGCTTAGACCACATCACTTCCAATGAGACTAATTGTTGGGCCAACTCTTAATGAGAAGATCACTACAGGCGATCAAAAGTAACTTTACTTATCATTGTAGACCACTACACCATCAGGCATGCACTTCTATTCAATCCGAGATAGGTGACTTAAGCTGTTGCACAGAAGAACTAGATGATCACACGCCCATGAAAACTAATGTGTCACCTTCGTTCACTGAAAGACGTTGCGATGAATGATGACTTCCTAAGGAACATTTGGCAATTACACTTGTCTGCTATAATTTTAAAAACAATAACAGCACTCTATCATTTTCTATCTCTGTGGCAATTACTGGATTTGTGTGCTTTGTTTCATTCTTAATTAAATTCATTCATTAAACACACTACTCTTTAAATAGCTAAACAGTAAATATTAAATATAAATTCCAAACAGGATGTTAATAGTACTTTAGCAGAAGTGACATCAAATGACAAAAATTTGATTAATACAGCAATTCAAATTGCAGTAGTATACATGTGATGGGTGAAATCAGAAATGAAGACAGAAATCCAGTGAAAGGGTGTTTGCAATTGCACATTCCTATTGTGCTGAATTAACACTAGGATTGTTACAAGTACTTCATGCATACTGTGCATAGTAATTATGAATAGTACACTACATTTAGCCTAATTACCAAATATTTAACTGAAAAGACTCTTTGCCTGTATAAACATGTAATTATGCCATTATGTACAGGCCAGTACAACTGTACTTAAACAGGTACAATATGTTAAATTTATGTAAACAGCTTGAAAGTTAATAAACAAATACTGTATGAGGAGTGTTCACAGATAATGGGCAGTGATGTGAAGAAAAACTGTAACAGAAAAATAGAAGAATTACTCTAGGTGAGAGAGGATTTGAAAGAAAGATGAACATGAGATGAGAGATAGATTATATCCTAAAAATAAAGAGGATGATGTGAGAATGGGGACATAAGGGTAAGAGAAGAAAAAAAAATGTTGAATAAAAACAAATGAACTTACGAGAAAGAAAGGAAGGCTGAAGCAAGTTGCAGAGAGAGGATGAAGCAGAGTCTCATAGACAACAGATATTATAAGACTGGACAGATACTGGAAAAAATCCTGATGTATGGTATTTAACATCATTTGAACTTGGATAAAGTCCAGGTTCCAGTACTGGTAACTTACATGTTCACCGATTTTGCTGTGAATAAGAGACAAAATTTTTGTCATTGTGGTAATAATGGAAAAACTTATGTTACCTTACAAGGGAACCTCCCCATCGCACCCCCCTCAGATTTAGTTATAAGTTGGCACAGTGGATAGGCCTTGAAAAACTGAAAACAGATCAATTGAGAAAACAGGAAGAAGTTGTGTGGAACTGTGAAAAAATGAGCAAAATATACAAACTGAGTAGTTCATGGCAAGATAGGCAACGTCAAGGACACTAAGAATGCAGGAGCGCCGTGGTCTCGTGATAACGTGAGCAGCTGCAGATCGAAAGGTCCTTGGTGCAAATCTTCCATCGAGTGAAAAGTTTAATTTTTTATTTTCAGTTTATGTGACAAACTCTTATGTTTTCATCACTTTTTTGGGAGTGATTATCACATCCACAAGAAAACCTAAATCGGGCAAGGTAGAAGAATCTTTCTACCCCTTCACCAAGTGTACAAGTTAGGTGGGTCGACAACATATTCCTGTCATGTGATGCACATGCCGTCACCAGTGTCGTATAGAATATATCAGATGTGTTTTCCTGTGGAGGAATCGGTTGACCTATGATCTTGCGATCAAATGTTTTTGGTTCCAATTGGAGAGGCACGTCCTTTCGTCTACTAATCGCATGGTTTTGCAATGCGGTTGCAAAACACAGACACTAAACTTATTACAGTGAACAAAGGCGTCAATGAACGAACGGACAGATAATAACTACGCAAAAATAAAGAAAATAAAATTTTCACTCGAGGGAAGCTTTGAACCAAGGACTTCTCGTTCAGCAGCTGCTCACGCTACCATGGGACCACGACGCTCCTGACCCCACTTTGTCCGTGATGTTGCCTATGCGACCCGTGGGCTACTCAGTTTGTATATTTTGCTTATTTTTTCACAGTTCCACACAACTTCTTCCTGTTTTCTCAATTGATCTGTGTTCAGTTTATCAAGGCCTATCCACTGTGCCAACTTATAACTAAATCTGAGGGGGGGTGCGATGGGGAGGTTCCCTTGTTAGTAAATTATGCTATGGAACATTGTTAATCTTACATTGAACATCAGCATCAAATCGCTCTCCTGGAAGAATTCTCTCAGCATTATGGTCCAAGGGCCCTGAGGCTGTGCTGTAATCCAACAAACACTCTGCCTGGGGAGTCCTGAAATATAGCCCTAAAATGTCATTTTAATTCTCTAGATGGGACAAAATGCAGGAAATAGTTATAACTTTCTCATTTTTTACTGAATATCTTACTCTAAAAAAGCTTCCAAGTAGCGCTGGCTGCAAGGAGACCATGTAATTTTACCACTTCCAAGTGTGGGAGACATTATGTAGCTACCCGGATCACAGTCATTATCTGCTAGCGGCCCATCATGACGCATTCCAAGGCTGTAAATATACAATCCACATGAGTGCATTTTTGATAGTACCGTAATATAACTATGTATGTTGTCAGAACACAGTAACACACAGAAAATTCCTAAGGAACTGATGCTCAACAGCTCAGATATGTTCAATAAAAGTCATGATGAGAAAGCTGCATGAAATAATATTTGTTTGTTATTATCTGAATTGGTGTCGAGTATTTCACTTAGCATCAATGGTTTGACTGACTGTGGCATGATGCTGTAGGGAAGGCTTTGCTGTACTCTTTACTCTAAAATTAAATTTGTTGAAAAGTTGCTTTGTGATACGTGGTAATGGTAACTGCACTTGGAAACAAGTGGAGTCACAATTGTGCTCAAGATCAAGAGACCATTTGCTCTCAACTGAGATTTTCACAGTACTTCATGTTCAGTGCAGATTACTATTACCGTTTTATGTCAAGGTAATTTTTGATTCAGTTTCATTTAATAGTAATGAGTGTGGGTGGTATCAGTCCTATAGCATGAATATTACAGTAGGTCAAACCAGTGACAGGAAGCAAAGCTAAATACTAGTTTAGTTAATGGCAATGCAGCCGTTAGTACTTTTTCATCGCCATGACTTCAGCAGTAGAGAAAATTATGAAGAGCCCAGGTTGTGTGCTTTAGCCAATCTCTGATAATCTTTAAATTGCTTACTTGCATAACTAAAAACAAAGTCATCATCAAAATACGCTTGAAGCGTTAAACGTAACTGTGGCACTATTAAAAAATTTTGGAAAGCTAAAAGTTGTGCACCTGACTAAAGTTAAGAATGTAGTAGTCCTTGGCTGTCAGGTTGTGAATCACAGCTGACATCTTTCACTTCCTACATATTTAAGGGAAGCTCTAATATGATCACAGAGAATTCCGGGTGCTACACAAATAATGGACTAAGTAAAATTACCACTCAGTGTACAGTGGAAGAATTGAGTGGTAGATAGTAGTGTTAAAGTAGGTGACAGACTTCAGTTCATTGATAGGAACTTAAGAAAATGCAGTCAACCTACAAAGAAGACTGCCAATAAGACACTAGTGCAACCCATCTTAGACTATTGCTCAAGTGAGTGGGACACATACCTAAGACGACTATCTGGAGATTTCGATTGTATACAAAGGAAAGCATCACAAAAACATGGAAAAAACCAGAGCTGGCTATGCTATCTCACTAAAGCCTACTTACAAAGTTTGGAGAAACAGTGTTAAGTGAGGAAGATACTACAGCCCTTACACATCACTCCTACAGGCAATGCAGAGACAAGATTAGATTATTTACAGACCATACAAAAGCACTTAAGTAGCTTTTCTCCCCATACTCCCTACACAAATGGAAGAAACCCTAGTATGTGGTGACAGTGAGAAGTACCCTCCCGTAAACTTCACAGGGGTTTGCAGAGTATGTACATAGATGTAGATGTAAAGCAGGTCTGCGGTAAACATTTCAAATCTTAATCTTACAATGCATCAAGTTATTTCAAGCAAGAAAAAATAAAAAAATAACCTGTTGTAAAATTCCTTGAGATCAGTCAGTAATATGGTAAAATAAAGTCAACATTAGATAAACTACTCAAGAAGTTGTGTTCTGCATGTTTTAACCAAAGAAGTATCTTTCATTGCGTCAACCTGAAGATGAGGTTGTTGGCTCATTTTGCAATTTTTCACTCCCTACTGTCTTGTACAATTATAACTACACATCTTTCAGATGAGAACATTCAAATATTTTCCTCTGAAGAAATTTTGTTTTAGTCTAAAGGTGTGGACTCAACTGCGTATTTAATTTTTTTTAATTTGTCATCAATATAACACAATAGACAGGACCTGTAAAATAGCATTTCATCTTGATTTTCAGCATATGAATGCAGATAGAGTTGTAATTAAAACCACAAACAATTAAAAGAAGAACAAAGACAGATTAGGGTCCAAGTCCTATCAATTGAGAGGTCATTAAAAACAGAGCACAAGCTGGGATGGTGGAGGAACTGGCTGTGTCTTTCTCAAATAAACCATCCTGACATTTGCTTTAACTGGTGTAGGAAAACCACTGAAAGCCTAAATCTGGGTGGCTGCCAGGGATCTGAAATGCCTTCTCAATGTGTGTCCTGATAGCTCACTCAGCAAATAGAAAACATCCTATGCAAATACACAGTGCTAGGTAACTCATTTTTACCTGTTAAGTTAAGAACTACACAGTATCTTTAAACAACACAGTTTGCACTGTTTGTGTAAATTCCATCTTCTTCACTGAGTACTGTGTTGAGTGCAATCTGCTGTCTCTCTCTCTCTCTCTCTCTCTCTCTCTCTCTCTCTCTCTCTCTCTCTCTCTCAAACACACACACACACACACACACATGTGCACACACACACACACACACACACACACACACACACACACAAAAATCAGAAATAAAAACGTAGACTTCCAACTTCACTAAACACACGCATATAACTCTTATTCTTAATCTCTGAGCTATCTTTGAGCTCTTGATTTCAAAAGTATCACTTTCCTAGTGACACCTTCAAGAGGTGTATTATGATGTGAATTTTTTCAGGGCTCATAAAACTTGTAATGTATGAAGGAGTCTTCTCAGAAATATGGTAGAATTCAAGTTATAGACTAAGAGGCAAAAAAAGCAGCCACCGAACATTATTTTGGTAAAGTCTACTGACAACAAATTATGACTAGTCTTGATATAATTATGGAAATTATATTTAGATTACGGAGCTGCTATTTTTATCTGCTACTTCATACTAATCTTTCATATAAATTTTCTGAGTTCAGTGAACACTAGATGATGGTTCAGATGGCTCTAAGCAGTATGGGGCTTAACATCTGAGGTCATCAGTCCCCTAGACTTAGAACTACTGAAACCTAACTAACCTAAGGACATCACACAGATCCATGCCCAAGATAGGATTCGAACCTGTGACTGTAGCAGCAGCGCGGTTCTGGACTGAAGCGCCCTGAACTGCTCGGCCACAGCAGCCGACAGTGAACACTACCTATTGCTTGTATACTGAAAAAGTTTAAACATAAGTATCAGTGGAAACTGCATAATTAAGTCCAAATATTCTGTCAAATTATTTTCAGTTTCCTACTCCATGACTGCCACTAGCCTGTTAAAGACTTTTGCACTGGGTCATACAGTTTCTTTCTGAACCCTAGATGGGGATGCACGGTCTGTATGAAAATCATTTTTGATTCTAGTACTGTAGCTGTGAATTCCATAGTTCATCTTAAATTCACTTTTATTATTAACTATAGATACCATTAGAGAGTAAATGTATTGGTATGAGATATAAGACTCCCAAGATCCCCAAAGGGCTTCTGTAAGATGTTTGGTTATCAACTATAGATAATATTCTTATCATATTCATCTGTAGAATATATAAATTTTATATGTTAACCATCTCATCTGATTTATCAAGGCTCTGTTTAGTCAGAAACTACATCGCAAAAGTCCTAAACAAACCCAATTTGAAGACACTGAAGAAATTATGTGTACCATGGAAAGGCTTATTATGAAAGTATTGAGCTGTGCATAGTCATACAGCCTATTGCTCTGGGTGGTGAATGTTCATCAGAGAAAATGGTATCTTCAAGGGTGCCCCAGGGAAGTGTAATAGGACCACTCTTGACCTCGGTACACATAAACAACCTGACAGATAGGCTGAGCAGCAGTTTGTGATTCCAGAATGAGATTTTCACTCTGCAGCGGAGTGTGCGCTGATATGAAACTTCCTGGCAGATTAAAACTGTGTGCCAGACCGAGACTCAAACTTGGGACCTTTGCCTTTCACAGGCAAGTGCTCTACCAACTGAGATACCCAAGCATGACTCACGCCCCGTCCTCACAGCTTTACTTTTGTCAGTATCTCATCTCCTACCTTCCAAACTTTACAGAAGCTCTCCTGCAAACTTTGCAGAACTAGCACTCCTGAAAGAAAGGATAATGCGGAGACATGGCTTAGCCACAGACTGGGGGATGTTTCCAGAATGAGATTTTCACTCTGCAGCGGAGTGCGCGCTGATATGAAACTTCCTGGCAGATTAAAAGTGTGTGCCAGACCGAGACTCAAACTCGGGACCTTTGCCTTTCACGGGCAAGTGGTCCACACTTGAGCAAAGGTCCCGAGTTTGAGTCTCGGTCCAGCACACAGCTTTAATCTGCCAGGAAGTTTCAGTTTGTGATTGTTCGCTGATGGTGCTGGAGCATACTGGAAAGTTTCATTTTTGGGTGACTATAGGAGGATACATGGTGGTTTTGTCAGAATTTCTATTTGGTATGATGCATAGCAGCTTGCTTTAAATGTGGAAAAACGTAAGTTACAACAGATGAGTAAATTCAGAGCAAATTTAGTATTAGTTGTGTGCTGTTTGATTCAGTCACATTGATTAACTATCTTGATGTAATGTTTTTAAGAGACATGAAATGGAATGAACACACAAGGTCACTTGTATGGAAGGCAAATGGTTGACTTCAGTATAATTGGAGAGTTCTAGGAAAGTGTAGATTATCTATAAAGGAGACCATGTATAGAACACTTCCGTGGTCCAGTCTTTAATAAAGTTCTGCTTTTCAGTATTCATATGAGATCAGATTAAAGGAAGACATCACAACAATTCAGAGGCATTCTGCTAGATTTTTGCCGATAGTTTCTGTCAGTACACAGATATTATGTAAATTCTCCGTGAACTCAAATTGGAAGCCATGTCTTTACATGCAATATTGTTGAGAAAATTTAGAGAACCAACATTTACAACAGACTAAAGAATCTTTCTACTGCTGCTAATGCACATCTTGTATAAGGACCATTAAGACAAGATAAGAGAACCAGGGCTTCATATGGAAGCATATAGGTCATTGCTCCATTTGCAAATGGAAGCGAAAGGGAGTCACCAGCAGTGATACAAAGTATGCTGCACCATTCATCTTGTTGGCTTGCAGAGTATGTATGTAGCTGTAGAGAGTGAAAGGAGAGAGAGAGACCAATTGCAGACCACTGTGAAAGAACATTCATAGCACTATTAACAGAACTGAAGTGGTGGTGTTATTGATGTGAAGGATAGAAACAGTACTGGTACATCATTCACTCCATTAATATCTTCTGCTGGAGCCCAGGCAATACATTAAATTCTGGAAGTTTTAATATGATGATGTTATTGTCATTTAAAGTAGAGGACAGGTTCCCACTTAAGTTTGATTCTCCTCTACCTTCAAAATATAAAATCTAGTGTACAGTAATCTGTGTGCTGCTAGCACCACACATCAGTGAGGTGTCTTACTCAGAGATGCATCTGGCTGGTTTTGTAAGTACGTTATTGACAGACAGTGATCATTGGCCATTGCTCCTCACCATTTGCTATCCATAGTAAGTTGGTTGTGTGTTCCATTGATCAGTCGCACGGTACAGTAGCGGTAATGATGTGGAACGTGTCAAGTGCACAAGAAATGCACATATGAAACAAGATTTTTTAATATATATATATGTATTACAATACAGAGTTAATGATTAATATTTCTATTATTTACCCTATTCCCTTAAATGGCATAACATGCATATACTATAATTGTAGATTTATTTATTCCTATTCAAGAATTCATCTATGGTATAGATGGAGTTGTCAAGGAGATATGATTTCAATTAATTTTTTAAGCTATTACTGCTGTCTGTCAGCCATTTTATTTCATCTGGTAATTTGTAAAAAAAATTATAGCAACATATTTTACCCCTTTGCGTGTCAAAGATAGGTTGAGTAAATAATAGTGTAAGTCTTTATTTTTTCTGGTATTATAATCATGAATGTCACTTGTTTTTAAACTAGTCCATGTCGTTGAGAACAAATTTCATTAGTGAGTAAATGTACTGTGAGGCTGTTGTAAAAATTCGCAATCTTCTAAAAAGATGCCTACAAGATGTGCAATTATGAACCCCACACATTATTCTGACCACTTTCTTTTGAGCAATGAATACTTTTTGTCTAAGTGTTGAGTTACCCCAAAATATTATTCCATATGACATCAGAGAGCAAAAATATGTTAGCTTACTAATTTCTATATCCTCAAAATTGGCAATTATTCTGATTGCAAAAGTTGCTGAACCTAGTCCCTTTAGAAGATTCAAAATATGAATTTTCCAATTACGATTCTCATCTACATGTACACCCAAAACCTTAATATGCCCTACCCCATCTACTGACTTCTGCTGATGTGTTATATTTAGTGAAGGAACTACATTTTTTGCAGCAGAAAATGGGATTCACTGTGTTTTTTTCAAAGTTTAGAGCAAGCCCATTTGCAGAAAACCAATTCATGACTTTTCCAAAGACCTTATTTGTATAATTTTCAATTGGAGTTTCTTTTAGTGGATTAATAATTATGCTCGCATCATCAGGAAACAGTGTCAGTTCAGCTTCTTGTTTCAGATAAGAAGGGAAGTCATTCACATATATCAAGAACAGAAGGGGCCTCTTGACTGAACACTGTGGAACACCTAATGTAATTTCACCCCAGTTGGATGGAGTGGCAAAACTTATTTAAATCACTTGACCCATATAAAGAAACTTTTTGTTTCCTGTTCTGTAGGTATGACTTAAACCACTCATATGATATTCCATTTATACCACAGAATTGTAATTTCTGTAACAGAACGTCATGGTTCGCACAGTCAAATGCTTTGGACAACTCACAGAAAATTTCTATTGGTGACATTTTACTATTTAAAGACTCTATTATGTAGACAGTGAAATTATATATTGCTGTCTCTGTGGAACAGCATTTTTGAAATCCGAACTGTGATTTACTAAGTATCCCATTAGTGCTGAGATGGCTAATCACTCTTGAGTACATTATTTTCTTGAAGATTTTTGAAAATGCTGTAAGCAAGGATACTGGCTGATAATTATTGACGTCTGTGGTGTCCCCCTTTTTGTAGAGAGGCCTACCAATGGCATATTTTAACCTGTCTGGGAAAAGACCTTGAGTTAGTGATGCATTACACATGTGATGCAGAACATCAGCTGTAATTGCTCCACATTGTTTTAATATCTTATTAGAGATGTCATCTACTCCAACAGAACATTTATTTTTCAAAGATTTAATAATTTTACTTATTTCACAAGAGGTTGTTAGGTGAAACTTAATCTGACCAAAATTTTTCAAAACTGACTCTTCCATGTACTGCTTGGCCTTTTCTTTTGAACTATTCTCACCAATTTTTTCTCTTACACTTAAGAAATGGTTGTTAAATACATTGGGTACTTGTGTACTGTTGGTTAGGATGGTCTCATTCTCTTTAATAGTAATACTACCTACCCCAGTGGCTACTTTTCCTGTCTCCCTTCTAACAACATTACATATTGATTTGATTTTATTGCTGGAGTTGTTAATTTCTTCTCTAACATAAAGATTTCTTGATTTCCATGCAACTTTTCTCAGTGTGTTACAATAATTTTTATAGTGTAAAACTACTTCTGGATCTTTACTAATTCTTTCTGTCTCATGCAGTTTTCCTTTTCTTTCTGAAGACACTTTAATACCTGTAGTAATCCAAGGTTTCTTTGGAAAGTGCGTGGAGTTACATTTGGTAATTTTCTTTGGGAAACAATGCTCAAAAAGGGGTATTAATTTATCAAGAAATATGTTGCATGTATCATTAGCATTTGGCTCATTATAAATATTTCCCCAATTAACATTTCTTAAACTTTCTGTGAAGTGCTCCATAGATACTGGCTGGAGCAACCTCACACTTTTACTTAATGGTTTCTGAACTGTACACCTCGTTAGGTTTTGTAAGTTACTCAGTTGTGCATCATGGGCTGACAATCCATTTACCACAGGGAAAGCATGTGTTTGTTTTGCATCCTCTTTCTGTGCAAATACATTATCTATTAGAGTGCTACTGTCTTGAGCTATACATGTAGGGAAATTTACCACTGATTCTAAGTTATATGTTGTTAATAACACTTCTAGTTCATTTTTACTATCAGAATTACTTACAAAGTCTACATTGTAATCACCACAGATTAATAACTTCTTCTTTTTGTCTGGCTGACAGCATAATAAGGAGTCAAACTTTTTTATGGATAGCTCCCAGTCTCATAATTGGGACCTGTATACTGTTGCTAATACCAATACTACAGTATCTAGCTGAAGTTCACATGCACAAAACTCAAAGTGCTTATTGTCACAAAATTTACTTACTTCTAAAGTTTTGTATTTATACCCTTGTACTATGAAATGGCAACTCCTCCTTTACCCATCCTAGATCTACAAGTGTGTTGTTGTTGTCTTCAGTCCTAAGACTAGTTTGGTGCAGCTCTCCATGCTACTCTATCCTGTGCAAGCTTCTTCATCTCCCAATACCTACTGCAACCTAAATCCTTCTGAATCTGCTTAGTGTATTCATCTCTTGGTCTCCCTCTACGATTTTTACCCTCCACACTGCCCTCCAATACTAAATTGGTGATCCCTTGATGCCTCAGAACATATCCTACCAACCAATCCCTTCTTCTAGTCAAGTTGTGCCACAAACTCCTCCTCTCCCCAATTCTATTCAATACCTCCTCATTAGTTATGTGATCTACACATCTAATCTTCAGCATTCTTCTGTAGCACCACATTTCAAAAGCTACTATTCTCTTCTTGTCCTAACTATTTATTGTCCATGTTTCACTTCCACACATGGCTACACTCCATACAAATACTTTCAGAATCGTCTTCCTTGCACTTAAATCTATACTTGATGTTAACAAATTTCTCTTCTTCTGAAACGCTTTCCTTGCCATTGTCAGTCTACATTTTATATCCTCTCTACTTCGGCCATCATCAGTTATTTTGCTCCCCAAATAGCAAAACTCCCTTATAACTTTAAGTGTCTCATTTCCTAATTCAATTCCCTCAACATCACCCAACTTAATTAGACTACATTTCATTATCCTCATTTTGCTTTTGTTGATGTTCATCTTATAGCCTCCTTTCAAGACACTGTCCATTCCGCTCAACTGCTCTTCCAAGTCCTTTGCTGTCTCTGACAGAATTACAATGTCATCAGCAAACCTCAAAGTTTTTTATTTCTTCTCCATGGATTTTAATACCTTCTCTGAATTTTTCTTTTGTCTCCTTTACTGCTTGCTACAGATTGTGTACAAGTGTAAGATGCTAAATCATATCTATTTATACCGACACTATCCACCCCCACAGTTACATGGTGTTCAGACAGACAGATTAGATTAGATTAGATTAATACTAGTTCCATGGATCATGAATACCATATTTCGTAATGATGTGGAACGAGTCGAATTTTCCAATACATGACATAATTAGGTTAATTTAAGAACATACTTAAGTTAATATAACAACTTTATTTTTTTTGTGTTTTTTGTTTTTCTTTATTTTTATTTTTATTTTTTTTTTATATTTTTTTAAATATTTTTGTTTTGTTTTTTTTTTCTTTTTTTTTTTCTTAATTTATATCTAAAAGTTCCTCTATGGAGTAGAAGGAGTTGTCATTCAGAAATTCTTTTAATTTCTTCTTAAATACTTGTTGGTTATCTGTCAGACTTTTGATACTATTTGGTAAGTGACCAAAGACTTTAGTGCCAGTATAATTCACCCCTTTCTGTGCCAAAGTTAGATTTGATCTTGAATAGTGAAGATCGTCCTTTCTCCTAGTATTGTAGTTATGCACACTGCTATTACTTTTGAATTGTGTTTGGTTGTTAATAACAAATTTCATAAGAGAGTATATATACTGAGAAGCTACTGTGAATATCCCTAGATCCTTAAATAAATGTCTGCAGGATGATCTTGGGTGGACTCCAGCTATTATTCTGATTACACGCTTTTGTGCAATAAATACTTTATTCCTCAGTGATGAATTACCCCAAAATATGATGCCATATGAAAGCAATGAGTGAAAATAGGCGTAGTAAGCTAATTTACTAAGATGTTTATCACCAAAATTTGCAATGACCCTTATTGCATAAGTAGCTGAACTCAAACGTTTCAGCAGATCGTCAATGTGTTTCTTCCAATTTAATCTCTCATCAATGGACACACCTAAAAATTTGGAATATTCTACCTTAGCTATATGCTTCTGATTAAGGTCTATATTTATTAATGGCGTCATACCATTCACTGTACGGAACTGTATGTACTGTGTCTTATCAAAATTCAGTGTGAGTCCGTTTACAAGGAACCACTTAGTAATTTTCTGAAAGACAGTATTGACAATTTCATCAGTTAATTCTTGTTTCTCAGGTGTGATTACTATACTTGTATCATCAGCAAAGAGAACTAACTTTGCCTCTTCATGAATATAGAATGGCAAGTCATTAATATATAATAAGAACAACAAAGGACCCAAGACTGATCCTTGTGGAACCCCATTCTTGATAGTTCCCCAGTTTGAGGAATGTGCTGATCTTTGCATGTTATGAGAACTACTTATTTCAACTTTCTGCACTCTTCCAGTTAGGTACGAATTAAACCATTTGTGCACTGTCCCACTCATGCCACAATACTTGAGCTTGTCTAGCAGAATTTCATGATTTACACAATCAAAAGCCTTTGAGAGATCACAAAAAATCCCAATGGGTGGTGTTTGGTTATTCAGATCATTCAAAATTTGACTGGTGAAAGCATATATGGCATTTTCTGTTGAAAAACCTTTCTGGAAACCAAACTGACATTTTGTTAGTACTTCATTTTTACAGATATGTGAAGCTACTCTTGAATACATTACTTTCTCAAAAATTTTGGATAAAGCTGTTAGAAGGGAGATTGGACGGTAATTGTTGACATCAGATCTATCCCCCTTTTTATGCAAAGGTATAACAATAGCATATTTCAGTCTATCAGGGAAAATGCCCTGTTCCAGAGAGCTATTACACAGGTGGCTGAGAATCTTACTTATCTGTTGAGAACAAGCTTTTAGTACTTTGCTGGAAATGCCATCAATTCCATGTGAGTTTTTGCTTTTAAGCAAGTTTATTATTTTCCTAATTTCAGAGGGAGAAGTGGGTGAGATTTCAATTGTATCAAATTGCATAGGTATGGCCTCTTCCATTAACAGCCTAGCATCTTCTATTGAACACCTGGATCCTATTATATCCACAACATTTAGAAAATGATTATTAAAAATATTTTCAACTTCTGACTTTTTGTTCGTAAAGCTTTCATTCAATTTGATGGTAATACTGTCTTCCTCTGCTCTTGGTTGACCTGTTTCTCTTTTAATAATATTCCAAATTGTTTTAATTTTATTATCAGAGTTGCTGATTTCAGACATGATACATATACTCCTGGATTTTTTAATAACTTTTCTTAATATAACACAGTAGTTTTTATAATTTTTGATAGTTTCTGGGTCACTACTCTTTCTTGCTGTCAGATACATTTCCCTTTTCCGGTTACAAGATATTTTTATACCCTTAGTAAGCCATGGTTTGTTACAAGGTTTCTTACGAGTATATTTAACTATTTTCTTGGGGAAGCAGTTTTCAAATGCATTTACAAAAATGTCATGAAATAAATTATATTTTAAATTGGCATCAGGTTCACGGTACACCTCATCCCAGTCTAACTGCTGTAGGCTTTCCCTGAAATTTGCAACTGTTAAATCGTTGACTGAACGTACTACTTTGGAGGACTGTTTAGTATTGCTGAATGGAGCTATGTCATATATTGTAACTAGCTGTGCACCATGATCAGAAAGACCATTCTCAACAGGCTGAGCATTTATCTGGTTAAACTTATCTTGGTCTATAAAGAAGTTATCTATCAGTGAGCTGCTATCCTTTACCACCCGAGTAGGAAAATCAATAACGGGTGTCAAATTGAAAGAACCGAGTAACACTTCAAGGTCATTTTTCCTATTACCCTCTTTCAGAGAATCTACATTGAAGTCCCCACAAATAATAATTTGCTTCCCCCTGTCTGACAGATAGCACAACAAGGAGTCCAAATTTTTCAGAAATAGATGAAAATTTCCTGATGGGGACCTATATACAGTTACAATTATAAATGTGCCTTTATTTAATTTAAGCTCACAGGCACATGCTTCTATATGTTTCTCTACACAAAACTTTTTTGTTTCTATACTTTTTGCACAATGATAACTTTTGACATATATGGCAACTCCTCCTTTCTCCATATTTTCTCTCATTACATGTGCAGAGAGCTTATAACCACTTACATTTACCTTATCCATATCAGTAACAATGTGATGCTCAGACAGGCATAGTATATCTATTTCATTCTCAGCTTCTAAATCTTCTAAACAAACCAGAAGCTCATCTACTTTATTCTTTAAACTCCCAATATTTTGATGAAATATACTTACATTATTTTTAATTATACTTTTATGAGAACCTTTCCTTATTCTAACATTTGCAGTACTCTCCTGTCTGAGTTTCTCACTGTGCTTAGTCCTAGTTCCTATACCAGTGGTCACATGGTGTTCAGAGAGGCAGATTATGTCAACTGGGTTGGGTGACTTTAATTCATCAATGCAATTACCTAGGACTAAGATACAACTTGGTGGAGATAAAATTTCTGGTGATTGGTGAAAATTTATAATTGATAGCTGTGATTGGTGATCAAATGTGCTAGAATTGTGCTGTTTAATTTCTTTCCTAAACTGAAGATTTGTTTCAATCCTGACCTCTCGTAGAACTTGACATCTTTCTGTCTTACCCATCCTAAAAAAGGTGCTGCTCCAACACCTGTAACCACTGGTATTTTACCATTCATGGCAGTGCCTCCCCCCCTTAAATTTCCTGATATTACCCCAGCCAGTTTCCCCTTCCCTTTCCTGAGAGTACATCAATCTCATTCTTATTTTTGAGGTCATCTAAACACACTAATAGCTCGTCTACTTTATCTTTTATTCCCCTGATATTTCTATGAAGCAAGTTATACTGCCCTTAGCTTTGCCCCTATTTACTGTACATGAAGTTTCTTTTATTCTATTTATCTTGGTTGTTGTTTGTCTGGACGTTGGCTTTAAACTAAGAAACCTGTCTGCCTGGACCCATTAACCACAGGGATCACCCCTTGTGTGACTGTGGCCCTCCTTACAGTTTCTGATAATAGAGAAGCTATTACACAGGTCCTTAGCTCTCTGACTGAACAGTGAGATGACAGCTTGTAGGGGACTGGAGCATTGTGTTGCAGCTGCTTCGTCTGTTTGCTCATTTTTGCAGATAAGTATGTCCCCCATTACCCATCAGAATGATATTTGGTTCTCCATTTGTTTACAGAAGAGAAAATTAGCCCTGTATTTTTTGCTAGGTATGTTAGTTACAGTTTTTCTAATGTGCTGAGAGAAGTGAAGCAGAAATTTATTTGTTCAAAGATGCTTAACCTTTTGCACCACCATAAAGATTACATACAATTTGGCACTAACTACTGTGAATGTACTGGAAAGTTGAAATCTAAAGACATGATTTGGGGGAACTACTGAGTATTCTTTGGTGTCACCTTGTTGTCTCGCCTCTCTTTGTGGCTAGTGATATTCAAGCAGCAACTGCCAAACTTAAATTTGGACCTTGCCATACAATTATCACTAGTCATCTCTTGCAGCAGTGATTATTGCAACCACCTGAAGATGTCAAATAGTTGCTTCAATAAAATATACTGGGTATTTTAAAATGTTATGTGTTGTTTACATTTTCTTCATAGTGGTTCACCAGCACTGAATTTATTAAAAGATTGTGTCATTTTCCACTTCTTCTGAATTAATTTTATTTGTTCAACAACTAGTTTCAACCTTCTAGGCCATTCCTAAGTGATTTTGTGTTTCTGCAATAGAAAACTATGTCTTATATATTGACTTGTCAAGGCATCAAACCAATACGATAGCATTTGTGAACTGAAACAAATAGAAAATACAAATTTCAAGACACTGACACTTCAAAATGTAGGACATAGTTTTCTATTGCAGAGCCAGAAAATCATCTGAGAATGGTGTAGTACGAAGAAACTACTTGTGAACAAATCAAATTAATATGGCAAAAAAGGAAAATGACACTGTCTTTTAAATATATTTACATTCATTATACTGACCAATATCAGCATATTCGTTTGTACATCTGAAGTTTGTGTTGAATTTGTCCAAAATAAGTGATCATTTGCACAACTAGCTCCTCTCTAATACCATCTGGGTGGTATACTTAATGTTCTTCGAATTCCCTCATAGAGTGAAGTGCAAGGACATTAATTAGAGCAGTGTTGCTCATGATTCAATACATCCTGTTATTCTTGTTTATAGTGTGCAGTAGGCGGTGTTCAGGTATGCTGATATATCTAAGCTGCAATATAGTGGAGTGCCACTTTACCCTGAATTATTGTCAGTATATTCTCAATGAGGAACAAAAGCTGGAGCTAAAGGATACTGCATAAGATGCTTCAACAGAAACTGCAGTTTGTACCTTGAGGATGACAGGGACATTGCCCACAGAAATATCAGTGGTTTTCACAGATTTTCCATTTAACATTACTAATGATCTATTCAAAAAGTTTATCTGCCAGGAAAGCTTAGAGATCACAAGGACCTATAATTTTTAAAGAATAAGTCAGTATGAATTACAGATAGACTGGAATTGCACAGTAGTTCTTGTGCTGTAGGGCATATTGTTATGCCCTTTTGCTTAAGGATTTACCCTATTACAGAATTTTATTGGAGAAATAAGCAAGTGTATGCATTTCATAGTGGTTAATCCATAATTTATGAACATTTTTAACACATCTGGTCAATGTTCGAAATGATATACCAAGATTATGTTTAGGCCTATACTGCAGTTTTCCTCACTTGTGTCCAATTTCATGAGCCACAACATAAACACTTTCAAAATGGCGTCCCTCATTCACAGTACAGCTGCTTGTTGGAGCACACATACCAGCAACAGGAGCCAGGCCTGAAACAAATAATTTTTCTTAATTTATCTGGCCATTGCGAGAATGAAATGAATTTGTATATAATAAAATATTTACTTTGTTTCCAGAGGCAAGTTTAAGGGAAGAAATGATGTAGTAGATGAAAAAAGACAATGGACAGTTCCTGTCCCTGTATCAACTAATGAAAAGCCCTATTACTAATCATTTTGAAGGCTTTTGCGTGCTGACATAAAAAGAGAAATTGCCTGTTGATTTTTTTGCGTCTACCACAACCCTAAAATTTACCACTTAAATATTGGAAACGAATATTTTCTAATGGAGGGACTCTTTAATTTCTGTAAATTTACTGGCTTATTTATAATTAGAGCCCACTTTGCTAGTATTCAGCATCTGTTAGAGACACATCAGAAATGTAAAAGAAGATTATATACAAAAAGCAAAAAAACTGCACATTTGAAACACCTTCACTACCTAATGATTTGCAAGAACTCACCAACTACTTGACTGCTGAGCTTTCCATTTTTGCTGACAACGTAGAGATCCAGACCAGTAAGAATGAGTGCATGATCCCAATGGAATGGATCAGAATCTGTGCCAGTATTTTGAGTACTCTGCCATGAACAGAAACTACTGAGAAATGTATCAATGTTGTGGTGACGATGAAGACCTGGCGGATCTGTGTGGAGGATTTCCAATCTCTTGAGCACAAAATTCACATGCCTACCCAGAGATGGATCATGATATAATAACTGAACCTGAAAGAAGGAATGAAAACTCTTACACACTTATCAAGTATCAGTACAAAATTTGAGGAGGTATTTGCACAGTTAATAAATGCAATTATTTTGCTGGATAGGAACATTACTGACCAGGAGCTGCATTCATTTCAATTTACAACAATTTTACAACTCACTAAAAAAGTAAATTAGGCTAAAGTTTAATGTCCTGCCAACAATAAAGTCACTAGAAATGTAAATTACAAATGAAAGTCAAAAAGAATGCTGTCCACTTCTAAATTTGTAATAAAATAGAGTCCTGTTGAAGGTATTGTGCTGATGCAGATTCATATGCAACGTGGAGTATTTTGTCTTTTTGTTGAGTGTTAACTTGATACCACTGTGGCAAAAGACCACACCATAAGCCAATTAAGTATGATACACCTGCGATCCATAAAGAGGCACACTGTGGTGGAATGTGACTCCCTCTCCCCATCTCCTATCCACCACCAAACTCGGACCAATGCACAGAGAATGGTTAAAACTATCTCTAGCTTCAGTAGCATATGTCTTATGAGAGCATAGTTTAGTTCCAGGAATGTGTAGTTGTTAATGGTGTCACATAGTCTCCTAACTGAATTGGCTAAACAAAATTCTCCACAGGTTTGTGATTAAACACACTACTTATGATTTGTGGGGTAATATTTCTAGTCTGCATTTTATTAGGCAATCATAAAGTAATGTGGTACAATGACTTAGACTAAGGGAAAAAGAGACTTAGACAAGGGCAGTTATTCGAGGGAAATGTTGTGGTTGAATATAGATATAAATCAGCAACATATTGTAACAGTTTAACAATGATTGGTGAAGGAGTTCCAATGCTACCATATCAATTTATGTTGCTGATGTTAAGTTAATGTGGCTGGGCTGGTGCACATTTTTATCAAAGTGGAACAGAAGTTTTTTGTTGAAACGTTTACCAGTGGGTTGAACATTTCAAAAGCAATTGCACATATCTGAAGCACGATGAAAGAGACAGATGGCAGGCCACATAAACTACTGATGCCAGCAAGAGAAAGGCCATACTCTTGGTATCAATATATGATGAATGACTGTTAATGAAGTGGCAAACCAAATGCATATTAGTCATAATCCTACATACGAGATCAAACATAACGTGGTCTACGAGATATGTCCCAGAACAAGAAAATAAAGAGGACAAGAACAATTGCTTGGTAATCTGACTGCACTTAATAAACTTCCAGGCTAATGGAGGTGAAACTGAAACTAAATGTGACTAGAGAAGAAACATAGATTCATTACATTGAATGAGCAAGCAAAAGGCGGATTATGCTGCCAAAAAAATATTCATGAGTAGAAATTTATGTTCATGGCTTAAGGGATTCAAAATAACCAGTTTGGTAACATTAATTGAGAAAGGAGTTAACATAAAGTAAACCATTGCCCATTACAGTGGTATTCTTTGGAACAAGGTGAAGTATGATTGTTGCTCAAAAAAAAAAAAAAAAAAAAAAAAAAAAAAAAAAAAAAAAAAAAAAAAAAAAAAAAATGTATATAGATATCTCCGTGATATTGGGGAACTTGTGCAACAATGGACCAAGTGTGTTGTGAAGTCAGATGGTTATGTCAAAACTTGACATTACTGCAAATTTTGAATTATTATAACAAAATATAAAAACTGAATGCAAATAGTTAATAACTAACTCTCATATGAAATATAATCTCCATATTAATGGCAATTCAAGTTGGAGATACGTAATTTCATTTAGCAGAAGTGGCATGGGTTGTGGATGAGCAAGCAAAATTGGAGACTGAAGGAACTTACTGCTGTATTGAAAGGAAACGTATTACTCCAGATAGTGCTGTTGTAGGGAGGACACCTCTATTGTCAACGCCTTATAACTGGTGAAGTGGTAAGCAGCCCTGAATATTTGAAAATCGTATGAAGGTTGGTCTTGCATTGAGAGAGTGGTCATTTCAGATACAGTGTTACAAAACTCAGGTAAAAATCATTTTTTGATGCACTCACACATCAAATGTAATAGTACACTAAGCAAAACTGAATACCCTAAAAGCTGGAAAGCTGTTCATTTGCATTGAGGTTTATGATCATGTAGCGCAATTTTTTTGTTCTTTCTTATTCCTGTTTCGCATACCTCTCACTGATTGTATTTTAAAGCTTTGCCAAACATTTGTCTACCATGGTTCAGCACATTTCTGCTCAGTTTTTATGTGTGCTTGACTTTTTGACTCATTCAGATATGACTGTGAGCTCATTGACTCCCGATAAATGTCACGGTATCAGGTTTCCATAGCAGAGTCAGCAAAAATAGTCCTCTGACAACTGACAGCACTGCAGCCAGTAGTCATCTGAAGTGCTGCTACAACACTGAGACCACAGAGATATATACACAAATCGCTTTGTGCTATTGGTTGAACTGGATGTGCGAAAAAGCTATGCTGGGCCCACTGCAACTATCATGGACCTTCTTTCACTAACTCTTCTTTATCTTCCACTGCTAAACACAGTGTTTTAGTGTGTGGCACAGTTGTATAGAGCACAATGTGAAAAAGCTTTTATATCCACAGATCTAAAATTATAAGTTTATAATACAATGTTTTTTATGTTTCAAGATAATCTGTAATGTTTTGTAATCAGTATCCAGACAGTCTGTACAGGTAAGTGTGTGCAACTGCATGCAACTGTCTTTTCTGCTTGTCAGTTAGAAGAGCAATGGTAAAAACCTGGAAAAGTGGTTCACAATGAGAACAGATATAGGAACACTGTGGTCATTTGGTCAGTTACAGTGTATACAAGTAACATGAACAAAAACTGTTAAAACCAGGCACTGGGATACAGGGCCTCAGGGAGCGGGAGACCCATAGTATGTGCTGTATGGACAAACCACTTCTACAACACAGAGCTTTTCATATGTGCTGCTGAGGTTTTAAAGGACAACTATGGAAAAACTTTGAAACATACAGAAAAATGATGCATAGATATTTTCATGCTCCATGGATCATTCGCATGATAAATCATAATGAGGTGGAATGACCCATTTTACATTCATTTCACAAGCTAATTTGCAAATATGGATAACATGCTGAATATCTAAAAGTTCTCTCTCTCCCCCTTCACCCCACCTTTCTTTCATTCTTTCTTTCTTTTTAAAAAAAAAGAAAAAAAATTGGTAATTCCTATCCATCACCTTTCACACATTGCAGTAATACAGATACTTCTATGGAATAGAATCAGTTGTTGAAGAGAAACTTTTTCAGTTTGTTTTCAAACTTTAGTTTGCTGCATGTCAGACATTATATAGCACTGGGTAAGTTATCAAAAATTTCAGTTGCACCATTGTGCGCCCCTTCTTGTGCAAAAGACAACCTTAATATGCAGTGATGAATGCCATTTTCCATTCTGGCTGAACTGCAATGCATTATTTACAACAACTTCACAGGGGAATAAATATTCTGTGCAGTAGCAGTGAAAGTGTCTAACTCCATGTCTACAAAATGATCATGGGTGAGTGCCACATATTATTCTTACAGCATGTTTTTAGCAATGAAGACTTTCTTTCTTAAAGATGAGTTACCTCAGAAAATTATTCCATATAACATTATTGCGTGAAAATATACAAAATATGTCAACTTACTGATTTGTCTCTCCCATGATTTCCAGTGATTCTAAGTGCAAATGTAACTGAACAAGGTTGTTTTAGGAGTTCCAAAATATGCTTTTTCCAGTTTAAATTCTTATCAATTTGGACACTTAAGTCACCATATGTTACACTTATCATTGGTGTAGTAACCTCTAGATATGCTGACCTGAATATGTTGTCTCTCTTTAAAATTTGAAGGTGAGAATTCACAGAAAACCAGTCAATGATACTTTTAAGAACAATGTCTACTATTTCTTTTGTTTCTGTATGTATGCTTGGATTGATTACAGTACTTGTGTCTTCTGCAAAAAGAAACAATTCTTCTTGTTGTATATTAGATGGAAGATCGTTAACATATTGAAGGAACAATAGTGGACCTGAGACAGAGAGTTGGGGAACTCCACTGTCAGAATAATGTCCCTAGATTATATTGGTTGAATTACTAAGTGCAACTTTCTGCATTCTTTTTGTTAGATATAATGTTTTCCATTGGTTGGCTATACCATGAGTCCCATAAAACTTCAATTTATGGGACAGAATACTGTGATTGGCACACAGTCAAATGCCCTAAATAGGCTGATAGGCAGTAGAAAATACCAAGTGGCATTATTTTATTATTTAATGCCTGTAAAATGTAGTGAGTGATCACATAACTGACAGTCTCAGTAGAACACTTTTTCTGAAATCCAAGCTGTGATTTGCTGATGATATCATTGTTGCTCAGGTGAGATACTTATCAAAATTTTGTATTCTACAATACATCACCTTCTCAAAGATTTTGGAAAATGATGTCAGCAGTGAAACAGGTTGGTAGTTCTTGACATCTCTCCTATTACCTTTCTTAAAGAAAGGCTTGACAATAGCATATTTCAGCCTCTCTGGAAAAATTCCTTGACTTAGTGATGCGTTACATATTTCATGGCTTATCATATGGGACCAAATCCTTTGTACTCTACTGGAAACACCATCAAAACCAGATGAGCTTTTATTTCTGAGAAAATATGTAATTTTATTAGTTTCAGAAAAGGAAGTCAGTGGTACATTCAAATGACTGAATTTAATGAGAGTTGCTTTTTCAACACACTGCTGTGATTTCTCTCTTGAACTCTTTCTCCCTATAATTTCTACTGTATTTAACAAATGATTATTAGATATATTTGCTACCTGTGACTCATCTTTTACACAAGACAAAGGACAATCAGCCTCTACTAAAGTGACTGGTTGTCCTTTGTCTTGTGTCACTAAATTCCATATAATCACAACAAAGAGTGAGTCTATAAAGCAAATTGCAAACTGAAAAACAAAATTTCAGCAGGTTTAAATGAAGTACCACTTTGTATGATTAAGGACTGTGTAGAGAATGTAACATCATTGTTAGCTGACACTATAAACCAAACATTCAAATGGGATTGCTCTCCTTACTACTTAAAATATGCTAAATTACTGTCTCTCTTCAAAGAAATGACACTGAAAATGTAGAAAATATAGGCCACTATCACTACTCTCTTGCTGTAGAAAGACAATACACTGAAGAGCCAAATAAACTGGTACACCTGCCTAATATCGTGTAAAGCCCCCGTGAGCACTCAGAAGTGCTGCAACACGACATGGCATGGACTCAACTAATGTCTGAAGTAGTGCTGACAGGAATCGACACCATGAATTGTACAGGGCTGTCCATAAATCCGTAAGAGTACAAAGGGGAGGAAATCTCTTCTGAATAGCACGTTGCAAAGCATCCCAATATGCTCAATAATGTTCATTCTGGGGAGTTTGGTGGCCAGCAAAAGTGTTTCAACTGAGAAGAGTGTTCCTGGAGCCACTCTGTAACAATTCTGGATGTATGGGATGTCGCATTGTCCTGCTGGAATTGTCCAAGACTGTCAGGATGCATAATGGACTTGACTCATGGAGATGATCCGACAGGATGCTTACGTATGTGTCACCTGTCAGAGTCATATTTAGAAGCATCAAGGGTCCCGTATTATTTCAACTGCACATACCCCGTACCATTACAGAGACTCCTCCAGCTTCAAAAGCCCTCTGCTGATGTGGATACATGTACACATCCATCTGCTCAATACAGTTTGAAACAAGACTCATTCGACCAGGCAACATCTTTCCTGTCATCAACAGCCCAATGTTGCTGTTGATGGCTCCAGGCGAGCCGTGAAGCTTTGTATCATGCAGTCATCAGGGATACATGAGTCGACCTTCGGCACTGAAAGCCCATATCGATGATGTTTCATTTAATTGTTCACATGCTGACACTTGTTGAAGGTCCAGCCTTTAAATCTGCAGCAATGTGCAGAAAGGTTGCCCTTCTGTCATGTTGAATGATTTTCTTCAGTCGTCATTGGTCCCATACTTGCAGGATCTTTTTCTGGCCACAACAATGTTGGAGATTTGTTGTTTTAGCACATTCCTGATATTCACAGTATACACTTGTGAAATGGTCATACAGGAAAATCCCTACTTCATTGCTACCTCAGAGATGCTGTGCCCCATCGCTCATGCATTGATTATAACATCATGTTCAAACTCACTTAAATCTTGATAACATGTCATTGTAGCAGCAGCAACTGATCTAACAACTGCACCAGACACTTGTTGTCCTATATAGGCATTGCCAATCACAGTGCTGCATTGTGCCTGTTTACGTATCTATGTGTTTGAATAATCATGTCTATATCAATTTCTTTGGCGCTTCAGCATAGAAACCTTGGTAAAAGACAGACTTATGAACTATTTAAATAAATGTAGCCTCCTTTCCAATGACCAATTCAGTTTATGATCAGGGAAAGTTACTGAACTGGCGACAACATATCTGACAAGACACTGGATAAAGGGAATTATACAACAGGTATATTCCTCGATCTAACAAAAGCTTTCTACACAGTTGACCACAAAGTACTGTTAAATAAGCTAGATGAAATGGAAATATGGGAGAGGAGAAAAAGTGTTTTTAGATTTATCTAGAAAATAAAGTGCAGTTGATGAAATTATACATATATCAAGTAGCTCCAAATATACTGAAAAACATACTTCTGACCCTAAATATATAAACACAGGGGCGCCACATGGTAGCTGCTAGGTCCAGTACTGTTTACAGTTTACATAAATGATTTCCCACAAAGAATCAAGCATGGACAATCAATATTGCTTGCAGTTGACTGTAATGTACTGATCACTGACAAATGACTAGAAAACTGAAGATACACTTAGCAGCATAAATGAATGGATAATAAACAATAGAGTCACTCTTACTATAAAGAAAACAGGCACTATGAACTTTGGTATAAGCAGAGAGCAAGATTACAGCAACCTGAAAATAAATAATGAAGTTATAAAATTTGTGGAAAGCACAACATTTCTAGGAATTCATGTTGATTGTCAATTAAGTTGGGAAGCACATGTAAAAATTCTTAGTAGTAGAATGTCTACAGCATGCTGTGCCCTTCGAATTCTTACATCAGTATGATATTTCACGAATCAGATCAGTATATTTTACTTATACTCATTCTGTTATAGCTTTGACATACTTTTTGGGGAGTGGATAAGAAAAATATTCAAACTGTATTCGTACTGAAAAAAGAGCAATACGTGTAATGACTAAGAGTGGAAATGCAGCTCACTGCCTCAAGCTTTTCAAATTACTGGACATATAGCTGTACCTTGTGAATATATTTTACAGAGTGTTATATAAGTTAAAGAAAGTATGGACCACTATATTAAAAATTGCTTAGTACATGATTATAAAACCAGAAACTGCTACAATTTGTATTTGGACAGAAAAATAAGGCTAAAACTCAGTAGAGTTTATTGTACAATGTCATCATATTATGTAACAAATTACTGCAGTGTATAAAAGACATAGATATGATGAACTCTTTAAAAACAAAACTGAAATAGCTTTTACGTGGTAATGCAGTACCTAAACTACAACAAGATATGTGTTATAAGAAGTACCATTTATCATATGTATATAGAAGTAATAATTAACTATGACTATAAAAAAACAAATATAATAAGATTTAAAAAATTTATTGCCAGTTACTGTTTAAGAAATTAATTTTAAGCCATAAGAATTTCAATGTTTTACATGATGAAATCCATACAATTTAAATTGTTTCATGGTTTAGTAAAGCAATCAATCTTAAGTCTGTTGTCGGTATTACTGATTTATGACATTACATGCATATCCTTTGGTTTTTAGTAACTTTTCTTAGTAATTTTGAATAGTTTTTGTAGTGTGGAACCACCACAGGATGTCTGTATGTTCTTGCCAACACATACACTTCCATTTTCCTTTCACAAGATACTTTAATCCCTCCAGTAATCCATGGTTTTTTACATGACTGTTTAATGCCCTTTCTGATTAGCTCAGGTGGAAAACTATTTTCAAATAGTGATATGAATTTGTCATGAAACAGATGAAATCTTGTGTTAGCATTTGGTTCATTGTAAATTTCATCCCAGGGCATCTCTGGTAAACAGTTCTTAAAAATATTTGTCCTGGAGTCATCAGTTATTCTAACTGTTGCCACTGAGGACGATCCATACTCTAAGACACCATTTTATTTATCCTAAAGAACAGTGCATTATGATCAGGGAGAGCATTTGTTGCTGGTTAAACAGTTATTTTCTTGCTTTGAGCATCATCAAAGAAAAAATTATTTATTATGGCCCTCTGTCTATCAGAGGATAGAGCATCTCTTCAAGTTTCAGTTCATAATATTCATTGTGATATAGTTGCAGAGCACACCATTATGGGCACCCAAATCAGGACACGTAGGCAGATCATCCACTCCACATTGTTGCACTGAATTAGGTCATGCCTGGAGATAGACAAACCAATGAACAAGTTTCCAGAGCGGGTTGCTGCTGTTGAACTAGCAGTGAGTTCAACTAATTGCACAAACATGCTCTTCAACTCATATTGACATTTGCCGCATCACTAATGGCACCAATATTGAGCACATGTAATACGAGTTAAAAACTTGAAGAGATGCTGTGTCCACTGATATATGTATAAATTCTGTGTGACTTGTAGTTTTCGAGCACTCATCTTCTGAAACCTGGGGATATGAATAACACTGCATATATTTGCTCTTACCAGTGTCAGCTTGTAACCTTCCTTGTTCTGGGGTGTGTAGGCATTTCTCAGACATTATCACCCCATCTCTCTGGCCATGAACAACAGTTTTTAATCAAGATGATTCTATTAACAAATATGTTCTCTTCTAGTAAGATGTCGGGACGTAGTACAAGGGTCATTCAGTAAGTAATACCCCACATTTTTTTCTCAGAACATTTATTGTTAAGACTCAGAATCTGCTGACAATATACATTAACATGCCATGTCCATGTCCTATTTTTCTACGTAGTCTCCATCATGTTCTATGGCTGTACACCAACATTGTGGAAGAGCATGTATTCCCTGCTGGTAAAAGGTATTGTCCTGTAGGCGTAGGATGTTTTCATTGCTTGACTGACACACTCTTCATCTTAAAAGTATGCTTCCCATAGAGAATCTTTAAGCGTTGACAATTCATTGAAATAGCCTTTCTTTGAATCTTGTGGTCCACTTTAGCATTTGTGGAACCCATTGTGAGCCCCTCTTTGAATATCCAAGAGTCTCTATCATTGCAGACACACTTACAATACTGACCAACAACTGTAGAGCCAATTGTCATCTTGTGCTATGCCAGATGGCACAAATAATGGCATCTGCATGATTCATTATGTCTGGTGCAGTGGCTGTGATAGGATGACTGGAGCGTGGCTGCTCGTGGAGCTCTGTTTCTGCATTTCCTGAGGCTGTAACGTTCTTTACCCATCATCCAACTGTACTCCTATCAACTGCAGAATCACCATACACTGCACACAAATGTTTATGGATGTTCACCACAGTTTCTTTTTCTGCATGCAAGAATTCAATAATAGCATGCTGCTTGTAACGTGAGTCCTACTATGGCTCTGCCATCTGCCAGAACTATTCGAAACTTCACTGGTACACAGAAAAAACATTAAATATGAAGCACCAACAATGACGTTTGTCTATGTATATTAATGGCTTTTCAAAAAAATGCGGGGCATTACTTATTGAACGACCCTCGTATCTTCTTTGGCAGGCATATTTCGACAGCAATACTCAGACTTCTACTAGTGCGTATCTGTAAACCTACTTATTTTGGCACAGTTACTGAATGAAAACCAAGTATACTAAACTGCAGAAAACTTTACATGGCATTATGTCAACAGTTTCAGCAGCAATGGTACTTACAGCATTTATCATGGCAAGAACAACACGGACAAGCTCGTGCTCAGTGTCACTGGGGAAGTTGTGAGTCATGTGCTGAAACAGATCCCTGTCGATGAAAACTGCTGTCTCCACATGAACGGGTGTTGCAGGCAGTGGCATCAAGGCACGTTTCCTTCTCAACTTCAAACCTATAGAATGCAGCTCACTTGAGAAAATCGTGTTGTGATGGTATACACTCAGTGTAGCAATTTCATTTATCCATTTAAACAGAGAGCATAATTGTGACTGCATTACTTGTGGAAAAAGTCATCTTTCAGTTAAAAGTTATCACCATACAATGAAGGCTTTCATAACCAGTTGTAGATGCTGATGAATTTTCCCAGTTGTATAGTCATGTACGATGAAACTTCTCCATTCCTGACATTTCATCCAGAGCTATGTTGGACATTGTCAAAGGTGCTTTTGGTCCTGCTGAATCTTGCCAGTTGACAGGTTGGACGTTGGAGAGTGACATAAATACTGTGGTAGAAGTTTACTCTTGATTGGCCAGATGGACTATGACCATAGAAACTGGAAGATTCATCAGCAGTTAAAAATGGCCATTTTATTGAAACTACTTGGTTATATACCTCAAACCTACAAGTGCTCACACTCAGTGACTTAACATCAGTTTTATATGAAGTGCCTGTGTATGTAGCTTTCGCTTGGCCCCTTGTAATAAAGACAGGTGAGTTACACAAGTAACTGTAACTGTCTTTACAAAAGCTACTTATTTGTGTTATAATGACTGCATAGAATTGGTACACAATTAATATATGTTGAACTTTTCTGTCATTTTTAAGTACACTCCCATTAATACTCATACGGTGCAGTATGTGCTGTTTTTAAAATTCCTGGCAGATTCGAGACATGGCAGCAGATAGTTAATTGTTCTAGGATAGCTCAGTTAGCAACAGCATTGCCTGTGCAAGCAGTGTTAATCTGCCAGAGTTAGATAAGAATGACCAGAGTACCAGCAGTGAATTTCATACATATTCTTACACCTTATGATGATATCAGAATTACTGTTATTTCCAGTTTACTTATTTGTATTGTTTAGGTATTGCACTTAGTGAAGAATGGATTATGAAAACAAACAAATCATCATACATGAAAGTCTCAATGGCTTGTGCAAAGAGAAAATGCATCAGCAGCATACAATCGAATTTGGAGTCACATTCGCACAATTGCAAAATATTATATATTACATAGAGCCTCTACTCCTATGTTGATATCCCTGACGATTACTTACATGATTTCTATGGACAATTTTGCTTTGATTTGGAGTAAATTAAAAGGTATAAGCAAAAATAAACATATCATGATTACTGGATTTTGGGTTTGTAAAATGCAGTTTTGAAATATTTTCACAAAACAAGATTATGGTCATAGATAAAGTGATTTGTGAACTTGCCAGCAAAATTCACAGCAATTTCATTTAATTGCAGATGACAGTAAGTGATAGAGGGTTCTACATAACCCAACAATGTAAACAAAAGTAAGTTCTGACAACAACAGAAAAAAACTGTTCAATTATTTTTATGTGTAATTTTGTTAGAATAATTATTGCATAAAATACATTTACATCTTGCAGAGCTGAATAAAGAGCACCCAGTGACAGTGGCAGAAAGGAGCTGAAACATGTTTGGATTTATATAAAAAGTGGTTTACATAACAAACAGACCTGAAATCCAGCAATTTTGACTGCAAACATGGCCACTGCAACAGATTCAAAAGCAAATGATGAATAAAACATACCTGCATTTACATTTCTCTTATTGGGTGACTTCGACCAAATTGTGGAATTATGATCAGCAAATCTGCGGCTAATATAAGCATTTGTATGGAATCCAGACCTCAGGCGAATTAATATGTGTGGCTTATCACCAGAGACAGAGAAGAACCGCGATGGCAGTGGTTGTATCAAGTAGTGCTTCCCACCTGGAGATACAATTAGGCCCCTCTGTAACAAGAGCATTACAATTATCATCAATGAGTAGTTTATAGCTAACTTCAAAGATTTCGTAAATGCAGACAGATGTGTACGCTAAGTGACAATATAGGTTAGGAGACTGCAGCTGACTGACAATGAAAGCTCATCAGTACCTCCAGTTTCCTTCATTCTGTGCCATTTCTCCAGCTCTGTAAGAAAAATAAGGTGGGTGGCTGGGGTGTGAGGTGCCACTGACAACGAGATAATTAAGGATACCAGCTGTGTCCTTTCAAAAGAAACAATTCTGTTTCACCCAACATGATTTAGGAAAATCAAAACCACCAAAATCTGGATGACCAGAAAAGGATGTGACCTGACAGGAGTTTACTAACTACTGTGATCCTCTCTAACTAAGCTGATCAGGGTACCAGAAAAAAAGAACATACTACTCAGAGAGAAGATAACTTAATTGCCCAGGCTTACATAACCATTAGTGTCAATTCATGAAACAGAGAAAATCACATCTACCCAATGCCAGATGCCGAAATCTGTGCACTATTATTGGCTAACACATGCTAACACTGTCTTAAGTTCATGTGTATATTCTTGATAAAATGCATATCATATTTTTCTATAGGATAGTCAGGAGGAGGAGGAGGAGGAGATTAGTGTTTAACGTCCCGTCGACAACGAGGTCATTAGAGACGGAGCGCAAGCTCGGGTGAGGGAAGGTTGGGGAAGGAAATCGGCCGTGCCCTTTCAAAGGAACCATCCCGGCATTTGCCTGAAGCGATTTAGGGAAATCACGGAAAACCTAAACCAGGATGGCCGGAGACGGGATTGAACCGTCGTCCTCCCGAATGCGAGTCCAGTGTGCTAACCACTGCGCCACCTCGCTCGGTGATAGTCAGTCATCCACTGCACTGTTTGGTAGGATAATTTCCACAAACCAATTTATTAATTTCCTATTTCTTTCTTTTTCCATCTCTGAAGCCAAGATCCTTATGCTTGCTTGTGCAGCAGTGCTCAGGCCAGGAGAAGCAGTCAAATTTTGGTGGCCAACAGGTAGAGGGGAGGGATGACATATGAGAGGAAGTCATATGTTTTAATTATCACATCAAAAAAATCAAGCTGCAACCACAAAAACTGGTGACTGGTTTAGTTCTCTTCAACATACTGACCCTTCACTGTGACACTTCCTTCGCAACGATAAGTGACACAGTGGAGACCTTTTTCACAGAAGTTTAAGTTTTGACTGTCTAGGAAATGTCCCAATTCAAAAAACACTTATTTGTCATTCTGAAAAATGAGACACGCAGTGGTTATTTCACCTAAGGAAAGAAGAAGAACTCTGGGAAGGGGTGAGAGGAGGGGGACGGGAGGGGGGCATGTCACGAGAGTATAAGGGTAAGTCCAAAACAAGCAGCTTGTGTGACAGTCTCCTGTACAGAATGAGCAGAGTCAGCATTGTAGAGCAGAAACACTCCCTTGGACAGCTTCCTTTAATCTCAGGAGATTGAGCATAATCTTTTTTGCATCATATCATGGAAATCCCAAGAAAACAGCATCATTTTGCACAATGATGGTTGAGTCTTCCTCTTTTCTGGTGGGGTGAATCCACATTCACTGCTTTCTTTGCTACTTTGTCTAAGGGTCATGGTGACACACTGAGTGGCTACAGAAGTCATCTGGACTGGCCTGACACAGCAGCAATATTTCCACTGCTGCCTCAGTTCAGTGGTCTTATTGAGTGAGTGTGAACAGTCACAGAATCCAATGGTCACCAACCTTTGTCATATTCAAGATGTGATACAAGATTTTGAACACTGATCCATGACTGACTTTCACTTTTCCTACTATCACCTCATATGTGATACACTGGCCTTCGATCACTGGTGCCTCCCCTTGTGTGAACATCTGTTTTTCACTGGGAGATGGTGTGCCATTTGCTTTTTTTTATCAAACTTATTTGACCACAATGGAATCGTCTGTGCCACCTAACCAGTGTGTCATTCTATACAATGATGCATGTGAGTCTAAAATGTGTCGCTAGATTGAAACAGTGCCCAGGAAACATCATTTGTTCCTAGGCCCACTATTTTCCATGTACAATACTCTTCCCTACACCAGTGTTTCACTTAGCACTGTGACTGGGAACACAGATCTGCATGGTATGGCCACCCAAGCATATAAATGGGAGGAATATCATTCAGCCATTCCTGCCTACATTTAGTTACTTTTATCTTAGCAAAAGGTCTTTCACTTTCTGTCTTGAATTGTTCACTGTCATGTAGTTTACTGGCACTGCCTGTAGGCTCATGAAAAGTGTTGGAGTTGTTATTGACAGCAGGCCTTACCATTTTCGAGACTCTTGATTTTCATGTTTATTTTTGTCTCCAAATAGCTAGCTGAAAAAGTTCAATATTAGTATACAGAGTGGTCAAAAACAGTCTGAAAAGCTTGTAAGTATATTGCAGGGGAAGTTGTACTGATAAATAACTGTTAAGAAGAAAATTCAATGCGTTGCACCATTTCTGAGTTATTTAGCATTGAAATTAGCCACTTAGAACATTGCACGCACAATATTCAACCAACTGCACATGCTAAAATGTGGTAAGGCACAGAAAGCTGTGGGTCCATGAGTAACCACTTGTTGAAATGCTCATTACCAGTTAAAATGATAAATTTAAGCTAGGCAAGCAAAGGCTACATTTCTTGGATTTGAGGAAACCAATGTAGAACACTTTTGGTAACCCCACCTCTTGCAGACTGCTTGAATTTGTGCATGCAATGAGTGGATTGCCTAATGTCAGTGCTAAATAATTCGCAAATTCAGGAATGTATCAAATTTTTTTCTTAACAATTATTTCTCAGCACAGCTTCCCATGCAATACTCGTACAAGCTTTTCAGACTGTTTATGAGCACCCAATTTATAAACATATACCGTATTTACTCGAATCTAAGCCGCACTTTTTTTCCGGTTTTTGTAATCCAAAAAACCGCCTGCGGCCTAGAATCGAGTGCAAAGCAAGCGGAAGTTCTGAAAAATGTTGGTAGGTGCTGCCACAACTAACTTCTGCTGTCGAATATATGTAGCGCTACACAGGCATGCTTTGTAGGCAACGAGATAAATACTGGCGCCAAAACCTCTGCGTCAGTAAATAAATAAAAAAAAAGGTGGAAGACGAGCTTTTTTTCTCCGCCCCGAGTTTCAACCACTGCATTTTCATACATTATCCAACGAAGTAAATACAAATTCCGTATTGTTCATCTTCGAAAGTAGCAGAATTTCAATGTACTACGAAAATTCAACTGGCAAGACTGTTGCTAATAGGAACCTGATGAAATGCGAATCACATGCAGTATTCTCTTCACCATAAGAATAATACGAATATAAACATTTTGCCATGTATTCTTTCGTGTTTGTTGCTATCTCATTTAAATCCTGTCTGCCTAATAAACTACGAAACTAGAGTGAGACAACAGCAAACGCGGAAGAAAATACGTATCGTGTCCTGTTTATATTCGTATTATTTTTATGCTTAATAGTGATACAGTCAGAAATGAAGCACGGCAACTGACTAGATTTTTAAATCTAAAATGACTAATTTCTGTGCAGAATTTGATGTACTAAAGAAGCGGCTGCAAAGATTTTCAAACGGAGAAAAATTTTCACCTAACTCTCGTTCAGAACATGTTCTATCATACACAGTCTATTATTTGGTTCTTGTTGATCATTATCAAAGAAAGCAGCAGTGTAAGTAACAACAAGTAGCAGTCGCTTGCCATTGTTTCGCTAATGAGACAATTCCTCTCTTTTTTTAATCGTAAGCGGCGGTAGCGCGCACAAAAGCAAGCCATGCCGCGGGCGGTGACAGGCCGTAAACACGCACTATCAGAATGCGACAAACAATGCATGACGCAGTACAGTAATGCATTTTCAGCTTATAGTGACGTAAACACCTATAACAAAGAAAACAGCACTTATCAGATCAAAGCAAAATAAGCAATCGATTCAAACCAGACGAAGCACATGAAAAAGGAAGGGTACCCGTATAAATACGGACGGAGCGCCTGACGCATAGCAATGGCTACCTGGTAAAGCTTAACTGCTAAGCTTACTACTCGAACCAAACTATTGTAGCTGTATCGTCTTTCATTCGACCTAAATTGTGTCTCATATTACAATGGACCAACTTTGTTTTGATTTGAAGGTGCAGCCTAAAACTTTTCTCTCCCCTTGAATTTCGAGTCTCAAATTTCAGGTGCGGCTTAGATTCGGGAATTTTTTTTTTTCCTTGATTTCGAGTCTCATTTTTCAGGTGCGGCTTAGATTCGAGTGCGGCTTAGATTCGAGTAAATACGGTAGTTCTTTGGGGTGAGTGTGTAGCTGCCATCTTGCCTTTGTTCAAAAGTATCCAAATGATCTGAATTTTGCACCATGCTCAAAAGTATCCAAATGATTTGTATTATTTATCAAAATATTTAAGCTTAGTCTAAATTGTGTAAATTGGCTTCATATTCAAAGATATCTGAATGATGTGAATTTTGTGTATGTTCAAAAGTATTTGACTATTTATCAGAAGTTCATAAACATATCGGCAAACAAACCTGGGGTTACGTGGCACTACTGATGTGACTTATGCAGCATGCACCCCCTCTGCAATGTTAATTTCATGACTAAAATGTATGTTAAAAACTATGTCAGCAACTTGCATGGGCACACACACACACAATATTTGTGGCATGTGTCACAATGTCATTTCCAACTTTAAAAAAACATGAAGTGTGTAACTTACAGTAAATCCACATCTAAAATGTTTCCGCAACACAATGTTTGTGTTAAGTGTCGCAATGTTATTTTCATGTCCAAAATATTGTTGAAACATGTAAGGGGTGTAACCTACAGTATTTCCACATCTCAGCTGTTCTATAACTGTACAAAACAAATGTTCTGTACTAAAATAACATGCTAAACAGGCTGTTGACATGTCATCCTAGGCCTAAACGAGACTGTGTACAAAAGCGAACCTGACCAAGCATAATTATTGGGTGGGTGGGTGGGGGAAGAGAGGGGTGGGAGATAACAACAATCAGTCTCATAAATACCACATGTCCCTCCATATCCGCATCCAGTGACACCTGTTGGCTGATGGTGACAAGGCGGTCGGTCAGTAGCATTGGGCCTTCATGGCCTGTTCGGGCGGAGTTTAGTTTAGTTTTTTAGAGATGACAAAAAAATGTTCAAATGTGTGTGAAATCTTATGGGACTTATCTACTAAGGTCATCAGTCCCGAAGCTTGCACACTACTTAACCTAAATTATCCTAAGGACAAAGACGCACACCCATGCCCGAGGGAGAACTAGAGATGACAACAAATGCAATATTTATGTCAAGTGTCACTATGTTATTTTACTTTTAAGATGCCCATCAATATATGTTAAGAAGTGGCTTACTGTATTTCCATGTCTGAAATGTGTGTCAAAAAATATGTCAGCAACACAGTGTTTATACCAAGTGTCATAATCTTATTTTCACATCTAAAAAATCTCACAAAATAAGCAAAGGATGTTGGCATTTCAGTTTTATGCTTACTGGAGGCTATGTTAGTGGTAGTACATAGACCAAACTGTCATTACCCAAAATTTTTCAAAATTTTCCAGTAATGCTTCACCTCACCAAGCACCATTTTAGGGGAGAAAGGAAGAAGATAATGCATCATGCTCTACTCTAGAAAATGCTAACTTATGCTATCACAGAGTAAAGACTATACATATGTTGCTACACTACGTGATCAAAAGTATTCGGACACCTGGCTGAAAATGACTTACAAGCTCTTGGCTCCCTCCATTGGTAATGCAGGAGTTCAGTATGGTGTTGGCCCACATGTAGTCTTGATGACAGCTTCCACTCTCGCAGGCATATGTTCAATCAGGTGCTGGAAGGTTTCTTGGGGAATGAGAGTCCATTCTTCACGGAGTGCTGCACTGAGGAGAGGTATCGATGTCGGTCAATGAAGCCTGGCAGTGTCCCAAAACATCCCAAAGGTGTTCTATAGGGTTCAGGTCAGGACTCTGTGCAGGCCAGTCCATTACAGGGGTGTTATTGTCATGTAACCACTCTGCCACAGGCCGTGCATTATGAACAGTTGCTCAATCATGTTGAAAAATGCAATCACCATCCCCAAACTGCTCTTCAACAGTCGGAAGCAAGAAGGTGCTTAAAACATCAATGTAGGCGGTTGCTGTGATAGTGCTATGCAAAACAACATGGGGTGCAAGCCCTCTCCATGAAAAACATGACCACACCATAACACCAGCACCTCCAAATTTTACTGTTGACACTACACAAGCCGGCAGATGACGTTCACCAGGCATTCGCCATACCCACACCCTGCCATTGGATCGCCACATTGTGTGCCATGATTCGTCACTCCACACAATATTTTGCAATGTTCAGTCATCCAATGTTTATGCTCCTTACACCAAGCAAGGTCTCATTTTGCATTTACCAACGTGATGTGTGGCTTACGAGCAGCCACTCGACTATGAAATCCAAGTTTTCTAACCTCCTGCCTAACTGTCATAGTACTTGCAGTGGATCCTGATGTAGTTTGGAATTCTTGTGTGATGGTCTGGACAAATGTGTGCCTATTACACATTACGACCATCTTCTACTGTCAGTGGTCTCTGTGTGTCAAGAGACGAAGTCGGCCTGTATGCTTCTGTGCTGTATGTGTCTCTTCACATTTCCACTTCACTATCACATTGGAAACTGTGGACCTAGAGATGTTTAGGAGTGTGGAAATCTCACATACAGATGTATGACACAAGTGACACCCAATTACTGGCCACGTTCGAAGTCCGTGACTTCAGTGGAGCGCCCCATTCTGCTCTCTCACAATGTCTAATGACTACTGAGGTTGCTGATATGGAGTACCTGTCAGTAGGTGGCAGCACAATGCACCTAATTTGAAAAACGTATGTTTTTGGGGGTGTCCAGATACTTTTGATCCCATAGTGCATGTTACTGCAAAATAGTAGCATATTACCCATACACCACTACGTTACAACAAAACTGTAACAAATTGTCCTACATATAATCATTGTTACTTGAAACTGTAAGAAATTACCCATACATCACCATGTTCTAGAAAAATTGTCACAAGATGCTCCATACACAGCTATGTTACAGCAAAATTGTAACACATTGTCCTGTACATCAATATGTCATAGCAAAATTGTAACAAATTATCCATAGCAAAACTATAATTAATTGCCCATACATCACCATGTTACAGTGAAATTATTACAAATTGCTCCATGTATTACCATGATACATACATCACCGTGATACAACAAAATTGTAACACATTTCCCCAAACATCACAGACTGTTCCATATTACAGCAAAAATGTAACAGTTTGCCCCATACGTCAACAAGTCAAGTCAAGTCAAGTGACCAGAGACAATAACAACTTGAAGTGTGCCAAGAACTGATTAATCATACTAAAAATGACCCAGATATGCTAAATAGGGTAATTACAGGTGATAAATCGTGGGTGTATGGATATGATCCTGAAGCCAAAGTGCAGCCTTCGCAGTGGAAGACTCCAGGTTCACCACGACCAAAAAAAGCACAGCAGAGTCAGTCGAAGGTGAAGACGATGTTGGTGACTTTTTTCGATTCTACCAGTATTGTGCACCATGCATTTACCCCTGGAGGGCAGACAATTAACCAGGAATACTACAAATCTGTTCTTGAGCGTTTGTGTGAAAAGATGCGGAAGAAACGACCTGCATTCTGGAAAGACAGGAATTGGGTGCTACACCATGACAATGCTCTGGCTCATCATGCCTTCTCCATCGTTGAATTTTTGACTAAATTCAAAATTCCTGTGCTTACACAACCACCACATTCCCCTGATTTGTCCCCTGTGGACTTCTACCTGTTTCCTAAACTGAAATTTTCACTGAAAGGGAAGTGATTTGACTCGACTGAAGACATCCAGGCAAATACAGAGAGCGTTCTTAACACACTTCAGGAGAAAAATTCCCAAGAATGTTTGCAAAAGTGAAAACACCATTGGAGTTGGTGTGTTCTGTCAGAAGGGGACTATTCTGAAGGAGATGCATCACAGTAGCTTGTAAGTACCACCATTGTACAATTACAAGCCCACTCTTAAGACTATCCAATCACACCTTGTACTCGATAAAGAAATGCATGAAACTACGTCATAAGCGTGAACATCCCTCTATGTGAAGATCAACACATTATATGCTACTACCTCTCTGCCCCAATAGCAAATGTAGTTTAATGTTCTGTATTGTATTCAAATGATGACACCACAAACTGGACACAGTATCAACACAGACACATGTATTTAATGCCATCCAGAGCCATGAATGAAGAATATGATGACTGTATGGTACTTTATCAAAGTCAGTATCAACATGTAGACAAGGATCTAGTGCCACACCAACCACCACAAAGTCCAGCATCACAGCCAAGCTCTTCTATCACATGAGCAGTAGGGGAGGAACATTTTCTTATATTTAAACAACTATAGGGAACTGAATAAAATCTTCTGTTTTCAAGCTGTGTCAATTTGAATAAAATTCTTGAGGTTTTGATGGTTAGCTCTGCCATCATTGTCAGGAGTAAAACTACTGACTGCCGTGGCTATTTTTTTCCCCTGTATTGTTATTTCATACCCTTGCCCCATGTGGCCAGGAGTGAGCTGGCATCAGCACAATTTACCACTGTTCAGCCAAGAGACTACATGCAATAAAACAAGAGAATGGTACATACATAAAATACAGTGATAAAAGATGAAGTTTACACATGAGGAGGGGAAACAATGGAAGTTAAAATATACGAAAAAGGGGTAGTTTCACGAGGCATGGTTACATAAAATCCACATATAATTAAAATGACACTCAGTGAAGATGTAGCATAAAAACACTGGTAGCACGAAGAGCACAATTAGGAATGGCGTTCACAGTAATGAGAGCCACACAGGATGGCGACACTGAACACACACTGCACTTACGTTATATACATGGTGAGCACCAAAACATGACAAAGTAATTGGATTAAAATTGGGAGGATCTGCCAAGGGAGGGGAGGTCAGAGAGGAGGGAGAGAAGAAAGATAGAAGGTGGGGTGGCAGCGGAAGGGGGGGGGGCAGGAAAGGGGGGAGCTGGTAGCACACCAAGGGGCAGGAGTCAGGGAGGGTGGGGAGGGAGCAGCCCAGGAGGGAGTGCAAGGACTGGGAAAGGAGAACTTGGAAGGACAGGGGATGGAGGGGGGAACAGGAGAGTGGGGAGAGGAAGGAGAGAGAGCCCAAGGGAGGAGGAGAGGGGAAGAGGAGTATCAGAGTTGGGAGGAAGGATAAATAGTGGGATGAAGGACATAATCTGGGATGGGGAGACTCTGAGAGTTTCTCTGGGAGAGGAGGTGGAGGGTGTGGAGATAGAGAGAGAGTGGGACACATCAGCAGAGGCGTAGCAGCAGGCAAGGAGGAGAGGAGGAAAGGGGACACCAGAGGGTTTGGAGGATCAAGGCGGCCATTGGAGTTGAGGAGACAGATGCGTTCAAGGAAAAAGAGGAGATGTGGGAAGGGAATGAGGTCAAAGAGAATCCTTGTGGGGGACGGGAGACAGATACGGAAAGCAAGGCGGAGTGCATGGTGTTGAAGGATTTAGAGGGCTTTATAGAATTTAGGAGGTGCAGAGCTCCAGGTGACTCTGGTGTAAGAAAGGATGGGATGAATCAAGGATTTGTAGGTATGAAGGATAGTGGAGGGATGCAATCCCCATGTCCAGCTAGAGTCTACTGTGGGCTTTGCACTGGATGGTAAGGAAATGGAGAGTCCAGGTGAGGTGATGGTCAAGGATGGCGCCAAAGTATTTCAGGGTGCTCATAGATGGTGATATAGAAATCATGGAACCAGAAGGAGGGGGTGGTACATCCTATAATGATTGCATGGGTTTTGGAAGGATTGATTCGAAGGTGCCATTGGTTGCACCAAGCAGTAAACAAGTTTATGTGGGTTTGGAGGGAGTGCTGGGACCATTGTACAACAGGATAGAAGGCAAGAAACGCGGTTTCATCAGTATATTGAAGCTGCGGGTGACACTCTTTCCTACTTATATACCTACAATTACAGCTGCTGGCACCAATCAGAGAGGGCCCAAATGAAGTGTGTGCAGGAGGTGAGTTGGGCAGCTCCCACCTGCCATGGGACCAAGTGATGTTAGGTGGTGTGAGGTGCCAGCACCACGTTCAAAACTGCTGCTCTCACCTCCCTACAAGTGCTAAGCATCTATTGTTGCTTCCTTTCAACACCCCAAGCCTGCCCCCATCCCCTACTCAGTGTGTAACCCTGGTCTCTGTTGAAATTGCTGCTGTTCATTCTAATCTCAGCCACATATTTTATAACAGAGTTCCAGTATGTTGATGCATGAGACAAGACTCTCGTGTTCTCAAACTGTATTTTGCATCCATTTTTTACGCAATGCTCAGGTACGGCTGCCTTGTCAAGCTCCCTTTGCTGCCCCACTCAGATTCTATAAAGCCATCCAAATTGTCAAACACCATGGACTCCACCTCACTTTCTATATATGCCTATATTTGCCTCCTGTCCACCACACAGATCCTCGTTGACCTCATCACCTTCCCACATTTTCTCCTTTTCCTTGAACACATCCACACCCTGTACATAATCCGCAGACTCGATCTCCTCCCCCCCCCCCCCCCCCCCCCCACCACCACCACCCAGTGTCTCCTATCCTCTCAATCCCTAGCCCGTTGTCATGCTTTTATAGTTGTGTCCTGCCCTCTCTCCATCTCCATGCCCTTCACCTCCTTTACAAATGAACCTTCCAATGCCTCCGCCGGACAGATTTGTGCCGGGGACCAGGCACTCCTTCTCCATCTGGATCGCCGTGCATTAGACTGCACATCACATGTAAATCCTCTTGTATAGGCAACATAAGTGCAATTCAGAGTAAATTGGAAGAGGTAGAACAAAAAGTACTTCCTGAGATCCAAGACAACCTAGAAAACAAAAAGTAGAAATTTGGTGTGAGCAGAAAGGAAAGAAAAGTGTTGTTCATGTAAGTGATGTAGCAAATTACTCTAATGCTTATAAATTCCTCATTTCTCTAGTACAAGAACTATACACCCAGTAGTCTTCATTAGACAGTTTGATGGCATAATTCCTTAAAGCATGACAGAACAACAAAAAATGAAATTTGTGGCCAGCAGGTTAGAAGGAGAAGCAAAATCATTGAGAACTGGGGTCAGTAAGATGTGTAAAATATACACACATCAAAAACGTTTTGCATCACCTCGGTTTGCAGAACTCCTGAAGACAGACTTTGACTGTGGATATTGTATCACAAGCACACTCCCTTTGACTGTTCAGAGATGTCACTAAAGCTGCCCAAAGATGTAAACAACCATGCATGAACAGCGCCTATTAGACGGAGGGGGTTCAACAGCTAATCAGTTCCAGTCATTCCACCAGGAAGGAGGTACACAGCTCGTCTATAGTTCAACCATGCCTGGACAGTCAATACCATGGTTTTATGGTGTCCATAATGTTACTTTCTGCCAGGAAGAGCTCTCAACAAGAGAAGTGTCCAGGCATCTCAGAGTGAACCAAAGTGATGTTCAGACATGGAGGAGACAGGAACTGTCGATGACATGCCCTGCTCAGATGGCCCAAGGGCTACTACTGCAGTGGATGACTGCTACCTATGGATTATAGCTCAGAGGAACCCTGACAGCAACGCCATCATGTTGAAGAATGCGTTTTGTGCAGCTACAGGACATTGTGTTACGACTCAAACTGTGCACAATAGGCTGCATGATGCACAACTTCACTTCCAATGGCCATGGTGAGGTACATCTTTGCAAGCATGACACCATGCAGCACTGTACAGATGGGCCTAACAACATGCCAAATGGACTGCTCAGGATTGGCATCACGTTCTCTTCACTGATGAGTATCGCATAGGCCTTCAACCAGACAGTCATTGGAGACATGTTTGGAGGCAACCCGGTCAGGCTGAACGCCTTAGACACACTGTCTGTCTGTGCAACAAGGTGGAGGTTCCCTGCTGTTTTGGGGTGGCATTATGTGGGGCAGATGTATGTCGCTGGTGGTCATGGAAAGCCCCGTAATGGTTGTACAATATGTGAATGCCATCCTTCGACCAATAGTGCAACCATATCGGCAGCATACTCTTGAGGCATTTGTCTTCACGGACGACAATTCGCGCTCACATCATGCACTTGTTGCGAATGACTTCCTTCAGAATAATGACATCACTCGACTAGAGTGGCCAGCATGTTCTCCAGACATGAAATGTATCGAACATGCCTGGGGTAGATTGAAAAGGGCTGTTTATGTATGACATGACCCCCTGACCACTCTGAGGGATCTACGCCAAATCGCCATTGAGGAGTGGGACAATTTGGACCAACAGTGCCTTGATGAACTTGTGGATATTATACCACAATGAATACAGGCATGCATCAATGCAAGAGGAGGTGCTACTGGGTATTAGAGGTACCAGTGTGTACAGCAATCTGGACCACCACCTCTGAATGTCTCGGTGTATAGTGGTACAACAGTCAATGTGTGGTTTTCATGAGCAATAAAAATGGCGGAAATGATGTTTATGTTGATCTCTATTCCAATTTTCTGTGCAGGTTCTGGAACTCTCGTAATCCAAGTGATGCAAAACTTTTTTTTATGTGTGTATAAAGAATTTATTCAAGCATTTGTGAATCAATACTAGCTTACAGCACACAAAACAGAGCAGGAGGTGAAGTAGTTGTGAACAGAAGGTTTCATGGTGAAACTACCATTATACCACAAATGGATAGGAATAAGTCACTAGGTCCCATACTGAAGGTCAATGGCATCAAGATATTAATAAACATAGACTTGACAACCATCTTCTGTCAGAGGCCACTAGCAAGAATTGCTCAAAGGTATACTATATTCTCCTATGGAAGACAAAGTTATCAGTTCAGTTCTAAGAATTTGAGAAAGTTGTGAATGAAGTGTCTCATTCGATCATGTAAATACTGCCACAACAATTATTCGAATGAAAGCCAATCAGTGGCATGAAAAAGTATTAAGAATACTAACCGTAGGGGGCAATAATGTTCTTTGTATTGCTAAGTAACTGATGATTACCCATTGCCTGAGTTAACTGATAGAATACTTAATTTTCTTTTCCTCCTGTTGGTTCTTCACCTTCTTTCATTCAGATCTACATCTGTCTTCTTTAACATTCTTTGCTACCAAGGTTAATATGAGAATATTTCCTTACACTGAATGTGACAACAAAGAAACAATCTATGACAAAAATGAAGAATAAACATCTGCATAGCATGTGTGAAAAACAGACATTTACTGGAATTATGCAGACTGGCCTGAGTGTATGAAGTATAGGATTATAGATACACTAGCAGAGAACACAGTATATAGTTGCAACAAGACACCTGGAGCAGATTATTGCACATAACAAAAACATGTCATACAGTATGTAACGGAACAAAAATATTTATAACAGTGATACACAAACCTTTATGTTTGAAAATATATTAAGAATAGGAAAGCAAGATGAGGACTATTATAAAGAACATAGATGAAACAACACATGAAAATAAACTGAAGGCTGCAGAAGAAGTGGACGTTGCTAAACCAGGTAAGTGATTACGACAATGTACAACAGAAGCAATACTGGTGGTCAAAATAATGGAAATAACTAAATGTTTTCTTGAGATGAATAGACATATAGTTACTGTTTGGTATGAATTGAAATGGTGACGTAGTTTCTGCTGTGATGAATTATGATACACTGATAGGCTAGGAATAGTCCTGTCAAAGTGGTTTATGGTAAATGAAGAGTTATGGTTATTAAGCGACCAAAAATTTGGCCAATTGTGTACATGGAAAGAGAAAGGTGAAGTATTGTTATTAGGCAACAGGAAAGTCAGCCAGTTATTTATGAAGAGTGAGGGAGGAAAGGCAAAAGGCAATATGTAAGTCGGCCATTGAGTAGCATTTATGGCAAAGTGGTTTCTGCCAACTATTTTATGAAGTCTCAGGTAATTAGCCCATACATATTAAAAAGTAACAAAATGCTCATATATGAAAGTCAGAGGAAAATACATTGTCTTACATGAATAGAGTCCCACTAGTACTTTTTGTAGCAATAATTACACTAAAATGTAGAAGGAATGATGTCTTATACTGTGGAATGAAGCAATGATTTGATAAATGATTGTTGCATTATGTTCAAGGAAAGATTCTAAAAGGTTCTCTTGATGTATCAGTGAATTGCTATTGTAAGCCTCCATAGGTTAGATTTGAAGAGCATACCAGCTGATGCTGGCTAGCAACATGAGCCATTACCAAAGCGGGTCAGTAATAACAGATGGTGCAAGCAAATACATAGCTCTTAAAGAGTGCGAAGGGCAATGCCTCAGCTGTATGTAGTTACAGCTGTAAGTAAAACAAAAACATTGTGAACCATTGTTGTAGTATGATGTAAAAAAAAAGGCATTGTTCATAAACACCCAAAATCAAAACAAAACATTATGTATTTACTGTATGTTGTAATAGTGTATGAAAACGTGTTTATTTAAAATTTGTTTAAAATTATTAGGAGACTAATTTAAGGCATTTTGTATTGTTTCATGGAATGGTACTGGAGCTATATGCTGAGGCTGGAGATGTTGACAGTTATTGAACTCAACACCAGTTGGGGAAGTCTGGAGTTTCACAATGCAAGACTACATCGTGGACAACAGAAACATCAGTATGGATTGATGTTGTGGGCTGCGAGCATATGTTCTGGTAAAAGGTGTGAATGTAACGCTCTTTCATCTCCATGTATTTGTGAAATGTATGTATGTCGCGTTTCTTTTATTTGTAACCATGTGAAGTGGACGTATTTATGACACATTCAAAATTTAATAAGGTGTAGAACGGCATGGTGAGGAGAAGTGTAAAGTGTAAAGAATTTATCATCAAATTGAAAGGACGGCAATGCACTGACGGTAGTTGTACAGCAGCGTAACTTTTTGTTACAAATAGTTGGTCAGTTTAAAGAAAAGCAAATTGTCAGAAGTGAATAACAGTGTAACTTCTCATGACAAATATTTTGTTTAATTTAGTGTTTGGCACTGTGCCAATAGTAGTTTAAACAGCAGTATAAAATATTGCGATCAGAAGTTGGTTAGGAGATAGTGGACTGCTGTAGAGTATTCTAGCAGATTTGGTGGATGGTAAATTAACAAAAGACTACCAAGAACATAAAGGTGCAGAATAATGATATTTTGAAAATCTTTACTGTTAAAAGAACAATGTAATTAGTAAAGAATGTGTAACTAAATATTTATGATTTGGAGTGTAAGGTTACACACGAATTTACTGAGGGTAACAATCAGATTTTTCTAACCACAAAATAATTAAGTTTATGATTATATAAATGAATTAATAATTTGAGAATGAAAAATACAAAGCAGATTCAAATTTTAAAAAACAATAATGAATCACAATTATAGTGGAATGAATGGCACTTGAGAGATCACAGTTGAAAAATTTTTAAAAAATTGAGTAAAAATTTGCTTATTTCCAAATTGATTGTTGTCTGCAAGAACCTCCTAATTTTCAGAAATCTCAAAGGGAGGGGAATGTGTAATATTTCTGGCTTTACAGCCATCATATTCGACTACAAGAAGCTCTTCTTAGAGGAGTTGATAAGACAGCAGTGGCAAGATGATGTATTGTGGTGTGAGGTACCAATGACAGACTGTGTATTTGGTATGGGTGTCGTGAGAAAGACCACCTAAGTTGTGGCCCTTCTCTGCAGTTGGCTGTTGCTTTCAAAAGTAGCACGCCAAAATGATGTTAGTATTAGAAGAACAAGCAATGTATTTACTTGCCTTTCATGTAAAAGCATCTCTCAATAGCAGGCTATCATTCCATTTCAGAAGCGTTAATTTTCGGCAGAATAAAAAACAATAACTAAGCGAAAAGGCAGATGAAGCACTTCAGAGATCTTCAGATCGTGCCTAACTTGAATGGCAGGTGAAGTGGTCTGACTGTAAGATCAGAGCTTGTTCGGCAGTCTCGGAGGCCAGGTATGTTGTCTGCCAGGGTTGGTGTCAGTTAAGACTTTAATAACAATCTCCAGTTACATTGACATGTAATTGAGAACAATTTGATAGTAGTTATGCAAATGTGCTGTTCATTAATTTGTTTATTTTCTATGAAATTCATAATTTGGTAGTAGTCATTCATTAGGATGAATGGGCATAGTGCAATTGCATTCGGAAGGACACAGTTCAATCCCGCGTCCGGCCAGCCTGATTTAGGTTTTCCGTGATTTCCCTAAATCGCCCCAGGCAAATGCCGGGATGGTTCCTTTCAAAGGGCATGGCCAATTTCCTTCCCCATCCTTCCCTAATTCGATGAGACTGATGACCTCGCTGTCTGGTCTCCTTCCCCCCCCCCCCCCCCCCCCGAAAAACAACAACAACGGGCATAGGCAGAGGGTGTGTACTGGCAACTCGCAGTATCTTGTTGCAGAGCATGACACTCGTGACCTCGGTGCCTGTTTTACCACACGCACCATCTGGATTCTTCCCCCAGACACCAGTTCCTCAGATCTCCGCAGGTGGGAACTAGAACTGCAACATGTCCTTGGTTCTTGCCACCCACCTGGCCTTAATTTACATTAATTTTTCCGTCTCAGCGTTTCTTCACTGTAACCACTATCTGCTTCACTCTGTTTTAGTTTTTTACATCTTTTGTTGCCTTTCCTGTCTATTTTGCACCCCCCCCCCCCCCTCCCACCTCTGTTATGTCTGTCCAATGGACTTAGCTTTTCACTTTTATTAACTCGTGCTTGATGTTTTAGTAGTAATCTCTATCTTGCATGTTACCCTGTCTTCCTCCTGTAAGTTCTCAGGTTTTCAAATTTCGTCCAATGCAGATCTTCCCTTCTCATGCCGTATAGTAAGTCTCCCCCGAGCCGCGGTTCTGGGTGACTTTCCCGAAATCTAGCCCTTTTCCTAGACCTCTCCAGCAGGGTTGCCGACTTATAAAAAATATTGGGGGGGGGGGGGGGGGGGAGCATACTGGGGGTCTTGATTTTTAGATGAAGAATAGTGAGTTTTAAAGTTTTTTTAAGAATTTTAGGGTCATATGATCAACATTAGAACTCCAAAAAGTGGACTCTCGATAACTCGACACCCTGGGAAACTCGAAAAGCCTGACTTTGAAAAAAGAAACAAAACATAAACACACACGGTATTTTCGTAATAAGCTAAGTAATAATCATGCTTATAGACTATTACAGAGCAGTAAAAAGACTGATATTATATTTAAATAAATCCTAAACTATCATTAAAAGAATCAAACATAAAATACTGCTTTCGCACGGTAATAGCACTTAGATTAATAAGCAAAATAGGTACTTTAAGCTTACTTTGAATAAGGCTCAGGGTTTATTAAATAAAAACAATATCTCAAAGTTAATGCTTTAATGCAGTTAATAAGGTTAATACAGTATGCCGCATGCTTTCAGTCAAAAAGTATGTTAATAGCGAGTTTTAATTGGGTCTTACACCCTAAAAATACTTAAGCATTTGAAAATAACTAATACAGTACTATAATAATATAGTACTACAGTACTAAACTAGTACAAATATTTCGAAACTGAAAATTTAACATTATATATGTATTTAATTCTCTATTTTATATAGATTTTTAATATTGCTCTAAATGCCATTATTAGGGCTAGAGTGCCTGTCTTTAGAAAGGTGCAAATGTCGACCGTCTGATTGGATTTCTTAATATGAAGTCGTTGTGACTGGTCGGATATCCAATTCATCATCCGGTGGCCGAGCGGTTCTAGGCACTTCAATCCGGCACCGCGTGACTGCTACAGTCGCAGGTTCGAATCCTGCCTCGGGCATGGATGTGTGTGATGTCCTTAGGTTAGTTAGATTTAAGTAATTCTAAGTTCTAGCGGACTGATGACCTCAGCAGTTAAGTCCCATAGTGCTCAGAGCCATTTGAACCAATTCATCCAAAACATCTTGGTGGGCATGAAGAACAGCCAAGTTGTTCAATCACTTGTGTCTCATTGTTGATAAGAGATACGACTTCAGACGTCTAACGGAGCTAAATGACCGTTCTGATGCTACTGTCATGATTGGAACTACTTGGAGAAGCTTAATGCACTGCACTACTTCACATAACATTTCTCCAACTGCAGGCTCTTGTGTAATGTACTTTCTTACATCACGCATTTTTTTAAGACCAGTTGTTGAATGTCTCTTTGGGTTTGCTGCCGGATCCTAAAATCATGTCTGGCCGCATGTACGTGATGCTCTGAATAGATTTTTGGATCACTTCAACTGTCTTCATCCCCGCATCAAATTTACTATGGAGGTTGAAAGTTATGGGATGTTTCCATTTTTAGACGTTATGGATTATAAAAAACCAGATGGTACTTTGGGACACAGTGTTCACCAAAAGCCGACACACACAGATCGGATCTGCATTCTAAGAGTTGTCATCCACCACACCAATGCAGTGGCGTCCTTAGGACTTTGGTGCGGAGAGCGTATGCCATTTCTGATGCGGACAGCTTAACCCAAGAGCTTGCGCATTTGATGGCTGTTTTTAAGGACAATGGATACTCCGAGAAGCAGATTCGTCGGGCTATGGAGTTTGGACCATCTCTGGAGGTGCATGAAGAGGAACATAGATCGGTGGCCTTTCTTCCTTATGCTGGAGGCATATCGTTTAAGATTGGACGAATTTTAAGGAATTTTAACATTAAGAGTGTGTTCCGTCCATCTTCTAAGATTAGGGCACTACTAGGCTCTGAGAAAGATGATTTGGGGCTTAGGAAACCCGGTGTATATAAAATTCCGTGTCAGTGTGGGAAGGCTTACATTGGCCGTTCGATTTGCATAGTGCATGACAGGTGTGTGGAAAATCGCCGTCATACGAGGCCACAACAGCCGGAAAAATCGGCAGTAGCAGAACACTGCTTAAATGAGGGACACAGTATGAAATTTGATGAAATTGTGGTAGTTGCCAACATTTCTGTATTTTGGAACAGTGTCTATAAAGAGGCGATTGAAATTAGGTTGGCGGATAATTTAATCAACAGAGACAATGGGTTTCCTCTTAGCAAGAAGTGGAATCCTGTATCATCTCGCATCAAAACTTAACGTTTTTCGGCGAGGCCCTTAGTGCGCTATATATTGTTGCAAGCAGTGTTCTACTAAGGGCGGCGCCACCTCCCTGTCTTGGAGGGCAGCAACCGTGATGGGCGGCGCCTGCTCCGTGTACTGAACGGTGGCCTATATAGGACGTCGATTTGCAGCCTGGCGTCAGTTCTCAGCGGGACTCATCAGCAGAAGCCGCATATTCCTGAAGATGGCGACCAGTTGGATCGCCGAAATATCGAGTCAAGCTGATTTTAGGATCCGGCAGCAATCGCGAAGAGACTTTCACGACTTATTACGCCGGGAAAGCCTACGTAATCACATCAAGACTAGTTGTTTTTTTATTAGCGATATCGGCTAACATATTCAAATGTAAGCGCAGTCTCTCAATGTCTAGTTCATTTTTGAAAAACTCAGTTCATTTTTCCAAATTTTTTTCACCTCTGTTTACTAAAAAAGCAAGCACTCTTGTTCAACTGCAATGACCTGGATGAGTCCAGTTGAAGGAAATCGCCACCGTTTCACAAACTTCATTTTAAATAGCTTTGTAGTATCCCTTAGGGGTTTTGAAAGCGTGCAGTGAGCTGACTTCGTTGTTTTCATACTTCTTTGGTATACATCGATTCCAAGGAAGCGAAGGATCATCAACTTGTGAAGGTTTTTCTTTTAAACACAATTTCCAATAGTGTTCAAAACTGTCACGCCTTCCATTTAATACACAAATCAAGCCCTCATATATTTTTTCCAGATCAGCAACACTTAGACGAGGGCACTGAACTTTTTCTATTGTCATCCTCGACTGGGTTCATTGCATGGCAATAAAGACGTAAAAAGAAATTAGTCTTGAATTGTAACATTGAGTCAAGGTAGCCAGCACATTTGTAACCTGCCTCTGTTGTCCTCTGCAGAAAACGTTTCAAAAAACTCTAGAAGTTCTTCAAAGTTTTTCAATATTCTCAAGATACTAGAAGCTTGCATAGTCCGTCGAGTCGGGCAAAGGGATCGTAGACCAGCTTGGTTATTGGCGCTCTCACAGCGCATGCTTCTGATAAGTCCCATCCTTTAGTTGGATTCCCTTACGGTGTTTATTAAGTCCTTGGCTAAAGCCATAACATCCCTTATAGACGTAAAATGGCGGAGACTGTCTACAACTACCCAAGTCTAAACTGTGAGCAGTGCAGTGCACATAACGTGCTTTTGGTTGTATATCCAAAACTAACTTTTTTTAGTCCTTTGAACTTACTTCTCATATTCGAGGCACCACCATAGCACTGTCCTCTTAAGTTATCCACTGACAAATCAAGACGAGCAAAAACGTCTTTTAAAATACTAAACAGAGTTTGTGATTCAGTGTTGGGGGTCTCGTATAAGCCAATAAAGTCTTCGTTGATGATTAAGGAATCATCGACAGTACGAATACAAAATGACACTTGTTCGTGAATCGAATAATCACTTGTTTCATCAACCATAATAGAAAAATATTCAGTTTTCTTGATTGAAGCCAATACCTTTCTCAACGGACTTTCCTGGTAGATCAATGATCTCGTTATGAATAACGAGGGATGTCAATTTTTCCCCGAATGCAATGAACAATCTTTAAACTCAGGTATGCCATTCTTTTGGAGCTCCAACAATTGAAAAAAAAATTGAGTTTACATCTTCGTGCCCTCTAAAATTCAGTCCTTATCGGCACAGAAATTGCACGGTAGTAAAAATTGTCTCAAGAGCTAAACGGCCTCTCTTCATATCACTACCTAACTGTTCATTCAATTGGGAGGCCACACTTCGGTTAGTGATAGAATTTAGTTTCAGAACACCTTCTTTATGCGTAAACGTATTTTCATGAAGACGGAATTTTTCCAAAGCCTTTTTCCAGTTAGAAAACCCTACGGAAGTAAATGATTCTTGTTTTCTTGAAGAAAATTGTAATAGATTTTTAGCAGCTGCCTCTTTGCAGGTTTTGCAAAAAACTTTTTCGGTAGATGCTTCATATTCTAGCCATGTATATTTCATCAGCTGAGACTTCTGAAATGATCTTCCCTTACCAGATTGTTCAGGTTTCGGCTGTGAATGGTTCTCGTCTGAAGACGACGAAGCAATTGACGACACAATAATTGTTGGAGGTTGACTTGGAGTATCATCAATTTCCAAATGCGCCTTTTTGGTAATAAATTTATCTATTGCAAACTTAATTCACAATACACTTAGAGACTAAAGTAAACGAATAAAATATAGTCACATAAAATAGTCCACTAGACATTAAAATTGGAACACTAAACACGTCTGCAGCATGCACTGAACGAAACTATCAACACTGTATGACTGCGACAGTAGGGTGTGCTTTATATAGCCGCGGCATCGTAATGTTTCGAAGCGTCAAGTCGACGCAAGGCGGAGGGTTCCAGGCGCTTCTGCTCCAGTCCTTTAGATGTCGCTGCGGCCGCAGAGCTGGCCCGCCGGCGCCAGACTTTACCCAAAGGTTCACGCACTTGGACAGATTCTAAGTGTGCCCGCAGCACCATAACACTATCATGATTCACACCATTCGTTTACAGTTACCCTGCTTACTACCATAATAATTACTTGTTTTAACTCATTACTGAATGTATTTTAAAAGGTAACTATCGTCAAACAAGGAAAATAAAAACTTCCAACATAATTTTGTGATTTTACAAAGCATAATATGACTAATAATTTTCTTAAATTATTGGGTGAGTAGATTTTTTTATCTATCAAGTTAAATAATTGGAAATTTAATTATTTATAAAACGTCAGTTCCTCTCTAAGATTTGTTACAGCCTCAACATAACGGATTCACGACCTATGTGCTGTTTTCCGCTCAGGGGACAACATCTATAGAAGACTGCAGGTTGGTGAAAATTACTTAAAACTTATGCATTCCACTCAGCATGGTGGAAGCAAACAGGTACCTCACGTGTACTGCAATCTTAGTAAAAAATAAGATCAGGGACACGTCATCTGCAGTGGCACAGAGGAGGTATAAGGAGAGAAATTTTCGAGGAAAGGGGTTTATCACACACATGCATATGTCACCCTCACGCTCCCACTCTCTCTCCTTTCCAACTTGCTGTAACTGCAGGTAGAATGCCATACGATGTGGACATTCTTCGTCACTATCATTAGTGAACTGGTAATGGGGATTGACTTCCTCTGGCATTTTCATCTCTCTCTAGACTTGGAGGTTACTGCGCTTTTACACCACGAAACTAGTCTCATCCTGTGACTTTTTGCTCTGATGCCACCTCCCCAATGCACACCATGTGTTCCCCTGGGCTTTCTATCCATGACGATGATCCATGGTCTGTCATCATGAAAGGATGCACTAAGACCAAGGGTGCTATCACGATGACACACCAGCATTACTTGGAAACACACAAAGCATCAGAGATGCTCAGTGCTGGAAATGCAAACCTACTCCAACAGCTTCACGATGTATCTGCACAACTCACCCATGCATGCACGTATGAAAGGTATTCTGTCACCCCCACTCACGACACACACACCTCATTACCTTCATCATAGGCAGCTAGGCCACAGGCGCACTTGACCACACTGCAGCATTCGCAGTTCAGTAAGATGCCTTCTGCCTCAGTTTTCAGTGCATTATCCGTGTGTTCCATCCCCTCACATTGTGAGTGAAGGTTTGGCGGTGCGCCATTTGGAACAGTATGAGACACTGCATTCTCACGAGTTCCGGTGCGCCAGTCCGTTTGCAAAAATCATACCTCGAAATATCTATGGACTCAGACGATGTTGCTAAGATGGCTATCACCACACTTTTTGGTGTCTTAGAATTTCTTTTCATGCTCTATCGATTGAAAAACACGGCCGAAACATGGCAACAGTTCATTGATGGTGTTCTCTTCAAATTGGGCTGTTGCTAGAATACCTTGATGACATATTAATCTTTTCTGTAACCGCCAGGATCATGAACAACATCTTAAACTTGTTCTCTCAACTTTGGAAGATGTGGGGGTGATCATTACGGGGAAAAAATCTATGTAGTGCAAAACCAAAGTGATGTACCTCAGACTCATCGTCAACACTAAAGGCGTCAAATCCACATCTGAACAGATGGGACTCATTCTACGATTAACACCGCCATAAATTTATTACGAACTATGAGGCTTTGTAGGTATCCCTAACTTTGAACGACGTCACCTACCACACACTGCAGAGATTCACACCCCACTCACCAATGCCCTCGCTGGGTCAAATATGCAAGGCCAGAGAAAACTTGTATAGGCTTTTACAACGCAAAAAACTTTAGACCGTGCCAAAGTCAGCCTTGAGAAAGCGATCGCCCTAGCACACCCCACATCAGATCCACAACTCATGACCACTATTGACGCTAGTGACTCTACTATTGGGGCATTCCTACAACAAGTCGTTGCAGATGAAACACTGCCACTCCACTTCTTCTTAAAAAACTTTTGGCCTCACAGTCAAAACGGCCTGCATTCAATCGCTAGCTACTGGCTGTGAATGAATCTGTTTGATGGAGGTGTATCAAATGGAGACATGTGATCTACACAGATCACAAACCACTCACTGATGCGATATGGCACTCACCAAAGGATCTGAGCCCTCACCGAATTCCTCACCGTGATCTCATTAAGAAATAGACAACAGATATCCATCACCTACTATCTATCGCACGTCAAAACTATTTCACCCGACCTTGACTACACGAAAGTAGCAATGAACAAGATTGTGATCCGTCAATTACCAAAACACTCAACAGTGTCACCTCTAGTTTGTGCAGCGAATGACAAACGAATCCCGGTACCAATGCCCACATCCTCTGCAATGTCTCACAGAACAGAATACGACTTTTCATCCCTGCAACCATGTCCCACGATCTTCCATCAACTCCACAGCCTGATCCACCCAGGTGTTCAACCGTCTGACGCGTAACTGAACAATTCATTTTGCCAAACGTCAAATGAGATTGCCAAATCTGGTCACAGGCTTGTCTAGCTTGCCAGCACAGCACAGTCAGTCGCCAAGCACAATCTCCACTAGGCAGCTTCAGTATACCATGTGCTCGATTTTGTTTTGGTATGTACACATGGACCTCGTCGGCCCTCTGCCAGAATCGAAAGGCTACTAATACTTACTGTCAATAATAAATCGAGTCTCACACTGGGTTGAAGAGTGCCAGTGAAAGACATTACAGTGGAATCTACCATTCGAGCTTTCATTGACATATAGATAGCTCACTTTGTCTGTCCTGAAACGATTACTACGGAGCATAGGAGACAATTAGATTCCACCCTATTTGATGTTCTCTGCCAGTTTTGCGACATCACACGAAAATGGATAACCACATACCACCCACAGATTAATAGCCTCGTGGAGTATTGGCACGACACGCTGAAGACTTCAATCATATGCTGTTGTGGATGTTGGACGGGGACCTGCCATGGGTGATGCTCTGCATGTGTATGGCATTTAAGGAGGACCTCTAGGCTTCTTTGGCAAAAGTACTACATGGGAAGACCTTACACTCCCTGCAGAGTTCGTCCTACTGACACTAACCCCAGATCAGGTACACCTGCTGGCATCAATGCAACAGGTGAAGCGCCACATTCTAGATTTACAGGCGCAACCCCTATGGCAGACACAACTCTGAAAACCTTCCGACACAAAGCACTATCGGACTGTGAGTAGATCATGCTATGTGATGACACCGTTTGGACAGCCCTACAACCCCCGTATTCCAGACCGTTTTCATTTGTCAAATACTGTGCACACAGTTTTGCTATCATATTCAATGGAAAAATAACGACGGTCTCCCTCCACAAACTCAAGCTCGCAAGTGTTCTCCATGATCCTCTCTCCTCATGCCCTACAAATTTAGACTGCCCACGTGTTGTCCAGGATGGTCACCCCCCCCCCCCCCTCCGGGGGCATGACATCGACAATCCCAGACGCCAGCCACGATGCTTCTGACACACCCAGCGTACCAGTTGCCTGACTCCTCAACTGCCACATTTCAACTACATGGCCTTGCCCTCTTCTCTGCCAGCAGACAGTGTCATAGCCATCACTGCACCGGCACGGGCGCCTCGCCAGCCATTGCCACGTGACATACCACTGACTCTGCCTGCCACGCCAGCCAAGGCACTGTCCAAGCTGGTGTATCCAAATTCACCTCACCTGCACCCAGCGTATCCCACTTCGACCGCCCGCTGTGGCTCCCCACTCACCAAGCGCCATTTCATCTTTGTACCACTGCCTTCGACTTCCTGATGCCGAGAAACGGTCCAGCCATGCCGTGCACTACAGCCAGCCATGACACAGCTAGTCATGCGCATCTGTGCAGGCTCTCTGCAGTCTACAATACTCACCAAGTATCACTATTCGCAGTTCTCCCTGTTAGAGGTGGAGGGGGCTGTGTGGACGCTTCAGCGTTAGTGACACCACTGACCAGTGAGGCTCTGTGGTGGAAAGTTTGCAACGCCAGAAACCTGCAGCGAATTACGGAGATTAGATGACTGGTGCATGGACTGGCAGCTTCCCCTAAATAAGTGTAACGTATGGGGCATAAGCTAGTGAAGAGATTCATTACTGTTCGATTATGCTATTGGGCAAAAATCACTGAAAACAGTACCTAGGGGTATTCTTCCTGACCGATCCAAAGTGTAATGACCACATAAAATTAACTGTAGGAAAGGCAGATGCCACGTTGAGACCGACTGAAAGAATCTTAAATTAATGTAATTCATCCACACAATCAGGTGGTTATTGTTATTTACATCTACATCTATGATCTGAAAACCGCTGCGACTTGCATGGCAGAATGTACATCCCAGTGTACCAGTTTTTAGGGCCATTTCCCGTTCCATTCACACAAGAAGAGAGGGAAAAATGATCGTTTAAATGCTTCTGTGCGTACTGCAATTAATATAATATTATTCTCACGATCGCTATAGGAGCGATATGTAGGAGATTGTAGTAAGTATATTCCTAGAGTCATCATTTAAAGTCAGTTCTTGAAGCTTTGTTAACAGATCTTCTCGGGATAGTTTCCATCTATCAGCAAGAGTCTGTTCTTTCAACATCTCAGTGACACTCTCCCTGGGTCAGATAAGCCTGTGACCATCCATGCTGTCCTTCTCTGTATAGTTTCAATGTCCCCTGCCAGTCCGAATTGGTATGGATCCCACATACTTGAGCAATATTCCATTATGGGTCACACAAGTGATTTGTAAGTAAGCAGTCTCCGTTTTAGACTAACTGCATTTCCATAGTATGCTACCAATAAACTGATGTCTGCTACCTGCTTTACCTAGAATGATGTGATAATTCCACTTCATGTCCCTACTAAGCATTACACCCAAGTATTTGTATGAGTTTACAGATTCCAACCATGACTCGCTAATATTATGTTTTTTTTGTGAAGTGCATAGTTTTACATTTTTGAACATTTAGAGGAAGCTGCCAGTCATTGCACCACTTCGAAATATTTTCAAGCTCTGACTGAATATTTGTACAGCTTCATTCAGACTGTATTTCGTTATAGATAACTGCATCATCTGCGAAAATCTGCCCGCATCTCGTGGTCGTGCGGTAGCGTTCTCGCTTCCCACGCCCGGGTTCCCGGGTTCGATTCCCGGCGGGGTCAGGGATTTTCTCTGCCTCGTGATGGGTGGGTGTTGTGTGATGTCCTTAGGTTAGTTAGGTTTAAGTAGTTCTAAGTTCTAGGGGACTGATGACCATAGATGTTAAGTCCCATAGTGCTCAGAGCCATTTGAACAATTTTTTGCGAAAATCTGAGGTTACTATTAACATTTCACACAAGATTATTAATATACAACATGAACAGCAAGTAAGCCAACATGCTTCCCTGGGGTACACCCGAAGTTACTTCAACATTTGTTGTGATGACTCTCCATCCAAGATAACGTGCTGCGTCCACCCTACCAAGAAATTCTCAATCCTCTCAGATATTTCGTGTGATACCCCATATGATCTTACTTTTGATAATAAGCGCAAGTGTGATACCGAGTCAAATGCTTTTCAGAAATACTGCATTTATCTAACTGCCTTAAACAATGGCTTTCAGTATGTCGTGAGAAAAGTGCGAGTCGGGTTTCACATGATCTATGTTTTCGAAATTCATGCCAGCTGGCGTGGAGGAGGTCGTCCTGTTCGAGATACCTCATTATTTGAGTGACATCTTGGCGCTGCAAATCGATATGAAACGGAACGAGATATGATGGTTGTGCCAGGAAAGGCAAATGATCGACTTTGGTTTCTTGGGAGAATTTTTGGAAAGTATGGTTCATCTGTAAAGGAGGCTGCATATAAGGACGGTAGCTGACCTATTCTTGAGTATTGCTCGAGTGTCTGGGATCTGCACCAGATCGTATGGAAGGAAGACATCGAGCCAATTCAGAGACAGGCTGCTAGATTTGTTACCGGTAGTTCCGAACAATATGAAAGTGTTACGAAGATGCTTCATGAACTGAAATGGGAATACCTGGAAGGAAGGCGACGTTCTTTTCGAGGAATACTAGTGAGAAAAACTGGAGAATCGGAATTTTAAGCTGATTACAAAACGATCCGACTGCCACCAACATACATCTCGGGTAAGGACCACGAAGATACGGGAAATTAGAGCTCATACGGAGGCAAATAGACAGTCGATTTCCCCCGCTCTCGCTTCGAGTGACACAGGATACCCTCCGCAATGCACCGTAGATGCAGATGTTTGAGCTTAGAATATATTCTGAGATTCTACAACAAATTAATGTCAAGGACATTGGATGGTAGTTTTGTGGATCATTTCTGCTGTCATTCTTGTAGGCGGCTGTGACCTGTACTTTCTTCCAACTATTGGGCTCAGTTTTTTTTTTTTATCGAGGGATCTACTACAGTATGTAGTTAACAGAGGGGCTAACTCAACTACGAACTGGGTGCAGGATCTAATAGGGATTTCATCGGGCCCTGTGACTTTGTTCAGTTTTAACGATTTCAGCTGTTTCTCAACGCCACTGACACTATTATCTATTTCACTCGTCTTCAATGGTAGGAGAATTAAGTTGCGGCAATACTGCCGGGTTTTCAGTTGCAAGGGAACATTTAAAAACAGAGTTAAGCATTTCTGTTTTTGCTTTGCTATTCTCTACGACTGTTCCACCCTCGTCTATGAATGACTGGACACTAACTTTGCTGCAACTAACAGCCTTTACATATGACGAGAATTTCTATATGAACGACCATTTACAATATTCTGCTATGGTAGTCACTGAAGACTCCACGCATTGCTCTCTTGACTTCCAAGGAAGGAAGATTGGGTTTAACGTCGCGTCGACCTAAAGGTCATTATAGACGAAGTACAAGCTCGGATTGTGCCAAGGATGGGAAAGGAAATCGGCCGTGCAATTTCAAAGGAACCATCCCCGCATTTTCCTGGGGCGATTTAGGGAAATCACGGAAAACCTAAAACTGGGCGGTCGGATGCGGGTTTGAACCTTCGTCCTCCCGAATGCAAGTCCAGTGTGCTAACCACTAGCGCCACCCCACCCGATGCTCTCTTGACTGCCAAACGCGTTTCTCTCTGTCTATAGCCCTATGCTTTGTTCTATAACTGTGCAGTAGTCTCTGTTTCTTTAGAAGTTTCTTTACAGTGATTGTATATCATGGAGGATCTCTCCAATTACCCTCCTGTTGGTTATGTACATACTGTACTTACTGGTACCAGTTTCGATGTGGACTTCCTCAAAGAGGTCAGGTACATATTTCCATAGTGAGGGGGTTCTGAACTATCTGTTCTAGGTAGTTTTTAGAGAGAGCATTTAGTAACGTTTCAGAGGATATCCTACTACGCTCACCACTTACAAAAATATAATTTTCCCAATTAATTGTTGGATGACTAAAGTCTCCTCCAGTGATTACAGTATCATTAGGGAACTTACATACAAGAGAACTGAGGTTTTCCCTAATGCATTCGGTTACATGAGGAGGATAAATTGGTGGTCGATAGAAGGGCACTATTATAATTTTTGCCCAAGCAATCTCTGATGCAGCTTCAAGTTATACCTCAGTGGATTTGAATTTATTGTCTGCTGCGACAAATACACCACTTCTATTTCGAATTTCCCTATCCTTTCGGCATACGCTTAAATTTTCCCCAAAGATCTCACTACTGTCAACTTCAGGTTTTAACCAACTATCTGTACCTAATATTTGCCGAGCTTTAGCGCTTTTTGGGAGGTCTTCAAACTTCTACCTTTTGTTGCGTATTCTTCGGCAGTTGACCACTAAGATTTTGATGCACCGTCTGCGGGAGGCATTTCTTTGAATCTTACGCTGATACTTCTGGTTTTCCCACAATCGTTATCTGGATTGGATGGAGAGTCGCCTAATCTAAAAAGCCCTTATGTGCACCCCATGCACAGTCAGCTACATTTCATGTGTACTGAACACCAGACCTGTTTAGGGGGGGGGGGGGGGGGGGGGGGAACATCTCAACCCTACGGCGCAGTTCTACGAAGTCACAGCCTAGCTTATCACGGAACCTTCCGAGTCTCTGGTTCAAGCATTCCACTCGACTCAGAACCACGAGACCACGATGTGTTTGGGGACAATGCTGTAGATTGTGGGCTTCATCGAAACTCCGTACGCAGTTCTGGTATTTTCAACCGCAGTCGCTGGGACGATCCAAACATGTCATCGGAGCCCATACATAGAAAGAAGGATCCTTTATTGTATGATTATATGATAGAGGAACAAACACTGGTATCAGTTACTTCTATAAAATATTTGGGAGTATGCGTGCGGAACGATTTGAAGTGGAATGATTATATAAAATTAATTGTTGGTAAGGCGGGTACCAGGTTGAGATTCATTGGGAGAGTCCTTAGAAAATGTAGTCCATCAACAAAGGAGGTGGCTTGCAAAACACTCGTTCGACCTATACTTGAGTATTGCTCATCAGTGTGGGATCCGTACCAGATCGGGTTGACGGAGGAGATAGAGAAGATCCAAAGAAGAGCGGCGCGTTTCGTCACAGGGTTATTTGGTAACCGTGATAGCGTTACGGAGATGTTTAACAAACTCAAGTGGCAGACTCTGCAAGAGAGGCGCTCTGCATCGCGGTGTAGCTTGCTCGCCAGGTTTCGAGAGGGTGCGTTTCTGGATGAGGTATCGAATATATTGCTTCCCCCTACTTATACCTCCCGAGGAGATCACGAATGTAAAATTAGAGAGATTAGAGCGCGCACGGAGGCTTTCAGACAGTCGTTTTTCCCGCGAACCATACGCGACTGGAACAGGAAAGGGAAGTAATGACAGTGGCACGTAAAGTGCCCTCCGCCACACACCGTTGGGTGGCTTGCGGAGTATAAATGTAGATGTAGATGTACATGACAGGTTTTGTTTGTTCCAACGTGCGCCACAGTCTGTAATTAGTTGCACCCTGTTTCCTCTGTAGCTGCTGGAATATCCTCTTCAACAAACATGCCAAATTTAAACAGACGCAAAATCCCCAAGATTGACGATCTTTTACAGAAGCTCGAAATTTAGCGCGGACTTTAATGCGAGATGCCTATAACAGTTTCCACAACGAAACTTTGTCTCGAAACCTGGCAGAAAATCCAAAGAGATTCTGGTCGTATGTGAAGTATGTTAGCGGAAAGAAACAATCAATGGCTTCTCTGCACCATAGCAATGCAGATACTATCGAAGACAGTGCTGCCAAAGCAGAGTTACTAAACACAGCCTTCTGAAATGCCTTCAGAAAAGAAGATGAAGTAAATATTCCAGAATTCGAATCGAGAACAGCTGCCAACATGAGTAACGTAGAAGTAAGTATCCTCGGAGTAGTGAAGCAACTTAAATCACTTAATAAAAGCAAGGCTTCTGGTCCAGACTGTATACCAATTAGGTTCCTTTCGGAGTATGCTGATGCATTAGCTCCATACTTAACAATCATATACAACCGTTCGCTCGACGAAAGATCCGTACCCAAAGACTGGAAAGTTGCACAGGTCGCACCAGTATTCAAGAAAGGTGGTGGTGGTGGTTAGTGTTTAACGTCCCGTCGACAACGAGGTCATTAGAGACGGAGCGCAAGCTCGGGTTAGGGAAGGATTGGGAAGGAAATCGGCCGTGCTCTTTCAAAGGAACCATCCCGGCTCAAGAAAGGTAGTAGGGGTAATCCACCAAATTACAGCCCCATGTTAACGTCGATATGCAGCAGGATTTTAGAACATATATTGTGTTCGAACGTAATGAATTACCTCGAAGACAACGGTCTATTGACACACAGTCAACATGGGTTTAGAAAACATCGTTCCTGTGAAACACAACTATCTTTTTAGTCACATGAGTGCTATTGACAAGAGATTTCAGATCGATTCCGTATTTATGGATTCCCGGAAGGCATTTGACCCTGTACCACACCAGCGGCTCGCAGTGAAATTGCATGCTTATGGAATATCGTCTCAGTTATGTGACTGGATTTGTGATTTCCCGTCAGAGAGGTCACAGTTCGTAGCAATTGACGGAAAGTCATCGAGTAAAATAGAAGTGATTTCTGGCGTTCCCCAAGGTAGTGTTATAGGCCCTTTGCTGTTCCTTATCTATATAAACGATTTTGGAGACAATCTGAGCAGCCGTTTGCAGATGACGCTGTCGTTTATCGACTAACAAAGTCATCAGAAGACCAAAACAAACTGCAAAACGATTTAGAAAAGATATCTGAATGGTGCGAAAAGTGGCAGTTGACCCTAAATAACGAAAAGTGTGAGGTCATCTACACGAGTGTTAAAAGGAACTCGTTAAACTTCGGTTACACGATAAATCAGTCTAATCTAAAAACCGTAACTTCAACTACAAGCCTAGGTATTACAATAACGAACAACTTAAATTGGTAAGAACACGTAGAAAATGTTGTGGGGGAAGCCTAAACAAAGACAGCGTTTTATTGGCAGGACACGTAGAAAATGTAACAGTCCTACTGCCTACACTACACTTGTCCGTCCTCTTTTAGAATACTGCTGTGCGGTGTGGGGTCATTACCAGATAGGACTGTCGGAGTACATCGAAAAAGTTCAAAGAAAGGCAGCACGTTTTGTATTATCGCGAAGTATGGGAGAGAGTGTCACAGAAATGATACAGGATTTGGGCTGGACATCATTAAAAGAAAGGCGTTTTTCGTTCCGACGGAATCTTCTCACGAAATTCCAAGCACCAACTTTCTCTTCCGAATGCGAAAATATTTTGTTGACACCGACCTACATTGGGAGGAACGATCACCAAGATAAAATAAGGGAAATTAGTGCTCGTACGAAAAGATGCAGGTTTTCATTCTTTCCGCGCATTATACGAGATTGGAATAATATAGAAATCTGAAGGTGGTTCGATGAACCCTCTCCCAGGCACTTAAATGTGATGTGCAGAATATCCATGTAGATGTAGATGTAGAACAAGAGTAATTAGGCCTCCAGGCATATACACTGAGCGTACATGGTGTTCCTTCACATCGATTGCTGCCATTTCCCTAAGAGGTACCATTATTCGCCGGAAGTTTGAACTGCTCACGATTAATAGATCCCTACCCTTTTGTGCTTGCCTCCTACTGCCACAGGAAAAATGAAGCTTCCTCAACACAGGCGAAGTGAGTCCGACTGGCTCAGTTTCAGTGAAAGACTTGTTTGTTAGAAGGATAGGTATAGCAGCCTGAATCCGTGATCACTGTCTACCTTGTACAGGAAGCCTAGAGAGAGACAGTGTTGGCAGGAGAGGACAGTAGTTGAACTGTCTTTGGCATCTCTGGGACAAAACTCTTGGAAGGGCTCCCAATACACCCATTTGCAGCAGCTTCCAATCGCTTTACGGTAGTCAGGACGATTTCGATCTGCTTATGAATAGTAACCAATTCACCCCCTGCCTGAGAAGAGCAAACACAGTGGAGGTGCATTATGCGTGGTGCAATATTTTACATATGAGTAAACAGTTTATGCCTGGTGAAGTATTTTTTAGAATACTGTAAAATGGGAATACTTTGTGACAGTTTTTAAGGTTTTACTCGCACGGGCCAGACAGTGTAAATTATGAAGTTTAATAAGTAATACCAAGAAGTTGCTGAAACCTTCCACTTTGTGGCCACATGTTATACAAATAAATATGTTCAACAGAAAACCATTATATAAGTGTTACAAGTTGTCACAAAGTTACCCCACTGGATGGGCTACTGTGTGACAAGCTTTGTTTTTGCTTCGAAATGTATGGAAAATAAACATTGACAGAAAGTTACCCCATCAGATGTTTGTTTAAAGCAATTTACAAAACATTGGTTTATTGTTTGACAACATAAAGAATTTACAAAGGTAGCTACTTAAACTAAAAATAAATCTTTAACATCAAAGAGACCTCGCTTTCCTACTGGTGTTGGAAGTGCTATTTTATACAGAACTTCCTGCGTTGAATAATAAATGGAATCGTCTCGTTCTGGCCACTTCCAGCATATTTTTCACCTTTCCATGTCGCTTACCATGTAGCCTCCTTGCTTGACATCAGTCACTCTTCCGGGGAACATGTCCCCCTCGACGTTCCACAAAGTCATCAAGTTTAAATGTGCATTCAGTGGTCTTCTTAGTGGCCCTTCGCAAGTGGTGCACGTTTCTTGTGTCTCGATGTAACTTACATGTAGTCGAAGGTGCGTCTCTGTCTGATGGCTCATCTGATGAACTTTCACAGAGAGCTTCCGAGTCACTCGGATCTTCATTGGTCCACTTGATGATTTCACTCTCATCTGAGGACTCAACCTCATCAGTGACTCTTCTTGAGACTTCAGAACACTTTTTCTTCGGCTGCTGAGTATTGCCGTACCAGGACTCACAGATTTCGCCTTCGTCTTACCAATGGTCGCTTCTACTACTGGTATGCTGATTTTATGGTTGTATAATTATACTGCTTACATAAACATTACAATTAACGTCAAATGACGCCATAATGTAGCCAACATATTAACAATCAGGCGTACATGCCTGTTTTCTGCAGTTCTTTCATATGAACGGCTCCAGCACACAAAGTTTACAACAATTCAAACAATGCCTCCAAAGCAGGTTTCAAGACGAACGCACTGCTGACGAACAAAAGAAGCGCGGCAGTTTGAGCTGGCTGCCTCAAGATGGTGCAGCACTACAGGCAAGCCGCTGGACCTAATCTTTGGTTTCTAAGCGTCTTGGACGCAGTGGGAGATTCGAAACAAGCGAAAATTAACGTATGTCACAAAGTAGCCCCTACAGTCACAAAGTAACCCCATTTTACGGTTTGTTGTTGTTGTTAAGGTCTTCAGTCCTGAGACTGGTTTGATGCAGCTCTCCATGCTACTCTATCCTGTGCAAGCTCCTTCATCTCCCAGTACCTACTGCAACCTACATCCTTCTGAATCTGCTTAGTGTATTCATCTTTTGGTCTCCCTCTACGATTTTTACCCTCCACGCTGCCCTCCAATGCTAAATTTGTGATCCATTGATGCCTCAGAACATGTCCTACCAACCGATCCCTTCTTCCAGTCCAGTTATGCCACAAACTTCTCTTCTCCCCAATCCTAATCAATACCTCCTCATTAGTTACGTGATCTACCCACCTAATCTTCAACATTCTTCTGTAGCACCACATTTCGAAAGCTTCCATTCTCTTCTTGTCCAAACTATTTATCGTCCATGTTTCACTTCCATACATGGCTACACTCCATACAAATACTTTCAGAAACGACTTCCTGACATTTAAATCTATACTCGATGTTAACAAATTTCTATTCTTCAGAAACTCTTTCCTTGCCATTGCCAGTCTATATTTTATATCCTCTCTGCTTCGACCATCATCAGTTATTTTGCTCCCCAAATAGCAAAACTCCTTTACTACTTTAAGTGTCTCATTCCCTAATGTAACTCCCTCAGCATCACCCGACTTAATTCGATTGCATTCCATTATCCTCGTTTTGCTTTTGTTGATGTTCATCTTATATCCTCTTTTCAAGACACTATCCATTCCGTTCAACTGCTTTTCCAAGTCCTTTGCTGTCTCTGACAGAATTACAATGTCATCGGCGAACCTCAAAGTTTTTATTTCTTCTCCCTGGATTTTAATACCTACTCCAAATTTTTCTTTTGTTTCCTTCACTGCGTGTTCAATATACAGATTGAATAACATTGGGGAGAGGCTACAACCCTGTCTCACTCCCTTCCCAACCGCCGCTTCCCTTTCATGCCCCTCGACTCTTAACCCTTCCATCTGGTTTCTGTACAAATAGCCTTTCGCTCCCTGTATTTTACCCCTGCCACCTTTAGAATTTGAAAGAGAGTGTTCCAGTCAACATTGTCAAAAGCTTTCTCTGAGTCTACAAATGCTAGAAACGTAGGTTTGCCTTTCCTTAATCTTTCTTCTAAGATAAGTCGCAAGGTCAGTATTGCCTCAGGTGTTACAACATTTCTACGGAATCCAAACTGATCTTCCCCGAGGTCGGCTTCTACCAGTTTTTCCATTCGTCTGTAAAGAATTCGCGTTAGTGTTTTGCAGCTATGACTTATTAAACTGATAGTTCGGTAATTTTCACATCTGTCAACACCTGCTTTCTTTGGGATTGGAATTATTATATTCTTCTTGAAGTCTGAGGGTATTTCGCCTGTCTCGTACATCTTGCTCACCAGATGGTAGAGTTTTGTCAGGACTGGCCCTCCCAAGGCCCATTTTACGGTAGTAAACAAATAACTTTATACTAAGTATGCAAGCCGAATCGTTTCGTGTAATTTGAGGAGTGGTGCAAATGCTCCACGGGACTGGGACCCTGCTGTGACTGACCGTTCTGCCGCCGTGTATGACGAGTGCGGCGACGACGCCGGGCGGACCGGAGGCGGTGAAGCAGTGCCGCTGCAGGCCGCGCGGGTCGCCGACGGTGGCGCCGCGCAGCGACAGCCCGGGAGACAGCAGCCGCGGCGAGGGCCGCACGCGCAGCCGCAGTTGGCGGCCGCCGGGGGAGAGGTCGGCCGGCGCGTCCAGCCGCAACACCAGGAAGGGGCCCGCGCCGGCCACGGCTCGGCACACCCGCACCGCGCCCTCTGCAACTGCACACTCGTCGCTCAGACATTCCATCAGTCAAGGTCATTCACATTGAGCTATTTAAAAGTGCGGTATTTTGACAGTTCCGAGGAAATCATCTTCAAAAAATGAAAAGAAACGTAAAGACGCACCAAGAAGAAATTATCGGAATAGAATGGAAATTGTCAGTACATGCACTGACAAACAATTACAGATCATAAAAATTAGATGATTTGTTCAAGAGATAGAGCTTCTTGGTGTAACTGCGACCGGGACGGTCGCGGGGTTGAAAAGACGGAAAGAGCGGCGGGACCCGCGGAGAGACCCGCAAACAACAACACAACGGGAGAGGACGGACACGACCAACGAAGGACAGAACGAACAACAAGAAGTTCGAACAACGGAGTCACAAGGAAACCTAACCAAACACGTCCACTCGTACACAGAACAAGTAAGTAAGCGGTGTTACGAGAGGCGATGTGTCAAAAGACGTACGCGAGATTAGACTGGCTGGCTGAGCTTTTTTTTTCTTTATTGAGTTTAGATTCCCCCCCCCCCCCCGAAGGGGGTGGGCTGGCAGCAGCTTAGTACGCCGCTCTTCAGCCTACAGACTTTGTTTTAAAAAGATGAAGATAAAAAATAATAAAAACAGGCGATAACATCGGTGACTTACACGGTAAAATGGCGAAAAATCGTGGAACTTAAAAACTAAAACAAAGGGTTGTTGATGCCAATAAAATACATATGAAGCAGACACGTAAAAAAATAGACATACAATTAAAAAAAAACACGGCGACAGTCTGGTTTCTGTTTGCAAGAGATATAAAATTCACACCCAGCGACAGCACGGGTTCTGTTCGCAACACTGTGGAAAGACGAAATACACTGAACGTTCATTTGAACACTGCACTAACAAATTGGCACAAATATGATATACCACAGCCGAGGGCAGATGGGGGGAACCTAGACAGGTGATGGGGGGAAGGAGAGGAAAAAACGAAGTGGGGGGGAGGGGGGGAAGAAGCTGATGGAGGATGAGGACTCGTAAGAGGGGGGGGGGGGGTTCCTTGGCAGACGTGACAGGAAATGGGGAAGGCAGAGGAGGGGAATACAAAAGGACTCGGGGGGGGGGGGGGAGATGGGAGGTAGGGAGAGATTAGGCAGGGAGAAAACAGGATGGAAGGGGGGAGAGGGAGCCCAGGGAAAGGACGGAGGAAAGGAGGGGGGATCAGAGTTCACAGGAGGGATAAATGGAGGGAGAGAGGGCATCTTCCAGGAGGAGGAGTTGATGGAAGCCACCTTGGGAAAGGAGATAAAGGGTGTAGAGATGGAGGGTAGGGGGGACACAATAGTGAAAGCGTGGCAGGGGGCGGGGATGGGAGAGGCGAGGAACAACCAGGTGGTGGGGGGATCAAGGCGGCGGGAGTATGTGGATATGTTTGAGGAATAGGTGCAGATGGAGGAAAGGAATGAGGTCATAGAGGATCTGCATAGGGGACGGGCTGGCTGAGTGAGAGGCAGGCGGTACGGGGGCGTTGCTATTGGCTGCTGGAACCTCGTGTTCCACTGTGGCGCCCTCACACCAAAAGTGGGCCACGAGGCGTGTGCCACCACGGCTTACGGCTCGATGGTGGAGAGACCTCGAGGGGTCTTCGACATCCATGACGTCTGGTGCGGATTCAAATTCCGCGGCGCGTGGAACCAGACCTCACAAACTGATCAAGTCAGTAACGTGTTGGTCCACCTCTGGCCCTTATGCAAGCAGTTATTCGACTTCGCATTGATTGATTGATTTGTTGGATGTCCTCATGATGGATATCGTGCCACATTCCGTCCAATTGGTGCATTAGATCGTCGAAATGCGGAGCTAGTTGGAGGATCCTATCAGTAATGCTTCAAACACTCTCAACTTGAGAGAGATCTGGCGACCTTGCTGGGCAAGGTAGATCTGGCAAGTACGAAGCCAACCAGTAGAAACCCTCGCTGTGTATGGGCGGGCACTATCTTGCTGAAATGTAAGCCGAAGATAGCTTGCCATGAAGGGCAGCAAAGTGGGAAGTAGAATATCGTCGACGTACCACTGTGCCGTGGATGACAACCAAAAGGGTCCTGCTATCAAAAGAAATGGCACCCCGGACGATTACTCCTGGTTTTTCGGCCGTTGTACTGGGAGTCTCCAGACATGTCTTCGCTGGTCGACGGGGTTCAGTTCGACGTGGGACTCATCACTGAAGACAGTTCTACTCCAGTCAATGAGATTCCAGGCCAAAGACGTGTCTGAAGACGCCCCTGACGGCGGTGGGATACCAAAATGATTGTCGTCCACTATAACGCCTGAAAACCAGAAAGCGATGGTTTCGGGTGCAATTTCTTTCCGTGCCCACAGCTCGTGGTCTAGTGGTTAGCTTTTCTGCCTCTGGATAACGCGATCCCGTATTCGATTCCCCGCCGGCTCGAGGATTTTCTCCACCTGGGGATTGCGTGTTTGTGTTGCCCTCATCATTTCATCATCATTTGGGAAGATGGCGAGACTGGACAGTATAAAGATTCGGAATTTGTGTGGGCACTGATAACCTCTTTGTTGAGCACCCCACAAACCAAACATCATCATCATTTCTTTCCCTAGCAGAATCCCTTTGATTGTCATCCGTGGCGCCCTTACAGCAAAGCGTTACTTCGACGATATTTTACGCCCAGTTTTATTGTCCTTCATGGCAAGCCACCCTGGGATTATATTCCAGAAAGATAATTCGCGCCCGCACACGGTGAGAGTCTCTACTGCTTGTCTTCTTGCTTGCCAAACCCTATCTTGGTCAGCAAGGTCGCAGCATCTCTCCCCAACTGAGAACGTTTGGAACATTATGGGCATGGCCCTCCAACCATCACGCGATTTTGACGGTCTAACTCTCCAACTGGATAGAATTTGGTACGATGTTCCTCAGAGGACATCCATCAACTATGTTAATTAATGCGAGGCCGAAGAACTGCTTGTATTAGGGCAGAAGCGGAGCAACGTATTATTGCCCCGCTCTATTTGTGAAGCTCTTTCTCTTGAATAAATCATCCAACTTCGATAAAACTAATCATTTGTTTTTCTGCACATGTTAATAACATATACCAATTTTTGTTCCATTCGATTTATTCATTCGTGCTGTACCGTTTTTGTTTTTGTTTTTTTGTCTTGGGTGTATATGGTAGAAGCGGAGTAGAGACGAATAGTTTTAGCGACGATTCGGGAGCCGGCTGCGGTGGCCGAGCGGTTCTAGGCCTTCAGTCCGGAACCGAGCGACTGCTACGGCCGCAGGTTCGAATCCTGTCTCGGCCATGGATCTGTGTGATGTCCTTAGGTTAGTTAGGTTTAGATAGTTCTAAGTTCTAGGGGACTGATGGCCTCAGATTTTAAGTCCGAGCCGCGCGGGATTAGCCGAGAGGTCTAGGGCGCTGCAGCCATGGACTGTCCTTAGGGACTGATGACCTTAGCAGTTGAGTCCCATAAGATTTTACACACATTTGAACACTTTTTTGTTAAGTCCCATAGTGCAAAGAGCCATTTGAACCATTTTGAACGATTCGGACCGCAAATGGGGAAATCCACTGACATAAGCGACTTTGATAAAGCGAATTTTGTGATGGCATTGCATCTTGGAACGAACATCTCGGCGAAGATGTCAGCTGTTTGTGTCCTCCTGCCGCGAGCGTACATGGAAAGTGGTTGAAGGATGCTGGACCCACGAGCAGGGGGCGAGGTTGTTGACGTCCACACCTCATCACAGTACGTGGAGGGTCTGAGGCTTGCTCACTCTGTAAAACATGATAGATGGCGATCTGTGGCAGAAATGGCGACAGAGTACAATGCATGTGCACGCACGGGTGTTTCGGAGCACAGCGTTCTGTACTCATTTTTGAACATGGGCTACGTTCATCTAACGACATCGTCAATCACGATTTCAGTGGGCGCGGAACCATCTAGACTGGATCGTAGATCAATGTAAACGTAGTTGCGTAGCCTTCTGCGGCCAGTCAGTCGCGGTCGACTCCTAGCATTTGGTAAACAGTAGCCAATGGACAACAGAGGTTGCGTTCTCCCTCCACCGCAATAACCTATTAAAATAAAGTTCCCTCTCCTTCTTCCTTAAGTGACCAATGAAGGGGTCTTCCTTAAGAGACCAATGAAACGAACTATCTTTTTAAAATTATGATGTAATGGCATGCGCAGTGAACAGTAATAACAGAATATAAGGGATACTGCATAGCTAGAAAGCACCAGTATACCCAGAAGAAGGTCGCTGCAACCGTGGCCGAAACGTTTGTTTTTCTCCAGCAACAGTAGTTTTATACATTATGACGCGGTACCATACCCAGAAAACTTTTATGTCGTCAATGTAAACGTGTCACAGGGTGAGACAAATTACGCTTCTCGTTACACAAGATCGATCGTCATATCAGAATGCGCCATTATTCCAGTGAACGGCTATTCGAAAATAGCACTGTACCACTGAGGCAGGCCGATGGGGGCAATATTGTAATATGACGGAAGTTCGCCTGGTCTTCCACAGGACCTGTGGTAGTAACAACTGTGGGCCACGTGAACGCCGTTGCAAAGCGCCTGTATCGCTTCATGTTTGACGTTTTCACAGACGGCTAGCATCTGTCGGTTGGGTAACATCCGTGTCATAAGGCCAGAATCGTGCTACAGTGGACTGAGAAGCATTATAATGAACTCACGTTGATGTTTTGGCCACCATATACGTCCGATCTGAACCCAAATGGTTCAAATGGCTCTGAGCACTATGGGACTTAACTTCTAAGGTCATCAGTCCCCTAAACCTAACTAACCTAAGGACATCACACACATCCATGCCCGAGACAGGATTCGAACCTGCGTATTTGAACCCAATGAGATACATCAGGGACGTTATTGGGTGCCCCTTCAGCGCCCACAAACTACCCGTCTGTAATTTTCGTGAGTTGCTCGCATGATCAGTGCGCAGACATCCGGTGCCACCGCAAACCTACCTACAACTTGTCGAATCTGTGCCACACTGCATCGCTGCTGTACGGGCGTTCCGAAGGTGGACGAACGCCATACTGCTTCGTCATAATGTTTTGGGCCTTCAGTGGATGTAGCAGACAGGTCCATACATGAACTAAGAATAAAGTTAAGGGCCAAACCACTACATTTTACGAAGGAGTCAAGCTATACAGGGTGGTCAGAAACAGCCTAAAAGCTTGTAAGGGTGTTGCAGGGTACGTTGTACTGAGAAATAATTGTTAAGAAAAGAACCAATACATTGCACCGTTTCCGAGTTAATTAGCATTGAAGTTAGCCAATGAGACCGTTGCACGCGCAACTTCAAGCGGTCAGCGGTCCGCCATATGCAATTAGTGTCAGTTATTCTCATAGTGTAGACTGCTCAGTCTTTGGCTCTGGTTCGATACTTACTGCCGTGACAAATACAATTTTTGTTTCGGTATCTTGTACGGTTTTAGGAAATCAAACGAAGGACACGTCTGGCGTCACCATCTCTGGCGGACCGCTTGAATTTGCTCGCGTAACGGCCTGATAACTTCAATGCTAATTACCTTGGAAATGTCGCACTGTATCGAATGCTCTAAATAATTATTACTCAGCGCATCTTACCATGCAACATACGTAAAAACTATTCAGACTGTTTCTGATCACTCTGTATAATAAACTGCAAAAAGATATCGTAGATACAAAGGAATTGCGTAAATTTAAAAAAAATTGTAAAGTACGAGGTGTATGAAAAAGAATCATCCGATTTTTAAAAAACCATAAAGATTATGTTATTTGAGTTATGTGCGTGATTAACGTACTGTTGGAATGAGCAGACTCTCGAGTTTTACATGGTTCCCGCTAGGTAGCAGCAATGTGCGCCCACTTCTGTTCTAGTAAAAAATGGTGTCGGGACACTAGAAAGCGTTTTGTATGTGCGGGTCGGTAATAATTGTTCAGCGTGACTTTCGTACTAGGTACGGTGTGCATCCTCCTGCAGCACAGAGCATTAGACGATGGCATGAACAATAGTACAATTCCGAGAAACAGGTTGTTTGTGTAAAGGCAAATTGCCGGGATGTCCCCCGAGTGTCTGACCAATAACAAAGTAGGTGAAACTATACATATCTCGTTTATAAATTGTACAATACAATGTAAAATACGAGATGTGTTACTGTGCAATCTGTTGTTTCATTTGCCGGTCGGTGTGGCCGTGCGGTTCTAGGCGCTTCAGTCTGGAACCGCGTGACCGCTACGGTCGCAGGTTCGAATCCTGCCTCGGGCATGGATGTGTGTGATGTCCTTAGGTTAGTTAGGTTTAAGTAGTTCTAAGTTCTAGGGGACTGATGACCACAGATGTTAAGTCCCATAGTGCTCAGAGCCGTTTGAACCATTTTTGTTGTTTCATTTTTGTGTGTCACTAAGGCACTTTCTGTTGCTTTTATCTTTCTCTGTATAGCACAGCGATCAATAGTGTACATATGTCTGTATCATGAATTTCATTTGCTTATCCCTTTATTCCAATATTTTCATGTTGAGTACCCCCGCTACAAACAGCGAATGAGTGTATATACACAGGATGTCCCAGTTCTGTCAGGACTGAGGCAATGAGAAGTAAAAGCCATGGATTATGTTCACTGCGTTTGTTCAAAATAGTCTCCCCCTGAATCAATACACAGGTGGAATCGTTTTAAATGTGTTTTCAAATAATCACTGTGGTCTTTCTCGGATTAGCGTTTAGTACTGCAGTACAATTTTGTAGGATGTACTTCACTGCATCGTAACAGCGTCCTTTCATTGCCAGCTGCAGTTTGGGTATCAACCGGTAGTCGGCTGGGGCCAAGTTTGGCGATTACGGCGGGCAATCTACGACTGTGATCCTGGCCGAACCTCGCACACGATCTTCGCTTTGTGAGCTGGAGCGTTGTCGTGGAAGAGCAACCATGAACCTCTTTCTGTACTAGGGTTGAATCCGACGAATTGTCGCTCACAAACACAAAACTTCATGTGGCCTCGCTGCTCCACCGCCATTTTCCGACGCGTGTGACAATTTATGTTCCATTCGCGGCCAGGACGCTTGCTGCAGCGATGTCAGCGCTTTGGCCTTCTTCAGGGTTGTTGTTCAAACTTCAAGGATCGTAACAAGATCGGCACAAGACAGCATTGCAATTTGGAACTTAGAAACACTGTGTATAGCGACAACGGAAAGTTGTCTGTGAATGAACGAGTGAATAAGAAGATGAATTAATTCTGACTTGTTTTTTTAATGAACTTTTCGTTTATCTTCAATATCGTCTACATTTTGAAACTGAGTGATATGACGACTTGGTGAGCGCATTAGTCAACTGTTGACTTAAGTTAACTAAGTCACTACTTCGTAAACGTATTTGTTCCTAAAAGCGCAGTTAATCAGCTGTCTGTAGGTGTGTGACAGAGTAACTGCTAGACTGGTGATCACCTAAACAGCTCAGAGAGAGTGTTGCAGCAGCTGCATACACGTAAACGTGTATGAATATACATTCAAGGGGAGAAGGTAACCAACGAATAAGTCCTACGAAAAAAAAGTCTTTACTGTGGGGAAAAATTTGCAGTGTTTCCGGATGTGCAAGTCTATGTTAATCTGTAAAATATGAATCAGCTGCTGGGTAACATTGGATACCGTGCTGCTCCAAGTGGGCACCATAACACACATGGCTTCTGTCACCGTGGCATGCTGTTCGCCAGATGCTCGGGCTGTTGGTTGGTTCAGATTGACCCACTCACCAGCTGCCGCGACCCCCTCCCCGAGACCATCCTAGAGATACAACGGTTGTTTAAAATAAAACGTTGATTTAAAACAGCTTGATAACGGGTTTAAGTCGTACAATTCGATGGACTACGGAAATTATAACATCATCAGAAAAAAGTTATTTCTGGAATTTATATTCAATATTATGGGCTCATATTTTAATTTTTTTGTAAAGTAATTATTTTAAATCCAAGAGTGTTATTCAAATGATTTGTTTTCTTTATTTCAGGCAACAGTTTTACACTTGGACTAGAAGACAAGTGCAGCAAACACAATGTAACAGCGCATCTTCAGAGCTTGAACTGAGAGGTTACTTGATATCCATACAAATTATAAAAATTGATGTACGTATGTTTCACATCTCTTCCTAAACCGCTCGACCAGTTTCAACCAAACGTAGTACACGTATTAGTTACTGCCTGGAAAGAGTCACTGAGGGGGTAAGAACCATCCACCTATCAAAGGTATGGGAGAGGGGGTGAAAAAGCAGTGTAGCTCATGACGCGAGATTACCCATACTTCAGTTACCCAGCGTTTGAGAATGAGAGCACTTAGAGACTTCTAACAAACTTAAAACGTAATTTCAAAACATACACGAAACTTTTCCTCGCTGAAGGGCCCCACAAATTGATAAAAGGAAAGAAGTTTATCGCTTCTACATTTTCGCCGTTAATGCAGTAAAACTGCCACATGAAGCATGAGTTTTTAATTTATTACTTCTTTACAATTAACTGTATTCGTGACACATCCTGCTGACAGTATTCACATATACCACTGAATGTACCAGAAAAATTACTTCATTTTACAGCATTCAGTTCAGGAGATACGACGTCATAAACATTGTTGTTGTTGTTGTGGTCTTCAGTCCTGAGACTGGTTTGATGCAGCTCTCCATGCTACTCTATCCTGTGCAAGCTCCTTCATCTCCCAGTACCTACTGCAACCTACATCCTTCTGAATCTGCTTAGTGTATTCATCTCTTGGTCTCCCTCTACGATTTTTACCCTCCACGCTGCCCTCCAATACTAAATTGGTGATCCCTTGATGCCTCAGAACATGTCCTACCAACCGATCCCTTCTTCTGGTCAAGTTGTGCCACAAACTTCTCTTCTCCCCAATCCTATTCAATACTTCCTCATTAGTTATGTGATCTACCCATCTAATCTTCAGCATTCTTCTGTAGCACCACATTTCGAAAGCTTCTATTCTCTTCTTGTACAAACTATTTATCGTCCATGTTTCACTTCCATACATGGCTACATTCCATACGAATACTTTCAGAAATGACTTCATGACACTTAAATCAATACTGGATGTTAACAAATTTCTCTTCTTCAGAAACGCTTTCCTTGCCATAGCCAGCCTACATTTTATATCCTCTCTACTTCGACCATCATCAGTTATTTTGCTCCCCAAATAGCAAAACTCCTTTACTACTTTAAGTGTCTCATTTCCTAATCTAATTCCCTCAGCATCACCCGACTTAATTAGACTACATTCCATTATCCTTGTTTTGCTTTTGTTGATGTTCATCTTATATCCTCCTTTCAAGACACTGTCCATTCCATTCAACTGCTCTTCCAAGTCCTTTGCTGTCTCTGACAGAATTACAATGTCATCGGCGAACCTCAAAGTTTTTATTTCTTCTCCATGAATTTTAATACCTACTCCTAATTTTTCTTTTGTTTCCTTTACTGCTTGCTCAATATACAGATTGAACAACATCGGGGAGAGGCTACAACCCTGTCTTACTCCCTTCCCAACCACTGCTTCCCTTTCATGTCCCTCGACTCTTATAACTGCCATCTGGTTTCTGTACAAATTGTAAATAGCCTTTCGCTCCCTGTATTTTACCCCTGCCACCTTTAGAATTTGAAAGAGAGTATTCCAGTCAACATTGTCAAAGTCTACAAATGCTAGAAACGTAGGTTTGCCTTTCCTTAATCTAGCTTCTAAGATAAGTCGTAAGGTCAGTATTGCCTCACGTGTTCCAGTGTTTCTACGGAATCCAAACTGATCTTCCCCGAGGTTGGCTTCTACTAGTTTTTCCATTCGTCTGTAAAGAATTCGTGTTAGTATTTTGCAGCTGTGACTTATTAAGCTGATAGTTCGGTAATTTTCACATCTGTCAACACCTGCTTTCTTTGGGATTGGAATTATTATATTCTTCTTGAAGTCTGAGGGTATTTCGCCTGTTTCATACATCTTGCTCACCAGATGGTAGAGTTTTGTCAGGACTGGCTCTCCCACGGCCGTCAGTAGTTCCAATGGAATATTGTCTACTCCGGGGGCCTTGTTTCGACTCAGGTCTTTCAGTGCTCTGTCAAACTCTTCACGCAGTATCATATCTCCCATTTCATCTTCATCTACATCCTCTTCCATTTCCATAATATTGTCCTCAAGTACATCGCCCTTGTATAGACCCTCTATATATTCCTTCCATCTTTCTGCTTTCCCTTCTTTGCTTAGAACTGGGTTTCCATCTGAGCTCTTGATATTCATACAAGTCGTTCTCTTATCTCCAAAGGTCTCTTTAATTTTCCTGTAGGCGGTATCTATCTTACCCCTAGTGAGATAGGCCTCTACATCCTTACATTTGTCCTCTAGCCATCCCTGCTTAGCCATTTTGCACTTCTCATAAACATTACGCTAAGGAAAAATGAAAATGCAGGGCGAAATTCGCTGGACATACAGGTAAATTATGTGTACAAATACTCATGAAGTATTGTAAACAGGTACGAAATATACTTGACATTTGCGTATGCGAGCAAAGCCTCGCGTAAAGGGCTCGTTCTAAGCCCCTGGGACGATTTCAGTCAAATTTGACACACATATTAGTTACAATCTGGAAAAAAATCTGTAAGGGTAAGAACTGCTGTGTGATAATGAGGAGATAGAAGGGAGGACTAGAGGGTGGACAGACAGAGAGGGTGAAGGAGGAGATAGCTACAGACTGGTGGAGGAGGAATTGGGAGATATAGGAAGAGGAAATGAATAGATAGAGGAGAGAGGAGATCGACAGAGAGGGGGAGGTGGTGATGGTCACAGAAAGGAAAGGGTGGAGATGAGCAGGGAGAAGGTGGAGGAGGAGATGGATGGAGAAGGGGCAGGAGGAGAAGGACAGAGAGTGGGTGTGGAAGAGCTGGAGAGAGAAACTAGTGATAGAGAGGGGAGGGGATGGAGATGAGCAGAGAAAGGGAGGGGAGATGGCTAGAGAGAGGAGGGAGGAGAGGTAGATCAAGAGAAAGGTGATGAATAGCGAGAAGGGGAGTAGGAGGTTGATAGAGAGAGGGGGAAAGAGGAGGAGGACATGGAGAGGGGCAAGAGGAGATAGACAGAGGGGAGGGGAGGACAGAGAGAAGAGGGAGGAGGATAAAGACTAACAGAAGATTGTAATAAATAAATACCCGTCCAACATCCGATTTCTCAGCTAGTGTCAAATAAAATTCACAAAGTTACCGAGTTTGCAATATACAGATGGCCATTACGTATGTGGACAGTGATACCAACAGTGAATTAACTGCTAAATATTTCATGTGATCAGTGTAAATTCTTTGATTCCCCCCACTGCCTCTGATCTCAAAACAAGGAATAGATACAGACGTTATTAGCAATCTTACGATGACTATAACTAGTTGTAAATAATTGTTATGATATGTGATTCGATAAATTGCATTTACGCACAATATTTGGTGATCTCACGCGCCGGGACGAAAAACGCATCGTACATAAGTTTTCACATCACGCGCACCACGCAGAATCACTTGTAAACAACAGCGTCGCGTATTCAACGCCTGCCGTGACCATCACTGACTTGCCAGCCGCAAATGTGATCCTTAGTCCGACTGCGGGGAAAACCGTGCCCTTCTGGTCGGAGAATCCCGTACTGTGCTTCGACCGACGTGACACGCGTCTTGAGCCACATCACCTCGGACAGAACTAAATACCATTATGTGGTGGCTGCAACTAACGAGCGAATCGGTACGAAGTATAAGACATCTTAGCTTCGCCGCCAAGAACGGCAAGATGGGCCTACGTAAATCGTGCAGGTGTGGCATTTGGAAGCTAAACGACTCGAGAAATTAATCCTCACTGAAGCACTCGGCGACCGCACACCATCTTAACTATGTACTTCGTCGTCTTTACACGCTGGCGGGCAACGCAATCGACGACGATATTCTGCGGACATTTGGATGTCGCGCTTACCTGCGGATGCGCAGAAAACACTCACAGTTTGCGCTGTTGACCTCTACGCTCTGGTCCAAAATGCTGATCGAACAGTCGAGATGTATCCATTTATGGGCGTCGCAACTGTCTCCGCCGAAATGAACGACTTCTCCGGGAGCACTGCAAGCACAAGCAGCTGAGGTGTCTAGGTCAGTGGCAGTTTTACACGTGCGTCGCGACGGCGATGCTATTCCAGCAGAAATCAACGTTCGCCCATCAGGGTATTACAAAAAGGTTTCGTGCTGAATTGAAGCTCGGCAGTGTCGACTGCCCTGTGACAAGGGAAACGCCGCTGGAAATTAGTAGCGACGGTGCCTGATTCCAAATCGGATAGCCATTGAGTATATATAACAGAGCACTCTACTGGACTGCAGTTTCCATTGACAAAGGCGCTGAACTTTCAGTTAACCCTTCTTCTCATCTGAAAGATAGGCATTTCGTGGAGGATCTATGCTCGAGCAGAACTGTATTCGTGGTTGACTGGTCTAACACCAGATTTTCTGTCCATACTAGAGCCAACCTGTTTCTTGGACTTTTTCGTGAATTCGACCATGTATAGACCAGTTGTAATCTAGCGCAGCTGGTGTTGGTGGTACGTTTAAAATCGTGGACGGCAAGCTGCACAAAGGTTGCTTAATGCGCAGAGATGGCCATCAACTCCACGGAGACACCTGACTGAGCAGTGTGTGATGTATCGATGCGGCTTCGTGCTGTCTGATGTGTGTTTGCGGCGCCGTCTTCCGGACGTACACTTCGCCCTTTTTCGGGTGCTGCCTGGTGTGTTTACCTTACAAGCTGCAATGCTTCGGGAAGGCTGTAGCGCGAGCAGCTCTTCGGAATTTCTTCAGTGGGCCAAGCTGCATTAGGAGCAGACGTGGCGCGTCCCTGTGTTTTCAGCGGGGCGATTGGAGTTACCTGCTGTACGTTGGTTCTGTCGGGCGTTGGCGAAGGTATTCTGGCGATGGGATTGTGGGCTGGGCCGTTAGCAAGAATATTTGGTGCCCGATTGGCCGTTCTTATTGGGCCTAAATTGATTATATGTTTTCTTAACAGTGTTCTTTACGTAACTGAAATTGAGTTTATGATGCCATAAGGCAAGGTTTAAATGTCAGTCAATTCCTTTAAAAGGCCCGGTGAAAGTTGTACTAAGTATCTAGCTGGTGCATTTACCAGTGATTAATTCAATAATGCCATGGAACAGGAAATTACTATGACTTATGTAATATCTTTAAATCGTCATTGAATTTTTTGTTATGTATCATCCAAATGAGTTACTCATGCTTGGCACCAAGCTTTTTTGGCCAGTACTGGTTTCATACAACCGTTAGTTAGTCGGCCGTTGTGTCGTTTAGGTGGAAAGCTCTGTTTGCAGTTAACTGGGATCGGTCTGTCATGGGCGTTCTAGCAGCTTTTCCCGCTTCTCGTCCGCTCACGCGCCCGTCTTGAGGCCCCTACACAAGCACGAACTTACCGGCAGACTGACCAGCCGACGAGTTTCGTGGCAGCCTACACTCGTTCCGACCGACTGCATTCAGCGATTACTGCGCCGCCCTGTCGGTGTAGCTTATTGAAGTTCATTGTTTTTTCCCCGAGATCCCGCTTGATTTGACACAGAAACAGAAAAGGGGTTTGCCTTGGTTGTTTGTGAGGTAAGAAAACCAAAAAATGCCGAGAGAAAGCTGTGGACAAACAAGTGGCTAATGCAAGGAAAGAAATTTACCCACGTTCTGTTACTTCAGCAGCTCGGAATCGATGATTATCGTAATTATCTAAGAACGGATGAAACATACGTTTGGCGCTCCTGAACGTCATAAAACCATTCTTATCGATAAAGAATACAGTCGTGAGAGCGGCTGTAAGATGCAAGGAGAGGCTATTAGCTACATTACGATTTCTAGTTAGAGGCAGAAGTTAAAGGACCTCAAATTCAGTGCTGTTGTATCCGCACAATTATCAGCTAAAATGATTCCTGCAATCTGCAACGTGATTTACAGTTGACTAAGGAAATACATCACGGTAAAGCAAAATAAAAAAATAAAATTCGTTCACATAAACGCTATTAATTCATTTACGTAGCATAAAAGATGACCTGTAAGTTTAAGAAGCTCGCGGCTGCACCCGTCGGAGGTTCGAGTCCTCCTTCGAGCATGTGTATGTGTGTTGTCCTTAGTGTAAGTTAGTTAAGTAGTGCTTAAGCTTAGGGACCGATGACCTCAGCAGTTTGGTCCCATAAGACCTTACCACAAATTTCCAAACTTTTTAAGAAGTTCATTTCAACTTCGAAGAAGAAAGACTACAAATGGTGGTGGCGCACATCTAGGGGTGCCAACTGTCCCGTATTTCCCGGGAAGTCCCGTATTTTGGCTACTTTTTTGTTCAGACCCCTTGTCCCGTATTATTTCGAATTTGTCCCGTACTTTTCTCTCTTTTGCAATAGTAGTTCAAATATCGTATTTCTCCTAACACGCTCACAATTGATACTGACTGTGCGCAGTAAAAGTTGCCGCAGTTTGCACCGAAGCAGTACTAAAACAAATAGTGATTTATATTGGCCGTATGACTTGCCGTACAAACGGCCGTGAAAGAAACGCTCATGTGGACGTAGCCGAGGGGATTAACACAGCTTGAGAGAGGGCCCGTGTGGCCAGCACTGGCGGTGCCGCACGTGTAATAAACGCTAGTCTGGCCGTTCACGCGGAGCTGTAACTAGGCACGCGGGCTCCTTAGTTTCCGATCGGTGGCTCTCGGTGGCTGTCGGGGGCTGTCGGGGTATTTCGTGTCGTAGCGATTTACAGATGCCAACTGTGCAGCGTACTATTAGTCGGTGTTGGCCGCTTTGTTGTCTGCATTGTCGTCAACTTTGCCACTTATGTCTGCTTCTAATTTCGCATTTATTTTGATAAGTGACACATACTTTTTGGAAGCTTTTTTCCTGATTTAACTCGTCAGTGCTAATAGTGTACCAACTACAATGCCACCAAGGCACCAAGTATTTAACTTGTTACTTCAGTTGTGCATATAGCTGCTTTTGTGGAAGCTCTAAACACATTAGTAGAGGACGTGACGTTGTTTTAATCAGATTCAGAGTTTGTGATTTCTTGATTTAAGATGAGTAGTGATGAAGATAGGGTGATATCACCCACAAGGAAGAAAACTAAAAACGTGTGTATTCCTGAGAAAGCTAATTGTTTCAAAGTCTTCTGTTGTATCTGCAAACCGGTTCAAATGGCTCTGAGCACTATGGGACTCAACTGCTGAGGTCATTAGTCCCCTAGAACTTAGAACTAGTTAAACCTAACTAACCTAAGGACATCACAAACATCCATGCCCGAGGCAGGATTCGAACCTGCGACCGTAGCGGTCTTGCGGTTCCAGACTGCAGCGCCTTTAACCGCACGGCCACTTCGGCCGGCTCTGCAAACCGGAATTTAGTGTGGCACATGGAGGCAATACCAACGCAAGAGAGCTTCTGTAAAGTTTAGAAGGTAGGAGACGAGGTACTGGCAGAAGTAAAGCTGTGAGGAAAGGGCTGAGTCGTGCTTGGGTAGCTCCGTTGGTAGAGCAATTGCCCGCGAAAGGCAAAGGTCCCGAGTTCGAGTCTCGGTCCGACACACCGTTTTAATCTGCCAGGAAGTTTTATAATACCAACTGTTCGCAGCATGCAAAGACCACAGGTAAGCTATAAGTCGATTTTGTAGTACAATTGTACCTCTTTGTTTTGTGCAATTTAAAATTATGTAAATATGAATTTAACGTAATAATAAATTTCTTTAACATAATTAGCCCATACAAACAAGGAGAAAGACGTAAAGGAGTCTTCCAAGATTTCCAGCTTCTTTTCTGCTATTGGTAGCTCCACCACAAGTGGATTACACAGAGCTGTTGCAGCAGAACTGACATTTATATATCACACAGTGGAACATAACCTCACCTTGTCAGTTATAATAGCTTGGACTGCAATGTTAAAATCACAAAGGATGTATTCAGTGATTCTAGTATTACAAAAAAAAAAAAAAAAATGTATTGTGAGCGCACTAAAGCTGAATCAATAGTGAAAGAAGTTTTGGCTCCAAAAACTGTTTCAGATTTTGTTACAATTTTAAATGATCCCAATAAGTCGAGTAAATTTTTCTCTATAGCAACTGATGCTACAAACCATAAAAACAGGAAGATGTTTCCGATTGTTGTGAGATATTTTGATTCTGAAATTGGATTTCAGAATAAACTTCTGGATTTTATAGAAGAGAGTAGTGAAACAGCAATGTCTATTAACAATTTATTAAAACGTTCGTCTGAGCCCCACTAACTTGATATAAACAACCGATAGTGCTTTTTTGGCTGATAATGCCAATCTTATTTTTGGAAAGCATAATTCACTATCTAAACTGTTAAATGATTATAACAAACAAATATTCAAGGTAAACTGTTGGAATCATATTTTGCACAATGCGATGGGATATGCCTGTGATACCTTAGATATTGATCTTGAAATTTTGTCCTAAAATTATATGGTCACTTCTTCATTTCTACAAAACGAAGGGAAGTTCTAAAATTCTTTTTTGAATTTGTAGATGCAGAATGGAGTGGAATTCTCCAACATGTACCTACAAGATGACTTTCGTTAACAAAAGCAGTTGGTAGAATCATTACAAATTGGGAACCCGTTAAAAGTTATACGGAAAGTGTTGATGATTGTCCCAAAGCCATAAAGAAATTTTTAAACGATTCTGATGACACTGAAAAGAGTTAACTTTGGAGATTTATTTAACTTTTTTCCGATGTTGGTGCAGTTGTTTTAGATTGTTCTAAGTCTAAGTCTCTCAATATTAGTAAGTGTAAACTACTGCGTATAACAAGGCGAAAATCCCCATTAATGTGCGAGTACAAAATAAATGCCCAGTCTTTGGAAGCGGTAACGTCCGTCAAGTACCTGGGTGTGACTATAAGAAATGATCTCAAACGGAATGATCAGATTACACAAGTAACGGGTAAGGCGAACTCTAGATTGCGGTTTATTGGTAGACTCCTGAAGCGATGCAGTACTTCAACTAAGGAAATTGCTTACAATTCTTTAGTTCGTCCAGTCTTAGAGTATTGTTCGTCTGTATGAGACCCTTACCAATTGAGTCTGATTCAAGAGATTGAGGTCCAAAGAAGAGCGGGAAGATTCGTGACTGGTACATTTAGCCATCGCGAAAGCGTTACAAATCTCATAGAAAGTTTGAAGTGGGGCACGCTTGCAGATAGACGGCGTGCTAAGCAGAAGGGGCTGCCCACTAAATTCCGAAATCCGATCTTCACCGAGGATTGCTACATCACGAAGATGACGTGCTACAGACGCGAAATTTAACCGACAGGAAGAAGATGCTGTGATACGCAAATGATTAACTTTCCAGAGCATTCACACAAGGTTAGCGCCGGTGGCGACTTCTACAACGTGCTGACATGAGGAAAGCTTCCAACTGATTTCTCATACACAAACAGCAGTTGACCGACGTTGCCTGGTGAAACGTTGTCGTGATGCCTCGTGTAAGGAGGAGAAATGCGTACCATCACGTTTCCGACTTTGATAAAGTTCGGATTGTAGCTTATCGCGATTGCGGTTTACCGTATCGTGACATCGCTGCTCGCGTTGGTCGAGACCCAATGACTGTTAGCAGAATATGGAATCGGTGGGTTCAGGAGGTTAATACGGAACGCCGTGCTGGATCCCAACGGCCTCGTATCACTAGCAGTCGAGATGACAGGCATCTTATACGCATGGCTGTAACGGATCGTGCAGCCACTTCTCGATCCCTGAGTCAACAGATGGGGACGTTTGCAAGATAACAACCATCTGCACGAACAGTTCGACGACGTTTGCAGCAGCATGGACTATCAGCTCGGAGACCATGACTGCGGTTACCCTTGACGCTGTATCATAGACAGGAGCGCCTGCGATGGTGTACTCAACGACGAACCTGGGTGCACTAAAGGCAAAACGTCATTTTTTCGGATGGATCCAGGTACTGTTTACAGCATCATGATGGTCGCATCAGTGTTTGGCGACATCGCGGTGAACGCACATTCGAAGCGTGTATTCGTCATCGCCATACTGGCGTATCACCCGGCGTGATAGTATGGGGTGCCATAGGTTACACGTCTCGGTCACCTCTTGTTCGCACTGCGGCACTTTGAACAGTGGACGTTACATTTCAGATGTGTTACGACCCGTGGCTCTACCCTTTATTCGATCCCTGCGAAACCCTACATTTCAGCAGGATAATGCACGACTGCATGTTGCAGGTCCTGTACGGGTCTTTCTGGATACAAAAAATGTTCGACTGCTGCTCTGCCAGCACATTCTCCAGATGTCTCACGAACTGAAAATGTCTGGTCAATGGTGCAGAAGCTGCATGGACAGCTGTACCTGTACACGCCATCCAAGCTCTGTTTGACTCAATGCCCAGGCGTGTCAATGCCGTTATTACGGCCAGAGGTGGTTGTTCTGGGTACTGATTTCTCAGGATCTATGCACTCAAATTGCGTGAAAATGTAACTACATGGCAGTTCCAGTATAATATATTTGTCCAATGATTACCCGTTTATCATCTGCATTTCTTCTTGGTGTAACAATTTTAATGGCCAGTAGTGTAGATGACTGACAGGGAATACAAGAGAACGACGAATGCGGGAGTCACTGCAGAACAGAATGTCGCATGTGCGATGCCTGTAACACCAAAACACACGAAGGAAGCTCTAGAAGCAGGGAATTTTAGGGCGATTTGAGTTAAAAAACCACTCATCAGTGTTGCAATCGCCCGTAACAGTAAAACGTGAACCCGTTGCCATAAAACACGACTATGGATCAATAGAAGAATCGGTCTACTGTTTCCATCTTCTGGTAGAGTTTACGTCCCAAGAGTGAAACATGGCGGAGATTCGGTGACGATTTGGGCAGCCACATCGTGGCATTCCATTGGTAGTCTGCAAGGTAGCATTACTGGCAAGAATTATGTGATTATTTTGGCTGATCAGGTCCTTCCAATGAGACAATGTTTCATCAATAAACACTTCCGGGCTAAGTTGCCGTGGTCGATCTGTAGAACTTCTTCTCCCTGGCGTTTCGTTCTCAACTACGGAGAACATCTTCCGAGGTGAGTTCTACAGATCGACCACGGCAACTTAGCCCGGAAGTGTTTATTGATGAAGACGCCGGCCGTGAAAGCCTACATGGAATGAGACAATGTTTGTTCCCCAGTGCTGATGCCGTGTTCCAAGGCGACAGGGCCCCTGTTCCCACAGCTCACATCGTCTAGGATTGGTTTTGTGACCACAGTGATGAACCGTCGATTTCCCTTGGCCACCACAGTCACCAGATCTATTACTGAACAGTTATAGTCTCATTTGGAGAGAAGGGTGCGCGATCGCTACCCACTTTCATCAACGTTATATGAAGTTGCCACTATTTTGCAGGAAGAATGGTCTAAAATTCCCTTTAATCTGTACAGGACCTGTGTTTATCCATTCTAAGACAACTTGAAGCTGTATTACATGCCCTGACTTTGCTAAACCGTTGTTTTTGGTGTTTCCATATTTTTTTCCACCTACTATATTTCTCACCAGTGTCACGAAAGAGGTCGAAATTGTATATGCAGTGGAAATAGATTTATATTTACATCTAATGTTGAAGAGGGGTATATGTCCAACATGAAGGCTTGTCGTTTGAAGAGAAAATGATAGACTCAAGACCACAGCCTCCCAATGTTCGTCCTCCGCTCCCTCTGACGGTTGCGCTACTCGCCGGAGAGCGCGGTTCCCAGGATGAGGCGAGCACCGCCGAGAAAGCGCACTCACCCAAAGAACGACCAGTTCTTACGTGGCACCGGCCACCGGCGAGAGACGGATTGGCACTTCTTTTAGCCATCTTCTCTTCCCCTTTACTTTCGAAACCAGTAGCCGGTACATCTTTAACTGCAAAAACATGCTCGCACTTGTTCACCTGGAAAGCCACTTTCGAAAAGACGCGTCAACCGTTATGCAGAGTGTGATACTTTAATGAGCTAGTCTCGGTCTTTTGTTTGTGGTTAATTTTCTTACTTCAATAACGCGACAGCGTTCAAAATCCCACCAATGCGTGGAGACGAGCTCAAACGTATAACCTTCTATCTATCGTAAACTCGCGTCGGCAAGCATGATAATCCAACTGACATCCATTTGAAGAAGAAACAAGTAGTTGTAGTGTTAAATTTTTTATTACTATTTTGTCGCAATCGCGCGATTCACCTTTATTTAGGCGTCTTAGGATTGACCTACAGGAGAAATGCAAAATTTCATAATAGTGGTGTGATCCCATTTGGTGAAATTGGATTACCAAGAAAGTATCAAACAAGTTTCCGATATTTGGTAGCGATGGGTAGACGGGATATCACCCATAAAATATCCCAGCAGGTAAATACCCCTTTGAGAGAGTTTCAAAAAACACTGCAAGGCGTCCTACAAAATAGAATACAACAGAAGATGATCGAAAGATATTTTTTAAAAATATGTAACCTACTTCGTTCCTAGGTTGACAACCCACAGTAGAGATAAGATGGAAGCAGTATATTACCTTACTGCGGTATCTGGCGCAGTCCAGTGCAAACCAAACGGGATCAGGCATATAATAAGGCTTTATATTTTAAATATGCCAGAGGTGTACTGCATATTCAGGTTGCACACATTGCACTGGACATGAAAACATACAGGACCCTAAGACTAGTAAACTTAGCTCTCGGCAGATGGTGCCTGTTGTGTCTAGACAAGACAGCCTAGACACAATGAGAGGAAGCCGAAAGGCACGCGCTTAAACTTATACGCAGGCTGGCGTGAGGTCTGAAACAGGATACGTAATGAATGCTGTAAAGAAAAGTACGTAGCTTCTGGCATACTTAACTTTAATCCATAATTGTAGAACATCGCTCTTGATGATACATGCTTCATATAAAATCAATTGAATACGGCGCCTTGCTAGGTCGTAGCAATTGACTTAGCTGAAGGCTATGCTAACTATCTTCTCGGCAAATGAGAGAGTCTTCGTCAGTGTAGCATCGCTAGCAACGTCGTCTGTACAACTGGGGCGAGTGCTAGTACGTCTCTCTAGACCTGCCGTGTGGTGGCGCTCGATCTGCTATCACTGACAGTGGCGACACGCGGGTCCGACGTATACTAGCGGACCGCGGCCGATTTAAAGGCTACCACTTAGCAAGTGTGGTGTCTGGCGGTGACACCACAGAGCCTGCAGGCTGTGAGATATGATAGAGTTCAACTGATAAATCTTGTCATAACACAAGCCATGACAGTTATTATAGATGAATGGTGTTCTAAAAACTACTGAAAAAATGCTTACATTAATAGCCAGAATAGTAATGGAGCAAAAACTAAAAATTGAGGTATGCTATATAAAATACATTGCTATAATGGGAAAGCATAAAACGGAGAGCAGTGCGCTTCGTTACAGGATCATTTAGTAATCGTGAAAGCGTTACGGAGATGATAGATAAACTCCAGTGGAAGACGCTGCAGGAGAGACGCTCAGTAACTCGGTACGGGCTTTTGTTGAAGTTTCGAGAACATACCTTCACCGAGGAGTCAAGCAGTATATTGCGTATCTCGCGAAGAGACCATGAGGATAAAATCAGAGAGATTAGAGCCCACGGAGGCATACCGACAATCTTTCTTTCCACGAGCAATACGAGACTGGAATAGAAAGGAGAACAGATAGAGGTACTCAAGGTACCCTCTGCCACACACCGTCAGGTGGCTTGCGGAGTGTGGATGTAGACGTAGATGTACATAGGGGAGCTCTGAATACCAATTTTGAGTGTCCCTTGTAATATCACAACCCAAAAACATAGTCTATATCGAATCTCGGTAAAACCAGAATCTATACCCCTCTCCCTCTGATGCATGAGATCATACCCCTCTAGCCGTCACTACTGATTAATAATGGTGCCAATACTATGCCTGTATGCCGAACAAGTGCGGCATCTAAGCCGTAAAACACACTTCATTGAAATGTGGGTATATGCAAATACATACACTATAACATATAGTCACACCACCGTTAAAAACTGCCAGGTTTGACTATATGGCACCCTATATAAAACACACAGATCCCTCAATGCAAAAGCTGATAACAAGAATCAATCGCAAAAATCCCACTTACAGTCATTAATGAGCCTTCTTGTCAAAAACAAAGAGTGGCATTAGTGAAAGAGCGCCAGTGGCAGCTATATGTTACAGAGTGCATAGTAAGAATCGATAAACTTAAAAAAAAAATCATTCTCTGTGCTGGGGCAAGTTGTCGGCAGCACACCTGTCGGCAAAGATGTAGCGCGATGATCGATAGTAGGCACTGAACCAAGTGCACCTATCATGAGGGAGGCCAGAGACACTCTGACAAGCAACATACCGCCAACGCCCTCTCGACAGCATGTATGTAGGCCGCCGCCGCAGACCGGAGGGCCGCAATGACTCTCACTTCCAGTTGGCGTCTGTCAGTTCATATCGCAGGCTACGACAGTAGGTTGCGACCAGATTGGTGTTGATAGTACTTGTACTTTAGCCAGTAGTGAGACTAAAGTTTGTAATAGCAAGATTACCAATACTGTCTGCAAGTAGACTATTACGGAAGAGCTTGTACCACAATACATGGACTCTATACAAGTTAAGTAACAACTACCTGTTTATGTCAATAAAGAACCGTTTTAGTCCACGAGTGCTTTTGTGTTGTAGAAAGAGGAACCGGCCACCCATAACAACATCCTCTCCCTAGCTTCCTACGGCACAAGACTCTACATTCTCCAAACCATAATGCGCCTTCTTGTTAAAAACGTTGTTATTTCAGCGCAAGAGCGCCATTGACAGCTACATACCACAGTGTTCGTAACACAGAGCACCCACTGAGTATAATAACTAAAAATAAAAATCAATAAACTTCAAAAATTAGAAATTTAAAAAGATAACCTTTGAAAAAGTAGAAGGTGGCATGATTCATAACGCAGCATCCAGAGTTTAGCTATTTACAGTAACCAATGACCTCACAGTGTCAAAATACACTTAGTTCCTTCCAGCCGGCTGATCGTTCAGGAGCCGCTTGCCTATTTTCCCTATGTGCTTAGCTATTTCCATTTCTTCCTGGATGTTGAGTTTTTTTTTTTTCCTTTTTGAGCACAGTGGAGGATTTTTAAAACCGGAATAACCATATTAGATCGTAGATTTAATATCTGATACGTATCTGAAGTAAAACCTTAAAGCCATAACATAGACAGTCAATGGACGTTTAAACATAAAATATACTTGCTTCATTATTATAAGTGTCAAAGTCCGACCTATATCCAAGCCCTCTGCTATGAAAAGTGTAGTGGTTAGGGAGAGAGATAATGTGAATTGTTCAGAGCTGACGTAATTATGCTGACACACGTTTAGCCGCACTAGAAATTACAAGCCCAGAAACGCAAGGAGGAATGGATGCGTGCTGGGTAAGAAACGCTGTCGTAGTTCTGGAAGATTAATTCCTTCGAGTTTTCGTGTACGGCTTGATATTTACGTGTTCTCCCCAACGATGTACAACAATGCCGGCGTGGCTGTGTCGGCTATTCTCTCTTCGAGTTGACTTCTTCTCGGAAGCAGGTCCAATTAAAAATGCAAGTCCTCGTCTGATCGGGACGTGAAGATTAGCACGTAGCTCGGAAGCGGAATGAAAACTTGCCAATTCTGCATGTTATAACTTTTACTTATCACAATACTGGGAGAGTGCAAGTACATACGTCTTTATCGCATCAGCTCAAAAGACTGAGACGGGTGAAAAAGTAGAGGTACATAAAAAAGTCGTTAGTATAGCTTTCAATTTTCTGTGAGCTTTCTCAGATATAATCGTACCTCCCTCCGATATCTTAGCTGCACGGGGCCGGCGCGAATGAGAGTCATTACAAATATTTATTTATATGTGTAGGCCATTTAAAGAACCTGCACAAGAATAAAGTATTGAGATTTTTTTTTACATTTCTAACAGTTGTTAAATGTTTCGTTTGTGATGTAGCTGTTGTTGTGTTTGTTAGATGATGTGCGCTACCACCATTTGCAGTCTTTCTTCTTCCAATCTGGAAAGAGTTTCTTAAACTTACAAGGGCATCTTTAATACTACATACATAAATTAATAAAGTTTACACGAGTGTTTGTGTTTTATTTATTTTGCATTACCATGATGTATTTCCTGCAGGTTTCAGGAATCATTTTAGATAATAACTTTTGGGAGTAAGTAGCACTGATTTTTGGGACCTCTTAACGTCTGGCAGTAGCTAGAAGACGTAATTTACCTTACAGCCTCTCTCATGATTGTATTTTTTCGTTAAGAATGGTTTGATGGTGTTCCGCAGCTTCGAAAAAAGCTTGTTTCATCCAGTCTTAGATAACTGCGGAACTCATCTGTACCCAGCTCCTTAAGTAACATAGTGTGAGTGATTTTTTTTCTTTGCATTAGTCACGTCTCTGCCCACAGCTTTCTCTCGACCTTTTTGGCGTTGTTATCTCTAAGACAGTCAACGCAAAACTGAGCTTCTATTACTGCGTAAAACCCAGAGGTGTCTCGCAGAACATAAACTCAAGGAATTTAAACAAATCACAACAGGGCAGTGCTGTACTTCCTGAGTTCAGATGGGACGCACTCGTATGTAAGCTGCAACGATATTGGTCGGTCGGCCGATAAACTGGTGCGTGTGCAGGGGTCTTTATGTTTGTTTGGTTGTCACACTGTCCACTGGAAATCATGCCATCGCAGTCGGCGCTATTGCGTTTTTGCGCTGACAGAAACTCAATGGCAGATATGAAATTTTGCAGGACAGTGTCGAAGTAGAGTCCCACTTTAATCTTACAAACGGAAGGTGGCAGCACTAACAATGGAGAATATATAAAGAGTGTCGGCGGGACGCGTCAGACAGTGCAGTCGTCGTCGTAATGCGAAAAAGGAGCGATATATCTGACGTCCAAAAGGGCGTGATCACTGGCTTTCGAGTCAATGTTGGAAGAATTACCGAAACGGCTAAGTCCGTAAACTGTTCGCGTGTCGCCGTGGTTAATGTATACCGTGCATGGCAAGATGGCGATATCCGAAACCGGTGCTTAGGCAGCTGTGTTCCACCACGGGCCACACATGACAGGCATGAACTACGGCGGCCTACATGCTTACGGGCGAGTAGACGTCCATCTGTCGACCAACTGTCCGCCCACATGATCCACCGGTCTATCAGCAGCTTCTCCTCAACTGCCGTTCAGAGACCATTATTGCTTATGGGCCACCGCAGGAGGCGCACGGTTCATGCACCCATGCTGACCGGTGTTCATTAGCGACGAAGGATGGAATTTGCACACCAGTACCGCATCTCTATGACCACTAAGAGGCGACAGGTGTCCTTACCAGACGAATCACCTTTTATGCTCCACTGGATAGATGGCTGTCGGTGTGTACGCTGTGAAACTCTGAAAGCAAACACCCAGCACCAGTCGTCGGAAGGGTCCAGGTCGGAGGATATTCCTTGGGTGATCTCGTCATTCTGGAAGCAAAATGGATCAGCACCAGTGTACATCTATCCTTGGAGACCTCGCAGTTTGTTTTTACTCGGCACAGTAGCATCTACCCGCAAGGCAGTGCAACGTGTCACAGAGCTCGCGGTGTATGTACGTGGTATGAAGGGCAGCGGGGTGAGTTTCCAGTACCCACTCCCACCAAACTCAACCGAGACTCTGTGGGACTACCTCGGTCGGGCTGTTGGCGCCACTTATCCTCAACCGAGAAGCCTAGCACAGCTGGCCACTTCACTGGAGTCAGCATGGCTCCACATCGCTGTCTGCTCCTTCCAGAACCGCGTCGACTCTCTTTCTGCACCTCTTCCAGAGTTCTGCACTGCAAAGGTAGTTATTCAAGCTTTTGAAATGTGCTCATATTACTGTGAATGGACAGTGTACCCTCCTGGAAATTGAAATAAGAACACCGTGAATTCATTGTCCCAGGAAGGGGAAACTTTATTGACACATTCCTGGGGTCAGATACATCACATGATCACACTGACAGAACCACAGGCACATAGACACAGGCAACAGAGCATGCACAATGTCGGCACTAGTACAGTGTATATCCACCTTTCGCAGCAATGCAGGCTGCTATTCTCCCATGGAGACGATCGTAGAGATGCTGGATGTAGTCCTGTGGAACGGCTTGCCATGCCATTTCCACCTGGCGCCTCAGTTGGACCAGCGTTCGTGCAGGACGTGCAGACCGCGTGAGACGACGCTTCATCCAGTCCCAAACATGCTCAATGGGGGACAGATCCGGAGATCTTGCTGGCCGGGGTAGTTGACTTACACCTTCTAGAGCACGTTGGGTGGCACGGGATACATGCGGACGTGCATTGTCCTGTTGGAACAGCAAGTTCCCTTGCCGGTCTAGGAATGGTAGAACGATGGGTTCGATGACGGTTTGGATGTACCGTGCACTATTCAGTGTCCCCTCGACGATCACCAGTGGTGTACGGCCAGTGTAGGAGATCGCTCCCCACACCATGATGCCGGGTGTTGGCCCTGTGTGCCTCGGTCGTATGCAGTCCTGATTGCGGCGCTCACCTGCACGGCGCCAAACACGCATGCGACCATCATTGGCACCAAGGCAGAAGCGACTCTCATCGCTGAAGACGACACGTCTCCATTCGTCCCTCCATTCACGCCTGTCGCGACACCACTGGAGGCGGGCTGCACGATGTTGGGGCGTGAGCGGAAGACGGCCTAACGGTGTGCGGGACCGTAGCCCAGCTTCATGGAGACGGTTGCGAATGGTCCTCGCCGATACCCCAGGAGCAACAGTGTCCCTAATTTGCTGGGAAGTGGCGGTGCGGTCCCCTACGGCACTGCGTAGGATCCTACGGTCTTGGCGTGCATCCGTGCGTCGCTGCGGTCCGGTCCCAGGTCGACGGGCACGTGCACCTTCCGCCGACCACTGGCGACAACATCGATGTACTGTGGAGACCTCACGCCCCACGTGTTGAGCAATTCAGCGGTACGTCCACCCGGCCTCCCGCATGCCCACTATACGCCCTCGCTCAAAGTCCGTCAACTGCACATACGGTTCACGTCCACGCTGTCGCGGCATGCTACCAGTGTTAGACTGCGATGGAGCTCCGTATGCCACGGCAAACTGGCTGACACTGACGGCGGCGGTGCACAAATGCTGCGCAGCTAGCGCCATTCGACGGCCAACACCGCGGTTCCTGGTGTGTCCGCTGTGCCGTGCGTGTGATCATTGCTTGTACAGCCCTCTCGCAGTGTCCGGAGCAAGTATGGTGGGTCTGAAACACCGGTGTCAATGTGTTCTTTTTTCCATTTCCAGGAGTGTATTTGTATAAATCTTGCTTCTAAAACCTTTAAAAGATCGCCCAAAAGAAAAATGTATCTTCCTTCAGGAAAAATTCACGTCTGAAGGGGTTTGGCATTGTCGTAGTATAATACATTTTAAATGTAAACTAAGCGACCACTTCCCCGTCTAAGTAGGCTTACATTTCGCACCTGGCTTTCCGTCACAAGGAATGCAACACTACTCCAATTAATCAGGCAACGCAAGTCGCGTAGCAAATCCCGCAAATTGAGAGTTGTTCAGAAAGTGGATAGCACTAACGCGAAATGCGACGGTTGCTTCAAACACAGCAAACGTGTGCCAGACCGCGCCGAGCGCCACCGGATAAAGATCGCGCCAAATCTGCGTCAACAACGCTGCGCTCCACTCGTCGCCAGGGTTGGAAGTCTTTTTCCCTCCGCGGGAGGGCCGCAAGTGTCCGAAATTATCCTCTCCGAAACCTAACTCCTAACTTTTTGAAAACTCTGTGTGCAAAGTATAACTCAATGCTTTATTTACACGAATACAGGGGAACCCAGCAGACATTCCCCGTTCTTGGCGTACAGAACGCATACTGACATTAAAGAGGTTGGTGTCGGTTGCTATCCGTGTTCCGCTCATTGGTTGATCCCTTCGCGCCGAGCCACGCATTTGATTGGATAACAAAATCTGGAGTGTAATCATACGAATTTTCCCACGGTGGCCAAGCAGGGCCGCGGCGACCCATTCTTAAATCTGAGTACAGGGAGTTGAATTCGGCACACTCATTGAGACCTGCAGTAGTTTAGGGGCAGACTACCTTCAAAAGGCAAAACCGCATTTGCCGACGAAGTGTGGAACACGGGCTTACTGCAGCCGACCTCCTCAAAGTGCAGTGTCCTGGGTTCCACGATCCTTCTCTAGAGCCTATTTGGTATGTGACTGTCATGCCACAGTATAATTTGGTAAGTGTTGTAAACAGCGTTTTGTTGCATAGCGTGGCGTATTCGTTCAAAACTTTCTTTTCATATATTAATGCCCGTTTTTATGTGGAAGTTCACCTCTATTGTTATTTTATGGCAGAGACTTTTGGTTTCCTTAAGGACTGTGTGATCAGTTTCAATATTAATTGGGTCGTGGTTTTACTCTACGAGACGATCTGCAAAAGTTGTGTGTGCGCTATCATTTTTTAAGGGGGGGGGGGGGGGTTAGGACGTCAAACGGGGCCGTCTCGGAGCAGGAGAGGCACTACAGGACATTTTAATTTCCACTGTCAATACTTTTACAAATAAATTCATAAATCTTTGTCAGCATCAGAAAGGATTCAGGATTCACAAACATAGCAGTGGAAGCTCAAAACATAACAAAATAATTTTTCTTACATGTGAAAAAAATGGCTCTGAGCACTATGGGACTTAACAACTGTGGTCATCAGTCCCCTAGAACTTAGAACTACTTAAACCTAACTAACCTAAGGACATCACACACATCCATGCCCGAGGCAGGATTCGAACCTGCGACCGTAGCAGTCGCGCTTACATGTGAAATTTTATGACTTTTTCACATACTATTGGCTACATTTGTTGCTATAGTTACACTTTCTTCATAAGTAAGAGAGATTCTTCGATGAATTTTGCACTGCTTATTAAACTCATACGGAGGTAATTAACTATAAAATTTGTTTTCTGCAAACATGAAATTTAAAATGTAACAGCTCATTCATTTTTTCATAAATTGTGCAAAATTCATCGAAGAATGTCTTACTTATGAAGAAAAGTGTAGCTATAGTAACAAATGCAGCCAATAGTGTGTGAAAAAATCATGAAATTTCACATGTAAAAAAAAAATTATTCTGTTATTTTTTTGAACTTTGACTACTAAGAGTGGCAATCCTGAATCTTTCCTGGTCGTGCTGACAAAGATTTTTGAATTTACTTGTAAAAGTATAGACATTGGAAACTAAAATGTCCTGTGATGACTCTCCTGCTCCAAGTCGGCCCGTTTGACGTCCTACCCCCGTTAAGGCTCTGATGCGCTCTTAATACTTAGTTTCATAACTGCTGCATAACTATACAGGATATTTCCGTAAGTGCGTGCAAAAATTTGGCAGGACATAGAAGATGCTCCACTGAACAAATTGAGGTGGGAACTTGGGGTGGAGAAGTCAGCTTAATGAGATAATAGGAATAAAATCACATTACTTTGTACTTTTTTATGTACACTAGTTAAAGTTAACTGCAAATATCATCATTAACACAATGAAGCGTACCATTTATATTGTATCTTACAAAATTTACTGAAACTGACGGCCATCTGCCTCAATGCAAGCATGACATCGGTGAACAAGATTCTGACACACCCGGAAAAGTATCCCTGATGTGGTCCTCATGTTGCCAGGTCCCTCGTTTCTTCTTTACAATGAACCAGTCACCCGCATTCGTCTATCGAGAGAAATAAACATTCGTCGTGACGGATGAGAACTGTTAGAAAATCGTTCCCCAAAGAGCCTTCCAGCAGCGAGAGCACTGCAACGTACTTCCCCATACACAAGGTGCATTCTGCGAGACTGTACCGGTACTGCTCCACCGTATTGTACTATACGTCCCTGAATAGCACCGAGTAATGAATGGGCCTGTCGTCGATTCGTAGCACGTGCTGCCATGGGACAATGTGAATAAGATACGACAGAGCCACCTTATGGACAAGTAAACAAAACCTGCATCATGACTTCCTAATACTCAGGGTAGTCCTCCTTGTTTCCTTGTAGGAAATAAAGAATGTACGTGCATATAAACAGCACACCACACGTAAACGTAAGCTGGAAAACAGTAATGCTAGACAAAGTGGTAGAAAAGTTTATCTCCATATCTCCTTAAGCTGACTTCTCCGACCTCAGGTTCCGTACCTCAAATTGTTCAGTCGAGCATTCTCTACGTCCTGTTAGTTTTGCACGCCCTTATGGAAACACTCTTTATAAACAGAATGTCATGAACTACAAGCTAAATAGTAAATGTCAGCTCTTTTTCAAATTTGTTTTTTAAGATTGGTCCGTAAGACTTTGCTTGTGTAGTATGATATTTGTAGTCCTTGTTAAAAAAATGGTTCAAATGGCTCTGAGCACTATGGGACTTAACATCTATGGTCATCAGTCCCCTAGAACTTAGAACTACTTAAACCTAACTAACCTAAGGACATCACACAACACCCAGCCATCACGAGGCAGAGAAAATCCCTGACCCCGCCGGGAATCGAACCCGGGAACCCGGGCGTGGGAAGCGAGAACGCTACCGCACGACCACGAGATGCGGGCTAGTCCTTGTTATCTCAGCTAGTTCTCCGCGCTGTGGACGGTTTTATTGGTGCATGTTAATGTGACCTAATGTAGTGTACCTAACATCAAACAGCTACGACTATAGCCGGCTGGAGTGGCCGAGCGGTTCTAGGCGCTACAGTCTGGAACCGCGCGACCGCTACGCTCGCAGGTTCGAATCCTGCCTCGGGCGTGGATGTGTGTAATGTCCTTAGGTTAGTTAGGTTTACGTAGTTCTAAGTTCTAGGGGACTGGTGACCTCAGAAGTTAAGTCCCATAGTAAAAAAAAAAAAAAAAAAACAAAAACTGTGATATTTCTGTGGTATTACTGTTTCATCCGTGTTCTGTGGAGCTGGTGTGCTGTTAAGATGATCGTTAAGAAGTTACTCGCTTTCCACGACAGTCTCAGATGTATTCTCCACAAAGAGTACCGAGTGAGTAAGCTACGAAATTTTCGAGTTTACTAGTGAGGGAAGCAACACTCTTACAAACTTGTTACGTTGTTCCTTCTTCCAACGTGCTCCATGGCTACACCAGAACGACAATACGTCGTAAAAGTCAATGTTTACTTGAGGTTAATGGTGTTTTCTCAGAGTTGATTGGCAGTTAGGTGACCTATGAGGGGGAAAAGGGGGAAGGAGAGGAGAAGAAAAAAGTGGGAGCCGATGGAGGGAGGGGACATAGAAAAGGGGGGGGGGCTGGGCGTACGCGAGAAGGAGTGGGAAAGGCAGTGGAGGGGAGAGCAGAAAGGGTTGATTTTTTACGCAGGCACAGTTTAAAATCGAAAGTATTTGCTGTCCCGATCTGGGTACAAAATTAACGTAATCACTTAAATGCACCCACTGATTTTCATCAGTTGTAGACGAATTTCCAGGTTGTCATCCAGACATCGGGACCGCCACCGTTATGGACCTTCCTGCCCCGACATCCCAACAAAACCCAGTTTTATCCCGATTTTGCAAAATACTGTTACTAGCTTTGCTAAAGTGCGGTAGTAGCGCCATCTGTTAGCGCAACATGTAAGTGCAACCTCAGTTAGCTTTATTTATGTCAACAAGTTTATGTTGACAAGTTCGTCTCACAGATAGCATTGCTGTTGCATATCCTGTATCGACGATGCAAGCACTTTTTGAATGATCGGCAGCTCCCATTTGAATAGCGACCTTATATGACGACTCTTTCTAAATGTAATACGAACCACGAGTGCAAATTAATAATGTTTGCAGGGTGTACTGCGAGTACACAGGACGTGAAGTGAACAGCGACGTGTACTTCGGTGACCGAAGTACTATTGTCAAGTGTGTACCGTCTGATAAACTTATCATAGCTTACGAAAATGCGTAGGAATAGAAAGTGTTACTTTTCGGATGATTACACAGAAGAGTGGTCTTTTGGCAACAAAGGACGTACGGACCAGGAAGCGTCGTGTGAGATTTGTAGCTGTTTCACGTCAGTAACCCAAGGAGGTAAGGCTGATGTGAGGCACCACATTTCTACGAAGAATCATACAAACAGATTCGCAGTAGCATCGACATCAAAACCTTTGTCTACATTCATGATTAAAGAAGATACCCAGCAAAAATTGCTCGTTGCTGCTAACAACAGCTTATAAAGATGTCAGATATCATAAATCCTTCAGTTGTCCTGACTGTACTGTAAAACTGAATGCCGCAATGTATTCTGACTGCTGTGTCGCCGCCGAACAATGCAACCAGGACCAAAGCTACGCCGCACGGGATTAGCCGAGCGGTCAGTGGCGCTGCAGTCATGGACTGTGCGGCTGGTCCCGGCAGAGGTTCGAGTCCTCCCTCGGGCATGGGTGTGTGTGTTTGCAATTAGGATAATTTACGTTAAGTGCTGCGTAAGCTTAGGGACTGATGACGTTAGCAGTTAAGTCCCACAAGATTTCACACACATTTGAACATTTTGAACCAAAGCTACAGCGATTGTTAAAATATTCTCGCAACACCCTCCGTGTCCGAATGCATAAAACAATTACAGGAAGTTTCATTTTACGACATAGGCACGGACACATGGAACCACAAGGCTGATAAATTGTTTCCTTTAGATGTTTAATACTTGACTGAAACTGACGGAATCCAACAAAAGCTGTTGAGGTTTGATTCTCTGGATAACGATGTATCGGAGACAATTGCAAAGTTTTATCTAGACACTTTAAGACAACTCCAAATCCCATTATATAAATTAATCACTTTTGTGGAAACAATAACAATACCAATACCAACACCAGCTTCGGAGCGTTTCATCGATGCAGCTACCAGACTGTTTTTCATAAATTAAAGAACTAAGAAAAATGTAGAAGGAATTGGATGGCCTGCCCATATTCTTCATAACACTATTACAAGCGCTGTGGAATCTTAACTTCCGACATTGAAATAATCGTCTTGAAAATATTTCATTATTTTTCAATATACGCGGTAAGGACAGAGAAGCTGAAAGAGTTCTGCTTACGCGTTGATGTCAATCTTCAGGCTCTTCTGTCTCACTCCAATACAAGATGGCTGTCCTTAATGCTAGCAGTTGAGAGAATTCTTAAACTTTGGATTACATTAAAGCAGTGGTTGACCCCGAAGACAGGCCACGTAAAACAATTTCGTCTGGAACCGCGTGACCTCTGCGGTCGCAGGTTCGAATCCTGCCTCGGGCATGGATGTGTGTGATGTCCTTAGGTTAGTTAGGTTTAAGTAGTTCTAAGTTCTAGGGGACCGATGACCTCAGATGTTTAGTCCCATAGTGCTCAGAGCCATTTAAAACAATTTCAAATTTTTTTCAGTCGTCAGACCAGTGCATTTTTCTGCGTTCTGTTTGAAAAATAAATAAATAAAGAAAAATATAAAATGGACTATTTCTTTTAATAAATATCAAGTATTTGATTTGGATGCGCTACCTGAAAACCCAGATTGAGTGGTGATTGAAAACACTATTATATATCTGACTAAAAATGGTGTGATGATTTCAGGCGACAATTATTCTCAGGGATATATGGATATGAAGGGATTTTTAGAAACTAAGCATGACCCGGAAGAATAGAAGTCTAAACACTCCGTGGAATAAAAGTGTATTTAGTTTCTTAAGGAAACTGAAAATCCTGAAGACAAATGTCAACTGCTAAAATTATGCAAGTAACAGTTTTCTACTCCTGCACACAAGGCCACTGTAAAAAGAGTATTTTTGCTGATGTCGGTCCAGTAGACTGATGAAAGAAATCAACTGCTGCCGGGGACTGTGGAATCAATCTTTCAGAGCCAGTTTACCTATAAGCTGAAATGCATGGAGTTTTATAAATACGTAAGTGAAAAAAGACACTTTTTGAAATAGGTGAAATCTCCCGAAAAACATGGTGTACCAACTACTTCTACCATAACAAGTTCGATGTAATTGTGTTCAAAATAAAAAGTAATTATGTTAAAAATTTTTTTTCTTCGTATGCACATCCCCGTCTCAGACTGTCCCAACGAGGTCGCAACAATATGTGGCAACCCTAGTTGCAGAGCTAGAATCCAGTTCTATAATTTAATATCCATAGTCAATCCACTAACAAAAAGTAGTACCTAACGCAAACTTAGTAAATCAACTAAAACACACATACAAAATCAAATAGGGGTAATTCAGTTGTAGCTTTAATAATGAATAAAAAATATGAATGCGGGTGAGCTACTATGAAAAACACGGTGACCACATTATTGTAGCCAAAACAGACACGCAGCCCACACCCACCACAGTAGCAAAAATTTACATACCAACCAGATCTGCAGATGATGAGATCGAAGGAATATATGACGAGACAAAAGAAATTATTCACATAGTTGAGGGAGGCGAAAATTTAATACTGATGGGTTACCGGAATTCGATATTAAGGAAAGGAAGAGAACGAAAAATAGTAGGTGAATATGGTCTGGGGGAAAGGAATGAAACAGGAACCCACCTGGTAGAGTTTTCCACAGAGCATAATTTAATTATTGCTAGCACTTGGTTTAAGAATTATAAAAGATTGTATACACGGAAGAGACCTGGAGACCTGGAACATTTCCGACTGGTTGTGTAATAGTAAGACAGAGATTTCGGAACCAGATTTTAAATTGTAAGACACTTCCAGGGGTAGATGTGTATCCTGACCACAAGTTATTTGTTATGAACTATAGATTTAAGCTGAAGAAATTGGAGAAAGATAGTTCATTAGGGTAAAGTAGATACAGCTCACAGGAAAATAAAAGAGGCCTTTGGAGAAAACAGAAGCAGCTATATGAATATCAAGAGCTCATATGGGAAACCAGTCGTAAGCCAAGAAGGGAACGCTGAAATGTGAAAGGAATATATAGGAGAGCATACATACAAGGGAGATAAACTTGAAAGCAGTATTACAGAAAGGAAAGAGGACTTAGATGAGAATGAGATGGGAGATATGATACTGTGAGAAGAATTTGACAAAGGGCTGAAAGACCTAACTCGAAACAATGCCCCAAGAGTACACGACATTCTGTCAGAACTACTGATAGCCTTGGGAGAGGCAAGCCAGCCGTGACAAAATTATTCCATCTGGTTATAGGAGACAGGCGAAATACACTCAGACTTAAAGGAGACTGTAATAATTGCAATTCCAAAGAAAGCGGTTGCTGACACGTGAAAATTACCAAACTTGATAAGTAGTGATTGCAAAATACTAACACGAATTCTTTACAGAAGAATGGAAAAACTGGTAGAAGCCTACCTTGGCGAAGATCAGTTTGGATTTCGGAGAAATGTAGGAACACGCGAAGCTATATTGACCCTGAGACTTAACGTAGAAGATAGATTAAGGAAAGACAAACCTACGTTAATAGCATTTATAGACCTAGAGAAAACTTTAGACAATGCTGACTGCAATAATCTCTTTGAAAATCTAAAGGTAGCAGGAGTAAAATACAGGGACCGAAAGGCTATTTACAACTTGTACAGAAACCAGATGGCAGTAATATGAGTCGAGGTGCATGAAAGGGAACCAGTGGTTGAGAAGAGAGCGAGATAGAGTTGTAGCCTATCCCCAATGTTATTCAATCTGTACGCTGAACATGCAGTAAAGGAAGCCAAATAAAAATTTGGAGTAGGAATTGTAGTTCAGGGAAAATACGTAAAAGCTTTGAGGTTTGCAGATGTCATTGTAATTCTCCCAGAAACAAGACTTGGAAGACCAGTTGAACGAAATAGACATTATCTCGAAAGGAAGATATAAGGTGGACATCAACAAAAGCAAAAAAAGGACAATGGAATGTAGATGGACTAAAACAGGTGATGCTGAGGCAATTACAAGGGTGGTTTGAAAAGTTCTCGGAATCACCTCGAGAGGTCAGCGCTAGCGCAACGAGTTGTTCACGTGATATTTGTTGGACTGTTGCCTGTAGACACGTGCCACGTCAATGCTCTTGGAAGAGAGCTATGGCGGTGATGTGGCTGTGTTGTTCCCGCGTAGTGATTTGCGAAGATGGAAAAAATCGAGATTCGAGCAGTGATTAAGTACTTAGTAAAGAAAGGTATGAAACCAAATGACATTCATGCCGATTTCCAGAATACTCTGGGCAACAGTTGAATATGAAGCAGCAGACAAATGAATTTAAATTTGGTCGGGAGAGCTTAGATGATGATCCGCGCAGTGGTCGGCTAAGATGTGTCACTACTCCAGAAATCATTGCAAAAGTGCACCAAATGGTCACTGAGGATCGCCGATTGAAAGTGCGTGAAATTGCTCGAGCTTGCCAGATGTCATCTGAAAGGGTATATCACATTTTAACTCAAGAATTAGAAATGAAAAGATGATCTGCAAGATGGGTGGCGCGACTCTTGACGCTGGATCAAAACCGTATTAGAATGGACATATCGGAACAGTGTTTAGCCCGTGTTAGAAGAAACGAACAATACTTTTTGCGCCGGTTTGTGATCACTGGTGAAACGTGCGTGCGCTACAATACCCCAGAGACGAAACAACAATCAAAGCAGTAGAAACATGCTGATTCTCCGCCACCAAAGAAAGCAAGGACAATTCCTTTGGCGGAAAAGGTAATAGCATCAGTGTTCTTGGATGCGAAGGGGGCTCTGTTTGTAGGTTATCTCTCCACTGGGCAAACAATTACTGGAGAGTACTATCCTAACCTCCTGGACAAATTGCAACAAAAGATATGCGAAAAAAGGCCAGGTTTGGCAAGGAAGAAAGTCATCTTCCATCAAGACAATGCACGTGTGCACACAAGTGCTGTCGGCATGGCAAAGTTACACGAACGAAGGTATGAATTGTTGCCACACCCGCGTTACCCATCTGATTGGTTCCGTCAGACATTCATCTCTTCCCAAAACTGAAAATTTTTCTTGGTTGACGAAGATTCATTTCAAAACGAAGAACTGATAGCCGGAGTTGACAGCTATTTTGCAGGCCTGGAGGAAACTCATTTTCGAGATGGGGTGAAGGCAATGAACATCGCTGGTCCAAGTGCATTAATCTACAACACTGAAAAATAAAAAAAGTTTCAGTTATGAAAGTACTTTTCTTTTATTCCGTTTCGAGAACTTTTCAAACCATCCTCATAGATTAGGAAACGAGGCACTTAGTAGATGAGTTTTGCTATTTGGGCACAAAAATAACTGATGATGGTCGAAGCAGAGCGGATATAAAATGTAGACAGGCAATGGCAAGAAAAGCATTTCTAAAGAAGAGAAATTTGTTAACATCAAATATAGATTTAAGTATTAGAAAGTCTTTGGTCGTAGTATTTGTCTGGAGTGTAGTCATGTATGGAAGCGAAACATGGACGATAAACATTTGAGACACAAAGAAACTAGAAGCTTTCGAAATGTGGTGCTCCAGAAGAATGGTTCAAATGGCTCTGAGCACTATGGGACTTAACTTCTGAGGTCATCAGTCCCCTAGACCTATAACTACTTAAACCTAACTAACCTAAGGACATCACACACATCCACGCCCGAGGCAGGATTCGAACCTGCGACCTTAGCGGTCGCGCGGTTCCAGACTGAAGCGCCTAGAACCGCTCGGCCACCCAGGCCGGCACAGAAGAATGTTGAAGATTAGATGGGCAGATCACATAACTAATGAGGAGGTACTGAATAAGATTGGGGAGCCAACAATTTTGTGGCACAACTTGACCGAAAGAGGACACATTCTGAGACATCAACGGATCAGCAGTTTAGTATTAGACGGAAGTATGAGGGGTAAAAATCGTAAGAAGATTCAGAAGGATGTAAGTTGCAATAGTTATTCGGAGATGAAGAGTCTCGCACAGGATAGAGTAGCATGGAGAGCTGCATCAAACCTGTCTTCGGACAGTATATAACCAACAACAAACAGCCAACAATTACTTATTCTCGCTCGCACTCGACTGTTTACATCAGTCGCGCGCACCCCGGCGTACCCACACACGTACCTGACCTCAACTTGTCTGAACGTGATTTCCGCAGGCGGCGTGATCTCATTTCGCCGTAAACAGCACCCAGTTAACGATTAACGGAATCATAAAAAGTTAAACGGAAATTAAAGAGTCCGTTAACGTCATTGATAGTTAACTTAAGAGTTAATACGTTACCCGAAAAGTTAACTTCACTGATTAACGACCAACGAATTGGCAGTCTTGTGCCTGGCTATGCCTGACATGTGCTTTTGGCTTGGCACGGTCACTTCGCACGTCTACCTCAACCAATCAAGTAACGTGGTTTTGTATACGTCTGTATAGTAATGCCTCGGTGTCGTCACAGGTCTATCGACAGCTACTGTTTTTGCTTGCGCCCGTTTGCGCTTCGCAGTCGAAAGCTAGTAACAGTACTGGCGGTTGGCAGCGATTTTCTTTTGTAGACTCCTCTACAGCCAATCGTAGTTCTTTTCCGAGCGGCACGTGCTAGTTGGGTTGCCTTTTTTGTAGCAGCCTTGTCACGCGTGGCTGGCTGCACACCGACACACTTCCCTCACCCCCACCACCACCCCGTCGCTGCAGTCTCAGTCACAAAGTTATTTTAACGAAATATACCAACAAATTGCGACTAACAGCGGCTACTGCAATATGTGTTTGTTAATTACAACAAACTGTCTTAATCGAATTTCGGTTAGTGTTGCTATTTACTGACTGATTATGCTATATACAAGTGACACTCAGGAGGTGACGCACTTACCGTGGGCTGAGGCAGATCCAACGAGCGTGGCCCATTCTGCTTCTGTGAGCAGCTCCCTCACGTTCGAGTCGTTCACCTGCAACAAGAACGGAAGGACTTGTCACGCAACAGAGACCCACTAGTGCCGTTATTGAGCCGATGAAGATATGGGAACTGAATATATCCAATAGTCAGTCACACAAGAGAAAAGTAATATTCGTGTTAACGTCCAGTCTACGGATATCTCATTAGAGATGAAGTGCGTTGGGATAGTGTAATGAAGGGGAAGCAAATCTGCGCCGTCCCTTTGAGCAACCCAATATTTACATTAGTCGATTTAGATGAACCATCGAAATCCTAAATCCAGATGGCTGAACAGGGATCAGAACTTCTGTCCTCCTGAATGCGAGTCTAATGTCTTCTCCACTGCACCAGCTTGCTCTGTGAGTCATGAATCTGGCTAGGCTAGTAGTTGCGTATTAGTCCAAAAGTTTCGTGGCAAAGACAGTGGCTAACAGCAGAACACCCAGAATTCTCACAAATACTTGGTGAGCTAAGTGACGCAGTGCTAAGACAATGGACTCGCATTCGATAGGACAGCTGTTGCAACCATCCAGATTTACGTTATTCGTGGTTTCTCAGCAATATAAAAGGCAGCCATTTAGATCGAACACCTTTCAGGCGTTGCAGAATTTCACCACGCTCGGCGTAAGTCACTTGTTTCACAGCAGACGTTCATTCGCTAGTCTCTTCTTTCCATAGAGCGACGTATATTTGCCAAAACTTCTCTTACCGCTTCTTTTACCGCTTCTTTTACCGCAGATTAAGAGCTTTGACCGGCTTGGACCTATGAGAAAGCTAGGCAGCAGAATTCGTTCCTGTTCCACCACGCTTTGCAGGACAAAGGTGGCACTTCTTCCCTGTCCGTCGCTTGGAGCAGCACGCTTTAGCGAACAGTTCAGCAGGCATTTGTCTGATGTGAACATGAACGCATTCGACCAGCTAACTTCGTTGTAATGGCGAGACCGCAGCATGTCGCAAACATTGCAACAGTTTTCATCTGATTGGGAAGCGTTACAGTTGTCAGGGTATATAAAATCATGTCGTTTTCGCCTGTTTTTACTTCCATTTTTCACATGAAGAATATCGGACCTTCGTTCACATTTGCAATTGATTCCCAACATGTGGTGATCTGAATCCGTCTCTGTATTAGGCATCTGTAAATTCAAATGACTTACTGACAGTTTATAATCCTGAGACGTTGCTCGAAAGGAATGTCAGATACTCAGACGCGATGTTTATTCAGCGCCACCACGGCGAAGTTGTTTGAATAATCTACTGGTAAAATATACTGTTTGCCTACTAGATGTCGACTTTACGAATTCATTTATTCCCACCCTCTTCCTGGAATTACCAATTTCCGCCAAGTGTATTTGCCTCATATTAGAATGCTTATGTATTTTAATGGAGTGGTGCGTTTCTTGCACTCGTATTTGTGTTGCTCTTGATTCAGGATTGCATTGCACACGCCTTCCTACTAGAATTTCTTGTTTTGTAAAAGATTTTCTGCAAACAAAGTAAGTTGGTGCTGACGCAGTTACTCCGAGATTCCCTACTGCTGAGTCTAAGTAATTGCAAAACACTGTATTCAGCAGACATTCTATATGTTCATAGCTTATTGGGTGACATAAGTAACTGACGACAAAGACACTTGGCCTTGCACAGACTGGGCCTATAAGGTTGCGATTTACCACACTTGGAAGTTGTGTAGCATGTACTTAGCAATTCACGTGCGTGCTCAGTATTCAGCTGCGTTATTTCCGAGTGATTTCTCCCCCTTGCCATCTCCTGTATTTAGTAAAAAGTCACATCGCCTTATCATTGGGCCACATTCACTATCTGGAGATAAATTTCAGGGCATGAAGTGTGTTCATAATTTTGCATGAATACCAGTATAGTCGAAAGAGCAGGTCAGCGTACAAATGTTTAAGCTAAATGCCAGAGTAGTTCCTTTGTAAATGCGACGGCCGACTTCCTTTCTCCAAGCCGAGCCTCTGCTGTGGCTGTAATGACAGCAACCTCGACGATACTTTAAACCCTAAGCTTTCTTCTTCACATGTGTGTGGAAGACGTATCTACTGCAGTAAAACAAAGAGGCCTGCAGAGAAGTCTTACGAGAATGATTAAAACTATTTATATAACATTTTTTCCTAATTTATTACAAAAACAATACAAAAAATGCAGTGACATCATCCCTCAACACTGTCATTGTTTCAGTGTCCTTGGTCCATCGTTGCACTACCTGCCCAACAGTTGAGCAGTAAGATATGCCTCTACGGTCGCAGGTTCGAATCCTGCCTCGGGCATGGATGTTTGTGATGTCCTTAGGTTAGTTAGGTTTAAGTAGTTCTAAGTTCTAGGGGACTAATGACCTCAGCAGTTGAGTCCCATAGTGCTCAGAGCCTTTTGAGCCAAGTAAGCTATGTATGTACCGCGTCATTCACCTCTTCGTTGGAGGTGAGTCGACGGCCCATTAAACCACCATCAAATGGACGAAACTAATAGAAATCCGAAGATGCGAGGTCAGAACTTTTTGCAGGATGCCCCAACGCCTTGGAATGCGAGCTCATATTGCGAAGGGTTTGAGCAGTGTGGGCGGCAGTATGTGGTCGTGTTTTGTCATGCGAAAAGAGAGCGCCGTTTGAAAACACACCTCGGAATCTGTTTCAAATTGCAGGCCTTAATATGTCGCAAGGCATAGCATTGTAACGATTATTGTTGATCCCTTTCCCAGCTAATGTTCCAGGATCGGCCCTTGCGTCTCCGAAAAAAAACTATGAGCATAACTTTTTCTATGAAGGTTTGACTCTTAAATTTCTTTTTGGCAGGAGATTCGAGACATTTTTATTCCATGCTTAGGCGTTTTCTCCCTGGTTCAAAATGATGAACCAATGTTTTGTCTCCAGTGATGATCCTTTAAAACATATTTGATTAGCATGACGGCCCAGTAGCTGCTGGCAGAATCTCACACGACTGCGCTTGCGCTCTTCGTTGAGTTGCTTAGGGACACATCTTGCACAGATTTTTCAAAAGGCGAGCTTGTTTTTATGGATAATCTCACATGCGCAGCGATGACTACTGTGAATATGGTTTGTCACTTCATCAACATTTAGAAGTCAGTTACCCAAAATCTGGCCACAGAGTTGCTCAGTGTTGGTATCCGTAGTGAATGTGACTGGTCGCGCTGGTCTTTCTTCGTAATTCACGTTCGTTTTGGTGCTTCTGAATTACTCAAAACGGCGGTAAACACATCGCCAGGCAGAACATACCTCACATATTGTGCCGAAGTTCTCTGTGACTTTCAACTACTGGTATATATCAAGATTTTTTTTTTAACTGGGGTACAGAACGGTGTTAGTCATTAGCGAATGCGGAGAGTGGTGCAGCCACTTTCCACGAGCGAGTGAGGAGAATGGTGCCGTCTAGCAGCTGGCGAATGCTCCGAGGAGTGTAGCAAACAAAAAAGTTATCAGAACGAAATGACAATGCTGTAGAGCGGATTTTTGCATCCATTGACTGACCGAGGAAGGTAATGTGTAGTGCGAGTGCGCTGCCAAACAGTAGTACTCGTGTTTAGCAGCTGGGATCAGATGGGTTTCACCATCTTGTTTGCTCTCATTAATGGGAGAGAGGATGATAATAGTCGAATGAGGAATCCAGTGAGGGGCTTTTTAGCACTGATGAACACATGTTTCCAGAAGACTTTTACATTTTTAACTGCTGACGTTTATCACATAAACGCGTTCTGCTTCCTTTTGTTGCACATTACCTACAGCTCGATTGGCTAAGAAAACCAAAATGCCTCAACAACGACAGCATTTTATGAACTGACGCGAATTATTACTACGCGTCTATACCACAGGCAACGGTTGACTCTAGTGTAAGCCTCTCGCGTCATAATGTTAATGTCGTATAATTGCCATAGATACTACTACAACGCCACACCAACGCAAGGTTGGCAGCTCGTCGTCTGCCGAGCACAGCGCACTCTAGTGGGCTGTGCCGCTCGACGGAACTGGAGTGTGCCTCGTTCACTTCTTAGCTAGATTTCAACCTAGGCAGACGGACTTTCATGATAGGCCCTCAGCCAGTTCTGTTTGCATTGATTCTCTGAGGAGGGCCCATCAGGCTTAGTCCCTGAGAACATGTTGTATTAGTTATAGCCGTAGCTGTAGTCCTACAAACTACTGGAGATAAGTAATTTTCATTGTTCTATGTGTTTCTTGAATAACAATCCTTCTCTCTAACAGTGTGCCGTACCGCATATTATTGCAACCTGGACTCCTTCAGCTCCTGTCAACTCGGCATCCTACATACTTGCATTTAGTAACGAGCTGAAAACACCCACGCGTTTTGTGCCTCTAAACAGTGAGACACAATAAATAACGACCACTTGCTATATTGTTGTGGCACTACAGTGATTTTTAACTTAATGCTTCAAAAATGGCTCTGAGCACTATGGGACTTAACAGCTGTGGTCATCAGTCCCCTAGAACTTAGAACTACTTAAACTTAACTAACCTAAGGACATCACACACATCCATGCCCGAACTTAATGCTACATTACCTCAACTTTTATTTTAATAGTCTACTTACGTATAAGATAGTGGCTACACAATTATTTAGATATCAATGTATAGTACAGTCTAAGACGAAAAACAGCGCACCACGAAGAATTATCTGAATGGGAAGGAAATCGGTAAATGTGATGAACATGTACACACGACAAATGATTACAATGTCTGAAAAACTGGATGATTTATTAGAGAGAAGAAGCTTCACAAATTGAGCTAGACAATAACGCGTTGGTGCACCTCTGCCCCTTATGCAAGCGTTATTCGGTTTGGCATTTGATGACATAGTTGCTGGAAGTCCTGGTGTGAGATATCGTCCAAATTAAGTCCAGTTGCCGGCGCTGCAGTCTGGAACCGCGCGACCGCTACGGTCGCAGGTTCGAATCCTGCCTCGGGCATGGATGTGTGTGATGTCCTTAGTTAGGTTTAAGTAATTCTAAGTTATAGGGGACTGATGGCCTCAGGTGTTAAGTCCCGTAGTGCTCAGAGCCATTTGAACCTCCATCCAGCTCGGGATTTTGACGATCTGATCCCCCATTTGGACTCTCAGGAGGACGTCCAACAATACTATCAGTCGGTGTCAAGCACAATAACTCACTGCATGAGGGCCAGCAACGCACCAACGCGTTATTGACTTGCTCAGCTTGTGAAGCTCTTTCTTCTCGAATGAATCATCCAATTTTTCTGAAACTGTAATCATTTGTTTGTGTATACATGTACATCACATCTATTCATTTACGTCCCATTCGGAAAATTCCCTCGTGGTGGGTCGGTTTTTTTCTGTTCTTGGAGCGTATCATTGCGAAACAGGGGAAAGAGTGTCACTGGTATGATGTGCTAGTTGAAGTAGCAGTCATTAAAACAAATGCTTTTCTAGTTGCTGCGAGATGTGTACTCAAAACTTCAGTCTTCAACTTTCTCCTCCGAATCCCATCTACATACGTAGAAATGGCCGTTGTAATAAAATAAGGAAAGCATCAGGTATTCATTTTTCCCAGGTGCTGTTCCAGAGTGGAACGATAAAGAAATAGTCAGAGAGTGTTTCAATGAACACTCTGCCAAGCACTTGGATGTAAACTGCAGAGTGGTGGTGTATATATGGATGCAGAACGTCATGTTAGTATCTGGTTGATGCATCTTTACCATCCGAATAACTTTTTATTCAGAAGCAAAATGAAAAATGTAACAAAATGGTTCAAATGGCTCTCAGCACTATGGGACTCAACTGCTTAGGTCATTAGTCCCCTAGAACTTGGAACTAGTTAAACCTAACTAATCTAAGGACATCACACACATCCATGCCCGAGGCAGGATTCGAACCTGCGACCGTAGCGGTCTCGCGGGTCCGGACTGCAGCGCCCAGAACCGCACGGCCACTTCGGCCGGCAAAATGTAACAAGCAAGTGTTATTTAGTTACCGGGGGAGACATTAAAGAGCATTCCTGACTTTTTTGAAATTTGGTTCCTTTCGAGGATCTGAATGCCTTTTTTAAACAGCATCCTACATTTCTTATTCGGTAAACTACTTCCTCTGCTCAATACCTGTTGAGAAAGACATTGCAGAGAACCGTACACGTAAACATGATGTTATTATAAAAGACTTGAGTCTTCTGACCTAATATACAATGCGGGTACTCGAGATAATGCAGTTCATCCAGTTGCTGGAACTGACAGCAAACAACAAACGGAAACACAAGGAAAGTACGTGGGTCATTTAGTCAACTGTCTTCAGTTGGGGGTTCTTGTGGTACAATGTGCCGTACAGGGACGGAGGGAAGAAACTTCTCTTCTTCGATGTACATTGTGCTCACACAAACCTCCAATTGGAGACAGTTGACTGAATGACAGCTGTGCAGTTTCCTTCTGCGTCCATTTGTTTACTGCCTGCTCCAGCAAGTGGACGAGGTAGGGGTAACTGCGCTGTGTACTACTACAGGAGACTCTTAGTCTTGTGCTACGCTTTTAATAACGCCATCTTCTCTTGAATGGTACACTATGATATGTTTTCGAACAGAACTCGAGTAGAGGAAGTTAATTACCGAATAAAAAAATAAGGGGTGCTATTTAAAAAAAGACGTACTGCTGTTCGTATCTTTTTAACAAACAAAGTTAAAGGAGAGGCAGTCACGCTGCTTAATGTCCCCCTGTTGATTAAACAACATTCGACTGATATATTTTTCATATTGTTTCTGAACAAAAAGCTGCTTGGGGTGGTTACGATAAATGGGACTTCCTGTGCACTGTATAATTCAGTGAGTCCACAAAGGAGATTGCTTACAAACCACTCGAACTACCCTCCCTATAATATTGCTACTCTACATACGAGGTATGATCAAAAAGTAACGAGAATTTTTTAATTACGTGAGCTTCATAATTCGATTTTCAGTTTTTTATCTTGTTGGTACACATGTTCCTGATGTATGTTTTCATTTTCAGCTCTTGTGAGTACTTAGTTTATTGTTGACAGAAAGGTTACATGCGTTTTTGAGTGTTCGGCGGACTTTTATTTTCTGCAAAGATGGATCAAAGAATTTGCATTAAATTTGGCTTGAAATATGGAATGAAGTGCAGCACCGCATTCGAAATATTGACTGTGGCTTCTGCAGAATCTACTATAAGTAAGACAAGGGTTTAGGAGTGGTATAAACATTTCAAAGAGCGTCGAGAAGACGAAGACGACGACCGCCCTGGATGTCCTAGCACTTCAATTACTGATGACAATGTGGAGGAAGTCTCTTAAAACGGCATTAAGAGCATTTTTATCAGCTTTTTTTTAATATAGATATACTTTGAGTTTCTTTTTGATGGTTGTGGGTGTTATGGTATTCAGCCTAGCAGCAACTGCCTTGTGGTAGCTGATCCCTGTATTCGTCATCATACTCATTATTTGTCCAGGATGTTTTGTTGCTAAGAGGTCAAGTATGCTTTCGCAACCATTTACGCTTCGAATTGGCTCGCGGACTAATTGTTCAAAATGATTTTCTGAAAAAGCATCCAGTACAATTTCGAATGACGTTTTATGCCTGCCGCCGGCTTTAAACGTATAATTTTTCCAACATATCGAGGGTAGACTGAAGTCACCACCGACTATAACTGTATGAGCGGCGTACCTATTTGAAATGAGACTCAAGTTTTCTTTGAACTGTTCAGCAACTATATCTTCTGAGTCGGGGGGGGGGCGGTAAAACGATCCAATTAATAGTTTAGTCCGATAGTCAAGTATAACCTCTACCCATACTATTTTGCAGGAACTATCTACTTCAATTTCACTACAAGGCAAACTACTTCTGACAGCAATAAATACTCCACTGCCGATTGTATTTAATCTATCCTTTCTGAACACTGTTAGGTCTTTTGAAAAAATGTCGGCTGAACTTATTTCCGGCTTTAGCCAGCTTTCTGTACCTATAACTACTTGATCTTCAGTGCTTTCTATTAGAGCATGGAGCTCTGGTTCTTTCCCAACACAGCTATGACAATTTTCAGCTAAAATACCGATCGTTTCTACAACTAACTTGTGTTTTACCTTTTAGACGGACGCCCTTTCTGTGGTTCCCTGAGACCCCCTAACTTAAAAACCTCTCAGTCCCTTCCATTCGGTCCCCACTACCCGTGTAGCCGATTCCTGTGTGTAATGGACTCCTGACCTTTTAAGCGGAACCCGGAAACCCATCACCCGATGGCTCAAGTCAAGGAATCTGTATCCTATACGGTCACAGAACCGCCTGGACCTTTGATTCAGGTCCTCCATTCAGCTCTGCACCAAAGGACCACAGTTGGTTCTATCGACGATGCTGCAGATGGCGAGCTCCGCCTTAATCTCGCAAACAAGACTGGCAGTCTTTACCATTTACGCTAGCCGCCCGAAACCCGAGAGAATCTCCTCCGATCCAAAGCGACACACGTCATTGGTACTGACATCAGCTGCAATTGTAAATGATAATTAACTGAAACCCTCAGCTGCCGACAGGTGTTATTGACATACCTTGATGGGGACAGCTGAAAATGTGTGCCCCGACCGAAACTCGAACCTGGGATCTCCTGCTTACATGGTAGACGCTCTATCCATCTGAGCCACCGAGGACACGGATGTATAGCGCGACTACAGGGACCTATCCCTTGCACGCTTCCCGTGAGATCCACATTCCCAACTGTCCACAATCTACATACATAATGTTCCCAATAGATACTTTGCCCATCCACTCGTTACTCACGCCCACATAAGTTGACGGTTCCCGTAAGAGTTCGGGCAACCTGTGTGCACTCGCACAGACGAAGTTCAATGGCCGGGTAGCCATTTAACTATATATGAAGATAGTAACTGTTCTCAAAAGAACAGATACAATTGATGACCGTGCAGTTTCTCTAGAATAAATGATAATTAATTGAAAACCTCAGCTGCTGAGAGGTGTTGTTGACATACCTTGATGGGGACAGCTGAAAATGTGTGCCCCGACCGGGACTCGAACCCGGGATCTCCTGCTTACATGGCAGACGTTCAATCCACCTGAGCCACCGGGGACGCAGATGAATAGCGCGGCTGCAGGGACTTATCCCTTGCACGCTTCCCGTGAGACTCACATTCCCAACTGTCCACAATCTACATACGTAATGTTCCTAATAGATACTCTGCCCATCCACTCGTTACTCGCGCACATTTAAGTTGACAGTTCCCGTAAGGGTTTCAATTAATTATCATTTAATCTAGAGAAGCTGCACGGTCATTAGTGGTATCTGTTCTTTCGAGAACAGTCACTATCTTCATATATAGCTGCAGTTGCCTGCACCCTGTACTCTTCATGGCATCTGGAAGCACCCTTTCCACATCCAGAATGACTCCCCCCGATATAAACACGGAGTGCACACTGTTTTCCTTCCCCTCCTTGGCAGCCATGTTCCTAAGGGGCCCCATTACGCGCCCCAACAACCAGCAAACCCACCCCCTGTGAATGCCCAGACCATGCAGGCCGAGAACGTTCCTCTGGAACAAGGTGGACGACTGCATCCGGCTCAGAGACATCGTCAGCCACAGATAACACCCGAAACCTGTTCTTCAAACGAACTGGGGAGGCCCTACGATCAGCGCATCAGAAAGTTTTTCGCTGCCTGCCAGACTTTCGATTGATCTCCCAATAGACCGCAGGTGAGGGGTCAACATCAGTGCAGGCAGTACCCAGGGTGGCCACAGCAGTGGACCGATCGGGGGACACATGGCATGTGCTCAAAGTCCCTCACATTCCCACGTCCAACACCCCACAGCGATGCCCCTTGGCAGCAGCCTCAAGTTATGTGACGGAAGCCAACCCAGCCTGGAGCTGTGAGCGAAGGGTTGCCAACTCAGCAGACATCTGTACACAGCAATCACAGTTCCTATCCATTACTGCACTCGCTTCTGTTTGAAGCTCGTAAAAATATGTAATAAACAAACAGTGTACTCGGCTTATTAGCAGCATAAATTCAAAGTGCTCTCTCACTAACGGTCTAAACGACACTGAGCTACACAAACCAAAACAAACAAAAGCCTAAACAATATGAGGGCCGATAACAACGGCGGTACTGTACGTTACGCTGTTATTAAAATAAAAGCTTGTACCTAGTAAGCAGTCAAACATGCAAGAAATTACAAAAATAATCTAGTAACTAGACAGGTATCTGTAAATAAGTCGGTCCTGTTAGAAGCTCTTAAAAATATATAACAAACGAACTGTGTACTCGCCTTATTAGCAGGAGGAAAAGGAGGTGCTGTCTCTGACGGTCTATCCGACACCGAGCTATACTAAAGCGACTGTAGCATTGTACTTCATTGCTACATCAATTCATAAAAATATTTCCAGACTAGCGTTGGTAGCATTCTACAGTACAATGGATGCCCGGCGACAACACCGAGAAACCGCCGTACATACCAGGTGGGGACAAGTTTTGCACATTGTACGTACACGTGTGCCTAAAGCCACTACGCATTGCAACAGGGACATTACTGTCTCAGCAATGCTGTAGCAATTCTTACGCCATGTTTTTATTGCTCGCTTCTGTCGGCACTGTTATTAAAATAGCACTGAGCGCTTTTCCCATTTTCAATAACAACGCAATGTGTGAACCCAATGCAGATCTTACGAATAAAAATTTCTCCTTTTTTAAAAAAAGTTTATTTAAAAACCAAAAATTTAGCACTGCTGCAATAGCTAATTGATTTTTCTGTTTTTTACTCGGTTATCAGTACAAAATAAAAAACACCTCTTATAAGCGAGACCAAACATATACCGAAAGATATCGATTATTCATAAATAAAATACCGGTATCGATTTTAACCGGTCGGCTTTTCCCATCTCTAGAACGTGGGCCGCCCCTACCGACACATCTGTCCAGGAAGGATCCATCCAACAATTGGCAAACAAATAACCATCAGTATGGCCGTGCACTGTCTTGTTGAAACATTACCCGTTGCTGAAATTCCGGTAACTGAGATGTCAGAGCATATTTGTGAAAGTGGATCTATAAAAAATTTATGAGTGAAGCTACCATTTGCAGCAAACCGTGTAGCTATAGCAAGCATAGTTCCTTAGAAATAAATTTCTGTAATCAGTAAAGTGTGTTCACCCTTTATTTTAACACTACAAAGCTCGAGGTTTCAGTGTTGTTCTGATGTAATCGAAGTTAACTGGTGACAGCAACCTCCAAAGAGAACATCATCTGCAGAGAATACCGCCGATGGCTGTATAAGCAGGCGTGACGCGACGTTGGGTGGCCGCGGCAGAAGCCTTTCAAACGTTCCCGAGGGAACGCGTGCGACTGGGGAGTAACGGTTCAGCGGACACACGCTAAATACTCCTCGACAAGTAACGCCGCTGTGAAAAGGTTACGTGACTATGAAAATCTTTACTAACTGCTATTACCGAGCTATATAGCGAGACCTTCGAAGGGAAATAAGCGTCTGTTTTGGCAGTAAGGTGTCTTCTGCTTCAGAGAGAGGCAGCAATCAAAACAGAGATGCGCACTGTGGCTGCTGTGGTGGTAAGTGAAAGCAATGTTACGGGCAGCACGTACGTCTGCGGCGGGCGATCGGACGAGAGTCGTAACCGGGACATTACATGCACCGCCTGACCGCGTAATTCCGAATCGTGCGTCACTGCACCTTGACGTTACGTGACTGACGTGACGTGACGCGCAGTACGGGGTTGAGAGCGCTCTCCAAGGCACCATTTCCGCTCAGCGCAAGGAAGCGACTTCATACGCTGTCCAGATCTCTCTGTCTTCCCATAGACGTTTCCTGCTCGGGGAACCTGTTAAATCTGCCTTCTGTGCATGGCATACAATTTATTCTCGACTTAAAAACTGGAATGCTCAGTATTGGCATTCCGCAATAATATCCTGACGGAAACAATCTCAATACCGAAAAATAATTAATATAGAGAAATGAAATTCCGGGAATACAATTGTCTAGGTATGTATTTAAGTGATTAACACTGTAACTCCTCCTTGGTGCTGCAATTTTGTTTCGGTCGTTGTATTTGTTTGGGCTGACTTCAGCTATGCAATGCAAAAACGAAATTAAAAATATATGCTGAAACAATGCGCATGACGACAGTTAGGAGAGACACCCTAATATCTATACGAAGAATACAATCTTACTGATTTACACAAAGTAGGTATGAAAAATAAATCTCTTCTTAAATTACACTCAAAGAATAAAAGTGTAAGAATGTAAAGGTCAAAACAATTCACAAGTGAGTACCGGCAGAGACTACTATGTTATGTGGCCAAAACAAATGTTGAATGTGATGAACAGATGAAAGGGTGGGAGGGGGGAGCAGAAAGGAGGAATAAAGATATAGAATGTGGGTGGGGAGCAGTTATGCTATTCACAGCAGCCACATCATCTTATGGTGAGAAAAATAGTAAATGCAGAAACAATTAGAATATATATACAGCTATGTGCTGGCCATTTACAGGTTTGCAAGTGGCTATTTCTGTTCGAAAATTTCACTGTCATGGAGAAGAGTTATTAAGAAGAAACAACTATAATTTACGCCTGGAAACACTTCCGCTGTCTGTTAGATATTTTATTTCAAAGGACAGATTGTTAAAAAGTTTTAGAGCTTAGTACTTCACTCGTTTCTGCCACAAAGTTAGATTCACTGGAGGCAACTGGCAGCTCATGGCCGACTAAATGTACTGCCTATACAAACAGTTGTCTGCAAGATGTACGTATGTGAATTCCACATATAATTCTAACTGCTTTCTTTTGCGCTGTGAATACTTTTTGCCTAAGTGAAGAGTTGCCCAAGAATATTATTCCGTACTACACCAGTGAATGAAAATATGCTAAATTTCCCTACTTACTATTTCTGTGTCACCAAGTAGAGAATTATTCTTATGGCAAAAGTAGCTAAACTTACTTGTTTTATGGCAGGAACAGTTAAATGGTTTTTCCAGTTTATTTCTCGTCAATGTACACACTGCACTGAGAACTTTTTACTCGGTCTTTTTTTTGATAAACTTCAATCATACTAGTTGGGGGTGGGGGGGGTGGGGGGGGGGGGGGGATGGTTGACAGTAGAAAATTAGGTGCGCTGTCTTTCTTCAAAGGTTGAAGGTAGTCCTTTTGTGCACGAATAGTTACTAACTATAACAAAAACACAATTTACAACTTTCCTGAGGCTGTTTCCGCAGTCCGGAACCGCGGGACTGCTACGGTCGCAGGTTCGAATCCTGCCTCGGGCATGGATGTGTGTGATGTCCTTAGGTTAGTTAGGTTTAAGTAGTTCTAAGTTCTAGGGGACTGATGACCACAGAAGTTAAGTCCCATAGTGCTCAGAGCCATTTGAACCATTTTTTGAGGCTGCTTCTTTGACGCACATGAGTATAACGCTTGTACCATTTGCAAAAAGGACTAGTTTTGTCTCCTATTTCAAGTAAAATATCAGATTATTAACGTGGAGCGAGAACAGTGCCTAGACCCGCGATTGAACCTTGCGGATAGCCCACTGTGATTTGATCCCATGAAGATGATAAGGTGTCCAAGGATATAGGGCGAACCAGAATCATTACACCCCTCTCCCCCCCCCCCCCCCCTCCCCTCTTCCCCAATATCCACCACGCCAGACTCTTATGTTCACGGATATACTCTCAATGTACGGAACGAAAGAGTGTCGGTAGTCCAGTGTATAACGACCGAATTTTTCTGATCCTTCCCTTCTGGTCATAACCCAAGATACAAGTGGAAAGAGAAATATGTTTACTAACTAGTGATGTAACAACTGCTTTCGGTGTTTTGAGAGTAAGGCTGTGTGTGATGCACAGCATTTGTCTTGTAGCGTTCCCCACTGTAGCTTGTTGAGCACTGGTATGGCTCTCTCTCGCAGCTCTTCTTTGAATATTCTGTACTTCTTTGTAAGAATCCCAGGCTGACGAAGTGTATTCACGGATAGGTGGAAAGGCCGTTATACATGCTGCCTCCTTCGTGAGTGAGTCGCACTTTCTTAGGGTTCCTCCGATAAATCTGTGTCGCGTCTTCATTTCATACGAATGAAATTATTAGGTCGATGCTTAAGTTCGTAGAGTTTTTGTTTTGCACGTTGGTATTCTGGTTGCAGTGGGTTTATTTATCGATAGTCTTTTTTCATTTGTAGTTCGCTGTTGCTATGTGAGTTCACATATTGTCTGTTTGTCATATGGAGATAGTGGAGCTGTGGACGCTAGAAAATGGAGCGCCAAGTAGAGAAATCGGAACATTTCAGATATAAACAAAATAACAATAACAATATTCAATTATACACTGGAATATAAGCTAACCAGCCACATCCGTGTATTGTAGTGGTCACGAGTTGCTGTGCACTGCTATGTTGACTTGTTGGTATTTTCATAGTGATGCTAACAGTTGGCAGCGCTTGCGCATGATGCAAAGGATGAACATTCACAAATGTGTACCACAGTTTCGATTTGGAAAAAATACTTCTATTGCAGCTACGACACAGTAAAATTTAATGTACACAATTGTAGCTAGACGATCTGAAAGGACTATACAGGAGCTGGGTTCGGAAGTCATTCTGCACCCAACATATTCACCCGATCTTGAGCCGTCAGATTTTCACCTTTTCCGCCCTCTATCGAACAACCTTGAAGTAACTTCCTTTTCGGATGAAAATGCGCTCCGAACATAGCTCGACGATTTCTTCGCCTCAAAACCACGTGATTTCTACAATCGCGGAATTGAAGTTACACCAGGGTTGGTAGACTGTTGTAAATAGTGAAGAAGACTATGTTATGGATGACTAAAGCCTGTATTACGTGTATCTGTTGCGTTTATTAACCTTATGGAAAAACGGTGCGAAATTATACACAAACACAATATGCAGTCTTCCCACTTCAAATCACATCTGACACATTCCCAAGGTTCTTGACTAACTCCAGCAAATACCCGCCAGTCGTGGACTGTACCGAAAACTGTCCGTTTCCTCTGTTTACGCGCGTTACATTTTCTTACGTTGAGACTGAGTAACCAGTCTTTGCATCAAGAGCTGACCATCTGCCAGTATATCTGCATTATGTATAAGTTTTCTAATCATGGACCCTTCGGGTAAGCAGCTCCGTTACCTGCTTATTGCCTTAGAATGCAAAAAAGTTGTGTGGAATGTTATTGAAATACGTTGTTGTGGTCTTCAGTCCGAAGACTGACTTGATGCAAATCTGCACGCTACTCTAGCCTGTGCAAACCTCTTCATATCTGCCCAGCTCCTGCAACCTGCATCCACTTGAAGCTCTTCACCCTACTCAAGCGTTCGTCTCGCTCTACAGTTTTTACCCTTCCACCTCCTACTTATCTCCAAAACCTGTGAGCATTCATCAATGGCTGATTATGTGCCCTATCGGCTGATCCCTTCTCTTCGTCAAGGTGTGGCGTAGATTTCATTTATGTGCAGTTCGGTTCTGTACTTCTGCATTAGTTATTCGATCTACTTATCTAATCTTCAGAATGCTTTTGTAGCACCATTTTTCAAAAGCTTCTATCCTCTTCTTGTCTGTGCTGTTAACCACGGATGTTTCGCTTTCATACAAAGCTACTTCTCAAACAGCTTCGGAAAACACTTTATAACATTTATATAAATACTAGCGGTACCCGGCATGCGTTTCAATGGCACGGAAAGGAAAAACAATTGTTTAGTTTTATAAACTGTTTATTGAAGCGCTTTTGGAGGTAATTTTTGGTTTTTCCACCTGATGAGTACATGAATAACTCAGGCGGTTTCCCGACGCTTGAGCAAGCCACGTACAGTTGTCCATGGGAGCAGCATGGATTTTTCAAATTTAGTCCACACTCTTGTAATGATTGTCCCTGCACCTTGTTGATGGTCACTGGAAATGAGAGTCGCACGGGAAACTGCAAGAGTTTGAGCTCGAATGGTTGGCTGGTTGGTTGGTTGGGGCGAGAGGACCAAAGAGCGAGGTCACCGGTCCCATCGGATTACGGAAGGGTGGCGAAGAAAGTCGGCTGTAGCCTTTCAAAGGAACTATCCGGGCATTCACCTGAGGCGATTAAGGGAAATCACGGAAAACCTAAATCAGGATGGCCGGACGCGGGATTGAACAGTTGTCATCCCGAATGCTAGTCCACTGTGCTAATCACTACACCACCCCGCTCGGTAACTCGAATAGCAGATCTGTTGGAGCCACTGGGATGTATGGTAACATTACACCTTCTCCTTTAAAATTTCCTTTTATTATTGTAGCTTAGATGATGTTATTCATCATCCGTTTTCACTGAAAGTCTGGTACCGTTACAAAGCCGTGGTGGATTGATAGTTCTGAGAAGAATGAAAGGCACGTCAATTTTGAATATCAACACGTGCGGCAACATGCCCGGCAAATCAAGTGAATCAAGAATTCAGTCGGATAATTTATAACTTCGTCTTGATTCATTAGAGTATAGATAGAGGCCGGCCGGAGTGGCCGAGCGGTTCTAGGCGCTACAGTCTGGAACCGCGCGATCGCTTCGGTCGCAGGTTCGAATCCTGCCTCGGGCATGGATGTGTGTGATGTCCTTAGGTCAGTTAGGTTTAAGTAGTTCTAAGTTCTAGGGGACTGATGACATCAGCAGTTAAGTCCCATAGTGCTCAGAGCCATTTGAACCATTTTTAGTATCCTTGGACTAATAAGTTGTCGACTGCCCTGATATTTTGTTTTGAATGCTGTAATTGATGGTTCTGACCGCCGATTTTAGCTGCTGATACAGCCCGTACGCTGAGCCACTGGTGACTTCCGTAGTTGTGTGCGAGATTTGGGAAAACTTTATGAATCGCTTCGTCCCTGGCTGCTTTGATTTAATTAAAGTTTGGTAGCAATGTGATATCATGTGTGGACTCATCGATTGTCATTTTCCCAGTTCCAGTTTCCAACAACTGTGTTGCGAAACACTCAGCGGATGTACCATTTTGCACTTGTACATGCATATTGGTTTTTAAAGTCAGTTTCTGTAGATTTTACGACAACACTGGCGATTTGAGACACGCATTACATTAATCAGCGAGCGTGGAGCGTGGGATAACGGTTAGAATTTGTTCTTAGTAGCATTTCTCGGACAATTCTTAACCAATTGATTTGAAATTTTGACAGAACATTGTATTGCAAGACCCAGGTGGTTTTATATATATATTATACAATTGCGAAATGTGTTGCGAATAACTTTAGTAATAAAGAATTGATAAAACAAAACGTCCTGTCTGACGCGGTATTTTCTCAGGCATCTCTATATTTATGACGTCATATCTCCTCCACTGTGCGGCATACAGCGATACCACATTGCTAGCACATTCAGTGACATATGTGGATACTATATGAAAAATGTATTGCGAATAGAATTAGTAGTAATGAAGTAATATAGTAAAACGTCATGCCTGATGCGACAGTTTCACGGCATGTACAGCGAAAAGGCAGTAAGCGGTAACCTGTCTGTGGTGTCACCGCCAGACACCACACTTGCTAGGTGGTAGCTTAAATCGGCCGCGGTCCATTTAGTACATGTCGGACCCGCGTGTCGCCACTGTGTGATCGCAGACCTAGCGCCACCACAAGGCAGGTCTGGGGATACGGACGAGCACTCGCCCCAGTTGTACGGACGACATTGCTAGCGACAATACGGACGAAGCCTTCCTCTCATTTGCCGAGAGACAGTTAGAATAGCCTTCTGCTAAGTCCATGGCTACGACCTAGCAAGGCGCCGTTAGCCTTACCTAGTTTGAGAGTTATCGTATAAATGTCTCAAGAAGAACTTTGTAAACCAACAAAGAATAAAGTTAAGTATATTCCAAAGCTACGTATTTTCTTTATAGTAGTCATAACGTATCTTGTTCCAGACTTGACGCCATTCGGCGTGTGTGTACGCGTGCCTTTCGGCTCCCTTCCCAATGTGGCGTAGCAAGCTTGTTACGCCACAACACTGTCTCCTTTCGTCATTTTCTGCGAGTGTCAAAGAGAATAATTTTCGTAAACGTTTGAAATTATAGATTATGTAAAGTTTGGTACTCAAATAGAGGATACATTTATGTGGGTATTTTCGCGCTATGACATCTCACTTTTTATGACATAATATCTCCCGAATTATGTTTTTTTTTTGGGGGGGGGGGGAGGTGTCAGGAAGTCAGGAACCTCCGCGGGCATACGGAGAACAACTCACCAAAGTTTCATCACAATTGGATGAATGGTCTAGAAACGCATAGAGGACGAACATACAAAGAAACATTCATTTTTATTCATACAGTTAAGATGCTACATTATTTCTATTTTTGAGAAACACTTCTCTTTTTGTCGCCAGTCTGCATTAAATAATCTCTCTGCTTTGGCCATTTTCGAAATTCACTACTCAAATAGCATAATTCATGAACTGCTCTTACACGGAACTCCTCGACTGCGAGGTCGCAAAAGGCCGGTGATGTTTACGTCATTCGACGCCATACACGTTGTCTACCATGCAACCGCAATATTGACCTCTAACAGCAACACGGGGCGGGACTGGAGGTATCCAATGGTGAGCTCAGCATGGGGCTACACAGTCTGGTTGAACTGCTTAGTAACTCGCTATAGTGGTAGTGGTGAAGAGTGGATACCTAGCTCAAAGCCGTGCACGGTTTGTAATTCCCAAGAAATTCGCCTGCAATCTCGATGGTGCGAACCTTTCTAAACACTGTGACGCGCCATTTTTCATTCTATGTTCATGTTGCAACTTAAAGTCTTGTTTTAAACATTTCTTGAATGTCGTCGAAGTCCATTTTTTGAAGTGTTATACATACATCCCATAGAAGGTTGATCCCTACACCTCCCGAACACTCATTTTTTGTCGCCTTCCTGATGCACATGGTGAGTCATTAGCAGCTAATTTTTTTCGTGTCGTAATTGTTAGCACAGCACTTTCAAATGAACCTTACCGAAGATTGAACTTGCGACCTCACACTCAAAGGGTTCCTTGTTAGCGTCTCATTTTCTAATCTAATTATTTCAACAATACCCGATTTAATACGTTTAATTGCCATTACCGTCTTTTTTTGAAAAAAATTCGTTAATTTTTATCTTGCCGTCTCTTATCAATACACTTTTCCTTCTACTCAACTGATCTTCCAAGTCCTCTACAGCCACCGAAAAAGTTACAATCTCATCTACAAACCTCAAAGTTCTTATTTCTTCCCTTTGAACTTTAATTCCCTTTCCCAATTTCTCCTAGGTTTCATTTAATGCTTGTGCTGTGGAAGATAGAATAAAAATCCTGTCTCGTTCCCTTGCTAACTGTTGCTACCCTTACGTATTGTTCGACTCTTACAACTGGAGTCTGCGGTCGGTACAAGTTGTAAGTAACAGAATGCTCCCTGTATTTTGTCCCTGCTGCAGTCAATACGGTCAAAAGCTTTGCCTAGATCTACAAATGCATAAATATAGGTTTGTCTGTCTTCGGCCTATCTTCTAAGATATGTCGTGCGCTCAGTACTGGCTTGCGTGTTCCTACATTTTTCCGAAATTCAAACTGTTCTTCTCCGAGGTCGGCTTCTACCAGTTTTTACACTCTTCTGTAAATAATTTGCAACAGTATCTTCGCTGAAGGCAAGGGAAAACTGCAGCCGCTCTGTTTCCCGAGGACATGCAGCTCAAAATGGCTAAAAATGGGTCTAAGCACTATGGGACTTCTGAGGTCATCAGTCCCCTACACTTATAACTACTTAAATGTAACTAACCTAAGGACAACACACACATCCATGCCCGAGCCAGGGTTCGAACCTGCGACCATAGCAGCAACGCGGTTCCAGACTGAAGCGCGTAGAACCGCTCGGCCACAGCGGCCGGCTACATGCAGCTCTACTATATGGTTTAATAACGATGGCATCATGTTGGGTGAAATATTGCGTAGGTAAACTAGTCCGCTATTCGCATTCCCGGACAGGGCTACTCGGGGGGATGTAATTCTCAGGAAAAAAAATTATTGAGATCCTACGGAGGAACAGCCACCAGAAAACTGTTCCACTAGTACTCGAGATACGAATACGAGACAGACGAAATACCCTTAGACTGTAAGATAAATGTAACAATTCCAGTTCTATAGAAGGCAGAAGATGACAGTGGTGAATATCACAAAACCATCTGTTTAATAAGTTTTGTATTATAATTCTTTATTGTAGTGCCCACAGAAACGCAAAGTGATATGTGGCACCTCCGTCGCTTCAGTAACCGACAGAGCTACAATTTTAACAGAAAACATAGACGATAGTTTTTGCTTTATGTCTTTTTTTCCCTTTTTTACGGAGGATGAATTGACTGTATCCGAAACAGTTGAAAGTCACCTTCCTTCCACAGAATCCGGGGCGAAACATGGCGGCAGCCCTAACATAATGCCAAGGACGTGTGTTCCTCTCTTGAGATCGCACTCAGTATCTCGGAGAAGGCTGTCTATTGTTTTAAGGTCTCGGGCGGTATCTGAGGATCTGGTTTTCTGCATGAAATTTCGGTGAATGAGCGGGACATGGAAGCGTATGCGGCGGCCTATTGTTCGGCACGACCTACTGGACTGTCGATGGCCGCATGCGATAGGGGACCCGCTGTCACAACAGTCCAGAAGCGCCTAGAATGCGCCAAATGTCAGGGTCGCCGCGCCGAAGTGCATGCGTCGGAATTCAATCGCCGTGTTCCGCAGCTGTCACCTCTTGTTCTCTATGAAGTGGGCGGCTTTACGTCGAGCAACGGTGCAGTCACAGAGCTCTGGCGGACAACGAATGCGTTTGCTGTTGGCGTAATCGGCCTCGTCGCTAAAGTTGCTAAGGGTAGGTAATAGGTGTGCTATCAAAATAATGGCAACATGTATACAGATGCTCTGGAAGAAATATGATTTGTCAGATCGTGACACTTTACAATGAGGTGGCAAAAGTCATGGGATAGCGATATGCACATATAGAAGTGGTGGTAGTATTGCGTACTATGATGTATCATGAAGCGTAACTTGCTGTGACAGTGCGAGAGAGAGAGAGAGACAAAGATATTGTTTATTACTCTGGCGGTCAGCGCTCACATAATTATTCTTAGGATATAGAGCTTTTTTTCTTGTTAAGAGTAATTTCACAAGAAGAGAGTCATTCTTGTGATGTAAAAATCGACGCCATTGCGAGTTTTTGATTCACATTGTAAAATATATGTGTATATGGAAGGAAATCAGTTAACAGAACAATAAAATATTGTTCATTTCAAGAAGGTATGGGAGCCTTTGTATTTTATGAAGTAACAGCTTTTTCATGAGATGAGAAAACATTTTATTTTCCAAGCATAGATCAAAAACTAACAAGAATAAACAACTCGTAACCAAGCCGACTACGGCAAAGATAAATATCTTATCAGTTGCAGCTTTCACTCGCTGTTTTTGGCGCAGTGGATAAATGACGTCGCCACATCAGCCCCCCTCCTTTTGAAACCGGGTGCACCAGGTATGTCGGAAAACTTGCACTTGATTTTTCTACCAGCTCTCGTGAAAACATCTGGTGCAGGCAATGGCTGCTCCTGTTCTGCACTTGCTGCTTCGTTGTCCTCTTCTGAAACCGAGGGCTCGGCGAGACTATCTGCTGTTTCTTTGGCCTCCACGTTTGAGGGTGATTTTGCAGACCGAGGAAGGAGTGTACCCTCTTCGGTGTAAGCAGGTTTAAGCCGCTCAATTGAGACTGTCTCTTCCTTACCATCCTTGTCGATTTTGAAGCTGTGGCTTCCTCTTGTGATTACCCTGTATGGTCCAGAGTAAGGTGAAACAAGCGGCGGGCGCACCGTATCATCCCTAAGCCACACGTGGGACGTTGCTTGCAGGTCTTTATGTACAAACACTCTCCGGTCTCCATGTCTGACAGGGTTAGTGGGTTTGATGTTTCTCATTCTAACGCTGAGTTGTCTCGCGAATTTCGTGCATAGCTCAGGGGCGAACGGCTGTGTAAATGCTGGAACGATAAATTCTCCAGGAACCCTCAATTGATCGCCATAAACCAATTCGGCGGAAGAGCATTGTAAGTCCTCCTTCACGACCGTTCTCAATCCGAGTAGGACCAGCGGTAGTGCTTCAGGCCATGAAGTGGAACTACACATTAATGCAGCTTTGAGCGTGCGGTGTAGTCGTTCCACCATTCCATTACTAGATGGATGATAGCTTGTGGTGCGTATGTGGTTGCACCCGCACAGTAGTAAAAGTTCATTGTAAAGTTGGCTTTCAAACTACCTTCCGCGATCTGTTGTTATGTTTTGCGGAACTCCAAACCTGGAGAACCATGAATGCAACAGTGCTTTTGCAACCGACTCCGCAGAAATGTCTTGTATTACAACTACTTCTGGCCACCTGGTAAAACGATCAATGATTGTGAGCAAATAGCGTTGTTCTGAAGAGCATGATAGCGGGCTCACAATGTCCACATGTATATGTGAAAATCTTGCAGATGGCGTCGGGAAGTCAGCAATAGGTGCAGAGACATGTCTGCTGATTTTATTACGCTGGCATGTTAGGCATGCACGCGCCCATGCACGACAATCTTTTTGTATTCCAGGCCACACTACTTTGGAGGAAACTAACTTGGCTGTAGCTCGTACTCCTGGATGTGATAGGTTATGTAGTGTACTATAAATCTCGCGACGATATTGTTCTGGTATGTAAGGTCGCTCCTTTCCTTTTGCTACATCACACCAAATTCCGTCTGGAACATTTGGGACAGACACACGTCTGACCTGCAGCGTAGTTCTCTGTTCCTCTATTAGACGGCGCAAGAAAGGATCTTCTCGTTGTTTAGGCGCTAACTCGGTCCAACGAATTGAATTTAAACTGGCACAATTCCTAGACAGGCAATCTGCGACCAGGTTGTCTTTTCCTGAAATGTGACGCACGTCAGTTGTGAACTGTGCAATGTACTCGACTTGCCTGCACTGACGTGGTGAATTGAGCTCTGTGTCTCGTTGAAATATAGCTACTAACGGCTTGTGATCGGTAAAAATTGCAAAGTGCCTCCCTTCGACAGACGTGCGAAAATACTTTATGGCTAAGTAAATAGCAAGCAACTCACGGTCAATAGCACTCCATTTTTGCTGCTGTCGAGTCAGGTTTTTAGAGAAAAATGCGAGCGGCTGCCATCTGTCATCAACTTCTTGCTGTAGCGCTGCACCCACTGCTGTTTGGCTCGCATCGCTCCTTTAGCGCTCAATCTTGGATGTTGGCAGGAAGTTTACGAAGCCATATTAGACGTAAAGACTCTTCAGGTAGGAGTTCCGGGCCGGCTAATGTACGTAAGGCTTTGAGTACTTGTGACGGAGTCTTGTCGCCCAAATCTTTGTATGCGAAAATTTTTTGTAGTCGCAAATCTGGTGACAACGTATAATGCTTTATGAGAGCTTCCTTTAGCACAAAGTAATTTTTATGCGACAAGGTTTCTTCTACTTGCTCTATCACTTCTAAATTTAGATGTGAAACCACTATATTAAATTTGTCAATGTTGTTAGACTCCCCACGCTGCCGAAATATGCATTCAGCCTGCGTAACCCAAAGCTGGGGGCGCGTCGGCCAGAACGCGGAAAGCTTAACATTTCCGTGTCGCGCGTAGGTACTCCCATCTTTTACGTTAACATCTGTCGTTCCGTTTTGTGGCGAATCAAAGGGCGTGGACCGCGATCCTTGGTCGAACAGACTGTAGTCTTCAATCTTGATTCCACTGCCCCATGCTTTTGTCTCTGAATTCATTATTCTCGTCGGAATATATATTTTCTTTATGCTTCTCCTACGATTTTTTCGGGATCACCACTATGGGAGCCTTTATATTTTACGAAGTAACAGCTTTTTCATGAGATGAGAAAACATTTTATTTTCCAAGCACAGATCAAAAACTAACAAGAATAAACAACTCGTAACCAAGCCGACTACGGCAAAGATAAATATCTATCAGCTGCAGCTTTCACCCGCTGTTTTTGGCGCAGTGGATAAATGACGTCGCCACAAAGGTATTCTACAACCAGCTTATACTTCTATTGTGATTTAATAATAAATAACAGCTTGAGAACAGTTCCGACGGGAGCGTTCAGTTCTAGTGAAGTAGATCGATGCTTTCTTCGGAAAAGAAGTCACTTCATGGATCATTCAAATCGACAATTGTACCTGGACATTTCTCAGAACTGAAAGCAATCTGACTGCTACGCAACAGAGCCTCGAAGAATATTTCTCCGTACTTTGGTTACCACTTTCAGCTCAGCACGGTATCTGCAGCAGCTGGAGCAGATTTCTACAACAGCGGAAACCTGTAATCGCTATCAGTTTCACGCATCGCCCTGTGTACGCTGTATGTATTTACCCACAACAGTGAACATATGCCGGCCGCGGTGGCCGAGCGGTTCTAGGCGCTTCAGTCCAGAACTACGCGGCTGCTACGGTCGCAGGTTCGAATCCTGCCTCGGGCATGGATGTGTGCGATGTCCTTAGGTTAGTTAGGTGTAAGTAGTTCTAAGTTCTAGGGGACTGATGGCCTCAGATGTTAAGTCTCGTAATGCTTAGAGCCATTTGAACCATTTTTTGAGTGAACATACAGTTACTCACACACATAGAAAGACAATACAAGGTGGTGTGGGAAACATTTCAGTATAAAGGTCATGTAGAGCTAAACAGTAATTAGCCTAGTAGTAGTAGTAAACAATTTTTTTTTTGAAAGGAGCCTTTATAGTACACAGGGTATAAAAGGGCAGTTCATGGGCGCAGCTGTCATTTGTACTCAGGTGATTCATCTGAAAAGGTTTCCTACGTGGTTATGGGAATTAACAGACTCTGATCGCGGAATAGTAGTTGGAGCTAGACGCACTTCGGAAATCGTTAGGGAATTCAATATTCCACGATCCACAGTGAAGAGTGTACCAAGAATACCAAATTTCAGGCATTACCTCTCACCACGGACAACGATGCCAACGGTCTTCACTTAACGATCGAGAGCAGTGGCATTTGCGTGTAGTTGTCAGTCCCTACAGGCAAGCGACACTGCGTGAAATAACGGCAGAAATCAATGTGGGACGTATGACGAACGTATGCGTTAGGACACTGCTGCGAAATGTGGTTTTAATGGTCTATGGCAGCAGACGACCGACGCGAGTGCCTGAGCTAACAGCACGACACCGCCTGCAGCGCCTCTTCTTGGCCGTGATGATGTCTGGTGGGCGCTATACGACTGGAAAACCGCGGCCTGATCAGATGAGTCCCGATTTCAGTCGGTAAGAGCTGATGGTAGTGTTGGAGTGGGACGCACACCCCGCGAGACTATGGACCCAAGTAGTCAACAAGGCAGTGTGCAAGTTGGTGGTGGCTCCATCATGGTGTGGCCTGTATTTACATGGCATCGACCGGATCCTCTGGTCCAACTTAACCGATCATTGACTGGAAATGGTTACGTGTGGCTACTTCGAGATCATTTGCAGCCATTCATGGACTTCATGTTCGCAAACAAAGATGGGATTTTTATGGATGACACAGTTGTTCTCTTTTGGTTGGAAGAACATTCTGGAGAATTCGAGCGAATGATTTGGCTACCCAGATCGGCCGACATGAATCCCCTCGAACATTTCTGGGACATTATCGAGAGATCAGTTCGTGCACAAAATGCTGCACTAGCAACAGTTTCGCAATTAAGGACGGCTGTAGAAGCAGCAGGCCTCAATATTTCTGGAGTGGACTTCCGGCGAGTTGCTGCACTATGCCGGGCAAAAGCAGGTCCGTCACGATGCTAGGAGGTATCCCATGACTTTTGTGATCTCAGTGTATCATGCACAGTAACTTTTGGCTTTCCAGTGAGAAAGACAGTGTTTTTAGATTCAGTTAAAGTTTATAGTGATAAAGTTTCTATTATCACGATGCTAGACGAGACAAAACAAAATGGTGCATATCGGCTCCACTTTATCAACACTCTGCGCCACTTTGTTTTGCTCGTCTAGCGGCGTCCTATGGTACTTTGGAGCAGACCATTGATAAAGTGGAGACGATATACACCATTTTGTTTAGTTTCGTCTAGCGTCGTACTACAGTACTGCAGAGCAGGGTTTCAATGTGTTCTGGAACTTTAGACACACATACCTACAAAGAAACAAACACAGAATTCAATACAGATCTTTGTTTTTTCGAGGTGATATTTAAAGCTTTATTACTATCCCTGTTACAAAGCGCATACATAGGACGATTGAGCTGTCCCTACGTATGGGTTTTATGAAACCTGCAGCATCTACAAATACAATGCAAAAAATTTTCATATTATCGCACTTACTAAGTGCAAACTATAATCCCTGCAGAAAAAAGGAACAGACCTTTCGTAGGAAATTTAATGTAGTTAAATTCTGTACTAGGACGTTTTCGCTAGAGGCCATAGTTTTCAAAGTATTCAAGAAAACGCAGTAATCAAAAACTGTGGCCTCCTGTGAAAACGTATCGCAGTACAAAATGTAGCAACTTTAAACTTCCTACAGCTGAATCACTCTACACAAGGATGTTTGTAAATTTCTACAAAAAAGAAACTTGAAAGGGGGGGGGGGTACAGAGAGCAAAGTAGATGGAAAATGTAAATGTTGTATGACATTGTAGGCTGGGGTATCCCACAGAGTGACTTTAACCGCCTGCCAGAAAGAGTGTCATTCCTCTGCACAAATTGGCCCGTATCCTTGCGGTTATTGTAGAGTTCTGTCATATGTGTGTTTGTAGAGAGTAAGTGAATGTAATGGATGCATTTTAACCGTTCGTCTGTGACGACCATTAGTACATGAATTTTATTCCTCTTATAAAGATAGGAGAATGAATAAAGAATATTGCTGAGCAGTCAGACGCATTCACAAGTATGAGAAACTGTCTTGTGCTAATTTGTTATAAAATAATTATACGAAGAGAATTTGTAATGACGCCATGCAGCACTGAGAATCGCTGTGGGACACAAAAATACCCGACAAGGGTTGAATGTGTGACGACAGGAGGGCGACAGTCCTCCAGCAGTCATGGAGCGCTGCATAAGTTAGGGGGGCAAAAGGGTTCCAGTCCATTTTGTTAGTGCGGGTTGCCCACATCAGGGGCAGGTATGCACTCATGGGCAAACATATTGTTTGATTGACAGGTACTTAACCTATTGTTCTCCTTTGATTGACAGGTCCTTAACCTATGGTTCTGCTAAGAGGATCCTTCCTTTTGATTGACAGGCACTTAACCTATTGTTTCCCCAACCCATCCCAATCCCCTCCCCCCTCAGGAAACCTCCAACCAACCCCTCACCCTCACTGCTACAGGTAAACTTTCAGGTCTGAGTTACTGGAATAGCCCCTCTCAAGCTTATCAATTTGATTGACTACTTAATTAAATTGCTCAATTAATTAACCTCTCCCACTCTGGTAAACTCCCTCCCCTCCCACCTTCCCTCCCGGAAACTGGCGGGAAAAAGACTCAGCTGATCGGCCATTTGGAGGGAATTCGATTGTAGTGTATGGAATTCTGTTGAAACAATTTAGACAATGCGTGGAATATTGTTTATTTAAACAATTTAGGGGATTCAAGGCAGTGTATGGAATATATGGAAACTGATGGCTCTTTGGTGGAGAGGAAGGATCTCATTATGGGAAATTCAAGGGTGTATTGTTTATTTATAAAAAATTCAGTTTGTGGCGTTGGATTTTTCTTGCTCATCATTCTCTGCTATTTGGAAACAAATTACATGGGGCAATTATGTTGCATAACCTAATGTTAGATTAAGACACCCAGAGTACAGTGCCGAGCAGTTGTCGGCACTCACGGGGGTCTTAAGCGATATTAGGCTGGTTTATCAGTTTCTTTGGCTCTTCAGTTTAATAAACCACTGTCCGTGTACTACAGCGTTAGTGTTAGGCCCCTATTGCGGGTGGTCTCATCTGGATTGCAATCTGTCATTCCTTTAGCGTCCAGGATCGGGAGTGTGGGGAAATAAACAGCTTTAGAAAACGTTCTTGATCACCCTTCCGATAGAAGCAACGCTACAGCTTGTAGAGTACAGCGTTATGTTTGTGGTGCTCGATGATGATGATGATGATGATAGAAGGGAGAGGGTGAAACCCGGTGCGGGCATATGGCCTATTCCTCGCGAATAGTCGAGCTTAACGTCCCCCAGTAGCAAGGGGAGAGGTTTCCTGAGGGTGGGGAGGAGGGGTAGGGGGCTGGGGAACAATAGGTTAAGTGCCTATCAATCATAAGGAAGGAACGACCCCACCACCATCACCAGTGTCGCATGCTCGCACTTTATGAGGCACTGTGCAGAGGTTTGGAATTTAATCCAGGACACTGACACAAAGATTGGTGATCAGAGGCTTTACTTCACCATCTCTCCTCCCCTTTTCGGCCACATACTTGCAGTGGAAATTTCATCAACTACCAGGATTCGAACCGAATTACCTTCGAGTCGAGCGCCGCCACAGTGGCGTGAGTAAGCGGTCTCGGCTGCGGAGGTAGGTATAATCTTACCAATGCCCGGAAACGAAGCGCTTTGGTTGTTCAAGACGAAACCAAAAAAGAGTCTTTCAAACTCCAATGTCTGCTGACTGAAAGAGCGATAGTAATCTAATGTGACTATGGCAGTCATGTTGTAACCAACTAACTAATATAGCAACAATGTTTACTGCTAAAGTAAACTCGAAACGTGCAATATTCACGTGTCATATGTTATAGCCGGAGTCTCTTCAATCCACGAATGATCCACATCCAATTTCTACAGTGCAAGAATTAATAACTGTAGCAGACGAGGGACATTTTTCTTGTTTTTCAAGTGAAGAACAAGGAGGAAGTCATTTGGAAGTTTCGATTCCAATCGTCGATGGGGTCGAGATTCTGGCAAAATTGCAACAGAATTACAGATTTATTTTGTCCAATTAGTTAACCATTTCACATTTGAATAAGCATTGTCATTTATGAGTAACGGCCACAGTTCTAATATTGACAGGTTTAACTTTGCTTCCTTTGCCAAACACAGTATAAACTTCACAAACTCGGCTTGCAGTAGCTATTGCGACAGAATCCTGAAAAAACAGTGGTTTATTAAACAGGCAACAGGCGACCAGAGAGGTCAAGATCTCACGGAAAGCCTCATTGTGTTGTCTGCAGTAGCATAAGACAAGAAATTTCACGTTTATTTTCATTCTAGCAAATTTTGTTTTCACTACTATTGACGACTTAATAAAAATTACTATACTGAATTGAAAAAAATTAAATAAACGCTGTGGTTTTGATTATATCGATACGGATAAAAAAGATCCATCTGTTATCCTTACGGCAAAACAGTCTTTTCCTTGTATTCTGTCGTTTTAAGAGATATGAGATATGTTATGAATATTCATTCTCGCGCTCGGGCGGTCGGAAGTGAACACGCTACACGAAAACCATTTTCGTAAGACTGATGACAGACTTGTTCCCAGATGTAAAGAAAACTTACACTGAAGAGCCAAAGAAACTGGTACACCTGTCTAATATCGCGTAGGGACCCTGCGAGCATGTAGAAGTGCCGCAGAACGACGTGACATGGACTCGATTAATGTTGGAGGAAATTGACACAATGAATCCTGCAGGGCTGTCCATAAATCCGTAAGAGTATCGGGGTGTGTAGATCTCTTCTGAACAGCACGTTGCAAGGCATCCCAAAATGCACAATAATGTTCATGTCTGGGGAGTCTGGTGGCCAGCGGAAAGGTTTAAGCTCAGAAGAGTGTTCCTGGAGCCTCTCTGTAGAAATTCTGGACTTGTGGGGTGTCGCATTGTCCTACTGGAATTGTCTGTCGGAATGCACAATGGACGTAAATGGATGCAGGTGATCAGACAGGATGCTTATGTATTTTTCACCTGTCGGCGTAGTATCTAGACGCATCAGGGCCCTCTATCACTCCAACTGCACACGCTCCATACCATTACAGAGCCTCCATCAGCTTGAATAATCCCCTGCTGTCATACAGGGTCCATGGATTCATGTGGTTGTCTCCATATCCGAACACGTCCATCTGCTCGATACTGTTTGAAACGAGACTCGTCCGACCAGCCAACATGTTCCCAGTCATCAACAGTCCAATGTCGGTGTTGACGGGCCCATAAGAGGCGTAAATCTTTGTGTCGTGCAGTCATCAAGAGTACACGAGTGGGCCTTCGGCTCCGAAAGCCCATGTCGATGATGTTTCGTGGAATGGTTCGCACGCTGACACTTGTTGATGGCCCAGCTTTGAAATCTGTAACAATTTGCGGAAGGGTTCCACTTCTGTCACTTTGAATGATTTTCTTCAGTTGTCGTTCGTCCCGTTCTTGCAGGGACCTTCTCAGTCCGCTGCGATGTCGGAGATCTGATGTTTTACTGCATTCGTGATATTCACGGTACAGCCATGAAATGGTCGTACGGGAAAATCCTCACTTCATCACTACCTCGGAGATGCTGTGTCCCATCGCTCGTGCGCCGACTATAACACCACGTTCAGACTCACTTAAACCCTGATAACCTGCCATCGTAGCAGCAGTAATCGATCTAACAACTGCGCTAGACACTTGTTGTCTTATATAGGCGTTGCCGACCACAGCGTCGTATTCTGCCTTTTATATATCTCTGTATTTGAATACGTATACCTATATCAGTTTCTTTGGCGCTTCAGTGTAAATACGTTATCTAAATTTTGATACGCAGCAAAGTATGATGTAATATATACCAAACGCAAAGTCATCTAAGTTCTAGGGGACTGATGACCTCAGAAGTCCCATAGTGATCAGAGCCACTTGAACCATTTTGAAACATAGAGTTATGAGTAACGTAAAAATCAGTATTTTTAATGAACATTTTCTATAAAATGTGAAGTCTTCCTAGAAGGAACGCAAAGAGCTCATGGGGGGGGGGGGGGGGGGAGGGGGGGGAGGGGCGTGACGCTCTACTCGTAATGGCAAAGCTGCACTTTGACTAGCAGGTTAGCCAGCGTTCTGAGCGGGCACCCGTTGAAGCTTATAGCTTTGCTGGACATCACGGCGAGTCGACACGCAGCAGAATGCCGGCTTTGTTTCTGTTCTTACACATGTGAGTATATCTGAGGATGATCTGTCTCTGACCGAAACCGGGTTTAGTAAAGTGATAGTCCAGCTGTGCGCAAACCACAATGTTTTCAACGGTTTGACTAATATTTGCTTTGAAGGGGTGCGTTATGTCCTCTATGCTGGCCACCCCCTCCCTTCCTCCCTTGGTTCGCGCCTGCTATGATGCACTTGATGTGACTACTTCCTATGGTCAACTTGATGAATACTTTTGACACAAATTTACTTGATAAACACGTTTGTAAATAACGTGAAAATGTGCACATTTGATGAAGTTTTTGTAACCAAAGACGATCTGAAAAAGCGGAACAGGGTGTAGAACGTAAACAGTTATATGGCAGCAGTTGATGTGCCAGTACTTTGCAAGTCTGATTCAGCAGTTATCAACTGAGGACCACCATGTAGCAAAAATATTTGATGAAACAGATTTCTATACGTTACAAAAAGCGAGTACTGATTTAGGAATTAAGCTGAGTAAGTTTTACTGGACCAGATTAATACTATATTTAAGAAAGGGGATCGCAAAAGCTGCTCGAACTACCAAGGAATTTGTGTTATAAACACATTAATGAGAATTTTTGGGGAAATAATTAAAAACAAGCTGGAAATAAATTTTAAAACCTAGGAAGAACAATGTGGCTTCACAGCTGGTAGATCATGCGTAGACCATATTTTCACATTACGACAGATGTTCGAGAAACATAGGGAAAAATCAAAAAACATTGGACTAATTTTCATAGATTCAGAAAATGCATATGATAATGTCCCGAGAAAACTACTTTGGAGATCATTACGTTTGGCGAACATAAAGGGTCTTTTAATTGAAATAATACAAGAAATGTATAAAGATAACATATGTCAAATGAAAATCGGTAGTACATTTTCACAGAAATTTAGAACAAGTACGGGTATGTTATAAGGCTGCCCCATGTCACCGTCATTATTTATAATATATGTAGATATCAGTCTTAATATGGTCTCGTAAATGCAATGGGATGGAGCTAGAAATTAAAGATGGAGTTTACTTACATCACGTACTGTTTGCCGATGACCAAGTAGTTATGGCACAAGGCGGGGAGGATGCAAATTTTACGTGTAACTAATTAGCAATGGCATTTAGAAACTAGGGATTGAAGATTAATTACCAGAAAACCGAATACCTCACTAACGATCCAGCTGACTTATATACAGAGGGAAAGAAAATTATTATTTGGGATCCATTTTAGAGTTTCAGGGAAAATCAGAGGCAGAAATTAATAAAAGAATTAGGAGTGGAAGGAAGGTCATCGGGATGCTCAGCTTAATCTTATGGAGCAGAAATGTCATACACTGAACTAAAAAAAATCATATCTATACTAGAGAGCGTAGTTATGTATGGAATGTAGACTTTGACTACAAATCATAAACACCTAAAAAACTGCAAGCAGTAGAAATGAACTTCTGGAGAAGATCAGCAAGAATTTCTAGAAAAGAGAAAGTAAGATACGACGAAATAATTAACAGAATGGAAGTAAGAGAGAGAATACATGACGTGATGGATAGAAGGAAGTTACAACGGTACGGGCATGTAAAAAGAATGGAGGATGCCAGAATTCCGAAAATAATCCTGGAATGGGAACCATGGGCAAAGAAGGGAAGAGGACGCCCTATGACCTCCTGGCTCCAAAATGTACGCCTATCAATGACAGGACTTGGCGCAGAGCAAGAAGACATATACAAGATCGAAACACCTGGAGCGACATCCTGAGGAGATAAATTAAATTAAATTAAATTAATTTCGAGGTTGTTGTGTTGGAGAAAAGCATTTGTATAGAGGAACATCTCTATAAATAAAAAAATAAGAATAATGTTTTACTCCACTTAGTTTTTTAATTTCACGTACAGTTCTCCACAGCTCCTCAAAGCGCCTGTCTCTCTACACTTGTCGGTTTTCTTGACCCGTAAACCGGCCGCCGTTCGTTTCCTGGAGCAAAACACAGCATTAATCAGCGTTCCTCGGCGCCGACCTGACTCGCGGATTTCTGGTCGTGCGCTGACGGAAGGCTGCCCGCTACTTGAGGAATCAGGCCAGTACCCCTGAGATGGGCGGCGGGCGGCGGGCGGCGGGCGGCGTCTAACGGCGACCACCGAGGCGTGCAGGCGCCCCACCCCCTCCCTCCCCTTACCCCACCCCCGCCCCTTATTCCATCAGTCTCTACAGCCGGAACTTTGTTAGTCCACCAACCATCACACAAAGGGAAGAGGTCGAATTAGGCGACAGCCTGGCACAGTAGGCGCCATCTGCAATTACAATCCGTCTAAATTTGTGCATACTATCCTATTTTGTTGTCGTTGAGGTCTCCAGGATGAAGACTGGTTTCATAGAGCTCTCCACCCGAGCCTCTTTATCTTTGTACAACTACGGCAACCTACATCCATTTGAACCTCCCCACTGTTTTCGTTCCTCTGCCCCCTCTACAATTTTTACCATCCACACTTCCCTCCAATACTAAACCGACGAGTCCTTGAAGTCGGCCGGCAGCGGTGGCAGAGCGGTTCTAGGCGATTCAGTCCAGAACCGCGTGACTGCTACGGTCGCAGGTTCGAATCCTGCCTCGGGCATGCATGTGTGTGATGTCCTTAGGTTACTTAGGTTTAAGTAGTTCTAAGTTCTAGGGACTAATGACCTCAGATGTTAAGTCCCATAGTGCTCAGAGCCATATGAACCATCCTTGACGTCGCTGAAAGTGTCAAATCAACCGGTCCCTTCTTTCAGTCAAGTTGTGCCACAAATTTCTTTTCCCCCCAAGTTCGATTTTGTACCACCTACTCATTAGTTATTCGATCTACCCATACAGTCTTCAGAATTCTTCTGTAGTGCCACACTGCAAAAGCTTCTGGTCTCTTTTTGTCTTATCGTCCTCGTTTCACTTCTGTACGAGGCTATACTCCAAGCAAATACCTCCAGAAATCATACCAGTTAAATTGATATTAGATGTTAACAATTTCCTCTTTTTCAGAAATTTTTTCGTTGCTATTGCTTACCTGCATTTTATGTTGTCTTTAATTTGTCCGTCAGTTATTTCGCTGCATAAAAAGTAAAAGTCATCTACTACTTTTAGTATCTCATTTTCTGATTAATCCCCTCAGTATCGCGTGATTTGATTCAATTACATTGCATTACCATTGTTTTACTTTTGTTAATGTTCAACTTATAATCTCTTTTCGAGACACTATTAATTCCGGTCGATTGCTCCATTGCTGTCTTTGACATATTTACAATGGCATCGGAAAATATCAAAATTCTAATTTGAACTTTAATTCGCTATCCTAATCTTATGTAAATAGATCGTGTATTTTGAAGTTACAGTTCGAGGTGGAATTTTGATGCAGCTTTACAGCCTTAGCAAACTTTCTCTCGCGTTCACATGAATAACACCACTTGTAGACAGTTGAGGTCCACATATTGCGTCTCGGGATTGGGGGGGGGGGGGGGGGGAAGGGGGGGGGATTAACTGGGGTGACCACAGGAAAAGCATCTGGCTACCCCATGAACTAATCGTGCCAAATCCATTAATAACCATGCCGACCCTGCGCCGATGAGGGACAAAGGTACAAGGAAAAGAAGGACATATACTTCAAAACTGTTAAGAAACGTAAATCTGTTTGACGTTTTGCGGACACAAACAAGTTTCAACACCGCTGCGAACTACCGAAACGGCATATCACTCCGTATTCTTCAGTTTACCAAGTCTACCATGAGAAACCAAAGCCAGACAATGTTGGCTATGAAAGTGAGAGAGAATCGAGGGCAAAGTGGAGTATGGACTTCTTGAGGAGCGCCAGCCAATCATAGGGTGGCTATGTCCCCGACTTTGTGTACTTTTGCTATTACTTTTTAATATTTTCTTATATTCAGTTCTGATTTTCTTGTCTCGGTCTGACTGGTCTCTGTCTTGAGCTACTATTTGTCTCTTCTAAACATTAATTTTAATTATTGTTGTATTACTCTAATTATCACTGTTCGGTAATTTGCTGAGACAGTATTTTTGTATCCACCCTCTGGAAGGACCGTTACGTTCCCTTGCCACTCGCGGAAAGCCACCTACGCCAGTGTTCTGGCCTTCACTTCCGAGAACGTGCGGTGTCTTTTATCTGCAAATGGCAGCGCCGCTAACGGCAGCCGCTTTGTACAGTACAGAACACCGAACGTACAGAAACCACACACTTAGCTTCTGTAATGATTTTTATAGCGGGACGGGAGGACTCAATCCTTGCAGTCCGAAAAGGAAATCGCATACAAGAGCTTGTGCAACCAAGTTGCAGTACCTAGAGGCAACTAGGCGTGACAACAGATATCGAACGAATTCAGAAACGCACTGCTAGAGTCGTAATAGCTCACATGAAAGCCCAGTACACTACTGGCCATTAAAATTGCTACACCAAGAAGAAATGCAGATGATAAACGCGTATTCATTGGACAAATATACACTCCTGGAAATGGAAAAAAGAACACATTGACACCGGTGTGTCAGACCCACCATACTTGCTCCGGACACTGCGAGAGGGCTGTACAAGCAATGATCACACGCACGGCACAGCGGACACACCAGGAACCGCGGTGTTGGCCGTCGAATGGCGCTAGCTGCGCAGCATTTGTGCACCGCCGCCGTCAGTGTCAGCCAGTTTGCCGTGGCATACGCAGCTCCATCGCAGTCTTTAACACTGGTAGCATGCCGCGACAGCGTGGACGTGAACCGTATGTGCAGTTGACGGACTTTGAGCGAGGGCGTATAGTGGGCATGCGGGAGGCCGGGTGGACGTACCGCCGAATTGCTCAACACGTGGGGCGTGAGGTCTCCACAGTACATCGATGTTGTCGCCAGTGGTCGGCGGAAGGTGCACGTGCCCGTCGACCTGGGACCGGACCGCAGCGACGCACGGATGCACGCCAAGACCGTAGGATCCTACGCAGTGCCGTAGGGGACCGCACCGCCACTTCCCAGCAAATTAGGGACACTGTTGCTCCTGGGGTATCGGCGAGGACCATTCGCAACCGTCTCCATGAAGCTGGGCTACGGTCCCGCACACCGTTAGGCCGTCTTCCGCTCACGCCCCAACATCGTGCAGCCCGCCTCCAGTGGTGTCGCGACAGGCGTGAATGGAGGGACGAATGGAGACGTGTCGTCTTCAGCGATGAGAGTCGCTTCTGCCTTGGTGCCAATGATGGTCGTATGCGTGTTTGGCGAGGTGCAGGTGAGCGCCACAATCAGGACTGCATACGACCGAGGCACACAGGGCCAACACCCGGCATCATGGTGTGGGGAGCGATCTCCTACACTGGCCGGACACCACTGGTGATCGTCGAGGGGACACTGAATAGTGCACGGTACATCCAAACCGTCATCGAACCCATCGTTCTACCATTCCTAGACCGGCAAGGGAACTTGCTGTTCCAACAGGACAATGCACGTCCGCATGTATCAGGTGCCACCCAACGTGCTCTAGAAGGTGTAAGTCAACTACCCTGGCCAGCAAGATCTCCGGATCTGTCCCCCATTGAGCATGTTTGGGACTGGATGAAGCGTCGTCTCACGCGGTCTGCACGTCCAGCACGAACGCTGGTCCAACTGAGGCGCCAGGTGGAAATGGCATGGCAAGCCGTTCCACAGGACTACATCCAGCATCTCTACGATCGTCTCCATGGGAGAATAGCAGCCTGCATTGCTGCGAAAGGTGGATATACACTGTACTAGTGCCGACATTGTGCATGCTCTGTTGCCTGTGTCTATGTGACTGTGGTTCTGTCAGTGTGATCATGTGATGTATCTGACCCCAGGAATGTGTCAATAAAGTTTCCCCTTCCTGGGACAATGAATTCACGGTGTTCTTATTTCAATTTCCAGGAGTGTATTATACTAGAACTGACATGTGATTACATTTTCACGCAATTTGGGTGCATAGATCCTGAGAAATCAGTACTCACAACAACCACCCCTGACCGTAATAACGGCCTTGATACGCCTGGGCATTGAGTCAAACAGAGCTTGGATGGCGTGTACAGGTACAGCTGCCCATGCAGCTTCAACATGATACCACAATTCATCAAGTGTAGTGACTGACGTATTGTGACACGCCAGTTGCTCGGCCACCATTGACCAGACGTTTTCAGTTGGTGAGTGATCTGGAGAATGTGTTGGCCAGGGCAACAGTCTAACATTTTCTGTATCCAGAAAGGCCCGTACAGGACGTCCAACATGCGGTCGTGCATTATCCTGCTGAAATGTAGGGTTTCGCAAGGATCGAATGAAGGGTAGAGCCACGGGTCGTAACACGTCTGAAATGTGACGTCCACTGTTCAAAGTGCCGTCAATGCGAACAAGAGGTGACCGAGACGTGTAACCAATGGCACCCCATACCATCACGCCGGGTGATACGCCAGTATGGCGATGACGAATACACGCTTACGATGTGCGTTCACCGCAATGTCGCCAAACAAGGATGCGACCATCATGATGCTGTAAACAGAACCTGTATTCATCCGAAAAAATGACGTTTTGCCATTCGTGCACCCAGGTTCGTCGATGAGTACACCATCGCAGGCGCTCCTGTCTGTGATGGAGCGTCAAGGGTAACCGTACCCATGGTCTCCAAGCTGATAGTCCATGCTGCTGCAAACGTCGTCGAACTGTTCGTGCAGATGGTTGTTGTCTTGCAAACGTCCCCCCCCCCCTCCGCCATCTGTTGACTCAGGGAATGAGATGTGGTTACACGGTCAGCTACAGCCATGCGGATAAGATGCCTCTCATCTCGACTGCTAGTGATACAAGGCCGTTGGGATCCAGCACGGCGATCCGTATTACCCTCCTGAACCCACCGATTCCATATTCTGTTAACAGTCATTGGATCTCGACCAACGCGAGCAGCAATGTCGCGATACGATAAGCCGCAATCACGATAGGCTACAATCCGACCTTTATCAAAGTCGGAAACGTGATGGTACGCATTTCTCGTCCTTACACGAGGAATCACAACAACATTTCATCAAGCAACGCCTGTCAACTGCTGTTTTTGTATGAGAAATCGGTTGGAAACTTTCCTCATGTCAGCACGTTGTAGATGTCGCCACCGGTGCCAACCTTGTGTGAATGCTCTGAAAAGCTAATCATTTGCATATCACAGCAACTTCTTCCTGTCGATTAAATTTCGCGTCTGTAGCACGTCATCTTCGTGGTGTAGCAATTTTAATGGCTAGTGGTGTACAAACATTTGAGGAACTTAAATGAGAGTCCTTGGAAGAAAACATAATTCTCATAAAACCGTGTTTAGTGTATGTAGAAGACGTATATTAGAGAAAGAATGTTTCCTGAAAGTTCGGTCATACCTATTTGTTACACCCAGTATATCCATAAGTTTCTGCGACCATTATCATGCACAGTCAGGACTGCTTGTGTGAAATTCCCAACTGCAATACTATCTCGTGGCGATTTTCGGCGTTGCTACCGTTGAAGTTTCAAGAACAGCTGTGCAGAAAGTCAAAGCGCTAGCATTGTTGCAGGAGGCATACTGGCCGCGAAGTGGTGTGTCTGACACGCGTTGGAAAATGGCCGTGGAGCAGTGACGCGTATGCGGGCGAGAGGACGTCGAATTCGACTAGAATATCGACAGCCAGGTTCCTGGCTGCTCATCCAAAACGACACTCCAGCCCGCAAAGCGAAGACTGTGCACGAGTTTTTGGCCAGCAAATATATCACAGCCCTGGATCACCCACTGTACTCGCCGGATTCCCAGCGGACTTCTAGTTGTTCCCCAAATTGAAGGTGGCAACGAAAAGACACCGTCCTGACTCAATTAAGGACATCCAATAAAACTGCACAGCAGTATTACAGGGTGTTTCAAAAATGACCGGTATATTTGAAACGGCAATAAAAACTAAACGAGCAGCGATAGAAATACACCGTTTGTTGCAATATGCTTGGGACAACAGTACATTTTCAGGCAGACAAACTTTCGAAATTACAGTAGTTACAATTTTCAACAACAGATGGCGCTGCGGTCTGGGAAACTCTATAGTACGATATTTTCCACATATCCACCATGCGTAGCAATAATATGGCGTAGCCTCTAAATGAAATTACCCGAAACCTTTGACAACGTGTCTGGCGGAATGGCTTCACATGCAGATGAGATGTACTACTTCAGCTGTTCAATTGTTTCTGGATTCTGGCGGTACACCTGGTCTTTCACGTGTCCCCACAGAAAGAAGTCACAGGGGTTCATGTCTGGCGAATAGGGAGGCCAATCCACGCCGCCTCCTGTATGTTTCGGATAGCCCAAAGCAATCACACGATCATCGAAATATTCATTCAGGAAATTAAAGACGTCGGCCGTGCGATGTGGCTGGGCACCATCTTGCATAAACCACGAGGTGTTCGCAGTGTCGTCTAAGGCAGTTTGTACCGCCACAAATTCACGAAGAATGTCCGGATAGCGTGATGCAGTAATCGTTTCGGATCTGAAAAATGGGCCAATGATTCCTTTGGAAGAAATGGCGGCCCAGACCAGTACTTTTTGAGGATGCAGGGACGATGGGACTGCAACATGGGGCTTTTCGGTTCCCCATATGCGCCAGTTCTGTTTATTGATGAAGCCGTCCAGGTAAAAATAAGCTTCGTCAGTAAACCAAATGCTGCCCACATGCATATCGCCGTCATAAATCCTGTGCACTATATCGTTAGCGAATGTCTCTCGTGCAGCAATGGTAGCGGCGCTGAGGGGTTGCCGCGTTTGAATTTTGTATGGATAGAGGTGTAAACTCTGGCGCATGAGACGATACGTGGACGTTGGCGTCATTTGGACCGCAGCTGCAACACGGCGAACGGAAACCCGAGGCCGCTGTTGGATCACCTACTGCACTAGCTGCGCGTTGCCCTCTGTGGTTGCCGTACGCGGTCGCCCTACCTTTCCAGCACGTTCATCCGTCACGTTCCCAGTCCGTTGAAATTTTTCAAACAGATCCTTTATTGTATCGCTTTTCGGTCCTTTGGTTACATTAAACCTCCGTTGAAAACTTCGTCTTCTTGCAACAACACTGTGTTCTAGGTGGTGGAATTCCAACAGCAGAAAAATCCTCTGTTCTAAGGAATAAACCATGTTGTCTACAGCACACTTGCACGTTGTGAACAGCACACGCTTACAGCAGAAGGACGACGTACAGAATGGCGCACCCACAGACTGCGTTGTCTTCTATATCTTTCACATCACTTGCAGCGCCATCTGTTGTTGAAAATTGTAACTACTGTAATTTCGAAAGTTTGTCCGCCTGAAAATGTACTGTTGTCCCAAGCATATTGCAACAAACGGTGTATTTCTATCGCTGCTCGTTTAGTTTTTATTGCCGTTTCAAATATACCGGTCATTTTTGAAACACCCTGTAAATGAAAATCCAAAGAAGGGCTACAGTAGCTGGTTGAAAACACTTTTAAAATGATTTCAGCTGTGTTCTGATTCAGGGGTAGACTATCTTGACTAAATACAGTGATTTTGTGAACGTAGTCCATGATTTTTATTTTTTATAGCCCTAGTCCTAAGGTAACTGAGACGCGTTGCGAACTATGAAAGCCATAAGGATGGAATAGTATGAAATCTTCTGAGATGCCTATTCTTTAGTGACTGGATGTCTAAAGTGTGCTCCTGGAGAAATTCGAAGCAGCGTGATCGAAAGATTGTTGTAGAGAAGTCTGAAGAATGACGCTTCCGCGCAGCTCAGATTGTAAGCAGTATTGTGGTCTCCTCTCACGTGGAAACTTGAACGTGATGTATGGAACACGGGGCTGCGTGTCTGCGGCGCACTGACCTCAGCGGAACTACGCTCTGCTGTCTCTCTCTGTCTGCAAGGTGCCCCGCGGCCACCAGACCGACGCATCTGCACCTCGGGGCCGGCACGTTCACCTCGCGCCTCGCCCTGCCTTTCCTGCAAAGAGGCCCACGTTCCGCTCTGGGCTCATGGCGTGCCAGAATCCTGACCCGCATGCCACTGGCGCCGGAAAAAAAAATCTCCTCTGGAAGCTTCATGTTTAATGCAGCATTATATCGATGCAGCACGTCTTTCTCATGCCTGATCCTCTAACTGTTATTATTGTAGCTTCTGTGTGGCTCAACAAGTGGCTCAGCGGTTGAAAACTTCGTTGTTGTTGTTGTGGTCTTCAGTCCTGGTTTGATGCAGCTCTCCATGCTACTCTATCCTGTGCAAGCTGCTTCATCTCCCAGTACCTACTGCAACATACATCCTTCTGAATCTGTTTAGTGTGTTCATCTCTTGGTCTCCCTCTACGATTTTTACCCTCCACGCTTACCTCCTAAACTAAATTGGTGATCCCTTGAAGCGTCAGAACGTGTCCTACCAACCGATCCCTTCTCCTTGTCAAGTTGGGCCAAAAAGCCCCCTACTCCCCAATTCTATTCAGTACCCCCTCATTAGTTACCTGATTTACCCATCTAATCTTCAGCATTCTTCTGTAGCACCACATTTCGAAAGCTTCTATTGTCTTTTTGTCCAAATTATTTATCGTCAATGTTTCACTTCCATACATAGCTACACAAATACTTTCAGAAACGCCTTCCTGACACTTAAATCTATAGTCGATGTTAACAAATTTCTCTTTTTCAGAAACGCTTTCCTTGCCATTGCCAGTCTACATTTTATATCCTCTCTACTTCGACCATCATCAGTTATTTTGCTCCCCAAATAGCAAAACTCATTTACAACTTTAAGCCTCTCATTTCCTAATCTAATTCCCGCACCATCACCCGATTTAATTCGACTACATTCCATTATCCTCATTTTGCTTCTGATAATGTTCATCTTATATGCTCCTTTCAAGACCTTATCCATTCCGATCAGCTGCTCTTGCAGGTCCTTTGTTGTCTCTGACAGAATTACAATGTCATCGGCGTACACAGAAATATCCCGACAATGTGCAAGCTCCATGCAATCGATTTGCAGAGCGTCAAACTATATTTATCGGAACCAAAAAGTGCTCCTCCTTTCGGTGGAGGGCGAAAAATCACTTTGATTTAATGCTTGGAAAAAATGTGGCCTCTTTTGACGAGAGGATTCCCACATACGGCAGGAAAGCTATGGATTAAACCTATTCCTTCTTCCTCGTTGCTCATGTCCTCCTTAGATTCCATTCGTAGTGCCTTACGTTTGTGGAGAACACCAGTTTGCTTCGAAAACCCCCATTTAAGTGTAGAGACACATCCTGCAGACTGCTCTGGTCAACAGTGCCATGTGCTCTGTGAACCAAAGTTCGGAAGGATGGTAGCAGCTATTTTCGTGTAAATACAAGTCACTATGAATCGGCTTCCTACAAACTGCGTGTCCTAAATTGCAGTCGTCCAAAAGATCCTAAAATGGGAGCCATCCCTCCATTCGACTTCCGTAGGTAACCAATAGTGATGCAGTTAGCACAAATCCTTGAGAGAACAGAAGGAGTTTCCAGTGGTCATGCAGTGCGATGCAGGGCATATACGCATAGGAAAGTTGTAAGTCATCATTCAGATCAAGATAGCCTTTCGGATGTCCCTCATAAATGGTCCAAATCAGACCCACTTTTGGAAGTCGCCCAACACTCTGGCGTATCGTGGTGCGGCTCTGAACCCACAGTGTCGTTAAATCCGGGTCTTTCTTCCTTATCTGATGGTCTCACCGTGGCAGCGTTTCAAGTGAGTAGCTCAGTAGCGCAGGAAGTCGACCCTCTGGGAGAACCTTTCCGCCCACGGCGGCGCTCGCCTGGTCGGCGTCCTTGATCTCCCGTGGACAGGCCGAGCATTCCTCCGTCTCTGCAGGGGTCTGCTGTTAGGTGCAGGCGCGCTCCGCGACCTTTCCTCTGCGATGGCCCGCCGATACGTTTCACCTCCTGAATACCGTCGGAGCCGAACCCAACAGAACCAGTAATTTATTCCGTATCCTTCGCATTCCGCCGGTCTTCAAGCAAATGTACTGAATGAACAATTCTGTGACCTCTCTCTGAAAACCGAGCATCTCTGCACACGCTGCGGTTGTCCCACTTCCGTTTAAATAGAATTCACGCGAAGGCCACAGTTTTTAAATCGGAAAATCTTTAGCGGTAACGGAGACTCGTAGGCATATTTTTTAATTGCAGAAGAAGTAGAGAATGAAGATGATGCTCTGCTGTTCCATTTACATGACTTTTTCGATGTCCAGTTACCATATACTAGCAATTCGGTCTCTAAGGCATGTAGAGGAGTTTGGGATAGTACCTTCTACGAACTGTGTCATATACAGGATGCGGAAGACCGCACTGCAGTTCCTTCTCTAAATCCTCGCACGAACGAAAAAATGACTGACAGCGAAATAAGTGTCCAAGGAATAGAAAAGCAACTCAAATCACTCAACAGAGGAAAGTCCACTGGACCTGACGGAATACCAATTCGATTCTACACAGAGTACGCAAAAGATCTTGCCCCCTTTCTAACAGCCGTGTACCGCAAATCTCTAGAGGAACGGAAGGTTCCAAATGATTGGGAAAGAGCACAGGTATTTCCAATTTTCAAGGAGGGTCGTCGAGCAGATGCACAAAACTATAGGCCTATATTTCTGACATCGATCTGTTGCAGAGTTTTAGAACATGTATTTTGCTCGTGTATCATGTCATTTCTGGAAACCCAGAATCTACTCTGTAGGAATCAACATGGATTGCGGAAACAGCGATCGTGTGAGACCCAGAAAATATTAGATACAGGCTCCCAGGTAGATGCCATTTCCCTTGACTTCCGGAAGGCGTTCGATACAGTTCCGCACTGTCGCCTGATAAACAAAGTAAGAGCCTACGGAATATCAGACCAGCTGTGTGGCTAGATTGAAGAATTTTTAGCAAACGGAACACAGCATGTTGTTCTCAATGGAGAGACGTCTACAGACAAAGTAACCTCTGGCGTGCCAGAGGGGAGTGTTATGGGACCATTGCTTTGCACAATATATATAAATGACCTAGTAGATAGTGACGGAAGTTCCATGCGGCTTTTCGCGGATGATGTTGTACTATACAGAGAAGTTGCAGCATTAGAAAATTGCAGCGAAATGCAGGAAGATCTACAGCGGATAGGCACTTGGTGCGTGGAGGGGCAACTGACACTTAACATAGACAAATGTATTTTAAACATAGCTGCGCAACAGCAACGGTTCCACGTAATAAGATTAAAAACAGCCGACCAGTTGCAAAGGATAAAGTAATCTTTACCTAGGTTTCGATAGATTTAAATCTATCTTCTTCAGAAGGCGGCAGTATTACATTAACATGGAGTGATATGTCATTGTCGTTTTTAGCCTCAAGGCTATATTTTATTTGGACTAATGGAGCTATGCAGATGTTTGTAAAAACGACAATGACATATCACTCCATGTTAATGTAATACTGCCGCCTTCTGAAGAAGATAGATTTAAATCTATCGAAACCTAGGTAAAGATTACTTTATCCTTTGCAACTGGTCGGCTGTTTTTAATCTTATAGACAAATGTAATGTATTGCGAACACATAGAAAGAAGGATCATTTATTGTATGATTATATGATAGCGGAACAAACACAGGTAGCAGCTACTTCTGTAAAATATCTGGGAGTATGCGTGCGGAACGATTTGAAGTGGAATGATTATATAAAATTAATTGTTGGTAAGGCGGGTGCCAGGTTGAGATTCATTGGGAAAGTCCTTAGAAAATAAGAAAATATAGTCCATCAACAAAGGAGGTGGTTTACAAAACACTCGTTCGACCTATACTTGAGTATTGCTCATCAGTGTGGGATCCGTACCAGGTGGGGTTGACAGACGAGATAGAGAAGATCCAAAGAAGAGCGGCGCGTTTCGTCACAGGGTTATTTGGTAATCGTGATAGCGTTACGGAGATGTTTAACAAACTCAAGTGGCAGACTCTGCAAGAGAGGCGCTCTGCATCGCGGTGTAGCTTGCTCGCCAGGTTTCGAGAGGGTGCGTTTCTGGATGAGGTATCGAATATATTGCTTCCCCCTACTTATACCTTCCGAGGAGATCACTAATGTAAAATTAGAGAGATTCGAGTGCGCACGGAGGCTTTCCGGCAGTCGATCTTCCCGCGAACCATACGCGACTGGAGCAGGAAAGGGAAGTAATGACAGTGGCACGTAAAGTGCCCTCCGCCACACACCGTTGGATGGCTTGCGGAGTATAAATGTAGATGTAGATGTCATGTTACACAATCCTAGAGGTTGTACAGGGGACTTAGTGGTTCAAGTTTTAGATAGGAACCCATGTTCGGAAACATCATCCAAGGACACTATAGAGCGTCAAAGTTATAGGCGCCGGCGCGTGTAAGTGTATGTACACACAGGCCTCTCCCGTGATGATGTTACAAACTTCCAAAGATGATAGAGAAGGATAGCTGTATCAATTTGAGGTGTGTCGTGTGAATAGGGCATCCCGTCGGGTAGACCGTTCGCCGGGTGCAAGTCTTTGGATTTGACGCCACTTCGGCGACCTGCGCGTCATGGGGTGAAATGATGAGGATTAGGACAACACAACACCCAGTCCCTGAGCGGAGAAAATCTCCGACCCAGCCGGGAATCGAACCCGTTACCTTACGATTGACATTCTGTCGCGCTGACCACTCAGCTACTGGGAGCGGACAATTTGAGGTAAGGGTCCCTGTATCGGAAACGAACGAGTCGAAAGCTATAAGCGAAAACCGTTCTTATACCTCTGACAGTGGAATACATCCACCATTTCTGTTGTTGCTAAGATTGTAGGGTAGGCAGCTTTCAGAGGTGGTAGAATGGACCAAAGCAAGAAAAAATGTCCAGTAAAAGAGGACTGTAAAATGCATACCTTAAGAGCTATGAACACTTGCTCATCTACATTAGTTTGAAACACATCTCCTCCGTTTAACAAGCGCGCACAGCTCTTAAGCTATTTGTTTTAGAGCCCATGCTTTCTGGACAATTTTTCTTGTTTCGGTCGATACTATTACTTCTGAAAGCTTCCTACCCTACAATCTTAGCAACAACAGTACCGGTATATGTATTCCACTAGTCAGTGGTATCAGAGCAGTTTTCGCTAATAGCTTTAGATTCATTTGTTTCTGACACAGGACACTTATCTCAAATTGATACCCTTATCTCGTTCCATCATCTTTGAAAGTTTGTAACATCATCACGGAATGACCCTGTGTATAAATAGATTTACAGGGTCCGGCGCCTATAACTCTGACGGTCTGCAGCGTCGTTGGATGACGTTGCCGAACTTGTGTTCCTATGTAATACTTGATCTAGGAAGTTCCCTGTACAGCCTCTACAAGGGTGTGACGTGAATTGTGAAACACCTTGTATACATAGGTGAGCAGAACGCTATATCCGCTTAAACTTTTTAACATATTCCGGGTTGTCATGCCGTGGTCGGATGAATTTCTTATTGAAACACAACGTGTCGTCCCCTTCTGAGGAGGCTGTCTTCAATGGGGGCCTCAGAGCCGTAGCGTTATCGAAGGGGCTATGTACACGAAAGGAAACACTGTTTACCCGGGCTCCTGCACAGAGTAGTGACGTCACGGGTTTTGAGTATTCGAGCGCGGTTGGCCGTTGTCGGCTGCTGTCGTCCGCTGCTGCTGCTGGAACACTGTGAGACGTAACAGAGTGGAAGCAGTCTATGTGTTATGTCTTCTGTTCCCACCAATAACCAATTTTTTCTGGTTTTTCATTCTGTTTTTAATACAGTTGCACACGAAATATTTAATACGCACATAAATACTTTCAAAATGTTACGTAAACTGTCTTCCACTTACATGTACTATTCTGTGATTTATAGTTTTATAAACGTTTGATTAATTAAAAGTTACGTCTTATTGAAAGTTCTACCACATCATACAGGGTGTCACTAACTATTGCCATCTACAATAACTCCGAAAGTATGATAGTAGCTGAAAAGTTTGTGGGACAAATGTTGCATGAGACAGCGGGGGCCATAATATGACGTTGTTTTATTGTTGGTAGGTGGGGTCGCGCCAGACATATGAATGTCATCTTTGTTCTTTTAAATGGGATGCTATAGTTTGGTACCTAATTTCTGATAGCGGCAATCGAGACGAATCCAATTATGTGAAACATTAAGGTCTTTGAAGGTCAACGAAGGGCACAAAGGTGGCATCAACGCCCATTAACAGAAGGTGTTCGAAGTGATGACCACTGGTATCAGTGCAGTGCTGCAATCTTCTTACCATGGATTGAGTGGTATTCCTCATCACTTCGGCACTTATCGAAGCACATGCTCTGACAATTCTCTCTCGTATATCGTGCAAATAGTTAATATTCGCCGAATACGGCTTATTCTTCTAATGTGCCATTGGCATGTAAACACCATTCGACGGTTTCGCAATACAACACTAATAGGAACGGTAAGAGTAGTATCGTCGACCAAAGCGAATGTGAGTGACGTATTCCTTCTAAGAACAAGTCGATATACTTCTCATTTACGGAGAATGTCAACGAAATTCAGTGAGAGCTAGAGACTTATACGCTGAAACATATCCTCAGCTTGCTCATCTTACACGTCGTAAATTTAAATATGTGTATGATAAATTGAGAACAACTGGATCTTTAACGCATCGGAAACATATTCGGCAAAGGAAAGTTACTAACGAGGAAACGGAAACTGGTACTCTTGCCACTGTGGTTCGAGATCCTTGTGTTAGTTCGCCTCAGATCGCAAGGGAGTCGGCGCGAGCCAGAGCAGTGTTGTTCGTGTTCTGCATCGCCATAAATATCATCCTTACCATATCAGTCTCCACCAAGAATTAACTGATACGGATTGCATGCGTCGCACTGAATTCTGCCAATGGGCTCAACCTCAAATTCAGAGGGATGACGCATTTATTAATTTGATTTTATTTATTGACGAGGCTACATTCACGAACCAAGAAAATGTTAATTTGCATAACATGCGTTATAGGGGAACTGAAAATCCATGTTGGCTGCGGCAAGTTGCACACCAAAAAGCATGGTTGGTGAATGTGTGGTGTGGGATTCAGGAGGACAGAATTATAGGCCCCTATTTCGTCGAAAGAAATCTTAATGGCAGCAAGTATATCTCATTCCTGCAAGAAACATTAGGTCTGTTATTGGAAGAAATACCTTTAGAAACAAGGAGCACAATGTGGTATCAACATGATGGGTGTCCGGCACATTTTTCACCGATGGCTAGAAATGAGTTGCAGAGGCAATTCCCAAATCGTTGGACTGGACGCGGAGGAGACGTGTCGTGGCTGGCTCGTTCGCCAGACTTGACGCCTCCGGATTTTTTTCTTGTAGGGATTCGTAAAAGACATTGTTTATAAAGACGTTCCAACTACACCTGAAGAAATGCAAGAGAGAATTGTCAGAGCATGTGCTTCGATAAGTGCCGAAGTGATAAGGAATACCACTCAATCCATGATAAGAAGATTGCAGCACTGCACTGATACCAGTGGTTATCACTTCGAACACCTTCTGTTAATGGGCGTTGATGCCACCTTTGTGTTGAACGTTATTACTATAATTAATGAGTGAACAAAGCGAGCTATTGTAGTGTACTTTACTCTGAGAGATTACTACAAGACAGTGTAGTATATGAACTGTGACATTTCGTGAAAATATAGACAGCGTTCCGTGCCACGCTTGATTACTTGGGTCTGCTACGCTCTGAATTTGTTTCGGTTATCGGTTCACTTCGTGAACTGCGCTGTTATTTGCCTCCGGAGCCGCCTGTTTCGTTCCTCTCGTCTTTATGTTCCCACCAGTGCCACTTATCATAAACCGTGTTCTACCTGTGGAGAGTAGAAAAGAAAAGGTAAACTGCTAGACTGACTTTCTTCCACGTGGGTGCTGACGTAACAGGTGTAATCCCCCCCCCCCCCTCCTTCCTTCTTCAATCTATTGTCCAAATTAAACAATGCCGAGTCCAAGTAATTAATAAGCAAAGTCTTTTATGAAGATTTCAGAGGAGCGAAGATTACAATGAACTTTCAAGTTTACTTAGATTATCATGTCGAGAAGGCTCGAGTTCTTGTCTTTGGGTCCGATTCTTGAAGCTGAAAATCTGATATGTTCCCACGGTTGGTTTGAATTAAAGTTGGAAGATTGTCGTTGTAGAATTTTTTACGTAAAAGTATTTTCCACTGATTATCTCACATTTTAGTATGTCATACAGTATTTTCATTCTTCACATTAACAAAACCGAAATTCCATTGTTCGCATCTATTATACAAAAATACGTCCGATCACATCAGCGGCAAGCTTACGACTGTCTCACTCAACGGAAATAACAACATTCCAAAGGATTTACAATGTTTCTTAATAAATGAATTCCTACTAGTTTTCGTTACATGATTAATTTCGATTATTATTTCATAAATGAACCCCGAAATAAACATAGTCAACAGTACAGTATTGCGTAGTTAATAATAGAAATTTTAACTGTGCAAATAATTCGTAATTTCAAATATTTCTAAAAAAAATAATTTTAACGGTACATTCAGAACTACTACTTATCGATTATAACGTTTTATAAAGTAGTACCTTTTCACAAATTTTAGTTTGAAATATAACAAACAGTGCATAAAATTATGTGAAAGTTTTCAGAAAAGCAACTGAATGCTAGAGGACGATGTACCGTTACACCTGGAACTTACGTATGAGCAGGTTCAGTGTGTCCATTGTCCGAAGACTTATAAACTCTTGGAAAAATTTTGAACGAACTCGCAAACTGCGACTACGGTTACACATGAGCTGCAGAATATTTCAGAAGAAATGAAAATTTATGCTGGACTGGGACTCGAACACGGATTTCGCGCTCGTCGCGAGCAGTCGACCTAAACACCGTATGCTATCCGAGATCCCGTACAAGAGCGAATCAAATCTCTGTTTGCCGTGGTGTCTGCTCTACCTTGCGCTCGAACAATACTGCCGCGATTCCCGCACAGGGAGAGACACTGTTTCCCCTCGTCACTGTCTTGCTATGGCATGAGAGAGTGCATGCAGTGCAGAGTATGAGGCACTGTGTTGACGTTTAGCAGCCGCTTTTGGTAAAAAATGAACTCTCAGGTTGCGATTTTTTTTGAGTCATCAGTTTTCTGACTGGTTTGATGGGACCCACCACGAATTCCTCTCCTGTGCCAACCTCTTCATTTCAGAGTTGCACTTGCAACCTAAGTTCTCAGTTATTTTTTGGGTGCATTCCAAACTTCGTTTTCCTCTACAGTTCTTACTCTCTGTAGCTCTCTTTAGTACCATAGAAGTTCTTCCGTGACGTCTTAACAGATTTTATACCATCCTGTCCTTTCTTCTTGTCAGCGTTTTTCATATATACCTTTCCTCGACGATTCTACGGAGAACCTCCTCATTCCTTACCGTATCAGTCCATCTACTGCGACATGGTTCTGCTCCAGCTATAGTGTGAGCACGAGGGATAGTAGACACCGGCACTGATGGGGATTTGGACCACTTCTGAAAACGTTCTCCAATAGCCGAATTGATTAAGGCGACTGCTTGTGACAAGTGGGAAATATGGGTTCGAATCCCGATCCAGCAAAGTTTTCAGTTGTTCCGAAATATTCTACAGCTGATGCCATAACCATAATCGGAATTTGCGAGTTCATTCTTAACTGAATGCGGCTGTTGACCGTCCACGCAGTGTCCCAGACAATGCACTGCAGTGGTGGAACAATGCCGCTGTTACATGCCTGAACTCTGGCAGACCTCTATTGGTGAAGCTGTTGTAACAGTTCATAAGCTTCCACAGGTTGCGCGCGCTGTAGTATTACGTTATAAATACGCTGGATTTTCTAAATAATTTTTAAATTCTTTGTATTGCGTCCTGTTGTCTAGTTCGTAACTTGACGCTATGTTGGGCGGGATGGAAGGTCGTGTAATTATACAAACAGATACTGTAATGGAAAAGCTTCTTGTACAGAGTGAAAAAAAAACAAACAAACAAACAAAGTTGGCCTGCAAAATCATTCATCATCTACACCTGTGGCGTATGATGTCAGAGGGGTTGCCTACCTCAAGGTGCATGAAATATTTTACAGGCCAGCTTTGTTTTTCCCACCCTCTATAAATAATAATCAGCAACATTAGAAACTGATACCAATAATAAAGGTTACCATAGCAGCTGATGGTCCTGCAATACCATTTTTATCCTGTTTTGCAGTTTCTTCTTACACTATCTTGTTGTCTTGTAAAATTCATTACTCCATAGTTTTAGATTGTATACATATATTTTTTACGCTGTCAATATTGGCAGCAGTTTTATTATTTTTATGCATGCAAATTTATTAACACAGTCTGATCTGAAGATGAAGATTACTGATAGGAAATGGTTACAGTATGAAATGAAAACTTCTTATAATCAAAGACTACTGTAAAAAATACTACCATTTCAAGCATCTGGATCGTGGTGATGACGCATTTTCTGTGTAAGCTGTGGGCGATCCAAAATCCTCAACCCGTCTACGATTCTCATGGAGTCCCTGTCACGACTTTGCTGTGATCTTCAGAGGCGATATGGACGCTAGATACTAGGAAGGCGCCTCTGATTCAATTAATCGTGCCTACATATGATGTTACGATGGTGATCGACATATTGTTAATGTGCATCTATTACCAGTTAATGCTGTCTCCCAGTACATTATATTAAAATTTATTGTTCCGTTACCTTCTCTTTCTTTCAGAACACATTACCCTGTAGTGAGACATACAAGTTCCATTCGGAGAGTAAGGTCCGATCGATCGCAAAATGGAAACGACAGTGAAAGTCCGATGAAATTTTGCACAGATGCGTTGGGCAGTGTCTCCAATATGCCCGACGATCGCTTCACGTCGCTCTTTTCAGTTTTGAGGGCACAATGAGCACGTAAAGATGCCTAGAAAAAAATGTCACGCGCTAAGTGTGAGGGTCTGGTAAGAGATTTCGCCTGAAGCTATTCAGCTCACATAACATGACTGTCATGCGTTTCACCCTTCATGACAATTCTCGCCTGCACTCTGCAGAGGCAATGAAGATACTCCTGCAACGTATTCGATGTGAAGTATTTGATTACCAACAATGTTGTTGTTGTCGTGGTCTTCAGTCCAGAGACTGGTTTGATGCAGCTCTCCATGCTACTCTATCCTGTGCAAGGTTCTTCATCTCCCAGTACCTACTGCAACCTATATCCTTCTGAATCTGTTTAGTGTATTCATCTCTTGGTCTCCCTCTACGATTTTTACCCTCCACGCTGCCCTCCAATACTAAATTGGTGATTTGATGCCTCAAAATATGCCCTACCAACCGACCCCTTCTTCTAGTCTAGCTGTGCCACAAATTTCTCTTCTCTCCAATTCTATTCAATAGCTCCTCATTAGTTATGTGATCTACCCATCTAATCTTCAGCATTCTTCTGTAGCACCACATTTCGAAAGCTTCTATTCTCTTCTTGTCTAAACTACTTAGCGTCCATGTTTCACTTCCATATACATGGCCACACTGCATACAAATACTTTCAGAAACGACGTCCTGACACTGAACTCTATACTCGATGTTAACAAATTTTTCTTCTTCAGAAACGCTTTCCTTGCCATTGCCAGTCTACATTTTATATGCTCTCTACTTCGACCATCATCAGTTAGTTTGCTCCCCAAATAGCAAAACTCATTTACTACTTTAAGCGTCTCATTTCCTAATCTAATTCCCTCAGCATCACGGGATTTAATTCGACTACATTCCGTTATCCTCGTTTTGCTTTTGTTGATGTTCATCTTATATCCTCCTTTCAAGACCATGTCCATTCCGTTCAGCTGCTCTTCCAGTTCCTTTCCTGTTTCTGACAGAATTACAATGTCATCGGCGAACCTCAAAGTTTTTATTTCTTCTCCATGGATTTTAATACCTACTCCGAATTTTTCTTTTGTTTCCTTTACTGCTTACTCAATATACAGATTGAATAACATCGGGGATAGGCTACAACCCTATCTGACTCCCTTCCCAACCACTGCTTCCCTTACATGCCCCTGGACTCTCGTAACTGCCATCTGGTTTTTATACAAATTGTAAATAGCCTTTCGCTCCCTGTATTTTACGCCTACCACCTTCAGAATTTGAGAGAGAGTATTCCAGTCAACATTGTCATTACCAACAATATAGCCCGTAATTGACTCCCACTGAGTTTCAGTTCCGCTCACATAAACCGCTAGCTACGAAGACAACGTTTTGGCACGGACAACAAGCTGTAGACCAGCGTAGAGATTTGACAGAAAGCACAGGCAGCTGCCTTCTACGACGAGGGCATTGGAAAGTTGGTACAACGCTATGACAAATGTCTAAGTCTGAGCGGCGAGTATGTAGAGAAGTAGATGGACGGTCTAGTAAACTGTTTCAAATAAAACATTTTTGAATTTCACAGGACCTTACTTTCCGAATAGCCCTCATATAATGTTATGATCAAAGTGTTTTGGAAGTATACGTATTTAAATTATGGTTCGTCCTTGGCTGAGGATGATGATGCCGCCGCCTATTTGTCATCGAATCGTTAGGCAGGATGCTGGCTGGACAACGGGATTGTGTGGACGCATCAGAGAAAAGCGAGCGTCGCTTATTTCTCGCGGAACCGTTACGGCACAGCAACGACCGTGGCCGCACGAAGCCCGCTTTGCATAGCGCAGCCTCGCACGCGATCACGTCCGTGGGGCCCAAGTCCACATGCCGGGCCGACGGTACGGATCGGGAGGAGAGCGTTTTCCTCTGGCCGAGCTGACACCGCGCCGGTTGGCCGTGCTCCAGCTGCCGAGGTCGCCCTAGCTGAACCGCATCCGCATAGTCATGTATGAAATGAATCTAGAGAGTGGCCGGTTCTAGGAGGTCATCGGACATAGAGCGGTAACGAGAACTTCTTCCTACGTTCCTCATACGAATCTACTTTTTTCCTCTTCTGCCCTGTTGCGTTAGCCTGTGAGGAAACACTAGTAGGAAAGTTCTCGCATGAAAGAGGCCCTCAAAAGCCGAAGTATCGATTTCTGTAAATAATGAATAAGATGCTGCTGGTTTTTCAGTGTTTAAAGTCACAATTCGGATTTCTTAAGGCTTCAAATACACTCATACATCGGAAATTACTTACTTCACATTATACAATAAATTACAGGCTACCAGTATATTCTGTGACCTGTCAGAGGTACTTGGCTGTGCAAATTACAATATCCTTTTAAATAAATTAGAATATTATGGTTTAACAGGCAATGCTGCAAAATAAGTCAAATTCTATCTCTCTGAAAGGAAACAATGGGTTTCGATGGGAAAGAGTTTTCCTTTAAGCTACACTACCGGCCACTAAAATTGCTACACCAAGAAGAAATGCAGATGATAAACGGGTATTCATTGGACAAATATATTATACTAGAACTGACATGTGATTACATTTTCACGCAATTTGGGTGCACAGACCCTGAGAAATCAGTACCCAGAACAATCACCTCTGGCCGTAATAACGGCCTTGATAGCCTGGGCATTGAGTCAAACAGAGCTTGGATGGCGTGTACAGGTACAGCTGCCCATCCAACTTCAACACTATACCACAGTTCATCAAGAGTAGTGACTGGCGTATAGTGACGAGCCAGTTGATCGACCACCATTGACCAGACGTTTTCAACCGGTGGGAGATGTGGAGAATGTGCTGGCTAGGGCAGCAGTCGAACATTTTCTGTATCCAGAAAGGCTCGTACAGGACCTGCAACATGCGGATGTGCATTATCCTGCTGAAATGTAAGGCTTTGCAGGGATCGAATGAAGGGTAGAGCCACGGGTCCTAACACATCTGAAATGTAATGGCCACTGTTCAAAGTGCCGTCAATGCGAACAAGAGGTGACCGAGACGTGTAACCAATGGCACCCCATACCATGACGCCGGGTGATACCCAGTATGGCGATGACGAATACACGCTTCCAATATGTGTTCACAGCGATGTCGCCAAACACGGATGCGACCATCATGATGCTGTAAACAGAACCTGAATTCATCCGAAAAAATGACGTTTTGCCATTCGTGCACCCAGGTTAGTCGTTGAGTACACCATCGCAGGCGATCCTGTCTTTGATGCAGCGTCGAGGGTAACCGCAGCCATGGGTTCCGAGCTGATAGTCCATGCTGCTGCAAACGACGTCGTACTGTTCGTGCAGATGGTTGTTGTCTCGCAAACGTCCCCATCTGTTTACTCAGCGATCGAGAAGTGGCTGCACGATCCGTTACAACCATGCGGATAAGATGCCTGTCATATCGACTGCTAGTGATACGAGGCTGTTGGGATCGTGCCGTCGTTCCGTATTACCCTCCTGAACCAACTGATTCCATAGTCATTGGATCTCCACCAACGCGAGCAGCAATGTCGCGATACGATAAACCGCAATCACGATGGGCTACAATCCGACCTTTATCAAAGTCGGAAACGTGATGGTACGCATTTCTCCTCCTTACACGAGGCATCAAAACAAGGTTTCACCAGGCAACGCCGGTCAACTGGTGTTTGTGTATGAGAAATCGGTTGGAAACTTTCCTCATGTGAGCACGTTGTAGGTGTCGCCACCGGCGCCAACCTTGTGTGAATGCTCTGAGAAGGTAATGATTTGCGTATCACAGCATCTTCTTCCTGTCGGTTAAATTTCGCGTCTGTAGCACGTCATCTTCGTGGTGTAGCAGTTTTAATGGCCATTAGTGTATGTCCCCGAGTCTTCCTGGACGGTACTCTCTCTGAACTTCAATAGTAAGCCTTTTCGTAATGCAAAACGCCTCTCTTGTACTGCCTGCCACTGGAGTTTGTTTAGCATCTCCAACGTTCTCGCGCCAATTAAACGATCCCGTGATGAAACGTGCCGCTCTTCGCTGGATCTTGCCTTTCTCCTCCATTAATCTGATATCTTAAGAATCCCAGTGAGCAATACTCATGAAGCAGTCGAACAAGTGTTTTTAAGCTACTTTTTTTGTAGATAAATCAGATTTTCTTAAGATTTTTGCTATGATTCTCAGTTTGGCATCCAGATTTATAACGCTTCATTGTGGAACTCCCGAAATTCAGAACTATTAATTTTGTTCCATTAAGAGCGACGTATTGTCACCAAGAAAGTCCTGAATCCATCCACAGATCTGCTCCGATTTCGGTAAGCTCTTTTTTCCCAATAAATGACATTGTGTAACAGTATCAAATTATTTGTCGAAATATTATGCAGAATAATGCGAACGTCATTCTCGGTGGCCACATGCAAATACGGACTGTCTCACAGTCTATGCATCAAACATCTAGGGGTGGTAAATCACAGACAACAACTTTTGATAGAGACAAAATGTTAGTTGGCGCTTCTCGGCGACTTTGATGACCTTTTATAGAACACCGTTTATAACTCGCACTGCTGGTAACACAGAGACTGGTAAAACGAAACAGGCGGTAAATGAGAGCGGAATTCACCAAGTGAACAGGTAACCAAAACAGGTCTACAGCGTATCAATGTCGACTTAGGTGTATACAGCAACCCAGGGAGCAATACAAATAACAAATGTAAGTCAGCCAATGTCATGAGCGTACTACTTTTTTACCTTATTGGCTTTCAGAACGTGCCGATACAGCCATCTCAACACTGGAAATGTTATACTACAGATTGTTTTGACAATTTAGAGTACAAATTAGTTTAAGTCGTACCCTGGTACGCACCTACATAGGCTTCACAAAGGACAGATTCAGACATAAAACAAATTTTACTTTCTCAGTATACCGAAACGAGTAAACAAGACGAAAATGTAAGACAGGATAGACAGTGGGAGTACGCTTTAAAAATCGTACTGGTAACGCAATAATAAATGATAAATCATCTTTGGTACGCATTTGGGTATTTACAATTCAATCCACAGTAGCTTAGACGTTCTTTTGTATGATTCTCCTATTCAATGGCGGATAAATAAAGGCTTCAGAGACTAGTGTGGGCGGAGCAGCCGCGCGTTCTGAAGCACTACGTCACGGATTGCACGGTCCCTCCCGCAGGAGGTTCGAGTCCTCCTTTGGGCACGTGTGTGTGTGTTGTACTTAGCGTAAGTTGGTTTAAGTAGTGTGTAAGTCTAGGGACCGCTGACCTTAGCAGTTTGACCCCTTTGTAATTCACACACATTTGAACATTTGACTAGCGTGAGAGCTGAGCCACTGTAGCGGTAATCACTCGTCAGACGGCGGTGCAACCTCACGTGCTTTCCGCGGATGCTGCGCCTCGCGCGTTCCCAAGTTTCGGCTATCGCCTGGAGCCCAAGTATCTCTGACGTGTTCTCGCTGTCAACTATCCCCGTCGGATACTAAACTTTTGTATTAACTATGCCCTTTAGAGGCGGCAGGGTGTAGGCACTCTGCAGCGTCCATATGTAATGTGTGTTGCCTATCATCCAGTCATCTGCTCCTATGAAAGGGAGTAGGCTGAGTAAAATTAAAGCTCCTGATTCCCTTTTAAAATATCTTTCTCCGCCTAATCACAGTAATTCTTAAGGTTTTCCTGTTGAAAATCACTCTTTCAATACTGAGGTAGGTAGTATGCAACACACTTTGTTAGCAGACCCTGCAAGTTCGCTGAAATCTCGTCGACCCGGGACCGGCGAAAACTAAATGACACCTAAGCTCACCGGGCAGCGTCATCGGACATTTTGTTTCTAAAACAAGTTATTTCCCCTGAAGTTATCTATTATCTCTAGACATTTGAAACACGCTGTATATTAAATGTAAGCGTAGGCTTCAGCGACCATTGTCACAGTCAATAAAATTCTTTTGGATCTGTGGCTGCATTGTAGACCTAACGATCTTTCGGCTAACTGATGAATGAGAACCAAACATTTCTCATTCAGCAATTACCAAAAACAACTGAAGAAGACCAGTTGCAATAGTGGTGAGACTTCGTTTTACACCCTCACAATGTGGTCAAAGATCGAGAAGAATTTTATCACATTGTATATTGTACACTACTGCCCATTAAAATTGCTACACTCATACACTAACAGCAGTTGACCGGCGTTGCCTGGTGAAACGTTGTTGTGGCCTCGTGTAAGGAGGAGAAACGCGTACCATCACGTTTACGATTTTGACAAAGGTCGGATTGTAACCAATCGCGATTGCGGTTTATCGTATCGAGACATTGCTGCTCGCGTTGGTCGGGATCCAATGACTGTTAGCAGAATATGGAATCGGTAGGTTCAGGAGGGTAATACGGAACGCCGTGCTGGATCCCAATGGCCTCGTATCACTAGCAGTCGAGATGACAGGCATCTTATCGGCATGGCTGTAACGGATCGTGTAGCCACGTCTCGGTCCCTGAGTCAACAGATGGGGACGTTTGCAAGACAACAACCATCTGCACGAACAGTTCGACGACGTTTGCAGCAGCATGGACTATCATCTCGGAGACCATGGCTGCGGTTACCCTTGACTCTGCATCACAGACAGGAGCGCCTGCGATGGCGTACTCAACGACGCACCTGGGTGCACGAATGGCAAAACGTCATTTTTTAGGATGAATCCAGGTTCTGTTTACAGCATCATGATGGTCGCATCCATGTTTGGTGACATCGCGGTGAATGCACATTGGAAGCGTGTATTCGTCATCGCCATATTGGCGTATCACACGGCGTGATGGTATGGGGTGCTATTGGTTACACGTCTCGGTCACCTCTCGTTCGCACTGACGGCACTTTGACCAGTGGACGTTACATTTCAGATGTGTTACGATCCGTGGGTCTACCCTTCATGCGATCCCTGCGAAACCCTACATTTCAGCAGGACAATGCACGACCGCATGTTGCAGGTCCTTTACGGGCCTTTCTGGATACAGAAAATGTTCGACTGCTGGCCTGGCCATCACATTCTCCAGATCTCTATCAATTGAAAACGTCTGGTCAATGGTGGCCGTGCGACTGGCTCGTCACAATACGCCAGTCACTACTTTTGATGAACTGTGGTATCGTGTTGAAGCTGCATGGGCAGTTGTACCTGTACACGCCATCCAAGCTCTGTTTGACTCAATGCCTAGGCGTATCAAGGCCGTTATTACGGGCAGGGGTGGTTATTCTGGGTAGTGATTTCCCAGGATCTATGCCCCCAAATTGCTTGAAAATGTAATCACATGTCAGTTGTAGTATAATATATTTGTCCAATGAATACTCGTTTATCATCCGCATTTCTTCTTGGTGGAGCAATGTTAATGGCCAGTAGTATATATCAATGACATCATGGAAAATTTGAGAAATTACGAAGCCGGTACTCGCCTATGACTAAGGTGGCCAGAAACAGTTCGCGAGTTGTGCCGGCGCTCGCATGCGCCGCACCGCCAGTGTCTGGCCGGTGGCGGCTGTTGGCGGAAGCGGCTGCCTGCGGAGCCACGCCCCTCTCCAGGGCCAGCACGTGCGCCTCTGGCTCACGTGAGCGATCGGCTGGCATTCAGAGCCCGCATTTCTCCGGCCGCCGCTGGAGGCCAGCCGCAGCCTGCAGTCTGCTCCGCCACTTCCTCCCGGGGCCCCTCACCCGCTTCCCTTCCCTTCCCTTCCCTGCCCTTCCCTTCCCTCCCCTGCCTGCCTGAGCTCTCTGGCTGCCGGGCGCTGGACAATGTTCCGCCATACTTGACGCCGGCGCCCAGGCTACCGCACTCCTTGCAAATGTCACGGAGATCGAGGTCGTTAGGAGATTAGGTTCAATGAGAACGGCAGACTATTCAGACAGGCTACTAGACCTACACGCCCCCACTTAACAACGTCTGCCTAATAGCATCCATCCTCCTCCACCGTCCTCCGTATGTCACAGTCGCTCACACCAACTCCTTCATCGCTCACCCTACTGCTGGCGCGCCTCGTGGTTCCTCTGCCACAGAGCGGCGTGGTTCTGTAGTCCAGCGGTTCAAATAGCATTCAGGCCATTTCCTACTATTTCCTAATGGAGGTAACCTGACCTGATTTCCTAAATCGCTTAAGGGGGGTAGGACGTCAAACGGGCCGTCTTGGAGCAGGAGAGACACCACAGGACATTTTAATTTCCACTGTCTATACTTTTACGAATAAATTCATAAAACTTTGTCAGCATGACCAGGAAGGATTCAGGATTCGCAATCATAGCAGTGGAAGTTCAAAAAAAATAACAAAATAAATTTTTTTTACATGTGAACGTTCATCATTTTTTCACTTCTATCGGTTGCGTTTGTTGCTATAGGTACACGTTTCTTCATAAGTAAGAGAGATTCTTCGATGAATTTTGCACAGCATACAAACCATACTTACAGATGTGTGAAACTCTAGAAATTATTCAATTTATGAAAAAATGAATGTGCTGTTACATTTTAAAGTTTATGTTTAGAAAAAACTCAAATATTATAGTTAATTATCTCAATTTTTACCACAGTTTTTAATATATTTGGAAAATTATAGAATTTCATACACCTGTAAGTATGGTTTGTATGCTGTGCAAAATTAATCGAAGAATCTCCCTTACTTATGAAGAAAAGTGTACTTATAGCAACAAATACAGCCAATGGTAAGTGGAAAAAGGTGAAATACAAATGTAAAAAAATAAATTATTTTCTTATATTTTTGAACTTCCACCACTATAAGTGTAAATCCTAAATCCTTTCTGGTCATTCTGACAAAGTTTTATGAATTTATATTTAAAGTATAGACAGTGGAAGTTAAAAATTCCTGTGGTGTCTCTCCTGTTCCAAGTCGTCCCGTTTGACGTCCTACCCACCTTAAGGCGAATGTTGCCACGGTCCGTCAGAAAGGGGTGCTTCCTCACACTTTCCCACTCAGACCTTGTGATTCGTCTTTATCGATCTCGTCCTCAATGAGACGTAACACTCTTACCTTCCCTCCTTCCTTATCTCCTTTATATTCTTGTCACTGAGGTGACGAAAGCCACGAGGCACTTCCTGTTATCGTCTCGGAACTTCTTTTCCCGGCATAGTGCAGCAAATCATAATATCATGCACTAGCCAGTCCTCGGAAGTCCCTGCGGAAATATTGAGCCATGCTGCGTCTATATAAGTACACGATTGTGAAAGTGTTGCCGGAATAGGATTTTGTGAACTAATAGACTTTTCAGTTACATCTCATAGACGGTTGATGGGATTCATGTCGTGCGATCTGGGTGCCCATATCACTCGCTCGAGTGGTCCAGAATGTTCTTCAAAGCAATCACAAACAATAGTGGCCCAGTGACAGGACGCAATGGCATTCATAAAAAATTACTTCCATGAATGGTTGCAGGTGGTCTCCATGAAGCCGACCATAACGATTTGCGATCAATGACCGGTTCAGTTGGACTAGAGGATCCAGTCACTTCCATGGAAACACAGCCCACACTATAGCTTGCACAGTGCCTCGTTGACAACTTGGATCCATGGATTCGTAGGTTCTGTGCTACATTCTAACCCAATCATTAACTCTTACCAACTGAAATCGTAACTCATATAACCAGGCCACGGATTTCCATTCGTCTAGAGTCCAACCGATGTAGTTATGAACGCAGGAGAGAGGCTGCAGGCTCTAGCGTCGGTCTTCTGATGCCATACCCCGTTAACGCCACATTTCGCCGCTCTGCCCGAACGTAAGTTCGTCGTTCAAAAATGTTCAAATGTGTGACAAATTTTATGGGACTTAACTGCTAAGGTCATTAGTCCCTAAGCTTACACACTACTTACATTATCCTAAGGACAAACACACACACACACACACACACACACACACACACACACACACACACACCCATGCCCGAGGGAGGACTCGAACCTCCACCGGGGCCAGCCGCATAGTGTATGACTGCAGCGCCTTAGACCGCTCTGCTAATCCCGCGCGGCTAAGTTCGTCGTACTTCCTACATTGATTTCTGCAGTTATTTCACGCAGTGTACCTTTTCCGTTAGCACTGACAACTCTAAGCAAAAGCCGCTGCTCTCGGCCGTAGGGGAGATGTAATGTCTGAAATTTGGTATTCACGGCACGCTCTTGATACTGTGAATCTCGAAATATTGAATTCTCTAACGAATTTCGAAATGGAATGTCCCATGCGTCTAGTTCCAACTACCACTCCGCATTCAAAGTCTGTTAATTCTCATCGTGCGGCCGTAATCACATCGGAAACCTTTCCATGTGAAGCACCTGCATACAAATGACAGATCCGCCAATACATTGCCCTTTTTTACATTGTGTAGGCAATACTACCACCAATGTATATGTGCATAACGCTATCCTATGACTTATGTCACTTCGTGTACACTGCAGCTATTCCTACTCACATAACTCCTATATATCTCATGCAATAATTAGACCACTCCATTTGACTAGCTACACATCGCCCCTAATTCTCTCACGTCTCGCTCCATAGTCGCTTGAATCTCCTGGCCGAGTTGCGTAATAAATGAAAAGATCTAAATAAACCCACACGAAAGCCAAAACCTCATCTTTAGCCGCACTACTCGGCGATTGCGTCGCCATAATTTCCATTTGTCCATTTTCAATCAATCTGTTCATTCTGCTAACACAATGAAGTTCTTAGAATTAACCTACGCTAGAAAATAAACATGGAATTGACGTCTACTCACTATCAAATGCAAAGACCCAAGCTTGTTGTACTGACAGCAGAGGAATGGCACAGTTTATAGCGCTACAATACATTTTTTTAACCTCGTATTCCCGTTATTTAATATCATCCACGACTCAAGACAACGTATTTGTGTTATCTGTTTGTAAGTGAGGTTCTCTCGTGGTACTGTGCTCCACTGCTTGCGAGTTACCTGTAGCAGCGCCAAACTAAACCAACGCGAATTGTTTCTCTGTCTATGTTATGCAGAAATTCGTCTCTCATAACTGGACTCCCTGTTATACTTTGGTGTCAGTAATCTTAGGTAAACAATTATCCCATTGCCGCAGTATCCTCACAGCTGTCTGATATTGTCTATCTGCACAAGTAGCATAATATAAAATGTTGAACCCAGTGATGATGATCGTACGGCATTAATGACCGGGAGTCTTCACTTGGGGAAGCTCTGTCCCTGAGTTGCATGTCTTCTCAGCTGACGCCACACAGTGTGGCAGTCTGTCGATGATGAGGACAACACAACACCCTGTAATTGATGGGCGGCGATTCTCGTTGACGGTCTCTTAGGTGCATACACTTTACCAAACAGGTTAACAGGTGCTGTGTGTCCCCGATTTCTGCTTTAGGAGAACGCTACCATTGCAGAAAGACAACGACAATCACCCTCTCTTTTACGAATCGTGAGACAGTGCCTCACCGCAACATTTCGTGGGCAGTCGACTGGTCGAGGAGGCTAGTTACAATGCCTCCCTGTTCACTGGACCCGAATCCGTTGGATTCCATGCTTCTGTTAGTCCATCTCCTCTCTCTCTCTCTCTCTCTCTCTCTCTCTCTCTCTCTCTCTATATATATATATATATATATATATATATATATATATATATGGTGAGTCACCTAACATTACCGCTGGATATATTTCGTAAACCACATCAAATACCGACGGATCGATTCCACAGACCGAACAGACCGAACGTGAGGAGAGGGGCTAGTGTAATTGATTAATACAAACCATAAAAAAATGCACGGAAGTATGTTTTTTAACACAAACCTACGTTTTTTAAATGGAACCCCGTTAGGTTTGTTAGCACATCTGAACATATAAACAAATACGTAATCAGTGCCGTTTGTGGCATTGTGAAATGTTAATTACATCCGGAGATATTTTAACCTAAAGTTGACGCTTGAGTACCACGCCTCCGCTGTTCGATCGTGTGTATCGGAGAGCACCGAATTACGTAGGGATCCAAAGGGAACGGTGATGGACCTTAGGTACAGAAGAGACTGGAACAGCACATTACATCCACATGCTAACACCTTTTTATTGGTCTTTTTCACTGACGCACCTGTACATTACCATGAGGGGTGAGGTACACGTACACACGTGGTTTCCGTTTTCAATTACGGAGTGGAATAGAGTGTGTCCCGACATGTCAGGCCAATAGATGTTCAATGTGGTGGCCATCATTTGCTGCACACAATTGCAATCTCTGGCGTAATGAATGTCGTACACGCCGCAGTACATCTGTCGCCGCAGGCTGCCACAATACGATGTTTCATATCCTCTGGGGTTGTAGGCACATCACGGTACACATTCTCCTTTAACGTACCCCACAGAAAGAAGTCCAGAGGTGTAAGATCAGGAGAACGGGCTGGCCAATTTATGCGTCCTCCACGTCCTATGAAACGCCCGTCGAACATCCTGTCAAGGGTCAGCCTAGTGTTAATTGCGGAATGTGCAGGTGCACCATCATGCTGATAGCACATACGTCGACGCGTTTCCAGTGGGACATTTTCGAGCAACGTTGGCAGATCATTCTGTAGAAACGCGGTGCATGTTGCAGCTGTTTGGGCCCCTGCAATGAAGTGAGGACCAATGAGGTGGTCGCCAATGATTCCGCACCATACATTTACAGTCCACGGTCGCTGTCGCTCTACCTGTCTGAGCCAGCGAGGATTGTCCACGGACCAGTAATGCATGTTCCGTAGATTCACTGCCCCGTGGTTTGTGAAATCCGCTTCATCGGTAAACAGGTAGAACTGCAACGCATTCTCTGTTAATGCCCATTGACAGAATTGCACTCGATGATTAAAGTCATCACCATGTAATTGCTGATGTAGCGACACATGAAACGGGTGAAAGCGGTGACGATGCAGTATGCGCGTGACACTACTTTGACTCAGTCCATCGGCTCTTGCAATGTCTCGTGTACTCATGTGTGGGTTCATGGCAACAGCAGCTAACACACCAACTGCACCCGCTTCTCCTGTGACGGGCCTGTTACGGACCCGATTGCGTGCTACGACCATACCTGTTGCATACAGTTGGCGGTAGATGTTTTGCAATGTGCGGCACGTTGGATGCTCTCTGTCCGGGTACCGTTCTGCATACACCCTGCAGGCTTCAGCTGCATTTCGTCGACACTCGCCATAGATGAGTATCATCTCCGCCTTTTCAGAGTTCGAATACACCATGGTCACAGTTCCTACAACACTAAACTATCACAGACGTCTGGTAACACGGTGTACTACAGTCGGTCTGCGTGCGGAGACGAATGCAGAATGACAATAGCAACAAGCGCTACATGCGGACACTGCGACAGCTAGACCAAACCACAACAGTGCACTACAGCCACACTCGTAAACACGGTCGTCATCGTAAATATGTCCCTGCAGATGCTGCTCGCCGACCGTGGCCCGTGTTTGTTACAACACGCAACTGAACGTCGGAGGTTTTAAGTGTCATCTTTAGGTTACAATATCTCCGGATGTAATTAACATTTTACAATGCAACAAACGGCACTGATTACGTATTTGTTTATATGTTCAGGTGTGCTAACAAAACTAACGGGGTTCCATTTAAAAAAAACGTAGGTTTGTGTTAAAAAACATACTTCCGTGCATTTTTGTATGGTTTGTATTAAACAATTACACTAGCCCCTCTCCTCACGTTCGGTCTGTGGAATCGGTTCGTCAGTATTTGATGTGGTTTACGAAATATCCAGCGGTAACGTTAGGTGACTCACCCTGTATATATATATATATATATATACAGGTCACACCATGGTCCAGGGAGGCATTGTAACTAGCCTCCTCAACCATATATATATATATATATATATATATATATATATATATATATATATATGTAGGGAGAGAGAGAGAGAGAGAGAGAGAGAACTGGCCAGATCTTATACTTGAGCTTTTTTGTTATTACAGTTTTTGCTAATTTTCATACCCAGTGTTAAGAAATCGTGCAGTAGTCTGGTTCCAGATGGAACAATTTGTACTTTCATTTGTTTGAGAACTTCAGTATGAATATCATCTGTGTAATAAAATGAATCAATCACAGCCGTCGTTCTGATGTTACTTTATTATATTATTTCGACGACTCAGCACACCGTCTTCAGGCATTAAATGACGCTGAGGGGGTGAACTCCAATCGTGTACACAATCCCATTAGTGGCCAACATCTACGATCGGCTTCCGCAGAATACCGTAAAAGTGATGTTGTGTCTGTAATCATCAACTACCAAACACAACATCACTTTTATAGTATTCTACTGAAGCCAGTCCACAGGTGTTCGACACTGATGGGATTGTGTACACGATTGGAGTTTATCCTCTCAGCGTCAGTTAAGGTCTGAAGACGGCGTATTGAGTCACCAAAACTGGTTGCTATGTAGCGACGGCTATAGGTGTTTCATTTTATTACGTAAGCAAACGGCCAAAGTATCGGAGACCATCATCACAAGGATACACATATAAAAACTTGAATATTATCTCGTCCTGGAGCTATTTCGTTTTTCGATTTCGTTATGATTAGCGCTATATCTTCTTCAGCAAAATATGTAGTGGTCAACGTATTGGCGGATTATTACGTAGTGTACATCTAAGATGCCTGTGAAGTCGGTTATCACATTGATCGTCGATCGGGTGGAGTTTGCTGAGCAAATATTCTACCGAGTCTCCATCTAACGGTCTTCGATACATCTTCGGCTTTCATGATGGGCAGAGTGACAGGAGTTTTGTCAGCATTTTGTACTGTTGATCTCGCAGAACCACTTCATGCATTGAAGACACAGCTGCTGGCCTAGCACAAGCCACCACAATGTGGAAAAGCCTGGAGCTGGAAGGCAAGAGGTCGATGCAGACCGCCTCGCGTTGGGAGACAAACGAGGACGCCCGGACAGCCACCGCCCCGCGAGGAATGTGGCGGGCGGGGTGCCTGAAGATGAGCCGGCGCACAGTGTCGAAACAACAGGGCGGAGAGGAGAGGTCGCTGCGACCTTTCACCTGCGACCGTCGCCACGGCACGCCGCGCCGCCTTTGCGAAACCACGCGCAGTCACGACGGGGGGCTGGGCTGGCCTGCACCGCCAATTTCGACATCTCCTGCAGCAGCCGATCGCTCTCCTGTTCCTTCACCTGAACCGGAGCTATTACAGGGACGGGTTGTTCATCCTGACTGTGAAGGCCGTGCTCGCCTTCATCGCCTATGGTAGGCGGGGCGTCGGTTCCGGCGCAGGTTGGCACAACCGTCGTCACCTCCAACTTTCCCGAGTATAGAGGATTTCCATATCTTTTAAAATCCACTTACGTTGTGGATATGCACACTTTTGGCCGTTAAAGCTGCAGCATCATTAAGGGGACAAGCAACAAACGTCAAATTGGTAACTGAAGAAAACTTCAGAAGCTAAGGGTTTTAGCGATCTTAACTTTTGAAGTTTTCTTTGGTTACCGTACATTTCAGAGCGCCCCCAGACTGACTACTTCAGAAATATAAAACCTTAAATTGGCATGAAATTCGCTACTCGTTTGCATATGCAAATTTTAACGTTTCAGTGCAACCGTAAGTCGCAGGTACGAGTAAGGCCATGTACATTCTGCATGTCGGGAATTATTACACAGTGAGTATCTAATTCAGAAATTGTATTTGAAAGTGAATTTCCCCTTCGAATGTAAAGAAAGACTGTGATGGTAAACTTCTACGTTATTTGATACAGAAATAGCTGAGTAAAACTGAACGTACTCAGACAGTTTTCTCTTTACTTATTCTGATCATTTCTAAACTGACACACAATATTTTAGCACAACGCAATTTGACTTTTAATAATCCCTCAAAAAGAATAGCCCTGACTAACAATAACCTATACCCTTCATGAATCACTTACCTCACAAAAATCTTCGTTACTCGAACTACTGCAATACAGCGAGCGCAAATACTGTCAGTCAAATAAAAGACTCTAACTACTGAAGGCACTAACTACTGATAGGCATATAGTTAGCAAATGAAAGATTTTGATAGAGAACAAACAATGTATTTCCCTTAATAGTGTTCAAAAGTCATCATATATATTCTTGACATCTACTTTGACAAATTTCCTTTTTCTGACGGGTACACGTCCAGATCTTCCGCTCATCTCAAAACTCTGGCATCTCTCTCCCCACACATCCACGTCTGCTGGTGGCTCACTTCCAACTGCCCAACGCTACGGGCTGTTCGCATCCAACTGCCCACCACTACACTAGCGTGAATAATCCAACAATGAGTCCAACCAGCCACAGACTGCACACAGCGCAGTCAGCGATTTTGATACAGAGCGCTACCAACATAAAAACCTAAACAGACTACTTACAAAAGCTGTTTATTTGTTTCAGACAAGATTGTGTTTTGCCTCATAAGGGAAACGTCTACCGGTACGTGTCGTAGTTTGAGAGCGGCAGTATCCTCATCTCCATTACTCCTATAAATACATCTATAAATGGTGAACCACCTAAAGCTTGCAACGCAAATATTGAGGAAATGCAAAGTGCTGTTGATATGCGGTTCTCACAGAATGGATTGGTAGCCGGGGACACGCATTGTTAGCCAATCGACAGATTGCAACATTCCTTAGAAAGTGTATTTTCTGTGCAAACATGCACTTTCTTAAATGGAACAACGTTTATTAACATTAATAAACTAAACATAGGGTAAATTAGAATGTCAGTAGTGTTTGTCATAGGATTCTCGTGCGAGATATCGTATTTTGAAAAGTTCCCACACCTACACTTGTTGAATATCTGTGGAGGCGCACACTAAGGAACAACATAAGTGAATACACTATTCTTGTGGATTGTGACCAGTAACCAGATAAGTGACCCAGGGTGTGTTTAGAATGATCACCGGCAGCGGCAACACACGTTTCCAGTCTGGTATGGAATGACTGCTGCACACGTGCTAGCATTTCAGTCGAGATGTCGGAGCAGGCTGCAGTAAAACATCGTTGAATATCATCGTGTGTAGTTGGTATGACCTTGTAGACAGCGTCTTACAGCTTTCCCAACACAGAAAAGTCTACAGTCGTCCCGAGTACCGGGCCGTCCAAGGTACATGTTCTGCGCGTCCAGTCCAAGATTTGGAAAGAGTTCATGAAGACATGCTGAACAACCGTCATGTTGCTACCACACGTTCCTCCTAGTCTGGGGAGGAATGTCTTCTAGCTCCCGTGGCAGGTGGTCTGTTAGGAGGCTGCGTTACTTCTTCACGTTAAGTGCTCCGTGTATGAAACACGGGTCTATGGGCTAATACATTTACTGCAATGCCGTGTTTCTCGCCAACACGGGGCAAGCGACTTTCAAGTAAAATGTCTCCCCTGTACGGGAACCATCCTGTCTTAACGCCCATGTACAGAAGTTCACACGATTCTTATAACCGTTTCCATGCAGCTCTTGATGGAGAGAGATGTGATAGCAATGGAATTGTGTCGATGGAGAATGCATAGCGCACTTGCTTGACTCATGCCACGTCTTCTTGCAATTGCGTGGGAGCTAACGTGGGAATCAACTGCAACAGTGGCAAGAACATTAATTTCCCCCTCTCTGTCGTCACTGCCGGCCGGTGTGGCCGAGCGGTTCTAGGCGCTTCAGTCGGGAACCGCGCGACCGCTACGGTCGCAGGTTCGAATCCTGCCTCGGGCATGGATGTGTGTGATGTCCTTAGGTTTGTTAGGTTTAAGTAGTTCTAAGTTCTAGGGGACTGATGACCTCAAATGTTAAGTCCCACAGTTCTCAAAGCCATTTGAACCATTTTTCTGTCGTCACTTGTTTCCTTCCGTTGCGTTGTCTAGCTGTTACAGTACCACTTTCATGTAAATGTTTGAAGATATTGGTAAACAGCTGCCGAGCTGGTTGATGCCTATTAGGAAATCTTGCTGCATGCACCGTACAAGAACGAACTGCATTCTTCCTACACTATGCATACACCATGAGCATCTCGGCGTTTTCTGCATTGGTAAAACCCACCGTCCACTCACGACCTGCTGATTGGACTGTCGCACACAAAGTGACCAGTAAGCAGCAGTGCACTCAAGGAACACACGAACACACTGCAACGAAACATAACATCGTAACTAGCAGCTGCGCAGGTTGAATGGCACAAACAAAGTGTCAACGTGGAAGCCTTTCAAAGTACGATATATCGTAAACGACTCGAACTAGAATCCTACGACAAACACCACTGACATTTTAATTTACCATACTTTGTTTGTTAATGTCAGTAGGCAATGTTCAACTTAAAAAAATGTATGATTGCACAAAAAATTCACTTTCTAAGTATTGTTACAATCTCTTGATTGGCTAACAATACGAGCCTCTGACTATGAAACTATTATGCGAAAATTTAACCTCCATTTCCGCAGTATTTCCGGTGCAAGTTTTAGGCGAATCACACTGTATCCATAGTCCACAAGGTACCACACGGCGCATGGCAGAGCATAGATTGTGCTACTATTGTTAATTGCCTATCCTGTTCCTCGCGACGGAAAGGCGACTGTCTTCACGCATCCGTACGAGGCCTAATATCTCTTGCGTGTGCGGTCCTTACGGAAAATAAAGAGAATCGTTCGGCAGTCAGCTGCAGATGACAGTTCTCTAAACTTTCTCAATAGTATTTCCCGAGACGAACGTCGTCTTCCCTCCATTTAAATTCTTGCTGATCTTCAAACACTCGCATGTTGATCGAACCTACCGGTGACAAATCTGCCAGCACGCCCCCCGAATTGCTTCCTTGTCTATCTTTAATCCGGCCTTGCGTGGATTCCAGACACTCGAACAGTACTAAAAAATGGAGTAGCGTTCTATACACAGCCTCCTTTATACAGTGTGTAACTAAAGTCATTTTACAGACTTTGCAGTCCTTACACCAAAACAAGAAAAAAACGTACCGTAAACGTGGGCTGTAAAACGCATATTTTAAGAGCTATGAGCACTTGAAAAAAAGAGATGTTTTTCACTGTAGCGAAAATGAGCAAGTGGTCATACTTCTTAAAGTGTCCTTTTTTGGGGTCAAGTTTACTGAACTTTTTTTTTCTTGTTTTGATCGATACTACATCCTTCCAGAATATGAAAACAAAGAGCTTGCAGTAGGAGAGATTTGTTTCTCGGTACCAAAGATTAACAAGCGCTCACGCTCTTGAGGTATGCATTTTACAACCGATGCTCTTAAGGTATGCATTTTAGAACCCATGTTTACTAGACTTTTTTTCTTGTTTTGGTATAAGAAACATGTCCTCAAAGTCTGTAAAGGGAATTTGAAACGTCCCCTTAGAAAAAATAGGAATGACTGTGCTAGTAAACCTCTACGTTTTTTGATACAGAAACAGCTGAGTTTAACTCAACGTACTCATACAGTTTTCTCTTTACTTATTCTGATCAACACTAAACTGACACACAATATTTTTTGGGCAACGCAATTTGACTTTCAATAATCCCTACAAAAGAATGGCCCTGACTAACAATAACCTATGCCTTTCATGAATCACTTACCTCACAAAAATCTTCTTTACTCAAACTACTGCAATACAATAAGCGCCAATACTGCCAGCTAAATAAAAGATTCTAACTACTGAAGGCACCTACTATTGATAGGTACAGTTAGCAAATGAAAGATTTTGATAGAGAACAAACGCCGGTCGCTGGCCGAACAGTTCTAGGCGCGTCAGTCTGGAACCGCGCGACCGCTACGGTCGCAGATTCGAATCCTGCTTCGGGCATGGGTATGTGTGATGTCCTTAGGTTAGTTAGGTTAAAGTAGTTCTAAGTTCTAGGGGACTGATGACCTCAGATGTTAAGTCCCATAGTGCTCAGAGCCATTTGAACCAAGAGAACAAACAATGTATTTACCTTAATAGCGTTCAAAAGTGTGACATCCAATTAAACAAATTTCCTTTTTCTGACGGACACACGTCTAGATCGTCCGCTCTCAAAACTCTTGCATCTCTCTCTCCACATCCACCACTGCTGGCGGCTGACCTCCAACTGCCCAACACTACACTAGCGAATATTCCAACAATGAGTCCAACCAGCCACAGACTGCACACAGCGCAGTCAGTGATTTTCATGCAGAGCGGTACGTGGCGTTACTAACATAAAACCCTAAAAAGCCTACTTACAACTTTAGTTACACCCTATAGCTAAGCTATACTTTTCTAAAAGTCACCCAATAAACCGAAGTCGACCCCTACCACTTTGTAACGTTACGCTTCTATATGTAATCGGTTTGACTGTGTCAAGCAGCACACCACCAATGCTGTATTCGAACTTTAGGGGATTGTTGTTCCTAATTATATGCATTAAGTTTCATTTTACTACATCTCGAGCAATTAGCATTCATCGTACCAAACAGAAATTCTGTCTAAGCCGTCTTGTATTCTCCTACAGTCACTCAAAGACACTTTGCTGTACACTACAGAGTTATCACTAGTCGCAGACTGCTGCTTATCACCGCTACGGTCGCAGGTTCGAATCCTGCCTCGGGCATGGATGTGTGTGATGTCCTTAGGTTAGTTAGGTTTAATTAGTTCTAAGTTCTAGGCGACTGATGACCTCAGAAGTTAAGTCGCATAGTGCTCAGAGCCATTTGAACTGCTGCTTATCCTGTCTGTCAAATCGTTTACGTATGTAGAGGACGAGAGCGGTCCTGTCACACTTTCCTGAGGCACTTAATGAACACTCGCTGTAAGGACAATGTACTGCATTCTGTTACTTAGGAAATCATCGAGTCACTCAGATATTTGAGAATATGTTCCGTATGCTCGGAACCAAGGTCGGAAGTGAGGCCTTGCATCAAACGCTTTCCACAAATCAAGCGTATGGAATCTGCTTGTTGCGCTTCGAGACGTTATCGAGATTGCGGTTTATTGCTCCACTATATTTTTGCTGGAATTACTCAGGAACTCAGTACTGCCATATGAACAAGGAATCGATGAATACACAGGGGCCATATTCTGTGCCATGCCAGATCCCACGGAACCCACCCTACCATCGCCTGAGATGACAGGTACATTGTTGCACGGCCGTACAACTAGGCCATATATCTTGAGTCAGGAAACAGGCTAATTTGCAGCAAGGATGTTACCACTGCACCACCCTACTCCGCTGCATCTACAGGAAAATCCAGTTTTGGATCTTTAAGTTGGTGTGAAAAGAATGACATACCAGTAATTTCATGTGGGTCAACGGCCTGGTGCGGGCATTGCAATTTGATACCACATCGGAGAACTGGGTGTCCCTCACTTGGCCCTGTAATGCTACCGGGCAAAGGGGACATACCGTTTTGCGTGGGATCTTCGCATAGTCGAGAGGCGAAGACTACGCTAAAAGCAGACTGAAAAAATCCGTGACCACCAGGATTCGATCCCGGGACCTTTCAGTTTTCAGACACGAGCTTACCGCTTTATTGTGTCTTTTCTTCCTTTTCTTAATGCCACGATAACATTTCAAATAGATGACAGGTTTCGAAATCACGGCCTTCGGCAAGTCAACCGCAGATCATATTTATTTATTTATTTTCCCTCTAGACCTCTTCCACTTCAGGCGGTGGCTGCTAACACCCATACTACCCCCAAACCAATGTAACCTACAAACAATAGCGAAATATGTTTCCGATCATTCTGTATAATAAATGATAGGGTACGATGCTTTATCTATTTATTTATTCTCTTGGGATGTCCATAGCAAGCCAAACGGCGGATTGTCCAGGTCGTCTTCTCGTTCTTCGGGGGTTAAACACCCTATAAATACCGTTGATGTATCACGCCAGTCCATCCTGTGCTAGATCTTCAATCTCATCTCACACCCTGTATACCCCAATGCTCTGAAGGGTACGTAAACAATGACCCTAAGCAGTTATCAAAGAGTGAACCATACGACGCCCTTCCGCGTTAAAACCGTGTAGTTGTTCCTTAAGTAGTGCCAACAATCTAACAATTCTGCTAGGCCCTCACTAAAAAAGTACACCTTACGTTTAACCCACCCTGTGGCGAGTATCAAGGTAGTAAGTGGGGTCAGGTTGGATCAGTTCGGTAGGCTCTACGGGCTGAAGCGTCTGTCTCAGCAACAGTGCCGACATGCCACCAGTGAGCCGCCAACTGTCGGCAGCAGTATCACAAACGAAATTCTGCTTGTCGGTGTCGACAGCGGCGCATCTGTGGCAGAGAGGGTCCTCGGCAAGATGTGTAGTGTATAAACGTTGTCGGGTGGGGAATTTTTCAACGTTATCGCATACTACAGCACCCTCACTGGCGTGGGAAGGAAAGGTGAGTGTATGTTACTCCACACCTGCATCTAGCCAACCTCCGGATGTCAGCGTCCAATCACATAAGCAGGCAGTGTCTGTTGAAAATAGCGGTAGAAGTCCTTGGTTCTAGGCGCCCACGTGGACGACAGAACTTTCAACAGATAACTCATGTCGATTAAGTACGTGCTAATGTGATGAAATGCCGCCGCGGTATGTCCAACAGGAATCGGTAGCCGGAGGGAATGAGGCGCCAGCTCCTCAATCAGTGTACCTTGTCCGAAGCATGGAAGTGATGCATCGTCCGCCCATTATTTCGCGCGTTTATCATCCCAATTTCGCCCTCATGTGTGGGCAACATCAGTTTCTCGTAACGGTCCTTGAACACCGTGACCAAAGGCCGCGTGGAACTTGGCAGCCACTGTAACGGGTAGTGGGAGAAAGTGTGTGTGATGATTAAGTTTCGGAGCGAGGTAGCCGTTCACAAAATGTACCCGCATGATCAAATCAAGCGTTCGAAAGGCACGGAGGCGAACGTGCGTGCGGTTCATATTAAGTAGTCTGCAATACGTAGCTGCTGCTGTACGCTGCTCGTTCCCATGGAAGGTCACTCCCAAACATTACGTCGCCGGGACCTTGGTAATTGGCACCGGCGTGTTGATTGATGGTCAGTTCTCTGTCCACGTCCATGTAGTGCTACTTCCGCAGGTTGATGCGGCTACCGGCCACCTCGCCGTAGAGCTGAAGACTGCTAGACCGACAACGAATGAGATATAAAAAGATTGAGTGTGCAATGAATGGAAGCGAGAACACTTCACACTGGCTCTCGCTGCGCATCTGAGTGATAAATTTCGTTGCTGTTGAGTGATAAATTTCGTTGCTGTTACGAGGGGCGTTTGAAAAGTCCGTGCAAAAATTAAAACTACCTACATGTTTTGAGTAAACCTTTTTTATTTTCGACATAGTCTCCTTTTAGACTTACACACCCTGTCCAAGGCTGTTTTAATTTGTTGATACCTTCCGAATAATAGGAATTGTCCAAGTCTGCAAAAAATGTCGAATTTGTGTGAATTTCTAAGGGACCAAAGTGCTGAGGTCATCGGTCCCTAGACTTACACATTAGTTAAACTAACTTATGCTAAGAACAACACACACACCCATGCCCGAGGGAAGACTCGAACCTCCGACGGAAGGGGCCGCGCAGTGAGTGACATGGCGCCTCTAACCGCGTGGCCACTCCAAAGCGGCTGCAAAATAGCTATTAGTAGCTGCAATCACCTCCTCGTTTGAATAAAATCGTTGTCCCGCCAGCGATTTCTTCAAATTGGAGAACAAATACCAGTCCGAGGGAGCCAAGTCTGGTGAATGGGGGGCGGGGAGGGGGGGGGGGGGGTGGAATCATATTTCCATTAATGCTGCGACCTCAAATGCTGAGGTGTGTGCTGGTGCATTGTCGTGATGGAAAAGTACATTTTTGCGGTCCTAGGTGCTTCAGTCGTGAACCGCGCGACTGCTACGGTCGCAGGTTCGAACCCTGCCTCGGTCATGGATGTCTGTGATGTCCTTAGGTTAGTTAGGTTTAAGTAGTTCTAAGTTCTTGGGGACTGATGACCTCAGATGTCAAGTCCCATAGTGCTCAGAGCCCTTTGAACCCTTTTTCGGTCCAATCTCCGGCATTTTTCTTGCAGCTCGGGTTTCAAACGGTCCAATAACGATGAATAATATGCACCTGTAATGGTTTTACCCTTTTCCAGATAGTCGATGAGGATTATCGCTTGCGAATCTCAGAAGACAGCCGCCATAACCTTTCCGGGCGAAGGAATGGTCTTCGCCTTTTTTGGTGCAGGTTCTCCCTTGGTAACCCATTGTTTAGAATGTTGTTTGGTTTCAGGAGTATGGTAATGTATCTATGTTTCATCCACAGTGACGAAATGACTCTTAAAGTCCTGCGGATTCTTCCTAAACAGCTGCAAACCATCCTTGCAACATTTCACACGATTCCGTTTTTGGTCAAGCGTGAGCAATCGCGGAACCCATCTGCGGATAGCTTTCTCATGTCCAAATGTTTATGTAAAATATTATGTACAACTTCATTCGAGATGCCCACAGCACTAGCAATCTCACGCACCTTAACTCTTTTGTCATCCATCACCATATCATGGATTTTATCAATGATTTCTGGAGTCGTAACCTCCACAGGGCGACCAGAACGTTCAGCATCGCTTGTGTCCATATGGCCACTCCGAAAGTTTTGAAACCACTTATAAACTGTTCTAATCGAAGGTGCAGAGTCACAATAAGTAATGTTTATCAAGTTTCTCTTTAGTCTCCTGAGGCGCTTTGCCTTTCATGAAGTAACGTTTAATTCCCACACGAAATTCTTTTTCGTCCATTTTTTTGACGATCACTCGACTTCCTTGATTCACACGAATGCCAAGCGCAAAATAATAGACCAATATGGCTGAAACTTAGTGTGCGTTCTTTTCAAAGATGCTACTAACTAAACATGACCTCGATACGCGCCGGTGGTGCCATCTGTCGTACTTTGCACGGACTTTTCAAACGCCCCTCGTACGTCATTTCTACTACGAGTACAGTAAGCGCAGTAAGCCTTTTTTTTCCACTCTGTCGCTTCGGCGCAGCTCTGAAGTCGGGAAGTCCACGCTGGTTGCAGCTCCGCTTAACCCGCAGTTGCTACGGTGCGCTAGCGTCTGTCTTGGCCGCAGCTAAAGCGTTCTGCCTCACACACCGCGACGAAACGGATTCGTCAGGGATGGAGAGAAAGGCGGAAAGCGTTGTATGTAGTATGACATCGTTAAGCGGGCGTTTTCTCGCTTTTTGTGACGCGTGTGGCACTGTCACTCAGATTTCGTTGGCAGTATATCCGAATAATCGGTTTCTGGTTGCATAACAAGTTAAACGTAAGGGAAAAAGAACGAAGCATATCGTTTTACTCAGTTCATGCCACCACTATTCCGTCGTGAATGCCACATTTAGTACATCTGCATGCAAAAGAGCATCGTTCTGCCTTCTTATACTGCAGCCGCCTGAACGTATTTACATTCCTCTAGTCGTAACAGACGCGCTTAAGCGACGGGAAAAGATAGTTTGCAAGCATCCTCGAGAGTGATAACAGTTTGTTACGCTTGTGGAAGAAATAATACTGTGTACAATGTTCTCGCTTTTGAATAACATTAAATTTCACGCTATAGTACTGAATTATTTATGAAATGAGCTGGATAGCGCCATGAAAGGGGCGAGGTTTTGCGACATGTGCTGCAACAGATGCGCTTACAAACGCAGGGCGTCAGCGAGACCGACCCATCGAGTCGGCGTAATGTCTGCGTTTACTACCGTCACTGCCTCCAAGTCTCCCGTGATGCTCCCCCCCCCCCCTTTCCCTCTACCTCCCCCGCCCTCCGTCCCTTTTTCTCTCTCTTCCTCTCTTCCTCCGGAACAGTACAGATTGTCCCAGAAATCCTCGTACCCCTCTTGACTTTCTGCAGTTGAGGAAATAAGTAGTTGTTTTATTGGGAGCCCTTCCTTGAAGCTGAGGAAAAGTATGGTTCTATTGTTTTGTTTCAGCATTGCATTGTTTCAGATGAGAAGCCATGGGTGATGGAACGACCATAGCGCAATCAATGATAGAGATCGTGAGAGCGTTTAGAAGTCATTTCGGCGAAGCATTACGTCGTAGAACAACTCTGCTCGCTTGGGAATGTAATTCTCTGGTCTAAGGAAATTCCCCGTTAAAAACAAGAGTTGGAAGGAAACCGGTCTCATATTACAGTATGGACCAAGATGTCATCACAATATCTGTCTGCAGCATATTTTTTGAAGAATACGTGAATGGAAAATCTTATTTGGACATTTGCAACCGTGATTAATAGCTTATCTCGAACACAAGGACATCATGGCTCATGCGTGTATACAGCAGATTGTAGCAGACTTTGCTGTTCAGGTGCTTGAGTTACTTGATGGACAGTTTCGAACCTGTTGGGTTGGGTATGGTTTAGCGACATCTCGAGCTCCATTTAAATGACAACCACGAAATTTGGACCTTATCAGGCCAGGAAATTCATTGTGACGAATAATAAAGTCTCATGTGGTCAGCTCACTACAAGAATAATAAAATATTGCTCAAGCATAGCTCCTGAGATGCTCCGCAAGGTGTCAAGAAGGACATAGGGACGAGGGTGCACATGTAGAACCTCTGGATTCCTTTTTGTAAGTAAGTACTTCAATACACAAAATACTGTTTTGGCCTAGGGGTGTGAGGGCTTCTTGGACACACTGTACAGTGTGAAGTGTCACTGCACAACTGCTTCTCACTTTGGGCTTGTTTACAATGCAGGCGAGGGAAAAATATGTTACCAAACTATTTGGCTCGAAAGTTCACAGAATGCCTCGGTGTCTCCCACTAGCTTCGAAAAGATGTATGGGTGCATATCGTGACTCCGTGTATGATACTCTTTTAAAATATTTGTGACAAATACATGCTTTTGGGAAATATTGTTAGTATTCATTAAGGGCGAGCGGTAAAGGTGAGGTGCTTGCTGGTGCTTTTAGAACTGGAGAGTATTTGCAAACGAGTCGGTTCTGGGCTTCTGGACTGTTTTATGGATGGACAACTATACCCATAATAATAAGCATCTCAAAGTTGTGGTAATCAGACGAAGAGTAATAGACTTCAAATTAAATCACTTTAACCATCAACAGGTAAATTTGAACAAATTCGCTAACCACCGTTGTTACAAAAATCCAACTAAGAGTCAGATTAAATTATAAGTGACCATTGAATTTCATCTGATATTTTGCTTGTAACGGTTTTTAACCTCGCAATGGTTTTACGCGGGTGCAAGCAGACAATCATAAAATGCAACATCTGATTACTCTCAGTGGAGGCATTATTATATTTCTGTTTTGAATACAAACTAAAATTTAAAATGAATTTCGATAATCAATTTATTTCAGTAGCTTATTGTTGTACTGTCAGTTATATTGTAGTTAGTCAACAGTACAGACTTGCGTAATACGATCATATCACTTGGTGTTGATTAGGACTGCACATGAATCTCCCTACTACAGACTTAGTCTGATAGGCTTTCGGTAATTCCTTACGGTCAAAAAATAACCCAGATAAAATATATTTTACGAGAAGTAGGAGGAAACTTACACTTTCCGTTTCATTGATAACTTTGTCCCCCACATATCGACTAAAACAGGATTGTGAGCAATATATTAAACAAAAGCAGTAATCAGCCATGACACGATTTAAGCTCTAAAAGTATACATAAAAGATTTGATACTTGGTTGGAGTAATTTTTACCCTGCTGTCTCCAAGAGAATCAACAGACTTACAAATTTTCTGACTCATGACTGTGGCGAAAGGATGATGAGAATGGTTTTGTGTCACTGAACATGGCGTTCATTCGCCACTCGTATCTGCAAAGAAAGTCAGCAAAAATGGTGCTATGTATTTGTATGACACAAGTAAAAATATCAACAGTAAATGCTATAATGTAATCTTCACGAAATTTTTCTAGAAAACTGCAAAAAGCATGGAAAAAATAATGGGACCGTTTGGAAAATATTACACAATTAAGCACATAAAGATTATTAAATAAATCAAACTTCCATTCCACTGAGAACTGATCGACAACAGTATAAGGCGCGAGTCCCACGGGCGTGAGTAAACTGTTGTGTTCGTTGTGGCATGGAGGCATCTAGCCTCCTAACTTCATCTTGAGGGAGTCCTTGTCATGCCTGAAACACATACTGTGTCAGTTCATCAAGATCGCCGGCTGGAGACTGCTATGAAGCATACGCCTTCCTATCCCATCCCATCCCAGACATGCTGTGTGCTCGACAAATCTGGGAGGCGTACGCTTGGGCGGTGCTACTTCGATTTTTTTTTTTTTTTTGGCAGCCTTTACGTACCTGATAAATTCGACACTCTGTCATTAGGATACATATGTGCATACCAGAGGTATCTACGAATTTCATTTAGGACAATGCACAGGTACGTTGGCCACTTTCAATCTCCTGCCGTGCAACGCCACCTAGTAGAGCGTTACTGTGTTTAAAAACCTCCTGACACTGTACCTCCTCTGCCGTCCTTCTAGTGATCGTTATTGACGTCTCAGATCACGACAACCGTAATCATTAAGATCCATACCGATTTTATAACATCTCAATTGAATTATCCCTTTTTCATTGGGTACACATTATCCTAATTTCTTTACTATCTCGCTGTAAAACACTGTCACTTATTTGGCAGTAACATATTACTGTCACAATTTTGAGCCCACTTTATTATCAATTTGCTGTGTACAACACATTAGATAAGAGCAATATTACCATATTCTTATACCCAACGTACACTAAAGCGCCAAAGAAACTGGTATAGACGTGCATATTCAAATACAGAGATGTGTGAACAAGCAGAATACAGCGGTGCGGTCGGCAACGCCTATATAAAACAAGTGTCTGGCGTAGTTGTTAGGTCGGTTACTGCTGCTACAGAGGTAGGTTATCAAGATTAATGTGAGTTTGAACGTGGTGTTATAGTCGGCGGACGGACTATGGGATACAGCATCTCCGAGGTAGCGATGAAGTGGTGATTTTCCCGTACCACCATTTCACGAGTCTACCTTGATAATTAGGAATCCGGTGAAACGTCAATACTCCAGCATCGCTGTGACCGGAAAAAGATCCTGCAGGAATGGTACCAACGACGACTGAAGATAATGTTTCAAAGTGACAGAAGCGCAACCCTTCCCCGAATTGCTGCAGATATCAAAGCTGGGTCATCAATAAGTTTTCAGCGTGCGAACCATTCAACGAAACATCGTCGATAAGGGCTTTCGTAGCCGAAGATCCACTCGTGTATTCTTGATGACTGCACGACACAAAGCTTTACGCCTCGCCTGAGCCCGTCAACACCGACACTGGACTGTTGATGACTGGAAACATGTTGCCTAGTCGGACGAGTCTCGTTTCAAATTGTATTGAGCGGATGGACAAAAAAAACAACGGCTCTGAGCACTATGGGACTTAACATCTATGGTCATCAGTCCCCTAGAACTTAGAACTACTTAAACCTAACTAACCTAAGGACATCACACAACACCCAGCCATCACGGGGCAGAGAAAATCCCTGACCCCGCCGGGAATCGAACCCGGGAACCCGCGCGTGGGAAGCGAGAACGCTACCGCACGACCACGAGATGCGGGCAGCGGATGGACATGTACGGGTATGGAGACAACCTGATGAATCCATGGACGCTGCATTTCAACAGGGGCAGTTCAAGCTGGTGGAGGCTGTGTAATGGAGTGGGGCTTGTGGAGCTGTAGCGATGTTGGACCCCTGATACGTCTAGATACGACTCTGACAGGTAACAAGCACGTAAGCACCCTGTCTGATCATCTGCATCCATTCATGCCCATTGTACATTCCGACGGATTTGGGCATTTCCGGCAGGACAATGCGACACCCCACAGGTCCAGAATTGCTACAGAGTGGCTCCAGGAACACTCTTCCGAGTTTAAACACTACCGCAGGCCACCAAACTCCCCAGACATGAACATTATTGAACGTATCTGGGATGCCTTGCAACGTGCTGTTCAGAAGAATCTTCGTCCCCTCGTAGTCTTACTGATTTATGGACAGCCCTGCAGGATTCATTGTGTCTGTTCCCTCCAGCACTACTTCAAACGTTAGTCGAGCCCATGCCACGTCGTTTTGCGGCACTTCTGCGTGCTCACGGGGGCCCTACACGATATTAGAAAAGGAGCACCAGTTTCTTTGTCTCTTCAGTGTATAATAAGAGTGTAGGCAATTAGAACACATCAATCTAGAGCCTATTGAGTCAAGAGTCCTGAGGAATAATTATTTGAATCTGATTTTAATTGGGGATATGATTGTATTCCCATTAGACGATCGCCCTCTGGGAACGTCCTCTTGGCAATTACATTAATTACGCAAGGACTGGCGTCCAGCATCAGGTGACATACGGCTTCCAGTGGGCTGTAGCTGACGGGTTGGTTTTTCCATAACCCACAACAAGTGTGTTTTCTGTGTCAATGCATGTGCGCTACGGTACAGAGCCCGCCGGTGATACGGAACAGTGTCCAAGGGCTGCACCCATCCGTAAGTTTGACAGTTTGTCCTATGCACAACAATGACTCCTTAAGCAGAAGGCTGATCAGTAAACAGAACCCAGGTCACAGCTGTGTCAGTGACTTGTGAATGGAAATTGGGGCATCGCGGGATTCAAAATCGAAGTGCCTGTAGCTGATTCTGGCCGGAAGAGTAGAAGCGCCCGGGCCATGTTTGTCTCTGTTGGCTGTACACTTGCCTTGGCGGTGCCATCTCTGTTGTTGCGGTCAGCTTCTGGAACTAAAGCTCGATATTTACGTCTCCCGGTTCTGGCACGCACACAGGAGTATGCAGCACGGGAGATACTGGTATTGTAAGTTCGGGTGGAGATGATGAGAGCGTATGAGATACTGATGAGTAGGCGAATAACCGATGTAATGTGCTCATTTCGAATACACAGTTGGTTAAATAGCAGGTAAAAAATTACACGATGGAACCCAAATGGTAATGCGAAAGCTCAAGTGCTGCCGCGACAAGCAGGAACATTAGGCATTACTTTAGTACAGGGATAGACATAAATACAGAGACCTGTGTTGTCGGCAGTCTTGGGCAACCCCAAGATTGCTCATTACTGAATAGGGACAGGCGGACCCTATAGTGGTGGGTTAATCTTTCACTCATACTTCACTCTTCTTGTTAGCAGCTCGTGGTCTTGTAGTTAGCGGCGCTGGTTTGCCATTCCGGGTTCGATTCCCGACCACCTCGGAGATTTTCTCCATTCGGGACATTGTGTGTTTTAATTGATCTCTTTTAATATTTGACGTTACCTTACAAGACGAATGTAATGAAATCCTTATTTTACTGGGTTGCAGTAATATTTCGTGTGGATCAGTTATAAATTCGTTGTGACTGAGAAAATGATTACCTGAATTAAATAGTAGTCTATCTCTGAATGAAGCACTGAATCATCGGCAAAGACTACACGTAGGAAATTCTTTTTAACTCTTATTTTCATTTAATTTCTTTTTTGTTCAGACAGACTGATTTTATGCTGAAGCCAAAGTTACTGTGTAGCTTAGGCTTTTGTGATTGAGTTTGAATAATCTGTTTACTGAAAATTAGGCTAGACCTCGTGACCTAATAAAAGTATCGAACTTCAAAGTACGACACCATGTGCAGGTTGTGATAAACAGTAGATATAAGAAACTGCTATTACAATGAAAATAAGTTAACTATATTACGCAAATAGACCTAGCTTCCACTAGTACAATCACAGCGGCCACATTTAATTCTTCAGGATAATAAAAAGATGAAAAATTACGTAAAGAAAGTTAAATAACTCTTTTAAATTATTATTATTCCAATTAGAAGAAGAAATTTACATTCATTAGTGCGGAAGTGCCTTTAGATGCGATCTCAATCAGGACAAAGTCAGCAAACGAAAATTTTGCAAGGTTGCGTTTATTTTGCCACAAAACAGCATAAACAGGCGATAGTAAAGTACAAAAAATGTAAAGAATACAGAACATAGACAACTCCAACGTTCTTAACAGTAGACAAGTATGTTCTCCTTTTTTTCCAATTTAAGTGATTGGCACACACATTCCGACAACTGGTTAATGTACTCAGTACGGAATGTGACCACTTCTGACAGCAATACGGGCTTGAATGATGTCATCAATCTCATGTTGAGGTAATAACACCCATTCTTCCTGCAAGGCTGCTTGGATATCTTGAGGAGGGGTTGGTGGATGCCGATGTGATGCAACCTGTCTCCCTAATGCATCCCAGACATACTTTATTGGATTCAAATCGGAAGAGCTAGCAGGTTACGTCATGCGTGCAATATCTTCTGTTTCCAAGAAAACATCAACCACCCGTGCTCTATGATGTGGGACATTACTGTCCATCAATACGAAGTCTGGACCCATAGCACCTCGCAAGAAACGCACATAAGGTCTCAAGATCTCGTCACAGTGCCTGGCAGCTGTTAAACTTAGCCGATTCACCCGTACAATTTCCTGCAAGGCTGTTCGAGTGGTCAGCCTAATTCCTGCCACACCGTTAGGGCTCCTCCTCGATATCGGTCTCTTTCCACAACGTTTGGGTCTCGAAATCGTCTTCCACGTTCCCTCCAGATGCGAATCCGCCGATACTCACTCACCGGACCAATTCGAGACTCATCTATGAAAAGAACATTGGCCCATTGTTTGACCCTCCAGGTGGCATGTTGACGTTTTCACTCTAAACCTTCCCTCTGAGAAGACGCGTCAGAGGTACACGTACAGCAAGTCTCTGACAAGACCACTATGCTGAAGCCTTCTGCACACCTCGATACGAGAAGTCCAGCGGACGCTGGGAAGTCAGATGCCAGCTGGCATGCAGTACAATGGCGGTACCATCGTGCAGTTACAGCCAAATAACGGTCCTCTCTTACAGTTTCAGTCTCTATAAACTGCCGCCGCATCCAAGAACAACAAAACGATTCACATTAAGCCATCGGGCCGCATCAATTTGTGTCTATCCTGCTTCCATTCTTCCTACGCCTCTCCATTGCAGAGAGTCTGGTAGGCGTCTTCTCCGTGCCACATTGTGTAGACAGCGATTGTGGATGTGGGACTCCCCGATGATTACTTCCTGTTTGACAGGTGGTTGTCCGTTGACCGGAATGCCGTCTTCCGTGCAGAACACTATCGTGCGGACAGTTTGTATGATTATATCGTGACTTACACACATGTTGGGGAAGTAGCGATTTGTTGCCTAAATTCTGGACACCAGTGTAAAATTAAAAATGAAGAAAAAAGAATAGGAGCCCTAGCTCCTTACTGTACGGTTACTCTTAGACGAACTCGAAACTGTACATAAATCATATCAAATACACATGCACTTTCATTATACACACGTAAAATTACTTTAAAAATGGAATAACTCTCTCAAAATACTAAGCGATTCATAAAGAGGCGCCACAGTGTGTGTGTGTGTGTGTGTGTGTGTGTGTGTGTGCGTGTTTTATCCTCATCATCATTTCATCATAACAAGACGCGCAAGTCTCCGAAGTGCCGTCAATTAAAAAGACGTCCACCAGACAGCCGCATACGCTACATGAAGTCTTCCGTCCAGAAATACCATACGAACTTTTCAATTTCTTTCACTCTTCTTGCTTTCTAAAGTTTATACATTTTTATATAAATAAGGCTGCAGAATTCACCTGCAGATGTTTAATTTTGAATGTTCATGTAAAATGCTAGAAAATTCCTACAACGCTCAGAGATGGGTGTGCGGCCTTCAGGTCAAAAACCAATTTCTTTCAAAAAAGACAAACATATATTCAGTGTCATATTGAAAGAAATATATAATGTGTAGAATATAACATCGTAAGAAAAATAAATAAATAAATATAAAAAAGTACAAGAGATAGTCAAAACATTCTGAATGATCTGGTCGGAGCCTGTTACGTTGACTTAAGGGTTAGAGATTGTCCCATTAGATCAGGTTTCCTTCTGCATTATATGAGTCCTAGGAGGAAACAGCACATTGCGGCGGGGTGTTATCAGTGGGAAAAGTGGACGATCAACGAGAAGGGCTGCTTTCTGCTTCTGAGGCCGTTGGCTGAAAGGCCTGAACGTTTAAACGCTTTCAGGAACTCGTCATATCTCGCAGACTGTGAGAGTCAGGCAGCAGGGCGCAAATCCCGCGCCCTCTGCGGCGTAGGTGATTCCAACGGCAGGTCGGGTGCGAGGGATACTCAGCGATCGGTAAACTTATTCTATCGGTGTGTGTTCGGCTTAAAAGAATTCCTAGCTGCGTTTCTGCACGTGGGAATGAAATAGTGATAAGTCATTTCTGAAGTTATTGGGCCGGCCGGTGTGGCCTAGCGGTTCTAGGCGCTTCAGTCTGAAACCGCGCGACCGCTACGGTGGCAGGTTCGAATCCTGCCTCCGGCATGGATGTGTGTGATGTCCTTAGGTTAATTAGGTTTAAGTAGTTCTAAGTCATAGGGGACTGATGACCTCAGATGTTAAGTCCCATAGTGCTCAGAGCCATTGGAACCATTTGAAGTTATAGACGAGTGTTGATTCGTCGTTCACACGCAGATGGTTGATTGGAACAGGTGTCATATCAAACAGGAGAGCATTTTTTTCCAATAAATTCATTTTAGGTATTAGGCTGCATTGTTATGAAACACTAAAAGAACTAAAATGGAATGTTTTGATCGACTTTCCACCGGTCCTCTGCAAGACAACTAACTGGTGGATTCTGTATTTTTTCATCCCCCTTGCTCTATGGGGAGGATGGGCTGACCAGCAGTAGAACCCGCTCTTCACACAGTAGACATTATTCTCTAACTTAGATGCTAAACAAAACTCAAGGAGACATATTTATCACGGATTTTGAATTATTTTCAGGGGCGAAGTTAATAGGAGAATATAAGAAATAATACTGTCTTCATGAATAGTTTAAAATTTTTTACAGACAGCTTATTTAAAAAGTTGGAGAACACTTGTTGACGGTAAACACTTGAGGAAACACTCGGAAAACACTGAACACGACGGAAGAGACACTACCATTAAAAACAGAGTACCGAACATTTTCACTAAAACTGGAAAAGTACCTACCTTGGGATGGTATACTGTTGATGAAAAGAAAGGTAAGTATGGAGGGAGATAGGAGAGTAGTGGTAAATGGGGGCTGGTAAGAGGTGGTGACGAGATAAGGATAGTTGCGGGGGATAAGCGAGATCTATAAATTTGAAAGAGCAAGAGAGTGGGGTGCGACAGGGAAGGCGAAAAGAAGAAGGTGTGGTATTGGGAGAGGACGAGGAGGGAACCCTTAGAAGGGGGGGGGGGGGGGATAGGGGCGGGTGGACAGAGTTTGTAGGATGGGAATACTTTGGGGCAGAGTTCGTGGTCCTGGACAGGGAGAGGGTTGAAATTTCTCGTGGGGGGGGGGGGGGGGGGGAGGAGGACATGGAGGGTGTGCAGGTGGAAGGTTGGTGGCACGTGTAGGTAGAGGTGAGACAGCACACCAAAACTGGAAGGGACACAACAGGATTGTTGGAGTCGAGTTTGAATATGTTGTAAGTTATTCGGAGGTGTTCAATGTGAGTGAAGAGAGGTGGGAATTCGATGAGTTGGTTAAGGATCCTTGTGATGGTAAATAAGCGGATATAAAAAGCACTGCGGAAGGCATGGCGCTCAAGGACCTGGAGGGACTTACAGAACTTGCATGGGGCGGATATGCATGCAACATTTGCATAGCAAATAATGAGGCGGATCAGGGATTTGTATGTGTCAAGGAAAGTGGAGAGGTATAGCTCCATGTTCAGCCAGTTAATAGTTTTATTAATTTTAATCTATTGTGGGCTTTCCGTTGGAGGGTCAGTAGGTGCAGTTTCCACGTTACTTGCCAGTTGAAGATTAATACAAGGTCTTTTAGTGTTCTAGTTAGCTGGATGGGACGGTTGTAAATGGTGAGATAGAAGTAATGGAAACGTAAAGTGGAGGCAGTGCATACTATAATTATTGCCTGGGTTTTGGAGCGGTTAAGCCATTGACTACACCAGGAGGTAAACTGAGGTGGATTTGGAGGGATCGTTGGGATTTGGATAAAGAGCGAGGAATGTGGTGTCGTCAGTATACTGAAGGAGGTAGATGGGAGGAGGTGATTAGGGCATATAGGCAGCGTATAAGAGCTGAAGGAGACGGGAGAGAACAGAAAAAATGGCTCTGAGCACTACGGGACTTAACTTCTGAGGTCATCAGTCCCCTAGAACTTAGAACTACTTAATCCTAGCTAACCTAAGGACATCACACACATCCATGTCCGAGGCAGGATTCGAACCTGGGACCGTAGCGGTCGCGCGGTTCCAGACTGAAGCGCCTAGAACCGCTCGGCCACTACGGCTGGCGAGAGAGCAGAACCTTGGGGCACTGCTGCAGTAGGATGGAAGGCACGGGAATTGGTGTTATTGACATAGGGTGGGCGATTAGGGAATAAGGATGCATTAGGGCGGATATACTTCACTGGAAGCGCGTAAGTCTGGAGTTTGAAAAGGAGAGCGGATTCCCATACGGGGTCGTATGCTGTCTCCAGGTTCAGGATTTGATCATCAGCAAAAAAGGAGGGACAGAAGCCCACTGGCTAATAGGAGGGAGATGGTGTTTGTACAGCTGTGGGTGGATTCGTCGGCAGAGGATGGAGTCAAGACCTTGCTAAACACTGAGGTGAGATGGATTCTAGGGCTTGTTTTCCCCTATATACTGTCTTATTTCAGTTGTCGCGTGCCTACCTGTGGCACATTCTGAGATTACGTGGACGATTCGAAGTAAAGATAGCTATTAGATGGTGGGGTAGGGGGGGGGGGGGGTGACCGTGCAGTAGGCTACTGTCTGTACTAGTCTGGCAGCTGATTGGCAGGCAACAGCGAATCGGCAGCTTGGACCGAGGAGTAGTGTTTTCCTGCAGTGAGGCTTTGCTGCCACACGACAGTTCGGTTGCGACCGCTTGTTTACAGTGCTGAGTGCTTGTCACGCGGGACTGGTGGCTGGCGAGCACACGCGGCCTGGCGGGCTGGGATCGCTCGCAGCCAGGCCGCCAGTAACTTGTAGTCATCCTCACTGATTATGCTCTTACGGAGTTCAGTTATATCGACAGCCTTTCTTATTTATCGCTGCTGTACCCACGGCTGCCGAGACACATGACGTTCTCTAAATTTAATACACTGACAAAAAGACAAAATCGCAACAGTAAGAAGGAGCTGTGCGACGTAAATGGAAGTTGGTAGTCATGTTTCCAGATCTGAAAAAGATGTCTATTGAAATTTCACGCAACAAGCTAGTAGAGCGACTATAAGGATGCAAATCTTGTTTCCTCAAAATACGTGCTGTAACAATCATGAGTGTTAGCTTCATTATTGACCTATTCAGAGGATGTTGGTCAAGAATTCCTTTAAAGCTACGTAGACGCCAGAATTTGAACGAGAGTGTGTAATGGGGCTGTGAGAAGCTGGATATTTCTTCGGTGAAACTGCAGAAGACATAGGAGGAATTTACTCGCTGTAGACGACTGCTAACTGCGGTGGTCACCCGAAGGTACGGTCGCCAGAAGATCGGGCTGAGGACCGCCACATGGCAATACCGAGAGGGGAGATTGTCGTTTTTAGCGCGTGACTGTGGTGCATCGTTTTGCGTCTGCAGCAGCAGTTCGAGCAGCTGCTGGCACCACAGTTGACACAACGTACTGGTACAAATCGGTTACTTCAAGAACAGCTGCGAACCAGACGACCTGAAGAGGGCGTTCCACTGACCCCATTTGCGACTTCAGTGGTCTCAAACGACAGCTCATTGAGGACGGGTTGGAGATTTGTTGCGTTTTCTGGTGAAAGCCGGTTCTGCCTGGGTGCCAATGATGACTGAGTGTTGGTTGGCTAGGAGGAGGCCAGGTGAGCGCCTGCAACCAACGTCTCTGCAGCTTGGACGCGCTGGACCTACATTTGGTGTTATGGTCTGAACTGCGACTTCACATGACAGTAGGAGCAATCTTGAGGTTCTCCCACACATCCTGATTGCAAATCTGGACGTCATTCTGGGGATTTGACCTGTTGTGCTGCCAATAATGAAGAATATTCCAGGGATGTTTCTCAAAAAGGATCATGTTCGTCCACATACCGGTGTTTTAGTCCAACTTGTCTACAGTGTGTTGACATGTTGCTTTGGTTTGCTCAATCACCAGATGTGTGTCCAATCGAGCACTTTTGGGACATCATCGGGCCACCACTTCAGTGTCATCCACAGTCAGCGACATTAACTGTCCCTGTAGTGACCGATGGAGAGTAACAGGACTGGTACTCCGTCCCATAAACTGACATCCGACACCTCTACGACACAATCCATGCACGTCTGCATGCTTGCACTCAATATTCTGGCGGTAATACCTGTTATTTGTACCAGCATTTCACGTTTGCAATGAGATTTCTCGCGCTTACATTAACCTGCGATCTTCCAGCCTTAAATATTTTACCTAGACAAACGTATACCCGAAGTTTCACTATTCTACATTAATTATTTTTGAGTGTTGCATTTTTTTCCCGTCGTTGTAGATCAGCCACACTCCTAGTGCTGTCCAGCTGCAGCTGATTTGTTCTGTTGTCCGTCATACGTGACGTTCATGACAGTGCTAATCAGTCTGTCGGTTTCACTTCGTCGCGTTCACGTCTAATTTCGTAGACACCTGCAGTGTGGAGGGCATCTAAGGAATGCTACGTCATCCTCAATACACTACAGGCGATTAAAATTGCTACAGCACGAAGATGACGTGCTATAGACGCGAAATATAACCGACAGGAAGAAGATTCTCTGATACGCAAATGATTAGCTTTTCAGAGCATTCACACAAGGTTGGCGCCGGTGGCGACACCTACAACGCGCTGACATGAGGAAAGTTTCCAACCGGATTCTCATACACAAACAGCAGTTGACCGGCGTTGCCTGGTGAAACATTGTTGTGATGCCTCGTGTAAGGAGAAGAAATGCGTACCATCACGTTTCCGTCTTTGATAAAGGTCGGATTGTAGCCTATCGCGATTGAGGTTTATCGTATCGCGACATTGCTGCTCGCGTTGGTCGAGATCCAATGACTGTTAGTAGAATATGGAATCGGTGGGTTCAGGAGGCTAATACGGAACGCCGTGCTGGATCGCAACAGCCTCGTATCACTAGCAGTCGAGATGATAGGCATCTTATCCGCATGGCTGTAACGGGTCGTGCAGCCACGTGTCGATCCCTGAGTAAACAGATGGGGACGCTTGCAAGACAACAACCATCGGCACGAACAGTTCGACGACGTTTGCAGCAGCATGGACTATCAGCTCGGAGACTATGGCTGCGTTTACCCTTGACGCTGCATCACAGACAGGAGCGCCTGCGATGGTGTACTCGACGACGAACCTGGGTGCACGAATGGCAAAAACGTCATTTTTCCGGATGAACCCAGGTTTTGTTTACAGCATCATGATGGTCGCATCCGTGTTTGGCTACATCGCGGTGAACGCACATTGGAAGCGTGTATTCGTCATCGCCATACTGGCATATCACCCGGCGTGTTGGTATGGGGTGCCATTGGTTACACGTCTCGGTCATCTCTTGTTCGCATTGGCGGCACTTTGAAAAGCGGAGGTTACATTTCAGATGTGTTACGACCAGTGGCTCTACCCTTCATTCGATCCCTGCGAAACCCTACATTTCAGCAGGATAATGAACGACCGCATGTTGCAGGTCCTGTACGGGCGTTTCTGGATACAGAAAATGTTCGACTGCTGCCCTGTCCAGCACATGCTCCAGATCTCTCACCGATTTAAAACGTCTGGTCAGTGGTGGCCGAGCAATTGGCTCGTCACAATACGCCAGTCACTACTCTTGATGAATTGTGGTATCGTGTTGAAGCTGCATGGGCAGCTGTACCTGTACACGCCATCCAAGCTCTATTTGACTCAATGCCCAGGCACATCAAGGCCGTTATTACGACCAGAGGTGGTTGTTCTGGGTACTGATGTCTCAGGATCTATGCACCCAAATTGCGTGAAAATGTAATCACATGTCAATTCTAGTATAATATATTTGTCCAATGAATACCCGTTTCTCATCTGCGTTTCTTCTTGGTGTAGCAATTTTAATGGCCAGTAGTGTAAGTTCGTAGGCAGCTGCAATGTGGAGGGTACAGCTAATTTTTGGTGTTGCGACTTTGTTTTGCTTGCTTGACAACATCGCTTCACTACCCCACTTCAACAGATCTCGGTTCTTGCGGCCGCTCTGGAGTACTGGTTTAATTCCTCAGCACCTTGCCTACATGGTCACTGACGCGTCTCACGTGAGGTTAGTGAACAACAAGAAGTTCTTCTGTTCCTATGTCTGTGTAATGTTCACTGTACCTCACAGATCATCGTATGTTATTGTTGCTATATCCATTCACACGCAATGTTGTCCGGAGCTTGTTTAATGTTGGAGGCGGTCAGCGTAGCTAATCCTGTGACTCGGACTGTCAGCGTATGTGGCACAGCATTCTTATGTGTTGGATGGTGGGCCGGCGGGTGTGGCCGTGCGGTTCTAAGCGCGTCAGTTTGGAACCGCGTGACCGCTACGGTCGCAGGTTCGAATCCTGCCTCGGGCATGGATGTGTGTGATGTCCTCAGGTTAGTTAGGTTTAAGTAGTTCTAAGTTCTAGGGGACTGATGACCTCAGTAGTTAAGTCCCATGGTGCTCAGAGCCATTTGAACCATTTTTTGTTGGATGGTGGTGCGACTTCGCATGCAGATATCTGTTTGCGTGGATATGTTTCTTGTACACCTCTACAACCAGAAACCGAATCGCTCCGTTATTTTATTTTTATAGCGTGAACTTATGATTTACGTAACCTGTTGAAGTGCCGATGAAATCTGCGTAGTTCTGCTTCTCCAAGCGGCCAAATCAAGAACGTGTCGTACACGGAACGCAGCCAACAACGTGGACGCAGCGGCGCGAAACTTGCCGCTGTCTGTTGGAATGCTTCCATGAATACGTCAGCTGTTACAAATGAAAGGGGGAAACTTGTAACAACCGCGTTTGTCTGTTCATAAAATTTGCCATGTCAACTAAAGTACTTTGATGACAAGCAAAAGTGCGCCAAGAGCAGACATATGACAGTATTTTCTCCTGTAAGAATTGTTTTGGCTATATGCACGTCAGTAAACAGAGATTTTGCGTCAAAGCTAACCTACGAAGTTATATTAGTTAGATGGAGGTGGTGGTGTCTTATGGAGGAGATAGACTCGCAACTAATACGGGGCTTTCATTTCTATGGAAACTTTTACGTGTTCTGGTTTTGTGTGACTTTTGACCTTCTGAATTTGACCTGTTTTCCTGTATTGTATCCGTGAAGATTTCTGCGAATTTTCCTTGTGAATAAACTGCGCCATATGTCGCTCAGTTTTTCCCCTACGCCACTCTTTACTAGGACTGTGTGAGCATATTGCGCGTACATGCCACCTAATCAGCCCACATAAAAACTGATAAAAAAGTTTACAAATTGAAAAAAAACTTTTGTTTATAAGAGATTTACTAAACGAAAGTCGATCGCTGTAATGTTCCTTCCGGGTGCTCAGTTTTTTTTGCGACTGTCTGTACGGGAGAAAGGCGCAAAAGAAACTAAACTGCCTTTGCTGCAGTAGTGGTCGACTCTGCCGCCACTACCCACTACTGAAACAATTGGCCAACCGTAACCCATGCGGAACCGTCTGTTACGGTTCTTGTTTCATAAGCGCTGTTTCACGCGTCCAGCGATTTTGCAGTTGCGTACATGACAGACCGACGTGCCGACTTCAGGTTTTCGTCAGAATCCTGCACAGGCGATAATACGAGGGTAAGTCAATTATTATCCGCAGTTTAGTTATATTTTTGTTTATTTTGGTAGTACTGTCGTTTTACGTTGGTGACGCATCCTTTGTTGTTATATCTTTGCAATTTTGAAGCTGCCGTGCTGTTTATCATGGCTGCTCCGCTGTCTATTTGCACCAAAGAAGAGCAACGTTCAGTGATCCGTTTTCTGAGGTCGGAAGGCGTATCAGGGGACGAAATTCGTCGAAGACTTTCGGTACAGTACGGGAACAGTGTTTTGCCACAACGGAGTGTCTACGAATGGATTGAAAAATTTCCAAATGGTCGCACAAGTGTTACGCACGATGAAGAAGCCGGACGATCGTTTACCGCCACAAATGAAGAAACGATTGAGCGTTCACGTGAAATGATTCTCTTAGACAGATGATTAACTATGGACGAAGTGGTACATTGTCTGCAAATTAGTCACGGTTCTGCCTAAGAAATCAGCCACAACAGACTTGGGTTTCATAAAGTTTGTGGAAGATGGGTCCCGAAACAACTCACACAGCTGCATAAACAAACGCTCTTGAACATCTGTGAAGAACATTTGGATCGCTATGGTAACGAAGGGGACAACGTCTTAGATAGGATCATTACTGGTAACGAAACATATATCCATCATTACGAGCCGGAGAGTAAATGGCAGAGTATGGAATGGAAACATCCAAACTCGCCGTGCAAGAAAAAGTTCAAGACCCAACCGTCCTCATGAAAACCGATGCTTACGGATTTTTGCCACGCACAAGGTCCAGTATTGGAACATTATGGGGAAAGGGGCACAACAATAAACAGTGTACGTTACAGTGAGATGGTTATTGCCAGGCTAAAGCTTTCAATTCGAAGCAAACGCTGTCAAAAGGTGTTGCGTTGTTGCCTACACTGCTGAAACGCTCCAGAAACTCAAATTTTAAGTACTGGATCATCGTCCATATAGTCCCAATCTTGACCCTTCTATCACTTGTTTGGTCCACTCAAACAGGCATTAAGAGGCCGTCGATTTGGTTCGGAAGAAGCAGTGAAAGAAGCGGTGCATTCCTGGCTCGCAGCTCAACCGAGAACATTCTTTTAAGAGGGCATCAGGAAACTTGTACAACGATGGACCAAGTGCTTTGAAACGCAAGGAGACTGTGTCGAAAAATGATGTTCTTCTAAGTTTCATATTTGATTACAATAAAATTTTATAACTACTTTGCGGATAATAATTGACTTACCCTCGTATGTGGTGTTATGGTTATAATTCTGTAACCAGGTAACAGTTCTGACCTTTAGCGTACTGCTTGATCGCCACCATCCTTTCCATTCACCCAGTACACAGCCGTGTCAACGCAAATACCACAAGGACTCGTCACTGTCCCATGTACGACACAGACCCACATGAATGACCTCATCCACAAGCCAGATGAAGGCAGCGATAAACTTCCTTCACTAGGGCCTTGCTAAAAGGCCAATATGGAATTGTCTAAGTACTCGGCCATGAGTACAAGGATTCATTAAGAAAATCAATAATTAAATAAACGCATCTGCTATTATCTAGATCTCAAATGGGCTTAAACATTAAACTCAATCAAAAAGTTTTTGTGGGATTGGTTTTTAAGTGACGACAGCACACATTCACTTATGAGTGCAAAAATAGTGACGTGGGTTTCGAACTCGAGTGCAGTTATTACACAGTTACAGTACACAATATGCAGCGGCTTTTCTAGATGTCCGTGGAAGAAACAGCCAGGGTTTCCTCAATGCTTCGAAAATACGACATAAATATAATCGAAATTGGCTAAATCATTGTCAAAGGCTAAACGACAATGATGACGAGCGGAACCGACAGTTGTTTTAAAAAAGATTATTGTTGGTTAGCTTTCCTCACATATTTATTTGATTAGATCGTTGTGTCTTATTCAATCCTTAGTTTTCACAAAAGAAGAGAACACATTCTTAACTGACACGCACTACTGCGTGGAACTGTGTTGTCTTTCCTTTGATTTTCCTTTATTGCTGAGTAGGATTACTACCGTGAAGAGAAATGTATTATTGGCTCACTGTTATCGTTTCATAATGCTTTTGTGCCTTGCGTTCAACAGAAGATCGGCGTCTGCGACGGATTATGAAGTTGGAAAGTCATTATCGTGCTGTCGGCCTAAATAAACCGCAAGCCTTAAGCAGAGCCAGTGGGACGCTTCAACTTTCTACTGGTAGTCCTGTTACAATTAATCGACGCCCCATCAACTACGCGTATATGCCGTGGATCTTTCATCCAGCAGGCTACTTTGGAAGCCGTTATCGCGGTAACTGTAATGGCCTTCAATAGTTGCGTATAACGTGAGGTTAACTTGGTTATTAGAACCTTCATCGCGGCAGAAATCACGAGGCTGTTGCCAAGGAGTGCTCACTTGCTCTGTGCAAGCTCTGATCACGATAGTAAAACGATCGGTGGCATAGAAAAATGCTTCTACGGGGACCACTTCCACACTTCCCAACCAAATTGAACCCGAATGTATTAAATCGCTTTGTTCAGACATACACACTCAGTTAGTAAAATAGTGGCATTAGCGGAATATCGTTTGGAGCAATGAACAAAATTATCTGAGCACTCTCAGAATATCGCCCCTCCCCCCACCCCCGCCCACCCCCTACCCTAAAAAAAAGTGAATCAATCTTGTGGTCGATGCTTTCAAACGCAGGGTGGTCGTGAATAGAGATTTACACGATTCCTCGCAAGTAATTTTAATCGTGCAGGATGTTGAAGGAGCTTGTAATTGTTCTTTCTGCAGAAATGAATTGGACTTGACACTTTTCAAATCTGGGGTTACAGATATTTGGGAAGGTTTGCCGTTTCACCTTCCTGCGAATGAAACTTATGTTGGATATTTCCAGCTTTGTGACTGGGGATATAATCTTCGTCTACTTCCGCATTTACATCTACACTTATAATCGACACACCATGAACAATGCTTGAAGGAATGTGCTCTGTACCAATATACGCTATTTTCTGTCCCATATCACTGTTGGCTCATGCTGTAATCTTATTCTCATAATTCCTGCGCGCGCTAACTATAAAGCTATCTCAATTGCTCTCGCACTTTCTGGACTATGGTTTTCCTAAATTTACCCAACAGGGTTTCGCGAGAGAAATGTCACCTTTCCTCTAAAAACTGCTATTTAAGTGCCACGAGTATCCCTATTGCACTTTCGCCTACGCTTCACGGTCCCCAACACAGTGTCTCTCATTGCACTAGGTCCTTGTGCGCAGTTTCCTTCAAACATACTCTGCACTTCACGGAACTCCCGCAAAAAAAGTCTTCCAGTCGCCTTCCTTTCCACTGATTTCGTATGTTGGTCGCATTTCATATCGCTTCGCACTGTGTAATCCATGTGACGAGCTTCAGATCTAATCTTGTAATGCGAGACTGTTGGGTTCTTCTTCTTTTTTGTAGACGTTAACTTGTATTTATCCACATTAAGACAACCTTGCCATTCAGTACACCAAGTGCAGATGTCGTAAAGTCTTTCTGTATTCCCCTACGACTGTCCAGCGACAGTACCATCCTGTAAAAGACATCGCCAGCGAACAATCTTATACTGACGCTGACTCTATTTGCCAAATGGTTTACGTATATTGAGAACATCAGTAGTCCTGTACCTCCGTGGAAAATGCAGTCCCACGTTGGGAATACTACTTGCGGTATCAAATAGGGTTTCACAGATCTAACGAGTAACTTTTTCTTTCAGTATGAACATGGAACACACTGAAATCCATGATAAGACGCTCACCCACTCGCTTCAAACAGCAGAAAGCCTCCACCACTGGTACCGGTACACAAATGGAAGAAGAAATTCTGGATTGCACGCCTGCTAAAGCATTATGCAAACTTAAACGTGCAAACATCTCTTCCGGGTGAGAGCATTCTGAAAGCGAACCTATTAGATCATGTTACATGTTTCCTCAGGTCAGATTTCGTATTTCCTACACTAGTGAAACTCATTTGAGCAATCACTTTGTCAGGAAAGGATCTGGCAACATCAGCTCTGACACAGAATATTTGGTTATATATTTTTCATCTCACTGATTTCGTCGTCATGTCGTATATGTAGGGCGAGGCTTCCCGTGATCTTTATCACAATAATAGTTACAACAGCTCTGGATATCCCAAGTAGATAAGTGAATGTTTTCACCATTGCACAGCCTACAGAGGCGCATACATAGGGGCAGAAATCCATTCCAGTACGATTATGCCATAGGTGGTAAATCATTGGAAGCGGTAACGACCGTAAAATACTTAGGAGTTACTATCCGGAGCGATCTGAAGTGGAATGATCACATAAAACAAATAGTGGGAAAAGCAGGCGCCAGGTTGAGATTCATAGGAAGAATTCTAAGAAAATGTGACTCATCGACGAAAGAAGTAGCTTACAAAACGCTTGTTCGTCCGATTCTTGAGTATTGCTCATCAGTATGGGACCCTTACCAGGTTGGATTAATAGAAGAGATAGACATGATCCAGCGAAAAGCAGCGCGATTCGTCATGGGGACATTTAGTCAGCGCGAGAGCGTTACGGAGATGCTGAACAAGCTCCAGTGGCGGACACTTCAAGAAAGGCGTTACGCAATACGGAGAGGTTTATTATCGAAATTACGAGAGAGCACATTCCGGGAAGAGATGGGCAACATATTACTACCGCCCACATATATCTCGCGTAATGATCACAACGAAAAGATCCGAGAAATTAGAGCAAATACGGAGACTTACAAGCAGTCGTTCTTCCCACGCACAATTCGTGAATGGAACAGGGAAGGGGGGATCAGATAGTGGTACAATAAGTACCCTCCGCCACACACCGTAAGGTGGTTCGCGGAGTATAGATGTAGATGTAGATGTAGACTGATTGCTCTCGATGGAACTCAGTGAGGTAATAACAACACAACATCCAGCACGTGACAATGGCTACACAGACCGCTTTCAGAGATGATATGGCAAATGAGACAACTGAAGATAACTTCATTATGTTTCAGGTACCTCACAACACAGTCTGAAACTAATGATTTTGTGCTTAAGCATTGTTGTTACGATTACTCTGTACAGCTGTCCTAGGAACCTGCACTTACAGTTAGAAGCCTCGCAGTTAGAAAATTCTGTGTTCAAATTGGCTCTTCGTTCAGAATGAGGTACCACATCAATTCGTCTCAGCTGTTACTTACACGGAATTCCTCTTCGTGTCTCCTTAAAGTTTTGTTCAAATATGAAACGAAGTAGTACGCTGGAAAGGTACCCCTAGCTCGTACACTAATAGAAAGCTACGAATAAAAGCTACAGATTTCCACAAATTGTATTTTAAAGTAACAGCTGACAATTTTTGGATTTGCCCTAGACTGCAGGCTATGAAAACGAACATTAAACATTTCGTGCAAGTAGCGTATATTTTCTTTGCGCCGTTTCCTGTGCAAGAGGCTGTAACTGCAGAAGTGATATTAACGACAAGAATTCGCAGTGGAAGTGACATTTACGCAGTGAATACGCGAGACTACATTTTACGTCTGGAGACATCATATGTTACCGTGGACGGCGATCTTTCTTTAGGCTCGTCATTGTCAGTATTAATTGCACTAGATAAGGTCAACAGTGAGGTCTCTAGCTGTGACCTCGTTGCAGATTTATATAGTGCAATTGCCCGAGGCGGTTCCCCAACTTTCACCTGTGCCTATGGCCTTGTCGGAGCCGGCGCGCGCTGGATCACAAACCGTCCCTGCAACATTTCCCTCGCTATCGCACCGATCTCAGGTTTTCTGCCTTCCACAGCGCATGCGTGCTCACTGGCTAACTGTTTCTATCCGCCACAAATCGACTTTTGGTTTTTTATTTATTCTGTTCATCATCAGAGACAATAGAATCATATTGCCGTCAGTCGGACGATGAACGATTGAACTAGCTATTTAATAAACACGAGCTAGCAATGATGTATACGCCTGTGCAGTTTTAGACCTTGCACCTCGCTGTGAGTGATTTCCTAAATGACTAAGCGTCTTTCAGAAGCTCAATCATTGATCTCCTACAAGTAGCCGCCAAACTTCGAATGGAAGTCACATGTAGAAAATGTTATAACGAATCTCGGATCACGAATTGGCTGGTTAGGGTTTAACGTCACTTACACAAGCTGACGACCTTGAGAACCAAAGTCTGGATGATTGGACTTTGGACTGAACCAAGCTCCTTCCGACTTCCATTTGCATCGCTCTGGCTATGGACAGTCAGTCACAGAAAACACAGAGTGTAGTCTTACGTAACGCACAGTGCTAATAGTAATGTCAAATTTTGTGACCGCTGATTAATAATTCGCGGATTTTCCACACTTCGTTTTCACAAAAGACACATACGTGACCAATGACGTTTCCATACCTCTGGTGAAAGATTTCTGGGTGAGATAAAAAATTTTCCTCGTTGGACTGTCAATTAATTTACTCTCAACAATGCAACTGCAGATTCGACATTTTAGCCGTTCTGAAGTGGAACGTCACATGCATGTGCATGTACCAAAATTTTTTTAGATATCTTCTTTCGAACATAAACATTTGGTGCCATTTTAGTGTCCGACAGTGATTCAGATCCTCCGCTCAACTCAAGTATCGATATATAAGAATGGCCAGAGATACTGTGGCATCATATCACAGCCGCAGCTTGCTGCTACTGAGTATGTATATCTGTGGAGTTAGCATAGCCAACTGCGAATGTTCTCAACATCAAACCTGGCTAGTCACGTTATTTTGGGACGACGCTGCTTCTTTACAATCTACAGTAACAGCGAAAATGGAATATTACACGTATTCGCTTTCTTTTGTACACGTTTCTGCGCGTTTGAGTTTTAGTAACATCTATGGGTCAATATTGTCGTTGCTACGGATGTTAAGAGAAATATGTGAAAGGAGGAACAGGTTTATACAACAAATGTATAATTGTAAATGTCATATTGATATGAGGCACTGTATTATGTTGAAGAATATCGAGACACGTACTGTAAAGATAATTTCTGCGATTTTATCGTCGTGTGTTTACGAGACAAGCGCTAGATAAATTTGCAAGTGTGTTTGAGTCAACTGACAGTCTGTGTATTTGTTTTGGTGCTATGTTCATGTGCAGGTAAAATTTGTACGTGGCAGTCTGATTAGTTTCCTGCAAATTATGCAGGTTCTCAAAACATTGGTATAGGCCTATCTAAGTATTTCAGGATGAGACAGTTTCCTATACAATGTCATTGTAACGCAATTAATTAGAACAGATTCGACAATATGAGTCAGTGCCATTGGAAACCTAAAAAAAATCTTGTTGGGTGTCACTTCTGTTATTACTCCAAAACTCCAGCATTCATGTTCTACTTTTTTATTTTTTTGTGCGTAGTGTATGTTTTCCCTTTATGACGAGATTTCGAAAAAATGTTATAGATATTTTACTTGTCTATAAAAAGCAGAAGGGTAAATAAAGAAAAACTGAAGATAATAATGGACAAGCAGGTGGTGCAAATCGCTTATCGTATTTAATGTAACAATTTCATAGTTGCAAATGAGTTATTTTTTCGTGACACTTTGGCGCCGTCTACAGTGTCATTGTAAGGTAATTAATTAGAAAAGAGACTCGAATATATGAATAAGTGCAATAAGAAAAGTAAAAAAAAAATGTTGGTTGTCACTTCTTATCGTGTTACCGAAAGAAAAACTTAAATAAAGTAGAATCCGACGCTACGTCACTGCGGGGAAAAAGCACAATACCACTGATCTTCGCATCTTTAAGCCAACTTCATTTGTTAAGACGTCTGTAAAACGCGTATACAAAGTTTTACGGTACTTCTGAAGATAATCTGTCTGTAGTCGCAAAGAAAATATGCTCACAATTCTCTAAGCGCTACACGGGTTAAACGTGCCGTCCCAGAAAAAGCACAATACCACTGATCTTCGCATCTTTAAGCCAACTTCAGTTGTTAAGACGTCTGTAAAACGCGTATACAAAGTTTTACGGTAGTTCTGAAGATGATCTGTCTGTAGTCGCGAAGAAAATACTCTCACAATACGCTAAGCGCTACACGGGCTAAAATGCGCCGTCCCAGAATCACGTGACTTGAGCTGCTGGACATGCTGCGGACAGAATTCTCGTTCTGCACATCCCAATACTCACTCCCTATTCTCTTTGCTTGCTACAACAGAGAATGCGGCTGCCGCTACGTGCGTATGACGTGAGCCCGTCCAGTGACGTGCGAGTGCCTGTAACCACCGTGGCTCCACAGTTGTCAGGCAGCCTCCGCTATTCTCTGAAGCCTTCGATATGCGTCATTCATAGCAGGGTGATTGACCTCGCTTGTGTTGACGCTTTTCCATTCGAATCGCTTCCCGGACTCTTTGTACAAGCTTACGACGACTTTTGCTGCGCTCTGGACTTTGTTTCTGGTTGGCCTTCACTTCGCGAGCTCCGCCTTCATCGACCACAGGAACCACCTGTTTGTTCCACTGGTCTCCACACCATCGCCGATGTGAGTGATCATTAACTGTGCTCTCCCTTCACAGAGTATGACAGGAAGGCCGATGTCAAACACAGTTCAAACTGTAGTACTTAAGAACGTTTCTGCTTCGTTTACGCCAGAGAAAAGTTTAAAATTTTTGTCGTGTGCACAGGCACGACATCGTTCGCTTCAAAATGATCACAAGGTCTAAATTACAATCGTGACGATTGAAATTAAGTTGACAGTGAAAGGCGAAAAGGATGTCTTTCTAAAAGTCCTACGCGTGAACTCTGCTGAGGAGAAGAGAATAAAACTGAGTTCTTGAAAGATGGCGGATACTCCAATATTACTGCAAGCACGGGGACAGAGCCTTCAGATACTTTCCTTTTGCATTCTCTCTCATGTGAAGTCGAAACCCTACGTATATTATCCAGAACGGATTTCCACTCAGCAGAAGAGTGTGCGCTGATTTGAAATTTCATGGTACATTAAAACTGTATGCTGGGCTGGGATTCGAACACAGAACCCTTTCCTTTCGCGGCCACGTGCTCTACTGACAGAGCTAATCAGGCACGCCTCACAATCCGCCTTCGTTCTGGAAACAACCGCGGCTGCGGCTAAGTCATTTCTCGACAATATACTTCTTTCCAGGAGCATGTAGTCACGTAAGATATGCAGGAGAACTCCTCTGAAACTTGGAAGATAGGAGATGAGGTACTGGCTGAATGAAAGCTGTGAAGACGGGTCGTGAGTCGTGCTTAGGTGGAGCAAACAGTAGAGCACTTCCTCGTCAAGGGTAAAGTTTTTGGCTTTGAGTCCCGGCGCGGCATTAACTATTAATCTAGCAGGACCATGCATCATGTTGTAATGCTTTCAGACGACTTACACTGTAACGGCATATGTTAATAAAACCGCCGAGCTTACGAGTCAGCGACGCAACCTCTAGTCCATGGGTAGATACAATCGGCAACCGGTGTGTTGGGCAACGTCCGAGGAAAACGGTGTGAATAAGTGTACCTCACAGGTCCCAATTTTATATTGGTTTATTGCATAATGTGCCTGTAAATGCTTTTTTTTTTAAATTGCATTATGTGAGCTCGATTGCTGTGCAGCCGGCACATTGCAGGACCTTCCCCCCGCCCTCGCACTTATACTAAACCTCCAGAAATGTCTCTGTTAAACTAGTGAGTCCGTAGAGGATTGGATAAGAGGCGTACAATATGACTGCCCACGCTTTTTCAGCCAAGTTTTGGGGAGATTAAGACAATCTGTCCTTGGTCTATCGTACTGAGTCGTCGTGTAGGATTCCTTCCACCTCTTTTGCTGAAAAAGCAGTACCAGCACCGTCAGATTGTCTGTAAAGTGCAGTTCTACTTCCTGTGATTCATAGTGATAAAGCCGGAAGCTAAACTATTCGGAATGACTTAAAAGGGATGCCATTATGATGTACTTATTTACTAAACGCCATAAACCGATAATATCGGCTCAATTAATAACCATTGACTGAAAACTAACAATTTCCTGAGAGCATGGTCTTACGACAGAATTAGATCGGAAGGTATCCCATCGGTGACTGGCAACTACGGCCTGTACCTCGTAGGTACACTCGTAATACTTCGTAGCCGTTCGTATATTTTTGTAAGCTTGGACATTATTGAAATGGTTCAAATGACTCTAAGCACTAACATCTGAGTTATCAGTCCCCTCGACTTAGAACTACTTAAACCTAACTTACCTAAGGACAACACACACATCCATTCCCGAGGCAGCATTCGAACATGCGACCGTAGCATCAAGACAATATTCATTTATTTATTAAGATGATCGGTTTTTGGCGTTGAAATATTGTTGTAAGAAAGTACTTATGACCTATAGGTTCCTCCTAATTTCTGTATTTTATTAGCAAATATTTATTAAGCGAAATTTGGAAATTTGTGGTAAGGTCTTATGGGAACAAACTGCTGAGGTCATCGGTTCTTAAGCTTACACACTATTTAATTAAACTTAAACTAACTTACGCTGAGGATTACACACATAGACACCCATGCCCGAGGGAGGACTCGAACCTCTGACGGGGGGAGCCGCGCAAACTGTGGCAAGACGCCAAGACCGCGCGGCTAGCCAGAGCGGCTATTAAGCGAGATCACTTGCTTAGCGCCAGTGTAACTGTACTTTCCCAACGTACTTCGCTCCTGAGGTAACGGGCGTTCTCATATCTAGCCACAGCGCGTCACACCACCGTCCACTGGCAATGCCATGTGGTACACCGTAGCCACCTTGGGAACTCAAATCTTACTCTAGACTGTATTCGTTCTGCAGTATCGCTTTACTCACTGAATGCCATGCCTGCAGACGTGACACAAAATTGTAGAACTGGAAAATGAGGAAATAAAACGTGGCTTGAACAGTAGGGGTACCATACAACTTTAGGAGGGAGGTCGGAATTATATCCAGTGAGTGGATAATACGGGAGGAGCTGCTACCTTCCTCCGACCTTTCGTTAGTTGATTAGTCTCTGTCAAAGTGATGATCCAAGGTGGGAACGGGGGAGGAGTAACCATCTTTGTGATGATAGAGAAGGTCGTCTTGGCTCCAGACCCCAGAGTCCAACATCACTACCAACTCTGATTTCAGCTCTTGAGATAGAGTGGGCTGTCATTCCTCCATAGACATTGAGATACCTTACTGAAAGCGCCCACAGCAAAGTTCAGTATGTAATAATGGCGAACGGTGGACACACGCCATACTAATGTCCACAAACAGGTTTCCGAATACATCCGATCAGACAGTGTTTATTAAGGAAGCCTACCAACTATCGTTGTTCTCACGAAAAATTCGCCACCAGAACAGGGAAGTGGGGGAATTGTCTGTGGTTCACGAAGTAGCCTCCGCCACTCGCCATAGTGTGGCTTGCCATGTACAGGTGCAGATACAGATGCATAAGTAGTGTTGTCACGGTCACAGATGGTGCAGCGGTAAGAGCACAGAGCAGCGTGGTGTGGCCGGCAGCTGTACAGTGGGCAGTGAGCTGGTACAGCCACCTATGTCCTTGGCGGCAGCTCGCGTGACGCTGCCGGAACTGGCGCGCGGAAGCAAGCTCGTGTCACGGCCTCGCGGGCTTAGCGCTGGCATGGCCTGCCAAAAGCCGACGCGCATCACCGACCACACACACACAGCTGCCTCATCTTACCTACACTCTTCTGTCTGCCGCCGTGTAGGCAGGGAGTCGGGACACATAAAGAATGCACATCGTTAATTACCGGATGGGCAATATAAAACTGGTCCGGAAAATACACTACTGGCCATTAAAATAGCTACACCACGAAGATGACGTGCTACAGACGCGAAATTTAGCCGACAGGAAGAAGATGCTGTGATATGCAAATGATTAGCTTTGCAGAGCATTCACACGAGGTTGGCGCCGGTGGCGACACCGACAACGTGCTGACATAAGGAAAGTTTCCAACCGATTTCTCATTCACAAACAGCAGTAGACTGGCGTTGCCTGGTGAAACGATGTTGTGATGCCTCGTGTAAGGAGGAGAAATGCGTACCATCACGTTTCCGACTTTGATAAAGGTCGGATTTCGGTTTATCGTATCGCGACATTGCTGCCCGCGTTGGTCGAGATCCAATGACTGTTAGCATAATATGGAATCGGTGCGTTCTGGAGGGTAATACGGAACGCCGTGCTGGATCCCAACGGCCTCGTATCACTAGCAGTCCAGATGACAGGCATCTTATCCGCATGGCTGTAACGGATCGTGCAGACACGTGTCGATCCCTGAGTCAACAGATGGGAACGTTTTCAGGACAACAACCATCGGCACGAACAATTCGACGACGTTTGCAGCAACATGGACCATCAGCTCGGAGACCATGGCTGCGGTTACCCTTGACGCTGCATCACAGACAGGAGCGCCTGCGATGGTGTACTCAACAACGAACCTGGGTGCACGAATGGCAAAACGTCATTTTTTCGGATGAATCCACATTCTGTTTACAGCATCACGATGGTCGCATCCGTGCTTGGTGACATCGCGGTGAACGCACATTGGAAGCGTGCATTCGTCATCGCTATACTGGCGTGATGGTATGGGGTGCCATTGGTTACACTTCTCGGTCACCTCTTGTTCGCGTTGACGGCACTTTGAACAGTGGACGTTACATTTCAGATGTGTTACGACCCGAGGCTCTACCCTTCATTCGATCCCTGCGAAACCCTACATAATGTTGCACGTCCTGTACGGGCCTTTCTGGATGCTGTTCGACTGCTGCCCTGGGCAGCACATTCTCCAGATCCCTCACCAACTGAAAACGTCTGGTCAGTGGTGGCCGAGCAACTGGCTCGTCACAATACGCCAGTCACTACTCTTGATGAACTGTGGTATCGTGTTGAAGCTGCATGGCAGCTGTACCTGTACACGTCATCCAAGCTCTGTTTGACTCAATGCCCAGGCGTATCACGGCAGTTATTACCACCAGGGGTGGTTGTTCTGGATACTGATTTCTCAGGATCTATGCACCCAAATTGCGTGAAAATGTAATCACATGTCAGTTGTAGTATAATATATTTGTCCAATGAATACCTGTTTATCATCTGCATTTCTTCTTGGTGTAGCAATTTTAATGGCGAGTAGTGTATTTTATGCACCTTAAGATAGGCAATCCAGCCTACCACCTATGCAGCCAGGCCGAATGATGTTTTATTTCGCCCGTCCTGTACACTTTGACTGTCGTTCGTGAACAGTGCAACATCAATACAGATAAAAAAGTGTGACTGATTTCAATTCTATTTATTAAAAGGTCAGGTTGGGTTCCGACGGCGGCGAGTGGACCAGCGTTATCTTGTTGGAAAAAATCCCTTGGTAATCTGTTCATGAATGGCGGCATAACAGCTCGAATCAGAAGCTTCTCACACAGTTTTGCCGTCAGGCTGCGTGGAACAACCACAGGAGTGCTCCTGCTGTCATACGAAATTGCACGCCGGACCATAACTCCTGGTACAGGTCCAGTGTGTCTAGCGCGCAGACACATTGGCAGCAGGAACTCACCGGTTCTCTCTCTTACACACAGCCTTCACTGACACCGAGGAAGAATCAGCTTTCATTACAAAACAAAATAGATCTCCACACTGCCCTCCAGTGAGCTTTCTCAAAATGGTTCAAATGGCTCTGAGCACTATGGGACTTAACAACTGAGGTCACCAGTCCCCTAGAACGTAGAACTACTTAAACCTAACTGACCTAAGGACAGCACACACATCCATGCCCGAGGCAGGTTTCGAACCTGCGACCGTAGCGGTCGCGCGGTTCCAGACTGAAGCGCCTAGAAGCGCTCGGCCACTCCGGCCGGTTGAGCTCTCTCCTGAAACCTCCGAAGTCGCATTTGGTGTTGGTTTGGGGTCATCGGAATGCACGTACAGTGCGTCTGGTTCGAAGCTGTCCTCGAAGAACAGATTTGTAACAGTTGGTTGTGTCACAATGGTGTCACATGCTGCTCAGATTGCTGCTGCAGAAGCAGTACGATGCGCCAGAGCCATACGCTGAACACGATGGTCTTCCCTCTCGGTAGTGCTACGTGGCTGTTCGGAGCCCCGTCTTCTTACGACCGTACATTCTCGTGACCATCGCTGCCAGCAATCATGTATAGTGGATACGTTCCTACCCAGTCTTTCAGCAGCATCGCAGAAGAAACTTTCAGCTTCCAACTCCTTCTTGGTGTTGCGATATTTTTTTCCGTCAGTGTATTTTAATCTGCTTACGCAGGGCACTAACAAATGTTTCAATTTACGTTAAGTTCCAAACATCAGTTCGTGATTCTCGTATAATATTTCTACTTCTTTGAAATGATAAAAAAACTGTGAAATTCTAATTAAGCGTTCTTGTTTTTATCTGGTCAAGGAACTTGAACTCAGCAGTTATTTTGACACCTATAGGGACAAGATTACATTTTCGTGTTTACTTTACTCTGATAACGACTTTCCATGTATATTCTTTCAGAGTCTCAAAAATCCACCTATAATGTAAATACACTCCTGGAAATGGAAAAAAGAACACATTGACACCGGTGTGTCAGACCCACCATACTTGCTCCGGACACTGCGAGAGGGCTCTACAAGCAATGATCACACGCACGGCACAGCGGACACACCAGGAACCGCGGTGTTGGCCGTCGAATGGCGCTAGCTGCGCAGCATTTGTGCACCGCCGCCGTCAGTGTCAGCCAGTTTGCCGTGGCATACGGAGCTCCATCGCAGTCTTTAACACAGGTAGCATGCCGCGACAGCGTGGACGTGAACCGTATGTGCAGTTGACGGACTTTGAGCGAGGGCGTATAGTGGGCATGCGGGAGGCCGGGTGGACGTACCGCCGAATTGCTCAACACGTGGGGCGTGAGGTCTCCACAGTACATCGATGTTGTCGCCAGTGGTCGGCGGAAGGTGCACGTGCCCGTCGACCTGGGACCGGACCGCAGCGACGCACGGATGCACGCCAAGACCGTAGGATCCTTCGCAGTGCCGTAGGGGACCGCACCGCCACTTCCCAGCAAATTAGGGACACTGTTGCTCCTGGGGTATCGGCGAGGACCATTCGCAACCGTCTCCATGAAGCTGGGCTACGGTCCCGCACACCGTTAGGCCGTCTTCCGCTCACGCCCCAACATCGTGCAGCCCGCCTCCAGTGGTGTCGCGACAGGCGTGAATGGAGGGACGAATGGAGACGTGTCGTCTTCAGCGATGAGAGTCGCTTCTGCCTTGGTGCCAATGATGGTCGTATGCGTGTTTGGCGCCGTGCAGGTGAGCGCCACAATCAGGACTGCATACGACCGAGGCACACAGGGCCAACACCCGGCATCATGGTGTGGGGAGCGATCTCCTACACTGGCCGTACACCACTGGTGATCGTCGAGGGGACACTGAATAGTGCACGGTACATCCAAACCGTCATCGAACCCATCGTTCTACCATTCCTAGACCGGCAAGGGAACTTGCTGTTCCAACAGGACAATGCACGTCCGCATGTATCCCGTGCCACCCAACGTGCTCTAGAAGGTGTAAGTCAACTACCCTGGCCAGAAAGATCTCCGGATCTGTCCCCCATTGAGCATGTTTGGGACTGGATGAAGCGTCGTCTCACGCGGTCTGCACGTCCAGCACGAACGCTGGTCCAACTGAGGCGCCAGGTGGAAATGGCATGGCAAGCCGTTCCACAGGACTACATCCAGCATCTCTACGATCGTCTCCATGGGAGAATAGCAGCCTGCATTGCTGCGAAAGGTGGATATAAACTGTACTAGTGCCGACATTGTGCATGCTCTGTTGCCTGTGTCTATGTGCCTGTGGTTCTGTCAGTGTGATCATGTGATGTATCTGACCCCAGGAATGTGTCATTAAAGTTTCCCCTTCCTGGGACAGTGAATTCACGGTGTTCTTATTTCAATTTCCAGGAGTGTATCAATACTTGTGAGAATTAAGTTGTTTTAGAAATTCGGTTTGAAAAGTAATTTATGAATTTAATACTTGGATTTTAACTTAACTCGACGGTTTCGAGATGAGTAAAAGTGTATGTTTACTCCACCGTTTAGGCTCTCTAATGAATTATAAATTATCGAAAGGTAATGACTTCCTACAAATATGTAACTAAATAGTTGCACAAAATCAAACGAAATGCAATTATTGTTACGTGCCACCAGAGACCGCAGATCGCTTATACCAAAACGTTCAGAAATATCCCCGAGCAACGTTTGAAATTTTGTCAATGGTATTCAGGTTCACCCCCTGTGCTCCACTTGCTGCTGGCTGTAAAGTGCATGGCGGGAGATATTTCGTACCAACTTTCTCTACTATTCCAGTCGCATGCTGAATGAGGGTCAAACTACTGCGTACATGTCTATTGTCTACATGACTCTGGCATGATAGATTCTTTGTTAGTCTTAGTCAGGAACAGATGTACTGATTTTTATGTACAACATATACACATACGTATACCTGACGGTAAACGGTTAGACATTGAGAGTTTTTACACGAAACGATAACCTCTTGCATCCTAATAACTACCGTAAATTGACGTACTGCAAAAAAACACTTGGCAATTAAAAATTATGCTGAATGAGGAACTTATTAAGAACAATACGGAAATGAATGAGCGTATATAAGGTTCAAAGAAAATCTCTGAGAATTGTCCGGAAGGCATTCTAAAATAGTAAAGAGAATCAATAATGTTACACATGAAACAGTCTAAAGGGATTTTTTTATTCTTCCTGTGGTATCACGTATTGACACAGTTTCTACGAGCGTAAAGTTAGTAACGGAATTTCAAGTTTCCGCTAGACGCTGATAGCCGTCGCATGGGATCTAGTAGACCCAATGATGCGTGCTCACTGACCCAACACCTGTAGTGGCTCTGGACTACAAGCGCCCTCTGCCACCGCAATATACACTGAAGAAGCAAAGAAACTGGTACACCTGTCTAATATCGTGTAGGGCTCTCGCGAGCAGGTAGAAGTGTCGCAACACGACGGGGCATGGACTCGACTAATGTCTGCAGTAGTGCTCGAGGGAACTGACGCCATGAATCCTGCAGGGCTGTCGATAAATCCGTAAGAGTACGAGGGGGTGGAGATCTCTTCTGAACATCACTTTGCAAGGCATTCCAAATATGCTCAATAATGTTCATGTCTGGAGACTTTGGTGACCAGCGGAAGCGTTTAAACTCAGAAGACTGTTCCTGGAGCCAATCTGTGACAATTTTGGCCGTGTGGAGTGTCGCATTGTCCTGATGGAATTGCCCAAGTCCAGCGGAATGCGCAATGGACATAAATGGATGCAGGTGATCAGGCAGGATGTTTACGTACGCATCACCTGTCAAAGTCGTATCTAGACGTATCGGGGGTTCCATATCACTCCAACTGCAAACGCCCCACACCATTACAGAGCTTCCACCAGCTTGAACAATGCCCTAGTGACATGCAGGGTCCACGGATTCAGGAGGTTTTCTCCATACCCGTACTCGTCCATCTGTTCGGTAAAATTTGAAACGAGACTCGTTCGAGCAGGTGACATGTTTCCAATCATCAACAGTCTAGTGTCGGTGTTGACGGGCTCAAGCGAGGCGTAAAGCGTTGTGTCAAGGGGCCTTCGGCTCCGAAAGCCCATGTCGATGATTTTTTGTTGAATGGTTCGCACAATGACAATTGTTGTTGACTCAGCAATGAAATCCGCAGAATTTTTGCGGGAGGGTTGCACTTCTGTTACGTTGAACGATTATCTTCAGTCGTCGTCAGTTTCTTCGGCCACATCAGTGTCGGTGATTTGGTGTTTTACCGGATTCTTGAAGTTCACGGTACACTCGTGAAATGGTCGTACGGCAAATCCCCACGGATATGCTGTGTCCCATCGCTCGTGCGCCGACTACAACACCACGTTCAGACTCACTTAAGTCTTGATAACCAGCCATTGAAGTCGCAGTAACCGATCTAACAACTGCGCCAGACACGTATTGTCTTATATAGTCGTTGCCGACCACAGCGACGTATTCTGCCTGTTTACACATCTCTATATTTGATAAGCATGGCTATACGACTTTCTATGGCGCTTCAGTGTAGGATGGCGGACGGCAGCCAGACTTCCCACGTGCGCTGGGAGCCACTTCGCCACATAACGCTACGCAGACGCTGTCTAGTCGTGGTTCCAACATTTTCATGCTTTAATACAGAGAGACTATTCATTGTGGACATTCATGAGGCGGACTCTGTTTCTTGCTGCACAGCTTGTAATGAGTCTTTGTACGCTTGGAGAAATAGAAGTTAGTTAATGTTCCGTTTGTTGTGTTAACGTGTTCACTAACCATTTTTACTCCTATCCAGCTTTCCTTGGCGACAGTTGCTGCGCCACTCTGTAGCCTGCCTTTTCTTACCAATGTGTTCGAAGTCATACACAAAACTTCCAACTATTTAACGAAACTGAAAATATGGATAATGTAGTACTTTTTTTTGTTATTTCAAAGCATGAAAATTATTGTGATCTGCATTCTGGAGGTAGATACTTACTGTTCTGAGTACGGTCATAATACGAAAATCAAACTCTTCGGAGATCAGTCGTTGCATCGCAGAACTGATTGCTTGATTCTCCATTCTTATTATTGCCGCGCGGGATTAGCCGAGCGGTCTTAGGCGCTGTAGTCATGGACTGTGCGGCTGGCCGCGACGGAGGTTCGAGTCCTCCCCCGGGCATGGGTGTGTGTGTGTTTGTCCTTAGGATAATTTAGGTTAAGTAGTGTGTAAGCTTAGGGACTGATAACCTTAGCAGTTAAGTCCCATAAGATTTCAAACACATTTGAACCATTCTTATCATTCCCTGTTGATTGTTAGTCACAGTTTTCGTTACTCGCTTTTCCCTACTGTTTATACCTGATTTTTTTCTGAGGATTTCAGACATCTTGCCTAGTTCCACATTGTCGACCGCTTTCTCTATGTCAACAGATAAAGTAAAAATGTCATGCTTTTCCTTAAGTGGGGTTCTCATCATCGTACGACACGTCAAATGTTACTCTCTTAAAACTGCACCTTTTCTAAAATCTAACTGACAATCATCCAAAACAGCCTCAGTTTTCCATTTTATTCTTCTGTATGTTATTTTCTGGTCAGCAACCTGGACGCGTGAGCTGTGAAGTAGATTGTGCGTTTCTTCTTGCTTTTATCTGTCTGATATTATCGGGATTGTGTGGATGACATTCCTGGACGCTGGCCGGTGTGGCCGAGCGGTTCTAGGAGCCAGTGTCTGGAACCGCGCGACCGCTACGGACGCAGATTCGAATCCTGCCTCGAGCAGGTTTAAGTAGTTTTAAGTTCTAGGGGACTGATGACCTCAGATGTTAAGTCCCATAGTGCTCAGCGCCATTTGAACCATTCCTATTCGAGTGCGATGTTGTCACCTGTATCATAGACTCTAGCCACTAACTTGAAAAATCATTTGGTTGACACTTCCCCCAGTGACTTTGGTAACTCTGAACGAATGTTATCTATCCCTTCTGTCTTGTTTGAATACAAATCTTCCAAAATTGTCAAATTCTGACTCCAATACTGCAGTTTCTCCTCTTGTTAGAGACCCTTGGTGTACTCTTTCCACCTACCCACGCTCTTTTGTCTGCATCAAACAATGGAACTGCTTTTGGATTCTTGACCTTGACGCTTTAGCTCTCACTTACCCCGAAAGTTATTTTGGCTTTTGTGCAATCTGAATCTGACGATCACAGTTTTCCTGCCATTTCGCTTAAGCCTTCTTGGCACTTCTATTGATTTAATTCCTAAATTACTTGTACTCACAGACGTCCACAAGGAAGAGGAAGCTGAAGGTAAGAGGGGGCATTAGGCCCTCCTGAAATCTAGACAGTGGCTTTTCATTCATTGCAGAGTTCTTTCGAATTTGTACAAATTATAATCTGTAACTCCGCTAATCTGCCAATTTAATATCGCCGAAGGCGATGAGCAATACTGCAAAGCAAGTAAAGTCATTCTTATACACATTCATTTTAAAAATTTACTTCCTGTTTTTCCACTTCGAGGGTTCTTGATGTGACACTTTTGGTGATGTCCAGCAAGATTTTCTCAATCATTTACTTTTTCTCCTATTTCAGATTTTTAGTTTTCAGTTTCAGACTAACATTATAGGAATATGAGTCATTTTGTGAACATTTTCTGCCTGTATTCCATAACTCGTTGGATACCCTGGATGTAATCATATGAAGATATACTTTTAGATCCATGGATCAAAAAGGCGACAACCATATTCATATTAATGGATATGCGACTGAAATATGTTTAACATTACGTACCGAAGTAATTACCTTAAAAAGCGAAGTAGGTAACTATCGGTCTTTTCAGATACAATTACTTTTGTGTATATCTTATCAAATTTAGTTCTTAGGCACGTTTCCAGACTCAGTAATCAATTACACAGAAACAGGTAAGTTTGGTCTCTCTCTCCATCTTGGAAAGATTTCAACGGACTCCCATGATTGTCTCGCTAGCAACAATTAGAATACCTTGCGTAAGTGTAGTTCTGGGGTGACTGTATATTTTTTCTTTTATTATTTTGTTTTATTCATCGTGTATAGCAATAAATATCAATGCGTTCGAGTAATACGTCTATCAGAGAATAAATGTTTCACTGTATTTGTATATATCTTTGCCTTAATAGAAGAACTGTTTTCGACTATCGAGACTGAACAATCGAGAAGTGAGGAAGTGACAGGTAAGTACGCTGGTTGTTGACGTAAGGAAGTGGTCGGTGTGACGGATTTGGATATCGCGAGTAAAGACGAGGATAAAGCATTTAAGTCAGTGTGTGCACTTTTCATGTGACCTGCAGAAAGGCAATGATTAATTTTGGGTAAACTGGGAGCTGTGCGATCTACTTTCATGCATAAATGAACCAAGAGACTTTTCGCATGAGTATTAGAAGCAAATCGATGGGTCACTGATGAAACAATGCGTTTATAGGATATCACGTTGAAACCTTTCAAGGACTGTGCTTTCATGTGATTAAGCCTTGAACTGTGTCGTACTAATCATTGACCTGAAACTGTTTTGCGAATGTCACGGAGTAGGAAATTTTGTAAAAAAATATACTTCATAAATATCAGAGCTAGGTATTTCAAATATTCTACACACACTCGAACTGCAACCGAGCTCGCGATGTCAAACTCACGCCCTTACCTGCGACAGTACAGTAGGCATATTATAACGTACAACAGATGTATAACGCATCTGAAGATACTATTTTCAAGGCAGAATCGCCAAAAAAATCAGCATCAAGTTTATAGTCACCACATTTTCTCTGAATCCAGCATCGAGTATTTGTAAAAAAAAAGCTGTTGAATGCGATCTAGCTTTCAGATGCTGAAGTAAGATAGTGCGTGTTTTCTCTTCAAAATAAAATATTGCTGCAGTATTAAGATTGTAATTAGTCGATCAACGACAACATTGCCATAGTAACAGCTCCAACATATAAATATAGTGTTTGCTCCATCTCCATCCCAGTATTAATTAATTAATACTTAATAACTGTCTGAAACGAACAGATTCGCAACCCGCCATTATACGGCGTGCTCGGGAAACTGTCATTTGCGTTAGTGCGCTTTGTTCTGGATGGCTGAGGACTGCAGCAGCCTCTAAATTTAAATTTGACACGTGTTTGGGGTAATTGATTTACAATGTTATGTAAGATGCGTGCCTTGGGTGCGTTGCTGCATTTCGAGTAATTAAGTGCATTTCTGGGTGCATGCGTACGTATTATTCCACAACATTGGTGTTACATACTTCTATTTAATTTCAGTGAATTACGTTTATTTCTCTTGAGCCTGGTATTTTCTTGTTGTTGTAAAGGTATAGGTCGAGCATGTCAATTTTATTACTTTTGAGCTGCGCAGTAAATTTAAATTTAATCTCATTCTTTTCACCTCAGAGATCCACACGTGGAATTAATCAATTTTAACTAACACAATTAAGTTCATTTGGTATAACATTACGAGATTAGGTCACAACTTGATTACAGTCATTTACCCTGTTTAAATTTATACCGACCATTCTCGTCGCGTTATAACCTTTGTTATAGGACAAGATTCAGCGTATCTTTATCGTATCAAGACTCAAGACACTCCTTTTTATGTAAGGCTCGTGTGACAAGCGAAACGGGCGAGTAAACGTGACTGTTAGCTCTCTACTGAGTGGAACAAATCCTTTTTATTACGATGCTATAATCTTCTTTCGTTTGTCTGTACCGCACCGTTTACAGCATTTCACATTAAATCAGGGACTTACGGCTATATCAATTACAACAATGAGAGAAATTATGGCTCCATCCGTTAGCAACGAAGTCCAGTTCGCATCAGACGAATGCCAGTGTCGTTGATAAATTATCCAGCACAAAAATTATGTTGTTCTATTGACCAACTTCTATTTAAAATACTGAATTATATGCTGACGTGCAAGCAATAAGAACTTTATATGAACTAGTTTATCTGTAACCTAACTCATTCGTTAAGTTTGCTAGTATTACTGTTGAGAAATAATGTCGCTGCATTAATTAGTCACATTTAGATCTTCGGTTTATTGTTGCAACGTTACAACGAAATGCACACTGTTCCGAACTGAGTCACTGCGGCAGCCAGCCGAAGCGCCAGGTTGTACGGTCGCTCATATCGAACACATACTAACAGAAAAAATTAAACATCACCAATTTTGTCAGTTTGTTTATAATCTATACTCCCTGACAGCTGCAATCGATTTCGGTTTGGTTGTGTTAGTATAGTACTACCATCTTTATGCCGTATGAGTAGGACGTCATTAATTATTTATCGTTTCTTTTTAATTATATAAATATTAGAGCCCTCGGGTTCTCTCTTTTACAGAACGCCCAAATTATTGACTTTTCTATAATGTGTTTCACTTGAAACCTTTTACTCAACTGCTTGTAGCTGCAGAAAACGCTTCAAAACTAAAAAAGTTCCCTGTCTCCAGCTTCTCACTACATTTTGTTAACAAAGCACGCAGCTCAATCATGTCAGCACACCTTGCAGTGCCTAACTACATTACGGAAGTACACATTGGATGTTAAGATGTTAAGAAGAAAAGCTTATTGGTGTAGGTTTCACGTCTCCACCCCTGTTAGTTCAAATGTTCAAATGTGTGTGAAATCTTATGGGACTTAACTGCTAAGGTCATCAGTCCCCAAGTTTACACACTACTTAACCTAAAGTATCCTAAGGACAAACACACACACACACCCATGCCCGAGGGAGGACTCGAACCTCCCCCTGTTAGTTTTTTCAGCCTTCTGTCACACTGAAGTTAGACAACAGAAATTGTACTCTTCATGGAAAATTTAAACTGAAAACGCATTACCAGAATCCTGAATACAACTGTATAGAAAATAATTATGAAACGTAGCTCTGATAGACGCTTTATGTAATTTCAGTCTAGAGCAACACGTGAAGATAAGGGAATTACCAGCATTAAAGCAAATGATGTGGAGCTACTAATGGGCTGATTCATTCGATAGCTGTTTAACAATTTCTTTTTCTCGTATAATTCGGGTACAAGATTAGTTTCTTTTAAATGTAATGATCTTGTTTTCTGCTTTATACTATGACATCTTTGGAGGAAGGATGTTGGCAAATAGTGGAGACCATATCAAAACATTAAATTATTACATAATGGTGATCAGCTAGAGCTAAAATCATGTAATCTGGCTCCAGAGGCTATTAATTGTGTGACATTTTTTATTACTGCTGTTTGCCAATTTACTAAATAAATAATTAAGCCGCTTACTACCGCGCTCCGAGGTCAATGTATGTGCATAAACATTTTTAAAGTCATTTCGTGGCCAAAGATCATTCAGCATAATAATTCTATACAATGAGTCGAATCCCTCAGTAGCTGTCTATATTCTGCAAAAATAGAAACGAGAGACAGAACCTAATGTTCTGACAAACGACATAGGAAATGATAAAAGGCATTCAAATAAGCAATAAGAAACTGATATTCTTCTTTTTTCCCCTTTTGCTTTGTCCACCACATGCACATGGTTGGCATGTTTATTAACTGTTAATTCAAGAGGTGGTCGGATATCCTTCGTGTCGCCACCCCCTTAACCCCTCGGACGGAATATGTGTACCCGAACTCTCAGCGTGTAGTGTTATTAGTATGAAAGTGAGCGAAAGTTTTGTAAATATTTGCGAATGTGTAACCGAGGCGGAACCTGGATGTCAGCCCCACATTCAACGAGTGCGATGTGGGAAATCGCCTAAAAACCACGTCCAGGCTGTCCCACAGACCGACCCCCGTCGTTAACCCGCCGGGCGGATTTGATTCGGGACCAGCACACCTCCCCGTCACCGAAGTGGCACTTTAAGATGCACGGCCATCCGGGCTTGCTACAAAAAAAACGAACATTATTGCCACACAAAAAGCTGATGGTTGCGGTACATGTGTTAGTGAATTATGAGAGAAAAGCGGATATCGGTACCTACATGATGACTCGCTGTACTTGCCCTGCTATAGCCGTGTTCTCTTTTTATGTCGAAACGTGTAAACCCATAGGGTCACAGACTAGTGAATTCTTTCGAACTATGGCATGAGGGGGAGTCAAATGAAAACAGAACGCCCGCCACAACGGGTCCATGGAATGGTTCCATTCAAAAGTAAACATCACAGGTGTTCAGACTTTAATCCCAATGGGAGACGAGACGATCAATTCCTGTTTCGAAGAACGCGGTCGGATCCACAACTGCACCCACTCTTGTGCTGCCTCGTCTGACTGAAATCGTCGTCCACGGACGTCTTCCCTCAGGTCGCCAAAGATGTGAAAGTCACACGATGAAAGATTCGGTTTGTGCGGAGAATGTTGCAGTGTTTCCCAACCGCATGGCCGTAGCGTAGCTTTCGTACGACTGGCAGTGTGGGGGCGTTTGTTATCGTGCAACAGGATGATTCCGTCCCACAGCATTGCTGAGCGTTTTGACTTTCTGGCGTGTCGCAGTTTCTACAAAGTGGCTTCATAGCGTTCCACATTGATTGTGGTTCCACATTCGAGCCGGACGAGAAGGAGATTAGTGTTTAGCGTCCCATCGACAACGAGGTCGTCAGAGACGGAGCACAAGCTCGTATTAGAGAAGGATGGGGAAGGAAATCGGCCATGCTCTTTCAAAGGAACCATCCCGGCATTCGCCTGAAGCGATTCATGGAAATCACGAAAACCTAAATCTGGCTCTTGATGAGCAGAGGGCCCCTGCCGTCGAAGGACATGGTCATCAAGACCTTACATGGTACCACCATGTCGAGCCCGAGGGCAAACGGCAAAGACAACAGTGAAAACATCCCATATCTCCCCCCGTCAAAAAATTCAAAGCTGTTCACACAAGTTCCGATAAGTTATTTATGTTGCTAATCATTTATCAATGAACAGTTTTCTGATATTCTGAAGTATTCTAGAGTCAACCCACAGTAAAAAACAAAAAAGGGATAAAAACACTATCAAACTTCTCGTGAATTTCAATTTTGACATCATTCTAAACACATTTAGATAAGCTAATACAGGCAATTTCGTACCCAACTGCCTAGAAATGACATATTTTCGAAGTCACAGGTAGTATTCGTAAAGGTGTGTGCTATGGGGATTGCTATTTACAAATACATAATTCATTAGTTAAATAAATTAGAATATTATGCTGGCAATGGAAACTATGCGAAAAGGCTCAAGCCTTGGCTGTCTGGCAGCAAATGAATGGTATCAATAGGGAGACTACTGCATAAGCTGTCAGCCTTTATCTAAATGGAAACTAACAAGAAGCAGCAATCCAAGAAGTTCCATCTTAGGACGCTTAGTTTTAACTTACATATTAATACCTTTCTACATCAACACTACCAGATGCTATGTATGTTTCCTTTGCAGATGAAAGAAACATTGTGATACATAGTAAATCAAAAACAGTTTCATAAAGAGTTGTTGATGAAATTTTCATGAAATAAATGATTCCTACCCAATTCATTGTCATTAAAATTTGAAAAAAAACGCCCTGTATGGAGAGTAGAGTCATTCAAAAGGTTTCCACCATACAGATACAGGAAATATGAAGACTACAGATTGAAGAGGTTGTTAACGTTTAATTCTTGCGATGACACAGTTGCTGAAACGCCTAACTGAATACTTGTTTACAATGGCAGTGCTGTCAGATCTATGCTATGTGAGTTTTCAGTCCGTAATGTGAGACAGTATCATGTGTAGGTGTAATTCATCAAGGTGAGCTAAAATTTTGTGCGTGCAAAAGCGTAATAAAATCAGTTATTTACCTTGTGAGTTCAAAAATCTTTTGTAGAAGTCAGTTCAAAGAACTTGTTATAGCATTTACCATTTCTCTCTTCTCTGAACTTTATCGTAAATAACATATAGATAGCTTTGTTCACAAAGTCTTTCTCACTCATTTTCGTCCAGAAAGGTATTCAATATTCAGATGTACATATTTTCAATAACTTGCCAGGAGCCATACAAGTTTATTTATAAAGTCGGTTTAAGAGGAGCCTAAAGAATTTATTAGTGGCCGACTCCTTCTACTGGATCGGTAGACACAGTATCTCTATACGCCTTTAGGAAATTTGCAACAGTTATCCCCTATTTGCCCTCATTCAAAGCCTGTTACGGATTATTAACAACGTCGTAACGGTAACAGACTCTCTGACAGCTACGGGATCCACCCTGTAAATAACAGGTAATCAGAAGTTACGCCCCAGAAAAGAGGTATTATTCATACCACTTTTTACTTCTCCCAATCTGTATAACTGTGTGTGAAACCTTGAACTTCCCATGTTGTGGCGATTTTGAATCTGTGAGAGAAATGTGAGATTCTGACAGAGCAATGTGCACATTTCTCTTGCCACTTCCTTGACACTTATTGCAAGACATCAGGATGAAGAAGTGTTGTATAGTTGTTCTCGACAGTAGTACAATATCTGCTGGTATTGTTAAGTTCCTATCTCACACGCTGCTGCTGCTTAACAGTCTGTTTCTATCAGGGCTCTCGCCCTCATCGCATCAGCCAGTGAGATGGGTGTTGATAACAGCCAGTTTCGAGAGTTCTCTTCTACGTAAAGCTATACAATACCATAGCAGTTATAGAGGAAATACAATAAAATTGGTTGTGTGTGTACACTGTATGGTACATACGATATTGCAGTGCCTGTATTGTTCAGAAGTAACGTCAATGTGCATTCGGACATCGTATTTCTGAACAACACAGACACTGCAAAATATCTATTTATTTGATATCACTGGGCAAGAGACTTTCAATTAATCTCTCCCCTGGGGGCCGGTCGGTGTGGCCAAGCGGTTCTAGCCGCTTCAGTCTGCAACCGCGCGACTGCTACAGTCGCAGGTTTGAATCCTGCCTCGGGCATGAATGTGTGTGATGTCCTTAGGTTAGTTAGGCTTAAGTAGTTCTAAGTCTAGGGGACTGATGACCTGAGATGTTAAGTCCCATAGTGCTCACAGCCATTTGAACCATTTTGAACCATCTCCTCTGTACGGGAATGTACATAACGGATGTGAGAGTGCAAGTTGCAGACACATAGGTGACAAGATTTAGAAGTTTGGGTCTGGCTGTGAACTGTGTTTGGATAAACCAATGGTAAGGTGATCACTCACGATAAGCGAGAAATCCGGGTTCGAGTCCCGGACCGAAGCAAAATGTCGTCGGCGTCATCCTGTTATACAGCTGATTGTTGTCTATATTCCCAGCTGCGAATACATTTCATATTCACTAATCAGCCAAAACATTATGACCAGTGCCCACCGCAACGTGGGATGCCATCTGGAGGCGATGCGGTCACATGACGCGGTAACAAAAGTATGTAAGCGGACCAGACACGGACGGGGGATCACTCAGCGAAGATATGGGCTGCAAATGGGGAAATCCATTGAGATTAGCGACTTAGACAAAGGGAAGATTATTATTACACAGAGCCTGTGAAAGAGTATCTCAAAGCAGGTAGAATGTTCACTTGCTACTGTCGTGAGAATCAATGGAAAGAGGTACAAGGATAGTGACACTACACTAAGTGCTAAATGGTTGGACGCCCACAACTCTTCACAGAACGTGTGGTTCGGAGGTTTTTCCACTCTGTAAAGTAGGATAGTTGGTTATCTGTGAGATCTCTGCCGAGAGAGCACAATGCTGGTGCACGCACGGGTGTCCCGGAGCGCACCGTTCATCCTACATTGTTGAACACGGAGCTCCGCAGCAGACCACCCCTACGTGTTCACATGTTGAGCCTGTTAGAGTTATTACGGACAGAGCCAGTGGCCTGGCATAGTTGGGGCATGGAGTGCCGTGCCGCCACAGCCATCCCTAGAAAATAATTGAGTTCGACATTTTTGCATTTTCTGCACAGACATCAAAAGCTGAGACACTGCTACATTGCCCAGCCAGCATGAGAATGAGGTTTGCTTTCATTACAAATCTTTGGTTATTCAATCAAAGTAAGCCAATCAGCAACAACTCTTTATGTGAAGGAACCGACCGATAGAGAAACATTTTCAAGTCTGGTACCAAAGACGTGTTTGTTAATGTGCATTTTGTACAGGAAAAATGGGAAGTCCCTGCTGAATTACCTAGATTTTTTTTTCCTGAAATAAGCGATATTCTCGTCCATAACATTGCCAACAGCGTCGAGTCATACCCTCCATGTAGAATTTTTGAAAGCAAGGAGTGGAGAGTTCCGTTTCTGGGCCGTCGTTGAGACAGAGTCGTCTCCAGGCGTACTTTGGTGCTGATTGGTGCACACTAGCTAATTTGGAGAAATCTAAGTGTCGGAAACTGTGGTAGTGTGATATACACTGAGGCGCCAAAGAAACCTATGTAGGCATCCGTATTCAAATGCAGAGTTATGTTAACAAGCGCTGCGCCCGGCAACGCCTTTATAAGACAAGTGTCTGGTGCAGTTGTTAGATCGATTACTGCGGCTGCAACGGCAGCTTATCAAGATTTACCCACAACATTATCTATGTGATCGTTCCAGTTTAGGTTATTTGTAACTGTAATCCCTAAACATTTAGTTGAATTTATAGCCTTAAGATTTGTGTGATTTATCGCGTAATCGAAATTTAGCGGATTTTTTTTTTTAGTACTCATGTGAATAACCTCACGATTTTCTTTATCCAGAGTCAATTGCCACTTTTTGCACCATACTGATACCTTATCTAAATAATTTTGCAATTTGTTTTGGTCATCTGATGACTTTACAAGACGGTAAATGACAGCATCATCTGCCAACAATCTAATAGGGCGACTCAGATTGTTCCTATGTTGCTAATATAGATCAGGAACAATAGAGGGCCTATAACACTTCCTTGTGGAACGTCTGATATTACTTCTATTTTACTGCATGACTTTCCGTCTATTGCTACGAACTGTGACCTTTCTGACAGGAAATCACGAATCCAACCGCACAATTGAGGCGATATTCCTTCATGCACTTAGGTTAGAAGACGCTTGTGAAGAGCGGTGTCGAAAGCCTTCTGGAAATTCAAAAAATATGGAATCCAATTCACATCCCCTGTCGATAGCACTCATTACTTCACGAGTATAAATAGCTAGTTGTGTTTCACAATAACGATGTTTTCTGAATCCGTGCTGACTATGTGTCAATAAATCGTTTTCTTCGAGGTACTTCATAATGTACTCATACAGTATATGTTCCAAAACCCTACTGCAAATCGATGTTCGTGTTATGGGCGTGTAATTCTACGGATTACTCCTATTTCCCTTTTTGGGTATTGGTGTTACTTGAGCAATTTTACAGTGTTTAGGTACGGAACTTTCTGTGAGCGACCGGTTATATATACGAGGGCAGTTCAGTAAGTAATGCAACACATTTTTTTTCTGAAACAGGGGTTGTTTTATTCAGCATTGAAATACACCAGGTTATTCCCCAATCTTTTAGCTACACAACACTATTTTTCAACGTAATCTCCATTCAATGCTACGGCCTTACGCCACCTTGAAATGAGGGCCTGTATGCCTGCACGGTACCATTCCACTGGTCGATGTCGGAGCCAACGTCGTACTGCATCAATAACTTCATCATCCGCGTAGTGCCTCCCACGGATTGCGTCCTTCATTGGGCCAAACATATGGAAATCCGACGGTGCGAGATTGGGGCTGTAGGGTGCATGAGGAAGAACAGTCCACTGACGTTTTGTGAGCTCCTCTCGGGTGCGAAGACTTGTGTGAGGTCTTGCGTTGTCATGAAGAAGGAGAAGTTCGTTCAGATTTTTGTGCCTACGAACACGCTGAAGTCGTTTCTTCAATTTCTGAAGAGTAGCACAATACACTTCAGAGTTGATCGTCTGATCATGGGGAAGGACATCGAACAGAATAGCCCCTTCAGCGTCCCAGAAGACTGTAACCATGACTTCACCGGCTGAGGGTATGGCTTTAAACTTTTTCTTGGTAGGGGAGTGGGTGTGGCGCCACTCAATTGATTGCCGTTTTGTTTCAGGTTCGAAGTGATGAACCCATGTTTCATCGCCTGTAACAATCTTTGACAAGAAATTGTCACCCTGAGCCACATGACGAGCAAGCAATTCCGCACAGATGGTTCTCCTTTGCTCTTTATGGTGTTCGGTTAGACAACGAGGGACCCAGCGGGAAAAAACCGTTGAATATCTTAACTGGTGAACAATTGTGACAGCACTACCAACAGAGATGTCAAGTTGAGCTCTGAGTTGTTTGATGGTGATCTGTCGATCATCTCAAACGAGTGTGTTTGCACGCTCCGCCATTGCAGGAGTCACAGCTGTGCACGACCGGCCCGCACGCGGGAGATCAGTCAGTCTTGCTTGACCCTGCGGCGATGATGACACACGCTTTGCCCAACGACTCACCGTGCTTTTATCCACTGCCAGATCACCGTAGACATTCTGCAAGCGCCTATGAATATCTGAGATGCCCTGGTTTTCCGCCAAAAGAAACTCGATCACTGCCCGTTGTTTGCAACGCACATCCGTTACAGACGCCATTTTAACAGCTCCGTACAGCGCTGCCACCTGTCGGAAGTCAATGAAATTATACGAGATGAAGCGGGAATGTTTGAAAATATTCCACAAGAAATTTCCGGTTTTTTCAACCAAAATTGGCCGAGACAAAAAATGTGTTGCATTACTTATTGAACTGCCCTCGTAATTGCTAAATATGGAGATATTGTATCATCATATTCTGACAGGTTCCTGACTGGCATACTATCAGAACTGGAGGCCTTGCCTTTATTAAGTGATTTAAGCTGATTTGCTAGGCCGAGGATATCTACTTCTATGTTTCTCACCTTGCCAGTTGTTCTTGATTGGAATGCAGGAATATTTACGATATTGAGGACAACATAATATTACAAGCATGTCACTCAAATGGCGTAGGGACGTATATGTTCACGTAATTAACAACACTATGGTGGGCGCACTGAGGTGTGGTGGACTATGTCGCTGCCGGCCTGCAGGGTTCCGCACAGCGCTTAGACTGGGTGAGGTGACACGTGGCTCCGCTATGTGTAACGCGCCACTCGCTCTCGTATGGGATGGTGAGTAAGTAGCGCGCCGTGAGCATCATCTGCCTGAGGTGGCTGCTGACTGCTAGAATGATTAGAAGTCTGACCTCTCCATCTGCTGACAGTGTCTTCGTCTGGAGATTCTGGACGCAACTTAGCAGCCGAGCGCTGCTCTCGTATAATGTCATTATTTTCCAACACCTCTACTTGTTCAACTTGAAGCTTCATACTGCTCTCAGATGTGGTTGATATATGCCTTTTTTATTTTTTAGACTGAACTGAAAATTGGCTATCGAGGCGACTTTTTTGTTTAATAGCTGCCGCTCCTCTCGCACATAAATTTATGGTGGTGAATCTTAAAAACATAATACCTGGACAGTGGATAGCGCAGTTCCAACCGAGAAAGTTGTGTTTACATTTTTGATTTCCCCTGTAGAGCGTGCGTCTATATCTGATGTCATTTTAAACTTAAGACAGTTTTGCATTTCTCATCTTTTTCGGGATGGGCTAAAGCATAAGTGTGCTTCTTGCGTTTTCAAATTTTACACTGAGGACAAATTGTGTACTTCCATTGTGAAGTCAGGGCAGTAGGGGAAACCCTGTAGCACAGTTGGCCTATTTTGAATTTCCTGCCTTTTCCTTATTTTCCCTAGGGTGTCACACTTGGAAAAAGTGGCCTATGGTGTCAGAGTACTGAGAGGGAAGGGAAATTTGGCAACAATAGAGGCTACGCCGTAGTGGTGCAGCTACACTTCTCGCATGAGTGGATGACAGGAAGGGAAAGAACAACAACGCACGACCAACCTAAGTTTTGGGTGTAACCCAAACACGTACGTTTGGTGAAGTACACTATGTATGTCATCTTTTACTTTATTTTAATTTTTATTCTGTCGACTAAAAAGTTATGTTCGTTTCATATTAATATTTTAACGACGTTACGTCTAGCATGCATTTCAGATGTTTCAATATTGGTGCTCAGCTGGAAATCTGCTACAGTGAAAAAGACAAAATAATAAAATAACTTTTTAATCCATATACGAAAGTCATTACTGCTGGTTATTTTATTTTAACGTTTATTGTAGCCGGTGAGATCACTGAAAATAAAATATTGCTAAAATGTGTTGGTATAGGCGCAGCAGCGGAGTAGGTTTGCAAATTAGAGGGAGGGATCGTATAAGCGGAATTTGTTGTCCATTCGAACCGTATCGTTCCTCTCACGTCGGCTCGCCAAGTTGATGAACGTGCTCTCTGGCGTCAATCGGTAGCTTTAAACTACGTCACAGACTGGCGTGGCACGCACACATTCACGCAGTGGCTTCCTGCCGCAATGCGCGCCTAATGGCCGCTTGCGCGGGAGTGACGCCTATGTGGGTCAATGTTTGGCTTTGTGAGGCTGCGCGACGGACCGTCGGATGGCGCGCATCCTGGCCGTTGACAGCGGCTGTGTGCGTGTGGAGGACAGACCACGGCAGCGCTGGTTGCTCAAACAGCTCTGTCAGTAACTTCGTCCTAGATATGCCACATCATTTAGCGCAGAACACAAGTCGAGATTTGACGTAAATTCCGGACATGAAATATACACGATTTAAAAATTCTAAGACCTGCCAGATGATGTACTGACGGAACTAGATGCACAACAATAAAAGTTTAGGTTGTTTTGCTGATGGCTATAAAAATGAATTTCTTTCATAAAAGCTATGAATCACAGCCTGAAGAAAATCTTTTCTGTGTGTGTCTAGTTGGACTGTGACCTTATATGGGGGTGATACATGTAACATAAATAGTACAGACAAATTGGTAACAGAAGGTTTTGGAAAGTGTTGCTACAGAACCTGAAGGTGTGGCGGGTCGACCGAGTAACTAAGGTGAGCTATTGCATGGACTTCGGGAGAAAATCTTGGTGGGGAGAGAATCTTGTCCATCAGTTTGGCTACGCAGTACTCGTGTGAACAAAGTTGACATTCATTAAATGAATGCAGCTATGAGAACCTTTACTGGCATAGTAAGATCTACTCCTACATGCTTGCAACCAATACTAGGGAACATCTTGCCATCTCATCTTCATGTAAACGCGGCTCTCTACAACCTTCTTCAGCAAATTTCTGAAAATGAATCAATCCCTCTTCACGAAAATATAATCTCGCTGCCTAGCTCTGGCCTCAGATCCAGGAGACCAGCATATGAAGAAGGAGTGCAAATCCTCTCATGTTCAACAGCGACGCTGAATGGTAATGCGAGAGGCAAGCCACGGATCCCGTGACCACGAACTTATTGACAACCCAGTGGTTAAAGTCGTCCTAGGGAGGTGTGGGTACAGCTCAATAGATGCTGCAAACAAATATATCATGCATAAGTAGAGTGTTTGCGCTGACATCACGTGCGACTGTAGTGAAATGCAAAAAGCCACATTGTAAATTAGTGCCCTAGCAAACGTTTCCCTGGATCTGTCAAGAGTGTGCATGAAGCATCCGACGAGGCGCTCCACTGGATTGAATCTTACGACATTCGTCTGCAGTCTGAGACTTTGAATTTTTATACAGTGTAAATAGTTCCATGTGTGTATTTTTTGGTTTAATGTACGAAACAAATTTATTTTGATGCATATGATAATAATGATAATAATAAAAATAATAATAATAATACAAGATCAAACAATAAACACCAGATATTACAGCAAGCATATTATTAAAGATCCCAATACCACAACAGATAAATGCAGACTTTGCAAACAACAAATAGAAACAGTACATCACATCACAAGCGGATGTACAATGCTCTCAAATACAGAATACACCAAAGACATGACAATGTAGCAAAAATAATACATCAGCAACTTGCCATACAACCTAAACTAATAAAACAACACGTTCCCCATACAAGTATGCACCACAAAATGTACTGGAGAATGATGAATACAAATTATACTGGAACAGAACCATTATAACAGATAAAACAACACCACATAACAAACCTGACATCATACTCACCAATAAAAAGAAGAAATTAACACAACTAATCGAAATATCCATACCCAATACAACAAATATACAGAAGAAAACAGGAGAAAAAATTGAAAAATACATCCAACTGGCTGAGGAAGTCAAGGACATGTGGCATCAGGATAAAGTTGACATTATACCAATTATACTATCAACTACAGGAGTCATACCACACAATATCCACCAGTACATCAACGCAATACAGCTACATCCAAACGTACATGTACAACTACAGAAATCTGTAATTATTGATACATGTTCGACTACCCGAAAGTTCCTAAATGCAATGTAACATATACCGCACAGTTAAAAGGAAGTCACACTTGATCAAGGTCCGCGTCAATTTCCATTTTTAACCAGACACAACGTCTGAGAAAGGAAAGAAATAATAATAATAACAATTTCCTTTTAACCAGACATAACGACTGAGAAAGGAAAGAAGTAACAATAATAACAATAACTAGAAGAATGGATGCAGTAAGAAGCAGGCGAGACTGAGGCGCAGCCCACCTAAAAGATGTGTTAAAATTTATTTTCCAATAATTTATTAGAGAATATAAATTATCAGGAAGCATTCCAAACATTTTCCACTCTGATTTAAAGAGTAACAATCAAGTATTGTAGGACTGTTGATATCGAGTGATGTTTCTCAAACAGTGTTAAGGCTCCACGTTCAAATGCCGATTAGCTCCACGTAATGGAGGTTTAGTGTCAGGGCTTCTAGGGATTACAGCTATTAATGGGCTTCTAGAAGGTTCAGCTAGCTGAGCTAAGGGAGTTGTATCAACCTTCACGTTCCACAGCCTACAACCAAGTGGAATGGAAAAGTGGCTGAACCTCTCTGTCTCTCTATCCCAATTATGCTTTCATGCGTCATTAATCGATGCTTGAAATTGGTGATTTGGTGGTATTAAAGACACTCTTTTGTTTCTGACATTGGAAATTTCATCTGCTATGCTCTGCAATAATAGCCACTACCAGTCAAAAAGAGATTGTATTTAACACACGACCGGTTTAGGAACTTGTCCTCATCTTCAGGTGGATTACCTTCAGGTGCGTTTTTCCCTACTCAGTGTTGGATATCGCTGTTTAAATCACAAACAAATAATGTGATGATGACTACATAGACACAGATGAAACATTTGGAAGTGGTTAAGCGACATGTTTTGCAAAATATTTTCGTACTTGCATAAAGCTGGTGTATCCACATCGTTTTCATACACATTAATGTAAATTAGTCACCATGCTAACTATCGCTGCTTCCATATTTTCCCTTCGGTAAAGTAGTGGTACTTTGGATGTTGGTAACTTCAGACACACATACACTCACAACTTGTTTACATTTGGAAATCAACGGTTATGGTCAAAGAGTTTAAGTCAAAGAAGGACAGAGATGTTGCACATAAAGGTACATAACAAATATTACGAATGATGGATATGAAATTGTTTCACAAGAGTGGAGCGACGCTCTTATTTATAAGATCTAGAATGGTTGCTGGTAAATAATATAACTTCAAACAGACATAGAATTTTTTTTTAAACTGCTAGTCTGTAGTTGAATGGCCATGTTCTTTTCTATGTGTTGCAAAAGTGTATTTATCAAAATTATTTAGCTAGAACGCATCTGTGTGTTCCCTGTATCTTATACTGAAACTTCTTCCTGTCTGGTCTATGTAGAATTGTGGGCAATTGTCTTATAAAACATAGTAAATGCCTGATTATCCCTGTCACTGGCTGTTTGTCTTGTTGCAGTGAATGGTGTGCTGTTATAGCTTGTTATTGGTGCTGAAGGATATTTGAATACCAGTGTTACGAAAAGTGTTAGCTACTTGGTATGAAATTTTTTCTCCGGATAAAGGTAAAAGTGTGTGTTTGGTGTTGTAAATCTGACTTAGGAGGGGTGCATTGTTTCTTTTTCATTTTATTATGAAGCTAATAAATTATACCTGGGCTGTATCCATTCCTATGTGCAATTCCTTTGATAATGTTAATTTCTTTTTGTTCGCGAAGAGGTCTGAGTGGGACTTTGTTCATACGATTAAAGTAGATGGTAGATCTGAAGAATGCCGTTTTGTGTTGTATTTGGTTACAGGAGGAGTTGTTTGTGGCAACATCACTGGCGGTGGGTTCATATTCAATTTTAAAGGCGTATTTGTTGTTTACACGAGAGATTCTGAAATAAAAAAAATTGATTCCTTTATCTACTCTCTGCATATATATCTACTTATATAGTCTGCAAACCATCGTGTGGTGCATGGCAGAGGGTAGGCCCCATTGTGCCAGTTATTAGGGTTTCTTCCCGTTCCATTCACGTACGGAGTTGGGGAGAATGGTTGTTTGCATGCTACTGTGCGTGCAGTAATTATTCTAATCTTATCCTCGCGATCCGTATATGAGCGATACGTACGGGGTTGTTGTTTTTTATGTTCTACGTTCTTCAGTGAAGTTAAAATTGTTGTGCATACAAATATTAACATTAACCACATCGAAAATCAATTAGTCAGGTCAGAATGTTTATTGGAAGATAGAATAATTCTTACAAATGGTATGTTGATAATACCATTATCCTGTACAATGGTACAACTGAAGAGATTGATAAACTTGCAAATGCTCTCAGATCGTGATCTTACAATCTCTGTTAACAACAACCATGTATTTCAGATTTATTGAAGATCCACCACCAATGGTGCTACCAGAAACAACGGCTCCTTTCATCCAGTACAACGCAGAACGGCATTATTTACATCTACGCTTAATCGTATACACAAAGTCCCACTCAGTACTCTTGATGAACAAAAGGAAATTGACGCCATCAAAGGAATTGCACACACAAATGGATGCAACCCAGTTATAACTGATGAACATCACAACAAAATGAAAAAGAAACAGCGCACCCGTCCTAAATCAGATTCACAACAACAAATACACACATTCACCTGCATCCATTTTATAGGAATAACCTTATACCAAGTAACCAAATTTTTCGTAAAATTGGTATTCAAATATCCTTCAGCACTAACAATAAGCTAAAACAGCAACCATTCTCTGCAACAAGTCAAACAGCCAGTCTCAGTGCAAATCACGCATTTACGAGCTATTATGTGACAATTGGCCCTAATTATACATAGACCAGACAAGAAACAATTTCACTATAAGATGTTGGGAAGACGCAGATGCCTTCTGGCTAAACAGTTTTGATAAATTCACTTTTGCAAAAAATCTAAGAGAATATGACCACTCAGCCATAATGCATCCTACAGACACTACAAATTGTTAGGAAAGGAAATAAAATGAATTTTCTTAAAGAAGAAATTTACATCCATGGTTCCAGATCTTTACACCAATGCTCAATGAGCAAGTAGACCTTGCAAACAATCCATTTTTACACATCTTTCAAAATGGTTCAAATGGATCTGAGTACTATGGGACTTAACATCTCTGGTCATCAGTCCCCTAGAACTTAAAACTACTTAAACCTAACTAACCTAAGGACATCACACACATCAATGCCCGAGGCAGGCTTCGAACCTGCGACCGTAGGGGTCACGCGGTTCCAGACTGAAGCGCCTATAACCGCACGGCCACACCGGCCGGCTACACATCTTTAATGAAATATTTTAAAAATAAAAAACTGTAACTCACGGCCCTCTCAAAACTAGCAACTTTTGAAAAAAATTGTATGTCTAGTTAACTGTATAATTTACCAGCAACCATTCTAGATATTATAAATAACAGTGGTTTCACAATCTTGAAATAATTTCATTTTCATAATTTGTAATATCTGTTATGTTTATCAGTATTTCTTTGACTTAAGCTCTTTCACAAGAACTTCTGTTTTTCAAATACAAACACGTTTTGAGTGCATGTGCGGGGTAGCCGCGCGGCCTGAGGTGCCTTGCCACGGTCCGTGCGGCTCCCCCCGTCGGAGGTTCGAGTCCTCCCTCGGGCATGGGTGTGTGTGTTGTCCATAGCGTAAGGTAGTTTAAGTTAGATTAAGTAGTGTGTAAGCTTAGGGACCTATGACCTCAGCAGTTTGGTCCCATAAGATCTTACCACAAATATCCAAATTTTGAGTGCATGTGTGTCTGAGGTTACCAGCTACCTTATCAAAGACCAAATATGGGAGCACCGATAATTAGCATTGTGACAAACATACAGAAAGAAAACAAAATGTAAGTATGATAATACCCTGCAGCACATGTCACTTAGTCACTTCCAAATGTTTCATTTGTGTCTATGTTGTCATCTCATTATTTGTTTTTGATTTAAATTGTGATCTACAACACTGAGCAGCGAAACAAGTATTTGAATGTAATCAACATGAGGATCGAGGCAAACCCGAAACTGGTCATGTGTTAAATAAAACCACTATCTATTGTGACTGGTAGCGGCTATTATTCTCCACCCATAAAGAAATAGTCACGAAATTCAACTACGTCCATTATGGATAAAATACAATTGTATCTACTGTTGTTAAGGAAGCGAACTGAGTGTTACACGTCCGCAGCTCGTGGTCTCGCGGTAGCGTTCTCGCTTCCCGAGCACGGGGCCCCGGGTTCGATTCCCGGCGGGGTCAGGGATTTTCTTTGCCTCGTGATGACTAGGTGTTGTGTGATGTCCTTAGGTTAGTTGGGTTTAAGTAGTTCTAAGTTCTAGGGGACTGATGACCATAGATGTTAAATCCCATAGTGCTCAGAGCCATTTGAACCATTTGAGTGTTAAACTGGAGAGGATACTCAAACGCTTCTTTGCTAAGAAAACTGCGACGAGATTTCCTACAAGATTCCATTTTGGAGAAGAATTTTGGGTTATCGGGACATTGTTGCGTTTCAAGAAGAATTTTTATTGCTCGTTTTCTACTTCAGAGTATTAAGTTCCGATAATTTTGAATTTGTATGTACTCTCCCGGTATGAGAGTTAAAAAACTAATAGCTTCACGCGAAGATCTCGTCCAAGCCAAGAGTATGTGTTGCGGAAGGCAAATAACAGCGAGAGCAAGATGGTCTGTGAGGTGCATGCGACAGACCGAGACCCATCGATTAGTATAATAATAATAATAATTATAATAATAACAGGAAAAAGGTCTCTAACGCATACTAGGTAAGCGGCAATCGATTTCGACTCAGCCATTTCTAATCTGCGTATTGCAAGAACCTTTCGCTTTCGCTTTCAAATGTTGCCTTGCTCTGGTCTTCCTATCGCCTTATAAGAGAGTCTCGTGTACTGCATGACATGTTGCACCAACCTGTCCATTTTACTCGTAAGAGGATCTCGTGGGTGCCTTTCCGTCGCTCTTTTTGCACGATAAATGTTTATTTCGTGCTGTATCTACCAGCTTATCTTTCAACACTTTTCTGCAGCAGCTGAACAGATGGCATCACTTCGTTAACAGCTGTTCAGTTGCCTGGATCAGTGCTAATTTGTGGCTATCTGCTGTTGCCATGGCTTTTTGCTATAGTTTTACATACTGTGTTTTATATATTGTGGTTGTGTCTTTTATTATATGTCATGAATCTTCAAAGTGTGAGAAATGGGCTATACATATTTCGCGTAAGTCCTTGTCATGACGAAACTCGCTTACTCATTGCTAAATGGCTGAAACCGTCAGTAACAGCAAATAAAAGTGCGTAATATCAACAAGCTGTGGAAGAATATTATCTTTCTGAAAATTTGTATTAACTGACAATATTGACTACAATTTTTTCTGGTGCTATAGCTATATTTTTGTGAGTGATCAGTAAAATCCTGGAAGTCAGATATCGCTCCAGAGTCTGTACTGTGGAGCAGAAGGACCGTCTAGAAGCAGTCAGGGTAGCAGGAGAGTATTTGATTTCTGAGCATTCCAAATTTATCCGTACCTCATCCGAACAAATCAGGCTTGACAGTGACTAAATCGCACAAATCTCTCAGCCATAGCTCGCGCATGATACAGTCCCCGTCCAAAGCGCTGGGCGAGCTCATTCCTTTGTTCGGAAGGGGGGGGGGGGGGGGGCGCCTCGATAACTGTCTTCCACCTTTCGGCCGGTCAGCGATGACAGAGTCGCGCCCTGCAGTCTTTCTCAAACGATTTTACAGAAACTATACGGTAAAACAGTTTCATTTTTTCTTTGATTACAGTTTTATATGTCAGGATCATAGTGATGTGTCCATCATTTCGTTAATGGTCATAGTTATTGCGATATTTACGTTAAAGTAAGACAGTGCGCGAAATTCGGAAAAGTGTGCTATGAAAAATAGAGTTCGCTTCTTACATAATATGTTGCTGCATGAAATTTAGCTAACATATTGAATTTTTCTTTAGACTTCGGTATAGGTATCTACCTGTCACCAATCTTGAGAAAATGATTGACGTGCACACTCATTTGCGATCGCGCCGCGCCAGCGATAAAGCCAGTGTGAAGTATCCACAACATTCCTCGTAGCGGTTTAAATGTGTGTGAAATCGTATGGGACTTAACTGCTAAGGTCATCAGTCCCTAAGCTTACACATTACTCAACCTAAATTATCCTAAGGACAAACACACACACCCATGCCCGAGGGAGGAATCGAACCTCCGCCGGGACCAGCCGCACAGTCCGTAACTGCAGCGCCTTTAGACCGCTCGGCACGGACTATTAAGGAGAGCTTGTGCGACGGCGCCTGGACTATCTTGAGTTAAGTAATTTTCTGTTCTGATAAATAAAGAAACCAGTTAATAAATATGTGCAGTTGTGTTACAGAAAGAGGATATCGGCCACCAAACAACATCCTCTCCTTGCTTCCCATGGTACAAGCCTACAGTGACAACGAGATGACACAAAAAGACAGTAAACATTTTTTTGTACTGCGGATGTACTCTTTCATAAGCTACTTCACTTTTGCTCAGTTCCTCACTTAAGGGGAGGTTTACTATCTTTGGCCCGAAAAAAGCATGTTCTTTGAGAATTTTTTTCTCGGGATGTGTTATAGATAATGTAAAATTTGGTCAAAAGTTTATTGATATTTCCTCTACAAACTGGATTTTTTCGACCGGAAATGTCGAAGAGCAAAGGCGGAAGTGCCGTCGGAACGAAACAAAATTTCGATGTAGACCTCCACGCGCGGTATGTCACCGGTTAGCCGGCTCGTCTGAAATCAAAACTGATTCGGCGTTAGCGAAGTATGTAAGATTCTTTAGGAATTGTACCTCGCTTACGTTATTTGGACCATAGGAAACAAAATGGCGGCCATTAAAAAAAATAGGATTTTTTCAACGATTTTTCGACTTCGTCGGCCAAGTAAAAATATTTATAGTTGATGGGGCGGAATAAGAGTGGTACAAGTCCTAGGCAATTTAGTTAGCTTCATCGGAAACAAAGAATCATGCCAATCGGTTCAGTAGATTTGAAGTTAACATACTGCGCGATAAAAAGAAAGTCATTTCGAGAAAAACGCGTTTGAAGTTTTGGCTACATATAAATGCAATATTATGCAACGTACGTTCAATCTGCTATTCCGGGTCCATAAACTAGTCCTTCCTCTTCCTCATAGAGAGCGCTCTGACGAGCCGTTTTCAGCCGCTTGAATCCTGCGGTCGTCCGAATGCTTGGCGAACTGCTTAGAATGAGTCCAAGAGTGACGTCCATCGTTGTCATGGTCTTCAGAATTGCTGAATACCCTTCGTTGAAGTTGCTCACTGCCAGGAAAGTCGCAGTCTTCGCACCAGAATGCAAATGGTTGAGGGCTAACTTCCAAACACACGCGTTTAAACTTTCATTTGAATTTTGTGTGTTTCCTCCCAAGCACCGGTACAATAACTCGTCCTCCGAAAGAAAAAAAAACTGGTGCGCGAAAAAGGCCGATTTCAGGCAGGTGCATTTTTTTGTTCAACCGCGAATAACAAACATTTCCGTTCCATGTTCGGAAAAACTGTTTCAGGGGTGGATTCCAAACAATATCATGGATCCAAAAATGCAATTTGAAAAATCGATTTTTTGAACCAAAAGATAGTAAACCTCTCCTTAATAAACCTAATAAATCACTGTTTCAGAATTCTCTCGCAGTTGTGACTGGACAACATGTTAGTGAGGCGAGACAGTGTAAAGTCCACTGTGTTTGGCAAAAGAAACAAATTTTGTCATGACATATGAAAATTACAAATGGTTAACAAGCCAGACGAAAATAAATTACTGCATTTTCGGCGAAGTTCTTTTTAGATACTAATGAAAGCAGAGATGACAGTAGACAGTTTTAAACTGTCATCATGCAAATGTGGGTATGGAGTGGCCCTACTTAATATTTACATAAAATGTGTGTATAGGCTTCAGTTTGGAAAGCCTCTTCCCCTCCATCGCTCGGCGTTTCCCCTGCAGCACCCTGAGCGAGGCCCCCTCCATCCGCCCCCCGGCACAACTGTCCTGCCCATCATTTTGCGCGCATTATAGAACTGCTTACGAGCGCTCGTGTTTGACACTTTCGTTTCACTCATCTAGTCGTCAATATCAGTCAATCTTCCGCGCCTTGGCTACATTAAGACAAGGCTAGGGACTGCTGCACACTATTTGCTGTACTGCCCCTTCCATTACAGCAGTCCTTTTCTGGTAGTCTGTTGAGATAACCAGCAAATTGTTATTAATTCTATTTTATATATTTATTCATTGTATTATTATAGTAACATATCTTACAAAGCATCGTGTTAAGGTGTACAGTGTATATACTCTGCAGTCTAGATCCTATTTCAGTCCATATTTTTCTAATTGCATAATTAAATTTTCAATTAAACGTGTCTTTGAGGTCGTTTGTCTGACAACTGTATGTACAGGGTGTTTTAAAAAAATAAACCCACTTAAAAAAGTCGTACCTATTGTGTTATTTGAGATATGTGCGTCAACATCGTACTGTTGGAAAGAGCAAACTGTCGAGTTTTACAGGGTTCCCGCTAGGTAGCAGCAGTGTGCGTCCACTTCAGTTCTAGTAAAAATGGTGTTGGGACAACAGAAAGCGTTTTGTGTTCTACGTTTTGCGCAGTGCGAGTCAGAGTAACTTTCGTACTAGGTATGGTGTGGATCCTCCTACAGCACAGAGCATTAGACGATGGCATGAACAATTCTGAGAAACAGGTTTTTTGTGTAAAGGCAAATCGCCGGGCGTCCCTGAGGACATCGAACGCATCAGCCATAGTTTCACAAGGTGTCCGTAGAAATTCGTTCGCCGTGCAGCTCGACAACTCAACATGCCCCTGATGTCCGTCTTCCGTGTGTTGCGTCGACGTTTACACACGAAAGCACACAAAATTCAGCTGCTGCAAGCTCTTCGTGAAGGTGACAAACAACAGCGTGTAGAGTTCTGTAATTTCGTTCTTGGCAAGATGGAGGATGACAGTTTTCTTCCACGCTTACTGTTTTAAATGGAAAGGTAAACCGTCATAATGTCACGCCACTTGAACGTGTACAACATGAATGGGACTCTACAAAATTTAATGTGTTTTGTGCAGTTTCATGAGAAAAGGTGTACGGTCCATTTTTCTTTGCTGAGAACACTGTTACAGGAAGTACATATCTCGATATGCTTGACAACTTTCTTTTCCCACAGTTGGAGACTTAATTTACCAACAGGTTGGGGCACCGCCGCACTGGCGTCTCGAAGTGTGGAAATTTTTCTTTCAAAGGATTACTGAACGATTGATCGGTTGCACTGGACCAAATGATTCAGCCTTAGATTACTGGCCTCCAAGGTCACTGGACCTGACTGTATGTGATTGTTTCTTGTGCAGGTTTATAAGAGACCTTGTTTGTGTGCCTCTGTTACCAACAACAATGAAGGAAATGAGACATCCCATAACAGCAGTTGTGGAAGCTGTAACTCAAGGCATATTCAATGCAGTGTCGGAACAATTTGAATACCGCTTGACATTACCGTGCGTCTCAAGTGGGGCATATAGAACACTTATTAAAAGGTATGAAAAAGACTTTTTGAGTTTCCCGCTCATGAAAAAACAAATTTCATTGTATATGTTTATTAGTTTCAGAAATTTAGACGTACCGAATTGGATGATTCTTTTTGATACATCCTATATTATCCAGACCTCTTACCTTCCAATTCTCAGGAAGCAACCTTCCTGAATCTAAAAAAGTTTGAATCTGGCTTCAACGTGTGGGATGTTTCTAGTACTCTTAATACAGTATAAGTTAATTATGTAAGAAAAAGATATTAAATAAATTAAATGAATAAGTAAACTAATGATTACTATCATTTTTTGATTAATAGTTATGTAGTTATGATTTTGAAAGGAAATGCAAAGACATCCGCGTCATGCTGCAGACATAGAATTTCTGCGAGTGTAAAAAAAAGGAGGCTATCGAGATTAGAAGGGCGAATAATTTACGTAATTTGCAAGAACACAGGCTTTAGCTTACATAAAGCGAGGGATCCAGCACTAAGTTTCTTCTGCTGGTCGTAAACGTTCTATGAAATTCTTTGACGGAGCCAGGAAACAGTCGCTATGGCGGTGTGCAGCTTCTCCCGTTCACAATTTGGTTGGGAGTCGGAACACCGGGCGTCGCAATGTGAGTGCCACTCCTGACGAACGTAAATGTTGACGTGCAGTGAAAGGAAATTGACGAAATTCATTTGGCTGGAAAACCTAAAACATGGCTGTTGTTGCTATTATTCTTATGTTCACGAACATTTAATTGGGTTGCAACATTGTGAAGACTAATAAGCGTTATGTTGAATGAACAATTTGTAGGTGGCCTACTGTGTTAAGAACTGGTCTACTAAGACAAGTGGTTAGGCTGACACCTGACTTATTGATGCTATGCCATGTTATAGGCAAGGTGCTGCAAAAATACTTTTATAAACTTTGGCCATGGGTTCCTTACACCAAAAGAAGCAAAAAATGACTAGTACACATGGCCTCTAAATGTATACCTTAAAAGGTGTAAGCATTTGTTCAATAGAAGAGATGTGTTTCATAGTAGCGAAGATGAACAAGTGGTTATAGCTCTTAACGTACGTATTTTACAGCCCATGTTTACTGGACTTTCTTTCTCCCAAAATGTGGAAAGTAAAGAGATTGCAGTAGGAGATATGTTTCACAGTATCGAAGATGAACAAGTGCTCATAAATCGTAAAGTACGCAGTTTGGAGCCCATATTTACTAGACATATTTATCTTGTAAGGAACCTGTCCGCAGTTAGTAACAGTATTTTTGAAACACATTTATAAGTTCATGATCCACTTACCAATTTCGTAACGCAATCTGTCTTCGAAAATAAGAAAAAGAAATAACCATAGTAGATCACACGTACAATAAACCGCGCAACTGGTAATTGACAGGCAGAGCTTGTGTAACTGGACATCAAACAATGTGTAAATCGCTCGTAAAAGCTTATCAAAACTACTGAGTGTAGACGCTTACAGTCAAACACAGTGCAATGGGATTGTTCCCCTGACATATAATCAAAATATTTCCAAATTGAAAATGGTTTATTACTGTTAACATCTCACCAGAGCAATGGAAGAACCATGTGGTTCGAAAGACAAGTTCTGCGTATAGTACTAATGACTGCTGACTGGATTAATAACATATTTTGTGCAAGTTATTTCGTGGAGACATGAAGACGCATATATTGTGGAAAACCTGCAACAGCAACACTGAACTTGTGGAACCAGCGCCAAAACGTACCTTTCACAACCTGAAAATTATGCATGCAAGAGAAGGAGATATTTATCGCTGTTAACGGGGGAAAATTGTATACGAACTGAGCTGTTTCATTGCTTCCATAATTGGCGGCCTGCCGCTGGACAAATACAAATGCTCTCAAAGGGCGTCGACAAAATGGCGTCACACACAGTATACACCATAATCACGTATGAAAAGTTCAATAAATGGTTTATGAAAACAAAATTAGTAACAACAAATTTTATCTGATACTCTATATTGACTTCGTATTAATGAAACAGTAACGTAAGCAGCATAGGATTCATAATACATGTGGAAAATTAATTGAAATTCTAGCAATCACAGAAATATGTTTTATATATACGATTTCCAGCAAAGCATTGAATATTCTAAAGAGCAGGAGAGAAAGACAATGCTGAGTGCACAATACTTCTGAATTGCTATTGCACGATTGTGTAAACAACTTCCAACTTACGAAGGACAAACGATCCCTGAGCTTCTGCAATAACTCGCGTCTAAATACAAGATTACATTTACAATTCATCGTAGGTTCAGCTCAGAAGATGATTGCAAAATAACCGCACGAATACAAATATCACACGACGAAAATGACTGAAAATCTTGCCTATTGACGACCACTGCGAATAATTAAAACCGTCTCACCGAATGTCTAAATTGCAGCCACCACTTCAAAATTACAACAACTCCCCGTCTCGGAGACACGGAACAAAGTGTGATTTTAAACGCTTTCGCCAAAATCGCCCAATACCGTCGGCTGCTACTGCGATGGGCTGGAAACATATGGAACACGCCATAGGTAGACGCGCTATCACAGTAGTGTCTCAAAGAGACGTAACTCAAAGCGTCTGCACTACATATCGATCCTGATTGCAGAGTGTTTAATGTCTATGCGTAAAATTTGTGAAGACTAGTGTTGTGAGTTAAAGAAACAAAGTAGTAGCAAACCTAAGTGCCTTGATGAAATGTGTAAATAATGATGAAAGCTGGGAAATAAAATAATGTAGTTGCTTTAAATTTTACCAAGCGATCTCCAGGTAGATGAGCTTGATGCAGTAACCTGTATTTCATGACCTTCAATAAAGACGGAAAATCACTCGCTTATTGCCGGCCGCTGTGGCCGAGCGGTTCTAGGCGCTTCAGTCGGAACCACGCGGCTGCTACGGTCGCAGGTTCGAATCCTGCCTCGGGCATGGATGTGTGTGATGTCCTTGGGTTAGTTAGGTTTAAGTAGTTCTAAGTCTAGGGGACTGGTGACCTCTGATGTTAAGTCTCATAGTGTTTAGAGCCATTTGAACCATTTTTTCACTTGTTTATTTAATGTAGAACTTTAGCAACAGACTTAGCTTCCTCATCAAACAACTGAGACTTGTGCAGTATTAGATTCTCTTCGAATAATTCTATTTACTTCCTAATCTGTGAACAGTGTTGTTTGGCTGCCTCGGGCCTGTTTGTGTTTTGTTACACACTTCGCATTGCCCTTTCCTCAGTATACAATGAAGACCGTTTAGTCTGTCTGCGCAGAAAGCGTGGTCGGCATTGTTAATGTGCGGATGTCTGCTTTCTGCGATTCTGCCAGAAACAGCTGCTTTAGCTACCGGCGAGTGCTCCCGTGCCACACTCTCTCTTTTGTTCTGCTGATAACTGCAGATTACTTAGATGCGTCCTTTCAGTATTAAAAGCATCTCCAGAAAGCATTTCACTATCTCGGAGCGTGCAGCATAAAAAAGTGTGGAATATAACTGCAGAGAGTGACATCAGATTGCTCTCCTCACAACATCTGTGTATTCTACGATATTCACTGTGCTCCCCAACTTGCTCAATCACCACCAGCATCATCTATTACCCTGTTGTTACTTGTTATCGACTAGATTTTTCTGCCCCTCTTCGGTTGAGTCGTCCCCAAGCTCTTCGTCGCTTTGACTTTTGTTGATGTTCTGTTAGCAAAAAAATGGCGAACTACATTTGTTTGATCTGTTAGCAATATTAGTATAGTTCATTCTAACTGATTTATCTGTTTTGTTCTTTAACCCAGCATACATTCTGCAGTAATTTGTGTTTTTAACTTTTTGCCTCTGGTTTCTTATTCTTCCCCCATCGTCCATACTATTGTGTTCTGCCCACTCGTCTAATATATGGTGCCTAGGAAAGTTGATTTCTCGGATCTCTAGATAACAATTCAAGCAAATCGTATTAATGGAGTTTATTACTAATGGAAATGATTACAATACTTAACTTTGTGAGACATAGACGCGTCGTAAGCAATGGGTGATAGACAAACATAAGCAAGCTCTTCACTATAAGCAATCAGAAATACAAGCGAACCAATACAGTTTCTAAGTGACTGCTGTAGCGTTCGTAGGTCGGCTCGACTTCAACTCGGGCCGCGGCCTGGCGGAGCGGCGCTTATATTCTCTTGTCCTAGATGCCGCTCCTGTCTCGGTGTCGTCCTAGAGAGGGGTCGGTCAGCGTCCTATTGGCTGGATCGTTAACAGCCCTCTCTGCTCTTCCGTTCTTGGTTCAAAAAATGGTTCAAATGGCTCTGAGCACTATGGGACTTAACATCTGAGGTCATCAGTCCCCTAGAGCTTAGAACTACTTAAACCTAACTAACCTAAGGACATCACACACATCCATGCCCGAGGCAGGATTCCAACCTGCAACCGTAGCGGTAGCGCGGTTCCAGACTGTAGCGCCTAGAACCGCTCGGCCACTGCGGCCGGCAGAACTTAGAACTACTTAAACTTAACTAACCCAAGGACATCACACACATCCATGTCCGAGGCAGGATTCGAACCTGCCACCGTAGCAGTCGCGCGATTCCAGACTGAAGCGCCTACAATCGCTCTGCCACAACGGCCGGCTTCCGTTCTTGCTCGACGTCCCGGCGCTTGACGTTACGCTGGAAAACATATCTCCTCTCAGAACTTCATTTATTCTGTTTGTACTCTTCTTTCTCTTTCTTTGAAATTCACGCCCCATTTCCACAGTTGAAATACCCAAAGTTTATTAAAATTCATCATTGTGGTTCTTTTTTCTTTATCTTCTCGAGTTTCTTAGGTACTGAGATTTAGTGTCCAATGACTTGAGTGAGTTTTCCTTACTATTTGTTTTCTGGCTGAATTAATCTTTTACACCTAATACGCCAATTGCCATTAAATATCGAGATTTGTTTCTTATTGGTCGAAATATTAAAATTAGTCAGTTCAGCATCAGATGGAGCTCATGGGCGTCTCTTTGTAAGAATTCCTCAATGTCAGCAATTACCTGTCCTGAGGAAATAAATCATTCGCTTTATGTTTAATTTTTCGTAAGAATCTAGAACTGAACTAAACTAAACTCCTCCCGCACAGGTCATGAAGGCCAAAGGTACCGACTGGCCGCCGTGTCATCCTCAGCCCACAGGCGTCACTGGATGCGGATGTGGAGGGGCATGTGTCAGCACACCGCTCTCCCGGCCGTATGTCAGTTTACGAGACCGGAGCCGCTACTTCTCAAGCAAGTAGCTCCTCAGTTTGCCTCACAAGGGCTGAGTGCACCTCGCTTGCCAACAGCGCTCGGCAGACCGGATGGTCGCCCATCCAATAGCTAGCCGGCAGGTGTGGCCGAGCAGTTCTAGGCGCTACAGTCTGGAACCGCGCGACCGCTACGGTCGCAGGTTCGAATCCTGCCTCGGGCATGAATGTGTGTGATGTCCTTAGGTTAGTTAGGTTTAAGTAGTTCTAAGTTCTAGGGGACTGATGACCTCAGATGTTAAGTCCCATAGTGCTCAGAGCCATTTGAGCCATCCAATTGCTAGCCCAGCCCGACAGCGCTAACTTCGGTGATCTGACGGGAACCGATGTTATCACTGCGGCAAGGCCGTCAAATTGCGAACCGCGTTACGTATTCGTGCGGCCCGCTGTTCTCAGCCGTATTCTATAATAATACTCATCCAGTAACAGACATCCGAATCCAAAAACGTCAACCAACGTTCACAGCTTCTTAAGGGTGTAGTTTTCCTGCTCAATAACAAACAAAACATAGTACAGAGACAGTAATATAATGGGTTAGTCAAATGAAATCGAGATAGGCGGGAAAAAGGTAACCAGACTCTTTATTATTTCAAAAGTAATCGCCATAACTGTTAATACATTCCTACCACTCTGAGACAAGATGGTGACTGTCTTCGTGGAAAAATGTTTGCGGTTACCTGAGGACCATGATTCTTCCGGGCGTGCACCTCTTCGTGCGAAGCTAATCGACGTCCAGAGATGTCTTTCTTCAGGGCTCCAAAATAAAGAAAATCGCATGGGGAGAGATCGGGACTATATGGAGAACGTGTAAGGCGTTCCCAGCGAAACTTCCGTTGCGTAGTCAAAACAAGAGACACTCCAGCTCCTGAAAATTCGTGATGGCCTTTTCCTTTGACGGCCAGGGACCGCTGCTCGTTGACTTCGTGGAAAGCGGCGCCAACACGCGCAGCGGTATGTGGACACTTTACAAAAATTGAAGTGCGCCATCAAGTCCAAACGTCCAGCAACGTAGAATGATGGCATCATACTGTTGCAGGATAATACCGGCCCATATGTTGCCACTGTTATTTCGACTTCGCTGAAGAAGTTCGCTCGTAAGCCCTTACATATCCTCCGTACAGTCTCGATATCTGCCCATGCGATTTCCATATTTTTAGAAACCTGAAAGAAGACATTCGTGGCAGTCACTTTTCCTTCGGACGAAAAGGTGAACATCTGTGTACAGTCACGGTTCCGTTGGCGGCCGCAAAACTTTTTCCGTGAAGGCGTTGGCGGTCTTGCCTCACCGTGGGATAAATATGTTAACAGTTATGGCTATTACTTTTAAAATAATAAACACTTTACCTCCTTCTTTCCATCTGTCTGTTTTCATTTGCCTTTCCCTGATATTTTAAGGTGTGATAAGTTTTCATTGACTTTGGTGAGCAACGCGGTTAGAGGCGCCATGTCACGAATTGCCCACGTCCGGGTTCCCGGGTTCGATTCCCGGCGGGGTCAGGGATTTTCTCTGCCTCGTGATGGCTGGGTGTTGTGTGCTGTCCTTAGGTTAGTTAGTTCTAAGTAGTTCTAAGTTCTAGGGGACTGATGACCATAGATGTTAAGTCCCATAGTGCTCAGAGGCACAGACTTTCTCACGAATTGCGCGGCCCCTCCCGCCGGAGGTTCGAGTCCTCCCTCGGGCATGGGTGTGTGTTTTGTTCCTAGCATAAGTTAATTTAACTAGTGTGTAAGTCTAGGGACCGATGACCTCAGCAGTTTGGTCCCTTAGGAAATCACACACATTTGAGCATTTTTGACGTTGGTGAATCCTGACGTGAACTAACTGTAAGTAAACTTGGCCGCTTACGTCAGAGGCAGAGGGGTGAGCAGCACGGCCACTGTGGGCTTAGACGATGTGAGAGGAGGAATGTTTTACTCTTTGTCTTCCAGTTCTGGTAACTTAGGACGGCACGCCTCGTACTGGTCAACTGCCATGTTATAAAAGAATACAATTCTGAGACGGAAGTGGCATGGGTTCGTGAATGCGCATTACAGAGGAGGTCATCTTCAAATGCGGTGGCTATTTTTAGGAAGGAATATGCAGTTAAATTAAGGCTGTTGTATTACAACGCAGTTTTATTTTTCAAACGGTTGTGACTGTCTCTAATATTCAGTAGTTCATTTAAATGTAAGTAAAATTACTTTAATAGTCAGTTATTTACACGCAAAGAAAATACAATACTTCGTCAGGCACAGCGTTATAGTCTATACGAAGTGTTCCGAATGGTATCGATTTTTAACGATCAGTACTTGGGTGCCGGTGGTTAACTTATCGCGCCCTTACTGAGGTAGTGTTTTGGAGACTCGTAACATACTAATTTACGTAGGTTAAAAATTAATAATAATGTCGGTACACATGCGGCCCGAGATACTGCCCCGTTATGTCAGTATTGGCCTATGAGCTGAAAAGTATGGCGACCACTGCTCTAGAGATGTAATTTTCTATCTAATACTTAACGATATCTTTTCGCTACGTATAAATGACAAGCAGAAAGTTCTCCTTATGATAGTTCTTACCTACACTCCCTGCGATAGTTTGCCAAAGGACTTTTTGTGTTTCCAAGCTTGACCTACAAATTGGGGACTAAAAAGTACGAAATATAAATAAGGCAAAGGCAAAAATCGGTTGAAACACAAGGAAATGCTCAACCCAGGACAGAAAACCTGTACGGCGACGTAAATTTTTCTGTTTTTCCGCTTTGATAGTAAAGGTTTCTTCACTGAGAATCTAGTTAGGTCTCTAATATTGTTATGAACATTACTGCAGTACTGTGCCTCATATGATAACAAACAGAAGGGTATTATGCTACAAATGATTTTACAGTCTGAACTTCTATATCCGCGCTATAGTTAAATAGTTCAATAGTCTGCAACCTCGTTCTAAATTCGCCAGCTTCTACAACTAAGAAGCTGTTCAATGACATGCGTGACAACTGGCAGTGAAGATGTCATAACAAGGTTCAACCTGGAGTTCGCTTGCAATAAACTGAAAAAAATTTCAGAATTGCGTAGTGAGGCAGCTCTACTACTTCTGTAATGCCGCCGCTTGCAGTCTAGTCGTAACCACCGCTTCCTCTAGATCTCGGGTACCTGGGCTCGGTTGCTGGCCAAGTTCTTTGGAAACCGGTTTGACATAACTTGTGCTGACTCCTCGCCAATAAAGCCATACGATCATACCTCTGACGATAAAGTAAAATTTCTCTACAGTTTATAACTAAAATGACATAACTTGTGATAAATGAAGCAAGACTGAATAAGAACTGAGTGATTTTCACAGAAGATTTGAAAATTTAAGATGCACTATGGAAAATAATGATAGCAACACGAACGAGGAACTGTGCGACATAAACGAAAGTTGGTAGGGGTGTTCCTACATCTGAGAGACGTCTATTCAAATTTCGCTTTAGTCTTAAAGGGTGGCGCAATTAGCGCCACTATGAGGATGCAAATCGGGTTTGCTTTAAATAGACGCTGTAACAGTCATGACCGTTAGTTACCTTTTAGATCGGTAGTGGTGAGTTGATGTTAGTCAAGAATGCCTTTAAGGTGGCAAAGACGCCGTTATCAACACCTCACTGAGTTTGAACGAGGTCATGCAACAGAAGCGCCATGCTCCTTCTGCGACAAAGGAGAAAGACTTGCCAGCAGTGTAGCCACTGTACAAGATTGCTGGCTGCGGTCGTCACGAGAATGTACAGTCGCAAGATCGTGCTCCGAACGGCCACGTGACACTGCCGAGAGGGAAGACCGTCGTGTTCAGTGTATGGCTGGGGCGATCGTACTGTATCTTCTGCAGCTGTATGAGCAGCAGTTGGCACCACATTGATACAATGAACTGTTACAGATCGGTTACCCCAAGGACAGCTCTGAGCCAGACGCCCTGTAGCGTACGTTCCTCTGACTCCAAACCGCCATTTGTGACATCAGTGGTGTCAAGCGAGAGCTCATTGGAGGGCAGGGTGGAGGTCTGTCCTTTTCCGATAAAAGGTGGTCCTACCCCGGTGCCAGTGATGGTCGCGTGTTGGTTAGGAGGAGGCCAGTTGAGGGACTGCAACCAACCTGTTTGCGTGCTAGACACACTGGACCTACACCAAGAGTTATGGTCCGAGGTGTGATTTCGAATGACAGCAGGTACACTCTCACGGTTATCGCACACAGCCTGAATGCAAAATTTCGATGTCAGTCTGGTGACTGGATCTGTTTTGCTGCCATTCATGAACAGCGTTCCAAGGGGTTTTCCAACAGGATAACGCTCGCACACATACCGCCGTTGTGACCCAACATGCTCTGCAGAGTATCGGTATGGTGCCTTGGTCTGCTCGATCACCCTATCTGTCTGCAATCTACACATATGTGACATCATCGGTAGACAACTCCCATATCATCCACAAACAGCTTTAGCCGTCCCAATATTGACCAACCAAATGCAACAGACATGGAACTTCATTCCACAAACTGACATCGCCACCTGTACGATAAAATGCATTCACGTTTGCATGCTTGCAGTCGACGGTCTGGCGGTTTCACCAATTACACTCCTGGAAATGGAAAAAAGAACACATTGACACCGGTGTGTCAGACCCACCATACTTGCTCCGGACACTGCGAGAGGGCTGTACAAGCAATGATCACACGCACGGCACAGCGGACACACCAGGAACCGCGGTGTTGGCCGTCGAATGGCGCTAGCTGCGCAGCATTTGTGCACCGCCGCCGTCAGTGTCAGCCAGTTTGCCGTGGCATACGGAGCTCCATCGCAGTCTTTAACACTGGTAGCATGCCGCGACAGCGTGGACGTGAACCGTATGTGCAGTTGACGGACTTTGAGCGAGGGCGTATAGTGGGCATGCGGGAGGCCGGGTGGACGTACCGCCGAATTGCTCAACACGTGGGGCGTGAGGTCTCCACAGTACATCGATGTCGTCGCCAGTGGTCGGCGGGAGGTGCACGTGCCCGTCGACCTGGGACCGGACCGCAGCGACGCACGGATGCACGCCAAGACCGTAGGATCCTACGCAGTGCCGTAGGGGACCGCACCGCCACTTCCCAGCAAATTAGGGACACTGTTGCTCCTGGGGTATCGGCGAGGACCATTCGCAACCGTCTCCATGAAGCTGGGCTACGGTCCAGCACACCGTTAGGCCGTCTTCCGCTCACGCCCCAACATCGTGCAGCCCGCCTCCAGTGGTGTCGCGACAGGCGTGAATGGAGGGACGAATGGAGACGTGTCGTCTTCAGCGATGAGAGTCGCTTCTGCCTTGGTGCCAATGATGGTCGTATGCGTGTTTGGCGCCGTGCAGGTGAGCGCCACAATCAGGACTGCATACGACCGAGGCACACAGGGCCAACACCCGGCATCATGGTGTGGGGAGCGATCTCCTACACTGGCCGTACACCACTGGTGATCGTCGAGGGGACACTGAATAGTGCACGGTACATCCAAACCGTCATCGAACCCATCGTTCTACCATTCCTAGACCGGCAAGGGAACTTGCTGTTCCAACAGGACAATGCACGTCCGCATGTATCCCGTGCCACCCAACGTGCTCTAGAAGGTGTAAGTCAACTACCCTGGCCAGCAAGGTCTCCGGATCTGTCCCCCATTGAGCATGTTTGGGACTGGATGAAGCGTCGTCTCACGCGGTCTGCACGTCCAGCACGAACGCTGGTCCAACTGAGGCGCCAGGTGGAAATGGCATGGCAAGCCGTTCCACAGGACTACATCCAGCATCTCTACGATCGTCTCCATGGGAGAATAGCAGCCTGCATTGCTGCGAAAGGTGGATATACACTGTACTAGTGCCGACATTGTGCATGCTCTGTTGCCTGTGTCTATGTGCCTGTGGTTCTGTCAGTGTGATCATGTGATGTATCTGACCCCAGGAATGTGTCAATAAAGTTTCCCCTTCCTGGGACAATGAATTCACGGTGTTCTTATTTCAATTTCCAGGAGTGTATTAATGTGCCAGTACTTCATATTTGTAATGTCGTATCTCGCGCTAACGTTAATCTGTAAACTTGCAGTGTTAGTCATTTAAATGTGATAGCCAGGCAAATGTATTCCCGATATTTCATTACTATAAATGAATTATTTTCTGATGTTACTGTTTTTTTCCGTCAGTGTATTTGCAAGAGACTGCAACTTTTAGGCGTACATATGAACTACTTGTCAAGGCCATTTGCTACGGACATTAGAGATAGATTATCAGAACTTCAGAGTCACGAGAGAGAGAATATCAGGAGTCGTCTCTTGTAGAAACAATGGTTCAAATGGCTCTGAGCACTATGGGACTTAACTTCTGAGGTCATCAGTCCCCTAGAACATAGAACTACTTAAACCTAACTAACCTAAGGACATCACACACATCCATGCCCGAGGCAGGATTCGAACCTACGCTGTGTAATTTACCACGTACTATGGTTATGTGACGTACGTAGTACAATCACCCGTTGTTTGTGCAGTTGTGCCATGTAAGCCGCATTGTGTAGAGTACCGGCGACGGATCGGTCAGCTACGTAGTGTATGGTGTTAACTGTGTTCGTGCAAGCGCTGCTAACAATGCCACACGTCTTCAGTAATGACGAATACGCAGATATGGTGTATGTTCATGGCTTCTGCGACGGTAGTGCTACCGTTCCAGAGAAGAATACCACAGGCGCTTTCCGACTCGACGATTAGCTGATCGCAGGGTGTTTACCAAAGTATTTATCACTTTGCGTGCAACAGGCTCTCTTCCAAGTAGACATTTTTCGTCCGAGCGTGCACGTCAACAAACTTTACAAGAGCAGGAAGAATTTATCGTAAGTTTTGAGCGAAGTCCCAGTACGAGCATACGAAGAATGCCACTGCGTATGAATGTCCCATAGACACGTGTATGGGAAACATTACATGTGGGAAACCTGTATCCATTTCACATCCAGCGTGTCCAAAATCTCCTCTTTGGCGAAAATGACCAACGACTTCAAAAAATGGTTCAAATGGCTCTGAGCACTATGGGACTTAACATCTATGGTCATCAGTCCCCTAGAACTTAGAACTACTTAAACCTAACTAACCTAAGGACAGCACACAACACCCAGCCATCACGAGGCAGAGAAAATCCCTGACCCCGCCGGGAATCGAACCCGGGAACCCGGGCGTGGGAAGCGAGATGACCAACGACTTCAATTCTATCACTGGGTAATTGAGAATAGTCATTTGCTTCCATACATACTATTCACTGACGAAGCCCAGTTTTCACGACATGGAATAAACAACACACGCAATAATCATCGATTGTCACGAGAAAATACACACCCTTCAGTGGATAGCAATTTCCGGGTTCGTTTTGCCATAAATGTTCTGTGCGGCGTGATCGGTAACTTTTTGATAGGTCCATTTATTATCAATCAGCGAATGACGGGAGAGAGGTACCTGCATATTTTTGGAAAATTAATTTGTGGGACTATAGGAAGACTTTCCTTTAGCCAGGAGAACTGGAATGTACTTTCAACATGACGGTGCCCCTTCTCATGTTACCTTACGTGTGAGGGACCATCTCAACCGCACCCACCCTAATCGCTGGATTGGCCGTGGCGGTGCTTGACCTTACAACTTTAGATTTCTGTTTATGGGGTTGGATGAAATCAGAGGTGCACAAAGTGAAGGTAAATACACGAGATGAACTGCTTCGTCGCATCATGGACGCTGCTGAATTGATTAGGAACCAATCACAGGCAATTGAACAAGCAACATAACACGTTACTGCTAGAGCGCAAAAGTGCATTGACGTTCATGGTGGGATATTCGAACCTTTTCTGTGAACTGCACAACATCTGTACGATAAGCCTTAAAGCCGTTAGTAAAAGGAGTGGTACGTATTTTTGAACTGAATACATGTAACATGCATTTTGTAATTCATTATGTACTAAATGCAAAGTAAATAAACATTATGTAAAAATGTGTAAGATAACTATACTAGGATGTAACTTGTAATGATTGATGACAGTGCACTGAACAAAATAGCATCAGTATTTACATCATTTGCAGACTGATAATTATAGCTATTAGGAATAGTATGTTTTTAGGTTGGTTAGTACCTCCAAGTAATGTGGCAAGAGCGAGTCACTAATGTTTATTTTCACCATTACAGCAGGTCACGTTGTAAGCGTACTGTCATGTCGCTGGGTTGGTTGGGGAGTGTCTTTGGGGGTGGCCGCGTCTGCAGTGTCGAGCACGGGACACGGAACTGTTATGTTGTGTAGTGTGTAGCTCTGCATGTGAGAGGCATTGTTAGTGTGGAACTTGAAGTGTTGCTACAAGTGCTATTATAGTAAAATGATAAAATAAGTAAATGATTCAGAGGAAAGTGCGTCAAGAAGTAATTTAAAAGTGAGCAGTGCTGCTGATAACGTATTTGTGTATCCTCTCTTTGCGTATCGCACAGCATCAATCATCCGCGCCGTGATCGGTACGCGTACGCTCGTCCAAGTGATATTGTGGACAAATAATCATCAAGACTGTAAATTGGGATAAACATTTACGACTTAGAGTGTAAACAGTGCAACCTGTGATTTCCAAATGGTTCAAATGGCTCTGAGCACTATGGGACTTAACATCTATGGTCATCAGTCCCCTAGAACTTAGAACTTCTTAAACCTAACTAACCTAAGGACAGCACACAACACCCAGTCATCACGAGGCAGATGTGATTTCCATATCGCCTCAGAATATAGATGTTCATACCAGACGTACAACAGTGTTGTGCTTAACGTTGAGTGGCTCCCCTTACTCGCTTGCATATTTAGATACATAATTTCAGGCAAGCCAGCAGCAGTGAGGAGCAATATAGTACGACCGCCGCGGGATTACCAGCTACGTGATGTGGACAGAGCGCACGGTCAAGAAAAGCAGAAGCGACAACCAGTTGAAGGGTCCATTTGTACTCCCGGCCGTGTTACAAGGTGTTGAAGTGTGGATTCGTGGACGCAAAACTGCTAGTCTATACTGACAAGCGTAGTCCACTTAGTGGTGTAGTTACGATTGTGTGGAAAACATTAGGTCGGAAAGTTTGTGAGGTGTCTGTGGGAAGATTGTTCGCAGCAGAGAAAAAATAACCATATCTCCACTTACACCCGATACACCCTATATAGTAGTGTACAGGGTGTTTCCGTAAGAGCGTGCGAAAATTTAACAGGATATAGAGGATGCTCCACTGAACAATTTGAGGTAGGCAACCTCGCGTCGGAGAAGCCAGCTTAAGGATATGATAGGAATAATAGCACATTACTGTGTACTTTTTTATTTACATTAGTTAACTGGAAATACCATCATTGACACAATGAACGTACCATTTGTACTGTGTCTTACGAAATGTGCTGAAACTGACGGCCATCAAGCTCAACGCAAACATGACATCGGCGAACAAGATTCTGACGATTCCTGACAAATAACCTTGGTGAATTTCGAATCAAATCACAGGCAGCTGCAATTCTGGCAACCAATTCCATCTCCGTATCCACTGGGGTCTCATAAACAAGTAACTTCAGATATTCCCATACGAATTGGTCAAGGGGATTCAGGTCAGGTCACCTCGCAGGCCATGGAATAGGACCTCCGCTTCCAATCCAGAGGCCAGGAAATACTTTACCGGCACTACTCCATCGTATTCTACTGTACGTCCCTGAATAGCAAGGTAGCCGCCGCGAGTGGCCACGTGGTTTGAGGCGCCATGTCACGGATTGCGCGGCCCCTCCCGCCGGAGGTTCCAGTCCTCCCTCGGGCATGGGTGTGTGTGTGTGTGTGTGTGTGTGTGTGTGTGTGTGCGTGTGTTGTCCTTAGCGCCAGTTAGGTTAAGTAGTGTGCAAGTCTAGCAGCCGATGACTTCAGCGTTTGGTCCCTTAGAATTGACACAATTTGAACTTTTTAAATAGCAAGGAGTAATGAATAGGTCTGTCGTTGATTCATAGCACATTCTGTCATGAGACAATGTAAATATGATACAACAGAGCCACCTTATGGACAAGTAAGGTAAATAATACCTGCATCTTGACATCCTGATAATCAAGTTCGTCCTCCTTGTTTCCGTGCAGGAAATAAACATCACATTATGTGTAATCTTGTAATCTTGTAAATAAGCTGGAAAACAGTAATGCTAGTCAAAAGGATAGACAGTTACTTCCATATCTCCTCAAGCTGACATCTCCGTCTCCGATCCCACGATCCCTATCTCAAATTGTTCAGGAGAGCATTCTGTATGTTCTGTTACATTTTTGCACGCTCTTAAGGAAACACCCTGTAGATTCGACCAGCTGCCACCCTCAGTATAATCGCCATTAAATATGGAGGCGATATATTCACATCTAATGACCGATAGTATCTTGTGTAGGCACTTGATTTCGAAACGATTCAGCACAAGTTACAAAAATATTTCAAATGGCTCTGAGCACTAAGGGACTTTACTTCTTAGGTCATCAATCCCCTAGAACTTGGAACTACTTAAACCTAACTAACCGAAGGACACCACACACACATCCATGCCCGAGGCAGGATTCGAACCTGCGACCGTAGCGGTCGCGCGGTTCCAGACTGTAGCGCCTAGAACCGCTCGGCCATCCCGGCTTGACACACGTTACACCTGTACTTTCGAGCTTCATGCAGCTGGGAAGGAATCGGGCGCCGAGTGCTGTTATCAATGATCCGATCACTACAGTGTCAGAAAGCGAACTGAGAGAAAACTTAATAGCAACTCATACATCACTAAGAAAAGCTACGCTTGGCGGCAACAATAATATCTAGTCAGATTCTGGCGGCAATCTGTAACAAACTGCAAGAACATTCTGGTCGTAGTAAAGTCGATTGACCTTCTATTCAATCCCTCTTCGATCAGTGTGTTGTATAAATTGAAAACAGCAGACAGGAGGCTGAAATATTAAATGATGCATGTAAAAATGTGTTCATGCATAAGGTATACCACTGTACTAATATCTGACTCACAAATTTGGGAAACTGACATAAGCACCGACAGTGTTGAAAAAAAAAAAAGAAAGAAAAAAGAAAATAATTAATACGAGTTTAAACGGGCGAGGGAGCAGGTCCTAACGGCATTGCAGTTAGATCTTACATTGAACACGCTACAGAAGTAGGTAGGTGATTGGCTCGAGGAATATTTACTAATACAGACTAGCCCGGAAAACCGTGCGTCTTCGAGAACGTCGCTGTCGAATCGAATCCGCCCGGCGTATTAACGACGAGGTTCGGCGTGGATCAGCTTGGATGTGGTTTTCAAGCGGTTTGCCACGTCCCACTAGGTGAATAGTGGGCCGGTACCTCAAATTCTGCCTCAGTCACACGATTCGCAAACCTACAGAAAACTTTCGCTGAGTTTCACATGAACAGAACTACAAGCAGACATTTGGGGTACCCATATTCCGTCCTGCGCGGTAAAGGGATGGCGATAGGATGGGCATCCGTCCACCCTTTATATAAACCATGCCAAATCGGTCATAATCATACCGACCCTGCGGTGATGCGGGCACAAAAGCATAAGAAAAAGAAGAAGATTTGACTAACACAGCGCCAGCCAATACGTTGAACTGAGCTGCGAATGTTCAACGGAAACGAAAATATCCAGAAATGTGCCCAGGGAAAGTTCTACACGTAAACGGTTTATCAGATAGTATCAGTATCAGCGGTATAAGACAGTTCGCTGATGATTCAGCTATCACAGGGTAGTGTAGTTGTCAGGAAATACAGAACGACTTGGACCAAATTTCCACTAGGCGTAATGACTGTGAGTTCTCTTTAAATGTGGATAAATGCGAGATAACGCCCATAACATCGCGCATAATATCCTTGAGTATCCGATTACAGGATTAGAGCTGAACTCCTGAACGTTTAAATTCACTGGCGGAAAATATCATAACATCAAAAAATAATTTATGTAGAGTAATGAAATTTCGGGAATACATTTGTCTAGGTAACATATTTAAGAGATTAACATTTCAAGATCACAGCTTAATATAAGCGCGAAATAAGACATTGCACATATGAAATGCTGTCGAGTGAAAACATGCATTGTGTTATACAGATAGCGGATGTCAATTTGTGCAGTGGAGTTCCATGTCTGTTGCACTTGGTCGGTCAATACTGGGACGGTTAATAATGTTAGAGAATGGTGCAGGAGTTGTCGTCCGCTAATATCCCATATGTGCTAGACTGGAGACAGATCTGGTGATCAAGCAGACCAAAGCAACATGTCGACACACCGTAGAAAATGTTGGGTTACAGCAGCGGTATGTGCACGAGCGTTATCCCGTTGGGAAATACTCCCTGGAATGCTGTTCATGCATGGCAGCACAACAGGTCCAGTCACCAGATTGACGTAGAAATTTGATAGTACGGGTGAGTGGGATAACCATGAGAGTGCTCCAGCTGTCATACGAAATCGCACCTCAGACCATAATTCCAGGTGCACTTCCAATGTGTCTACCACGCAGACAGGTTGGTTGCAGTCCCTCAATTTGCCTCCTCCTAACCAACTTACGACCGTCACTGACACCAAGGCAGAACAAGCTTCCATCAGAAAAGACAACAGAACTCCACCCTGTCCTCCAATGAGCTCCTGCTACACGTTAATGAAGACGCAAGTGTCTGTGGTTTGCGGTCCGTGGAATGCATGTTACAGGGCGCCTGGCTCGGAGCTGTCCCTTGAAGTAACAAATTTGAAACAGTTCGTTGTGTCACTGTGGTGCAAACTGCTGTTCAGTTTGCTGCCGCGGGTGCAGTCTGATGCGTGAGACCCATACACCGAAGCCGACGGTCTTCCCTCTCGGTAGTGCCACGTGACCTTCCGGATCCAGGTCTTCTTGCGACCATACATTCTCGTGACGACCGCTGTCAGCAGTCAGATACGGTGGCTACATTCCTGTCAAGTCTTTCTGCAGTATAGCAGAAGGGACATTGAGCCTCTAGTAGCCTTATTACACGTCCTCGTTCAAACGCAGTGGCGTGTTGATAATAGCATCTTTGGCGCTTTAAAGACATTCTTGACAAACCTCAGCTCACCACGTATATACTTAAAAGTATCTAACACTTATACGGTGGTTGTTGTTGTTGTTGTGGTCTTCAGTCCTGAGACTGGTTTGATGCAGCTCTCCATGCTACTCTATCCTGTGCAGGCGTCTTCATCTCCCAGTACCTACTGCAGCATACATCCTTCTGAATCTGCTTAGTGTATTCATCTCTTGGTCTCCCTCTTCGATTTTTACCCTCCACGATGCCCTCCAATACTAAATTGGTGATCCCTTGATGCCTCAGAACATGTCCTACCAACCGATCCCTTCCTTTAGTCAAGTTGTGCCACAAGCTCCTCTTCTCCCCAATTCTATTCAATACCTCCTCATTAGTTATGTGATCTACCCATTTAATTTTCAGCATTCTTCTGTAGCACCACATTTCGAAAGCTTCTATTCTCTTCTTGTCCAAACTATTTATCGTCCACGTTTCACTTCCATATGTGGCTACACTCCATACAAATACTTTCAGAAACGACTTCCTGACATTTAAATCTATAACCGATGTTAACAAATTTTTCTTCTTCAGAAACGCTTTCCGTGCCATTGCCAGTCTACATTTTATATCCTCTCTACTTCGACCATCATCAGTTATTTTGCTTCCCAAATAGCAGAACTCCTTTACTACTTTAAGTCACTGACACCAAGGCAGAACAAGCCTTTACGGTGGTTAAAGGGTGTAATTAAAGCGAACCTGATTTGCATCCTTATAATGGCGTTACTGGAGCCACTCTTATGCGACTGCGACGAAATTTGAACAGACATCATCTTTCAGATGCAGAAACTCGCCTACTAACTTTTGTTTATGTCGCACAACTCCTTCTCGGTGTTATTGTTAAGGTGTCAGTGTATGTATGGGTAGTTGTGTAATAATGTGAAACGGGGTGAACACGTAAAATGGATAGTGGGAAACGATTTTCGGAAAGATTCTGGAAAAGTGCAGCGCACCTTTAAAGGAACTTGCGTACAGAACGACGAATACTGATGTGCTGCTCCATCGTGTGGAGTCTTTATCAACCGGTGTGACACCAGACACTGAATAAATACAGAGAGGCGCTGCAAGCGTTGTAACAGGTCAGCCGAGTGACTGAGATGCTCTGGACCTTTAAATGGAAATATTTGGAAGAGGGGCATCCTTGTTTCTGCGAAACCCTGCTGCGTAAATTTAGAGAACTATTGGATGGAGGCTGCCACCAGCGTTTGTCTAGTGTAGGGGTCATAAGAATAAAAAAAAACCAGATCAGCGCATAAATAAATGCGTGTAGACAGATGTTTTCCCTCACTCAATAAGTGAATGGAATCAGGCTGCAGGTCGTTAATGTTGATCGAATTACCCTCTGCCACAAACCGTGGGTTTCTGAGTACTTACGTAGGTTTAGGTCTAAATTGTAAACGGCCGGACTTATTTAATTTTATGAATTTAATGTATTCACAATTTTAAACTGCTATTAATATAGCGACATCTGTACTGCACGTTTGGCTGGCATTTACGTGTGGTTTCGACCTCTTCAGTTTCCGGAATTGCTGTACAGATCACACTGTGAATGTTGTATTGGTTTAATATTTATTCGTCTGATCGGTGCTAACATTTCTGTCCAATAGTGGTGGTAATTTTAACTGAATCCCCGAATCGTCTAACACTCAAATCACATTATTTTCCACTTGAACTTCTGCTTTGTTAAAGTTTAATTTCAATAACACATATGAAAGAAGAAAGAGGAAAAAAGCATTACAGAGGAGCTAAAACTTTTATAGGGCTTAGCATTCTTTGTATCAGCTGTAGATACATTCAGCTGTCGTAAAACGACTATGTAGTTACGAGCAGTGGTTTTATATGGGGTGGCAAAATGGAACTGGCCCAAAAAACACCACATGGTCTTTAAGATAGGCAACATTGCTTTAAGCGGCTCGTACACCACGTAAGGGACACATCTGATTCGTTCACTAAACAGTTTTTTTAAAGAGAGAAGAAAGGCAAGTTTAATTTATAAAGGAACAAGTTCTCTGTCAGAAAGGCTGACATCAGGCAGTCGTTTCTGGAGCGCGGGTTGACTTCGTGACTCATTCAATGTGCCAACGTTAGTGAATAGCTGACTCGACTTTAACACGAAGTTGTCAAGGAGAAACTGGCCAACAATTACTATACCACTATTTAGTTCCCTACTACCATCTTTGGCTGACAATGAAGGTCGCATAGCACACAGGAATGAATAAAAAAATATTTAGATCTACAATGACAGGAAGGAGCTATTGTGTTAAGGAATACTTGCTGTAGATTTGTTTTTAGTTCGTCAGTTATAATTTAGTGATATAACTGACACATTTACCAACAGTCGGACCTTCTGGTTTTCGGTAAAGCGCTGGCCTGGTAACCGAGAGGTCGCGGCATCGAATACCGACCGGGCGAAAGATATTTTCAGTTTGCCTTTGATCTCACCCTCACCTCTCAACGATATGAGGGGTCGCAAGCACCGACATATCGTTCAGCTTCTACGTTAAACTGTAGTCTCATTTCACCGACTGGATAACTGGGTTGATTAGAGATGGACAAGTCACCGAAATGGTATTCACTTATAAAATTTGCAACCGGTCATTTAGCCACGCGAAATTTACCAACAATAATGTGTACACGCTGTTTGAGCTGTTCGATGCACTTCACGGTAAACTGATTTGGACAGCCATACGGGCGACAGGAAAACTGGAAATTTGTGGTAAATCCTATGGAACTGCTGAGGTCATCGGTCTCTAAGCTTACACACTACTGAATCTAACTTAAACTAACTTACGCTAGCGACAACACACACACCCATGCCCGAGGGAGGACTCGAACCTCCGATGGAGGCAGCCGCGCGAACAGTGACAAGACGCCTTAGACCGCACGGCTACCTCGCACGGCTGGGTGACAGGGGATGAAATTACATAATTCCGAAATCGATAACATACGTAAGTATGAACATCGTAAACTGAGAGCTAAGTGGAAAACTGCAAAGATATGTTATAAATATTACGAATTTCTTTTGTTTTGTTTCATAGCCCAAGCCTTCAAAGAAGCAACGGAGATATTTTTCTTGATAAATAATCCTTCATCAGTTGTACTTAATCTTTTATTTGGATAAAATCGTGCATTTGAACTGAGTTTGCCGGCCGCTGTAGGCGAGCGGTTCTAGGCGCTTCAGTCCCGAACCGCTCTGCTGCTACGGTTGCAGGTTCGAATCCTGCCTCGGGCATGGAAGGGGACTGATGACCTCGGATGTGGCCGGCCGAAGTGGCCGTGCGGTTAAAGGCGCTGCAGTCTGGAACCGCCAGACCGCTACGGTCGCAGGTTCGAATCCTGCCTCGGGCATGGATGTGTGTGTTGTCCTTAGGTTAGTTAGGTTTAAGTAGTTCTAAGTTCTAGGGGACTAATGACCTCAGCAGTTGAGTCCCATAGTGCTCAGAGCCATTTTGAACCTCGGATGTTAAGTCCAATAGTGCTTAGAGCCATTTGAAATCCATCTTCAGGCGCTACAAAAAAAAAAAAAAAAAAAAAAAAAAAACAAGGAAAATTAAGAGGAATTCTTCATAAAGTTTATTAACAGGGTCCGTGCATTCGTGAACATCAGTTAATACAATGATTGCGTACGAGAGAAACTTACCAGTCATGTAAAAAGTCCAGCAAATTTATCAGGTAGCATAGGAGATACTGTGTTGGTGAGGCATGAAAAGGTTCTCTGAGTCAACCAATACCATACTGGCCAAACTGGGCGTAACCAAAAGAACATGAATGTAACAGCAAGTACGTACACCCTGCCAACTATTCCTGTGGCAGGGGCTTAAGAAATTCAAATCAAGGCATAAAAGCCTTAGAATGCCAGTTTGTGAACCTCAAAAGTATCTTACCACGTAAGTGCCCATCCCGACGCATATCGTGGAAGCTCAGCAAGACAGGTCAGCGCAAACAGCAATGAGACTCCTGTTTACACATATACGCCAGAGAGTAGCCGCCACCAAAACTAATACTGAGAAATTGTAGCTAACGACACGGCCACACCCCCATCCCAGAGATATGTACGAGGGGCGTTCAATATCTAATGCAACAAATTTTTTCTGAAAGCAGGCTGGTTTTAGTCAGGATTCCGGTACACCATATTATTCTCCTTTTGGCTGCAGAGCTATATTTTTCAACATAATCTCCGTTGAATGCGACGGACTTACGCAGCGTTACTGGGAGGGCGTGTATGCCCGTATGGCACCTCTCTACTAGTCGACTTCCGAGCCAACGTCTTGGCGTATCAATAAGCTCCCCATCAAACCATCATCCACATTAGAGTGCTGCAACGCTCAGTGTTTGACCGGCCAGGGCTCGCCTGTTGACGGGGGGACCGAGCAGCTCGTGTCCGGTCCCATACGACTCGGCTGGGTCACGTACTCGCGCCATGTCTGTTGTCCGGATTCCGGACACGCGGATAACCGAGCATGACCGGTCACCGCTGACGTCTCACCTCGCCTCGTCCCGGCTCGCTGCACTATACTGTACAAATCCAACGCCTCTCTCTCTCTCTCTCTTTTAATACAAAAGTAACATTTCCGAGAACGGGTACGTGACACAGCTAAATTCATAAAGCACCTGGAAAGTAAAATGATATTTCAATACAATTGCGGACAGAAGACGAGTCTCATTTCCAAACAAGAGATATTTTTCCTTTCATTTATAGGAAACATTAAATAAGTGCTTTTCCTGTAATCTAGAAGACAACCATCTTCATAAACAAAGCATACAAAGAACATTAAAAATTTACAGACGTAACTTGTCATACGTTTCAATTGTTTGCAACATAAACAAAATTATAGTTATTGTTGATCGGCAGGAAATCACTAACGCGTTCCGGATTTAATTGGCTGCGGCAATTTGTTAATAACATGCCGGCTTTACTAAAGCACCTTTCACTAGGTGCGCTTGTTGCTGGGATACATAAAATACGTCTTGCAACTGCAGCCAAACCTGGCAGATCTGTTTCATGTCTGCTCCACCACTTTAAGATGTCATCATCATCTCCGGGGTGTATTAAAATGTACAGATCTACTTCATCTGCTGCGGATGATCTGTTGTTCCTCCATTCCTTGAAACGAGCTCTCTTTCTGGGTGGTGATGAAGGATGAAGATGATTGAAGGATCTATGATAATAAACAAAAGATACAAGTAATACAGAACTGATATGGAAATCGTCGAAACGTTCCCGTAAGAGACCGATGACCTCGCTGTTTGGTCTCTCCCCCTAAACAACCCGACCCCCGTTCCCATAAAAACGAGATGTTTTACGTTAATGAAATATTATACGAGTCACAACATTCCCGTTTCTCTATAATACACTTTCCACTAACTATGCAAAAACGAATATGTTAATGATTGAATGTTGTACCTCCGTACGTAGCACACATTTGTCGCACATTGTTAAGAATTTCCTGCTTTTCACTTATTTCAAGCATATTAAGATAACGGAAGCACGGCCAAAGAAACGATCTTTGTGAGGTTTCTTGCAATTGTGTTTCTTTAAATGAATGGTTCCCGATTGGAAAATCAATAAAGTGGAGCAGTTTATGCACGATACGTACCCAGTAGACGCAATGTTTTCATCTACAACCAACAGAAATGTACTCCATACTTGGCTTTTTAGACCTTCCCGTTTCTTTAATGTGTAAACATTGGTTTCAATCTTTCGTCTTACTACACTGGCTTCCTCGCGCTGCATGATTACAGAGAGAGACACACCACAAATAAGAAGCCCGTACTGGCTGCAGTGTCACACGGATAATGACACGTGTAATGTGTTTGAAGTTGCGTGCTACGTATTCGGTCACGGCTTCTCTGCTCGGTCACTAGAACTACTGCGGGCAGCCTATCCAGTTAGGGTGAGCTCGCCCCACCTCGTATTTTGTGCTCGCTTACTCGGTCATGCAGGACTCTAATCCACATAGTGCTTCCCGCAGAGCGCATCCTTTATTGGGCCAAACGGATGGGTGTCGGAAGTGAGAAATCCGGGAAGGAACACAGCTGGTGCACACCTTTCAGTACACCAACTGATGGACGAAAAAAAAAAAAAAAATTCAAATGGCTCTGAACACTATGGGACAACATCTGAGGTCATCAGTCCCCTAGAACTTAGAACTACTTAAACCTAACTAACCTGAGGACATCACACACATCTATGCCTGAGGCAGGATTCGAGCCTGCGACCGTGGCAGTCACGCGGTTCCGGACTGCAGACCGAAGTGCCTAGAACCGCTCGGCCACACCGGCCGGCAACTGACTGACGAGTGTGTCAGCATTGCCAACAGAGAAGTCCAGTTGTGCAATGAGGTGTTTGGCTCTGACCCGTCTATTACCTCGAATGAAAATGTACACAAGTTGCAACACTGCAGGAGTCGCAGCTGTTTGCGGCCAACTGGCACGCTGGAGATCGGACAGACTTGCCCGACCTTGTTGCGATGATGACAGACGCCTCGCCCAATGAGTCAACGCGCTTTTGTTCGCTGCCGTAAACATTTTGCAAGCGACCATGAACACCTACGATGCTCTGATTTACCGCCAGAAGAAACTCAATGACAACTCTTTGCTTGGAACGCAACTCCGTAACAGACGCCATTTTAAAGGCTTCGTATAGCGCCGCCACCTGTCGGAACTTCATGAAACAATAGGGGCTGAAGCGGGACTATTCCACGATGTCACACAAAAAATTTCGCATTTCTTCAGCAGCAATTGGCCTTGAAGTAGTTATAAGCTCGTGTGGCTGAACGGCCAGGTGCAACTCCTTCAATTGGATGCCTGTTCTGCGTTTGAGTATTCCTTATATAACCCAGTTATCCAATTGGGGAAAGTAAACCTACAGTTTAACGTGGAAACAGACTACTCACATCGTTGAGAGGTGAAATTTAGACGAAAGTCACACTGAAAATTTCCGTTGTTCGGCCAGGACTCGATCGGGCGCCCTCTCGGTTTCATGGTTGTGCTCTACTAGACCACCAGGTTCGACGGTGGTGAAGTGAGAGGACCCGACGAAATGTACCCCAGGGTCGGTCCTGGCTCCCCAGGCGGCCGTCAGGTTCAGTGCGTGTGCGCCTGCTGAGCGGACAAGTGAACAGCCACTGGCTGTGTGAAAGCGAACGTAGCGTGGGGGTCACTGCCACCAGTGATTGCACGCTCCGCCGCGTGTTCCGCGGGCCGCCGGCTCGGCCCAGGCGTCCAGCGTTCACTGCAACTTAGCGGCTCCCTGCCGACGTCAGTGCTGCTACGCAAAAGCAAACCGTATTCGCGAGTAAAGATTCCCCAGCATTCACTAGAAAATACAGGCACGTGCTGAAGAGTTTTATGTGAAAACTCTTGAAACTTTTTAAATAAAATAAACATTGTTAACATTCTGCGCGCCGGACGGTGCGCACTGCTAGTAAGACTACAGTGCGCGCACGGGTTAGCCATTTTTCAAAATATAAATTTTCAAAATTTGAAATCCTGACACCGGCGTGTCCCCTTTATTTTTACCTCTTTTTAACTTGAACACATCTTTTTCCAATTTAAATTAAGTCTAGTGTGAAATTATAGTAATACAAACATTGATTCTCCTATTGTCAATGTATGAGAACTTTAACTTTTTCTGCCTTAATCTCCAATTCGTGACGTCATTAACCGCTGAGCGTACATCGCGAAGCGGAGGCTCAAGGATGCAACAATTTTTTATCAAATTAATAAATCTATCATAATACTGATGAATTACTATATATAGCAACAGCATTGTATTTGTTTTTCAAAATAGTCAACCTGGCGACGAACACATTTCACCCAAAGAGAGGCCAGTTTGTTGATACCTTCACCGTAGAATGTTTGACTTTGTTGACGGAGCTACAACCTCTTCTCTGCTTGCACCGCTTCATCAACATGAACTTGAATTCCTCGAAGGTATTCTTTAGTTTTCGAAAGAGATGAAAATCTTATGAGACCAGGTCGGGACTTTATGGATGATGATCGTTGACAGGCCGGCCGCTGTGGCCGAGCGGTTCTAGGCGCTTCAGTCCGTAGTCGCGCTGCTGCTGCGGTCGCAGGTTCGAATCCTGCCTCAGGCATGGATGTGTGTGATGTCCTTAGGTTAGTTAGGTTTAAGTAGTTCTAAGTCTAGGGGACCGATGACCTCAGATGTCAAGTCCCATAGTGCTTAGAGCCATTTGAACCATTTTTGATCGATGACAGTGAACCGAAGGCGTCAGATTGTTCCAGGTGTCGCAGCGCTCGTATGCGGTCTGGTATTATAATGTTGAAGGAGAGGGTGCTCCATGTGTGGACCAACTCCTAGAATTCGTGCTTTCTGATTACAGCATGTTGCTCTCATGCACCGACGTGGTACGTTACACACCGTCATGTTAAACGCTACAATTCGGAACCCCCTAGCGGCAGAGGGTTGCAACTCGCGCCAGCGAAGCGGGAAAGTCGACCGAGTAATATGTATGACATCAGAACAAAAAATTCGGAGACATTACTTTCCAGGACGTCCTTGTGCTGCAAGGAATTTAATACAGCTTTTTTGTCGCTTTATCACACTGTGCGGGATACTTTGATCTGACATCCTAAAACTTTGTGTACGTGTGTGTAATGATAATTCTAGAACTCACTTTGGGAATAAGTTACAAATGCAAGTACTTAAACATTAGAAATGGAATGATATATGGAAAACAGAATGAATTTGTTTAAAATAGGAATAGCAAAATTTTTTGGAAGAAGAACTTAAATAGCCGTTTTGTTAATTTGTTAAGACAATTTTTTTTTGTACATCAGTCTCTTCTGATTGGTTTGATACAGCCCGCCACGAATTCCTTTCCTGTGCTAACCTCTTCATCTCAGAGTAGCACTTGCAACCTACGCCCTCAATTATTTGCTGGATGTATTCCAATCTCTGTCTTCCTCTACAGTTTTTGCCCTATACAGCTCCCTCTAGCGCCATGGAAGTCATTCCCTCATGTCTTAACAGATGTCCTATCATTCTGTCCCTTCTCCTTATCAGTGTTTTCCACATATTCCTTTCCTCTCCGATTCTGCGTAGGACCTCCTCATTCCTTACCTTCTCAGTCCATCTAATTTTCAACATCCATCTGTAGCACCACATCTCAAATGCTTCGATTCTCTTGTGTTCCCGTTTTCCCACAGTCCATGTTTCACTACCTTACAGTGCTGTACTCCAGACGTACATTCTCAGAAATTTCTTCCTCAGCTTTTAATACGAGCACTTCTTTCTCGGTCGTCCAGTCTTATTATTCCGTACGTGTCTGTTGTACATATCGTATATGACCCGTCTCTCCCTATAGCTTACCGCTATGTTTCTCAGAATTGCGAACATCTTGCACCGTTTTACATTGTCGAACGCTTTTTTAGGTCGACAAATCCCATGAACGTCTCTTGATTTTTCTTAGTTTTGCTTTCGTTACTAACCGCAACGTCAGAATTGCTTCTCAGGTGCCTTTACGTTTCCTAAAGCCAAAGTGACCGTCATCTAGTGCATCCTCAATTTTCTTTTCCATTCTTCTGTATATTATTCTTGTAAGCAGCTTTGATGCATGAGCTGTTAAGCTGATTGTGCCATAATTCTCGGACTTGTCAGCTCTTGCCGTCTTCGGAATTGTGTGGATGATGCTTTTCCATAAGTCTGATGGTATATCACCAGACTCATACATTCTACACACCAGAGTGAATAGTCGTTTTGTTGCCACTTCCACCAATGATTTTAGAAATTCTGATGGAATGTTATCTATCACTTCTGCCTTATTTGACAATCCTCCAAACCTCTTTTAAATTCCGATTCTAATACTGGATCCCCTATATCTTCTAAACCGACTCCTGTTTGTTCTTCCATCACACCAGACAAATCTTCCTCCGGATAAAGGCTTTCGATGTATGCTTTCCACATATCCGCTCTCTCCTCTGCATTTAACAACGGAATTCCCGTTGCACTCTTAATGTTACCACCCTTGCTTTTAATGTCACCGAAGATTGTTTTGACTTTCCTGTATGCTGAGTCTGTCCTTCCGACAGTCATTTCTTTTTCGATGTCTTCACATTTCTGCTGCAGCCATTTCGTCTTAGCTTCCCTGCATTTCCTATTTCTTTCATTCCTCAGCTCCTTGTATTTCTGTATTCCTCAGTTTCCAGGAACATTTTTGCACTTCCTTCTTTTATCAATCAACTGGAGTATTTCTTCTGTTACCCATGGTTTCTTCGCTGTTACCTTCTTTGTACCTATGTTTTCCTTCCCAACTTCTGTGATGGCCCTTTTTAGAGATGTCCATTCCTCTTCAACTGTACTGCCTACTGCGCTATTCCTTATTGCTGTATCTTTAGCGTTAGAGAACTTCAAACGTATCTCGTCATTCCTTAGTACTTCCGTATCCCACTTCTTTGCGTATTGATTCTTCCTGACTAATGTCTTGAACTTCAGCCTACTCTTCATCACCACTATCTTGTGATCTGAGTCTGTATCTGCTCCTGGGTACACCTTAAAATCCGGTATCTGATTTCGGAATCTCTGTCTGACCATGATGTAATCTAATTGAAATCTTCCCGTATCTCCCGGCCTTTCCCATCTATACCTCCTTCTCTTGTGATTCTTGAACAGGGTATTGTCTATTACTAGCTAAAACTTGTTACAGAACTCAATTAGTCTTTCTCCTCTCTCACATTCCTTGTCCCAAGCCCATATTCTCCTGTAAACTTTTCTTCTACTCCTTCCCCTACAACTGCATTCCAGTCTCCCATGACTATTAGAGTTTCATTCCCCTTTACATACTGTATTACCCTTTCAATGTCCTCATACACTTCCTCTATCTGTTCATCTTCAGCTTGCGACGTCGGCATGTATACCTGAACTATCGTTGTCGGTGTTGGTCTGCTGTCGATTCTGATTAGAACAACCCGGTCACTGAACTGTTCACAGTAATACACCCTCTTCCCTACCTTCCTATTCATAACGAATCCTACACCTGTTATACCATTTTCTGCTGCTGTTGATATTACCCTATACTCATCTGACCAGAAATCCTTGTCTTCTGTTCACTTCACTTCACTAACCCCTACTACATCTAGATTCAGCCTTTGCATTTCCCTTTTCGGATTTTGTAGTTTCCCTACCACGTTCAAGCTTTTTACATTACACGCCCCGACTCGTAGAACGTTATCCTTGCGTTGATTATTCAATCTTTTCGTCGTGGTAACGTCCCCCTTGGCAGTCCCCTCCCGGAAACCGAATGGGGGACTATTCCGGACAAAATATATGATCGAAGTCACTGAAACATACTACTAATGACCAATGTGCTGTCGGTTGACATCGTACGGAAACCGACGAGACGAATGTAGTTATACCGAGGGCTGCAGAGAGCAGTATCTCTGCATGAGCTATCTGTTAAAATTTTGGAGACAGAATTCTGTTAAATACAAAGAATAGCTTTTCGTTCAAAATGTAAACGTAATGCGTCGTCGAATGTCTTGAGCGTAAAGAACAGCATGCACACATCGTCGAAAAGTTCCGAGCCTTATTTTGTTCCTCGCAGATAACCGACGTCATCGCAGTTAAGTACACTGGCAGCTTGAACTAAAGACTGTAAACAATAGATGTGAATTCGACCAGTCAGTTGTGAGCAGGCAGTGTTAAGTAGCGGACGTGTGGCTACAGTGTACGAACGTCGTTGTGTCACAAACCGCGGTGGAGCAACATCTCTAAATCAAGTGTTGTAGAAGAGAAAAGTGTGCCAAGTTTGTGCCGCACATCTTGACTCCGGAACAAAAATTACGGTGGGTGGTTACCTGCCACGACTTGGTGGAACTGCAAAACGCAGATATATCTTTTGTGCAAAAAATTATAATTGTTGATGACACTTAGTGCTGTCATTATGACAAAGTGCCACAAAACGAAAAACTATAGAGATGTATATGAAAGGTAAACGTTTTGACAACGTAACAGATATTTAAACCAATGTGACGTGCTAATAACTTTATAACAGTTTCACATGATCGTATGAACGTTCTGTGCGTTGTACTCAAGTGGGAGAGACTATGTACAACACTTGAAGCATTAAAATCGTTATCTTAAAGTTTCTCTATTTTTTGTTAATCCATCCTCGAAACTTTTTTGACTGGCCGGGTAAGTGTAAGCTGTCGAATGCATGTTCGCAATAATGAGTCTATTATTGTAATTGTAATTTTACGTACTTCTGTTTTACAATTTGTCCGAGAAAGTTTTACAGTTCATGCGAGAAACGTCTGGCGCAGGTGGATGATAAACACATGTAAGACATTGTATATTATATGAACAAAAAGAATAGTACTGTAAACAGATAATTGACAGTACTTAAGTATGTAAGTAAGTTCAGAGTATAAATAATAATTTTTTCGCCGCCTGGGATTAGCCGAGCGGTCGCCGGCACGGTAACTCAGCGTGTTCGGTCAGAGGGTTAGATGGCCCTCTGCAATAAAAAAACTGAGTTAAACATTTTTGAGTAATTTTTGTGACAGTAATTTCTATAACTTTGTGTGATTAAGAATAATTGACCGCTTCTTCTTATGAATTTTGATAAGAATGGAATAACAAACGTTGTTTGTTACACAATAGGGAAGTACAATTCAGTTTTGTTATTTAAAAGAAAAGAGCAACGAAACTGAAAATGATATGCATTTACATAATATGTACAGGATGACAATTTTTGAATTATACGAAATAAAATCGTCATAACCCTTGAACGGTTTGCGTTAGGACGTTCAAACTGCAGTGTTGGCCGCAGAGCATGATAGAAATTAGTATGCGCATTGATGTTTAGGTTAGCTACGAAGCCTCTCTCCCATTTGGATGGGTTAGTCAATAAGCAAAATTGGTGCATTTGGAGGACTGAGAATACGCATTTCGCTATCGACAAGTCTCTTCACCCTCAACGGGAGAGTGTGGATAGCATTGCCCAGTCACGGAATAATCGGTGCGATATTCCTTGATGCCATGGTAACTACTTAACGTGCGTGAAGGTTTTGGAATATAATTTCATCCCCATTATGCAAAGTTATCCTGATTACGACAAGATGTGGTTCATGCGAGACGGAGCTTGACTTCATCGAAGCAGGAGAGTGTTTCATGTCCTAGAGGAGCACTTTGGGGACCGTATTCTGGTTCTTGGTACCTAGAGGCCACTGGCTTGGGCCTAGATTGGCCGCCATATTCTCCGGATTTGAACACATGCGACTCTTTTTTGTGGGGCTACATTAAAGACAAGCTGTACAGCAATAACCCCAAAACCACTGCTGAGCTGAAAACAGCCACTCAGGTTGTTATCGACAACATCGATGTTCCGACACTTCAGCGGGTCATGCAGAATTTCGCTATTCGTCTACGCCACTTCATCACCATTGATGGCAGGCATATCGAACATGTCACAACCTATATCCGAATATCTGTAGTGACGTTTACATGTTGAATAAAGTGGGTGCACCACGCAGTTTGTAACTAATTTACGTATTTTTTCATGTAGTTCAATAATTGTCGGCCTGTGTATTTTATGTGTGTGTTCTGAAATACAATTAGAAATGAAGTCCTATGAAAATAGAAGATGGAAAAAACTACTTGATTTATTTTTCTCTGGTAATGTGGGCTATATGGAACGAGTTTCAGTTGCTTCTGTCACGATGCACATTCGTGATCGGAGATACGGCAATAACCAGAACATTCCTGTTTGAACGATTTTATTCGGATATAGCAGTTATAGAATCTCTGTTTAGAGATCCCATTTAATAACGAATATTATAACAGGATTTCACAAATGCACACCTAAATACTTGTCACTCAGAACAGTATAAAGAAAGCGATGAGAAGTTGCAAGTTTTGCATATTTGCGCAACGGAAATAGCACTTCTCCATTAGGTCTGGCGGTTTGGCTAACATGGTAACAGCAGCAGCTGTTAGATCTCTATCACGGTGTTATAGACATGGTCGCACCCTCATACGATTATTATTATTATTTTCCACCGTATTACATCGCTGCACAAAGTGATGTCAAAATTTACGATATGTGTTAAAGTGTACATGAGGTATGGTTCAATGGTTCTGAGCACCATGGGACTTAACATCTGAGGTCATCACTTCCCTATAACTCAGAACTACTTAAACCTAACTAACCTAAGGACATCACACACATCCATGCCCGAGGCAGGATTCGAACCTGCGACCGTAGCGGTCGCGCGGTTCCAGACTGAAGCGCCTAGAACCGCTCGGCCACACCGGCCGGCAAAATGGCTCTCAGCACTACGGGACTTAACAGCTGAGGTCATCAGTCCCCTAAACTTAGAACTAATGAAACCTAATAATGAAAACTATCTAATCTAAGGACATCACACACATCCATGCCCGAGGCAGGATTCGAACCTACGACCGTAGCAGCAGCGTGGTTCCGGACTGAAGTGCCTAGAACCGCCCGGCCGCCGCGGCCGGCCTGAGTTATGGGTACTTAAAATAACATAATAGTCAATCCCGTCAGGAAATGCGCCAGTTAATCGTAGTGCGTTTGTTGTTCACGTTGGGTACCTTTGGTGCTGTATTCTTACCACTGATTATACATTCGGTCTTATCTCTGTCTTATCTAGCCGTTAACATTTCAACGTTTTTAATTATAATTCAATCTCAGTTACATTAATTCCTATCTGGAGAACCTTTAAGGAGCATCGTCCACTTTCTGCTAGCCCAAGTTCTTATGCGGACCGGAAGTTTGACTTCCTGGGGTGAATTCTCAGAATACTGATGAGGGTGACGTCAGCTCGCCGACTGTGTACTGTCAGCAAACTTCGTTCAGCCTACCGGAAATCAGAATTTATATCTCATTCCGATATTAAATGTTTCATTCTCATAAATCCATCAGAGAGATGTACGCCTGCTATTACAATGCACGGAAGAACACGATGAAAAGAAGTACACAGTAATGAAAACTTGCTTTTTTAGGGAAACAAGCACATTGTTTCGATGCTTCCATGACAATGCGCACTTTTTCTAACATATTTCCAGGGGCAGGTTCCATATCAGAAGTGCGATTCGAGAGGATTTGAAGGACATCTGTCGGCGACTACGACAAGCTCCTGCTTGGACGCCGAAAGTTTTCCAGAACAAATATACGAGAGAATATGCGGAACGCTGGACGTGCTAAATATTATGAACAGGCTGCATGTTCCAATTTTTCGTATTTTAAATCCCTCAGCTATTCCATTGACGGAGGGCATATGTGGACAGGTGCTTTTTCATGTTGCAACCTCAATTTGTTTTGTTGCAATCTTCTAGTCTTCTCACGCATTTTTTCCTGATTGTCTATCCCAGCCCCCCTTTTTCCTCTTCCTCCCACCCCCCAGCCCCCTCCACTGCACCTTCCTCCCCTCTTTTTCTCTCCTCTCAGGCCTCCCATCCCTCTGCATGTCTCTACCAGCGGCTTTTATTCTTCGTGTGTGCTTCGTCGTTTACAGTGGGTTTTTAGGTGTACCTCGCTCTGTGTGTTTTTATACTGCGACCAACTTTTAATATGTGTGTGACTCCAGTGTATTTTAAGCGTCCCACAAGTTGCCAGCTGTTTCCTTTTAACTTTATGTCGAAATTTTTAACTGGCCCCCAACGAATGTCCCACTGTTAGTGTATATTTTAACTTACATTATCTTCACTTGCTGTGTTTTTATATCCCCCATTTTTCTCCCTTTTTACGTATGAGTTCTCCTTTCATTCGGCTGAAGAGTGGCCAGCCCTCCCCTGAACAAGTGGGGCAGGGGCATGTAATTACAATAAAGAAAAAAACTTGTATGTCTAGAAGACGTGCATACTATTCTCAGCTAACTGTCCAGTCATTTGTAACATAATCAGAAGAAGCACTTTTGCACTCCATAAGGCGCTGGAAATACAGGGTGATTATAATTAAACTTTAAAAACGCTGTAGAAATAACACCACTGGTCAGAATGACGTCAAATTGCAACAGAATATTATCCGAGAAGGGGGAAACGTATGGCAGAAGAAAAAAAGTAGTGTGAAAATTGATCAACAGATGGCGCTGTATGTGTCAGAACTCGTAAATAAAAACACCTATCATGCGTACGATCCATTGAAGTTTTTATAAACACGTCGGGTACACAGTTTTTCCTCCTTTCGCGTCTGCGAGTTTCCCAGTGCAGGTTCGCACTCTGCTTGTAAAGCTGTATTACAAAAATTATGGCTGTGCACACATCGCTCTGCTGAAGTTCCGGACACTGAAGAGTTTGAAAACGGGCATTGGTCCGATGACTGCCATGGGACTGGAGAAAATGCTTCAGAATTAGAAAAGACGGTTTCTTTATGGTGTGCAACCTGGTAGAGGGCGGAAACGAATTTATTCGACGTCAGTGGAAGCAGTGGCCACAGCAATGCAGGAGGAGACGCGTGGTGGTGTGTAAACGTGTAGAGCACAGAGAATTGCCCGAACATAGTGCATACCTGTGAGCACAGTGCGTAAAATCCTACGAGACATCCTTCTTTCTATCCATTCAAAATTACCCATGTGCACGAGTTGCTTCCTGTTGACCTGCCAGAAAGAGAGGCCTTTGCTTTAGAATTGCTTGCTCGCATGGAAGTGAACAATGATTGGCCGTGGAAGATTTTGTGGACAGATGAAACCCACTTCCATCTGACGGGATATGTCAATACACAGAGCTATCGAATACAGGCAACAGAAAATCCACACGCAAATCGACCAGTACCACTTCATCCTGAGAAGGTCACTGTGTGGTGCGGGTGTATGGCATCATATATCATAGGACCATATTTTTTGAAGAGACAGATGCTTCCAGTTCTGTTACCTGTACCATCACTGGTAGGCGCAATGAATATCATTACAACTCTCCAACAGCGTGAATATGTGGATGGGGTCATTTTTATGCAAGATGACGCACCTCCGCACATTGCAAATCCAGTTAAGCAGCTGCTGAAGCGCCATTTCCTAAATGCTAGAATTATCAGCCTCCATTTCCCTACAGCCTGGCCTTCCCGACCATCTGATCTTAATCCCTGTGGCTTCTGGCTGTGGGGCTATCTGAAAGATGTTGTGTTCAGTGCTCCGATTGCAAACTTAACTGCATCGAAGGCACGCAATGTGCAAAACGTTCTGAACATGACCCCAGAAACACTTCGATCAGTTGTAAAACATGCAGTTTCTCGATTTCAACTTGTTGCAGACAACGATGGATAGCATATTGAATATGTTTTGGCATTCACACGGATATCAATAAATCGATTTGATTTTAATTCTGTCAAAACAGTACAGAGCTACAGAACAACTTCGAAAGGGGGCCTTAACGACTAAGACCGGTTGCATCCCCAAAAAATCCTCAAATACCAACCCAGAGGTGGAAGAGATGCACGAAAACCAGCAGTGTGGTCGAATGAGGCTTTAACAGGATACTATGCCTAATACTGGACAGAAGGAGGAGGAGGAAGAAGAAGGAGAAGAAGAAGAAGAAGATGATGATGATGATAATGATGCAATCCGTACGCAGCAATCAGTACGCAGCACCGGACGCAAGATAGGTAAAGGTGTAAAGTAATGAGAGCTTCATCGACGGGAAGAACCTTTTCTCCAACCATTCCACGTATCGGATCTCGCCAGCAAATTGCTCTGCACGTAGACAGCGGAGCTTCCTGCAGTCTTTGCAGCGAGTAACGACAGCGGCGCTGCTTGATAGCCTGAATAATTTACATATAAAGCAGAGCACGCGGTTCAGTTACGCTTTCGTGGAGAACTTCCCAAATTGCGTCAGTTGTGGCTCGCGATTTCCCTTCCGCCATCGTACACACAGACTTGAATTGCCGCTTAACAACAGTGTAAAAAAACTGTGGCCTACTGCGTTAGATATGTGGCGACTAAAAGCGATACTCCTTTGCGATAAATGACAGTCAACTCTCTAATTATCGTTCAGAACAAAAACAGTTATCCAATTTAAGTTAGCGCTTTTCTGCATGGAGGAATATCAGGGTTTAGCATCTTAGCGCTTTTCTGCATGGAGGAATATCAGGGTTTAGCATCTTATCGATGGAGTGATCGTTACAACCAGGGACAAGTTCCTTGTTAGACAACGACGAGAAGTAGTACCGGTGTCTCAGTCCTACGCGACTCAACAACTTCAGACTTACTCGATGTATGCAGTGCACTGAGCGGCAGCTGTCAGCGCTTCCACGTATGGAATGTCGGCCAATAGAAACAAAAATATGAAGGAAACATTCTGACAGTGTTGAGTGGAAGGTAACAGGTTGAAAAATAGGAAGGGAAATGTTATCTACAACTGTTACAGACACAAGACTGAAATGGAAGGCCGTCTTCCCTTGTTGGACATGTCACGCAGCGTCAGTTTCTCGATGGTGACGTTCGCGTATCTGACAGCGTCCAAAGCCCAACAAGTCTCACAAACAGCTTCAGACGCGAGCATTACCAGTGAAAAACTGACGCACTGCGACCCATGTCCCATATGGGAAAACAGGGATCCACACCCATTTCGTCGACGAGTGCCAGTCGCGGTTCATACTGCGAAGTGTGCAGTAAAAAGCACCACACCGCCGCTCCTTCCATTGTAGGATGCCAGTCTAATAAAGATTCCCAATCCCGCAAATAACATTGTTGTTGTGGCCTTCAGACTGATCGCTGGTTTGATAGAGCTCTCCATGCTTTCCTGCACTACTGTACTACACCAGCCTATTCATCTCAGAACAACTATTTCAGCCTACTTACGTTTGTACCTGCTTACCGTATTCATGACTAGGACTCCCTGTACAATTTCATCTCTCCCCCCCCCCCCCCCTCACTCTCTCTCTCTCTCTCTCTCTCTCTCTCTCTCTCTCTCTCTCTTTTCACTCTGTTACCAAACTGACTACTCTTTGATGCATTAGCACGTGTGCTACAACCGATCCCTTCTTTTAGTCAATTTATTCCACAAATTTCTTTTCTTCTCAGTTAGATTCACTACCTCCTCACATTCGGGAGGACGAGGGTTCAATCCCGCGTCCGGCCATCCTGATTTAGGTTTTCCGTGATTTCCCTTAATCGCTCCGGCAAATGCTCGGATGGTTCCTTTGAAAGGGCACAGCCGACTTCCTTCCCTGTCCTTCCCTAAGCCGACGAGACCGATGACTCGCTGTCTGGTCTCCCCCATAACTCATCCCAACCTCCAACTACCTCCTCATTAGTTATTCGATCCACCCATCTAATATTTAGGATTATTCTGTAGCACCATTGTTTCAAAAGCTTCTGTTCCCTTCTTATCTGAACTGCTTATCGTCCACTTTTCACTTCCATACAGGGCAATTATCCAAACAAATACCTTCAAAAACACGTCCCAACATTTAAATTTATATTACACTTTAACAAATTCATAATTTTCAGAAATGTATTTCTTGCTGTTGCCAGTGTGCATTTCATCTCCTCTACTTCGGCCATCGTTAGTTATTTTGTTGCTCAAATAGCAGAACTCATCTACTGCTTGTAGTGTCTAGTTCCACCAGCGACGTCTGGTGTAATTCGACTACATTCCATTATGCTTGCTTTACTTTTGCCGGTGTTCACCTCATAACCTCCTTCCAAGACACAGTCAATTCTGTTCGATTGCTCTCCCAAGACCTTTTCTGTCCCGGAGAGAATTGCAATATCTTCAGCAAACTGAACTTAATTCCCTATCCAGATTTCTCCTTGACTTACTTTACTGCTTGCTCAAGGTGCAGTTTGAATGACACCAATGAGAGGCTACAAACTTCCCTCACCCCCTTCTGAACTACTGGGTTCCTTGCACGCGCTTTTACTCTCATAACTGCAATTTAGCACCTGTACACGTTGTAAATAAATTTCTGCTCCCTGTATTTTACCCTTGCTACCTTCAGAATCTCTAACAGTGTATTCCAGTTAACATTATCAAAAGCTTTCACTAAACCTACAAATGCTGTAATAGTAGGTTTACCGTTTTTCAGTCTATAGTCTAAGCTAAGCCGTATTCCTGCATTTCTCTGGAATCGAAACTGATCTTCCCCGAGGTCAGCTTCTACCAGTTTTTCCATTATTCTGTAAAACATTCGTGTCAGTATTTTGCAACCATGAGTTATTAAACTGATGGTTAAGGAGTATTCACATTTGTCACGACTAGCCTCTTTTGAAATTGGAATTATTACATTCTTCTTGAAGTCTGAAGGTATTCCACGTGTCTCATATATCTTGCACACCAGGTAGAATAGTTGCGTCATGGCTGGCTCTCTCAAGGATTTCAATAATTCTGAACGAGTGTCGGCCTTGCTTCGTTAGATCTTTCATTGCTTCGTTAGATCTTTCATTACTCTGTCAAATTCTTTTGGTAGTGTAGAATCTGCAATTTTATCTTCGTTTACTTTCTCTTTCCTTTTTATAACGTTGACATAGAGTCCATTTCCCTTGTGGAGCACCTCTATATCTTCCATCCACCTTTCAGCCATTTCTTCTTACTTAGTGCTCCCTTGCCATCTGAACTTTTGGCATTGATACAGTTGCATCCTTTTTCTCCAAAAGTCTCTTTAATCTTGTTATTGGTAGTGTATATTTTTCCTGTAGTTGTATATGTTTCTTGACTTTTATTTGTCCTCTTGCCATTCCTGCTTAATGTTAGTCTTCATATTCTCTCCTATAAGCTGAATTGGTTGCATGTCCGATGTTCTGAGAGTCATCGTCCTAGTTATCGATATTGAACTGCTTGCAACGTAGTTTTCTGCGAAAATTTTACCAGTAGCCGCTTTGATCGACCATGGAATGTCACAAACATCTGCCAGATCTACAATATTTGCGGCTGTCAGCATTGGTGGTGCACTAGCGTGGTAATTACGAAGATTATTAAAGACTGGACGCAGCTGAAATCACTTATATAGAGCTTAGAATTCCATCTAGTGTACACTTCTCGAATTAGTTTGAATACAATTCTTTTTTAGCTCATCACTTGCTAATACACTTTGTTTAAACCACACTATCCTTTTCAAAAAAACGTGTGTGAATTGCTAAGGGACCAAACTGCTGAGGTCATCGGTCTCTAGACTTACACACTACTTAAACTAACTTATGCTAAGAAGAACACACACACACACACACACACACACACACACACACACGCCCGAGGGAGGACTCGAACCTCCGGCGGAAAGAGCCGCGCAGTCCGTGACACGGCGCCTCAAACCACGGGTCTACTCCGCACGCAAAAATCCTTTTCACATTAGTAATCAAGTCAGGCAGTTTCCCAGTCTTCTCAATAGATGCTTTTACTATCAACCTGAGCATATGGGCGCAATAGCTCTAACTGACGGTCGAAAGCAAGCGTAAACTACAGCTGTTATTTTTTTTTCCCCGGAGGGCATCCTAAAAAGTTAAATTTAAATGGAGAAAAACTTATTGATAATGGTCTCAAGTGGCTGTTTCAAAAGCTCCATCATCGATATTGAAACATCGATGTAGTGTTCCTTGATTTCCGTAAGGCACTCGACACAATCCGTACTGGCACCTAGTGAACAAAATGCGAGCGTATGGAATATCAGACCAACTGTGTGATTGGACGGAAGACTTTCTAGTAAACAGAGCACAGCATGTCATTTTCAATGGCGATACGTTCAGTAACTTCGAGCGTACACAAGGGTGTGTTAGAGATCAATTACTTTTCAGAATATACAGGGTGAGTCAGGAGGAAAGGTACATGTTTTGAGACGCGATATTATTAGTGATTCTGAACAAAAAACTTCATATGGACGTATGCCTTACTGCGAATGGTTTCCGAGATAGAACACGTTTAATATCACTTTTGTCCGTTTTTCTTTAATAACTCGAAAACCGCACACTCCAACGAAAACGTGTCTCATTACGCAATTAAACTAAATTAAATTTGCAACAGAAAAGGTCCAAAAAATGAAATGATCGTATGGCATTGTTGGCCGGGAGGCCTCATTCGGGGGAGTTCGGCCGCCATATTGCAAATCCTCTGTAGCTGACGCCACATCGGCGACTAGCGAGTCAATAATGATGAAGGACACACAACACCCAGTCCCCTGCCGGGAATCGAACACGGGACCCCTGCGTGGTGGGCGACAACGCTAGCGCTACGCTACGGAGGTGAACGGCGATACTGGAAATCTCGCGCGACATGCGTGCGTTGCAGCTTAGGTACTTTTTGTAGGCCAGTTTGAGGTGGTTTTCCGACTTGACAGACCACAAGAGTTCTGTATCAAAATGTTCGTGTCAACTTCCTCTACAGGGTGTTACAAAAAGGTACTTCCAAACTTTCAGGAAACATTCCTCACACACAAAGAAAGAAAATATGTTATGTCGACATGTGTCTGGAAACGCTTACTTTCCATGTTAGAGCTCATTTTATTACTTCTCTTCAAATCACATTAATCATGGAATGGAAACACACAGCAACAGAACGTACCAGCGTGACTTCAAACACTTTGTTACAGGAAATGTTCAAACTGTCCTCCGTTAGCGAGGATACATGCGTCGCATGGAATCACTGATGCGCTGATGCAGCCCTGGAGAATGGCGTATTGTATCACAGCCGTCAACAATACGAGCACGAAGAGTCTCTACATTTGGTACTGGGGTTGCGTAGACAAGAGCTTTCAAATGCCCCCATAAGAGGGTTGAGGTCAGGAGAGCGTGGAGGCCATGGAATTGGTCCGCCTCTACCAATCCATCTGTTGTTGAGAAGCGTACGAATACTTCGACTGAAATGTGCAGGAGCTCCATCGTGCATGAACCACATGTTGTGTCGTACTTGTAAAGGCACAAGTTCTAGCAGCACAGGTAGAGTATCCCGCATGAAATCATGATAACGTGCTCCATTGAGCGTAGTTGGAAGAACATACTGACGAAACTAAAATGAGCTCTAACATGGAAATTAAGCGTTTCCGGACACATGTCCACATAACATCTTTTCTTTATTTGTGTGTGAGGAATGTTTCCTGAAAGTTTGGCCGTACCTTTTCGTAACACCCTGTATACTACTGTGGTACGTTGTAAACAATGACAATGAATAATACAGAAAATAAATAGAAATGCACGTTAAAAATGTTCTGCCTCGGAAACCATTCGGAATAGGGTATATGTCCACATCAAGTTTTTTGTTCAAAATCACTAATGCTATCACCCGTCAATTCACGCACCTTTCCTCCTGACTCACCCTGTATATATATGACATAGTAGAGACGTCAAAGTTCCATGAGGCTTTTCGCAGAAAATGCTGTTTTATACGGAGAAGTCGCGACGCTAGAAAATTGCAGTGAAATGCAGAAAGACCTACAGAGGATGGATCATGGTGCAGGGAGTGACAATTCTCCCTCAGCGTAACAAAATGTAATGTATTTTGAGTGCGTAGACAGAAATAACCATTATTTCATTAATACACGATTGCAGAACAATCACTGGAAGCAGCTACTTCCATAAAATCGAAAAAAAGAAAGTTTATCCAGAAAGTAGATTGCGTTTTTGGTATAGAAAATAGCAAAATACAAGGAAGAAATGCTGCTATATTCATTCGAAAACGACCCTTACATACTGCTTTTGAACGTTGTCTCCATACAAAATAGGGGCTTGACATAGCAGAGAACAAGGTTTGAAATTCCGCTGTTACGAAAGTCAGCTGCCTGAGACTTCAACCAGTTAGTCGCGCTTTGCCGCAGATCCGCTTCTGTGCAACGATATGCTGCAAGAAACTTCGCTAAATTTGTGGAAGACTAAATGAAATCTTCTCCGTCATTGTGGATCTGCTATTTTCTAGTCTTCTCATCGATTTTTGCGATGAGTTCATCAGTCACAGTGCTTGGTCATCCACTTCGCTCTTCATCGTGAACGTTATTTCGACAGCTTTTAAACCTAATGCACCGTTGACGCACTCCACCTTCAGTGATTGTTTCCGTACACTGCACACAGTTGCAGCAAATTTCAATTGGCTGCCAACAGAAACTTTATTACTGATCGCACTTCACAACTCGTGGGATTTTCAATTGCGGCACACATTTCAAATTTTTGTTGTGAAATAACGGCAACAACGCAAACCCTACGCTTGCACGGCTGGATACTGGCTGACAATATGACCGCGCTAGCTCCGCCCATTGTTGCTGCAGACGAGAACTTTCAGAACAGTCCTCGTATCTAGGAGTACGAGTACAAAGTGATTTAACCCTTTCAGACTTGAATTTTTTTTATGAAGAAAAATGTTTCTTTATGAGGCAATGCTCTTAGGTGATTTTTTAGTGACTAGATGCAAGATTCATACAAAAATTTGTACCCGTTTTCAAAACGTACTTTGTACACTTGGCTTCATTTTATATACTAAAATAACTAATTACGAAATATTCTATATTGTAGTAAATAGTGAGGTGATAACCTGGTAATTACCATGCAAAATAACAATAACATTATTGAGTTACAGTGGAATATAGCCAACCAACCACATCCGTGTATTCTGGTCGTCACGAACTACTGTGCACTGCTACATTGACTTGCTGCTATAGTTGGCAGTAATTCCGCATGATGAAAAGGTTGAACGTTCACAAATGTGTACCTCAGGTTCCCAGTGGGAAAAAATACTTCTGTTCAAAAATGGTTCAAATGGCTCTGAGCACTATGGGACTTAACATCTGCGGTCATCAATCCCCTAGAACTTAGAACTATTTAAACCTAATTAACCTAAGGACATCACACACATCCATGCCCGAGGCAGGATTCGAACCCTCGACCGCCCGCATCTCGTGGTCGTGCGGTAGCGTTCTCGCTTCCCACGCCCGGGTTCCCGGGTTCGATTCCCGGCGGGGTCAGGGATTTTCTCTGCCTCGTGATGGCTGGGTGTTGTGTGCTGTCCTTAGGTTAGTTAGGTTTAAGTAGTTCTAAGTTCTAGGGGACTTATGACCATAGATGTTGAGTCCCATAGCGCTCAGAGCCATTTTTTTTGAACCTTCGACCGTAGCGGTCGTCGGTTCCAGACTGAAGCGCCTAGAACCGCTCGGCCATAAGGCCGGCATACTTCTGTCGCTGCTACGTCACAGTAAAAGTTAAGGCGCACAGTTGTAGCCATAGGGACTGAAAGGGTTAAAGTGGAACGCCCACATAAAACTAATCGTAGGAAATGCAGATGCCAGATTGTGATTCTCTGGAAGAATCCTCGGGATTCCGTCAACAAAGGAATTTGCCTACAAAATCCTCGTTCGACCAATACGTGAATGTTGCTCGTCAGTGTTGGATCCGTGTCGGGTAGGACTGATACAGGAAATAGAGACGATCCAAAGAAGAGCATCGCGTTTCGTTACAGGTTGATATAGTAAGCATGAAAGCGTCACGGAGATAATCAACCAACTCCAGTGGCAGACGCTGCAAGAAAGACGCCTTTGTCACGCTATGGTTTACTATTCATGTTCCGGGAGCGTGCGTTCCTAGAAGACTCAGCCAATGTATTGCTTCCTCCTACATGTATCTCGCAAAAAGCCCTTGAACATAAATTAAGAGTTGAGCCAACAGGGAGACTTAGCGGCAGTCGTTCTTTCTGCTAGCCATTCGCGACTGGAACAGGAGAAATGGGGAGTGACAGTGGTACACAAAGTACTCACCGCCACACATCGCAAAGTGTCTTGCGGAGTAGAGATTCAGATGTAGGCGTAGATGTTTAATCTGCCAACACCGCTGTTTTGTAAATATCAATGAACATCGAACATCCTTAAGACAACAGGTGATCCTCACACCTTCCATCACAGGAAACCAGTCTCTCTCTTTCCAAGCATTAATCCCGACTTGCGGGGTCTGCTTTGTAAATACTGATTGGAGTGGTTAACTTGGAAGGGGTGGCTGGATGCCCTTTCTATCGCCACCCCTTACCCCGGGACGGAAATAGTGTACCCGAGCTGTCTGCGTCCAGTGTAAATCATGAAATAGTGCGAATGTGTGTTAAATGTCTGCGAATTGTGTAACTGAGGCGGGACGTGGGGACCAGCCTGGTATTCAGCTAGAGGGGTGTGGAAAACCGCCGAAAAACCACATCCAGGCTGGCCGGCACACCGGCCCTCGTCGTTAGTCCGCTGGGCGGATTTGAACCGGGGCCAGCGCCCCTACCCGAGTCCAGGAAGCAGCGCGGTAGCGCTCTCGGCTACCCTGGCGGGTGCAGGAAACTAGTCTATTCCACCAATAATATCAAGGATCTTTTAAGTGTGGCGCAATGTCTGCTCAGCAGAGACGCAATGACGCAATATAATGGACTCTGAGCAACAAAAGAAAAGTACACCAATACACCCACAGGAGAGTCATTGTCATCTTGGTCGAAGCGTCGGTTTAGCTTTACAGTAGCAAACGCTTAAGTTAACTTCCTGTGGCCGCAGTAGTCTACGCGCTTCTAGAACGCTCGGTGCTGCTGTGAAGGCCCGCGAGGCTCTACTCGTAGGTGGTTGCCGGCCGTGTGAGTCAAGGCGCCGCGGCTGCATACCGCCCGGGAGCAGAGCAGACAGCCACAAGGACGAGTGAACGTCAACACGCTCCAAGAGTACGGCCCCGCTGCAAGCGGAAGACCGCTTTGCCGCCTCAGCGCGCCACACGAGACCACACTCCACATTTCTCATTCCTTGTTTCACTGAGCCGTAGCCGCTACATCTACATCCGTAATCCGTAAGCCACGGTACGGTCCATGTCACAATGTACCTTGTACCAGAACTAGTCATTCCCTTTCCTGTTCCACTCACAAATGGAGCGAGAGAAAAAAACTATCTTTACGCTCCCGTATGGGCCCTGACTTCTCTTATCTGCGCCGGCCGGAGTGGCCGAGCGGTTCTAGGCGCTACAGTCCGGAACCGCGCTGCTGCTACTGTCGCAGGTTCGAATCCTGCCTCGGGCATGGATGTGTGTGGTGTCCTTAGGTTAGTTAGGTTTACGTGGTTCCAAGTGCTAGGGGACTGATGACCTCAGTAGTTAAGTCCCATAGTGCTCAGAGCCATTTTTTTCCCTCTTATCTTCTTTTTACGGTTCTCATGCTAGACGTGCGTTGGGGGCAGCAGAACCGTTCTGCAGTCTGTCCCAAATGCTGTTTCCCTTAAATTTCTCAGTAGTGTTTCGCGCCGTCTCCTTCCCTCCACGGATTCTCATTTCAATTTACGAAACATTTCCGTTGTACTCGAGAGTTGATCGAAGCGTCCGATAACAAATCTATCAGTACCCTGAATTGCTTCGAGGTCTTCCGTTAATCCGCCCTGGTGGGGGATACCAAACGCTCCAGCAGTAGTCAAGAAATGGCCACTCAAATGTTCTATATGTTATGTATGAGGCCTCAAGGAAAAAAGGTGACCCTGCTGAGTCACGCAATTTGACTCTTGGTCTGATCACGAGGTGTGGCCATTAATTGCACGCGTTGATCACATAGGCTGACGTGACAATCAATGAACTATACTTGAGGGATGTATCTGGAACATCTTAGGTGATTAGAAAGTTAGTAGACAAGAATACAATTAAATACTTAGCTTTAATTCAGCATCAGCGATGAACGTCGATCTTGACTTTGTACAATAATACACTCCTGGAAATTGAAATAAGAACACCGTGAATTCATTGTCCCAGGAAGGGGAAACTTTATTGACACATTCCTGGGGTCAGATACATCACATGATCACACTGACAGAACCACAGGCACATAGACACAGGCAACAGAGCATGCACAATGTCGGCACTAGTACAGTGTATATCCACCTTTCGCAGCAATGCAGGCTGCTATTCTCCCATGGAGACGATCGTAGAGATGCTGGATGTAGTCCTGTGGAACGGCTTGCCATGCCATTTCCACCTGGCGCCTCAGTTGGACCAGCGTTCGTGCTGGACGTGCAGACCGCGTGAGACGACGCTTCATCCTGTCCCAAACATGCTCAATGGGGGACAGATCCGGAGATCTTGCTGGCCAGGGTAGTTGACTTACACCTTCTAGAGCACGTTGGGTGGCACGGGATACATGCGGACGTGCATTGTCCTGTTGGAACAGCAAGTTCCCTTGCCGGTCTAGGAATGGTAGAACGATGGGTTCGATGACGGTTTGGATGTACCGTGCACTATTCAGTGTCCCCTCGACGATCACCAGTGGTGTACGGCCAGTGTAGGAGATCGCTCCCCACACCATGATGCCGGGTGTTGGCCCTGTGTGCCTCGGTCGTATGCAGTCCTGATTGTGGAGCTCACCTGCACGGCGCCAAACACGCATACGACCATCATTGGCACCAAGGCAGAAGCGACTCTCATCGCTGAAGACGATACGTCTCCATTCGTCCCTCCATTCACGCCTGTCGCGACACCACTGGAGGCGGGCTGCACGATGTTGGGGCGTGAGCGGAAGATGGCCTAACGGTGTGCGGGACCGTTGCCCAGCTTCATGGAGACGGTTGCGAATGGTCCTCGCCGATACCCCAGGAGCAACAGTGTCCCTAATTTGCTGGGAAGTGGCGGTGCGGTCCCCTACGGCACTGCGTAGGATCCTACGGTCTTGGCGTGCATCCGTGCGTCGCTGCGGTCCGGTCCCAGGTCGACGGGCACGTGCACCTTCCGCCGACCACTGGCGACAACATCGATGTACTGTGGAGACCTCACGCCCCACGTGTTGAGCAATTCGGCGGTACGTCCACCCGGCCTCCCGCATGCCCACTATACGTCCTCGCTCAAAGTCCGTCAACTGCACATACGGTTCACGTCCACGCTGTCGCGGCATGCTACCAGTGTTAAAGACTGCGATGGAGCTCCGTATGCCACGGCAAACTGGCTGACACTGACGGCGGCGGTGCACAAATGCTGCGCAGCTAGCGCCATTCGACGGCCAACACCGCGGTTCCTGGTGTGTCCGCTGTGCCGTGCGTGTGATCATTGCTTGTACAGCCCTCTCGCAGTGTCCGGAGCAAGTATGGTGGGTCTGACACACCGGTGTCAATGTGTTCTTTTTTCCATTTCCAGGAGTGTATTTACAAGTGCAGTTATAGACTGAACTGCGAATACTTCTTTACAATTGTGATTGCTTCACTCATAGATATCAGTGCATAAACTGTATGTGGCGCCTGGCTAGGTCGTAGCTACTGACTTAGCTGAAGGCTATGCTAACTAGCGTCTCTGTAGATGACATCTCTGAAGCTATAACAAGTGAACCATTGCTATGGAAGTCGGCTCTAGAACTGGGCAGTGCGCTAGCTTGTCTCGTACGACCAGCCCAGTGGCGGCGCACGGTCTGCTAGCGTCGACAGTGGCGGCTCGCGTGTCCGATGTGTTCTGACGCACCGCGGCCGATTTGGAGCCTACAACCTAGCAAGTGTGGTGCCTTGCGGTGACACCACACTATACACGGCGTCGTTTATCTATGCGCCGCACTTTCGAGTAATTCTCCCAAAAAAGTAGACAAAGTAGACAATTCACCTTCCCACTCCCGCCATTACATGCTCATTCCAATTCTTACCGCTTTACAACGTTATACCTATATATTTAATCACGTGACTGTGTCATGCAGCACGCCACTGATATTATATTCGAACATTACATGACTGATTTTCCTGCACGTCTACATTAGCTTACATACACTCTAGGAAGAAAAAGACGCACCACTAACAAATTATCCAAATGGGGTGTATAACGGCAGATGTGATGTACATGTACAGACAAACAAATTATTAACATTTCAGAAAAACTGGAAGGTTTAATCAAGAGAGAGAGCTTCAGAAATTGAGAGAAGCAGTAACGTTTTGGGCCATCTCTGGCCCTTCCGCAAGCAGTTAATCGCATTGGCATTGATTGATAGAGTTCTTGGACGTCCTTCTGAGAGATATCGTGTCAAATTATGTCCAAATCGATCGTCAAAATCCCAAGCTAGTAGGACGAACCTGCTCAAAACGTTCTCAGAGGGGAGAGATCCGGCGCCCTTGCTGGCTAAGGTAGGGTCTGTCAAGCACGAAGACAAACAGTGTCCCGGAGGGCAGTATCTTGTTGACATGTAATCTCAGGAAGGCTTGCCAGGAACGGCAACAAAACAGGGCATAGAATATCGTCGGCGTACCGCCGTGGTGTAACTGTGCCGCCGATGGCCACGAAAGGGTCTCTTCTTCTTTTGGTCATCAGTCTACTGACTGGTTTGATGCGGCCCGCCACGAATTCCTCTCCTGTGCCAACCTCTTCATCTCCGAGTAGCACTTGCAACCTACGTCCTCAATTATTTGCTTGACGTATTCCAATCTCTGTCTTCCTCTACAGTTTTTGCCCTCTACAGCTCCCTCTAGTACCATGGAAGTCATTCCCTCATGTCTTAGCAGATGTCCTATCATCCTGTCCCTTCTCCTTATCAGTGTTTTCCACATATTCCTTTCCTCTCCGATTCTGCGTAGAACCTCCTCATTCCTTACCTTATCAGTCCACCTAATTTTCAACATCCGTCTATAGCACCACATTTCAAATGCTTCGATTCTCTTCTGTTCCGGTTTTCCCACAGTCCATGTTTCACTACCATACAATGCTGTACTCCAGACGTACATCCTCAGAAATTTCTTCCTCAAATTAAGGCCGGTATTTGATATTAGTAGACTTCTCTTGGCCAGAAATGCCTTTTTTGCCATAACGAGTCTGCTTTTGATGTCCTCCTTGCTCCGTCCGTCATTGGTTATTTTACTGCCTAGGTAGCAGAATTCCTTAACTTCATTGACTTCGTGACCATCAATCCTGATGTTAAGTTTCACGCTGTTCTCATTTCTACTACTTCTCATTACCTTGGTCTTTCTCCGATTTACTCTCAAACCATACTGTGTACTCATTAGACTGTTCATTCCGTTCAGCAGATCATTTAATTCTTCTTCACTTTCACTCAGGATAGTAATGTCATCAGCGAATCGTATCATTGATATCCTTTCACCTTGTATTTTAATTCCACTCCTGAACCTTTCTTTTATTTCCATCCTTGCTTCCTCGATGTACAGATTGAAGAGTAGGGGCGAAAGGCTGCAGCCTTGTCTTACACCCTTCTTAATACGAGCACTTCGTTCTTGATCGTCCAATCTTATTATTCCCTCTTGGTTGTTGTACATATTGTATATGACCCGTCTCTCCCTACAGCTTAGCCCTACTTTTTTCAGAATCTCGAACAGCTTGCACCATTTTATATTGTCGAACACTTTTTCCAGGTCGACAAATCCTACGAAAGTGTCTTGATTTTTCTTTAGCCTTGCTTCCATTGTTAGCCGTAACGTCAGAATTGCCTCTCTCGTCCCTTTACTTTTCCTAAATCCAAACTGATCGTCACCTAGCGCATTCTCAATTTTCTTTTCCATTCGTCTGTATATTATTCTTGTAAGCAGCTTCGAGGCATGAGCTGTTAAGCTGATTGTGCGATAATTCTCGCACTTGTCAGCTCTTGCCGTCTTCGGAATTGTGTGGATGATGCTTTTCCGAAAGTCAGATGATATGTCGCCAGACTCATATATTCTTCACACCAACGTGAATAGTCGTTTTGTTGCCACTTCCCCCAATGATTTTAGAAATTCTGATGGAATGTTATCTATCCCTTCTGCCATATTCGGCCGTAAGTCCTCCAAAGCTCTTTTAAATTCCGATTCTAATACTGGATCCCCTATCTCTTCTAAATCGACTCCTGTTTCTTCTTCTATCACATCAGACAAATCTTCACCCTCATAGAGGCTTTCAATGTATTCGTTCCACCTATCTGCTCTCTCCTCTGCGTTTAACAGTGGAATTCCCGTTGCACTCTTAATGTTACCACCGTTGCTTTTAATGTCACCAAAGGTTGTTTTGACTTTCCTATATGCTGAGTCTGTCCTTCCGACAATCATATCTTTTTCGATGTCTTCACATTTTTCCTGCAGCCATTTCGTCTTAGCTTCCCTGCACTTCCTATTTATTTCATTCCTTAGCGACTTGTATTTCTGTATTCCTGATTTTTCCGGAACATGTTTGTACTTCCTCCTTTCATCAATCAACTGAAGTATTTCTTCTGTTACCCATGGTTTCTTCGCAGCTACCTTCTTTGTACTTATGTTTTCCTTCCCAACTTCTGTGATGGCCCTTTTTAGAGATGTCCATTCCTCTTCAACTGTACTGCCTCCTGCGCTATTCCTTATTGCTGTATCTATAGCGTTAGAGAGCTTCAAACGTATCTCGTCATTCCTTAATACTTCCGTATCCCACTTCTTTGCGTATTGATTCTTCCTGCCTAATGTCAGGAACTTCAGCCTACTCTTCATCACTACTATATTGTGATCTGAGTCTATATCTGCTCCTGGGTTCGCCTTACAGTCCAGTATCTGATTTCGGAATCTCTGTCTGACCATGATGTAATCTAATTGAAATCTTCCCGTATCTCTCGGCCTTTTCCAAGTATACCTCCTCCTCTTGTGATTCTTGAACAGGGTATTCGCGATTACTAGCTGAAACTTGTTACAGAACTCAATTAGTCTTTCTCCTCTTTCATTCCTTCTCCCTAGCCCATATTCTCCTGTAACCTTTTCTTCTACTCCTTTCCCTACAACTGCATTCCAGTCGCCCATGACTATTAGATTTTCGTCCCCCTTTACATACTGCATTACCCTTTCAATATCCTCATACACTTTCTCTATCTGTTCATCTTCAGCTTGCGACGTCGGCATGTATATCTGAACTATCGTTGTCGGTGTTGGTCTGCTGTCGATTCTGATTGGAACAACCCGGTCACTGAACTGTTCACAGTAACACACCCTCTGCCCTACCTTCCTATTCATAACGAATCCTACACCTGTTATACCATTTTCTGCTGCTGTTGATATTACCCGATACTCATCTGACCAGAAATCCTTGTCTTCCCTCCACTTCACTTCACTGACCCCTGCTATATCTAGATTGAGCCTTTGAATTTCCATTTTCAGATTTTCTAGTTTCCCTACCACGTTCAAGCTTCTGACATTCCACGCCCCGACTCGTAGAACGTTATCCTTTCGTTGATTATTCAATCTTTTTTCTCATGGTAACCTCCCCCTTGGCAGTCCCCCCCCGGAGATCCGAATGGGGGACTATTCCGGAATCTTTTGCCAATGGAGAGATCATCATGACACTTCTTCAATTACAGGCCACATGTCCTGGGGATACGCTTTACGTGTCTTTAATGCAGTGGTTTCCATTGCCTTCTGCATCCTCATGTCGTTGATCATTGCTGATTCTTCCGCCTTTAGGGGCAATTTCCCACCCCTAGGACAAGAGAGTGCCCTGAACCTCTATCCGCTCCTCCGCCCTCTTTGACAAGGCCGTTGGCAGAATGAGGCTGACTTCTTATGCCGGAAGTCTTCGGCCGCCAGTGCTGATTATTTATCAAAATTTAGGCAGTGGCGGGGATCGAACCCGGGACCGAAGACGTTTTGATTATGAATCAAAGACGCTACCCCCTTTTTTTATCTCATTTTGTTCGTTTTAGTTCGTTGTATCTGCTCTAAGCGGACGTCGAAAGACACCCGTTTTAGTTCGTTGTTGATCCATTAACTCAGTTTTTTTTTTATTACAGAGGGCAGCTGGCCCTCTGACCGAACACGCTGAGCTACCGTGCCGGCTCCCCTAGACCACGGGTTCTTGCTATTTAATGAAATGGCACCCCAGACCATGACTCCTGGTTTTCGGGCTGTACTCCAAGCGACAGTCAGGTTTGCATCCCACCTCCGTCCGAGACGTATCCAGTTATATCTTCGGCCTAGAATCTCATTCACTGGAGCAGAATTTTCTTCAGTAATGAGTCCCGCTTCGACTTGAGCCCTGAGACAGTGGTGGGATACCAATTCGATAGCCAGGAGTGTTAGTGTAAGGGGCCATTCCATTTCACAGTGGGACCGCTAGGGTCGTCATCCGCGGAAGCCGTACAGAACAGCGCTACGTCGACGATGTTCCACGCCCCGTTTTGCTGCCCTTCCCGCCAAGCCTTCTTCGGCTTATACAATTCAACAAGATAATGCCGCCCGCACACGGCGAAAGTTTCTACTGTTTGTCTTCATGCTTGACAAACCCTACCTACGTCAGGAAAGTCGCCAAATCTCCCCCACTTCTGAACATTTGGAGCATTATACGCAGGCCCTCTAGCGAGCTCGGACTTTCGATAGTCTACGAATTGGACAGGATTTGGACGATACCCTTCAGGAGAATATCCAAGAAGTCTGTCAATAAATGCCAAGCAGAATAACAGCTTACAAAAGAGACAGAGGTGGAGCAACGCGTTATTTATTTGCTCAGTTTGTGAAACTCTCTTGGATAAATCGTCCAATTTTTATGTTTTTCTGAGATTGTTATCGTTTATTCGTCAGTACATGCACATTACATCCATCAATTTCATTCTTACGTGAATTATTCCTTCGCGGTGTTTCGGTTCTTCTTATTTTTGGTCTTAGAGTGTATTTCCACGTCTAGAGAAAGCTGCCATTCATCACGTCAAACAGAAATTTAGAAGTTCTATCTTCTTACAGTCTCCCAACGATGATACTGTCCAGTACACTATAGAGTCATCAGCATACATTCACAGATTGCTGCGCACTCCATCACATCGTTTCTGTGCATAGACAACAAGAGAGGTCATATCAAACTTCCCAGGGCACTCCCGACTGTATGTTCGTGTGCGATGAATAATGGTTCTTCAAGTCACATTTCTGAGAACGTGTTCCGCATTTTAGAATCTTCATTAAAATTCTGCAGTGAATAGTTGTGTAAAACGCTTTCCGGAAGCATGCTGCATCGGTTCCTAGTCGATCACAGAGCAATAAACACTTGCAATTTGAAGCAGTCAGATACAGAACGCCGCTTGGTTCTGTATCATGTCCTTCATGCTTACCGCTGCACCATCTCGTTCGGGTGACGTAGGATTTGATGACGGTGACGGTCTGGAGCGACTTCGGGACGAGGTAACAATTCTTGGTATGGACATTAGGTCGATAGTGCCTGCTTCTGCCTGATCAACTTGGAAGTACTTTACATCTACAGCTACATAAATAATTCGCAAGCTACCTTAAGGTGCGTGGCGGAGTGTATCCTATACCTCTGCTAGTCATTTCCTTTCCTGTTCCACTTGCAGACAGAACGAGGAAGAAACGACTGTCTAAATGCGTCCGTATGAGACCTAATTTTTCGTATCTTATCTTCGTGGTTCTTTCGCGAAATATAGGACGGTTCTGCAGTCAACTTCGGATCCCGTTTCACTTTAATTACATCATTCGACTTGAAGAAGGACAACTTCGCAGCCAATATTGAGATCTTCAAGTTGAATATTTACAAATCGCCCGTTACTATTCAGCATGAGAAAATTAATTCATTTGATCACGTGTTAAATTCATTTGCATGGACCAGAAACGAACTGGGATGCGAAGGTAAGTTACGGTGAGTCATTGAATATCGTGTATTTCTGCGTTAGTGTCAAGTTGAGTGAACGAGAGTCAGTTTTCAAAAATTGCACATTAACTGCAAATAATCCTACTACCCGGCCGCGATGGCCGTGCGGTTCTAGGCGCTGCAGTCCGGAACCGCAAATGCTACGGTCGCAGGTTCGAATCCTGCCTTGGGCTTGGATGTGTGTGATGTCTTTAGGTTAGTTAGGTTTAAGTAGTTCTAAGCTCTACGGGACTGATGACCTCAGAAGTTAAGTCCCATAGTGCTCAGAGCCATTTGAACCATTTGATAGTCACATGTCTACAGTGTACTATGTAGTTTCACTAATGTGTTGCCCTTACATGTGTACTGGAGCTGGATACGAACAGCGTTTATTTTGTTATTAATGCATGTACTCTGCCGCCATTAAAATTGCAACATCAACAAGATTAGCAAATAAAGAATTTTTACTTGTTGTACTTCTACTGTATAGTAGGAAGAATAAATGATAAAATTTGTAGGCCAGTCACTCGGCAGCTCAAGGCCAGATGTTTTCACTGGGTGAGAGATGTGGAGAAAGTGCTACCCAGGGCAACAGTATAGGCAGGTCAAGATTGCACGGTCAACATGCAGTGTTGTGTTATCGTAAGATAACGTCACGGATACCTTATAGAGAGCACACTGCTAGTTGTCTTAGCACGCCAGAGCCGTAACGCCTGAGACCAAATTACAGTCGATGCGCACCAGAGGTGATAGTGTCGTGTGCTCCCAGTGGCTCCCTCAACCATCACGCCAGGTTCTGGACTCGTATGACGACAACGAATGGAATTTGGCAGCTTGCATTATCATAGGGACCTCCACACGCGGTTATCTCCGTCATAATGACATACGCAGAACTGGGACTCGTCTAAAAAGACGACGTGGTGCGTCCTGTGTTGTCGTTTGGCGCACCGTTGTCGGCACGCCTCTCTGCTACCGCGCCAAATAAGTCGCAACAACGGTCGCCGTGCTGATAGGCCGAGGTACCCCACACGTCGTCGCACTGTCCGTGTGGCAACTGTCTTGCTGCAAACAAACTCATTTCCTGACTCAAAAGCGTGACACGGCTGCACGATCCCGAACTCCTGAGCAGGAGAAAAAAAAAAAAAAATCTGTCCACTCGGGCGCTAGTCGCGTGGGGCTCTTGAGATCCTGCGTGGCGTTGAGAATGTCCCTCCGAATCGATCGATTCGATATTAGCAGGTCAATTGTGAGATCCTGATCGATGCGAGCAACAACATCGCGGAACGATAAACTGCGGTTTGAAGAGGTCGCTGTTCTGTCGCTGTCGAATTCTGGCATTTGTGCTGGTTGATGTTTCTCCTTCTTAAACGGCGCACAACAGGAACTTCTCACAAGCAAGCAAACTGTTTTCAAACAGATTTCTGAATGACAAACCAACCCACTGTATTCTGTTTCCTTATATGCAGAATGTAGAGCTTTGCTTCTTGCACTGAAATACTTATCATACATGTAGTATGCTTCATGTCAATTGGCAGTTCGTTACATATCGTCTTCGCAGTGCTGTATTTTTAATATCCAGCAGTGTATCATGGTATTGTTCTTTCTTGGTCACCAATCGTTTCTCTCTTCTGATGTGGTATTGAGAGGGGTGGAACGGTGAGTACATTGGACCGGTACTGAGGAGAACAGCAGTTCAAATCCCCACCTGGCCATCCATATTTAGGTTCGCCCTCCCTAAATAGAATAACGTGAATGCCGGTTTGGTCTTTCGAAAGGGCGGGGCCCGTTTCCTGCGCCATCCTTCCCCAATCCGAGCTTGTGCTCCATCTGTAACAACAGCTGACCACACAACGAGCAGATTTCTGTGCCAGGCCAGAACTGTGGGCCAAGTCTACGGGTATCTCTTGATGGATCTGGCTCACTGATTATAAGGCCCGTCGTTTCCCACTAACGTGCCGTCCCTATCCGCCGGACCTAGCTGTCCAGTCTGGCTGCAGGCGCCGGTCCATTCGTGTGTGGGGGAAATCGGCGGATTTCTGTGATTTACCTACGGACTCAGGACTGGCGCCCATGCTCCACAGGCCAAGTGCGACGGATTTGAGGAGTTGCGGCTGTTTCTCACAGCAAGTACGTTGTACAGTGCGGTATTTAATAGGCATTTTATTTATTGTAGTACATTTTAGCATTTTGAAAGCACTTCATATCTCCGAGAGAAGGTGAATTGTGGCAATCGCTGGATGTTAGAGCCTTTGTAAAATACAGTAACTCGTAACACTGTAATAAACATAAAACAGTTATGGGTAGTAGTCTAAAATAATGGCCGTAGTACGAGCAACATTTTATTGGTGCTCAATATAGCGTTGGTTTATAAAACTCATCTCCCACCCCTCTTTTACGCTTCTTTCAAGACACCTATTCGTTTCTGAGATTATTTATGATTTTACTGAAGGTGCTTTAAATTCGTCTTTGCTACCACAATAAAATGCGTATTGTCACCAAACATGTTTTGTTTTTTTAAAGTAAAGCATCATCAGTGGTCTGTAATGAAACATATTTACGGCCTGCTTCTAAATATAGTTCGTTGCAAAAGATGTTGACGTTACTTACGATATATTGTGACCGATTTCCGCTCACATCAGGAAACGCCATCTGCTTCCATGTTGTTGAAGTATTGTCTTATTTGGCACTGTTTTTTGTTCCACAGTTGTCATATTGTCTAGAAATGTTTCAACCTTCTTTCTGTACACACTGTTTTTTACTTTCATGTTTGCCGGCCGATGTGACCGAGCGGCTCTAGGCGCCTCAGTCATGGAAGTGTGTTATATCATTAGGTTAGTTAGGTTTAAGTAGTTCTACGTTCTAGGGGACTGATGACCTCAGATGTTAAGTCCCATAGTGCTCAGAGCCATTTGAACCATTTACATCCATGTTTGTGTAGAGTTCATATGTCAGTTTTTACAAACAAGAATTTTCACGGTACAGCTGTCTATGTTTTTGTAGTGATCATTTGTCCACCCATTTACTATACTTGTAGCAACTAAAACTTGCTGTCTTCTGAAAACCACTCATTCACCAGTGGCGAATTTCGAGTATCACCTACATTTCTTTGGTTTCAAAGTTAAAAGTTGCTTCTTTTGGCAAAACAAAGTGGAGTTTACGCAATGTCACCTTGGTAATATCCTAATGCAGTTGAAATTGAGGTAGAATTCCTGAAGGAACTGAGGTATAAATATAAACGTGTAATTTCTTCACTTACCTTGTTGCAAAGCTGCACTAATTCATATTTCACAACTACTGATGACTGTTAAAATTCCGTCAATCCATTGCAAAAGTCTGTAATTACTCGCCTATTGTGGTAGGCTCTGAGCACTATAGGACTTAACATCTGACGTCATCAGTCCTCTAGAACTTAGAACTACTTAAACTTAACTAACCGAAGGACATCACACGCATCCATGCCCGAGGCAGGATCCGAAACTGCGACCGTAGCGGTCGCGCGATTCCAGACTGAAGCGCCTAGAACCGCTCGGCCACCCCGGCCGGCCGTCGATAAGAAAGTTGACTTGTTTACCATATGAAAAAATACTCTCCTCTTTGTGTGCCGTCCTTTGCCAAAATCTTGTTTCGATATCTCAAAACGTTTGTGAGATATGAAGGATGTTATGAGTATTTCATTCTAGCCTTATCGTTGGCACACACAACGCAAATGAGGCATTACATAAAATAAATTTTCTCGAGACTGGTGATAAGCAGAGACCGCTTCCAAGCCTAATGAAAAATTCAGTATTTTAGCTAAATTGCATATACAACAAAATATTGTCTAATATGCAGCAAATGCCAATTCCTAATATGCAGCAAATGCAAATTCGTAGAGATAATATTTTTATTGCAATTTTTTTCGAGTTTCATGCCGTGTAAAATATCACAATAAATTTGAGAATTAGCGATATGATAGGTACTTTGTCATGAAGCTGACATATAAAGCTGTAACTGACGTATAAACGCATTTGTTTACCAAATAGTTCCTTTAAAATGGGTGAGAAAAGTTGCAGGGTAGCCGACGTGAGCGCGCCGTTCTGCCGGAGTAGTGTGTCGACCACCGGCTCTCCGAAAACTCACGGACTTGCCTCAACGCCTCGTGTGGCAGCAATCCGCTCGCGTGTGTACCTGCTGACAGGATGAATCGGCAGTTCCCAGAACTACAGATAACAGTCTCAAGGTTGAATGCACAGATGGGGAACGACGAGACTGCAGATCTTCAAGAATCCGGCGGATGTGAACTCTGCCCGTCTATAAAATTCGGTTGTGTGTGGCCATCTAACCTTGCCGTCGACGGGAAGTTAATGGCTAATCATCCAGTTTTCATTTCTTCTAATACGGCGTAATGCATATGAAATCGACTTTGCAGTTGAAAGAGAACGAGGTTAACTACAAGTGGGGGCAAAATGTGGAGATACGAGCGACGTGTCCTACAAATGTAAATAGGAAAGGGGCAACGTGGCATCATCACACATGGGGGGGGGGGGGGGGGGGGCATCCTGGAAGTAGCCCGCCGCGCACAATCGCGCTTATGACGGCCTTCGCCGGCGGTCCCTGCGGCCATTGTGCCCCACGGCCTTCGCACCAGCAAACAATACGCCACGGCCGCAGGTCGCGGCACATCGACCTGAGCGGTCTTGTTTCCGCCCAACCTGAGGTCGCACGCAGAGTCGGGATCCGACAGTGAGCCGCACTGCCCACAGCAATAACTAAAACTCCAAACGCATTAAAAAAAAAGTGCTTTCGGGATTACTTCACAAGTACGATCTCGATGGAGGTACAAACGTAGCAAACTTAGAGATTACTGCGAAGCCACAATGAGAAGCAGTCGGTCAGTCGCAGCCAGAGAGTTGCGGGCGTGACGCTGAAAACAAATAGGCGTCAATCACCCCCGTTACATGAGGCTCCCAAAACCGGACTTCGTAAACCGATTTCCCAACAACGCTTCTGTGTGGTCATGTAAAAACTTCAAAATCTATTCCGGAAATCCTCATCTGGTTGCCAGTTTTCCAATTCCGCAATCGATTTTCGCTCCCATTAAACGCAACCGGTTTTAAAATATTATTGAGCTGTCACGTTTCGTCTTGTTTTCAGAAAAATTCGGCTAATTTGGACGGAGAAGCTTTTTCTACAGTGAAAGATAAATAGGAATCTTAAAAAAATGGTTCAAATGGCTCTGAGGACTATGGGACTTAGTTCGGTTCTAGGCGCTACAGTCTGGAGCCGAGCGACCGCTACGGTCGCAGGTTCGAATCCTGCCTCGGGCATGGATGTGTGTGATGTCCTTAGGTTAGTTAGGTTTAATTAGTTCTAAGTTCTAGGCGACTGATGACCTGGGAAGTTAAGTCGCATAGTGGTCAGAGCCATTTGAACCATTTTTTTTTGACTATGGGACTTAACTGCTGAGGTCATCAGTCCCCTAGAACTTAGAACTACTTAAACCTATGTAACCTAAGGACATCACACACATCCATGACCGAGGCAGGATTCGAACCTGCGAACGTAGTGGTCGCGCGGTTCCAGACTGAAGCGCCTAGAACCGCTCGTTCACCTCGGCCGGCTAGGAATCTTAGACTGAAGCTGTTTACAACTCGTCTAATTGAAGAGAAAAAGCAATTGTGTTGACTAAATCGGAAACTGTAACAACTGTTTTCCAGGCGCCATATTTAGCTGGGCTATTAAATCCGCTTCAGACCTGAACATGTAAATACGACAGCGGACATATGTTTCTGAAATTCGGTTTTCGTCTTTCGGAAGATGTGTCGCATATACGCATAGTGTGGTGTCACCGCAAGGCACCACACTTGCTAGGTTGTAGGCTTCAAATCGGCCGCGGTCCGTCAGTACACATCGGACCCGCGAGTCGCCACTGTCGACGCTAGCAGACCGAGCGCCGCCACTCGGCTGGTCTCACTAGACAAGCTAGCGCGCTGGCCAGCTCTACAGCCGACTTTAACAGGAATGTTTCACTTGTTATAGCTTCAGAGATCTCGCTAGTTAGCATAGCCTTCAGCTAAGTCAGCAGCTACGACCTAGCCAGGCGCCACATACAGTTTATGCATTGACGATTGATCTATATGTGTGAAGCAATCAGAATTGTAAAGAAGTATTCACAGTTCAGTCTGTAACTGCACCTGTAAATATTATTGTCAAGATCGAAGTTCACCGCTAATGGGGAATTAAAGTTAAATATTCATTTGTATTCCTGTCTACTAACTTTCTGTTCACCTAAGATATTCCAGAGTCATCCCGTCAAGTATAGTTCATTGATTGTCACGTCACCCTACGTGATCAATGCGTGCAATCAATGGCCACACCTCGTGATCAGACCAAGAGTGAAATTGCGTGACTCAGCCGGGTCACCCTTTTCCATGAGGCCCATAGTTCCGCCTCATGCATAACGCATAGTGTAGGTAAATGTTTGAGAATCCTTTCTAATATGGTATGGTCCAAGAAAGCTACCTTTGTGAGCAATATAAAAACGGTTCCGCACGTGGCCCAGAGGAAACAGGTCTGCAGTTGTATGGAGACACTACCCCCGTGTCGCTTGCTTCCCGGTCTCGGACTTAGAACAGTTGTTAAGACTCCGCGTGCCACTGTTGCTAAAGAGATGGATTCGGAGAAATAGTTAGGCGATGTACGATGCCATGCTGTCTGAGTTAGAGAATGAGGACTTAGTTTTGAAGTAATGTCTGGAATAGAGTTCCATTACCATGACTTCATTCTGAATTTAATTTCTATCCTGCTTCGAAATTTCAGGAGGATGGTTATTTGAGCGATGCAAAATGTTCCGCTTCACCAGGCGTGGCAGACAGTGGATCGCTGAAGGACGTGATGTTGCGAAGTGGCAGAAATTCTCCCTATCGTGCTAGTGCAGAAATGAACATCTCTCATCCAACAGTGTGGAAAATTCTTCGTCCGCAGCTCGTGGTGGTGCGGTAGCGTTCTCGCTTCCCGCGCCCGGGTTCCCGGGTTCGATTCCCGGCGGGGTCAGGGATTTTCTCTGCCTCGTGATGACTGGGTGTTGTGTGATGTCCTTAGGTTAGTTAGGTTTAAGTAGTTCTAAGTTCTAGAGGACTGATGACCATAGATGTTAAGTCCCATAGTGCTCAGAGCCATTTGAACCATTTTTTGAAAATTCTTCGTAAGCAATCAAGAGTGGAGACGTGCAAATTGCAGCTGCTGCGAACCGTAAGCCATGACCACAAACTGCACGGTCTGCAGTTCTGCATTGATATGCAGATGAATGTTCAAAGGAAGACATCGCGAAGTAAATTAATTGTCAGTGATGAAGACACTTTCCACCGTTCAGGAAAGGTCATCTGACACAACAGAAGCACGAGGGAGGATGTAGAAGCCATATCATACTGTCGCACACGTACGGGATTCTGTGAAAGTTAACATGTTCTGTGTCGTGTTCAACAAGACAATCCAGGGACACTTCTTCGCTGAGATAATTGTCAGTGGTATCACCTATCTCGACATGTTGCAATTGTGGCTCATGCCTCAACTTGAAACTGACAGCAAAATTTGGAAATTTGTGTGAAGGTCTTATGGGACCAAACTGCTGAGATCATCGGTCCCTAAGCTAAGGACGACACACACATCAATGCCCGAGGGAGGACTCGACGGGGGGAGCGGCGGGCCGTGGCAAGGCGCCCTAGATCGCGCGGCTACCCCGCGCGGCCCAAAAACCTGACAGCAGGGATTTATTCTGTCGCCCCTCCATGTTTCCACAGTTGTATTCGGGATTACCGGAATGAGACGTCACCACGTCGCTGGGCTGACCTGCCGCTAAGCGAGTGGCAACCACGGTCGCAGCACTTGAGACACCATGCGATTTTTTTCATGTGGGGTTACACCAAGGAAATCGTTTATGTTTCACCCCTGTCACAGAACCCCGAAGGCTTGCGTCACCGCGTCACAACAGCTGCTCTTACCGTAAGACCTGATATACGGCGTCGTGTACGGGCAGGATTGGACTATCGATTAGATGTGTGCCATGTGAGAAAGCACGAACGCATGGAACATTTAGATACAAAACATTGACGACTGAAGCAGGAAATGAGGGGGAGGGGTGGCACTTAAAATACCTTCCGCCAGATAGAGTGAGGTGGCTAGACGAGTAAGGACGACGTTCATTAATGAAAATCGCACCAAATCTCATTTATAGCGAGGGAGCTGGGGCAATGAAAAGTGCCAGTTTTTAATTTGGAGCATGTATTAGATCGGTTCGTAAATAGGTAGCATTTTTCCATAAGTTTAATAAACGCAACAGATACTTGCAACAGGCACCTTAGTCACCAATAATACGCATTCAGTCACAATAGTCATGGGATAGCGACATGCAGATTTAAAGATGGCGGTAGTATCACATACGCAAGGTATAAAAGGGCAGTGCATTGGCAGGGCTACCTCATAGGATTCATGTCAAAAGGTTTCCCATGTGATTATGGCCGCCTGGCGGGAATTAACACTCTTTGAACGCGGAACGGTAGTTCGAGGTAGACCCATGAGACATTCCGCTTCGGAAATCGTTAGGGAATTCAATATTCCGAGATCCGCAGTGTCAACAGTATACTGAGAATACCAAATGTCATGTGTTACCTCTCACCACGGACAATGCAGTGACCGAGAGCAGCGGCGTTTGCATGGAGCTGTCAACAGGCAGGCAATACTGAGTGAAATAACCGCAGAAATCAGTGTGGGACGTACGACGAACTTATCCGTTAGGACAATGCGACGAAATTTGGCGTTAATGGGCTACGGTGGCGGACGACCGACGCGAGCGCCTATGCTAGCAGCACGTCATCGTTTGCAGCCCCTCTCCTGCGCTCGTGACCGTACCGACCCTGGGAAACCGTAGCCTGGTCAGATGTGTCCCGATTTTAAGAGCTGATGGTAGGATTCGAATGTGGCACAGATGCCACGAAGCTACGGACTCAAGTTGTCTACAAGACGCTGTGCAAGCTGGTGGTTGCTTCATAACGGTGAGGGATGCACTTACATGACTATGTTCTCTGATCAGACTGAACCGATCATTGACCAGAAATGGTTATGTTCGGCTATTCGGAGACCATTAGCAGCCATTCATGGACTTCATGCTCCCAAACAACGATGGAATATTTATAGATGACAATGCGCCATGTCACTGGACAACAATCGCTCGTCATTGGTTAGAAGGACATTCTGGATAATTCGAGGGAATGATTTGACCTCCCTGATCTCCCGACATGAAGAATTGTGGAACATAATGAGGAGGCCAGTTCGTGCACATAATCCTGCACCGGCAACTCTTTCGCAATTACGGACAGCTGTAGAGGCATCATGGCTCAATATTTCCGCAAGGGACTTCATCGATGTGTTGAGTCAATGCCAAATCGAGTTGGTGCACTACTCCGCGCACAGGACGCCCGAAATAATATTAGGAGGTATCCCATCACTTACGCCACTTCAGTGTATTCTGCTTCACTATTTACAACTGTCTGCCAACGCTGGGTAACTATTCGACTCCGCGACTGTAGAAATCGCATGACTTTGAGGCGAAGTATGCGTCGAGCCATGTTCGAAACGCATTTTCATCCGGGAAGGAAGTTCCTTGAAGGGTATTTGATGGAGAGCGGAAAAGGTGAAAATTTGAGGACGCAACTCCTGTATAGTGTTTTTTGTCAGTGCAGCAGAATGTGGGCGGGTGCTATCGTGGAGTACCATCACTTCACGCAATCTTCCCGGTCGTTATTCTTAAACTGCGTCCGGAAGACGTCTCATTTGTCGATAACAGATTTCAGCAGTGATGGTCACACCTGGGGGAAGCAATTCGTGGTACACACCGCCGTCGCTGTTCCACTATATGCATAACGTTGCCTTTGGTGTAACATTGTCTTTTATGGATGCGCGCAGGTCTTTGTACGGGGAGCTGCTGCTTTATTTGGGCTCATCCATTCCTTTCTTCTCCTTACATTAGCATAAAGACATCTTTTCTAGTCGCCAGTAGCGATACGGGGTAGGAATGTCCGGTGTTGTTCAGGAGCCGTTTGATGACGAGCAAGCAGTGATGCACATGGCCACCCGCTCATTTTTGTGATTTTGGCTTAGAGCGTGCAATACACATGCATCTGATTTTTGAACTTTCCCTATTGCATAAAAATGTCGGACGATGGTGAAATGATCACAGTTTATTGTTGTGTTGGCAGAACAGCCAACACCGTGTTACTAGATGAGGCCGAAATGCACGCGTTTTAGCTCACGCAGGCTAACGTGAGGAGGGAAGGACTATACTGACGTGAGGTCTGGAACATGACAAGGAACTACACTCCTGGAAATGGAAAAAAGAACACATTGACACCGGTGTGTCAGACCCACCATACTTGCTCCGGACACTGCGAGAGGGCTCTACAAGCAATGATCACACGCACGGCACAGCGGACACACCAGGAACCGCGGTGTTGGCCGTCGAATGGCGCTAGCTGCGCAGCATTTGTGCACCGCCGCCGTCAGTGTCAGCCAGTTTGCCGTGGCATACGGAGCTCCATCGCAGTCTGTAACACTGGTAGCATGCCGCGACAGCGTGGACGTGAACCGTATGTGCAGTTGACGGACTTTGAGCGAGGGCGTATAGTGGGCATGCGGGAGGCCGGGTGGACGTACCGCCGAATTGCTCAACACGTGGGGCGTGAGGTCTCCACAGTACATCGATGTTGTCGCCAGTGGTCGGCGGAAGGTGCACGTGCCCGTCGACCTGGGACCGGACCGCAGCGTCGCACGGATGCACGCCAAGACCGTAGGATCCTACGCAGTGCCGTAGGGGACCGCACCGCCACTTCCCAGCAAATTAGGGACACTGTTGCTCCTGGGGCATCGGCGAGGACCATTCGCAACCGTCTCCATGAAGCTGGGCTACGGTCCCGCACACCGTTAGGCCGTCTTCCGCTCACGCCCCAACATCGTGCAGCCCGCCTCCAGTGGTGTCGCGACAGGCGTGAATGGAGAGACGAATGGAGACGTGTCGTCTTCAGCGATGAGAGTCGCTTCTGCCTTGGTGCCAATGATGGTCGTATGCGTGTTTGGCGCCGTGCGTCGTGCAGGTGAGCGCCACAATCAGGACTGCATACGACCGAGGCACACAGGGCCAACACCCGGCATCATGGTGTGGGGAGCGATCTCCTACACTGGCCGTACACCACTGGTGATCGTCGAGGGGACACTGAATAGTGCACGGTACATCCAAACCGTCATCGAACCCATCGTTCTGCCATTCCTAGACCGGCGAGGGAACTTGCTATTCCAACAGGACAATGCACGTCCGCATGTATCCCGTGCCACCCAACGTGCTCTAGAAGGTGTAAGTCAACTACCCTGGCCAGCAAGATCTCCGGATCTGTCCCCCATTGAGCATGTTTGGGACTGGATGAAGCGTCGTCTCACGCGGTCTGCACGTCCAGCACGAACGCTGGTCCAACTGAGGCGCCAGGTGGAAATGGCATGGCAAGCCTTTCCACAGGACTACATCCAGCATCTCTACGATCGTCTCCATGGGAAAATAGCAGCCTGCATTGCTGCGAAAGGTGGATATACACTGTACTAGTGGCGACATTGTGCATGCTCTGTTGCCTGCGTCTATGTGCCTGTGGTTCTGTCAGTGTGATCATGTGATGTATCTGACCCCAGGAATGTGTCAATAAAGTTTCCCCTTCCTGGGACAATGAATTCACGGTGTTCTTATTTCAATTTCCAGGAGTGTAGAATTCAGAAAGCGGACGTAATTAGTTTGATACTTAACTTTAATCCATTAATGATGAACGTTGCTCTTGACGGTACATGATTCACAATATCAATATCAATAGTAACTGAATATGGCGCCTTGCTAGGTCGTAGCAAATGACATAGCTGAAGGCTATGCTAAACTGTCGTATCTGCAAATGAGAGCGTATGTAGACAGTGAACCATCGCTAGCAAAGTCGGCTGTACAACTGGAGCGAGTGCTAGGGAGTCTCTCTAGACTAGACCTGCCGTGTGGCGGCGCTCGGTCTGCAATCACTGATTGTGGCGACATGCGGGTCCGACGTATACTAACGGTCCGCGGCCGATTTAAAGGCAACCACCTAGCAAGTGTGGTGTCTGGCGGTGACACCACATTTATCGTATTTGCAAGTCCTCTAGTACACTGACTTGGATCATTGGGGATTAATGCGTTTAAATCTTCTTCACGAAACCTGGAAGGTTTTCCTGAACGTGGATAGTCACTGATGTCAAAAGAATCCTCGTTAAAACAGAAGAATATGTGGAAATTATTGCGGTTTCTCTAGTTGACACTGCATTTTCTAGCGTCCATAGCTCCACTCTCTCTCCAAATGACAGATGACAGTATGTTAACTCAAACAGCAACAGTGAGCTACAAACAGAAAATGGCAGTCGATAAATAACTCATATCAACCGTAATACCAACATGCGCCAACCTAGTATATTCTCTTATAACGAATAACACATTGTTTTGTAAAATTAATCCAGACATGGAGAATATTATAGTAACCACCAGTCTTCGTGGCTTCTCTGAACTGAACTGAGTACTTTGCACGTGTGCATGCTTGGGAATCCCCGATTTGAAACAAGTTCCGCACAATTGTCAGTTTTCCCTTGGGGAGTTGTCTGCCGCGCCGGTCGAAGTCACTGCGTGTTCGTCAGTGAGTCAGTCAAGATACTGTGCGACGCATGTAAAGCCGACGCTGTTGTGTTCAACATGCTTTCGTATCGAAACTTTTATAATGCGCATGCTAAATGGCGTACTGACAAGTCGAAACACGCCTGCGAGCAAGAAGTCAATCGTTTGCGGAAGCAACCAAAGCTGAAGTTCACCGACGAAAATTCTCTTAGTGATCATATAACTGAAGAAATTGAAAAGCTACGTAATCATACGATCTTACGAAAGGTTCAAACAATGTTGTCTTGCATCTGCAAAGTAAGTAAGGGTTCAACGACACTGAATGCATATACACTCAACGAAACTGTTATAGGCATACGTATTAAAGTACAGAATACAGCGAAGCGGTCGGCAACGCCTTTATAAGACAACAAGTGTCTGGTGCAGTTGTTAGTTCTGTTACTGCTGCTACAGCTGCAGGTTATCAAGGTTTACATGAGTTAGAAATTGGTGTTACAGTCGGCGCACGAGCGATGGGATCCGGCATCTCCGAGGCAGCGATGAAGTGGGGATTTTCCGGTACGCCAATTTCACGAGTACCGTGAATATTAGGTATCTGGCAAAACATCAAATCTCCGACATCGCTGCGACCGTAAAAATACCCTGCAAGAACGGGTCCAACGATTACTGAAGAGAATTTTACAACGTGTCAGAAGTGAAACCCTTCCACAAATTGCTGCAGATTTCAATGCTGGGCCATCAACAAGTCTCAGCGTGCGAACCATTCAACAAAACATTATCGATATGGGCTTTCGGAACTTTACGCCTCATTTGGGACCGTCAACACCGTAATTGGACTGTTGACGACTGGAAACATGTTGCCTGGTCGGGCGAGTCTCGTTTCAAATTGTATCGAGCGGATGGACCTGTACGGGTATGGAGACAACCTCATGAATCCGTAGACCCTTCATGTTACCAGGGGATTGTCCAAGCTGGTGCAGGCTCTGTAATGATGTGGGCATGTGTAGTTGGAGTGATTGGAGTGATATGGAACTCCTGATACGTCTAGAGACAACTCGAACAGGTGACACGTACACAAGCATCCTGTCTGATCACCTGCGACCATTCATGTCCATTGTGCATTGCGACAGACTTGGGCAATGCCAGCAGGACACTGCGACACACCACACATCCAAAATTGCTACAGAGTGGCTCCAGGAACGCTCTTCTGAGTTTAAACGCTTCCACTGGCCACCAGACGCCGCAGACATGAACGTAATTGAGCATATCTTTGATACCTTGCAACGTGCTGTTCAGAAGAGATCTCCAGCCTCTCGTACTCTTACGGATTCATGGTGTTAGTTCCCCCCAGCAATACTTCAGACATTAGTCGATTCCATACCACGTCGTGTTGCGGCACATCTGCGTGCCTGCGGGGGCTCTACACTACATTAGGCAGGTGTACCAGTTTCTTTGGCTCTTCAGTGTATTATACCAATAAAATGTCAATTTTTAGGGCTCCGTCAAAACGGTTACTACTATGTTTAAAGTAGGGTTTTACATCATATGTTAAAAATAGTGTTTAACGTGGTTTTATTAAAGTGCTGAATTCAGTGTTTAAAACGAATAAAAATGTCAGTTTTACGTGTTTATATCCTAGTAAGGGTAAATATGAAGTGAGGAAAGGAGGGGGGGGGGGGGGCTGGAGACCCACCACGTCTCACTAAATATCACCAGGCGGAGATGGGATCCAAATTTTGAGGGAAAAGCCTCACGTAAATAATAGACGACCTCATAGATGTAAACTCAAAAATATACCGTCGCAAGGAATTAAAATGTTTTGTGAAAGCAGCATATAAGGAAGTGACGGTGTTGGTCCTCCTGCTGCGGTGGTGGATGGGCGGACGAAGCGTGAGGTACACGCGAGGAGTGTGGTGGCCGCGGCTGCAGACGCAGACCAGCCAGAGCACAATATAGCATAGCAGAGCAGGGCGCCGGCCGCTTTCACCGCGGCGCTCGTAAATGCCAGCCGCACTCAATGCCAAGTCTAGCGCCTTCGCTAGCACCGAGGCAGCGGACATACGAGGGTGAGCGTACTAGTTATTTTGCTGTTCCGCATACTCCCTCATTTATACGCTTATCTAGTTGGTAAGATGTAGAAAGCCTGCAGCAAAAAATTCTTGTGGCATTCAACGAGTGACCTCTCGGGTACAGCCTCATCTTCTACCAAGCACAGACCACAAGAGGTGGTTCTTAAGGGGTCCATTAAAATTTCTACACCACGAAGATGACGTGCTACAGACGCGAAATTTAACCGACAGGAAGAAGATGCTGTGATATGCAAATGATTAGCTTTGCAGAGCATTCACACAAGGTTGGCGCCGGTGGCGACACCTACAACGTGCTGACATGAGGAAGGTTTCCAACCGATTTCTCATACACAAACACCAGTTGACCGGCGTTGCCTGGAGAAACGTTGTTGTGATGCCTCATGTAAGGACGAGAAATGCGTACCATCACGTTTCCGACTTTGATAATGGTCGGATTGTAGCTTATCGCGATTGGGATTTATCGTATCGCGACATTGCTGCTCGCGTTGGTCGAGGTCGAATGACTGTTAGCAGAATGTCGAATCGGTGGGTTCAGGAGGGTAATACGGAACGCCGTGCTGGATCCCAACGGCCTCGTATCACTAGCAGTCGAGATGACAGACATCTTAATCGCGTGGCTGTAACGGATCGTGCAGCCACGTCTCGATCCTTGAGTCAACATATGGGGACGTTTGCAAGACCACAACCATCTGCACGAACAGTTCGACGACGTTTGCAGTAGCATGAACTATCAGCGGCATGGACTATCAGCTCGGAGACCACGGCTGCGGTTACCCTTGACGCTTCATTACAGACAGGATCGCCTGCGATGGTGTACTTAACGACGAACCTGGATGCACGAATGTTTTCGGATGAGTCCAGGTTCTGTTTACAGCATCATGATGTTCGCATCCGTGTTTCGCATCCGGTGAGCGCACATTGTAAGCGTGTATTCGTGATCGCCATAGTGGCGTATTATCCGGCGTGATGGTATGGGGTGCCATTGGTTACACGTCTCGGTCACCTCTTGTTCGCATTGACGGCACTTTGAACAGTGGACGTTAAATTTCAGATGTGTTACGACCCGTGGCTCTACCCTTTATTCGATCCCTGCGAAACGCCACATTTCAGCAGGGTAATGCACGACCGCATGTTGCAGGTCCTGTACGGGCCTTTCTGGATACAGAAAATATTCGACTGCTGCCCTGGCCAGCACATTCTCCAGATCTCTCACCAACTGAAAACGTTTCGTCAATGGTGGCCGAGCAACTGGCTCGTCGCAATACGCCAGCCACTACTCTTGATGAACTGTGGTATCGTGTCGAAGCTGCATGGGCAGCTGTACCTGTACACGCCATCCAAGCTCTGTTTGACTCAATGCCCAGGCGTATCAAGGCCGTTATTACGGCCAGAGGTGGTTGTTCTGGGTACCGATTTCTCAGGATCTATGCACCCAGATTGCGTGAAAATGTAATCACATGTTAGTTTTAGTATACTTTATTTGTCCAATGAATACCCGTTTATCATCTGCATTTGTTCGTGGTATAGCAATTTTAATGGCCAGTAGTGTAGATGAAAGTGGCGATATTTCGGGTTCGTGCGGCAGCTGTTTCAAACACGAGAAGTTTTAGTAATTCATGTGTTTTTCTTGTTGTGCAGTAGGGAGCTGGAACTATCACGTAGAACAAGCGTGCCCGCTGCCAGGAGTGTGGGTAGCATGGACCGTCGCCCTTCCCACAGAGTTCTACTGCAGTACACGGCATCTTTGAACTTTTTTTCCTTGGCAAAAGTAATGCCTCCATTCCAGGAAGCATCGCTTGAATCATGTTGTTAGCAGTGAGCCCATAACTCGTCATCGGTACTGATTCTTGTGAGGAAAACGTATCACTTTTCTCTGAATCGAGACGAGAAATGCGAGGCTGCAGGAGCAAGCCCGACTGGGGGAACCACAAAAGCAGCGTATCGGAAATTTACCGACATTTGGAAAAATAGGAAGCGCCCTAATGGATGTTAACAGCTCTGAAGGCAAGCCCACACTAAGCAAAGAAGGAAAGGCTGAGAGGTAAAAGGAATGTATACGAGGGAGTGCTGAAAAGTTGTGAATATCGGTTGAGCTATTGCATGTCGTGCATATTACTCGGCCGATTTTTTCGCTTCGCTGACTTAAGTTTCGACCCTCTGCCGCTAGAGAGCTCCGAATTGCAGCGTGTAACGTGGGATGCGTAACGTAACGTGAGAAACAGCAGCCTGTAACCGAGTTTTTCACTGCAGAAATATTCTCAAAAATGGTTCAAATGGCTCTGAGCACTATGCGACTTAACTTCTCAGGTCATCAGTCGCCTAGAACTTAGAACTAATTAAACCTAACTAACCTAAGGACATCACACACATCCATGCCCGAGGCAGGATTCGAACCTGCGTCCGTTGTGGTCGCTCGGTTCCAGACTGTAGCGCCTAGAACCGCACGGCCACTCCGGCCGGCGAACTCTTGCAATGCCAGACCACAGACGAGCGTTGCAACATCAGCGACTATCCAAAGCCTTGGGTCAACTATCCAACGCCTTGGGCTCCCTGTCATCGACATTCGCAGTACAGTCCCGACTTGGACTTACGCGATTTTCATCTGTTTCCAATACTTAAAGAGCACCTGCGAGGACTTCTCTTTGATAGCGATGAAGCGGTGCAAGCAAAGGTGAGGATGTGGCTCCGTCAAAAAAGTGACCAGCAAATTCGTCTTTCGTTGGGAGAAAGGTGTTCGTCACCAGGGTGACTCTTTAAAAAATAAATATGTAGACGACAAGAATAAAGGCGCAGAACGTCAATAACATTTGTTTTATTTTAAAAGTTTTAAGACTTTTCAAACAAAAGTTCGGAGGCATTACTTTTCAACACGTCGTCCTATATAGAGCAGATATAAAGAAAACAAATTTGAAGACAGTAATAGAGAAGAGTAAGTAGATGAATTGGGAGATATGATACTGCGAGGAAAGATGTAAGTGGAACCAAGGCCCCCGCAGTAGATGACATTCCCTCAGAAGTTCTGAGCTCGTTGTGAGAGCCAGGCATGGATAAACTATTCCATCTGTTATTGCAAGACAGGAAAAATACCCTGAGAGTACAAGAAAATGGTTCAAATGGCTCTGAGCACTATGGGACTTAACAGCTGTGGTCATCAGTCCCCTAGAACTTAGAACTACTTAAACCTAACTAACCTAAGGACATCATACACATCCATGCCCGAGGCAGGATTCGAACCTGCGACCGTAGCAGCCGCGCGGTTCCGGACTGCGCGCCTAGAACCGCGAGAACACCGCGGCCGGCAGAGTACAAGAAGATGGCAATAATTTCTATTTCAAAGAAGGCAGGTGCCGACTGTTGCATACAGTACCGAACCATAACTTGTAACTGCAAAATACTGACGAATTATTTGCAGAAGAATGAGAACATTGGTAGACGCCTATCTCGGGAGAGATCAGTTTGGACTCCGGAGAAATGAAACAAGACGCGAGACAATAGTGACGATACGACTTAAAATATAGGTTGGTAAAAGCCAAACTTCGTTCCTAGCATTTGTAGACTTAGGGAATACTTTCTACAATGATGAGTGGAATATACTCCTTGAAATTCTGAAGCCATCAGGGGTAAAATGCAACGAGCGGAGGGTTATCTGGGACTTGCAAAGGAAGACTGGAAGTGTACACTGAAGAGCCAAAGAAACTGCTACACCTGCCTAATTCGTGTAGGGCTCCCGCAAGCATGCAGAAGTGCCGCAACACGACGTGGCGTGGATTCGACCAGTGTCTGAAGTAGTGCTGGATGGAACTGACACCATGAATCTTGCAGGGCTCTCCATAAACCCATAAGACTGCGAGGGGCTGGAGATCTGAAAAGCACGTTGCCAGGCGTCCCAGATGTGCTCAGTAATGTTAATGTCTGGGGTGTTTGGTGGACAGCGGAAGTGTTTAAACTCTGAAGAGTGTTCCTGTAGCCACTCTGTTTTGGACGTGTGGGATGTCGCATTGTCCTGCTGGAACTGCCAAGTCCGTCGCAATGCACAATGGACATAAATGGATGCAGGCGATCAGACAGGATGCTTACGTACATGTCACCTGTCAGAGTCGTATATCAGAGATCCCATATCACTCCAATTGCACACGCCACACTTCATTACAGAGCCTCCACCAGCTTGAACAGTCCCCTGCTGACATGTTACAATTTGAAACGAGACTCGTCCGACCAAGCAACATGTTTCCAGTCATCAACAGCCAATCTCGGTGTTGACGGGCCCAGGCGAGGCGAAAGTTTTTTGTCGTGCAGTAATCAAGGTTACGCCTGAGAGTCTTCGGCTCTGAAAGCCCATATCGATGATGTTTCGTTGAATGATTCGCGCGCTGAAACTTGTTGATGACCCAGCTTTGAAATCTGCAGCAATTTGTGGAAGGGTTGCACTTCTGTCACGCTGAAAGATTCTCTTCAACCGTCGTTGGTCCCGTTCTTGCAGCATCTTCTTCCAGCCGCAGCGATGTCGGAGATTTTATGTTTTACCGGATTCCTGTATTCACGGTACACTCGTGAAATCGTCGTACGGGAAAATCCCCACTTCATCGCCGACTACAACACCACGTTCAAACTCACTTAAGTCTTGATAACCTGTCATTGTAGCAGCAGTAGCCATTCTAACAACTGCGACACACACTTGTTGTCATATATAGGCGTTGCCAACCGCAGCGCCGTATTTTGCCTGTTTACATATCTCTGTATTTGAATACGCATGCCTATACCAGTTTCTTTGGCACTTCAGTATAAGAATACAAGGGCAGCAGCAGCTGCAAAAGGAGTGGGGCAGGGTTGCAACCTCTCCCCAATCTTATTCAGTGTGTGCACTGAGCAAGCATTAAAGGAAACCAAGGAGGAATTTAGAAACAGAATTGAAATTCTATGAAAGGGAACAAAAACTTTGTGTTTTGCCGCTGACACTATAAATCTGTCACTATTGGAAATGAACCAGAGGAGTCGTCAAACGGAATGGATAATGTCTTGAAAAGAGGTTGTAAGTTGAACATCAACAAGAGTAAATCAAGGATAATGCAGTCTAGTCGTGTTAAATCAGATAATGTTGAAGATTAGAAGATGAAACACTAAAAGTAGCTCATGAGTTTTACTATTTGGACAGCGCTGTTGGACGTTGGCCGAAGTAGAGAGGACATAAAATGTAGACTGCCTACAATAAGAAAAAGTGAAATTTATTAACGTGCATTATAAATTTAAGTGTTATGAACTCTCTTGTGAATGTATTTGTCTCAAGTGTAGTCTTATACGGAAACGGAAAGTGGACATTGCAAAGCTCAGAGAAGAACGGAATAGAACATTGGAAATGCAGTGCTGCAGAATAATGCTCAAGGTTAGATGGATAGGTCGAGTAAAGAATGAGGAGACATGAATCGAATTGGAGAGAAAAGACATTTATGGCTCGACTAGACTAAAAGAAGGAATCGGTTAACAGGTCGCATTCTCATCATCAAGGAATCGTCAGTTCGGCAATGAAAAGAAGTCTGGGGGGTCAGATGTAAAAAGGGGGACCAAGACTTGAGTGCTGTAAGCATGTTTAAATGCAGTCCTTCTGCGTCAGTTATGCAGAAATGAAGAGTCGTGCTCATGATAGAAAAGGTTGGAGGGCTGCCGCGAACCAGTCTTCGGACTACAAACCATAACAAAAATGTGCAATGAAGCGCATGTTGCGATGGATAAGCCCATCCTATTCCACTGGTGTTCTGGGGTTAAACAGTCGGTGACTCAATGTGCAGAAACATCACAAGAATTGAACAGGCAGAAACTTTGAAATTAGGCACAGAAAACATACAAAAATTAGCGACGCAAACTAATTCACGCTCTTCAGCCATCTAAAAACAGAAAATCATGAAGGTGATTACATAACAAACGCAATGAAAGTCTTTCGCACAACACCAAAGGGATTTGAAATGAACGTTCTGGAAGAAATCGAAAGCTATATTTACTCACGGACAGACACTAATAAAATACTAAGCAAACAAACGGACCTAAAAAATAAAAAATTTCTAGATAACTTCACTGAAATCGTACAGTTCGATTCGGGTTAGTTATAATACAATAAACACACAGATAATACAAAATATAACATAGAATGTAACACCACTACATAGATAATTAAGATACATAAACAAATGAATAAACAAATTGTAATCATACAGCATGCTGGATTATCTGTCAGTCGTCATGCAAACGCTGACAAGATGACTCTTGTGTATACTATTTTTTATATATGTTTGACGATTCTGGCGCTAATTTTGTGTTTAGCATTTGATGATGCCACTGTGGCTCCAGTATATTAGGACATATTTTTTATAAAATAGGTCTTAACGTGGTCATTGCAGCCCGAAACGGGTAGTCCGATAGCATAAAAATTTGTGACCAAAGATGTGATGTAAAGGAAATTTACAATTACCAGTATTTTCAGATAGATTTTGCTTGTAAGTGCTTTTACCCCACATTGTCGTACTCCATTTTCTTCAATAGCTTCAAGGCTACGTTTAAGACTTTTATCGTACACTGTCAGTAACATATGTTGCTTACGTTTAAAGTCTGTGTCAGGTATAAATAACGCTCGTATTTTAAAATTGCGTAATGAGTTCCATATTCGACGCACTCTTTCGCAGTTCAATACCTTCAAACGCCGTAACACCAGCTTACATAATAGCATTTATCACTGACACATGTTCGCTAGTTTCCTACTTTTTTATGATGTTCAAACAATACTGTATTTTATAAAAATCTTGTGTGAAAATGTTTTGTGTAAGGCTACAGCGTATTTTATTTTTTAACATTATTATACAGGTTTTTATCGTGTACGACATTATGCGCCATATTTTTACGATTATCACGATATCACAGTGTGACTACCTTGGGTAGTTGAGAGAGACATAGCATTTCATAGAGTTGTTTTTATCTCAGATTGACTTTTTAATATATTATTACGCGACTGTCATGTACCATTGTTTTGCCTGAGTATTTAAAACGCACCCCTGTTTTGACTGAGTATTTAAAATGCAACCCATTTTCCACATGCGCCTCACTTCATTTTAATTTCAATATTTTGTAGCGCTACAGCTATGGCGATCATAATATCACACTTCAGTGACACGTCACTTCCTTCTTTACAGTCATTGCCTGTATTCTAAACTTCAGGCTATGATATAGATTGTATTTCTACTTGCTTCTTTAAGCAGTGCCCGTGGTCTAGGCTATACAGTACATATACGTTGTATTTTTTGCCCTAGTAGTGCTTGTAAAAAATTTACGTTTTAAAAAAAAATTGCATTTCATGTCGGAGCTGTGCACGTTATTCTGCACTTCTTATGGTATCGCAGATGTAGTTGTATTTCCATTACACGAAATTTCAATGACTTCCATACAGATAGGAATGAATTTTTTACTTATACAATAGTGTTATTTGCTTACGTTAGGTCTGAAGCTACATGTGGTTTCCATAAGCGCCGCACTTCATTTCAAATAAAGAAGCGCCACCCCATTTTGTTGTAATAAATATTCCTGAATAACTGACAAGATGCTGTGTATCGATGTTAAAGGTATATTACTCAGCTTCGGTGGTTCACTGACATGTACATTTTCTACTTCCTTTTACATTGTGATCTTATGCCACAAATCCGATGGTCGAGTAACCCTAAACGCACCATGAGAAATGAAAAACAAAGAAAACAAGATATTTGCGACCGAGGAAAGTGTTTAATCATTAGTGCAATATGGTCGCAGATACCCTCAAAGACTTCTTGTCGAAAGTGACGCAGCAGGTTTCTTGGAAAGGCGTGTGTTTCGCTGCGGTTCACGGCGATTACCTCACGTTACACGCGCATTCTATGCTCTTCCTTCACGCCACCAACTTCTTGCTGTTGGACGTTCACTGAGTAGCAAATTAATAGTTAATAGTCTTTCTGGCCGCTGTACAGAGAACTGGAGAGGATGTAATTGCCTTTCATTGCAAGCAGCTACCATCATTTGCAGAAATGAGAATGTACCCGTCTACTATTTCGTACATTACAAGGATTACGAATTGACTAGCCACACGACTTTGTAGTGCAGTGTGCTGGCTGACAAGATAGGGGGATGAGACAGATCCATACTGAATCCACGACGATCGACGGGTAACTGGGATATGGCTGTTAGACGGGTTACCAACTGAGGTGTCGCAGTGGTTAGTACACTGGACTCGCATTCGGGAGGACGACAGTTCAATCCCGCGTCCGGCCATCCTGATTTAGGTTTCTCGTGATTTCCCTAAATCGCAACAGGCAAATACCGGGATGGTTCCTTTGACAGGGCACGGCCGACTTCCTTCCCTAATCCGATGAGACCGATGATCTCTCTGTTTCGTCTCTTTCCTCAAACAACCCAACCGTTAGAAGGGTTCGCAAGCTCGACTGGGGAAATGCCGGGCGACTTCCCGTACTCACCTCAAAACTACATTACATAATCAGCTGACTCATACAGAACCGCGTTTACATGATTTGCGGACAGATGGTGTTCACGACACTCTTTTCACCTTAGCATCAATGATTACAAGGCGATAGGAAATGCAGTCGAGACCGAAAATAAAAATTGCCAAATACGGAGAGGGCAAGTACTCATGTCTGTAGAACAAAATGTGATTACCAAATAATATTATTCATAATTTGCTACAACAACCAGCCACATTTTTTAAAAGTAAATTTATCCATTCCAAGACACGTTTCGGGTTTCCGCCCATCTTCAGCTGGCTTTGCGCGGTCAGCACTAGCTATCCTCCAACAGAGAGTGTTCAGGGAAAGCACTATTTTATGCTTCCGCCTAATGTCACACAAATAGTTCCCAAGTGGATAGGCATCCGCCTTACGCGGATACAAGCAGGCACGTTACGTTTACATCCACTAGGTTAGGAATACTGCAGCTGCCACGTGCGTAAAAACATTCCTTTAGCTACCACGTTTTTCATGTCGTGTATTTATGTCAAATCTACAGTTAGATGCATTTAATTTCCTTCAGCAAGCTGTTTCGAAAATACGTATACCTAATATTTATGAAGTGGCCGACTTATGCTTTAATTTGCATCGAAAATTACGTCTTAAGACTAATTACAATTATCGTATATACTGTGAGACCACCAGGGAATACAGTTGCGTTTTTGCACATAATGTACTATAGCGTTGAAAAGTGTGAGTGATCCGTACATAAATCCGAAACAAGGACCTTCAGGATACAGAAAAAAATAGGTACACCTAACAGTAGATTTGACGTAATTATTTTGTACAGGAGAGCTGTCACAATCGAAATCCGGTACACATAACTGTGATAATGACGGCCATCTAACTTCAGTGTCCTCCACTCAGGACCTAATTTCCAAATAAACAGAGTGAAAACAGATTAAATTATGTTAGAACAAAGAAAGGAGTGCAACTAGATTAAAGCTAGCATCCAACAGAAGGTGTACAAGGCAACCACAGTTTTATGCTTCCCCTCTTACGTCACGCACAGAATCGACCCACCATCCACATGCACAAACGTACTCTAAAAACCACCGCAAGGAGCGTGGCAAATCGTGCCCTTTACCACTACTAGTCATTTCTTTTCCTGTTCCAGCTGGAAATAGAGAGAGGGAAAAGCGAATGGCTATATGCCTCCGTATAAACTCTAATTTCTCGTATTTATCTTTGTGGTCTTTACGCGAAATATATGTTGGGAGCAGTAGAATCGTTGTGTAGTAAGTTTCAAATGGCGGCTCTCTAAATTTTCTCCATAGCCTTCCACGAAAATAACATCACCATGCCTCTAGAAATTCCCATTTGAGTTCCCGGAGCGTCCCCATAACAGGTGTGTGCGGTTCGAACCTACCAGTAGCAACTCCAACAATCCGCCTTTGAATTGTTTCGGTGTCTTCCTTTAATCCGACCTGGTACGGATCGCAGACAGTCTAGCAGTACTCAAGAATAGGTGGTCAGAGAGTCCTATATGCGGTGTCCTTTACAGATAAACACTCTTCCGCAAAATTATCCCAATAATCCGAAATTCCCTACCACAAACATGCTAGTTCCATTTCATATCGTTTTGGAACATTATGCCCAGATATTTAAACGACATGACTGTGTCAACCAGGACATTACTAACGCTGTCTCCGAACATTACGGGTTTGTTTTCCCTAATCATCTGCATCAACTTACGTTTTTCTACATTTAGATCTATCTGCCATTCATCACGTCAGCTAGAAATTTTGTCTAAACCATCTCGTATTCTTCTACAACCACTCAACTTCGACACTTTACCCTACACTACAGTATCTTAAGCGAACAACCGGTCCAGCCTGTCCGTCGGATCATTTATGTACACAGAAAATAACAGCGGTCCTATCACACTTTCCTGGGACTCTCCTGGTGATACCCTTGTCTCTGATGAACGCTCGCCGTCGAGAGCAACATACTGGGTTCTGTGACATAAGAAGTCTGCGAGCCACTCATGTCTGGAAACCTAATCCATATGCTCGCACGCTCGTTAACAGTCTGGAGCGGGGCACCGTGTCAAATGCTTTCCAGAAATTTAAAAATATGGAATTTGCCTGTTGCTCTTCATCCATAGTTCGCAATATATCACGGGAGAAAAGCGAGCTGTTTCGCTCAACCGGTGCTTTCTAAAGCTGTGCTGATTCACGGACATAAGTTTCTCGGTCTCAAGAAAATTTATGATATTCGAATTGAGAACACGCTCAAGGACTCTGCAGCAAAAGGATGTTAGGGATATTGGTCTGTAATATTACGGGTTGTTCTTTACCCTTCTTATATGCAGAAGTGAACTGCACTTTTTTTCCACTCGCTTGGGACTTTACGCTGGACGAGAGATTCGTGATAAATGCCGTAAGGGGCCAGTGCCGCAGTGTACGCTTTGTAAAACCGAACTGGGACTCCATCCGGACCTGTTGAATTACATGTTGTCAACTCTTTTCTTTCTCTACGCCAAAGATGCTTGTTACTATGTCGCCCATACGAGAGTCTGTTCGATGGCCAAACGGCGGTATGTTTGTACGGTTCTGCTGCGTGAACAATTTCTTAAACGTGAAATCTAAAACCTAGCAATTTTACGTAGAACCAGTATCTTCTCAGGTTTTCTCCCATAGCTTTTGCTGAAGTATGTCGATGGTAACAGTTGTTTGCCTCGAGCGTAGATCTTTACACAGACGCACGTATCTGTACAAACCTCTGCTTGTCGTCATTTGCACCTTCTCTTTTGAACAGTATCAACTGTATTTCAAGGCAGCATAAGGACTGTGTATACAATCGCCGACAAGAAGAGCCATACTGAACACGCTACAAGGGGTCGTAGTTCGCGTTCACTTGATTCGGAATTAGGCCGGAGTTAAATATCGGTGCAAGAATATCATTGCCACGCCCCTCTTCATAGTACAGTTAAGTAATGAACAGTTTCTGTTGGTATATTAGTTACATTGTTTATAACCTGTCTTGCTATCATCTTTTGCACTTAATGTTGCCTAAACCTGTTTCGCCTTGCGCCGAGGCTGCATAGTTGTAGCTTGCAAGGAAGCCACATCGCCGGCCGAAGTGGCCGTGCGGTTCTAGGCGCTGCAGTCTGGAACCGCGAGACCGCTACGGTCGCAGGTTCGAATCCTGCCTCGGGCATGGATGTGTGTGAGGTCCTTAGGTTAGTTAGGTTTAACTAGTTCTAAGTTCTAGGGGACTAATGACCTCAGAAATTGAGTCCCATAGTACTCAGAGCCATTTGAACCATTTGAAGCCACATCGAAACAGGAACTACTTTCCGTCGGAGGGGGTTCTCTTGCAGCCACATATTTACGTTTGACACCAGATATGTTTGGTGAATACAACACTAATATGTGGTGTTACGGATAAACTAATTACAAACTCATCTAATTTGCTAGCCCGCATCTCGTGGTCGTGCGGTAGCGTTCTCGCTTCCCACTCCCGGGTTCCCGGGTTCGATTCCCGGCCGGGTCAGCGATTTTCTCTGCCTCGTGATGGCTGGGTGTTGTGTGATGTCCTTAGGTTAGTTAGGTTTAAGTAGTTCTAAGTTCTAGGGGACTGATGACCATAGATGTTAAGTCCCATAGTGCTCAGAGCCATTTGAACCATTTGAACCATCTAATTTGCTAATCCAAATCACGCCTCATTATGAATATGACTCTGTCCCACTGTTCCTGTGTTAACTTCCGGCGATCAAAGCGCTCTAGGCACGTGCTCAGTTTATGTTAGGGCACGCGTCCGCGTGGTCGCCAGCAAACAACAAACTTACTGACGACACACTCTCTGTGGAGAGATGTGTGACCTGGAGGTGGCCATGACATCTGTTGCCATGCAAGGTCTGTGCCGGGTAACGCCTTCAACCATTTACGGTAGGCGTTATCATCCTGGCGCTGGGTTGTACAGCGTGGTTGTAGCGTCTGGCACACACTGCCACTGATTAAGTCCACTATCCTGAAATTAGCACTGCAGTCGTGAGGTGACATTGCGGGCCACAGTTTGTAATAGAGATCAGAAACTGCAACATGAATGAGATAGTAGTATTGTATCTCATTTTATGTAGACTAATGGGCGGATGCAATTTTTAAGAAAGAGGCTATAGGACATATCAAGCCAGACTGAACACTTTTCTTACTAAACAGATAATTCATAAACTGATAATTTCTACGAGACTTCAGACAGTTTTGTCTTCCTGTAATTGCTACACCCACTTGTATCTTTCATCTGCTTCAACCACCACGCGCACTAGGAATATGTTCGTAAAGACAATAAATCTTCTTGTTCTCAAGTGAAGAGTTTGAGATGAGAAGCACCACTGATTTCGAGGGAAAGGATTGATGTGCTGTTTTCACAGAATGGATTGGTAGTCAGGGGCTCGTATTGTTAGCCGATCAAGAGATTGTAATAATACTTAGAAAGTGTATTTTTGTGCAGACATACACTTTTTAAAAGCAACAATGCCTATTGACATTATCAAACTAAAAGTAGGCTAAATTAGAATGTCAGTGATGTTTGTTATAGCATTCTAGTGCGAGTCTAGGTACCTAGTTTGAAAAAGCCCCACACAGACACTTGTCCATTACGTGTGGTAGCACCCACTAAAGAACAACACAACTAGATACACTAGTTATGTGGATTCTGACCAGTAACGAGATAAATGACCATCGCAGGTTCTGTTCAAATTACAATACACGCTTCCCGTCTCTATGGAACGACTGCTGCACATGTGCTAGCATTTCAGCGGAGATGTTCGAGCTGGCTGTAGTAATACGTCGTTGCATATCATCGGGTGCAGTTGGTACGACCTTGTAGACAACGTCTTTCAGCTTCCCCACAGAAAAAAGTCTACAGGCGTCAAATCCGGGGAACGGACCGATCAAGGTCTGCGTCCAGTCCAACGATTTGGAAACCACCTGTGAAGACATGCTGTAGTACTTCATGCGCTATGTGCTGGACAGCCATTATGTTCGCACTACAGATTCCTCCTAGTCTGCAGAGGAACGTCTGCTAGCATCCGTAGAAGACGGTATTACGGAAGGCTGCGATAGCTGTGCGCGTTCAGTGTTCCGTCTATGATAAAAGGGCCTGTAAGCTGATGTTTCACTATCTCATACCACATGTTTACACTCCATGGAGCCGCGCGGTCTGAGGCGTCTTGCCACGGTCCGAGTGGCTACCGCCGTCGGAGGTCCGAGTTCTCCCTCGGGTGAGGGTGTGTGTGTTGTCCTTAGCGTAAGTTAGTTTAAGTTATTTTAAGTAGTGTGTATACCTAGGGACCGATGACCTCAGCAGTTTGTTCCCATAGGAATTTCACACAAATTTCCTTTTCCACTCCATGGACCCGACGTTCTACCTGACGAAGCCAACGGGGGTTGTTCACAGACCAATAGTGCACGTTTCGGCGGTTTACCTGACCGTGATTGATAAATGTGGCTTCATCGTTAAACAAGATACATACATGGTATGTTTGAAGCATCCTGTCTTAATGCCGACGTAAAAGAGTTAACACGATTTTCGTGATCTTTTCCATGTAGCTCTTTATGAAGAGATATGTGAGGGGGATGAAAGCCATGTCGATGGAGAATACTTTGTGGACTTGCCAGACTCACGCCACGTCCTCGTCCGCTTGCGCGGCAACTGACGTGCGGATCAACTGCAACCTCAGCAACAACATTAATTTCCCCCTCTTGTGCCGTCACTTGTTTCCTTCTGTAGATGGGCTACACTTTCCTAAAATTCTTCGCCTTTCTTACGATCGATCTCAGGTGCTCGCTCCACTTCATATCGCTTTGCAACGTTACGCCCAAATACGCAATCGGCGTGACTGTGTCAACCGGTTCAAATGGCTCTGAGCACTATGGGACTTAACATCTGTGGTCATCAGTCCCCTAGAACCTAGAACTACTTAAACCTGACTAACCTAAGGACAGCACACAACACCCAGCCATCACGAGGCAGAGAAAATCCCTGACCCCGCCGGGAATCGAACCCGGGAACCCGAGCGTGGGAAGCGAGAACGCTACCGCACGACCACGAGATGCGGGCTGTGTCAACCGGAACACCACTGATACTGTATTCGAACATTACAGTATTAGTTTTCTCTATTTATCTACGTAGTCTTACGGTTTTCTACGTTTATAGCCAGTTACCATTCATCACACCAAACAGAAATTCTGTCAGTTGTTCTGGATCCTCCTATAGTCACTCAACGACGATACTTTCCTGCCTACTACAGCGTCCTAAGCAAACAGCTATAAATTGGTGCTCACCTTGTCAGTCAGATCCGTTATATGTATAGAGAATAACGGCGGTTCTATCACATTTCTCTGAGGCGCTCTTGACGATCCCTTTGTAAGTAGGCTGTTTAGGTTTTTCTATTGGTAACGCCGCCGCCAAGTAGCGCTCTCTGTATGAAAATCACTGGCTGTGCTGTGTGCAGTCTGTGGCTAGTTTGCATTGTTGTCTGCCATTGTAGTGTTGGGCAGCGGCAGCTGGATGTTAACAGCGCGTAGCGTTGCGCAGTTGGAGGTGAGCCGCCAGCGGTGGTGGATGTGGGGAGAGAGATGGCGGAGTTTTGTAATTTGTCATGAACTGCTATATATATTATGACTATTAAGGTAAATACATTGTTTGTTCTCTATTAATATCTTTCATTTGCTAACTATCCCTATCAGTAGTTAGTGCCTTCCGTAGTTTGAATCTTTTATTTAGCTGGCAGTAGTGGCGCTCGCTGTATTGCAGTAGTGCGAGTAATGAAGATTTTTGTGAGGTAAGTGATTTCTGAAAGGTGTAGTTTAATGTTACTCAGTGCCATTCTTTTGCAGGGATTTTTGAAAGTCAGATTGCGTTGCGCTAAAAATATTGTATATCAGTTTAAGCACAGTCGTGAATAAATTGTTCGAAGGGGACGTTTCACCTTGTGTCTGATGAACAGTCGCCGTTAAGGACAACGTACAGGTTTCTATTACTTAAGAAGTCTTCGAGCCACTCACGCACCTGGAAACCTATTCCGTATACTCGGACCTTCGTTAACCGTCTGCAGCGGAGCAACGTCTCAAACTATTTCCGGAAATCTAAGAATGTGGAATCTGTGTACGTCTGTCGTTCTTAATGGGGAGGCGTCGTCAGATGCAATGGTAGCGTCTGGCGTACCAAGTGCGACGGCGCTGCTACGTTTACGGGGTGTGCTGCGCAGGGTGGCTTTTCGAACCATACACGAATTTCGACTCGACTAAAAGAGTTGGTTAGCCGCCGACTCCAGATCGATTCCGATAACAACCACTTCCGTTACATCCCTAGGGTGGTGCTGACTTCAAGTGCAGAGCACGATGTTCGTCCCAGGGCACACCGTGACACTCCATGCAGCGGACGACGACCCGCGGCGGAAGTGCGCGCATTGGCGGAGCGTAGCGCGGGCTGTCCGGCCACCTCGCCACTCTAGTGGGTATCTCGCCAAGGCCAGCAGAAGGCGACACAGGGCCGCAGCGACACCACACCACTCACCTTCCTCCGTCCTGCTCGACTCCTCACTTTATGTTGTAGATCAAATCCTGTCACTAATTTCAAACCTCGCTTTTCTTCTTTTCGTTTTTCTCTCAAATCTCACTTTCTTTGTTTTCGCCTTTCTTGTGGTTGATTTCTCATTTTAAACATTTTCTGCATCTATATCTTATACTCTATTCCATATGGTGTGCAAAATGTATGAGAACGGTGTAATATTTCTGGCTTAGTCAGCCATCATATTAGGCTCCAAGAAGCTGTTCCCAGAGCAGTGGAGACGCAAGAAGTATATGGATGACGAAATGTGGTGTGAGGTACCTGTAACATGTTAGATTCGGTATCATTCCCGTGAGAAAGACCGCCTGCATGATGCTACTGCTCTGTGATTGGCTGCTGGTTCGTAGCAAGGGCGCCAAAACGTTTGTCATTATTATTAGTTAAACTACTCATTGGAATGACTTCACTTTTTAATATAAATATCTCTCAACAACTGACTATCAATCAGTCATTTTAGGATTATTAAAAACAATTTAAATCAAAAACAAAAGACTGACGAAATTGCAGACGAAGCACTTCGGAGGCGTTCGGGTCACGCCTTTTCTTGTATGGCGCGCGAAGTGTTTCGGGCTGTTCGTCACTCTGGATTAGGCAGTCGAGAAGAACAGACATGTTGTCTGTCGTAGGATGTGTTTCCAATTTTTATTTAAGTTCCTGTTCGCCACTCTGGATTAGGCAGTCGAGATGTACAGTCATGTTGTCTGTGGCAGGATGTGTTTGCCAGTATTCAGTATTAAAAGATTCACTTCAGTAGTCATGGGGCACAGACACGTGTCACAAACAGTGTAAAGATAAATTTTCGTTAACATTGTGTTTGATCATGTACTTTGCTGTATCAGAAGGTGTTGTATTAAAATTATGTAGTCTTCTCGTGTGGCTACATTAAAATACGCAGGTGGTATCCCAAAGAAGTGATACATTATTTCAGAACAGAACCTCGCTAAAAGTCAGTTTCAGCCTCAAGATACAGAACCTACGGCCTGCGTGCTGTTTCCTGCGCTGGGAACATCAACTTGAAGACAGCAGGTTAGTGAACTATAACAGAACCTTCGTATTCCACACAGTGCAGTGGAAACAACTAGGTGCCTCGCGTGTACTGCATGCACAGAACAAACGTGCTCAGTGACACGTCATCTGCAGGAATGCAGAGGAGGTAAAGGAGGATGATCGTTATTAACACCTACAATCAATTCATTCTTCCTTTCTTGCCGTAACGGCGAAATACCCTCAGTGTTCAGGAAGAACGTACTAATTCCAGTTCCAAAGAAGGAAACCATTGAAAGATATGTATATTACTATGAGTTTAATTAGTCATTCCTGCAAAAAACTGGCAAGAATTATTTGCAAAAGGATGGAAAAACCGATAGAAGTCGACCTCGGGGAAGATCAGTGTTGGTTCCAGCGAAATCTAGGGACACGTGAGACAATACTGACGCTACTCGTCTTAGAACATAGGTTGAAGGGAAGTAAAGCTACGTTTATAACATTTGTAGATTTAGCAAAAGTATACGCTCTTTGAAATTCTGAAGGTAGCAGACCTAAAATACAGAGAGCGAAGGGGTGTCTACAGCTTGTACGGAAACCAGACAGCCTTTATAGGAGTCGAAGAACATGAAAGGGAAGCAGTCGATGAGATGGAAATGAGACAGGGCTGTAGACTATCCCCGATGTTATTCAATATCTGGACTGAGCAAGAAGTATAGGAAACCAAGGAGAAATTTGTAGCGGGTTAAATTTCAGGGAGAAGAAATAAGAAGTTTGACGTTGTAATTCTAGCAAGAAAGCAAAGGGCTTGGAAGAGCAATTGAATAGAATATTCACTACTGGCCATTAAATTTGCTACACCAAGAAGAAACGCAGATGATAAACGGGTACTCATTGGACAAATAAATTGTACTACAACTGACATGTGATTATATTTTCACGCAATTTGGGTGCGTAGGTCCTGAGAAGTCAATACCCAAAACAACCACCTCTGGCCCTAATAACGGCCTTGATACTCCTGGGCATTGAGTGAAACAGTGCTTGGATGGCGTGTACAGGTGCAGCTACCCATGCAGCTTCAACACTATACCACAGTTCATCTAGAGAAATGACTGGCGTATTGTGACGAGCCAGTTGCTCGTCCACCAGTGACCACACGTTTTCAGTTGGTGGGAGATCTGGAGATTGTGCTGGCCAGAGCAGCAGTCGAACATTTTCTATATCCAGAAAAGCCCGTACAGGACCTGCAACATGCGGTCGTGCATTATCCTGCTGAAATGTAGGGTTTCGCAGGGATCGAATGAAGGATAGAGCCACGGGTCGTAACACATCTGAAATGTAAAGTCCACTGTTCAAAGTGCCGTCAGTGCGAACAAGAGGTGATCGAGACGTGTAACCAATGGCACCCCATACCATCACGCCGGTCGATACGCCAGTATGGCCATGACGAATACACGCTTCCAATGTGCGTTCACCGCGATGACGCCAAACACGGATGCGACCATCATGATGCTGTAAACAGAACCTGGATTCATCCGAAAAATGACGTTTTGCCATTCGTGCACCCAGGTTCGTCGTTGGGTACACCATCGCAAGCGTTCCTGTCTCTGATGCAGCGTCAAGGGTAACCGCAGTCATGGTGACCGAGCTGATAGTCCATGCTGCTGCAAAGGTCGTCGAACTGTTCGTGCAGATGGTTATTGTCTTGCAAACGTCCCCATCTGTTGACTCAGGCATCGAGACATGGCTGCATGATCCGTTACAGTCATGCTGATAAGATGCCTGTCATATGGACTGCTAGTGATACGAGGCCGTCGGGATGCAGCACGGCGTTCCGTATTACCCTCCTTAACCCACCGATCCCATATTCTGCTAACAGTCATTGGATCTCGACCAACGCGAGCAGCAATGTCGCGATACGATAAACCGCAATCGCGATAGGCTACAATCCGACCTTTATCAAAGTCGGAAACGTGATGGTACGCATTTCTCGTCCTTACACGAGGCATCACAACAACGTTTCACCATGCAACGCCGGTCAACTGCTGTTTGTGTATGAGAAATCGGTTGGAAACTTTCCTCATGTGAGCACGTTGTAGGTGTCGGCACCGGCGCCAACCTTGTGTGAATGCTCTGAAAAGCTAATCATTTGCGCATCACAGCATCTTCTTCCTGTCGGTTAAATTTCGCGTCTGCAGCACGTCATCTTCGTGGTGTAGCAGTTTTAATGGCCAGTAGTGTATGTTATCCTGAAAGCAGGTTATAAAATCATCAACAAAAGTAAAACAACCGTGATGTAAGTTAGTGAAATTACACCAGTTGATGCCGAAGCAATCACATTAGGAAATTACATACCAAAAATAGTAGATGAGGTTTCCTATTTGGCCAGCAAAATAACTGATGATAACCGAAATAGACAGGGAGATTGCGTACAACACGGAAGCACTACTAAGAAATAGGAATTTGTCAATATGCAATATAAATTAAAGTATTATGAAGTTTTGTCTGAGGGAATTCGGTTGGAGTGTAGCCTTGTATGGAAGTGAAACATAGACGATAAGTAGCTTGGGCAAGAAAAGAATAGGGGCTTTTAAAATGTGGTGCTGAGGTAGAATTCTGAAGACATGATAGATAGGTCACATAACTAATGAAGAGGCACTGAATAGAATAAGGGAGAAAATAAATTTGTGCCACAACTAACTAAAGTAAGGAATCGGATCCGTATCCAAAGACTGGAAAGTTGCACAGGTCACACCAATCTTCAAGAAAGGTAGTAGGAGTAATCCACGAAATTACAGGTCCATATCATTATCGTCGATATGCAGCACCATTTTGGAACATATACTGTGTTAGAACATTATGAATTACTTCGAAGAAACCGGTCTATTGATACACAGTCAACACGGATTCAGAAAACATAGTTCTTGTGAAACACAACCAGCTCTTTTCTCACACGAAGTGCTGAGTGCTATCGACAAGGGATTTCAAATGGATTCCGTATTTCTGGATTTCCGGAAGGCTTTTGTCATTGTGCCACACGAGCGGCTTGTAGTGAAACTGTGTGCTTATGGAATATCGTCTAGGTTATGTGACTGGATTCGTGATTTCCTGTCAGAGAGGGCACAGTTCGAAGTAACTGACGGAAAGGCATCGAGTAAAACAGAAGTGATTTCTGGCGATGCCCAAGGTAGTGTTATAGGCGCTTTGCTGTTCCTTGTCTATATAAACGATTTGGGAGAGAAACTGAGCAGCCGCCTTAGGCTGTTTGCAGATGACGCTGTCGTTTATCGACTAATAAAGTCATCAGAAGATCAAAACAAATTGCAAAACGATTTAGAGAAGATAAATGTATGGTGCGAAAATTGCCAATTGACCCTAAATAACGAAAAGTGTGAGGTCATCCAAATGAGTGCTAAAAGAAATCCGTTAAAGCAGTCAAATCTAGAGGCGGTAAATTCAACTAAATACCTAGAAATTACAATCACGAACGACTTAAATTGTAAGGAACACATAGAAAATGTCATGGGGAAGGCTAACCAAAGACCACATTTTATTGGCACGATACTTGTCTACTTGTAATAGATATACTCAAGAGATTGCCCACACTACGCTTGTCCGCCCTATTTTAGAATACTACTGCGCGGTGTGGGATCATTACCAGATATGATTGACGGAGTACATCGAAGAATTTTAAAGAATGGCAGCACGTTTTGTATTATCGCGAAACAGGGGAGAGAGTGTCACTGAAATGATACAGGATTTGGGATGAACATCATTAAAACAAAGGCGCTTTTCGTTGCGGAGGAATCTTCTCACGAAATTTATAAAGAATCACTCTCCTCTAACATTACCTTCTTTTTTATAGAGATAACCGATACCATGTATACTGTTGATTCTTGTGTAGGTCAACATTATCTCAGTTGTTTCATTAAAAGAATTTATATGAGTTTGTATACGATGTGTTATATTTCAGGCTAAAATGTATAAAAACGAAATTAATGTATTACAACTGATATATACTAAAAGATGAAATTACTCTTCTTTTTAAAGTATATGAAATTTCTAGTATACTTAAAATTCATGTTATTAATTGCACAATCTAACGCTAATTATTAAATTTATTTCTAGATTGATTTACAATATTATATATTTTAGCGAAGATTCTTCTTTGGTAAAGAAAGTTTGTAAACTCTTTTGCTTTGTAAACTCTTTAGAAATTGTGGATACGGGAGAATGTAAGAAGTGGTGGGCATGCCTCTGATGGAAGTAGACGTTTTCTAAATTTGTCACCAACAATGTAATTACTGTTTTTTTTTTTTTAATTTGGAAAATGTAAAAACGGTGTGATGTTGAAAGATGTGGCAAAGGATAAAACTCAAGAATAATACAGGCAAATCTTCGTCCGTTATTTAGTCATCAAGAACCTACAAAATCTAAACTTCTGCTGCAAGAATGTACCCCTAGACAAGACCTTGAGCCATCGACAACAACAACGAGATAACGAAGATCAGTAAAAGTTATTCTTTTCTATATCTTAACCCCCTCGGAGCTTTCGAACTCTGTGCAAAGAATGAGAATTTTAGTAGTGATGTGTGAGAGCGTAAGATTACAAATGCCGATCACCAACTTTCTCCTCCGAATGCGTAAATATGTTTTTGGCGACAATCTACAAAGAGAGAAGCGATCACCATGATAAAATAAGGAAAACCAGAGCACGAACAGAAAGATATAGGTGTTCGTTCTTTCCGTGCGCTATACGAGGTTGGAATAATAGAGAATTATGAAGGTGGTTCGATGAAGCCTCTGCCAGGCACTTAAATTTGATTTGCAGAGTATCCATGTAGACGTAGATGTAGGATAAGTGCTGATGCATCGAAGAATTGTTAGTTTGGTAATGGAGAAAAATGGGTAGAGGGAGGCCAAGGCATGAATATAGTCGCCAGTTTCAAATGGATGCCGGTTGCAGTAGTTATTCGGAGATAATGAGGCTTGCACAGTAAACAGTATCGGCCTGAAGACTACAGCAACATGTGCATTCGGCAAGCCATCTCAGGGTGTGTGGCGGAGGTTGTAGCTGGTACTATGTTGACCTCACTCCCCTGTTCCGGTAGGGAATGGAGGTGGGAGGAACGGTTATCGGTGAACTTGCATATTGTGATGCCTGCGTTCGCAAAGTATTATAACCACATCAAAATTAGGTTGATTAGAGAATAACAAGCCTCCAGAAGTTAGTAATTTTCGCTAACGTGGCTTTTTCCGTTGTAAGGGAGCTATTTGTGCTAATTTTGAGCGGCCCAGCATGTATGAGAGGTGCCGGAGGGCTGGTTATTGCTTTCGGAAGTCACTATCTGGCAGCCTAAGGTAACTAAGCAACCTGGCCAGAACTGTGCAAGTGAGCACAATTATCATTGAAATAACAGAAGTAATGTCTGGCGTTCCCCAATGAAGTGTTATAAAAAAAAATGTTCAAATGTGTGAGAAATCTTATAGGACTTAACTGCTAAGGTCATCAGTCCCTAAGTTTACACACTACATAACCTAAATTATCCTAAGGACAAACACACACACCCATGCCCGAGGGAGGACTCGAACCTCCGCCGGGACCAGCCGCACAGTCCATGACTGCAGCGCCCTAGACCGCTCGGCTAATACCGCGCGGCGAAGTGTTATAGGCCCTCTGCTGTTCAAGCTGTACGTAAACGATTAGGGTAACATTGTGAGCAGCCCTTTCAGATCTTTTTCAAATTATACTGTCAATTACCGTCTTGTAAGGTCATCAGATGATCGAAGCCAATTGCAAAATAATAGACAAGATATTTCTATGGTGCGGAAAGTGGCAATTAATTCTAAATACAGGATAAATCACGTAAGTGTAAAGGCTGTAAATTCAAACAAATATTTCGGGATTACAGTTACGAATTACTTAAATTGGAATGATCACATAGATATTGTTGTGGCGAAAGCAAACCAAAGACTGCTATTTACTAGCAGAACACATAGGAAATGCAACAGGTGTACTAAAGACACTGCCTACGTACACTATGCTTGTCCGCCCTTTTCTGAACTGTTGCTGCGCGGTGTGGGACCCGCATCAGATAAGATTGACGGGGGACAACGAATAAGTTCAAAGGGCAAATTAGGGGAGAGAGTGCCACGAATATGATACTCGAATTGGGGTGGCAGACAGTAATACAAAGACGTTTTCCTTTGCGGCTGGACCTTTTCATGAAATTTCAGCCACCAATTGTCTCCTCCGAGTGCGTAAATATTTTGTTGGTGCCCACCTACAAAAAGAAAAATCACCTTAATAAAACAAGAGAAAGCAGACCTTACCTGTTTTCCCCGCGCGCTGTTGGAGAGCGTGGTTCGATGAATCCTCAGTTAGGCATTTAATTTGCGAATTGCACAGCAATCATGTAGATGTAGATGCAGATGTGGATTGCATTGGCTGTGAAAAATAGAGACCTCTACGAAGTCTGCGATTTTCTTCGAAACGCGAGCTTTTAAGTACTCTTACAGTAAAAACTCTGTCTCACTAGAAAGAGAGTTCTTCTCCCGTCAAGACGCGTTTCCGTGGCTGATACAGTTGGTCTCGAGGCAACAGGTTCCTACCGTTTAAGCGCTATGTTGAGACGGTTTAACTGAATGCTCCAGGCACCAGAAGAACGATAAAAGACTTCCGATTAGCCGGAGGAGCAGTTAACGATCTTGTTGCTCGCTAGCTGCGTCACTCATATCATCTAAATTACGACGGCAACTCCTAATTACGGTCGCATCTGGACCACCGACATCTCCATGCCACCTCTAAGATTATCTGCCGCGTGCCGTCATCAGGAAGTATCTCTTTCGCTCACCCTCAATTACGTGTTGTATTCCTTCATTTTGTGTTCCCCTGCTTACTTATTTCTGTCGTTTTTCTTGACTGACCAAGGGCTGTCTTACCCGTCCACTAATAACCACCTTATCTTGTGTCTTGACACTTTTCTCAAATATTTCAGCGCCTTTTAGCTTGTTCAATGGTGTCAGCTTCATTGTCAGTATATTTGTTGTTCTTTATGAAAAAATATACACGAGGGTCATCCACAAAGTAAGTTCCGCGGCAGTACTACGATTGCAGTTCGGAGCAAGCGCGGCAGTTACTCTGACTCAATTAGAAGACATGTACGTCATTTTCAGATCGCTGCTGCCGACGTGTGCTTTGTAGTGCTTCTTTATAATGTCAGCCGTAATTGAAAATGCCGCCGCGTGTGAAATCAGATCTGTGATTCGTTTTCTAAATGCAAAGAAAGTTAAACCAAAGTAAATTAATCGGCAAATCTGCGAGGTTTACGGACAAATTGCTATGAGTGATTCAATGGTTAGAAGATGGATCAGACTGTTCAATGAAGGACTTGATCAAGTGCACGATGAAGGACGAAGTGATTTAGGCATGATCAGGCCATTGAGCGCGGTAGCAGGTACTTGAGTAATGTCTGAAGTAGTGCCGGAAGGAATTGACACCATGAATCCTGCAACGCTTTCCATAAATCTGTAAGACTACGAGGGGGTAGAGATCACTTCTGAACAGCACGTTGCAAGACATCCCAGATATGCTCAATAATGTTTGTGTCTGAGGAGTGGTGGCCATCGGAAGTTTTTAAACTGAGAATTGTGTTCCTGGAGCCACTTTGTAGCAATTCTGGACGCGTGATGTGTCGCATTGTCCTGCTGGAATTGCCGAGTCCGTCAGAATGCACAATGGACACGAAAGGACGCAGTTGATCGGAAAGAGTCGTCCCTAAGACGTATCAGGGGTCCCACATCACTCTAGCAGCACACGCCCCACACTATTACAAAGCCTGTATCAGCTTGAACAGTCTCCTGCTAACATACAGGGTCCACGGATTGATGAGGTTGTATCCATACCCGTACACGTCCATCCGCTCGATACAATTTGAAACGAGGCTCGTCCGACCAGGCAACATGTTTCCGGTGATCAACAGTCCAATTTCGGTGTTGACGGTCCCAAGCGAGGCGTGAAGTTCCGAGAGCCCATATCGATGATGTTTTGTTGAATGGTTCGCACGCTGACACTTGTTGATGGCCCAGCATTGAAATCTGCAGAAATTTTCGAAGGGGTTTCACTTCTGACACGTTGTACGATTCTCTTCAGTCGTCCTTGGACCCGTTCTTGAATGGTCTTTTTCCGGTTGCAGCGATGTTGGAGATTTGATGTTTTACCGGATTCCTGATATTCTCGGTACACTCATGAAATCATATTGCAAAATCGCCACTTCATCGGTATCTCGCAGATGCTGCGTCCTATCGCTCGTGCCGATTGTAACACCACTTTCGACACTTAAACTTTGATTAACTGCCATTATAGCAGCAGTAACGGATCTAACAACTGCGCCAGGCCAGGCACTTGTTGTCTTACAAGTATATAGGCGTTGCCGACTGCAGCGCCGTATTCTGTGTGTTTGGATATTTCTGCATTTGAGTAGGCATGCCTATATCATTTTCTTTGCCTCTTCAATGTATTAATTTGTTCTGTCTTAAGGTAACTGCAATTTAAGAGAGTTTGACTTAAATTACAGTAATCTTAGGATGTTGTTGTTGTTGTGGTCTTCAGTTCTGAGACTGGTTTGATGCAGCTCTCCATGCTACTCTATCCTGTGCAAGCTTCTTCATCTCCCAGTACCTACTGCAACCTACATCCTTCTGAATCTGATTAGTGTATTCATCTCTTGGTCTCCCTCTACGATTTTTACCCTCCACGCTGCCCTCCAATGCTAAATTTGTGATCCCATGATGCCTCAAAACATGTCCTACCAACCGATCCCTTCTTCTAGTCAAGTTGTGCCACAAACTTCTCTTCTCCGCAATCCTATTCAGTACCTCCTCATTAGTTACGTGATCTACCCACCTTATCTTCAGCATTCTTCTGTAGCACCACATTTCGAAAGCTTCTATTCTCTTCTTGTCCAAACTGGTTATCGTCCATGTTTCACTTCCATACATGGCTACACTCCATACAAATACTTTTAGAAACGACTTCCTGACACTTAAATCTATACTCGATGTTAACAAATTTCTCTTCTTCAGAAACGATTTCCTTGCCATTGCCAGTCTACATTTTATATCCTCTCTACTTCGACCATCATCAGTTATTTTACTCCCCAAATAGCTAAACTCCTTTACTATTTTAAGTGTCTCATTTCCTAATCTAATCCCCTCAGCATCACCCAATTTAATTTGACTACATTCCATTATCCTCGTTTTCCTTTTGTTGATGTTCATCTTATATCCTCCTTTCAAGACACTGTCCATTCCGTTCAACTGTTCTTCCAAGTCATTTGCTGTCTCTGACAGATTTACAATGTCATCGGCGAACCTCAAAGTTTTTACTTCTTCTCCATGAATTTTAATACCTACTGCGAATTTTTCTTTTGTTTCCTTTACTGCTTGCTCAATATACAGATTGAATAACATCGGGGAGAGGCAATAACCCTGTCTCACTCCTTTCCCAACCACTGCTTCCTTTTCATGCCCCTCGACTCTTATAACTGCCATCTGGTTTCTGTACAAATTGTAAATAGCCTTTCGCTCCCTGTATTTTACCCCTGCCACCTTCAGAATTTGAAAAAGAGTATTCCAGTTAACGTTGTCAAAAGCTTTCTCTAAGTCTAGAAATGCTAGAAACGTAGGTTTGCCTTTTCTTAATCTTTCTTCTAAGATAAGGCGTAAGGTTAGTATTGCCTCACGTGTTCCATCATTTCTACGGAATCCAAACTGCTCTTCCCCGAGGTCCGCTTCTACCAGTCTCTCCATTCGTCTGTAAAGAATTCGCGTTAGTATTTTGCAGCTGTGACTTATTAAACTGATAGTTCGGTAATTTTCACATCTGTCAACACCTGCTTTCTTTGGGATTGGAATTATTATATTCTTCTTGAAGTCTGTGGGTATTTCGCCTGTCTCATACATCTTGCTCACCAGATGGTAGAGTTTTGTCATTACTGGCTCTCCCAAGGCCATCAGTAGTTCTAATGGCATGTTGTCTACTCCCGGGCCTTGTTTTGACTCAGGTCTTTCAGTGCTCTGTCAAACTCTTCACGCAGTATCTTATCTCCCATTTCGTCTTCATCTACATCCTCTTCCATTTCCATAATATTGTACTCAAGTACATCGCCCTTGTATAAACGCTCTATATACTCCTTCCACCTTTCTGCCTTCCCTTCTTTGCTTAGAACTGGGTTGCCATCTGAGCTCTTGATATTCATACAAGTGGTTCTCTTCTCTCCAAAGGTCTCTTTAATTTTCCTGTAGGCAGTATCTATCTTACCCCTAGTGAGACAAGCCTCTACATCCTTACATTTGTCCTCTACCCATCCCTGCTTAGCCATTTTGCACTTCCTGTCGATCTCATTTTTGAGACGTTTGTATTCCTTTTTGCCTGCTTCATTTACTGCATTTTTATATTTTCTCCTTTCATCAATTAAATTCAATATTTCTTCTGTTACCCAAAGATTTCTATTAGCCCTCGTCTTTTTACCTACTTGATCCTCTGCTGACTTCACTACTTCATCCCTCAGAGCTACCCATTCTTCTTCTACTGTATTTCTTTCCCCCATTCCTGTCAATTGTTCCCTTATGCTCTCCCTGAAACTCTCTACAACTTCTGGTTCTTTCAGTTTATCCAGGTCCCATCTCCTTAAATTCCCACCTTTTTGCAGTTTCTTCAGTTTTAATCTGCAGCTCATAACCAATAGATTGTGGTCAGAATCCACATCTGCCCCTGGAAATGTCTTACAATTTAAAACCTGGTTCCTAAATTTCTGTCTTACCATTATATAATCTGTCTGATACCTTTTAGTATCTCCAAGATTCTTCCAGGTACACAACCTTCTTTTATGATTCTTGAACCAAGTGTTAGCTATGATTAAGTTATGCTCCGTGCAAAATTCTACAAGGCGGCTTCCTCTTTCATTTCTTCCCCCCAAACCATATTCACCTACTATGTTTGCCTCTCTCCCTTTTCCTACTGACGAATTCCAGTCACCCATGACTATTAAATTTTCGCCTCCCTTCACTACCTGAATAATTTCTTTTATCTCGTCATACATTTCATCAATTTCTTCATCATCTGCAGAGCTAGTTGGCATATAAACTTGTACTACTGTAGTAGGCATGGGCTTTGTGTCTATCTTGGCCACAATAATGCGTTCACTATGCTGTTTGTAGTAGCTAACCCGCACTCCTATTTTTTATTCATTATTAAACCTACTCCTGCATTACCCCTATTTGATTTTGTGTTTATAACCCTGTAATCACCTGACCAAAAGTCTTGTTCCTCCTGCCACCGAACTTCACTAATTCCCACTATATCTAACTTTAACCTATCCATTTCCCTTTTTAAATTTTCTAACCTACCTGCCTGATTAAGGGATCTGACATTCCACGCTCCGATCCGTAGAACGCCAGTCTTCTTTCTCAGGCTGATAACGATGTCCTCTTGTGTATTCCCCGCCCGGAGATACGAATGGGGGACTATTTTACCTCCGGAATATTTTACCTAAGAGGACGCCATCATCATTTAATCATACAGTAAAGCTGCATGGCCTCGGGAAAATTTACGGCTGTAGTTTCCCCTTGCTTTCAGCCGTTCGCAGTACCAGCACAGCAAGGCCGTTTTGGTTAATGTTACAAGGCCAGATCAGTCAATCATCCAGACTGTTGCCCCTGCAACTACTGAAAAGGCTGCTGCCCCTCTTCAGGAACCACATGTTTGTCTGGCCTCTCAACAGATACCCCTCCGTTGTGGTTGAACCTACGGTACGGCCATCTGTATCGCTGAGGCACGCAAGCCTCCCCACAAACGGCAAGGTCCAATCTTAGGATAAGAAATAGTAATCGAGATGTATAAGTTACTGCGAAAGATGTCTATCCAAATAAACGTATTACTTTCAGTAATCATGTTGTTGAAAGCCTACTCATACTTTCCTGTGTCAATGGATTTGGAAACAGCACATAACTGATTCATCTACATAATATAATTTATTATCCTTGTTAGTGGAAATGAATAGCAATGCTGGAGGCAGCCCCGGATCTTCGATTTTTCGATCCAGGGCGAAAACTTGATAGTGCCCCCCCCCCTTTCCGCATTCGAGTGTTTGAGTGAGGATGTCAAAAATTTAATATAATAATTGATTTTCCAGATATGTTCATTTTGTAGCGCACATCTTTAGGACGACTTTGATATATAAAACATATACGTTCAAGGAAAACTTGTTATTTGGTCTTAAGTATGCCAAAGCCCAGTGCCCCGTCTCTTCACACAACATTCTTCTATCGCACGCCACTGCATTTCGCTCTGTGAAACTCAAAACCGTATATTTTGAAATGGAAGCCATCAGATCTAATTTCAGGTCAGTGGAAATTAAAATGTCCTGAGGGTCATCTTCTGCTCGCGGTAGCCGGTTTGGCATCCTGCCCCCCTTAAAAAATACGATTAGTACTGGAGTTTTCCGCACTATTTCGAGAACAGAACTTAAGGGGCTGATAATCGGGTACTGTACACCTGGCCCTTTGTAGTAGCGATCTGGCAAAAATTTTCTGGCAAAATTTCGTTTTCTTGGATACTCTGACAAGTTTATTAAACCTTTCTTATCTGTTATCCCTGTCAGTCGTTTATTTCCACTCCGGTAGTGTGAATCTACGGCTTTCGCTAGTAGTTATAACAACGCTGATCATTAGCACACCCAATCAGCCACATAAACAAACAGCGATAGGCCTTCACACGTTCGGATTTATTCGGCTCAGCGCTTTCGTCTGCGGGAAATTTTTTTATTTCTAGATGCGACGGGGATTCCTCTGGAAGAGACTCATCTAGGCTTACAATATGCACGAATTCAAAACTCAACGTATGATTCGTTCAGATATCACCTTGGAATGTCTTCAGAAACGTTCAAAAACCAACAGCGATGCGTTTCAAAATCATATGAATAATCGATAGACCAACGTGCGCTAGTTGCTAGGTGCTTTGTGAAACAAGATTTTTCTTCTTCAAGAAAACTTACGGTGCACTGCGGTGATGTTCTTCATTACAACGTGGCCCGGAATCAACATTTGGACGACTTAACGCTGGGAAGAACCATCAGAAACTAGGGGCAAGAGGGAGACGAGCGTAGCCCTGGAGTTTGATATAGCTCACAGCATTGTTTCACTTGCATGGGGAGCGTTCCGAATCATGGGCACTGCAGCCCGAAGAAGACGACGTGCTCAACCACGGTCAACTACGGCAGCAGACGACCGCTATAACGGGCAACAGACAAGAAGGCACCCACGTCAAACAGCGGGTGCAGTAGCAACCAGATTTAACAGGTCTGCGAGGTATGCAGTCACACTGTCCACAATGGCACGGTGACAGAATGGGGAGGGGATCTCTTACCAGTTCGTTGTTCTGTTGACACTGTCACATTGGCAGCACTGTTTGCTATTGTGCCAAGAGCGTAGGGACAGGAATAACGTGGAGAGGGGTCGCGTGCTCTTCTAGGAAGTGAGCATGTGATATAACATGGCAATTTTATAACAAGTTCCGTAAGAGCAGATGATGACAGCATAAGACTGTTGAAAACGGTCATCTTGGATCAATAATAATGTCTACACTGCTATCGCGGCATACGAAGTGTGTTCCTCATTTCCAACCGTACCGATCGCCCCACAGCACAGCATGTGCAACTTACAGAGCAGATTCAGTCTGAGTAAAAAAATGGCTCCGAGCACTATGGGACTTAACGTCCCCTAGACTTAGCACTACCTAAACCTAACTAACCTAAGGACATCAGACACATCCATGCCCGAGGCGGGATTCGAACCTGCGACCGTAGCAGCAGCGCGGTTCCGGACGGAAGCGCCTAGAACTGCTCGGTCACAATGTCTGAGTAGTGATTATGGACGTAACCTCGTATGCTGAGAGGTGGAATTGCGTAATAGGCACAGGAATATTGTCCAACATGATCGTTTTGGAGACCAAGAGTTACTGTATGGGGAGGTATAATGTTCCATGGTTGTACTGACCTTCAGACCTTTGAACACGGTACACTCACCAGTCAGTGTTGTTGTGACACCACACTCATTCCCCGTGTGCGCCTTTTAAGGTGTGCATTCTGCCCCGGCTTTATTTTTATAGCTGACTATGTGCGACCGCATCGAACAGAGCAGGTAGTGGAACCCTCGTAGCGTGAAGATATTCGGCGAATGGACTAGATTGCCCATCGAGCACGAGGGGAATGCGATGGGGAGACGTACTGTAGAGCATCCAAGGCACCAAAGACCACCTAGCAGCTGTCGAAAACTCCTACCACAAGAACCTTGTGGCCAGCAAAGCAGCAAGCATTATCGTACACTGTGATCGCACACTATTAATAAACATGTCCGCTGTTCGTAACGTCCAGGGGAACATCATACTGCAAATCCGGTGACTTCAGTGTAATTGTTGTCTTTGAGTAAAAGTGACATTTCTGAACATCTCATTGCGTATTTTTTTCAGCTATCTTTTCCACAATACTGTAGCAGTTCGTGTTATATGTAGGCCAACTTTCATCGAGCTATGTTACTTGGCAGTTACTTTCGTCCTTAAGTTTTTCACTCCAGTGTATTTTTTACCACTGATATTTATTTATTACCAACTAACGGTTTTCCACTTACTACTCCATTATCAGGTAACAGCGTGAAGCTAAAATTGCTTGATTGCGTTTTCGATGTGACTGATAATAGTCGCTTAAATTTCCTTGAAGATTACGACACAGAGAGTGATACGTCTGTAGTTTTTCGTTTCGTGTCTGTCTATTGTGGAAAGGAAAGATTACTACATTGACTTAGTTGAGGATATCATCTTATTTCGAACAAGGCATGTCACATGGAAATCTTTGCAGTCTTAACTGAAAAAGCAGAGTTGCAGTAAAGTTACAGGTGGCAGTAATGGAGGGCATCAATGATAAGGTGATGGCGGCAAAAATGACACTGCTGCGTCTTAAACGAATCGATTTATTTTCTCTAAGCCGAAGGTTGTTTCTGTGGAACTCACTTCGTAAAGAGTCTTATCAATGTAGCTACAGATAACTGAAATTTTTCTGGCGTTTTGCCTGAAACCATACATCAATAATCATGTTACAAAATAACTAACCAGGAATAATACAATAAACACCGATAATAGTAAAAGAGGCAGTAGCAAACAGACCATTTCAGCTTTAGTAATTTGTAGCCTTACATCTGCTTCGTTCATACCTGTAACTACGCCAACGTAAACTGTTTGGGGATCTCCTTTTCCGATTTTTCAGTGCACGACGCCTCTAGACTTACCAGAAGCGAAGCTGTATTCATCGGACGGGAAAGTGACCTATCGCTAGATAACACGACCTTCTCTACTCCAGTATCGACATAGCAAGTTTCCAGAAACGATGTTGGTAAAGTGTGAGTTTGGTTCCGGCTACAAAGCAGTCGTGAAAGATCGGCCGTTATCTCGAGACACGGATCACCGACATAGCTGCCTGGAGTAGCGTTGTAACATTTTCCAAGAGCGGTTGGCTCACATGTGACAGAAGTACGAAATTTCTTCGTTTCAGTAGGTCTGCCGCAAATTTTTACTAAATCATTTAAACTGCGGTGTTGTTCGTTTGGACTATTGAAATCCATGGGACAACCGTGTCTTCCGTGGAGTACTTCATTTGGGTGCGGTGTCGCGTAATGCAGCCTTAGACTAACTGCGGCCCTGTCTCGTCACCAACTGCCGGTGAGAAGAACAGTGGTCAAAGAAATGGAACTCCATCGGAGTGCCGCCTGTTCCCTTACACTTTCATCAGGAAAACTGAGAGCTGCCTCTACGTTTCTGTTTCTGGATTTCAAACTATCCAGTACTGTAAACTGGGAAACTTTGTGGCTCTTTTAGCACTTTTCGTAGCCTAAGCTTGTACATGTATATAGCGTTACATTATATTTGTACTTATGTGGAAATTATAACCTATATCCTTTAATTTTGGTAGCTACAAAGATTTTATGTGCAATGAGATATTTGGAATATGGAATATTAACTGTCACAAAGTTACCCCCCTCTCTCCCAGCTCAGGATAACATTGTGACATAAAGCCTGAGACAGGGAAATAGAGTTAAATTTATCTGTCACGAAGATGGCCAGGCCTAGTGTTTTTTTATTACGCACAGTAATAAATTTATCGAAATAATCAGTAACCAGTTGCATAAAAGTAATTTTATTTCCTTAACCGGTTTCAGGCACTTCTTCAGAAGGCTATAACCATCGCTTTATTTGTGAGTGTCAACAATAAGATGGATGCACTGTGAACCATATGACCACAGCAATATGCTGCGTGAATCTTATTGTTGATACTCGCAAATAGTGCGGTAGTTATAACCTTCTGCATAACGGCACTAAGTGCCTGAAACCGGTTATGGAAATATAATTTCCTTTGTGGAACTTGTTCCTTATTATTTCGATGTATACGACTACTGTTACTGAAGATGGATAAAATACTAAACACAGTTGTAACGTGGTCAGAGATTTGCCCAGTTTTGAGAATTTTGTTTTATCCCTGCACAGAAAAACATTTGTCACGAAGTCTGCCAATATTACGAAATTTATTTTTCTGATTTTCTTGAAATCCAAATAATTATTGGTCTATTTTCATTGAAACAAATATAAATTACCGTATAAAACTAAACTGCATTAAGGAAGGTAATTAAAGAAAACTTTTACACACTTATTTACGCATCTGATCAATGGAGCCCTATGAGTATTAAACAAGCCACAATACATTTAACACTATATCTTCTAAGTAAAGTAATTAGTTCAAACGCTTAGAGGCTTACAAATTCGGTGGTACGAGGACAAGCAAAGTGATAACAGATTTAAAACAATATTCTGAGCAACCATGTGTTATATTTAGAAACTAAGACATAATGCGAAATGAAACTTGGTCTTTTTTACTGAATTATTCACAAATATCCGTAATTAATGAGACATGTTTTCTAGAATTTCATTTGTCACACTTGTTCCTGCAGGTATGTGCGCTGTCACATGTTATCTCTGTAATCTATGGAAATAATTTTTTTCGTTTTACAGTGGCTGAACTAAACTTTTGAAAAATTTATCTCTTATACAGACAATACAAAATCCAGGTTAGAATATTAACAATTATGGAAAGTATAGATTGCTACTCACTGTAAACAATGAGTCAGAGTCAGGCAAAACGAAAAATCAGTTACACACTAAGCTTTTGGCCAAAGTCTTCTTCAGAAAAGAAAGGAAAACACACTCATATTCACATAAGCACGCACACCTGACACACACATGACCGCTGTCTTCGGCCGTTATAGCCGGACTGCTAGAGCGGCCAGAGATAGTGGTAACGTGTGTGTGAGTTGTGTCTGCTTATGTGAATATGAGTGTGTTTTCCTTTCTTTTCTGAAGAAGGTTTTGGCCAAAAGCTTAGTGTGTAACAGTCTTTTCGTTGTGCCTGTCTCCAACTAAACGTGTCATCTTTATAGTGAGCAGCAACCTATCCTTTTCATAACTGTCGATATTTCAACTTACTTTCAGTTAGATAGCTCTTCAGATTTATCGGCAGTAGCAGAAAGTCTCCGAGAAGTCTACAAACATGTTTTTCTGGCTTTGTGAGTAGCATATACCTTTAGCTTTCATTATTAATGGCATCGCAATGCAAGAACTGTGTGTTGAAAAGTGAGTCGAGTTACAATATTTAAGAATAAAAAGGTAGAGTGTGCTGTTATCACAAAGTTATACCTCATTCATGAAGTTGCCCAGTTTTGCGGTAACGTTTTAGATGCCGTACGCCGACGAATAAATGTAGTAATCAAATCACTTAGTCCGCAGCTCGTGGTCGTGCGGTAGCGTTCTCGCTTCCCACGCCCGGGTTCCCGGGTTCGATTCCCGGCGGGGTCAGGGATTTTCTCTGCCTCGTGATGACTGGGTGTTGTGTGATGTCCTTAGGTTAGTTAGGTTTAAGTAGTTCTAAGTTCTAGGGGACTGATGACCATAGATGTTAAGTCCCATAGTGCTCAGAGCCATTTTCAAATCACTTATGCCTGTGTACATAAACATTTTTACATTTTATCATTCTAACATTGATCGATTTGCGTCATTCGCCCAGTATCATGTTCGTTTCGACCATTTTTTAGATTCATAAGAAACAAGACGAATATTAATTTTTTATTAATAGTGTTTTTCTTGTTTCCTACGGGTAACGCTTTCATTCGTTTCTTATGCTTTTGCCTCAGAGGATAAAAACATGACTGCTGTTCGTGTACCTTCGGTAGTGATGATAGATGGTAGTGGCGTCAGCTACTACGATATTCACGGAAGCAAATGAATCCTGTTAACCTTCATTTAGTTTTCTTTTCTTCATCCACTCATCTGTATTTATTGTTTTCAGGCTTACATGCTATCGACTTGAAAGCGAAATGACTTCATGTTCAGACACAAGGAGGCGAGGATCTGCTGTATGTATGTTGGCAACACATGTCATCTGGCAACATAAGGTCAGTGGTGAGTGACTTATGACATCCGTGCTTGACGATACGTGAATGAATAATAGTCTTGCCCCTGCCACTTTGAGAGAATTCGTTAGCCCTATAGAGTGACCGATCTGTTGTGGTTGCTCACCTTTCGCGTTGGTGGTCCGCAGGAAATATTCCCGAAAAATCTGGAACGCGACGAAATTACCGGTCCAAGGACGTTCATTGAATGCATGCGCTTCCTGCTATATTACGGAACCCCGTTCAGTGCATTGCTTTGTGTTGGTGGCATGAAATACACTCACATCATTATGATTTCTGAACATTACTTTTCTACTAACATTGCTGCTTATAGGTTTCAGACTAAATTAAAATCTATTAATGGATTCTTCTGTGTGCAATAGATTTTCTCTTGTTGTTGGTAGAATATCTGGATGCTCCAGAAAATTACGTAAAGTAAGACGTAAGTTACAAAATATTTGCATTATTCCCGTGTAAAGAGTGCATCTTCGAACACTGGAGTGATCAAATTCTCTTATGTTTTATTTAGAATCTGAGAGTTGAGTCATAGCTCGAAAACAGTTTATATTTTTTGTGCTGTTTTATTGTGCATGGGTTTCGGTTCCCAGAGATTAAACTTTGCAGGACAGAGAACAACTACAAGCTAGTCATTAACATTACAATTATGTTCCGATGTTCCATTAAGTGTCTGCAAATTTTTGGGTAGAGCTACAGTGAATACAATTGAGCTCGCGTGATCGAAAGTAAATATACTTGCAAAGGTGTCCCTTCGTCGGACAGTTTTATGCCTTAAGGATAAAGTGTTGTATTGATGCATGCGTTCTGTCGAATGGGATGAAGCTCGTCATTTCGGAATAGTATTCAATGAATAATCTATGCTGTTGGTATTAGCTGCATGTGCTGTGATAAACTGTTACGTTGTCTTTGCAAAATATGACATTTTTGTCTCAATGTGCACAGAGCAAGGTGGCACTCTGCTTTTCTTATGATTTTTCTTTAAGCACTTCCACCAATACCGGGATGGTTCCTTGGATTCCCTTTTTTCATTCATCTCCACCTGAGTGGTAGTTATGTATATAATGTATAAGCGGACCATGGTACTCCAACCTCTTTTATTTTATTCTGCCCTTACTGTTACATATTTATGTATAAAGTGAATACTTCCACGTCTTTAGTTTTAGATGGCGATATAAGATTTCACTGTTTTGTTTATTTATTTATCTATCTATTTAGCATTGTCTCCAGACCATCTCTTACGACTAATCTGACATCCTTAGCGGGTTAACATGCTCCTATGTCTATTACTTCAGATGTACGTAATAATAATAATAATAATAATAATAATAATAATAATTATTATTATTATTATTATTATTGAAATAATTACGTAAACGATAGTTATAAGAATATGGATATCTTCTCCGAACTTCAGACGACTTTCTGCTGTCTGTTTTTAAGGTATACGTTAAATCTCAGTATTGCCCGTTTGAAAAATTACTGTCTCATTTTCGTAAATAATAAGACGAAATCAATCGTATCAAGATTTATAACGGAGAGTTTGATATTAAACTGTATAAGGCAAAATATTTAAAACGTTTTAGAGTCTTGTTGAAATCTAGAAGTGATAAACCTATGCTCACACCATCATTACCCACCGGCTCAGAAAAGATTCTCACGATTGCGTTCCGTATTGTGCGTGGAGAAACATGTTTCCAGGAAATATGTAAAGGAAGTATGAACCTTTCATAAGCAAAAAATTTTCGACCATCGAAACTGAACTCATTGAAACATTATAGTATTTCTATAACTTTTTTGTGATTAGAGGAACGCTAAGTATACCTGAACAATAAACTTACAATTCACTCTTAGGCGCAAGGGTAGATATCAATTCTGCCAATGTCTTTGACTGCGTGTCTACTTGAAAAAGGGACTGGAGATCTGTTTTTCGTTGGTTTTTTGTGTAACACACTCGTTCTGCCTTTACTCCTCTTGCATCTCTGTGTATTGTTCGCTGACCAAGCCGTAGGTTTTGAATAATTTCCACTTGAAGTCCCAATCTGACTATTTAAAGGAAAAAGAGGCAAACATCCTGACTTCAGACTTTCGCTTTCAGACTCAATTTGAAAAGTCTATTTACTTTTCCAAAGGCTGGTTGCCGTGTGCTGCTGTTGTTATCATCTGTGGAAAGTGGTTGAAGGACGCTGAAACCACGAGTACGTGACAAGGTGTTGAACGCCCTCTTCTCATACAGAACGTGGAAGCCGGAGGTTTGCCCACTCTGTACACTGGGATGAGAAAAGTCATGGGATTCCTCCCCACGTCGTGTCTGCCTCCTATTGTCCGGCGTAGTGCAACAACTCGACAATAAATGGATTCAACAAGTCATTGGGAATCCCCTGCAGAAATAAGAGCCTGCTGCCTCTATGGTCATCCATAATTCGGAAAGTGCGGTGCAGGATTTTGTGCACGAACTGACTTCTCGATTATGTCCCATAAATGTTCGATGGGATTCATGTCGAGCGATCTGGGTGGCCAGATCATTCATTCAAACTGTTGAGAATGTTCTTCAAAAAATTTGCAAACAATTGTGACACGGTGACAAGGCGCATAAAAATTCCATAGTTGCCGAACGTAACGATTTCCCGTCAATGATCTGTTCAGTTGGACCAGAGGAGGAAGTCCATTCCGTGTAAACATAACTCAAACCATTACGGAGCCTTGCTGGCAACTTGAATCCATAGCTTCGTGGGGTGTGCGTCACACTCGAATCCTACCATCGACTGTTCCCAACTCTAATAGGGACTCATCTGACCACAACACGAGTTTCCAAGTCGTCTAGGGTCAACCGATATGATCACGAGCCTAGGAGAGGCGCTGGAGGCGACGTCGTGCTGTTAGCAAAGGTACTCGCGTCAGTTGTCTGCTGCCACAGCCCATTAACGTCGAATTTCGTCTCACTGTCTTAACAGATATGTTCGTCGTAACCTTCACATTGTCTTTTGCGGTTATTTCACATAGTGTTGCTTGTCTGTTACCACTGACAACTCTGTGCAGTTGCTCTCGGTCGTTAAGTGAAGGCTGTTGGGCACTACATTGTCCAAGGTGAGTGTTAATGCCTGAAATGTGGTATTCTCGGCACAGTCTTGACACTGTGGATCTCGGAATACTGACTTCCCTAACGATTCCCGAATTGGAATGTCCCATGCGCCTAGCTCGAACTACCATTCACGCGTTCAAAGTTTGTTAATCCCCGTCTTGCGGCCACAATCACATCGGAAACCTTTTCAGACGAATCGTCTCATTACAAATGACAGCTCCGTCAATACACTGACCTTTCATACCTTGTCAACGCGATCCTACCGCCATCTGTACTTGTGCATATCGCCATCCAATGAGTTTTGACATCTCAGTGTAAAGCAGGATAGGTAGCTGTCTGTTTCAGATCTGATGACGAAGTGAAATGCATGCAGAGACACATGTGTTTTGGAGCATACAGCTCAGCACACTATGTTGAACATAGGAGTCCGCAGCAAACGACCTCTACGTGTTGCCATGTTGACGCAACGACATCGTCAGTTGCGATTGCAGTGGCCACGAGGTCATCAAGACTGGACTGAGAATCAATTGAAACCTGCCACTTGGATGGATGGCGTTTCTTATTACATCAAGATGATGGACGCGTGCAGATATGGAATCATCTAGGCGAACGCACCACGAACGCAGGCCAATGCGGGCAGTATTATGCTGCGAGATGCAAACACATGGGTTTCCATGATGCCTGTGTAGTAATCGAAGGCAGCATCACAGCTGTGGGCTATGTGATCATTTTTGCATACCACCTGCATCCCTTCATGCTTGATGTCTTCCCCGACGGTGATGGGATCTTCCAGCAGGATAACTATCCGTGTTACACGGTCAGCGTCGTGCTCCAGTGTTTGAAGAGATCAATAGTGAACTCACGTTGATGTCTTGGCCAGCAAATTCGTGGTTCTTTACCCGGTGGAGCACATCATGGATGCTATCGAGTGCCACAACCTCCTTAAAAGTGCCAAGAACGTGTCGAAATCATACCATGCAGAATGCTCCTGTGTTGCGCTACAAAGGTGAAGCAAGACGCAGGTAAGTAGGTGGTCACGAAGCTCTGACTAATCAGTGTATTTCGTATGTAAGATAAAAATGTAATTAGATTAATATTGACACCACAATTGTAAATGTAGATGTAAATAAAGTAGCCATTATGTAGTGTGCAGGGCAGTTCCTCTTAAAGTTTAGACGAGCTCATGTAGGTATAAATAAACGTAAAAAATATATCGAGACGGTTGCCTTATGTTGCGCCTGTGGCAAAGGTGGGTGCATTGCCATTAGGAGCGAGGCAGACAGATTTAATCACGCCTTTGCGGTAACTGAGGTCTGCAGCGACAGCATATGAATGAAAATCAAAATCATCCCTAGATCGTGAAAGGACCATTGCCCGCTATTAGCTTCATCCGGGTGGAGGTGAGGCAAGTTCTGAGGAAGGAGAAAATGCGGTGGTCCGCCAAGACCCCGTGCCACACAGCTGCGGCGTCCCCAGGCGAACCACTGATGCAGCACATATCTTCTCAAAGTATAACGAGTGGCTCAGGGGCGAGTGTTCGGCTGTGGAAACCAAGTTCACGTCGTTCAAGAAAAACTGCCATTACGCTCAGATGATTTTTGAGTTATGGGCTTTTCCTCGTGTTTGGCAGTTCGCGATGAAGCCGCCTGTAAGCTCGGCTGATACATTTAGGATTTCTGAAAACTACGGCACCGCCATAGTACGCCACTGGCATTTTTGTAAACAGAGTGCTTCACTGAACTGCACGTTCCCTTGTCAAATGCTGACTTATTGTGACAGCATGCGTAAATTATTGTTTCCCACGACGTGGACGTCGTACGTTCTAATATTCTTTTGGAGTAATGTTTCGGGACATTGATATGCGTTTTGTTATCGTCAAAACGTTAAGATTCTGTTCCAAAATCATCTGTAAACTGGAACAGTTCAATTTTACATCGGATACGAAGAAGAGGTAGATATTTAAGTCTCATCTAGGGTACGGCTGAAAACTATTTTAGAAAAAAATATTTCTTATATTTAATAATATCAGCGGGAGAAATCAAAATCCACCAATGACAGACTTCGCAGAAGAAATCATCGTTCAGGCCACGCGAAAGGGAAATCCTAACATTTGTTCTTAAGCATTAGTTTAATGTCGATTATAATGCGATTTCTGAAATTCTCAAGTTCCCACGGACAAATACCGGGAGCTAAAGGTTGTCCACAATTTGTGCAGAAACCAGACTGTGGTTGTAGTGCACAAAGCACGTTAAAGAAAATCAGCGGCTGAGAATGCAGTGAGACATATTTGTAACCTGTACCCCACGTTTTCCAATCTGTACATTGAGTAAGCAACAAATGAAACTAAGGACAAATTCAAAAGAAGATTGAAGTTCACGGGAAAAATAAAAATCATCGGTTTTGACAATGACATTTTAATTCCATCACTGACTTGGAGGACCAACTAAACGAAACAGACATAGTGTCTTGAAAAAAAGGAGGCTGTAATATCACAATTTAAAAAAGTAAACAACCAGTAATTGCGTGAGGCGAATTAAATCAGGCATTTGCTAGAGAATCAGATTAGAAAATGAGACACTAAAAATATTAGATATGTTTTGGTGTTGAAGCAACAAAACAGCTATTGATGGTAAAATAAAATAGGAAATAAAGTGCATAATGGCAATAACATAAAAGCTTTCATAAAAAAAGTAATTTGTCAACAAGGAATATAAATCTAAGTGATTGGAAATCTTTTCTGAATGTATTTTTCTATAGCGTCGTCTTGTATGAAAGGGAGAAGAAGGGAATATAAGCTTTTGAAATATGGTGCTACAGAACAGTTTTACAGAATAGAGAGGAAAATCGAGGGACTGATGACGAGGTTATCAATGGAACTGGGGAAACATTTATGGCACAAACTGATTAAAAGAAGGGATCTGTTCACATGCTGTTGCGTCAAGGATAGTTAATTTAGTCACGGAGGGAAGGGAGGAAGACAAACATTTAAGAGGGAGATCATGACTTTTCTGGAGTAAGCAGATTCAGATTGAGGTACGGTGTAGTAGCACAACAACAACAGCAGTAGCATTCCAATCAAAGAGGCGAAAACGGAGAGGGTGTAAGTGTGTGACTTCCTCACATTCGAAATAACAAGTATCAGCAGCGAAAGTACGACTTCACACCAAATATTTTTCACGATACATCCATTGGTGCTGAAACTGTTTGTTTATTTCCAGTCTACAGTCGAAACAAACTGTCGTCAGATTATCGATTTAGGTCCATAATGACAGTCTTCACATCCGTCAGGAAAAGGGAAACCAAAGACAAATGTTACACAGACGACATCTTTTAATCAATAAATTATGAAAGAATGAAAAGGCAAAATTCCATATACACAGAAAACATATACACAGAAAATATATGCTTAATAATGTGATGAAACACATCTGATTCAAACAGAAGGAGACTCTTATTATCCTGATACGATGAAGTTTAAGTTGTATCGTCAGAAGATAGAAACAAAAGTAGTTTGACATCGTCGTACTGGTATAACAGCATTATCCTAATCCTATTAAGATATCTCCGGCTTTAATCAAGTGTATTTAATCACATTTTTAGTCAAATGCGTGAGTGGCGCGAAAAAATTACTCTTTAGAACCACACAATGGATTTTTGTGTGAATTTGCAAAGCCAAACGGAGAGTGTGCAGTGAACAAATAAAATATCAAACTGACAAGCATGAGGTCTAGTTTTTCAAAAAATGAAATATTTAATTGCCTGAAAGTACTTAAGATTAATTAAGAAAAACTTGATTAGTGATATGAGGGAAAATTTTTGTTCTAATTTTCATAGCCAGTCCAGAGGTGGGAAATTACGAACTCGGGTATTAAACTGACCAGTGTGAGACCTGGTTTTGCAGAAAACATATCCAATTGCTTGAAAGTGCCGTTAGGAATAAATAGGACACCGATTAGATTAAAATATATTAAGTTTCGTGCTTTCTCAAAAAAACTTGAAAATAGAAATAAAAAGAGACAAAAAATGGTAAAATGTTTTTTGAAATGATTTGCTTAAAAGTAAGAAGTAAAATGGACTAGAGGAACAATTAACGCGTCTTTGAATGGTGCTCGAAATAAGGTACAGCAAACATTCTCAAGCACTCTTTAAAATTTTAAGATTCTAAGTTAACTATTTAACTTTAAATTCTCGAAATTCAAATGTGTGCGAAATCTTATGGGACTTAACTGCTAAGGTCATCAGTCCCTAAGCTTACACACTACTTAACCTAAATTATCCTAAGGACCAACACACACACCCCTGCCCGAGGGAGGACTCGAACGTCCGCCGGGATCAGCCGCACAGTCCATGAGTGCAGCGCCTGAGACCGCTCGGCTAATCCCGCGCGGTTTAAATTCTCAGTCGGCATGTCATCTGATGGTGGTAGTAAGTTCCTATGGGGCCAAACTACCGAGGTAATCGGTTCCTGGGCTTACACACTACTTAATCTAAGTTAAACTAACTTACCCTAAGGATAAGACGCACATCCATGCCCGAGGGAGGACTCGAACCTGCTGCGCGAACCGTGGCAAGGCGCCTGAGACCGCGCGGCTACCCCGCGCACCTCATGTCATTTGATGTACACGACTTTGAGCACCATTCAAAAACACGTCAAATATTTGGTTCAAATGACTCTGAGCACTATGGGACTTAACTTCTGAGGTCATCAGTCCCGTAGAACTTACAACTACTTAAACCTAACTAACCTAAGGACATCACACACATCCATGCCCGAGGCGGGATTCGAACCTGCGACCGTAGCGATCGCGCGGTTCCAGACTGTAGTGCCTAGAACCGCTCGGACACCCTGGAAGGCCGTCAAATATTTCTCTGATGTATTTTATTTCTTGCTTTTAGAGAAATCATTTCGCAAAATATTTGACCGTTTCTTCCTCAAACTTTTTATTAATTATTCGTTTTCTATGTCTACGAAATTAGAAACATTACATTATTTTATTTACAAGGTTTAGATTGTCCAACCGTTGTATTTGGTTTCCCTTTTCCTGACAGATCTTTAGATGGTCATTGTGGGTCGAAGTTGATAGTCTGACATCAATTTCTTGTCGACTAGAATTAAAGACACAATTTCTGTACTCTCTCGGCCACTTTCTTTATTCGCGACTATGTCGTGGCTCGTAAAGAACATCCGCCAGTATCTGCACGAGTGCAACAATGTAGTCAGTTTCTAAAACAGCGGATCCTTGCTGTACAGCCTGCAGGCATTGGTCTGTGTGCCACTGTAGATGCTGGTTAACGGGGCTGATCCAGCTGTGGTGAGCAGAGTAGAGATTATGTCATCGATCCGCGGCATTGACCAGCTGTGCGCCGGTGGTTGCCTACCTGGACGGCGCGCAGAGGAGGCAGCAGCGGCAGCAGTAGCAGCAGCAGCAGGGCCGGCTGTGGAGGCGGCATGTTGCCGCGGTGTGCGAGCGCGGCCGACCGCAGGCGACTGCAGCCGCCAGCCGTGGCTCGCAGCTCGCGGCCTGCACTCTGCAGCCCCCTCCAGTTCCAGTTCCAGCGCCGCCTCCCGCCACCATTGTCTTCGCGCCGACCGCACTTTGCACAACCCGCCATGCACTACTTCGCTATTACGCTTTTCGCCCCTTCTTACGCCTTCATCGCCGACCGCTCCTCTACGAAATAATGGGAACAGACCGTTCCTGCTGACCTTGCGGCCCTGTCCCTACCTTCACATTACTTGGCTTTAGTCCAGGTCGAACCCTCGACTTCCGGAAGAAGCTCCATACACTTCCGCGCTGTCGTTTGGTGAACAAAATGGTAACTTACCGAAAGTCGGACAACAATGATCAAAAGCACCGGGACACTTCTTGCTGTTGTTGTTGTGGTCTTCCGTCCTGAGACTGGTTTGATGCAGCTCTCCATGCTACTCTATCCTGTGCAAGCTTCTTCATCTCCCAGTACTTACTGCAACCTACATCCCTCTGAATCTGCTTAGTGTATTCATCTCTTGGTCTCCCTTTACGATTTTTACCCTCCACGCTGCCCTCCAATGCTGAATTTGTGATCCCTTCATGCCTCAGAACATGCCCTACCAACCGGTCCCTTCTTCTTGTCAAGTTGTGCCACAGACTCCTCTTCTCCCCAATTCTATTCAATACCTCCTCATTAGTTACGTGATCTACCCATCTAATCTTCAGCATTCTTCTGTAGCACCACATTTCGAAAGCTTCTATTCTCTTCTTGTCCAAACTATTTATCGTCCATGATTCACTTCCATACATGGCAACACTCCGTACAAATACTTTCAGAAACGACTTCCTGACACTTAAATCTGTACTCGATGTTAACAAATTCCTCTTCTTCAGAAACGCTTTCCTTGCCATTGCCAGTCTACATTTTATATCCTTTCTACTTCGACCATCATCAGTTTTTTTGCTCCCCAAATAGCAAAACTCCTTTACTACTTTAAGTGTCTCATTTCCTAATCTAATTCCCTGAGCATCACCTGACTTAATTCGACTACATTCCATTATCCTCGTTGTTGATGTTCATCTTATATCCTCCTTTCATGACACTGTCCATTCCGTTCAACTGCTCCAAGTCCTTTGCTGTCTCTAACAGAATTACAATGTCATCGGCGAACCTCAAAGAGCCGGCCGAAGTGGCCGTGCGGTTCTAGGCGCTGTAGTCTGGAACCGCGAGACCACTATGATCGCAGGTTCGAATCCTGCCTCGGGCATGGATGTGTGTGATATCCTTAGGTTAGTTAGGTTTAACTAGTTCTAAGTTCTAGGGGACTAATGACCTCAGAAGTTGAGTCCCATAGTGCTCAGAACCATTTTTTTGAACCTCAAAGTTTTTATTTCTTCTCCGTGGATTTTAATACCTACTCCGAATTTCTCTTTTGTTTCCTTTACTGCTCGCTCAATATACAGATTGAATAACATCAGGGAGAGGCTACAACCCTGTCTCACTCCTTTCCCAACCACTGCTTCCCTTTCATGCCCCTCGACTCTTATAAGGGCCATCTGGTTTCTGTACAAATTTTAAATAGCCTTTCGCTCCCTGTATTTTACCCCTGCCACCTTTAAAATTTGAAAGACAGTATTCCAGTCAACATTGTCAAAAGTTTTCTCTAAGTCTACAAATGCTAGAAACGTAGGTGCCTTTCCTTAAGCTTTCTGCTAAGATAAGGCGTAAGGTCAGTATTGCCTCACGTGTTCCAAGCTTTCTACTGAATCCAAACTGATCTTCCCCGAGGTCGGCTTCTACCAGTTTTTCCATTCGTCTGTAAAGAATTCGCGTTAGTATTTTGCAGCTGTGACTTATTAAACAGATAGTTCGGTAATTTTCACATCTGCGAACACCTGCGTTCTTTGGCATTGGAATTATTATATTCTTCTTGAAGTCTGACACTTCTTATTGCACATTAGTATGGGGTGTATCCAGCCTTCGCCTTTCCGACGCTTTTAAGTCTGCTGGGGACATGTTCATTGGGTTGTCAGAATATATGTGGAGGAACGGCAACCTTTCTCCCTCAAGAACAGAAACCACAGAAGGTAGGGATGTAGAACACTGTGGTCTGGTGCGAATTTGACGTTCTGTCATCATACCGATGTTTCATTGGGTCGAGTTTGGGTCGCAGGCCAGTCGATTTCAAGAATGTCAGTCTACAAACCATTGTCTCAAAAATGCTGCTTTACACTGAGGGGACAAAAGTTCTAGGATACCTCCATATCGTGTCGGATCTCCTTTTGCCTGACATAGTGCAACAACTCGATGTACCATGGAACCAGTAAGTCTTCGGAAGTCATATGAAGAACTACTGAGCCACCCATAACTGCAAAAGTACTGCCAGTGCAGAATTTTCTGGACCTCTCGGTTATGTCCCATAAATGTTCGATGGCATTAACGTCGGGCGATCTGGGTGGCGAAATCATTGGCTCGAATTGTCCAGAACGTTGTTCAAACCACTGCAATCCATTCTGGCCTAGTGACATGGCCCATTATCATTCACAAATGTTTGGCTGAAAATGGTCTTCAAGTTTCCGAACATAACCATTTCCAGTCAGTTGGACCAGAGGACCCAGTCCATTCCATGTAAACACAGCCCACACCATTATGGAGCCATCACTTGCTGGCACAGTGCCCTGTTGACAACTTGACTCCTTGGCTTCGTGGGGTCTGCGCCACACTCGAGCCCTACCATCAGCTCTTACCAACTGAAATCGGAACTTATCTGACCAGGTCATAGTTTTCCAGTCGTCTAGGCTCCAACTGATATGTTCACAAGCTCGACAGAGGTGCTTCATGCAATGTCGTGCTGTTAGCAAAGGCACGCCCGTCGGTCCTCTGCTGCCATAGCCCATTAACGCCGAATTTCGCCACACTATTGTAACTGATAGTCCCACATTGATTTCTCCGGTTGTTTCAAGCAGTGTCGCTTGACTGTTAGCACTGGAAACTCTACCTAAACGGCGATGCTCTCGTTCGTTAAGTGAAGACCGTAGGCCACTGCGTTGTGTGGTGACTGGTAATGCCTGAAATGTTGTATTCTCGGCACACTCTTGATAGTGTGGGACTCGGAATATTGAATTCCCTGCCGACTTCCGAAATGGAATGTCCCATGCGTATTGCTCCAATTACCATTCGCGCGTTCATAGTCTACTAATTCCAATCTTGCTGCCACTATCACGTCGGAAACCTCTTCATATGAATCACCTGAGTACAAATGACAGCTCCGCCAATGCACTGCCCGTTTATACATTGCATAGGCGATGCTACCGCCATCTGTGTATGTTCACATTGCTATCCCATAACGTTTGTCACTTCAGAGTATGACAGGATGCATTGTCATGTTGATACAAACAATCATCGTCTCCGAACTATTTTTCTACTGTAAGCAGCACACAGGACTGTAAAACATATCCTTTCGAACTTTGCACTTTCTGAAGCACTATAAGGCAAACACAGCCCAACCATGAAAAACATCTCCATAACAAAGCATGTCCTTCTCCGTACTTCACTGTTGCCACATCACACCATGGCAGGTAACGTTCTCCAAGCAATCGCCATACCTAAACCATTTTATCGGACTGCCAAAAAGTACAGAATCTTTCATCACACCAAATCACTCGTTTTCAGTCACCCACTTCCCAGTTCCGACCCTCTTTACACCATCTCAAGAGTTACTCAGCATTGGCTACAGAAATGTTTTGCTTATGTGGAGCTACTCGACTACTGTACACAATGTGCAGGTACGTGATGAAAGACCCTCAGTATACCGTAAAGTTAATGTTTATTTTTAAAAAATGAAACACCGATCGATCCTAAGTATTAGCAAAAACGTTAATTCTGAATGCGCGATAAGGCACAGATAAACGAAAAAACATTCATTCAATTATTTGTACAGTTCTTTGTTTTTACACACTCTCTTGTAGGTAGGACGATGAAGATTTGCGATTTTGAATATGAAGTATTACGAGTTCTACGTATCATATGTGTGCACGAATAACAGTATACTGAACAACAGTATCAAGTGTTTTTTTATTTATTGAAGTGAAGCGAAAACTATATAAGGAGGATTTTCTTGATTATGACAATCACCGGTGTTCTTGGAGTCCGCTGCCTGCAACTACAATTGAAATGTAACCGAAGTCCGATATTCAAGAAAAATTCAGATATGTACAGAACATTTCTAATAACGCAGTCGTATTATATCCTACAAAAATGTGTCTTCATACACATATTCAATAATATTTAGTAGTAATAATATTTTTTTTATTATTCCAACACAACTGACGACCGTGATATAAGGGCACCGGTTGTGAGTAGTGTTTGTCAACTATTGTTATAGTAAGAAATTTCTATGACATTGTTATGAATCATAAAAACTAATTGTCTGTATGTTCTGTCTGCATGAATCACGATGGGTAGCAAATATTGCAAAATTGAGGAAAAATTTTGGAAAGGAATAAGAACTGGACGCAAGTTATGCAAAAATTTTCAATAGTAAGCTGTTTTGTTCGGCGCAGCAAAGGTAGGACGACTACGCAAGTTTGCTTGCATGGTTACGCTTGGTAGCGCCTCTTTTGATGTATAGACAAAATAGTTTGCACATCATAATTGACGTAAAACGGGCTTTGACATTGCGTAAATTACAATTGTCAAGTGTAATAATTAGCGTATAAAATATTTAAATTTTTATGAAAGCCACTGTGCTAGTATCACTTGCGCTCTACAATTCTAAGGTGTACAGTTTGTTGGACATTCCAGATACCACGAGGTCAATAAGGATCCTACGCACTTCTTGATCCGAAAGATGCCCCAGTTTGTGAAAGTGTCATACTTGCCAAGAATTTGTGAGCAACTAAAAAACCCAGGTGAGTTTCCGCCGAGGTTATATGGGCTTCTTAAAGTCCAGAAGAAAGGTATGCCTCTGTGGCTAATAGTAAGCTATAATGGATCTGTTACATATTACGTGGTTAAGCCTTTACTCTCGCTCTATAAACCTCTTTTTAGGAAAAGTCCTCATCACATGCCAAATTTAGCAGATTTGATCATTAGGCTGAAGATTCTGAGGCTCACCATTTCGAATTTGCTCGTTAGTTTCAGTATTGTGTCATTACTCACCAAAGTTCCAATTACCAAAGTTCCACTGGATTGTAAAACATTTTAAACCTGGCCACACTTGCAAGTGTATATTCACCCCATGTGTTCTGAGACCTGCCAGTCTTTAACTGGTCTCCGTAAGCGCTGGATTTTGGCGGAGGCCTGAAGACCGATTTGATTTTGTGTTTCTTCAGCCTTATCTTACTCGGGACTAAGCCACAAAAAAGTAACCTTCTTTACGTGCTTGGCCGGCCGAAGTGGCCGTGCGGTTAAAGGCGCTGCAGTCTGGAACCGCAAGACCGCTACGGTCGCAGGTTCGAATCCTGCCTCGGGCATGGATGTTTGTGATGTCCTTAGGTTAGTAAGGTTTAACTAGTTATTAGTTCTAGGGGACTAATGACCTCAGAAGTTGAGTCCCATAGTGCTCAGAGCCATTTGAACCATTTTTTTTGAACCTCAAAGTTTTTATTTCTTCTCCGTGGATTTTAATACCTACTCCGAATTTTTCTTTTGTTTCCTTTACTGCTCGCTCAATATATAGATTGAACAACATCAGGCAGAGGCTACAACCCTGTCTCACTCCTTTCCCAACCACTGCTTCCCTTTCATGCCCCTCGACTCTTATAAGGGCCATCTGGTTTCTGTACAAATTTTAAATAGCCTTCGCTCCCTGTATTTTACCCCTGCCACCTTTAAAATTTGAAAGACAGTATTCCAGTCAACATTGTCAAAAGTTTTCTCTAAGTCTACAAATGCTAGAAACGTAGGTGCCTTTCCTTAATCTTTCTTCTAAGATAAGGCTTAAGGTCAGTATTGCCTCACGTGTTCCAACGTTTCTAGTGAATCCAAACTGATCTTCCCCGAGGTCGGCTTCTACCAGTTTTTCCATTCGTCTGTAAAGAATTCGCGTTAGTATTTTGCAGCTGTGACTTATTAAACAGATAGTTCGGTAATTTTCACATCTGTGAACACCTGCCTTCTTTGGCATTGGAATTATTATATTCTTCTTGAAGTCTGACACTTCTTATTGCACATTAATATGGAGTGTATCCAGCCTTCGCCTTTCCGACGCTTTTAAGTCTGCTGGGGACATGTTCATTGGGTTGTCTGAATATATGTGGAGGAACGGCAACCATTCTCCCTCAAGAACCGAAACCACAGAAGGTAGGGATGTAGAACACTGTGGTCTGGTGCGAATTTGACGTTCTGTCATCATACCGATGTTTCATTGGGTCGAGTTTGGGTCGCAGGCCAGTCGATTTCAAGAATGTCAGTCTACAAACCATTGTCTCAAAAATGCTGCTTTACACTGAGGGGACAAAAGTTCTAGGATACCTCCATATCGTGTCGGATCTCCTTTTGCCTGACATAGTGCAACAACTCGATGTACCATGGAACCAGTAAGTCTTCGGAAGTCATATGAAGAACTACTGAGCCACCCATAACTGCAAAAGTACTGCCAGTGCAGAATTTTCTGGACCTCTCGGTTATGTCCCATAAATGTTCGATGGCATTAACGTCGGGCGATCTGGGTGGCGAAATCATTGGCTCGAATTGTCCAGAACGTTGTTCAAACCACTGCAATCCATTCTGGCCTAGTGACATGGCCCATTATCATTCACAAATGTTTGGCTGAAAATGGTCTTCAAGTTTCCGAACATAACCATTTCCAGTCAGTTGGACCAGAGGACCCAGTCCATTCCATGTAAACACAGCCCACACCATTATGGAGCCATCACTTGCTGGCACAGTGCCCTGTTGACAACTTGACTCCTTGGCTTCGTGGGGTCTGCGCCACACTCGAGCCCTACCATCAGCTCTTACCAACTGAAATCGGAACTCATCTGACCAGGTCATAGTTTTCCAGTCGTCTAGGCTCCAACTGATATGTTCACAAGCTCGACAGAGGTGCTTCATGCAATGTCGTGCTGTTAGCAAAGGCACGCCCGTCGGTCCTCTGCTGCCATAGCCCATTAACGCCGAATTTCGCCACACTATTGTAACTGATAGTCCCACATTGATTTCTCCGGTTGTTTCAAGCAGTGTCGCTTGACTGTTAGCACTGGAAACTCTACCTAAACGGCGATGCTCTCGTTCGTTAAGTGAAGACCGTAGGCCACTGCGTTGTGTGGTGACAGGTAATGCCTGAAATGTTGTATTCTCGGCACACTCTTGATAGTGTGGGACTCGGAATATTGAATTCCCTGCCGACTTCCGAAATGGAATGTCCCATGCGTATTGCTCCAATTACCATTCGCGCGTTCATAGTCTACTAATTCCAATCTTGCTGCCACTATCACGTCGGAAACCTCTTCATATGAATCACCTGAGTACAAATGACAGCTCCGCCAATGCACTGCCCGTTTATACATTGCATAGGCGATGCTACCGCCATCTGTGTATGTTCACATTGCTATCCCATAACGTTTGTCACTTCAGAGTATGACAGGATGCATTGTCATGTTGATACAAACAATCATCGTCTCCGAACTATTTTTCTACTGTAAGCAGCACACAGGACTGTAAAACATATCCTTTCGAACTTTGCACTTTCTGAAGCACTATAAGGCAAACACAGCCCAACCATGAAAAACATCTCCATAACAAAGCATGTCCTTCTCCGTACTTCACTGTTGCCACATCACACCATGGCAGGTAACGTTCTCCAAGCAATCGCCATACCTAAACCATTTTATCGAACTGCCAAAAAGTACAGAATCTTTCATCACACCAAATCACTCGTTTTCAGTCACCCACTTCCCAGTTCCGACCCTCTTTACACCATCTCAAGAGTTACTCAGCATTGGCTACAGAAATGTTTTGCTTATGTGGAGCTACTCGACTACTGTACACAATGTGCAGGTACGTGATGAAAGACCCTCAGTATACCGTAAAGTTAATGTTTATTTTTTAAAAATGAAACACCGATCGATCCTAAGTATTAGCAAAAACGTTAATTCTGAATGCGCGATAAGGCACAGATAAACGAAAAAACATTCATTCAATTATTTGTACAGTGCTTTGTTTTTACACACTCTCTTGTAGGTAGGACGATGAAGATTTGCGATTTTGAATATGAAGTATTACGAGTTCTACGTATCATATGTGTGCACGAATAACAGAATACTGAACAACAGTATCAAGTGTTTTTTTATTTATTGAAGTGAAGCGAAAACTATATAAGGAGGATTTTCTTGATTATGACAATCACCGGTGTTCTTGGAGTCCGCTGCCTGCAACTACAATTGAAATGTAACCGAAGTCCGATATTCAAGAAAAATTCAGATATGTACAGAACATTTCTAATAACGCAGTCGTATTATATCCTACAAAAATGTGTCTTCATACACATATTCAATAATATTTAGTAGTAATAATATTTTTTTTATTATTCCAACACAACTGACGACCGTGATATAAGGGCACCGGTTGTGAGTAGTGTTTGTCAACTATTGTTATAGTAAGAAATTTCTATGACATTGTTATGAATCATAAAAACTAATTGTCTGTATGTTCTGTCTGCATGAATCACGATGGGTAGCAAATATTGCAAAATTGAGGAAAAATTTTGGAAAGGAATAAGAACTGGACGCAAGTTATGCAAAAATTTTCAATAGTAAGCTGTTTTGTTCGGCGCAGCAAAGGTAGGACGACTACGCAAGTTTGCTTGCATGGTTACGCTTGGTAGCGCCTCTTTTGATGTATAGACAAAATAGTTTGCACATCATAATTGACGTAAAACGGGCTTTGACATTGCGTAAATTACAATTGTCAAGTGTAATAATTAGCGTATAAAATATTTAAATTTTTATGAAAGCCACTGTGCTAGTATCACTTGCGCTTTACAATTCTAAGGTGTACAGTTTGTTGGACATTCCAGATACCACGAGGTCAATAAGGATCCTACGCACTTCTTGATCCGAAAGATGCCCCAGTTTGTGAAAGTGTCATACTTGCCAAGAATTTGTGAGCAACTAAAAAACCCAGGTGAGTTTCCGCCGAGGTTATATGGGCTTCTTAAAGTCCAGAAGAAAGGTATGCCTCTGTGGCTAATAGTAAGCTATAATGGATCTGTTACATATTACGTGGTTAAGCCTTTACTCTCGCTCTATAAACCTCTTTTTAGGAAAAGTCCTCATCACATGCCAAATTTAGCAGATTTGATCATTAGGCTGAAGATTCTGAGGCTCACCATTTCGAATTTGCTCGTTAGTTTCAGTATTGTGTCATTACTCACCAAAGTTCCAATTACCAAAGTTCCACTGGATTGTAAAACATTTTAAACCTGGCCACACTTGCAAGTGTATATTCACCCCATGTGTTCTGAGACCTGCCAGTCTTTAACTGGTCTCCGTAAGCGCTGGATTTTGGCGGAGGCCTGAAGACCGATTTGATTTTGTGTTTCTTCAGCCTTATCTTACTCGGGACTAAGCCACAAAAAAGTAACCTTCTTTACGTGCTTGGCCGGCCGAAGTGGCCGTGCGGTTAAAGGCGCTGCAGTCTGGAACCGCAAGACCGCTACGGTCGCAGGTTCGAATCTTGCCTCGGGCATGGATGTTTGTGATGTCCTTAGGTTAGTTAGGTTTAACTAGTTCTAAGTTCTAGGGGACTAATGACCTCAGCAGTTGAGTCCCGTAGTGCTCAGAGCCATTTGAACCATTTACGTGCTTCTCGTGGATAGTCTTATTGCGATTCTTAAGTGAAATCACTTCATTTACTCGATGATCGTTGTAGCTGTTGTTACTGAATAGGTGGCTAAGCTCATGCGGCAGGTTTTCGGCGCCTGATACCGTTCTTGCACGATATGAGGTGTGTGAAAAAAGTAATGAGACTGATTTTTTACCTACCTAAGTTTTTATTTTTTTTTTAAACTACAATATTGTCGTCTGATATTTCCGCACGACACGAGGAGTGGCATAAAACTAATGGGACTGATTTCGTATTTACCAGTTTTCACTTTTTTCAAAAAAATGTTCAAATGTGTGTGAAATCTTATGGGACTTATTTGCTAAGGTCATCAATCCCTAAGCTTACACACTACTTGACCTAAATTATCCTAAGGACAAACACACACACCCATGCCCGAGGGAGGACTCGAACCTCCGCCGGGACCACTTTTTTCAAACAACAGTATTGTCCCGTTCAAAGCACTTCCCTTCGTCAGCTATACAGTACACCGTCGGAGTCGTTGTTCCAAGCCTTCGTAGCAGAGCTGAAAGTCTTCAACTGGTAGCGCCTTTAACTTTTCGATCACATTCTTTTGAATGTTTCCCAGAGATCCAAAATGATGTCCTTTTATGACTTTTTCAATTTCGGAAATAGGAACAACAGGAATGCCTTTTTAGGCATTCAATGATGGAAGTGCCCATGTGACTTGGAACGTTGTCATGATGCAGCATCCATTTGCTTGCAATGCCCGCTCTCACTAGATTCGCCCTTTCCCTGAGCCCTTCAAGGACATCTTTTTAAAACACTTGGTTGACATTTTGTCCTGGAGGAAGAAATTTTTTATGCCCCGATACCCCTACAGTCAAGAAATCAAATCAGCATTATTTTGATCTTTGATTTGTTGATTCACGCATTTTTCGGTCTAGGAGGTGTCTCAGTGTGCCACTACTCACTTTGTCACTTTGTCTCAGGATCGTGCTCAAAAATCCAGGATTCATCGCCAGTGTTCGCACCACTCAACAATTCGTGGTCACTGGCAATCCTCTCAAGAGGATCAACGCACACGTTTTTTCAACTGTCCTGTTCAGTTGTGAAGTTTTTCAGCACCATTTTGGCATAAACCTTCCGCACGTGCAAATCTTCGGTCATAATTTGATGTATGGTGGAAGTGTTTAACACGTCACTCAACATCCTTATTGTTAAACATCGGTCTGAACTGACAAGAGCATGCACACATTGAACGTTTTCATCGAATTTTGAAGTTGAAGGTCTCCCTTAGTGATGTTTATTTCAACTTGTTCTCTGCCTCCCAAAACTGATTTATGGCAGAGCAAACTTTCTGTTCTTGATAAGGAATGTTCCCCATTGGTCTTCTTCAACTTTTCAGAGGTCGCACTCGGGGATTCCCCAAGTTTAACACAAAACTTAATTGCATAACGTTGCTCCTACTTCCGCTGTTACATTTTATGAACTGACTAATTCTAAAGCTTTTTGAATTGACGCAGTAGTAAAATGGTAAGCTTTAAACATGAGAATGAAAATTTTAAGCTCCTGACTGAATAACACTGTCAATGTCAATGTTTATGTCAATGTCAAGTTTTGTGCTATCACTTCCTAGATAGGTAAGGTTGAAACGCGTATGTATTCATTACCAGCGATGGCGAGGCATGACAGAATCTCTGACCAGAGAGTTATTTATCGTTGCTAGTCTGCGCTTGACCGCGCGAGACGACAGTTGCGTGTAGCGAGTCGGCAGGAAAAGTTCAGTTGTACTCTGTCTGTAGTAGTAGTCAGTCAGTTGTACCGAGCAGAAGTCGGCATGCGTCGGCGGCGTGCTCTTCTCGCGACTCTGGTCACGATTCGGGACGATATGTATTGTTGTAGAAGGTAAAGACGCAGCATTGCGCATATCTAATAATGTATGTTAATTGTAATTAATTTGTTCAAAAAATCCCCCAATAATAATTTTTTTATAAAGTAAATCTTTTAAAGAAAAGTAATCATTTCAATTTAAAGAATTTTTCCACTCTTTTGAAGAAAAAGCATTCATTTCAATTTAAAGTATTTTTCCTATGCATTCCTTCCAAGAATCAAAATTAAATATACGCCAGCATTGCACGAAGCTGTGTCGATAAATAAGAGCAGATATAGATGCAGTTTTTATTGAGGTAAGAATTTTGCTTTTGTTATTCAGAATACAGGGCCGAAGGTCAGCACTGCTGCCCTTATAGAATTATTGCTGTTCAGATGTTACATTCAGTTCATGGTTCATTATCTAATTAATATTATTGTGAATTTATGATCAATCTTCATTCCTTAACGATATTTTGTGGGGAGTTAACATTTGGCACATTTTTTTTATTATCATTCATTATTATTTCTGCGGGAAGGTTACAAGGTTTTAATGCATGTAATGCAAGTAACAACTGAACAATCACATACATATGACATCTTTTAATGTTAAATTTTATACCCACAACAATTGTCATAATCGAAGTAACAAATCAATGTGAGCACGAAATAAATCTGTCTCATTTTAAAGTCTGCACTCTTGATAAATGAACTGTATGTGAAAGCAGTAGTCAACTCAAACGAAAATTTTAATCATTGCACTCTTGCATGCTAAGACACAAATCTTAAACCATTAATTAACTTTATGTAATATCTCAACTTTAAATTAATTTTTAACTCTATAATTATAATTTTTGTCAAATCTTTGTATACTCATTTTTCAATAAGTATTTATGGCTGCAATTCAATACTGAGAAAGAGGGCATAGTGGTCCACCTCCACGTTGGTGGACACGGGCAACGACACACAGAGTATGGTCGTATCGCTCTGTTCGTCGGCTAAGAGACCAGTCCATAGGTTAGAAAGGACCCGTATTATGCACAAAGATGAGGTGTTATTACAAAGAGTAGCAGCAGTGAAAAAAAAGTTTACATTATCGTAACAAACAACATAGCTACAACTTCACTGATGGCGCTGTCAAAATCACATGATAGCTGTACGGAACTGAATCTCGAACTGAGCATCTGGAAAGGAGGAACATACTGCTCTACACAAGCAGAACAATAGAGCTTTGCCAGATCGCTCACAACGTTGTCAGTCTCATTATTTTTCTCACTCATCTCTGTCAACATTTATAATACAGTGATCTTCTGTGCCGGACGATGCAGGCTGATGGAGTGCAAGTTTACCTTGATGTGTGTTGGTTTCCAGTAAACGCTGAGGCCGAAGCATCTATTTCGTTTGCGGAACCATAACAAGCCGAAGTGCAAAGGTGCAAGTTCATAGCCTTCCTACCATTCGTTGGGAATTTTCCTTCTAAAATAGACCACACCCACTCAAAGTCAAAGCTATTTTGTTGCCAGCTCTCTCGCTCCCTGAAGAGTGCCTTGATTCTATGGAATGAAACACTTATAATATTCCATGTCAGTGTAGTTTGTCTTATATTGGATGTACTTCCTGTACAGTTCGTAGAACATCGTCGCTATACCAGTCTGCTACAGCCAGATAAATCTGCAGTGCCCGAGCGCTGTATTTAGGTATCCCATGCTATGAATCACGAGAACATCCAGATTTTAACATCTCTTTCGTCCTTTTGGGATTCAGTTTTCAGAGAAGCCTTTAACGAGCGGTTTAAGTAATCAAGGAAGGATTTTAACGTCGAAGAAATGTGGACTACCGCACCAATAATAGTCAACGCTCACAGACGACCATTTTGCCTCCCTGTTAACCAGAATTTCTGACATTACTTGGTACGCCTCTGCTGCCCGTGTTTCTCCTACCATGATTTGCTGTGTACTCAGGCGCACTTGGCTTGACCTATCGATGTATAGGTGGACGGGAGCGCCTTCCAACAGACCGAGCGAGGTGGCGCAATGGTTAACACACTGGACTCGCATTCGGGAGGACGACGGTTCAAATCTGCGTCCGACCATCCTGATGTAGGTTTTCCGTGGTTTCCCTAAATCGCTTCTGGCAAATGCCGGGATGGTTTCTTTGAAATGGGACGGCCGATTTCTTCCTCCATCCTATCCTAGTCGGATGGGACCGATGTTCTCGCTGTTTGGTCCCCTCCCCCAAATCAACCAACCATCCTTCCAGCAGACAATCCCTGTGTGTACATACCTCGTCCCAAAACAATACCCATACCTTCATTCTTTATGACGTGACTTCAATCGTATCATCTGAACCTCTCCCGGCATCCTACACCATACATATAAACCCCTTACCATGGCTTGAAGTGGATTTGCGGCTCGTTACCAGCGTAACATCTCCATTCGGCCACAATCCCCCTACAATACTCCCACCGGACACTTCATCCTCATCCTCTACTTCAAAATAATGTTATCTGTAGACAATAATCGATTACAGCAGATCTAGATTTCAACTGTTACACAGTCATATTCAGTGCTAAAGATTACAAGACAGGAGAATTTGGAATAGATACAAGATAGTTAACAACCCGTAAGTGCAAACATAAGCACTAGATAGTTACATACTTGTAACAACACGTGACGTTAGTCCAAAGTGCGCATAGTAAATAATATTGGTTGATGCAGAGCATACAGGAGTCTATCACGAAGGGGATGCGATAACCACGAAGGTAGACAAAGGTAGCGTTATTGCCATTATAACACCTGACTATATTAACAAAGCAAAACAAAATTTCGGTGAGAAGGGTATATCCAGGATTTATAAAGATTTGGTTGTATAGGCATCCAAAAACTGAAATGATAAGCTTAAGGTATGTAATGAAATATTACCCTAAAGAGAAAAAACAGCTGAGAGTAATGAATCCACGAACTCCAACTTTAAAGAACACCTTCCCGTGAGGTCTGTGGTTGATCATTCTGGTGGTCATTTTAGTAAAGTCGCATGCAAATGCCTAAAATTTATGAAAACGCATTACCTCTGTAGTCATCAATATTCTGTTAAGAACAGTTACGAGTCGGCTACAAAAATACGGCACGTCCCTATAGCTAACATTATGAAATTTCTATCCCTGGACATTGTTAACCTCTATACAAATATACCATCTGTGAATACTATGGTGATTATTCGGCAAAATTTGCTAGGCCGGAAAAGATTATCACAACCTGAAGTTGATGACTTTCTTGATTCGTTTTCTTTAATTCTAAATTACAATTTCTTTAAATTCAGTTATGAAGCGTGTTATCAGAAAGACAGCCTAAGTATGAGCAGTGCTATCTCAGGTATTTTGGCTGACATTTTTATTAACTGTCTTGGAAATAAGTTCTTTCTCGAGTATCCCAACATAGCAAGAAAACTTGTGTATTCTTCAGGTACGTTGACGACACACTTTTGCTAATTAATGGTAATGTCGAGGAAATCTAGGAAGTGGTAAATAAGTTCAATGCATTACATCAAAAAATTAAATTCACCTGACAGATTGGAGTAAATGGTGGTCATTACTATCGTTGATTTAAACAACAAAAATTTAGATGGTAAACACAATTTTGGCATATTTCGTTAAAAACGTATACGGACTGTATATTACATTTCGAGTCAGCTCACTCACCTCATCATAAAAATGCTTTCATTCATATTGCTTTTAACAGATTGTTCAAATTTCCACTTTCTCAAAAGGAGCACGAATGAGAATTTGACTCAGTTACTTTATTTCAAAAACGAATAATTACGCTGCTAATTATGCACTTAATATTTTAAACAAATTCTAAGACTTATAACAATAACACAGAAAGACGAGAGGGTTAAAACCCACGGAATGAAGACAGTAACAGGAGCTAAATTAGACTGCCGCACTACCGTGTCTTAAGCAAAAAATTGTATCGGTTTTCAGGAAATATAAAATTAGAATTTCTTTTGATTAAAGCTTGATTAAAAGTTCACGTAAGAAAAATGTTCTACGTGCATCGGGAGTATATAAAATATTGTGCCCAGATTGCGACGCATGATACATCAGACAAACCAGACGAGAATCGAACATGTAACGTTAGAATGGAGGTATTCGGTAGAAAAATCAAATTTTACCACACACATGATCCAGAGCGGTCAAGCAGTTCCTTCGTGCTTGTCGTATGTTAAGTTGTTGCATTGATCAGGGAAGGGGTGGTTCATGGACCTATTACATGGGTTGAGATTGTTCTTCATAAGACATCCTCTTACGTCCACCTGCTGCATAAGCAGATCATGGTGAAAATCTTGTTAAAAGAAAGGGGGGGGGGGACTAGAACCAGTTCAACATGTCCGTATCCATGTCACTTACTTATTTTGCCGATTAGCGATCGATATTCGAAAACTGTTTTGTTATTTTCTTTGTTACTGCTTTCGCCAACTTAAGGATTATTACATCTCACTATGCAATACACTTAACATTACCTGACACTATGGTTCTTGGAATATTGAATTCCCTAACGAATTGTGAAATGGAATGGTCCATTCTTCTAGCTCCATTACCACTCCGCGTTCGAAGTCTGTTAATTCCCGCCGTGCGGCAGTAGCCACATCAGAAGTCTTTTCACATGAATTACCTGACTACAAACGACAGCTGCGCCAGTGCGCTGCCCTTTTATACCTTGTGTGCGCGATACTACTGTCATCTGTACATACGCGTATCGTTACCCCATGACTCCCAGTGTAATCCCCATTCTCACTGGCGTGGCAGAAAAGGGGAGCCATTCATGTCGATGCGTTGCCGCAAAAACGTAGTCATGGACGCTATAGCTATGCCTTTATATGCTAAAAGCGCTGGCGATTGGTTTCAATCCGACCCGCGGAAAAAAATTTGTGGGAGAGAGGCCGAAGACGTACTAGGTCACTGCACTGTTGAAATTGAAGGTAATTTATAATCAATTAAATGCAACCAGGTTCTTTTATAGGCGTTTATTTTTCCATTACATTTCAAGACGCATACCATACATATACAGGGGGAGGCATTTGAAACTGTCGGAACGTTTAGCGAAATACACATCGGATTAAAAAAAGTGGTAGGAAACGTTGTTCACCTCGTAATGGACATCCATTAACATAACGCTCGACCTCCCCTGCATTACACCCGGAGGCGGGAGGTTCAAAATGGTTCAAATGCCTCTGAGCACTATGGGACTTTACTTCTGAGGTCATCAGTCCCCTAGAACTTAGAACTACTTAAACCTAACAACCATGCCTGGTTCCAGACTGTAGCGCCTAGAACCACTAGGCCATCTCGGCCGGCTGAGACGAGAGGGGGTGACACTTTTTTAATGCAGATTTCGAGTCTCCGTGGAATAATATGTGACTTTTGTATGAAATACTCCTTTCGTTTCATGACAGAATGCGCTGTAATCGACACACGTGAATATGAGGTAACAACTGGGAACCGGTACTATCGCAAACAAATACACATCCGGTGAATACAGTCGAAGTTCTTCTTGATATTTCTGATAACACTATCATGTGACACCTCCCACAATCGAATGAAGCACAGACCGTGATCATGCGCTAGTCCGCGGCGGTCAAGCTGTGCAAGTTACTTCAATTATTCGGACTGTACACATCTCGTTGCAGTTGTTCCACGATGTTAACGATTGCAGAGAGGGTCGATATCATTGCCGCGTACTTTGAGGCTCCTAGAAGTGTTGACGACGCTCGTCAAAGGTATGCTACTCTGTTTCCCGATAGAATGTTCCGTCCGCAATGAAGTCTCGTAGTACTGTCCATCTATTTATTAAAACGGGAAGTGTTAAACCTAGAGACAGAATCCGGCCGCGGCCTGCGACAAACGAAAATAACACAGTGAACGTTTCAGCTGCGGTTGCTGCAAATCCGCACATTAGGTTCAGCAATTTTGCGTGTACTGTATGCACACAAATGACATCCATTTCATTTATAGCTGCATCAAGAACTGACTGGAGAAGATTTTTACAATCGCCTGAATTTCTGTAACTGGATACAGTGACAACTTTCAGTCAATGATAATTTCACTTAAAACAGAGGGCAACGGTGTTTGCTTGGATTTGTCAGTGCTACGAAACAAGACTGCATGAAATAACCACGGTAATCATTGTGAGATGTACAACTAACGTATCCGTTAGGACAGTGGACATCATGTGCAATGTCTGTCCTGTGCTCGTGCCCATATCAGTTTAGCCCTAAACTACTGGAAAACCTTGGCCTTGTCTAATGAGTCCTGATTTCAGCAGGTAGGGGCTGATGAGAGGGTTTCGGTGTGGCACAGACTCCACGAAATCATGGACCTAGGTTGTCAACAAGGCACAGTGCAAGCCGGTGATGACTCCCTCCCACCGGGGAACGTCTCACACCAGACGAGTGTAACTTGTTTGCGCAGCAATCGCCGACATAGTGTAGCTGAGGGGGAATAAGGGGAATTAGCCTGCATTTGCGGAGGCAGGTGGAAAACCGCCTAAAAACCATCCACAGACTGGCCAGCTCACCGGACCTCGACACAAATACGCCGGGCGGATTCGTGCCGGGGTCTGGTGCTCCTTCCCGCCCAGAACGCCGTGCGTTAGACCGCACGGCCAGCCGGGCGGGCTGGCTCCATAATGGTGTAGGCTGTGTTTACGTGAAATGGACTAGGTCGTCTGACCCAAATGAACCGACCATTGGCTGTAAATCTCTACTTTTGGGTACTTGGAGAACATGCAACGATGGAATTTTTATGGATGACAGTGTATGCCATATCACTGGGCCACAACTGTTCGAGATTACTTTGAAGAACATTCTGGATACTTCTACAGAATGCTTTGGCCACCCAGATCGCTTGACATGAATCCCATCGAAGATCTGTGGGACATAATCGAGAGATCAGTTAGTGCACAAAATGCTGCACCAACAACACTTTAACAATTATGGATGGCTGTAGAGGCAGCATTTTCGGCAGGTGACATCCAACAACTTGTTGAGTCCACGCTACGGCTAGGTCGGGCAAAAGGAGGTCCGACACGGTATTACCAGGCACTCCATGACTTTTGTCACCTCAGTGTACATATAAATATATATTTTTGTATATTTCTCCACAGGGTGTTTTCAGAATGCTGCGACTCATTCATGCATACCGGCCTGGGCTCTCCAGAACCCGCAGATCCAATTGTGCCGCGTAAAGCTACAGAGAATTCCCTTTTCAGAACAAGTCCCGAGTAATTTTATCCCAGGTGTTTGGTCCGTAGGAGATATTTTATTTCGCTCATGCTCCTGTGGAACGGAACTCCTTGTCCGCCACATGGGACACACACCGTGGGAGTATCACCTCTATTCATGCTAGAATAGCCGTGATGTTCGGGGTAAACGTAGTCTTATTGTTTTCATTTTACATTTAGCTATTTCTTGTTTATTTTAAAAATCCGAAGAAAATCACGTTACTTTTGTATAAACACAAATTTTAAAATCTGTTGTAAATATCCCATGTTTTAATTTATTGTTTTCGTCTTTATGTTTGTATAAATCCTTTTGGTAAAGAGGAGGTTGATTGTAGCACTGCCAGCCCACCGCCCCCTGTACAGGGTGAGGGGAAACAACAACAATAAAAACGAAAACTTTACCGTCAATATTTCCGGCACGATCCAGAGATGAAAGATGGTTTATAGTCAAAATATTATCAGGAGACAAAGGTACATTCTGGCTGAATACCTGTAATATTAGGGATCAAGCAAGTTTAACTACTGACGATGGCATTTGGTGACTGCGGTGTATATTGGTTATATTGTTTTCTGCGATTTTGTTTCACACGGAAGCATTTTCGGTGCAATGAATTGTAGAAATAACAAGGAGTAATTACCATGTTGGACTTTTTAAGTTTAGTATGAACGCTTTATAAGTGAGCAGGTTTGGGAACCTCATATGTAACGAAAGTAAACCTTAATTATCGGCAGAAGCTTACTAACTATGGTTCAAATGGCTCTCAGCACTATGGGACTTAACATCTATGGTCATCAGTCCCGTAGAACTTAGAACTAATTAAACCTAACTAACCTAAGGACATCACACAACACCCAGTCATCACGAGGCAGAGAAAATCCCTGACCCCGCCGGGAATCGAACCCGGGAACCCGGGCGCGGGAAGCGAGAACGCTACCGCACGACCACGAGCAGCGGACTTACTAACAATATCAGTATAAAACGACATTAATAGCAAGGGAAACACAGCTACATTTATTTGGTATGCCATGAAACCAATCCTTCTCTCACAAGTTTCCTTAAAAACAAATAATCCTGTTACTCGTATGTTTGTCTATTTTTTCAAGAAAATAGCTCTGAGTACTATGGGACTTAACTTCTGAGGTCATCAGTCCCCTAGAACTTAGAACTACTTAAACCTAACCAAACTAAGGACATCACGCACATCCATGCCCGAGGCAGGATTCGAACCTGCGACCGTAGCGGTCGCGCGTTTGCAGACTGTAGCGCCTAGAACCACTCGGCCACCCCGGCCGGCTGTCTATTTTTTCACACAAACTTTTCGAGTATCTTTGATACGAGATCATTACATTTTCTTTATATTCACTGGTCCACTTGCCCTTTAACATCGTAACTCTTATAACAATTATGTTTCTCGTATGGCGATAATCTGGCACTTCTTTTGTGCAAGGGTCTATTTCGTTCAAACACACAATCTCCTTTTTGTCTCGCGACCCCTTTCCAGTCGCAGACCTTCACTGAGTGAAATAAAACAAAATTTTCAGTTTTCTTTCAGTTCCATTCGTTTATTTCTGTGATCACATCTCCGCATGTCTACTATTTTCTGCAGTCGTTTTATATTGGTTTATCCTCTCTTTCTGGCATATGACTTTATTTGATGTTTTCATTTGCACACGTACATTTTTGGCCTCGATTAACAGCCACAGTTCTCCCTGCCTCACTACTTGATGTATCTTTAGTGAAGCAGATAATCGTTGCATGCAATATACAGGACTATTCGTGATCATTAAGAGTCTCCAGAAGATGACTGTACGAAAACTACTAGATACACAGGAATGTAATACGTATCGCTGGACAGAGAACCTCTCCAAATTTAGATTCGTAACAAGCACGGTGGTGTAGTCGCGGAGCGCACCACTAGGGGCGAGGTGCATCAGAACAAGCGGACAAATCATCCATTCCGTATTGTCACACATCAAAAAAACGTTTTGCGTCACTTAGTAGAAATCAACATACACATCATTTCCGCCCTTTTTATTGCTCATGAAATCGACACATTGCATGTTGTACCACCATACAGCGAGACCTTCAGAGGTGGTGGTCCAGATAACTGTACTCACCGGTACCTCTAACACCCAGTAGCACGTCCTCTTGCATTCGTCGTGGAATACTATCCCCAGGTTCATCAAGGCACTGTTGGTCCAGATTGTCCCACTCCTCAACGGCAATTCGGTGTAGATCCCTTAGAGTGATTGTTGTGTCACGTCGTCCATAAACAGCTCTTTTGAAGCTATCCCAGGCATGTTCGATAGGGTTCATGTCTGGAGAACATGCTGGTCACTCTAGTTGAGCGATGTCGTTATCCTGAAGGAAGTCATTCACAAGATGTGCACGATGGGGGCGCGAATTGTCGTCCATGATGACGAATGCCTCGCGATATGCTGGCGATGTGGTTGCACTATTAGTCGGACGATGATATTTACGTATCGCACAGACATTACTGCGCCTTCTATGACCACCAGCAGCGTTCTTCGGCCCCACATAATACCACCCCAAAACAGCAGGGACCCTCTACCTTGCTGCACTCGCTGGAAGTGTGTCTAAGGCGTTCAGCCTGACCGGGTTGCCTCTGAACACGTCTCCGACGATTGTCTGGTTGAAGGCAGATGCGACACTCATCGGTGAAGAGAACGTGATGCCAAATCTGAGAGATCCATTCGGCATGTTGTTGGGCCTATCTGCCCATGCTGCATGGTGTCGTGGGTGCAAAGATGGACCTCGCCATGGACATTGGGAGTGAAGTTGCACATCATGCAGCGTATTGCGCTCAATTTGAGTCGTAATACGACGTCCTGTGGCTGCACGAGAAGCGTTATTCAACATGGCGGCGTTGCTGTCAGGGTTGCTCCGAGCCATAATCCGTAGGTAGCGGTCATCTGCTGCAATAGTAGCCCTTGGACGCCCTTAGTGAGGCATGTCATCGACAGCTCCATGTCCGAACAACATCGCTTTGCTTCACTCCGAGACGCCTGAACACTTCCCTTGTTGAGAGCCCTTCCTGGCACAAAGTAACAATGCGGACGCGATCGAACCTCGGTATTGGCCGTGTAGGTATAGCTGAACTACAGACAACACGAGCCGTGTACCTCCTTACGGTGTAATGACTGGAACTGATCGGCTGTCGGACCCTGTCCGTCTAATAGGCGCTATTCATGCATGGTTGTTTATATCTTTGGTCGGGTTTAGTGGCATCTCTGAACAGTCAAAGGGACTGTGTCTGTGATACAATATCGACAGTCAACGTCTATCTTCAGGAGTTCTGGGAACCAGGGTGATGCAAAACTTTTTTGATGTGTGTAATTGGTTCCCGCCTGCAAGTAGGCGACCTGACGCACAAGCTTCCAACGCAGGCTGCTGTCCTACCGCCACCATCAGACGCTTTTGTTGTCCTTTGTGCGTCACAATTGGTGCCTGTATTGAGCACCTGTAACAGTGCTTGGAAACATGGAGGGAAGCTCTATTTTGTATATGTCTTGTAGTTTACGCTCAGCCTTCTTCTGAAACCCTCGTACTTCTAAATGGCGCTGTATACCGATGAGCCGAAACTGCATAATACCGTGTTTCACATCCTTAGGACGAAATACGACGTCGATTCTGCGGGATGTGGATTCGACAAGTAGTTGGTCATCGGTCCCTAGGCTTACACACAACTTAATCTGCGTTAAGGACAACACACACACCCATGCCCGAGGGAGGACTCGAACCTCCGACGGGGGGAGCCGCACGAACCGTGGCACGGCACCCCTGACCGCGAGGCTATCCCGCGCGGTAACTGTGAATGAGGAAAACTTTCAGCTGTAGAATGGAATGACGACAAAGAAAATTTGTGCCGGAACTAGAACTCGAACCCGGATTTCCCGCTTATCGCAAGCGGTCGCCTTAGCATTTGTCTGTCGTTACAACTGACGGCCAGGCCCAAATTTGCTATGTCGTCAGTAGCCATATATCGGGTCTGGCCGTGAGTTGTGGACGGATAGCAGAATGGTAATGCGACTGCTCGCTATAAGCGGGAAATCCGGGTTCGAGTTCTGCTTCCTGCACAAATTTTCTTTGTCGTCATTCCGTTCTACAGCTGAAAGTCGTCCTCATTAGGAGTTGCGAATTCATTTAATGTATTTCATAACAGCTGTAGTCGCCGCAGTGCCTGTTCCTTTGCACATGCGTGCACGTCCAAAGGAACTATGCATCGTATTCAGGATAACACAGGCACTGTAATATACACTACCGACCATTAAAATTGCTACACCAAGAATAAATACAGATGATAAACGGGTACTCATTGGACAAATATATTATACTAGAACTCACATGTGATTACATTTTTACGCAATTTGGGTGCATAGATCCTGAGAAATCAGTACCCAGAACAACCACCTCTGGCCCTAATAACGGCCTTGATACGCCTGGGCACTGAGTCAAACAGAACTTGGATGGCGTGTACAGGTACAGCTGCCCATGCAGCTTCAACACGATACCACAGTTCATCAAGAGTAGTGACTGGCGTATTGTGACGAGCCAGTTGTTCGGCCACCATTGACCAGACGTTTTAAACTGGCGAGAGCTCTGGAGAATGTGCTGGCCAGGGAAGCAGTCGAACATTTTCTGTATCCAGAAAGGCCCGTACAGGACCTGCGATATGCGGTCGTGCATTATCCTGCTGAAATGTAGGGTTTCGCAGGGATCGAATGAAGCGTAGAGCTACGGGTCGCAACACATCTGAAATGTAACGTCCAATGTTCAAAGTGCCGTCACTGCGAACTTGAGGTGACCGAGACGTGTAACCAAGTAACCAATGGCACCGCATACCATCACGCCGGGTGATACGCCATTATGGCGATGACGAATACACGCTTGCAATGTGCGTACACCGCGATGTCGCCAAACACGGATGTGACCATCATGATGCTGTAAACAGAACCTGGATTCATCCGAAAAAATGACGTTTTGCCATTCGTGCACCCAGGTTCGTCGTTGAGTACACCATCGCAGGCGCTCCTGTCTGTGATGCAGCGTTATGGGTAACCGCAGCCATGATCTCCGAGCTGATAGTCCATGCTGCTGGAAACGTCGTCGAACTGTTCGTGCAGATGGTTGTTGTCTTGCAGACGTCCCCATCTATTGACTCAGGGATCGAGACGTGGATGCACGATCCGTTACAGCCATGCGGATAAGATGCCTGCCATCTCGACTGCTAGTGATACGAGGCCGTTGGGATCCAGCACGGCGTTCCGTATTACCATCCTGAACCCACCGATTTCATATTCTGCTAACAGTCATTGGATCTCGACCAACGCGAGCAGCAATGTCGCGATACGATAAACCGCAATCGCGATAGGCTACAATGCGACATTTATCAAGGTCGGAAACGTGATGGTACGCCTTTCTCCTCCTTACACGAGGTATCACAACAACGTTTAACCAGGCAACGCCGGTCAACTGCTGTTTGTGTATGAGAAATCGGTTGGAAACCTTCCTCATGTCAGCACGTTGTAGGTGTCGCCACCAGCGGCAACCTTGTGTGAATGCTCTGAAAAGCTAATCATTCGCACATCACAACATCTTCTTCTTGTCGGTTAAATTTCGCGTCTGTAGCACATCATTTTGGTGGTGTAGCAATTTTAATGGCCAATAGTGTAGTTTTCCCTCTACTCTGGCTCAAGTAGTGAAAATATAAATATAACTATAACCACTTCGCACTTTCTCTACTGCGTCACGTCCCCAAAACGCTACCAGACGGCATAACATTTCGCGGCGGGCAGTGCTCATCATGTTCAGCCTCATTAGCGTAGCCACCTAATCCACACATCTTATTGAGTGATGAGGAATCTGGAGCGTTGGTCAGACGCCACTGTGTATGCTCCATGGTTTGTGTGCTACCCTCGCCAGACATGTCCTAATGCTATTTCTTGATACAATATCATACACAGATTATGGAAAAGTTTTATCTTCTAACTTCAATTATTTGTAACTTTCCAGTATAGACAGGAGATGGTCGGGTCGGCATCAACATTATCTGCTGCCGTCGCGCCGTGACTCTGCGCACAGTCGGGTGACGATGACAGCGCGACACCTCTCTGCATCCCTCTGTCAGCCAAATACCGATGATGAATTTTTCCGAATCCCTTATATAACGCTTGCAGATCAAACAGTTCCTACTAGCGTGACTTTTCAACATTGTGTAGAGATGTGAGAAGTACGCATATGTTTATCAAAATAATAAAAAAACTGTATTTGGACTATACGTCTCCTGACTTCCATTCTTGGCGCTTAGCACGTGATACATTGACAGTTGTATTCCATATTCGACCAAGTGACGTAGGCCGAAACATATAGACAACAATCCGACGTAGCACCAAATCAAACCTTTTCCTCAAGGCAGACAAGAGAAATGCGATTTTGTTGGTTTCAAAAGTTTATTATGTGAGGAAAAAAAAATTGATATTTAATCTGCACGTCAGAGAAACCTTCCTTTCATGTTTCATGTAGAAAGTCACTCTTTACATAACAAGGACTTCACCTGTTTTGCGATCATTCGTAAAAAAATAAGAAAGTTCAATATAACAAAAGAAGATGATGTGCTGCAGTTTTTTTTTAACTCATAAACATCGGTTATCTTGTACTTGATCTCGAAGAAAAAGTCTTCATAGAAAATGTAGAAGATTCCACTTGTGTAACATGTTTCTGAGAATGTTGTCATCATGGGGTTGACAATAAACAGACGTAGTCCAAAAAACTGTCAAAAAATATCAGTAACAGCTATTCCTCTTGGTGACAAAATAGAGCGTTGTCTACTTGATCGTATTGATCTGTATCCATCGTTCAGTGTTACCCTATTGATGTTGAAGGCCAGTGACTGAATGATCATATCATATCCATCTGCAGTTGACGGCATGTCTGGTGAAAGAGTCTCCCTGGGCAGAAATAGGACTTTCCATGCATGTTTAGTGAGGAAAGTATGCTGAAGAGGGGAACGACATCACTGTGTGTAACTATCAAGATATAAAGAAGTTATAACATTGAAAGTAAAAATACCTCACGCCAAGGAGAACTTTTGATTATGTAGGTATTTTAAATGATTTCCAGTAGGTTTCCTTGTTATTTCAGACGTTGGCTTCAAAAACGAACGCTTGGAGAAATCTTGCCGATCTAGTTGCTTTCTGAATGTCTATCACTGACTACACGAAATCTCTCAGACCGGCAGTACAAATTTCTACATCTACATTTACATACATACTCCGCAAGCACCGTACGGTACTCTTATAATTTAGTAATGACGTTAAACAGCATATATTTTCCACCAACTACAAAAATATTTAGGACTTTACTGCAAAGTAATATTCATTGCATGGCAATGAAAACGTGGCGCGAAAGTGCTGCAACATTGCCTCTGGTAGTAGCCTCTGGTAGCAGTAGTTTTGAGTTCCTGAAAGATTACCAAACATGTTTCCATTTTACACAATCTGATTGGGTAATGTTTTATATAACATAATTTTAGAAATGTAAGTGAAGTGTGGTATTCAGATTAACACTAACGAAAATTAGGTCTGTATTCCTACTCTCTTTTTCTAAAATTACTGGGGTCAATTCGTGACTACAGTCTCAAATGTATGGCAATAGGACATATACAAAAAATACATTAGAGCTCTTGAAGTACTGTATTTATACCAGATACTAATGGCAATAAAGATGGTAGTAAAATCAAGAGGCTGTGACATTATTGACTGTTTTCTCACTTCAAATGGTGATCATTGTGATGATATATTTCATGAGTATTTATTGTATTCAGTTATTACTATGTTAAAATGGGAACAGTCCTGAAATATACACTGATGAACCAAAGAAACTGGTACACCTTCCTAATATCATGTAGGGTACCCGCGAGTACGCAGAAGTGCCACAACACGTCGAGGCTACTCTATTAATGTCTAAAGCAGTTGCTGGAGAGAAATGAGACCATGAATCGTACAGGACTGTCGATAAATACATAGAGTACGATGGAGATCTCTTCTGAACAGCACGTTATAAGGCATCCCAGATATGTTCAATAATGTTCATGTCTGGGGAGTTTGGTGGCCAATGGAAGTGTTTAAACTCGAAAGAGTGTTCCTGGAGTCACTCTGTAGCAATTCTAGACGTGTGGGGCGTCGCATTGCCCTTCTGGAATTGCCCAAGTCCGTCGGAATGCACAATGGACATGAACGGATGCAGGTGATCAGACAGGATGCTTACGTACGTGTCACCTGCCAGAGTCGTATCTAGACGTATCAGGCGTCCGATAGCACTCCAACTGCACACGCACCACGTCATTACAGAGCCTCCACCAACTTGAAGAGTCCCCTGCTGACACGTGGGACCCATGTTCCGTACCTCTACACGTTCATCCTCTCGACACAATTTGAAAGGAGACTAGTCCGATCAGGCAACGTGTTTCCAGTCCAATGTCGGGGTTGATGGGCCCAGGCGAGCCGTGCTGTCATCAAGGGTACGCGAGTGGCCATTCAACTCCGAAAGCCCATATCGATTATGTTCCGTTGAATGGTTCGCACGCTGAGACTTTTTGATGCCTCAGCCTTGAAATCTGCAGCAATTTGTGGAAGGGTTGCATTTCTGCACGTTGAACGATTCTCTTCAGTAGTCATTGGTCTCGTTCTTGCAGGATCTTTCTCCGACCGCGGCGATGTTGAAGATATGATGTTTTACCGGATTCCTGATGTTCACGGTACACTCGTGAAATGATCTTACGGGAATATCCTCACTTCACATCTACGTCGGAGATGCTGTGTCCCATCGCTCGTGCGCCGACTGAAACGCCATGTTCAAATTCACTTAAATCTTGATAACCTACCATTGTAGCAGCAATAATCGATCTAACAACTGCGCTAGGCACTTGATGTCCTATATAGGCGTTACCGACCGCAGCGCCGTATTCTGCATGTTTACATATCTCTGTATTTCAATAGGCATGCCTATACCAGTTTTTTTGGCGCTTAAGTGTAATACCTTCAGTTTACAATACATCGTTTTGTACCAAAAGTATATGAACGTACATTTATTTACTTTTACAGTAAATAAAATTTCATCTTGAGGCAGCCAAATATGCCCCCCTGTCAAATGCAAGTACCTTAGTGGCACCTGTCAGGTACTTACGCTGTTGTTACTTGGAACCGTACGCGATTAGATTGAAAAACCTTTTGAACAAATCGACAAAAGAATTGGAGGAAACAGAAAACAAAAAGCATGGAAGTTCTCTACAACGCGTTTAACGGGACTTGTACGCCATGATCCAGTAGGACATTGGCCATGTGGAATGATATGAGAATTTTACATGTGTGAGGATGGCGAAGTAGTTCTTCATTTTAGTAACATCGTTGTATGTAAATATTCTGACCGATAACGCGACGAAATAGGACTGCAGCGTAGAACTCTTTAAATGAGTGGTATGTTTTAAAGTTTAAATTATCTGAAACATATATTTTCAGTATATGTTTGCAAGAATTTTCTCTGTATCGTTTAAATACAGTTTCAAGCGATACAAAGAGTTAAGTATTGATCGCGTTCGCCACAGACTGGAAACACCGTTGAGTGCACGAGTAACGGAAGATGTGCGAGATTATAAGAACAAGGGGAGCCTTCCTCCTTTCTTCTAGCACGGTCAGATGACCGACGTAGATAAAACGGCATTCCTTAACGTCCTGTATATAAGCAGTCCATGATGTAGACATTCTCCTTTAAAATCTACAGCGTTATCGTTAACCCTTTGACGGTTCACGCAGATCACTATAGAGATTAAGCCGGGAGACTTTATTAGTATTCACACCCACTTATCGCCTACATCGCTCAGTTATACGATTTTGTTCCTTTCTAAAGGCTGTGTTGAAATTCTCAAGTGCGGAAACACTCCGAAAATAACAGTTGCTCTTGACTTTTCAGCATAATCGGTAGCTAGTGCGTAACATGGGATCTTGTATAACTTCGGTACAAAAGATCGAAAAGACATGAAGGGAAATCTCTCCGGTTTTCTCTGCGCGATTATTCATAGTTCGCTTCCGGGTGTTATACTGATATTTATTTCTATTTTATGCATAATACACTCCTGGAAATTGAAATAAGAACACCGTGAATTCATTGTCCCAGGAAGGGGAAACTTTATTGACACATTCCTGGGGTCAGATACATCACATGATCACACTGACAGAACCACAGGCACATAGACACAGGCAACAGAGCATGCACAATGTCGCCACTAGTACAGTGTATATCCACCTTTCGCAGCAATGCAGGCTGCTATTCTCCCATGGAGACGATCGTAGAGATGCTGGATGTAGTCCTGTGGAACGGCTTGCGATGCCATTTCCACCTGGCGCCTCAGTTGGACCAGCGTTCGTGCTGGACGTGCAGACCGCGTGAGACGACGCTTCATCCAGTCCCAAACATGCTCAATGGGGGACAGATCCGGAGATCTTGCTGGCCAGGGTAGTTGACTTACACCTTCTAGAGCACGTTGGGTGGCACGGGATACATGCGGACGTGCATTGTCCTGTTGGAACAGCAAGTTCCCTTGCCGGTCTAGGAATGGTAGAACGATGGGTTCGATGACGGTTTGGATGTACCGTGCACTATTCAGTGTCCCCTCGACGATCACCAGTGGTGTACGGCCAGTGTAGGAGATCGCTCCCCACACCATGATGCCGGGTGTTGGCCCTGTGTGCGTCGGTCGTATGCAGTCCTGATTGTGGCGCTCACCTGCACGGCGCCAAACACGCATACGACCATCATTGGCACCAAGGCAGAAGCGACTCTCATCGCTGAAGACGACACGTCTCCATTCGTCCCTCCATTCACGCCTGTCGCGACACCACTGGAGGCGGGCTGCACGATGTTGGGGCGTGAGCGGAAGACGGCCTAACGGTGTGCGGGACCGTAGCCCAGCTTCATGGAGACGGTTGCGAATGGTCCTCGCCAATACCCCAGAAGCAACAGTGTCCCTAATTTGCTGGGAAGTGGCGGTGCGGTCCCCTACGGCACTGCGTAGGATCCTACGGTCTTGGCGTGCATCCGTGCGTCGCTGCGGTCCGGTCCCAGGTCGACGGGCACGTGCACCTTCCGCCGACCACTGGCGACAACATCGATGTACTGTGGAGACCTCACGCCCCACGTGTTGAGCAATTCGGCGGTACGTCCACCCGGCCTCCCGCATGCCCACTATACGCCCTCGCTCAAAGTCCGTCAACTGCACATACGGTTCACGTCCACGCTTTTGCGGCATGCTACCAGTGTTAAAGACTGCGATGGAGCTCCGTATGCCACGGCAAACTGGCTGACACTGACGGCGGCGGTGCACAAATGCTGCGCAGCTAGCGCCATTCGACGGCAAACACCGCGGTTCCTGGTGTGTCCGCTGTGCCGTGCGTGTGATCATTGCTTGTACAGCCCTCTCGCAGTGTCCGGAGCAAGTATGGTGGGTCTGACACACCGGTGTCAATGTGTTCTTTTTTCCATTTCCAGGAGTGTATTTCGACTTGCAGCACCTGAAAGAAACAGCTGGATCGATCGTCGAAATATAGGGTACAAAACAGAAAAAAACATCTCGGCAGAACACCCGGAAAATGTTCAGGTCATAAATCATCCTGCGGATATCTGTAGCCTAACTGGTCGTTAGACTGCGTAAGACAAAATGAAAAGGAGACAGCTTAGCAAATGACACCGCATTTGATTAGTAGAGCCCGGATTTACATGCACTATCAAATTGTATAACATACATGCATTCATGAAGTAAATGTAAATGTCGTGTGACTAGCTCCTCCCGTCGTGTAGACCGTTCGCCGGGTGCAAGCCTTTCGATTTGATGCCATTTCGGTGACTTGCGCGTCGATGGAAATGAAATGATGATGATTAGGGCAACACAACACCTAGTTCCTGAGCGGACAAAATCTCCGACCCAGCCGAGAATCGAACCCGGGCCCTTAGGATTGACATTCTGTCGCGCTGACCACTCTCTTTTTTCCGATATCGTTCGTTGCATTTGTTCGGTGCGAATGTCCCATGACACCCGTTCAAGTTCAGTTTTGAGCCATTGCAGAGGGCAGATAACTCTCTGACCGAACATGCTGAGCTACCGTGCTGGCTTAAATGATGATGAAGACAACACCCAGTCCCTTAGCGGAGAAAATCCCCGACCCAGCCGGGTATCGAACCTGGGCCCCTCAGGACCGCAAAAATGAATACCTGCTGTGAGGGTCGAACTCACGACCCCTGGTTTTCGAGACGAATGCTCTACCACTGAGTTAAGAAGGCGGCACCACTCGGCTACCGGGGTCGGACGTTAATGTAGTATCATATCACTAAACACGCACAACGAGGCCTTAAAAAAATATAAACTTGTTCTGTATTTCCATTTTCTCATAAAACAGTACACCAAAATCAGTTTCTACAATAATTTCTTTACTTAAGCTGATGTGTTTATCTGATAGAACGTTTTTCCACGTAGAAAATGACCTTTCTACTTTACAAGAAGTGGTAAGTGCATTCTTTTCTTCTTCTGTAGTGATCAATCCAAGGATTGGTTTGCAATAGCTACAATGGCAAATTGTCTCCATTCTGTGCGTCTTTCAGCTTTTCTTTTCATTTCTTTATAGGTGTTACATCCCACATCTTTCACGATTTGATCCATGTACCTCAGCCGTGGTCTTCCTCTTGGTCTTTTTCCCTCACATATCCCTCTATGATTGTGTTCAGGAGTCCTTTATGTCTTAATAGATGGCCTGTGAATTGCACTCTTCTTTTAACAATGAAACTCCAGAAGCTTCTCTTCTCACCTGCTCTTTCCAGAACCACTTCCAAAATGGCATTATGGGACTTAACTTCTGAGGTCATAAGTCCCCTAGAACTTAGAACTACTTAAACCTAACTAACCTAAGGACATCACACACATCCATACCCGAGGCAGGATCCGAAACTGCGACCGTACCGGTCGCGCGGTTCCAGACTGTAGCGCCTAGAACCGCTCAGCCACTCCGGCCGGCAGAACCACTTCGTTTGTGACCTTGTCGATACATTTTATTTTGAGCATGCGTCTATAGCACCACATTTCTAAAGAATTTAGCTTCTGGTCTTCCTCTGTCCCGAGAGTCCATGCTTCACACCCATAGCATGCCACACTCCACACATATGATTTCAAAAATCTTTTCCTGAATTCAAGACTGATGCTCTTAGATGTTAAGATGTTTTTCTTCTTGTTAAAAGCATCCTTTGCTTGAGCAATTCTACTTCTCACTTCTGCCTTGCTCCTTCCATCCCTGGTAATATTACTTCCCAGATAAGTAAATTTATCAACTTGTTCAAGCAGTTCATTGCCTACATGAACTTGGCCTTTCACTTGATCTTTTTTGTCACATGCCATTACTTTTGTTTTTTCTTTATTAATTCTCATATTATATTCTTCCACCATAACTTCATCCATTCTATTCAGTAGGACTACAAGATCTTCTTCACTTTCAGCTAGAACAGCTATATCATCGGCATATCTTATCATATCTATTCGTTGGCCATGAATTACTACACCTGTCTGTGAATTCCCTAACTTTTTTCTGCGCCTCTTCAATGTATAGGTTAAAGATAACAGGGGATAGTGCGCAACCTTGTCGGACACCTTTCCGTATTTGCACCTCCTCTTGTTTTGTCCGTCGTCGGATAACTGCTGTCTCGTTTTTGTACAGGTTCCGTATCATTTTTCTATCTTTATAGTCTGTTCCTACGTTTTTGAGTAACTCAAACATCTTATCCCATTTAACATTATCAAAGGCTTTCTCTACATCTACGAAAGCTATGTATGTTGTCAGATTCTTATCTAGTCGTTTCTCTGTTATTAGTTTTAGAGCAAATATTGCTTCTCCCTCTATCTTTCCGGAATCCAAACTGGTATTCGGAGAGTGTAGCTTCGACTTTTTGTTCTATGCGTTTTAGGATAATTGAGGTTACTATTTTAGATGCGTGAGTAACTAGGCTGAGCGTCCTATAATTTTCACATCTTGTAGCATTTGCCTTCTTTGGAATGGGGATCATGAAGTTTTTCTCAAAGTCTGTAGGAATTTTACCCTGCTCGTACATGTTGAAAACAAGATTATACAACTCCTGATTCAGTTTTGCTCCTCCAGATTTCAGAAGTTCAGCTGGGATATTGTCTATACCAGGCAATTTGTTGTTTTTCAATTTTTTCAGAGCTAGTTCAAACTCTTCCTTTAATATAGGTTCACCTGTGTTGTGTGCATCTACTCCTGTTTCTTCTTCCATAATGTTTTCAGACAGTTCTGGTCCGCTGTACAGTTTTCCTGTATATTGTTTCCACCTTCTTGCAACTTCATCATCGTCGTCCAACATATTGCCATTTTCACCCATCACAGCCCTTCACTTGTTTCTTCTGTCTCCAAAGAAATGTCTCACACATTTATAGGCCTTGTCAATATTTCCCTTTCTCATGCTGTCCTCAACTGAAATACAGAGATCATCTAGGTACTTTTCCTTTGCTTGTTTTGCCTCTCTGTTGATTCTGTTTTTCAGACTCTTGTATTTCTCTTCACAGAATTTTTTAATTTCCTTCTTTCTTCCATCATATTTAGTAGGTCATTAGTGATCCATTCCTTCCTTTTCTCTGTCCTTTGTTTTCCTATTACTTCTTCTGCTGCTTCGAAAATACCAGTTTTTATTTTTTCTCAGCTGCTTTGCATGTCATTGCAGCCCTCTGTATTTGTTTTCTTGTCTGTTTCTAGTTGATAGTGCTTCAGTGTATTTTCATTTTTCAGGTTTGTCAAATCCCATTTACATGTACTTCTTTTTTTAATGTTCTTTAATTTTAGTTCAGTAATCATCATAACGAGTATGTGATCACTTTCCACATCACAGCCTGCATATGATCTGCTGTCGTTAACTTGGTTTTTAAATCTTTGATTCACTAATATGAAAATCAATTTGATATCTGTTAATGTCACCAGGCATTTTCCAAGTTTATCGCCTCTTTCATTTCTTAATCCTAATCCAAAATTCCCTGCCACACCCTCTTCTTTACCTTCCCCAACAACGGCATTCGTATCTCCCATGGTGACAAGGTTTTCAACTCCTTTAATTCTGCCAATTACTTCTTCAAGGTGGTCATACATTATGTCGATTTCATCATCCTCGTGCCCCGTAGTTGGCTTGTATACTTGGATTATTATTGTGTCTCTTGATTTAGTTTCCAATCTGACATAAATTATCCTCTCACTGTGTTGAACAAATCTTTTTACTCTTAACCTTTTCCCTTTATTGAGAATAATTTCCTCTCCTGCAATCCCGGGATTGCCTTGTGCTGTTCCAGCGTGTGTGATTCTGTAATCCCCTGACCAAAAGTCACCAGCGTTTGGCCATCTTATTTCTGAGACTCCATCAATATCCATTCGTTTCATTTCCATTTTCAAGTTTTACAGTTTACCACAATTAATAAGTGAGTTGGCATTGCATGTTGCTATCCTTCTTACATTAATGCTTTTGGATTTCGGTATCTCTTTAGTTGTCCCCGCCCAGAGATCCGAATGGGGGACTATTTTACCTCCGGAGAATTTAACCAAAGAGCCTTCCATCATAAGCTGTTGATACTTGGGATACCCTCCCGGGTCTTTAATGGAGTGGTTTCCCGTTGACTTCTCCATTCTATGTCGTTGGCCACTTTGTGGCTCCTCCACCTTCAGGAGCAGTTTCCCAACCCAAGGGCAAGAGAGTGCCCTTCCTTCTAGCCGCTCATCTGCCCTCCTAGAAGGCCGTTGGCACTTGATAGAAGGTAATCTTATCTCGGGAGATATTCGGCTCGGTAGAAGTATAGGTTGGAAATGAAAGACCCCTAGCCCTCGAAACCTAATAGCGTCAGGGTCGGAAAAGAACAAGAGTTGGCCGAGGGTGGCCAAATAGGAAAGATAAAAGTGAGGAGCCTGGCATAAGTAAGTGGAAGCAATGCCAGGACTCAGCTCGGGACCCCGTGGTCGCCAGCCTCGTACTCACTAGGTGTGAGTCCCTGGGGACTTAAGACAAGAAATATCGGACGTAGTCAGAAGCCATAACTAAAGTTTATAATTTGACTCAGATATATTAGGTAGCCCTTTTATTGTATCTCGGGCGTTACAGAATCCAAACACTTTCCTTTGTAGACGACAAAAAAAAACTGTTGTGACCAGGAGAAATTACTTTCGTCCGGCCTACAACTGTAGGTTCTTCGATTGCACTGGGCGATGGCTCATCCTATTAGCACACACATTACATAAATGAATAAAGGATTTATTTAACTTTGCCACACTTCTTTGTCACCAGAGTACTGGACTATTTACAGCTGTCGTGGACTAGCAAAGCATCACTCGATGCACTGATTAATATACTTCTGTTTTGAAGCAAGGTCTTTTCACCATTGACAAAAGTATATGTCCATCTGAACCTTCACGAACACTGTTGTATTCGATGATGCTGACTTCTGAAGCAGAGGCCTCGGAATGGGCAGGGCCCGTGCTAGCTCTATATTGACCTCAGCGTGAGGGCGTTGCTGTGCTGAGATGGGACACAAGGTCTTTACGGGCGCCTCCCATTCGACACTGCGGATTGGTGCGAGCGCTCCATAATACGCGCGGAATCGATTCGCGTTGCCAATTTTGGTATGGCAATGCGATATCTCTACAGTATTAGAAAAAGTGTTGCATTTTCGACCGACAAACGCGGGAAGGAAATGGTTTAGTGACCTGTTGTTGCCCTATTTTACAGAAAGTTCTAAGAAGCAGCGTCCTGATAACAACTGCTTAAACTTTTCACTTCCAAAATAATAGTACAATCTGTAAATATCATATTGAACTCAACGATATATGACGGTAGTATCTGTTCCCGAAAGTTAAAAATATGGGTTCCCGGCCTTTGACCTTCTTGTGCGAACGCACACGCTATGCCCGAACTCGTACGGGACTTGGTAGATTAATCTGCCACGAGTAATGAGTATGATGGGCAAACATCTATTAGGCGCACTACGAATGTAGTGTTGTGGACATGTTGGGAATGTGGATCTCACGGGGAGCGTGCAAGGGATAAGTCCCTGCAGACGCACCATCGTCTGTGCACGCGGTGGCTCAGATGGATAGAGCGTCTGCCATGTAAGCAGGAGATCCCGGGTTCGAGTCCCGGTCGGGGCACACATTTTCAACATGTCCCCAATGAAGTGTATCAACGCCTGCTTGCAGCTAGGGTGCCAATTTAATTATCATTTCATATTGAACTCACTTCAGAGCTGATTCTGGTAAGTGGCTAAAAAGGGTGGGGGAGGGGGGGGAAGGTAACGGGTGTGGGGCGAAGTATCTCCTGCATACTTTTCATGCCGCATAACTCACGTACAATAATTCTATAGCTTACGCACAATAATTAGTGCCATTCGCCAAAGACATCAATAATTGGCAGCAGTGAGAGAAGACACAAAGTGTATAGACTTCTACCAACATTTCCCGAGCCGAACCAGAACCCTTGAGCTCAATAACAATATACGCAAAATTAGTCACGTTCCGCACTTTTGGCGTAATCCATACGAAAAAAACATCAATAAAAGCTGCTCTCAAGCAGTCACTGTAATATATGCACTGATGCCAGAAATATTGTATAGTATATATTATAAATGTCTGAATTAATGCTATTATATCGAAAAAATCTTCGAACTATGCATTTACTCCGAAAATTTCCAAAACACGCAAACATACATTTTCATGTAAATCCTGGCTCTATTCATTAGTGTTTGTCCCGACTTAATGGGAGCAAATGTTAATTGTCACTCTAGACTAATTACTTGAGTGCTGTGTCTTTTTTGAGCACACTGGCTTTGGCATATGTTGATGAATAACATTTTCTATTATGTCTACGTTATTAGCTACGAAGAGTAAAATACCCCTAGAAGGCAAAGGTTATGGCTGCTTTCCATGGCCGGCATCTACACTGAGGTGACAAAAGTCATGGGATGCCTCCTAATAACGTGTCGGACCAGTTTTTGGCCGTCGTAGTTCAGCATCTCGACGTAGCGTGGACTCAACAAGTTGTTGCAAGTCCCCTGCAGAAATACTGAGCCATGCTGCCTCTGTAGCCGTCCGTAACTGCGAAAGTGTTGCCGGTGCAGGATTTTGTGCACGAACTGACCTCTCGATTATATAGCGTAAATGGTCGATGGGATTCGTGTTGGGCGATCTGGGTGTCCACATGATTCGCCCGAATTGTCCAGAATGATCTTCAAACCAGCGCATTGTCATCCGTAAAAATTTCATCGTTATTCGGAAACGCAAACTCTAGGTAAACGCCGCTACCTCAGTCGTTAAGTGAAGGCCCTCTGCCACTGCGCTGCCCGTGGTAAGAGGCAACACTAGAAAATTTGGTATTCTCAGCACAGTCTTGACACTGTGGATCTCGGAATATTAATTTCCTAAAAATTTCCGAAATGGAGTGTCCTTTGCTTATAGCTCCAACTCCTGTACTATTCCGCGTTCAGTCTGTTAATTTGGCCATAATTATGTCGGATACCTTTTCACACGAATCACCTAGATACAAATTACGGCTCCGCCAATGCACTGCCGTTTTATACATTGTGAACGCTTTACTACTGCCATCTGTATATGTGCATACTGCTGTCCCATGTCACTATCACCTCAGTGTAAATCTTCGGTGAATTTTGTTGTATGGACATTAGGTCGTGGATATCTCTGTGCCTAAAGTAGCGACTGCTAATGCTGGAGACATCATCAGAGGCTATAAAGACGCAGTTAGTATTTTCAGTCTCAAAACAAGCAAACAGAGCCAACTCTTTAGCAGTATAAGTTCCGTCACACAAGTCGGTACACCGCTCTGATGACGCCATGACTTAACCGTTGCGCGAATAAGTTTGAGAGTACTAAAAAGGTCTTTGTAGCCTCTCAAGGGATGTGGGAATGCACGTGGACGAGGAGCTCGTGACGTCACAGCGTGGAATTCCACTTTCCACTACACTGCGGAGCTTGAAATAAGGAATCTGACATCTCAGATTTTTGCCTCGTGGAGAGGAAAATGGCCAGCGAAATGTGGCATCTTTTTACATTACAAGTAGATCATAAGAGCCGTGATACTGTAAGCCTTTAAACATCGTACTTGATGGGTTTTCTCTTCTCAGAGTACGTAGTATGACTATAAGCTGTATCAAAGCATTAGAAAATTCTGGATAGCTCGAAAAGGCGTCGTTTTAGCTGTCATTTGCTATAATAAAATGACAGGAATCTACATATCGGTAGGCAAAGACTTTCCATATTTCATGTTTTTAATGTTATAACTTTTGTGCTACGAAAGTATATCGTTTCAGTGGTACGGCACAGTGATTATCTATCAGAAGCGCGTCTTTTTGGTGTAATTTGAATATTAAACATCAAATAATGGCATTTGTAGGTACAATCTTAAGGCAATATGTGCCATATACGAATATATACTTGAGATGTCGAAGCTGTAGCGCAGTTGATAGCGACGCGAGCACCCGAATGAGAAGAGAATATTTTTTCACCTTTTGCTTTCTAAAAGATTGTGGGTCTTTCTTTTTGTATCCCGCCTTGAAGGCGGCGCGTGGGTCTGCTCCTGAAAACTGAAAGGTTGGCCGAATGAAGGAAGCGAGTAGGAGCAGGTGAGGTAGAACACGTCGGTACTGCGTGTAAAATTATAGATGTTTAATATAGGCAAAAACCAAGTTAATAAATGTTTACATAACTTTGCAATGATGAGCACGTAAGTGCGAAGTCTTAGACCCGTCGTAAGTAGTGCAAAGTATCTATATGGAGCGAAGTGTCCCGGCCGTCTGCTGTTGATCAAAATGGGCTGAATCTGCAGCGGCGCTCGTAGAGCTGCACAACGCCGGTTAGAGGGCGCTGTCGTCGGTGTCTGTCGTAGTGCCAACCAAGAACTTGCACCTACGCCGTGGCATCGCAGCTATCGATACCACATTTCTTATTTATTTAATAGAAGTATCTCAAAATTCGATATCATCTGTTTCAAATAATGTGTTGGTTGCAATTCTTGTTGCAGAGACGAACGACTGGAATGTTTCTCCAGTGGCCAGAAATTTTAAAATGACTGTCAGTGCATGTCTGAAACAAGGGCGTCCATAACAGTGAGGAATTGGGGGGGGGGGGGGGCGCTCTCAGGGAAGTAGTATAGACAGATGATTTTCTTTCAAGAAAATGATTTAAAAGTCGATATTACGCAGGGTTTTAACAGGGTCGGAACCGGAACTTTTTTATGGCAACATACAAGGGTCATTCGTCTTCAAAATATTAAAAATACTCCGTGGCCCAGTTCTAGCCCCCAGCCCTTCCCTGCAGACTTCGTGTGCGCTCTCTTGGTCTGAAAGTAAACACTAGTTATACACTGGACGTTTTTGCTACTATGAAACTTTCTGTAAAAAAATATATGCCTATCTCTGGGCTCATGTTTGTTTCTTGCTGGTAAGTACCTTTATCAATGATGGCGAGCGTTTTCGAATGAAACCATGGAACGAATCTCGACCTTGGAATCTATGTGACGAAGTTATTTATTTCAGAATGTTCGTAGCCAATGCAAAACCGAGAATATGGATATTATGCATGCGCCAACTGACATCGGGAACTATATGTTGAAGTACATTCAATTTGAGACCGAAAATGGGATGAAAGTTCAATTGAGTTAACGAATAACTTCTGCTAGTATGTGTCTCAGATTGTTGATCGTTGTACAGCGCTGTGTAGTGTTCCTCTACCACCAATTCGTTGTTCCAAGTCATCGAGGAGTCCAGAATGTTCTACGCGATTTTCTCCACACATCTTCGACAGTCGCTAACCGAATTAGCCCAGCTTTTCAAGTGCGTCCGTTTTCGGAAGGAAACTGTGTGATCTGTGAGCCAAATAAAGCCGACAACGGCTGCTGGAGAGCACTGAGGGCGCAGAGCACGTTAACCAGGTCGTGGCGTGTGCTGGCGGCGGTGTCTGTCGTGATGTCGGCGTCCCGTCCGCGGCCACGACAAAGTTAGCGGCCTCGTTCTGAGTGTGGACGGCTATAGACCACGGCCTAGTGCCCGTGTAACAAAAAAAAAAAAACGGACAAGTGTGAGTGGGACTTGCGCTGTGAGGGTTCCGTACAAACTTTATTACTTGTATAGACAGTTCATCTATAGGCTTTCATGAGTGAGTTTGCGGGTATCAAAATATGTGACGCAAATGCCCGTAACTTTCGATTGTCTTGACTTAGAAGCTTGAATATTTTACTCCGCCAATCGGTCGTAGACCTTAGTATTTGACATAAATTTCAACGTGATACCTCCACTTGTTCCTTAGAAAAAGAAGTGTTAACAGGCAAACAGACGGACAACAAAGTGATCGTGTAAGGGTTCCGTTTGAGGTACGGGGCCCTAAATATTGCCAAGGATTGTGGATTTTATTCTCTGGGTAATATTTTTCTCCCTACAACTAAAAGTACAAAGAAAACTAAAATTTCATTCTTTCTCGGCTACAATTACATCGTTCCCTTTTGTGTTGTTTTGCCCGTCTGCCCATTTGTGCATATTCGACTTCCTCTGCATTATACCTGTCTGGCTCACGTTTTTGTATAAAACAGAGTAGCAGATCGTGTCTCCTTTGAAAACTGTTAATTGCACCTCACAACGGAAGAATGAGGAAGTTCTGTCACGTAAACTAAAGAACTTTGTAAAAAAGTAAGATACGAGTATGTGTACATGACGTATAATACCACGCCCCAGTAATTTTAGGGGTTTATTCGTGAGATCAAAACAGTACAAAAAGTTCACGTGAACATATGACCGAAAATTCTTCATTAGAGACCGATGATAGGGTTTATTATTCATGGCGAGAAACTGAAACATTTACCAAACACATTTACATGTATGAAAGAAACTGTTGATATGTTTATACAGTAAGATATTGCGGAAAGCAGCAGAAACCAATGAGATGATTATGAACCATTCCACCCCAAACGTTGAGGCTGAACCACTGTTGATGTCTGTCTTGACGCACTTCGTGGGGGTTTTCATCATTCCAGGCGTGTTTGTTACTATAATTGATGACGCCATCACGTTAAAAGCCAACCTCATCCATGAAAAAGGTACGTGCTAAGAACTGCAGAAACACAGCACACTGCCCTAACTTGCGTTAACAGAAAGTTGTTCTTTGCTGAAAATCTGCTTCATATGCCGAATGTTCCATATCTTCCTCCCTTCTCGTAATTCCCCATGTAGTAATTGATGATGTTCCATCACGGAATGAAGAACCCGGTCTTCAAACACCGGCGTTCGTACATCGCTTGGTCTCCCAACATCTGCAACTCCTTTATCAAATGATCCTGTCTTTCGCAAGCATTGGTGGAGTCGAACAAACGCTCCTCGACAACGTAACTACGTCCAAGGGTAAAGTTCAGCATAAAGTCAGGTGCTGCGTATGCATTCCCATCTGGCTGGCCGTACGTGTTGAGTATATTCATTTCAGACAATAAATACATTATTGGGATAGAAGTAACTGTAAAGACAACAAACGACAATCAGACAAAACAAAACAACTGCCGTGACGAACTGAAAACAAAAAAGCGATTAGAAATCCATATTTGACGTAAATTACACAACCAAGAGTCACTACGTTGAATTCCTTCCACCTCCCTACCGAAGGATTTTCGGTCTCGTGTTCAAATGTCAAGAACAAATCACTAAAGTTTCTGACACACTTTTAAACAACATGTATACGTAAGACGTGTCACCCAAAGAGTAAATCGTCAGTAGCTGTAGTAACACCTACCGCTACAAAATACAATCACTTGTACTTGAAATAGACACAGCCGCTGTGAAGGAAATCACTGCTCTCGCTAAAATGGTTGGCCGTGTCACTTGCCTCGGACGCCGTTACATTTTGTACCCTGCAGCGCCCGGGTACACACTCGGTAGAAAAACGTTATTGGCTCCCCACCCCAGCCTACTATGTTGTGATCGCTGGAAATACCAAACTGTCTCATTGCTCGCGAACGATTTATCAATAATCACTTCATCATTGGCAAGAAACGTCGAGTATTAAGACCGATTGAAAATACCCTGGACACCTGGTCAACTACTGGATATTATATCTCTTAAAAAATAATGTAACTATTTATTTAGAGGAAACACTCTCCTAGTAAATTTGTCTGTCCTTTGATTTATCGTGATCTGTTACTGATTTTTTAGTGGAGTTAGTTTTTACTTTTAGCTTTCAAAAAAATACAAAAGAGATATAATAAGCAAAATAATGAATTTCGTAGGTTGCCAATTACGTATTATATCTGGTTTTATCGAGCGCCAGGCTCCCTACAAATTACTGTAAATGCAATAGCGTAGTATTACTCAGATCCAGTTCACTATCATAGAAAATAGACAAGTTTTAATAAAATTATTTCACTGGGTTACTTCAATTAATCTCACTGGATATTTTTACATAATTTCTTCCGCTCCGGCTATCAGACATTGTGCTGTGAAAAAATATTTTTAAATGTACCGCGTAATGGCGGCTAATTGTTAACAATCAGAGATCACTGTTACTCGCTCCGTAGCAGCTGGAAACATGCTAAATAATTTTCATTAAATATTCTTTTCATAAGATAAATGTGGCGTAGGTTCTTGAAATAACACACGGAGATCACTTTATACTAATATATTCTTACTAGGACACAGTTTACACCATTAAATATTTGCAATTACGCTACGCCAGAAACAAATGCTAGCGCAGCACAATAGCTTGCGTACCTTATTCCAGCTAACACCAGAACGAACAGAACAAAACAGACTAGACAGAAGAATGAACATTGCATTGTGTTTTATACTCTTACAGAGATGATAATACTTCTTTTAATTACTTACACATTATAATCTCATACACTAAAAATAATGTCTTTTCTACATCTATCGATCTATATTGTATATTTTTACAGTTAGTGTTATTACCTTTCGCAGATAAATCGATGTTTGCAGTTCATTTTCGGTCACATACAGTCATTTTTATTTGTGTTTCACCTCGATAAGGGTGAATATTGCAAAAGGGACACTACACGGCCCGCTGGGCTACAAGGAACACACTACTTAATGTTTGGTCCTTGTAGACCACGAGTGTCACTTTTCTTTCGTTCGTTGGTCACTTTCAGTTCACTTTACCGTGTATTAGGTCATGGGTACACATTCATTTTGAGTCTTTTTACATAACGTGGCTAGGGACAGTTACAATATAACAAGCTCTTCCATATGGACGAGGGCCGCAGGGAAACCCCAGAAAAACCTCGGCAGAGCTGATAGATTTAACCCTTTGTGTTACTTACATAAGTTGGTTCTACATGTTTTGGTATTACAAGTATTTACATCAAATATAAAATTTTCTGAAAAAGAAACAAACATATAGTTTTTATATGAAAGTGTTCATCAAATTTTTTATATTGTGTTGGTAATATTGTGAGTTTTTTTATATTTTTGTCGGCGCATTTCTCGTCGTGTGGTGTGGATGACGCTGTATGTCGCTACCGCGATGCCTCGTGCCCGTTGCCATGGAGCGTCGGCTGGAAAATGTTCTCTTCTTTCTTGTCCGTAGCCGACGGTCAGGATGTGGACTACGGATCGACGTTATTTTGTCTGCGTGGTGCGTCTGCATTGCTGCGCACCGCTCGTTAAAGTTTTCACACGGGAGAGGATGTTGACTCGTGCAAATCATGAAACAAATGCACATATGTTATAGAACGGATATTGTAAGATGTTATGGCTGTGGGTAAGAATTGATTAGTCAACATTATTGCATCATCGAGGCACAGGCTTAGTTACTTGGTATTTTCGTGTTTGTTTGCACGTACTGGTGCTGAATGATGCAGGAGATATGATGCTGAAGTAAGCACTGCACATCCCTGTTGTCATCACTTCGTATGGAATATTTATGTTTCACAGTTTTTGTTTGACAGCGTTCTACCGCAGTTGCCGTTGCAGTAACGTCTTACTACGTGGTCCGTGACGTTATATTAATTGTTGGCGCACAGGAGGTAGCGTTCAAACTAAAAATGTTGTATGTACAGTTTCGAACACACACTGATCACAGTTTTGTGTTTTCGGTCACTGCACACAGATATGTTTTGTTAATGTTTGTACCTTGCGTTTTTTCAGTTGTACAGCACATAAGTGTTCACTGTCCAAGTTGATCACTAATACAGTTCTCAAAGTTCACACTTCCTCCGCGAATACCAACACACTATTATAGTTCCTGTTAGTATTGCTTACAGCATGACTTTGATACAATTGTATTACATGATTACTGTTTTTTTTATATTACATAGTGACACAGATGTCTGTTCGTTTACACAATATGTTACAATGAAATTTCACAGATCAAAAGCACTTTTGTTCTGTTATTGCATACAATTAAGTGTTACATCATACATACAACGAATTCTGGCCTGACTTGCAATACTTTTATATTTGAGCAGTAATAAATTTGTCATAGGGTATAGTCATTTGAGGATTAGGACCGCTGCGCATGTGCTAGCTCCATAAACTGTTAGCGTAATCGCGTATCCTATAAGAGGTTTGCAACTGTCAAAAACATGCTCTAAAGTGGAGCTCTCATTTAATCTCAAATATTGTGGCTAGATGCTTATACTTTCTCTTTTAAGGTTAAAGCACAGCATCACAGATGTCACAGTGTATGTGCACAGTCTTTTGCATACACCTTTCTGTTCATTTTTCATGTGACAGATTATAATATTTAGTGCATTCTTTAAATAAACATTTATCACACAGCATAATAAAATTTATAGTTACTAACTCTAATAACCACTGAAAAACATCTTACACTTACTGATTATGTTTCTAAACAAATACTATATTGGACTGATGGTCCTTTAGCTTCTTTTTACTCATTTTTGAATGCTTATGTGTAAATCATTCCTTGAAATAAAGACAAAACATCTTACATACTACGCACAAACAAGACATCAAATTCTTACAACTACACAAAATTATATATTGAAGTCTGTGCAAAACCAACATATTACACAAAAATACGGTAAACCATTCATGTCCTATTGTCAGGTACCACAAATTTCTTTAAGTCCTTATAGGGATACAATCCTTTGATCTTCCCGCTCATCATATCAGCTATAAGGTAGCTACAACCGTGCGGTATTTGTATAATTTTAAAAGGTCCATTGTAAAGCATTTGCCATTTCTTGTTCTTCTTTGTTGTGAGTGACGACTTAGGATGATTTCTTATCAAAACTAAGTCGTTTATCTGATATGGGACTGTCCGTTTTATTGACTTGTCATATCGACTCTTTCGTTGACTAGCGCAGCTCGTCATGTTGCTGATGGCGTCCTTTATTTTATTCTCTTGCCTTTTATCTGTGCGCGGCAATTTTGGTAGCGGCGTGATCCATTCATTTAGTTCTGCAGTACTAAATAATAACTCATTGGGCGTGTATCCTGTAGCTGGATGAGGTAGATTGTTGTGTATATTTTCAAAGACGGGTAGCAATTCCGGCCACTTTGTATGTTGCTGATGAGTATATGTTCGGATAAATCTGTTGAGTTCCCGAAAAATTCTCTCTACGGGATTGCTTCCGGGTGAAAATGTGCAACTAATATATGCTTTATGTTTTGGTCACGTAGAAACTCCTTCCACAGTTGACCAGTGAAATATCTAGCGTTGTCTGTTAGAACGTTTAGTGGTTTTCCTGTTTTCGGTATGAATTCTTTTGATATGCGTTGTATCATCTGTTTGGCAGTAGTGGTTTTCATTGGAAACAATTTCACATACTTAGTAAAGGTATCGTGAACAGCTACCATACATTTCATTCCACCGCGAGCCGTAGGTAATGGTCCTGCGATGTCCATTGACACGATTTGAATTGGCTGTATCGGAATAATTGGATGCAGTTCCTTTTTGTTGCTTCTATTGTTGGCTTTAGCTTTCTGGCAAACGTCACACGTTCGTAATATCTTTTGGACCACACATTTACTATTCGGGATGTAACAATATCTTTGTATTACTGCTACACACTTTTGTATTCCTACATGTCCCCATGCGTAATGCGTGTACCAGATAAAATTTTGTATGTATTTGTACGGGATACACACGCACCAGTTTTCTGACGCAGTGCCATTTCTGTGGTACAATATGTTGTTCTCCACTTTGTACCGTTAATTTTAGCTGTTAGCTTGCTCTAATATTAGTGATCGTTTCACTGTCGTCCAGGTATGATCTTCGTCTTGCCGCTGTCCTACATTCTTGCACAGGTTCAAATATTCACGACGGTATGGTTGCGACGCCATTAATAAAACTCTATATTCCGACGCTCGCTCGATCATTTCATCTAGCTGTGACATGCCTACTGGTAGACGTGATAAAACGTCCGCAATGACATTATCTTGCCCTTTTATGTACATAATTTTTAAATTGTATTCCTGTAGTACTAATGCCCAACGGGCTAGTCTGGCATGTAATAGTTTGCAGGTTAATAGGAAGCTTAAGGCTTGGTGATCACAGAACAATTTAATTGACTTGCCATAAATATAATAATGAAATTTTTGCAGAGCCCATACAACACTGAGTGCTTCCATTTCGGTCACCGAATATGCTCTTTCACATTGAGTAAGCACTCGGCTGGCAAAAGCTATAACTCTTATTTCACTGTTCCCATTGGTTTCTTCTACTTGAAACAGACATGCTCCTAAACCACAGGATGAAGAGTCGATGGCTGTACAAAACTCCCGGCTCATATCCGGATGGTAGAGCATATGTGCACTCACTAAGGCTCCTTTGATCTCTCCATAAGCTTGCTGACACTCTGCGGACCCACGTGACATTTTCTCGCAATAAGGCGAGCAAGGCTTCATTGTTGAGCAGCTGATTCGGCACAAAACGTCGGAAAAAGGAGACTAGTCCGATAAATGATTTTAACTGTTTTTTGTTTGTGGGCTGTGGAAATTCTTTGATCACTTGTATCTTCTTGGTATCAGGCATTATTCCGGAAGGTGATAGGATGTGTCCAAGGAATTTAAGCTGATCCCTCCCAAATTTTGATTTTTCAAGATTTGCAGTCATTCCTGCTTCTGCGAGCTTATTTAACACTCTTTCCAGGATTTCTACATGTTCTTCCCATGTGCTTGTGGCCACTAGAAGGTCATCCACGTAAAGAGTAACTTTTTCTAGCAAGTCTGCGCCTAGCGCTTGGTCCAATGCCGTAATGAATGCGCCTGCGCTTACGTTGAGTCCAAAAGGTAACACTTTGAATTGATAACTCCTTCCATTGAAAATGAAGGCGGTCGAATTTTCTAGATTCCTTGGTTAGCGGGATTTGCCAGTAACTACTTCGCATATCTATCGAGGTGAGATATTTGACTCCATAGAATTTCTGTATTTGTTCTTCTAAATTCACCGGTCTCGTCCTAACGGGTTCTATAATTGTATTAATGTTCCTGGCGTCTAGGACAAGTCTGATTTTTCCATCTGGCTTGGCTACAACTACCAGCGGACTGCTGTACGGCGAAAGGGATGGTTCTATTATACCCCATTGCATCTATATTATACATATACCCTTTGACGATTCCAGGTTTTTCAGAGAAAACATCACTGTAGTTATTCAATAACTGTGCGAGCTGCTTTCGTTGGGATTCAGTTAGATAACATGATTCTTGTGCTTTATTCTTAAGGGTTTCGATCCAGCGAAGCGTTTCGTTGTGAGCTACGTCCGAATAATATTCTCCCTGGCCCCTTAAATTGCTGCTTAATTGAAATATGGGCATCTCTTCGCTTTTTACTCGTACGCTCGGGTAATCTTTACCGGGTGTACTTACTGTTCGTGTTAAATCCAGTACAATCTGCTTATTTTCATTCAGTAGGGAGATCTTCCCGCTGCAGAAATCAATTTTTGCTTTCTTCTCGCTCAAGAAACCTCCCCTCAGGATGCAGGTTACTCTCAATCCTTTGACTACGAGAAAGATACATTTTACGTTATCTTCCCCTAGGCATAAATCTACCAGCACCTGATACTGAACGTTTTGTGCTTGTGCTCCCATGGCTCCAATGACACAGCAATTTTGTACAAGAAATGTCGGTATGTTGCGGTTTTGGCTCAAGGTTTTGAATAGATCATAGCTCATAACATTAGTAGTGGTACCTGTATCTATATATATTTCTACTGGCAATTCATTAATTCTAGTTTTTATGGTGGTTTGTGCTTCAGTTATTTCTTTTTTGTTACACTGGTTTGATTCCATAAGTAAATCATGTTGTGTACTGTTTCCATCTTGTAATAATATATTATCAGTAATAATATATTATCTTGTGTATTGTTTCTAGGTGTGCCCCCTGTTCTTTCGCCGACCATCAATTGGGAGCTTATTGTGGCCGTTGTTCGTTTGACGGTCTTGAACTATGGTGGCTTCCGTCAGTGGGCATTTCTACTATCCTTACGCTGCTATTCGAGTCTGTCAATGTTTGTGGTATTGCATTAGTATTCTGCATAGAATTCCTATTGTCATACTGGTACTGGTTACCGTTAGGACGCGGTGGTGGTGGCTTAGAAGTTTGCATCCACTGCACCAGGTAAGTGCGGTTGTTGGCACTACTGCTTTGTTGTGGCCATTGACCTTCATTTCGACATTTGTTATTGTAACTATTATTACTGTTACTGTAGCCGGGATGTCCTCTATCTTCCCACCTACGTTTTTGATTGTAAAATGGTTGACCGTTTCCGTTCTTCCTGTTTTGTTCTGCGGATTGATCTTCCTTTCCATTTCCGTGGCTTCCAAAATTGGAATTGTTGTTGCCATTTTTAAACTTGCGTGGTGAACCATTACTGTTCTCCCGGTCTTTATTTATCCTATTTTCTTACTGGGAGAGATCGATTTCGTCCAGCACAGACAAGTACCGTTCCAGGTCATTTTCGGGTACATTTATTAATTTGTCTCGTATATAACCGGGCAATCGTAATTTTAAGATTCTGATCACATCACGGGCTGATATAGGGTCATCCCAATATCTAGTTTTGTTGATATATTTTTCAAAATATTTACGAGTGTACCCTGTTTGTGATTGTACATTTGCGGGCTGTATACTTCAGTCCTCAGGCGTTCTTGAATAGCCTTAGACCAGTATCTGTCTAGAAAAGATTTTTCAAATTGTGCCAGGCTATGGCAAATTTCTATGACTTCATTTGCCCATAAGGCAGCGTCGCCTGGTATATGTGCGATTATGAACTGAATTTTTTGGCGTTCATTCCAGGCACTCGGTAATACATTTCGGAATCCTTTTATGAAGATTACCGGATGCACTGTCTTCTTTCCCGCGTCAAATACTTGGAATTGTCTGTGTTTTATTAAGCTTGCTTGTGGAAGTGGAAGCTGCCCCCACGAGGTTATTAATAAGAATGCTTCCTGTAAATTTTGTGTTTTCTCTTGCCGAATCGCTCTTTTGTTAGTATAAACTGTACGTAATGTTCTCATTTCCGTACACGTTCCTAACAGGCGTTTCTCAGCTGTTGTTGAGCATTTGCATATGTGCACGCTCGAGTTCAGCAATGCTGTGTGTCATGTCTTGCTGCCTCAGCGGTACTGGCAATTTGTATCTCGCGTCGCTTTTTTCACCTGGGAGTGGTAGCGTCTCTACTGTGGGTTGTTTACATACAGCTGCTCCGTTAGTTACTTTTTGCAGAGCAGACTGTATTTTGCTTACTACACGTTCTGTGATCTGGCTTTCTTTTTCAGTGAGCCAGTCATGGAACTCTTTTTCTATTTTCTGGGCTTGATCATTTACATGCGTTTCTATGGTTTCTTTTTGTGTCATTTCTAAATTGTCCATTCGGTTCGCAAGCTGTTCTACTTCGTCCCGGATGACTGTGTGTGCCGTCTGAAGCGTTTGTACATCTTGTGCTATGTTGCTTACAATGTTCGGCATTTCGGCTTGGGCTTTCTTTATTTCTGTCATTTCTGAATGTATCTTTTCTAACATTGTACCTATACTTTCTATTAAGACCTTTTCTCTTTCTTCATTTTGATCCCTTATCTGATTGACTAGCTGGTGATTCCTCTCTTCCCTCAATCTCTCTCTTTCTTCGTTTTGTTCCCTTATCTGATTGACTAGCTGGTGATTCCTCTCTTCCCTCAATCTCTCTCTTTCTTCTTTTTGTTCCCTTATCTGATTGACTAGCTGTTGATTCCTCTCTTCCCTCAATCTCTCTCTTTCTTCGTTTTGTTCCCTTATCTGATTGACTAGCTGTTCGTTCTCTTTCTCTAATTTCCGTAAAAATTCAGCAAATGGATCCGGTATTGGTGAGCATACCGGTGTGGTAGTTGTTCTAATCATTGGAAAATTATCACTAGCCCTACTAGTAGCACCTATCGGTTTTACTGTTTTAGTCTGCTGGCTACTTCCTGGCACATCACCGGAAACTACATTGTTTACATTTTCTCCCCCCCCCCCCCCCCGATCACTATTAATATTTAGTAAGTCGGTGTCACTATCCATATCGCTCAATAATTGCACATTATTTGTAACATTGGACGCATTATCTGGTTGCAAATCTAACACACGTCCAACTTTTCCCATAATGACTCGCACTGGGCTAACTACAAAAATTGTTCCAAACTACAAATGCGGACTAAGTTCACAAGTCAAACTGCTTATTGTTTCCAAAATCAGACAATATTAATATCTACACCACTGTACACCATGTACCATCTATGATACTATACTTTGATGATACGGGCCTATGTAGCAAGCTTTTATGCATAGTGGTCCTTACCTTGATTTCTTTTTTCTTTTCTTTCCTTTTTGCTATCTCGTCCTCTCAGGGTCTATACAGTTCTTCTCCGCTTTCCTCGTTCAAGTTTATACATGAAATGGAATTTGCTAGACATTAGAATACATACAATACATGTTAACAATTACATACATACAAACCCTAAAATAATATTTTATCTATTCGGGCCCCACGTAACAGGGCGCCATTTATTATATCTCTTAAAAAATAATGTAACTATTTGTTTAGAGGAAACACTCTCCTAGTAAATTTGTTTGTCCTTTGATTTATCGTGATCTGTTACTGATTTTTAGTGGAGTTAGTTTTTACTTTTAGCTTTCAAAAAAATACAAAAGAGATATAATAAGCAAAATAATGAATTTCGTAGGTTGCCAATTACGTATTATATCTGGTTTTATCAAGCGCCAGGCTCCCTACAAATTACTGTAAATGCAATAGCGTAGTATTACTCAGATCCAGTTCACTATCATAGAAAATAGACAAGTTTTAATAAAATTATTTCACTGGATTACTTCAGTTAACCTCACTGAATATTTTTACATAATTTCTTCCGCTCCGGCTATCAGACATTGTGCTGTGAAAAAATATTTTTAAATGTACCGCGTAATGGCGGCTAATTGTTAACAATCAGAGATCACTGTTACTCGCTCCGCAGCAGCTGGAAACATGCTAAATAATTTTCATTAAATATTCTTTTCATAAGATAAATGTGGCGTAGGTTCTTGAAATAACACACGGAGATCACTTTATACTAATATATTCTTACTAGGACACAGTTTACACCATTAAATATTTGCAATTACGTTACGCCAGAAACAAATGCTAGCGCAGCACAATAGCTTGCGTACCTTATTCCAGCTAACACCAGAACGAACAGAACAAAACAGACTAGACAGAAGAATGAACATTGCATTGTGTTTTATACTCTTACAGAGATGATAATACTTCTTTTAATTACTTACACATTATAATCTCATACACTAAAAATAATGTCTTTTCTACATCTATCGATCTATATTGTATATTTTTACAGTTAGTGTTATTACCTTTCACAGATAAATCGATGTTTGCAGTTCATTTTCGGTCACATACAGTCATTTTTATTTATGTTTCACCTCGATAAGGGTGAATATTGCAAAAGGGACACTACACGGAGAAGATATTAGGTTGGTACATACGTTCCCAGCGTTTTTCCATAAGTTTAGTAAACACAACGAATACGCATGACAGGGATTTTAGTCATCAATAATACGTTCGTCCTCGCTATTTACAACAGTCTGCCAACGCTGGGGTAACTTTTTGAACTGTAGAAATCATATGGTTTTGAGGCGAAGAACTTGACAATCATATTGGGAGCAAATTTACATCCGGAAACGAAGTTCTTGAAGATTGTTCGATAGAGAGCGGAAAATGTGAAAATCTGAGGGCGAGGTCAGGTGAATCAGGTGGATGCGGAATGACTTCCCAACTCAACTCCTCTGTAGCGTTTTTTCTCAGTCTACCAGAAAGTGGGCGACTGTTGTCGTTGAGTAGCACCACTTCACGCAGTCTTCCTGGTCGTTGTTCTTGGATTGCGTCTGCAAGACGTCTCAGTTGTTGATAGCAAATGTCAGCAGTCATGGTCACACCTCGGGGAAGCAATTCGTTTAACGCCACTCCGTCGCTGTTTCTCCAGATGTACAAGATTACTGTTTGTGGATGCACGCAGGTCTTTGTCCGGGGAGTTGCTGCATTGTTTGGTCTCAACCATTCCTTTGTTTTCCTCATGTTTTCATAAAGACACCAGTAACGATACAGGACAGGAATGGTCGGTGTTGTTGACGAGGCAATTAATGACGAGCAAGCAGAGATGCATATCTGGCCACCCGCTGATTTTTGTGATTTTGGCTTAGAGCATGCGGTATCCATACACCTATTTTTCAACCTTCCTCACTGCATTCGAATGTCTCACGTTGGTAGAATGATCATCACTATTGCCAGTTCTCGTACAATGAATTGGATCATTCTGGATTAATGCGTTTGAACGATCTTCATCAAACCCCGAAGATCTTCCTGAATGTTGATAGAGTTTAATGTCAAAACGATCCTCCTTAAAACGAGAAACCGATTTTCTTGCCATGCTGTGTCCAGTGGCAGCATCCCCATACTCGGTTCAAACGTTTCTGCTGCCTCCGCTGCGGTCATTCCCCTATTGAATTCAAACAGAATAAAATGTCGGAAATGTTCCGATTTCTCCACTTGGCTCTCCAGTTTCTAGCGTCTAGCGTCCACAGATCCACTCACTATCTCCCAATGACAAAATGAAAATATGTAGAATCAAGAAGCATCAGAGAACCACAAATAAAAAATAGCAATCGATAAATAAGCCCATAGCAACCGAAATACCAACATTCAAAACGAAAACGCTACCGACTTACGCACCAAACTAATACTTCGTATCAAGTAGTAACTCACCAACCTCAACAGAATTCTAGTTGTCTGGGATAGGCTGCACCACGCCGTGGTTGCTGCTGTACCATCCATTCACGAATAGGTGTAATTGAAGGTAAAAGAAAAACAAAACTAATGGAAACAATCAATAAAATGGCTAAAACGACCAAGTGCAGGATAAACGTGTACCGAAAATGTATAAAAAGTTTAATATGGGAATTATTTAGTTGTTGGCCTGATAAACAAGCTGAGTATTTCTGAATAAAATTTTGATCAGAGCCCAGAAGCCAATAAAAATTACAAATGAGTTAATATAATCATTGACATCGCCTAGCACAAAGACTACGTGCCAATCGCGAAGATGCATTAACGGCACTCGGTGTCGCCTCAGTGACTGGAACCATCTTCGCTACGGCTAGGTGGTTAGCCCTACCAAGCGGAGCTCCTTCTGCTAACGCAAGATCTCGAGTAGAGGGTCGGGTCATTGTGCTGCGGTATGACTCATGCAGGCCACCCACTAGGCGTAATATGTAGCCCTGAGTGGTCTGGACTTAATTCTCCGCTAGTTACATGCGCCGCATCGCTGTAAGTGCGATCAGCAAATCACCCACTTTGCTCGTACTTCTGAGTTATAAATGGAGAAGTTTGATCTTGAAGATGGAATGAGGTAAAACACTGCCACTCCCCCCCCCCCCCTCCCCCCCTCCCATCCCTGCCCCCCTCCCCCCCATGCCCCACAATATCCTGCACTTGCAACGTACTTCTCTTTCTTGCTCTACAGTTTTACTCTCTACATCTCCCTCTAGTACCTTGGAACTTGGAACTTGACTTCTTAACGAATGTCCTATCATCCTGTTCCTTCTTCTTGTCAATGCTTTCCATATATTCTGCAGAGAACCTCCTGATTCTTTACCTTACCAATCCACCTAATTTTCGACATTCGTCTGTAGCACCACACCTAAAAAGCTTAGATTTTATTGTGTTCCACTTTTCCCACAGTCCATTTCCCACTACCATACAATGGTATGCTCCAAACGTACATTCAGAAATTACTTCCTTAACTTACTGTCTGTGTTTGATATTAGTATACTTCTCTTGGTCAGGAATGTCCTTTTTGCCAGTGCTAGTTTACTTTTGTTGTCGTCCTTGCCCCGTCCGTCATTGGTTATTTTGCCGCCTAGTTTTGCAGAATTCATATGCTTTTTGATCACCAATTCTATTCTCACTTCTTACTTTCGTCTTTCTTCGATTTACTCTCAATCTATACCTGTACTTATAAGACTGTTCATTTCATTCAACACATCCTGTGATTCTTCTTCGCTTTCGCTGAAGATATATAGCAATGTTATCTCTGAATCCTATCACTGATATTCTTTCACTTTGAATTTTAATCCCACCGTCGAACCTTTCTTTTATCCTGTCATTGCTTCTTCGATGTATAGACTTCTCGGTAGGGACTAAAGACTACACCTGTGTTTTAAAATGTTGCTTACCACTGTTTTCCTCACAATTTCGAAGATTTTGCACCGTTTTACATAGTCGAACGCTTTTTCCAGATCGACAAATCTTGTAAACAAGTATCGATTTATCTTGAGTCTTGCTTTCTTTATAAACTGCAACATCAGAACTACCTCTCTGGTACATTTAGCTTCCCTAAATCCAAAAAAAATGGTTCAAATGGCTCTGAGCACTATGGGACTCAACAGCTGAGGTCATTAGTCCCCTAGAACTTAGAACTACTTAAACCTAACGAACCTAAGGACATCACACACACCCATTTCCGAGGCAGGATTCGAACCTGCGACCGTAGCAATCACGCGGTTCCGGACTGAAGTGCCTAGAACCGCACGGCCACCGCGGCCGGCCTAAATCCAAACTGACCGTCATCTAACACAGCCTCAGTTTCCTTTTCCATTCTTCTGTGCATTATTCTTGTTAGCAGCTTGGATGTCAAACTTCACAGAAGGTAGGAGAGAAGGTACTGGCGGAATTGAGACTGTGAGGGAGGGTCTTGAGTCGTGCTTGGGTAGCTCAGGCGGTAGAGCACTTGCCCGCGAAAGGCAAAGGCCCCGATTTCGAGTCTCGGTACGGCACACAGTTTTAAACCGCCAGGAAATTTCAGCTTGCATTCTGCTTGGGACACTTTGAGATGTCTGAATTTCTGTAGAGGAGGAAATGCAGCTGTTCTTTCTCAAGAACCGAAATCAGAGAAGTTAGTGATGTTGGACGTTGTAGTCTGCGGTGGGCCGAGTTTCTAACACATCGCAAACGGTTCGGGTGGGGATTGTGAGCAGGCCAGTTCGTTTCAGGAATACTACTGTTCGTAAATCATTGCCGCACAGCTGCTGCTTTATGACAGGATGCATTGTCATGTTTAACAACAACCGTCTGGAACTGTTCCTGTACTATAGGCAGTAGACAATGCTGTAAAATGTGTTACTATCCTTCCGCATTTAGTGTTTTCTTAAGCGCAGAAAGGGTACGACAACCGAACCGACCTACGAGAAGCATCTCTATACCGTAACACCACCTCCTCCGTGGTCCACTGTTGACACTACACTTGCTGGCAAGTAGCGTTCTCCAGGTATTCGCCAAACCCGTGTCCTCCCATCGTGTTACCACAGGGCGTGGTGAGATTCATGACTCAAAATCACTCGTTTCCTGTCATCCAGTGACCAGCGGCGTCGCACATTCCACCACATTTAGCGTCGTCTAGCATATACTGCAGAAGTGTGAGGCTAATGAAGTGCTGCTCAACCATTGTAGGCCTACACTATCCTTTTCAACTCCCTACACCACTGGACTGCTTGTTGTACATTGGAACTGATGAGTGTTTCCTTTCGTTGGTTTCACGAGATGTTTCACAACCGCTCTCCGCAGTGCTCTACGATCCCTGTCCGTCAGCACATGAAGTCTGCCTGGTCTAGATTAGCTGTCGTTGCTGCTTCGCGTTTCCACTACACAGTCACGTCACCAACATAGACGTGGACAGCTTTTGAAGGTTTCAAAACTCCCTGATGGATTTCTTACACAGTTAACATCCAATGACCAGTCGACGTTCGAAGTCAAAAAGTTCTCCCGATTGAGCTATTGTGCTGTCACTGCTTCTCTACTGAAAACACAATACGCCCAACGTCCTTTTACGCTGGCGGGTCCTCTCTCCTCGCACCCACGTATACTTCTGATCACATTGACTTTGTCGTCTGGCTCTACTCTCTTGATTTTAAAAGTAGATCTTTCCGTGACGCACCGTTCCTCTCTTGCAGTGCCTGCGACTGTAATTTGATTGGCGCCTACGTAATGCCCTTGTGCTTGATAAATGAACCCGTGACCAAATATGCGGCTTACCATTGCACCTGTTCTACTTGTTCCATTAGCCCTCCCTGTTGACAGTACCAGGAAAAAGAGCAATAATCAAAATTCGGTGGAACATTTACATAGGATTCTGCCAAAACATCTCAACCTGTCACAGGTTTTCCCACAACTACTCCTACGTGATCGTGCCAGTTTAGGCTTTCGGAATGGATTCTCCCAGTTTCTTTAGGCTGGCTAGTGTTTCCAGTGGTTAATACCGACAGCGAAATGAAACAGAATTGGTTCTTTTTGCCTATTATATTTACGTTACATTACATCACTTAATTTGTTTTTTACATGATGTCAGTCAGAAGGAAGCAACTTATGTTAAAATCTAAAAAAAAAAAAATAAGTCAAGGTATATATATACCCAGAAAATCACCGAATATGGCTAAAGATACCTACATATGTACTTGAATTACTGTGTTAACCTTTCAATATACACTACTGCACATTAAAATTGCTACACCACGAAGATGACGTGCTACAGACGCGAAATTTAACCGACAGGAAGAAGATGCTCTGATATGCAAATGATTAGCTTTTCACAGCATTCACACAAGGTTGGCGCCAGTGGCGACACCTACAACGTGCTGACATGAGGAAAGTTTCCAACCGATTTCTCATACAGAAACACCAGTTGACCGGCGTTGCCTGGTGAAACGTTGTTGTGATGCCTCGTGTAAGGAGGAGAAATGCTTACCATCACGTTTCCGACTTAAAGGTCGGATTGTAGCCTATCGCGATAGCGGTTTATCGTATCGCGACATTTCTGCTCGCGTTGATCGAGATCCAATGACTGTTAGCAGAATATGGAATCGGTGGGTTAAGGAGGGTAATACGGAACGCCGTGCTGGATCCCAACGGCTTTGTATCACTAGCAGTCGAGATGACATGCATCTTATCCGCATGGCTGTAACGGATCGTGCAGCCACGTCTCGATCCCTGAGTTAACAGTTGGGGACGTTAGCAAGACAACAACCATCTGCACGAACAGTTCGACGACATTTGCAGCAGCATGGACTATCAGCTCGGAGGCCATGGCTGCGGTTACCCTTGACGCTGCATCACAGACAGGAGCGCCTGCGATGGTGTACTCGACGACGAACTTGGGTGCACGAATGGCAAAACGTCATTTTCTCGGATGAATCCAGGTTCTGTTTACAGCATCATGATGGTCGCATCCGTGTTTGGTGACATCGCGGTGTACGTACATTGGAAGCGTGTATTCGTCATCACCATACTGGCGTATCACCCGGCGTGACGATATGGGGTGCGATTGGTTACACGTCTCGGTCACCTCTTGTTCGCATTGACGGCACTTTGAACAGTGGACGTAACATTTCAGATGTTGTTACGACCCGTGGCTCTACCCTTCATACGATCCCTGCGAAATCCTACATTTCAGCAGGATAATGCACGACCGCATGTTGCAGGTCCTGTACGGGCCTTTCTGGATACAGAAAATGTTCGACTGCTGCCCTGGCCAGCACGTTCCCCAGATCTCTCACCAATCGAAAATGTCTGGTCAATGATGGCCGAGCAACTGGCTCGTCACAATACGCCAGTCACTACTCTTGAACTATGGTATCGTATTGAAGCTGCATGGGCAATGGTACCTGTACACGCCATCCAAGCTCTGTTTGACTCAATGCCCAGGCGTATCGAGGCCGTTATTACGGCCAGAGGTGGTTGTTCTGGGTACTGATTTCTCAGGATCTATGCACCCAAACTGGGTGATAACGTAATCACATGTGAGTTCTAGTATAATATATTTGTCCAATGACTACCCGTTTATCATCTGCATTTCTTCTTGGTGTAGCAATTTGAATGGCCAGTAGTGTAAGATTATACCCTTCGGTGATATTATGACAGCTTTGTAAATATTTAAATTCGATCAATAATTATATGAAATACTGACAATGAAATTATTGCTGCCCGTGAAAGCCATTAACAGCCAACCTGCAATTGGGACCGGGTCACTGTTAGGCTTCAATACTACAACAGATATCTTGTTCAGCAGGGCCATTACGCTGGTGCGTATACGCAGGGAATTTCAGAGCGAGCTGAGATTCCAAAACCACTCATCAGTAATGCAAATGCGCTAAGATGAAAGCGAGGTGTCGAAGTCACATTTTGGAGCAGTGGAAGAAAGTCATTTGGTCGGATGAGTCTTGTTTCGCGCTGTTTCTAACTTCTGGCAGAGTTTACGTCCGAAGAGTGAAACACGGCCGCGTGGGATTAGCCGAGCGGTCTAAGGCGCTTCAGTAATGAACTGCGGCTGGTCCCGGAGGAGGTTCGAGTCCTACCTCGGGCATGGGTGTGTGTGTTTGTCCTTAGGTTAATTTAGGTTAAGTAGTGTGTAAGCTTAGAGACTGATGACCCTAGCAGTTAAGTCCCATAAGATTTCACACACATTTGAACATTTGAACACAGTGAAACACGGCGAGGGTTCTGTGATGATTTGGGCAGCTATATCGTGGTATTAAATGATCCCCATGGGTACTCTGCAAGGTCGCATTAGTACGAACGCTTTTTGGGTAATCAGCTCTATCCTCTGGTACAATTGTCGTTCTCGTTTGGTGATGAAATGTTCCAAGACGAGAGGACCCCTGTTCTCTTAAGTAGCATCGTCCAGGACTGGTTTTGCGAGCAAGAGGTATAATGTCGCATCTCGCCTGGCCGCCACAGTCACCAGATATGTACTATTGAGCCTTTGTGGTCTGCTCTGGGGAGAAGGCCTCGTTGCTCGCTATCCACCTCCATCATCGTTATCTGAACTTGCCACTACATTGCAGAATAATGGTATAAGATTCCCTTGAAAACTGTGCAGAATTGACATTTATCAACTCCCAGATGACTGGAAGCTGTTTTGAATCCCAACGGTTTTCCTACCTCGTATTGGGCACAGTAATGTAGTTTTGGTGTTTCCTTATTTTTGTCCACCTCCTGTAAACTACGAAGTGATAAACTGTGCTCGTTTCATTTTATAATCATTCTGGATGTATAACGACTGATAAACAGCGTTTTGGGAACGAGGGTTTCGATCACGGTTCGCCCCCCAGGTCCCCGACTTGAACCAGTTGGATTTATCTGGGATGCATTGTGGGTGGTTGTCAATGCATTTGGAACACGCCTAGGCATCCACGAGCAGACGCGCTAAAGCCTTCCTTCACGTGAACGGCGACCACGTGGGACACCTGCTGTAATGTGTTTTTCCTCAAGTGCATATCCTCACTTTGGATGCTCAGGGGCTCCGTTACGAGGTGCTCACGTACTCAATCGTAAAACGTCGTCGGACCTGTGTTTATAAGGATTATTTGCTTGTTCCTCTACTCACCCCTTTATTTTGTGTGTACAGTAGTGAGAACCTGTGTATCGTGAACAGTTAGGCGCTATGAACCTTCATTGAGTTCCGTTTGAAATCCATTGGTTTCCCAATTTAAGACCGACACGCTGAGTGCTGTCAACGAGGAAGCCTTGAATCCAGTCACAAAACTGGCCCGATGCACCGTAAGCTCGTCTTTCATTCACCAGGCGACAGTGCAGAACTGAGTCGAATGCTTTCCGGAGGTAGAGGAACTCGCTGACAAACCTCGATGCCGTTACTTGCTGTCCTCAGATTCTCGCGATTGAACACAGCGACCTGAGCTTCATGAGAGCGTTGCACTCCATGTTTATTCCTACTTAGGAGACTTTGCGTCTCCAGAGAGGTACTAATATACGAGCATAAAATGTGTTCATTATTGTACAACACTCAGAGATCAGCGATATGGGCCTTTAGTTATGTGCATTTGTCCCTGCAAACGGGAATGACCAGCGCGTCTTTCAAATACTGTGGTTCCTTTCATTGCTCCGGCGACTTACGATAAGCAGCAGCTAGACGACGAACAAGTTATTTCGCACAATCGTACAGGTACCCGATCAGGGTCAGATGCCTTTCTTTTGTCGAGCGATTTTAGTTGATTCTCAATTTTGCCGCCATTTAACTCGATGTCTGCGATAGAGTGTCGGTTGCAAAGTGGAAACTCATTCAAATTCCTCAAGGAAACAATTTGGGATGACTGAATTCAGCACTAAAATCTTCTTTCTGTCATCATTTTCAGTTTCTCAGCCACAGTGGTCACTGTACGACTGAGTATATTTGTATATTTGTTTTCCGAGATTGAGGAAGAGCAAAATATTTTTTTTACCTTCGAAAATTGTTTCTTTCACGTTCTGTGAACTCTTCTCGCATTGCTCTCTGTAGTTCGTTTCTGTTTCTTTCCGCTTTCGTTTGTGAATGGGATTTTGAGTTAACGTAAATCTTTGATGAAGCTCTCGTTGCTTTCGCAACATATTTATAACCCGGCTATTGAAGCTTGTAGGGTCTTTCCCATCCTTCAAAACATTCTTGGCTGCTACACTTCTCAAATGCCTTGTAAATGCTCCTGAATTTTTTGTAGTATTACTACACCCCTTCGTACACAGAGCTCAGTGATATTGACTGCTTAAATAAGCTGCAATCTCTTTCTTGTCACACTTATTAACCAAACATATTTTATTACGTTCTTTTTATCACATTTAGTCCCTGACACTATAAGGGACACGATCACTGACACTCACATTTGTGTTGTATTCACGAAATATACTTGGTATCAAACGTACAGGATGGGACAAATAAAAATGACCCGGAGAACAGAGTTCCAGGTTATAAAGAAACACACCAGACGAAAGGAAATACCGTACTAATAAAACTATAGCGGATGTTGAAATTGACCACCATTCATCTCTTGGCACTTTTTGACCCTGGTCAGCAAGCTGGAGGAGGTCGATCGAAGCTGTAATGCTGGAGTTGCTGCAGTCTCATCCGAAATGTTCTGCTGCAGTTCTTGAAGACTATGAGGGTTGTTGCGATACACCTTAGACTCGAGGCTTCCCACATAAAGGTGCACTTGAACTTCAAAATAAGGTTCTAGCTTATTTTAAGCTTCTGTATATCAAAGTGTCTCCGGACCTACTTCAGAACATAGCTTTTGAATCAACTGAAAAATTTCCACGTCAGCGTTAGCAAGAAAAAAGCTTTGCACTCAGTAACACCAGATAAACTGCGCCTAATGAAATGTTGCTGGAGTGTATGTCCCGTCGACACCGAGGTCATCATAGTGAATTTTGCTCCAGTTTTGTTACACAGTTTGTTGAGGATTCTGCTTTCTGTTCGTAAGTCGGAAATGGTGTTGGAGACACCTTGAAAGTTTCTGAAATATCTTTTGTCTCTTCTTCCAATTTCTGTAGCTGTGCCACCAAAAGTTCTAGCGGTGTGGAGAGGTGTTGTAGCACCAACAGCATCGGTTGCAGTAAGTCTCGTTGAGTTGTTTATGAAAAAAAGTTATTAAGCGTATACGATATTCTGAGACATTTACCTAAAAAGGAAACGGGGTCAACAGTCAATAATAGTTTACAATGCCACCACTGTGCACTGCATTACCAGAAAAGTTACACTTTCACCCGTTTTTCTCGTGTCAGGTTTTGACTCCTTTGTCTAGTCGCCAGGTTTTTAAATGTTCCTTTGTTCCTCGTCGTCAGTTTTTTACGTTGTATTCATCCAACGCAACTTGGTGTCATACATATAAACTCGCTACTATCGAAATTAATTTTTGTTATAAGGTGGTTTGGTTGCATACAGCACCTATACATCTTCACCACAGGGTCAGCTAGAGTTGGGCAACGTCTATGGATAAAAAATAATGGCAGCAAAGATTAACAATAATTTATTTATAGAAAAGTTAGAAATGCTTAACAGTCGAATGAAAATAACGTGTTACAGTAGCTCTCTGTTCATTATCATTGATCTGCCTTTTATTCTGGTTTAGTCCTGAAACAAGTCAACGATAACTACGAAAACTTGTAGAGCGTCTTGCTTGGCTTTTCTTTGCGGCTTGGATGAGTCCTCTAGCTACTTGGAAGTACAGTTGGTACTGAACAGATAAGCGACTTTAATGAAGCCGTGTGTCCACTTGTATCCACGTTTGGCGGATGGATGCCCACTTGGGAACTGTTTGTGTGACGTAAGGCGGAAGCATAGAATAGGTTTCGCGTTGCGTGCCCTCTGTTGGAGTCTATCCTTAACTCAGTTGCACCTAAGTACTAGGCAGCTCGACGCTCTCCTGTGCATGGCTGTCTACCGTATCTTCTTCAGGACACAGTTGAAGCTTTCAAGTATGGTTGTTACTCTGTGGGAATAGCTGTACTTTTTGATGTCTGTGGTGCACTATATGCAAGCAGTAATTCAGGTGCATTTTGTGCAGAGATTAATTAAATTAGTTAGGTAGAAATTTTATGCCGGCTTTTGCAACTAGGATATGAAAATTATGCTTACTGAACCTGAACAACGTAAGGAGCTCATTCATTTTATGAAACTGGAGCGGTGAGGTGGACCGGGATGGCTGTTGAAGTTTCGTGCTGCGTCTGCTCTTCTTTTTGAGAGCTATCACACATCACAAAAAGTTTTTCATCACCTCGGCCACGAGAGTTCCGGGACCTGTACAGATAATTAAAATAGAGATCAACATAAACATCATTTCTGCCCTTTTTATTGCTTGTTAAAACCACACATTGCATGCTGTACTACCATACAGCGATACCTTCAGAGGTGGTGATCCAGATTGCTGTACACACCGGTACCTCTAGTACCAAGCAGCACGTCCTCTTGCATTGATGCGTGACTGTATTCGTCATGACATAGTATCCACAAGTTCATCAAGGCACTGTTGGTCCAGATTGTCCCACTCCTCAACGGCGATTCGGCGTAGATCCCTCAGAGTGGTTGGTGGGCCACGTCGTCCATAAACAGCAATTTTCCATCTATTCCAGACATAGGGATTCGATAGGGTCCATGACTGGAGAACATGCTGGCCACTCTAGTCGAGTGATGTCGTTATCCTGAAGGAAGTCATTTGCAAGATGTGTACGATGGGGGGGGGGGGGGGCGAACTGTCGCCCATAAAGACGAATGCCTCGCCAATATGCTGCCGATATGGTTGCACTATCGGTCGGAGGATGGCATTCACGTATCGTACAGCCGTTACGGCGCCTTTCATGACCACCAGCGGCGTACGTCGGCCCCACATAATGTCACTCCAAAACAGCAGCGGACCTCCACCTTGCTGCACTCGCTGGACAGTGTGTCTAAGGCGTTCAGCCTGACCAGGTTGCCTCCAAACACGTCTCCGGCAATTGTCTGGTTGAAGGCATATGCGACACTCATCGGTGAAGAGAACGTGATGCCAGCCGTGAGCGGCCCATTCGGCGTGTTGTTGGGCCCATCCGTACCGCGCTGCATGGTGTCATGGTTGCAAAGCTGGACCTCGCCATGGATGTCAGGAGTGAAGCTGCGCATCATGCAGCCTACACGAGACGTGTACCTCCTTTCTGGTGGAATGACAGGAACTGATCGGCTGTCGTACCACCTCCGTCTAATAGGCGCTGCTCATGCATGGTTGTTTACATCTTTGGGCGGGTTTAGTAACATCTCTGAACCGTCAAAGGGCCTGCGTCCGAGATACAATATCCACAGTCAGCGTTTATCTTCAGAAGTTCTGGGAACTGAGGTGATGCAAAACTTTTTTTTATGCGTGTGACATATTTATAACGTTGTGGGATCTTTAACTGCGGATTTTACTGTTGATTTCTTGGAACAGTGTGATTTTGCCGTGAACGTAGTACCACGTGATCTGGATTTTCTTTGTGTTTTCATTCTTCCGATTTTGTGAGATGTTTCCACATGTTGCTATAGAGAAGTTTGCTGTGAATATGGTTATTATGGAGGCAGTCGCTCTTCAGACGATTGGTATGGAAATGGTTGCTGCAGACATGTCAACTGTGGTTATTTAATTAAGTATTTTGCACTTTATTCCTTGGAACAGTGTCAGTGAAATGACCTATTCTGCCAGTTTTGTTGTGAACTTAATAAGAGGTGGTCTGGAATTAATTGGTAGTTTTCATTCTTGTGCTTCTGTAGGCTGTTCCCACATTTGCATTTGTCAATGGCCTTGTAAATTTTTCCCTGAGTGTTAGTGATGCGGCCATGATTAGCAAATGGATTCTTTGGCGGACCTGGTAAAATTCTGAGAAAATTCCTCGCAGCATAAGCCCCCTCCTACTATTGGTTCAAGTGTGAATATAGTATACAGTGAAGTGCATAGTCGTCTCCACACATTTTATTGATGCTAAAGACAGTGGAACTAAAGATATTTTATATTTTTTGGCTGATTTACTGATTTTTTTGGGATGTTGTGAACTTTGAAGATTTTCTGTGGTTTGATCCTGCGGATGGTGTTCGTTTGTCATCAAGTTTTAACCTCTTGGTTGCTTCCTCTTGATATTGTGAATTGCATTCTGTTAATGGTTATAGGTGACGAGTTTACGCCATTTTTCTGTTTATATGTGGATTTTGTGTTGGAATTTGACTGTGTGAATGTAGAGTTTTTCTGGGACCGCCCTTGTGGTTGGCAGATATATTATTCTGTTCGGAGTGTGCTGCACTGTGGTGTGCAAGAGATGAAACCCACTATGTTTAGTGATGCAATTCTGGAAGCTGCCAATAAAATAGAGTGTACAGGAGTGCGTAGTGACACTGCTATATCAGAGGCTATGTGTTGCAACACTGTTATTGTAAGTGTAGACAATTCCGAATCGACAGCCACACTTGTTCCAAACAGAGATGACCAAAGCTTGTTCAAATGGCTCTGAGCACTATGGGACTTAACATCTGAGGTCATCAGTCCCCTGGAACTTAGAACTACTTAAACCTAACTAACCTAAGGACATCACACACATCCATGCCCGAGGCAGGATTTGAACCTGCGACCGTAGCAGTCGCTCGTTTCCAGACTGAAGCGCCTAGAACCGCTCGGCCACAACAGCCAGCACGAAAGCTTGTCAACAGTAAATTTTGCTCCTTACCCTTCTGATAGAGTTCAGATGAGTGTGCAACGTGTTACTTTAAACCCGTGAGTTAACCTCGATCGGAATGGGAATAACATGTTAAGGCAACTCTTGACCTTAAATGAATTAAAAGAACAGCAGAGGACTTTCACTCGTGAACTGAAAAAATATCAAGAGGCCAGGTCTAGGGAACAGAGGGCTAGCACTAGTTAGCTGAAAGAACCTCTAGAGTGAGTGAACGTTAATTATAGAAAGGCATAGGTACAAAAGGAAGTTGGCTATAAGAGATTAGAGGCTTATGCAAGGGAATGAAGAGGACAAAAAAACTGAAGGAACAAATTAATAAGTTGGACTATAAGTTTGCAACTGTTAAATAAAATATTTCAAACAGATTTGTTGAATTCGCCATTCAAATAAGAGGGGAATTGCAAACCCAATATAAGGAACGATTTGATACTATTGGTTTTCCAATGAGTACAGGTGAAGATGGCAAGATAAATTCAGGGAAGAGTTAGTGAATCCTAAATAGTCAGTGCAGGAAAGGTTGACTGTTGTGAGGGAAGGACAAGCTAAAGGCAAAGAATAAATTTTAAGGAAGGTAAATGATGTTGCTACCAGAGAACAATTAGACCACGTTAGAAATCAAATAGTGGGTCACACCCTTACCTATAAATTCTTGAACAAGGGGGAAAATCTTTTAAAATTAATTCCAAAAAGGTATTAGTGGATACCAGGGAGGAGTTGCAGAAGAATGCCGTACAAATTTATGTACTTACCGCCACAATGGTGCAACTTTCAGTGAATGTGGAATGTAGTTCAGATGGGACAATGCCTGTGGGGATTAAAAATTCTAAGGAAGTTAGACCCCTTCCAAAATTTAAGGAAAGTCAAATGGAAATCAATCAGAAATGTAGAGAGCTGGGGCAGGATCTTCAGGAACGAGCTTCAGGATGGAAGAAAGGTAAGGCTCTGTTTCAGTTAAGGACTGTTGTCACATTAAGAGTCAGTGACCTGACGAGCAATGTGACTCAGGTTGTGAGGATAAATGGTTCAAATGGCTCTGAGCACTATGGGACTTAACTTCTGAGGTCATCAGTCCCCTAGAACTTAGAACTACTTAAACCTAACTAACCTAAGGACATCACACACATCCATGCCCGAGGCAGGATTCGAACCTGCGACCGTAACGGTCGCGCGGTTCCAGACTGTAGAGCCCAGAACCACTCGGCCACCAGGTTGTGAGGATAAACCTAAATCTGATCATGAGAGGAGGCAGTCTCGCCGTAATTGTGAACAATGTTCAAGGAGTGCCATGTATTACGAAAGGATGCCTGGTTTTGATTACAATGGATTTCTCGCTTGCCGCAGACACCTTAACCAGCCATCCAAGCACGCCTCTGGGACCAATCCAAAATTCCATATGTCGTGTTTTTACAGCCATTGTGCTCTCACAATTCGTGAATCTTGCACAGGGAGACAAATATTATACCATCACCTTAGCGTGTCAGGCATGGATACCCCATTGACAGCTACGGTGTCTGTAGGTGCAGTGTCTGCATCTCCACAATATTATCCCCCATCAGTTGCACCGTATAAACGCAGGCATTGTAACCACCAATGTCATTTTCTTTCAGTTTGAAAGTTTGACTTTTCATTCGCTCCAATTTGGCCAGCTGAGTATAAAAGAAATTGTTTGTGGTTACCCTGAAGCTGAGTGAAGTGTGCATGCACATATCACCCATAATTACGGATCATAAGAGGATTTGCATCTATTTCTGTCTGCTTATTGGTCTGCGGCAACACAAGATTGCACTAAATAGAGTACTGTGTTGCTGCAATTTTACAAGTAGAATATTTGTAAAATTTGAGGTTAATATCTTATGGGACCAAACTGCTTAGGTCATCGGTCCCTAAGCTTACACACTACTTAATCTAACTTAAACTTACGCTATGGACAACACACACACCCATACCCGAGGGAGGCCTCGAACCTCTGACGGGGGGAGCTGCGCAGACCGTGTCAAAGCGCTTGAGACCGCTCGTCTAGCCCGCGCGGTTAATAGTGTATTACTACGATGTAAAATTTCAGTCTGTCACCCTTACCAGTCCTGCATGTTTCTTTGAAGATATGATGTTCAGACATTAATTTTTGTACCAACCTTACAGACCAGCAGAGCTATTTAGCATTTGTTTAATTATCTTCATGGCTGCGCGAAATCGTTTTAGCTGGCCAGACATTGTGCAGTATCTCAAATATGACGTTGTCGAAGAGCCACAAATAGCAAATGCCACAAAGAGACAGACAGGCAAATAGAGTTCAATATCGTTAACGTGGATCAATTTGTAATCACAGTTATGACAGGCAGTCTATGACCCAGTACAACATCCATATGGAAATGGAGACTGGCATCAATGAAATGGCATTCCACACTGAGGTGGTCACATGATGTTCGATCAGCTGATCTGCAGAACAATCCGTGAGCACATGGCTCACCCCTATAGAATGACGACCACTGTCAACTTGGATTGTAAGTTTGTATATTGCGGGAGCTTCAATTTTGATGAGTGTATTGTGAGAGAAGGAGTGTCAGCCTATTGCCTTACATCACGATACGAACTGCCACCTAAGCCATACTCTTTGGTGATGAGAGAAAATGTTGAAAAAATCTTGTTGATGAAACATCAAAGAAGAATCAGTGTTTTTCAAGAGATATGCTCAACAGTGTGGATGATACTGAAATGTCAATCAAAGAGGGAGTCTGTAATCTTTTGCAACCATGTTCGTCTGTGTTTTCTGATGTGCCAGGGACAATCAAAGATTTCACTTATAAATTTAAGGTTAAACAGCATAGGACATTTTTCGTCAAGTCCTATTCAATATCCCTAATATATAAAGAAAAGAAGGTACAAGAGACTAATGAAATGTTGCAACGAAGTGTCACTGAACACACTGTTAGATTTTATAGCCTCCTACTTGTAGTACCTAAGAAGGGTAATTTAGTTAGATGTTTATTGGACTCAGGGCGGGTAAAACGCCATTGTTCTACCAGAAGCCAGTGGCCCTCAGGCGTTAGATGAGCTGTTACGGAAATTTCCTGGAGCCAGTGTTCTGTCTGTGACGTCCAAGTGAGCTATTTGCTAATCAGATTACATCACTCGTATCGTAAATATACAGCATCTTTGTGTCATGGCGTTTACTACCAGTATCTAAAGTACCATGTAGTGATTGGCTGTCTTCATTTGGTCTTTAATTGTATCCTACCAGAAGATCTGAGAAAGAGGTTCACTACAGCCATCAATGGTGTATTATACCTCATATGCGGATGGTGCACTTATAGTGGTGAAGTGTTCGGGAGAGTACAACAAGGTGTCAGATCGATTTTAACAACCTTTGAGCAGCTAGGAGTCACATTGAAATTAATGTAACAGTGGTTATAGGTTAAATTTCTAGGGAATGAAGTGACAGAGGAAGGTATAAAATCTCATCCCGGGACTTTGCTACTCATTCTGTAAAGGAACAGATTCTTTCATTCTTGGAATTTATTATCTGCTATCAACGTTTCATGAATCTCTATATGATAGCTACTCCATATCTCTGTGCATTGACGGGTAAATGTGTCCAGTGGCACTGGAATGAACAAGCACAGGCAGAGACTGAAGGTGTGGACCATGTTCTTTTGGCTGCCCCTATGGTCTCACACCTTGATTTGAATAAGGAATTTTTGTCTTGGGACAGACTGCGAGATGGATACCTGGGCAGAACTCTTTCAGTGAACTGAGGAAAACGAATTGCTGCATCGTCAAACCATTACATTTGTCAACTGAGTTCCCACCAAGTGTAACCATAGCTATTCATTTCCAGAATTTGAGGCGCTGGACACTGCTTTGGAATTCACTAAGTTTCGTTGCTATATATTTGGCTGTCTCATTAAAGTTTATACCAATCTTTGGGCTCTACAATTTTTGATGTGTGCCAAGTGATGTAGCGGCATCTGACAAGGCGGACATTCTATCATGCAGGGGTTCAGATTCACTGTCATTCACATCCTTTGGAAGGAGAATGTAGCAGCTTATGCACTAACATGATCACCCATAGGATTATGTAGCGGCATTGAAGAAAATTATAATGAGAATAACTGCAGTTTTTTTAATTTTTTTGAAGAGCTTGTCCTTCAAAAATTTTATCACATTCTCTCGTGTGAATACTGCTAACGTGCAGGACAAGGAGTCCCCCTTGAAAGAAGTAAAACTGAAGGTACTACCATATAATCAAGTGTAAGAAACCTGTGAGTTCACACAGGTTTGTGTGTATACCAGAGGACTACATCAACAAACATATGGTACACTCACGCCAATCATGCACATTTAGGCACAAGGACACGTTTTCATAACCTCCGTGATATATGTTATGGAAACCATGTTTCACGGTCCAATATTTCCAGTTATTCCTACGAAAGTGAAGTCACTTGATGCTGTCAATCTTTCCGGAGCTTTATCCGGAACCACGAAGAATTTTCATACGACTTAGGGGCTGTGAAACTGACTTCAAAATCTGTATCATTGACACCCCTTAAAAAGGTCACTAGTATATCTATCATTTGTTTGACTGGTTGTTCACATAACTCGTCTCTGGCAGTGGTGGGCAGTTTCGTTCACAATTTTGGAGAACTCTTCGGGTGAAGGAGGATAAGAACTACCTCTGTTTCAATGTATTGTCCTGTATCAAACCCCCCAGACCATTTAATGAAGGGAAGTTGTGTGATCTTTACTGTTATCATCATAGTAGATCCTGGGACATGTACGTTAACAGTTTACAGCAAGTTACTGATGAGTTGCCTAATGCTTGTAATCCGTTGCTGCCAGTGGTTGTACAGACAAATAAGTAACATTCAGTTAAGATCCAGGAGTTGGTGAGTTTACCACCTTATTCGAGAGTACTGCATAGTGATATGATCAAGCTCGTGCTGTCTAATATTAGGCAGCCTGCGGAGAGGCACAAGACGAGAGGCAAAGTTACAAGAGTTCACAGAACCTTTACAGTAGGCAGAAGGTTTTGGTAAGGTCATATAAATTATCAAGCAAACGACACTCACTCACTCTTAGGTTTTTTCCAATGTACATTTGTCCTTAATGGATGCTGCATGTGGAACATCCAAATGCCTTATAGTTGGAGACAGTAAGGACTAAACAGCCATTACGTATGAAACACGAAGCCATTTCATGAATGGGTGCTTAGATATGCACTTGAGTAACAGTTATGATGTCTTGTTTTGTTTTTCTGATGTGAGTTATGAATTTATTATGCTAATGTGTACTTCTGCTTGCAGATGAATAATGAGATGCAATTCCTGTTCTTTCTTTCTTATATTAGCGTTCAGACGAAGGAGTCATTATCGCTATTCTATTTTGAATTTGGTGGATCTGAGGATAGACGACTAACAGATGTTTTTTGCAACAGTTTACTGGACCAAAAGTCTAAAAGAGCTGTGTATCATATTCAAGTGGAACTAGGTGAAATATAACAGACTCTATTTCTACATTGAGGTAAGATTAGACCTCACTATGGGCCCATGTGCTGTCTCTGTCACCCCAAGGTAAGATGGTACACATAGGAGAAGTTATTACTATTATTATTGTTACTATTGCACCAATATTTTTCTCTCGAAGTAAGATGCTCCCATATTTTGTATGTATAACCTTTAAGTAATTTGCACTGTTCCTTGAGAAGTATACCGCATGTTGATTTCATGGCAAGTGAAAGATGTAGCAATTGCTATGGAGGTACTGAGGATGTGTTTCTATAATTCGTTATGCTATGGAGGTACTGAGGATGTGTTTCTATAATTCGTAATGGTGCTGATGGCGTGGCGTCTGCATCAGTTTTTAGACTCCTCTGTCCAATTATTCTCTATTAATTGCTGTGTTAGGCATACACAAACGAGAATGCTTTGAAAATTTTTATTAAAATGTAAAAGGAAAACCGAATTATTGATGCACGTTTGAAGTTGAGACGTGATAGTGTAAAGGGAAGCAGATGGGATGTGTCGTTTTATTAGTGGAAAAAAGTGATAAATTTGCGGAAAAGAGCCAGTTTCCTTTGAATTAACAGTCGGAAGATGTAGCGTGGAGAAACGAATTATAGTGCGGAGATAGTGGAAGCAGTCTGAGAGTGCAGAGATGAACTAAATGAGGAAATAGTCAGCTAATTATCATAGCATCATGAAATACCAAATTTTAAGAGCAGATCACAATTTCTTCGAAATAATCAGCAGTTGAAGAGAAGACATGAAAGATAATACAAGAGACAAGTTTGAAGAGTAAATAAAGGCATAATTTTAACCAACAAAAGAGGAGGTGGACTGTGAACTACAGATGGGGTAAGGACTTATATAAAAGTGACTTATCGATCATTCGTGTTTGAGAGGTGGACTGTTGATTTAGGAACTATCTGTTAAAACCATTTATTATGGGGAACAAAGTACACGCCAAATTTAAGAAAAAATGTATAAATAGGCATTGCTCAAATACATCGTTATGTGGACGTCCACTGTCGTGCTTAAAACTGTGTCTGTATATCTGTATACTCTTTCTGAAGAGTTTCAAAAGGTTTTATTAGCTAAGTCCATACAGCAAGATCGTGCTCCGGGGGAATTGAAAGTATTTTTCTCTAAATAAGTCTATTCATTTTTGATACGACTCATTGCAATCTTAACGTCCTGCTGTAGACCGCGTTACATCTAAAGCACTACGGCTGTTCTGATAGCTACAGCGGAAGATACATCTCGAGTGAAGAGACAACTACATTTCTCTGAATTTTCGACACATCAGTGGCTATTTATATCAGAACCAAAATTCACATAGTAGACTTCATGTAAACATAAACGACAATGAAAAACCCTGAAATCAGATATGTTATTTTAGAACAATAACAATAAATCCAAATATATATTTTACACTCAAACGCAGGATTATCTCACAGTCACATGTTTTGTCCCACTGTTTAAATAAAGCAGTGTAATTCTTCCCATTCCCACTGTCACCGTCAGAGGGTGGTACGGGACTAGCGGCCACACCTCCAAAGTGAATTGCATTGACGCAGTCACTGCTCTGTGGAAATTTACTGCCTCACCAACACAGTTTTATTCGTCAAACTTTATATTGTATAAATTCGTTACTGTACTGCTCTATGACAAATTACGCCAACAAAACTGGATATGACTGACATAGCTCCGTACGTCGCAGATATACTCTTTCGACAGACATTTCGCGTCTCAAGTGTCATTCTGACAGCTCAATAAATTTCAATAATTCACATTATCCTATACTACATTCTCAGCTCTACACAATGACAGTCGCTGTAACTATATTGACACACAGGAATTCAATCCAGAGAAGTAAATTATCTATCTGAATAGCTACATAAATATTACTATGATTCAGTGTTTCCACCCGTTCTACGTAAGGATGACTGTGCATGTGCATGCGTGGAATTAAGTCTCCTACATAGGCAAGAGCAGAATTGATAGGTGTAGGTTAGGCAAAGGCATTTGTCTAGAACGGAACTACTCTGTCGAAGCAGAAGCAGGTGAAGAGGTGTGCTCATTGACTGTGAACTCTGTCCAGTGATATTAAGCTCGCTACAAAATTTTAACGGAACGTTTAGCAAGACAATGGTAGTCTTTCAAATGCAACTGTTCTAATCAAGTGCGGAAGCTGGCATCCGTTTTTGGCATCTAATACTGGTCTGAAAGACCGCCCCTTAGCTGAGTAGTCAGTGCGTTTGATTGCCTTGTAGTGGGTCCGGGTTCGATTCCCGGACGGGACGGATATTTTCTCAGTTCGGAGACCGGATGTTCTGTTGCCCTAATCATCATTTCATCTTTATCGATACGCAAGTTGCACGATGTGGCGTGAACTGAAAAGACTTACTATTCGGCCGCCGAACTTCCCGGATTTGGGACTCCAGGCCATCAATGCCATACGATCATTTCTATCATTGGACAGAAGTGCAAATTAATTGATACACTATTCGGAAGGTGTGCAATGCATACGGCAAATATCTCAACACCGTACAATGCTCTCGCACATGAAGGGAAACGTAGCAAGTACAGGCAACGCACATTATTGCGTATACCTTAGAACTTTGAAAAACATTCTAGGTGTCAAATACCCACTTGCAACTTTACGATCTCTGGCAGTCTTCTCTCAGTTTCTGCAAACGTAGAATGAAGCGGCGTATTTCTGTTGGGAAAACATTCCGCATACAAACGTGCAGAAGCTCTGACATTGCTATCGAGTTTTCCGTATGCAAGCATCGTATCTGTTATTTCATTATTTGATTAGTAGCACGTGTCGTAATGCTGTCAACGTCTCTACTTCACTGGTGCACACCACAACTACCAAATATCCTGCTGCTCAATAATGCCTTGTCCCATCAGTATAGGTCTGTTCTAAAGGCAGAAAGAAATAATTAAATCTTACCATAATCCACTGATTGTGGGTAGATTTAGTTATTGACTGCTGCCTTTAAAACAGACCCACACTGATGGGACAAGGCATTATTGACCGAACAGCGCGTTGCTCCACGGTTGGAACGCAGTGCAGCAGCAATTCTGCATGGAATGGATTCAACAAGACCTTCACAGGTTTCTCAAGATGTAGTGCACTGGATAAACAGTTCCTGTAAATTACGGGATGATGGAGCCTGCAGCCGATAGTGTCTCGGATGTGTTTTATTGGGCTCAGATCAGACGAATTTGGCGGCCAAGACATCAATGTGTGTTCACCGTCAAACCAGGTGGCACAATTCTGGCCTTGTGACATGGAGAGTTATTTTTATTTTAAACGAGGCCTGCCAATTAAACTTTCTTGACTTCACGCTTACAATAGATTATATTTTTCGTAAAGAAACATATACTGAGCAGATCGTACCTGCTTCTTCCATTCATCCAAAGTCTCATAAAAACGCCTTCTTTCATTCTGCTATTCACCGAGCTTCTTCCATTCCACTTTCGAAAGAAAAGTTCAACGACGAAATCCATTTACTCAAAACGATATCAGTTAATAACGAGTATAAACCTAGCATAGTAGATGACATCCTTAAAAAGAAAACTACTAAAAGAGTTACTACGCTCGGCACTTCTACCATTGAATCTAACCCAAAAAAATATTTCTCTATTCCTTTCGTGGGGCCCATCTCGTATCAGATCCAACGCCTTCTTCGTAATAAATACAACTGCAACGTTGCATTTTCTACCAATAATCATCTGAAAAAAACTTCATTCATAATTTAAAATCGATTCGTTCCCCTTTAGAAAGTTCTGGCGTCTACGATATCTCATCTTCTTGCTGCATAGGACAAACAGGACGTGCCTTTACAACTAGATATAAAGAACACCTTTTAAGAAAAATGGCACTAGCCTCCAAAGTTCGTCTTTTGCCGAACATCTTCTTATTACATGTCACGCCCTTAAAGCTATTTGCGATATAAACATTTTGCACACCGAGAAGAAAGGACGTAAATTAGATAATGTGGAAGAATTAAAGATTTTTAAACATCTTTCTCGAAATGGTAGTCTTATTCTCAATGAACAGCTGCAGTTGCGCAATAAAAATTTCTTCAACGGTATAAAGCCGTTACTTGACATTTAATTTCGGGTCTCCTTGTGCAATTTACCGAAATGTTTCTTTTCCATCTAAGTTAACTCATAATTTTTCATTTATTATATGGTTTATTGGATGTATGTCATGTTATATCGCTTTCTACAAGCTGTGTCATTCAGCCCTTCCGGTATTCTCTATAATGACGTTTTTCTGCTTCAAACTGAACTGATAAGTTCTGATGCAAACAAAATGTTAATTTATCTGTCGCTGTTAAACTAAATATTGCTTTTTACATTATGCACTGAACAATATTCATTATAATTTTCGTCAGTCTACACTTGGATGTTAAGTAGCCAAGTTGTACCTGAGGCTACTAGATGGCACTCTCGCTGCAATGTCATGTTCACCTGCCCGCACTTGTTAACGCGGGCGCCTCGGTCCGTTGCAACCTGTGGCTGTAGAGGTACGAGCAGCCCATAGTCGCTCGCCTTCACGCATTCCTTTTTATATATTTTGCGATTAAAGGTCTTCTGGCCTGTTAATTATTTTATATGTGACATGTAATTACGGCTCTGTCTTTTATTGTTAGTCAATACTTACACTTTTTATATAAAAAATGTCTTTTCCCATATATTTGCAACTATGTTATAGGCCATTTTAATTGTTTTAATTCTGATGAAGGCACTCTTAGAAGTGTTGAAACCTGGTCAGTAAGACTAAAAATAATAGTGACCGAGGGGTCATTTGTTTCAATTTTAATGGAGAGTTATCCTGTTAGAAGATACCAAGGCCTTTGGGAAGACATTAAGCGTGAAGGAATGTAGAAGGTTCGCAGTAACGTTCACGTACTCCGCAGCTGTCATGGAACCTTCGGTTACCACCGCAGGTAATGCCAAGTGGACGCTCACCATAGCGCAGTACTGCCCCTACGGGCCTGTGTCCAAGGCGCAGTGCACGTTTCGAGTAACGGTTCGTCAGCATACTGACACAACCATGGAGCCGATGTAACAAGAAACGTGATTCAGGCGACACGTTCCCATTGATCCATTGTCCAATCTCGATTGGGTCAACGTAGGGGCAGCTAGGAGTCGTCTGCTGCGGAACTCCACGTTCAGTAAAGTGCGCCAGCGTTATTCTCTGTCTTCAGATCTGCCCTAGATGGCAACCCATGTTGCGGGCGAGCCTCGTTCTGTGGAGAGGCGAGTACGTCCAACACGTTGTCACCTGCCCGTAATTTCAAAGTCCTTCGACCACTTTTCCTTAGATACCCACAGCAGTAACACGCCTCAGCCCACCACGTCCGCCGTTTCCGAGATGCTCGTTCCCAGGCGCACCCCATTAAAATCTGCGCTTTCTCAAAGTCGCTTATATTAGTGTATTTCCCCAATTGTGGCCCCTGCAGTTGCTAGAATGATTCGACATTCGTGTTTGCTCGGCTTATGTGACTTCCTCACCGCGTCTGATGCCCGATACGTCACAAGGCCGCAATCGGTCTCGCAGTGGACACTGGTCGTAATAATTGGGCTCCTCAGTGTGCTATGTATTTCTTTATCATAAGTATTGTTTACATCATTATTTAAGTTGTTATTTGTTGTAACTGTACAAAAGTGTGTTTAGTGTAGTAGTAATAATTGGAAAAATTATAATATATATAATTATATATATAAAATAATATATAATATAATATTATAATATTTATTATATTATTATAATATTATTTGTTAATATAAATAATAATATATTATATTATATAATATATATAATAAATATATATAAATATGTTGTTGTTGTTGTGGTCTTCAGTCGTGAGACTGGTTTGATGCAGCTCTCCATGCTACTCTATCCTGTGCAAGCTTCTTCATCTCCCAGTACCTACTGCAACCTACATCCTTCTGAATCTGCTTGGTGTATTCATCTCTTGGTCTCCCTCTACGATTTTTACCCTCCACGCTGCCCTCCAATGCTAATTTTGTGATCCCTTGATGCCTCGAAACATGTCCTACCAACCGATCCCTTCTTCTAGTCAAGTTGTGCCACAAACTTCTCTTCTCCCCAATCCTATTCAATACCTCCTCATTAGTTACGTGATCTACCCACCATATCTTCAACATTCTTCTGTAGCACCACATTTCGAAAGCTTCTATTCTCTTCTTGTCCAAACTAGTTATCGTCCATGTTTCACTTCCATACATGGCTACACTCCATACAAATACTTTCAGAAACGACTTCCTGACACTTAAATCTATACTCGATGTTAACAAATTTCTCTTCTTCAGAAAGGATTTCCTTGCCATTGCCAGTCTACATTTTTTATCCTCTCTACTTTGACCATCATCACTTATTTTACCCCCTAAACAGCAAAACTCCTTTACTACTTTAAGTGTCTCGTTTCCTAATCTAATTCCCTCAGCATCACCCGATTTAATTTGACTACATTCCATTATCCTCGTTTTGCTTTTGTTGATGTTCATCTTATATCCTCCTTTCCAGACACTGTCCATTCCGTTCAACTGCTCTTCCAAGTCCTTTGCTGTCTCTGACAGAATTTCAATGTCATCGGCGAATCTCAAAGTTTTTATCTCTTCTCCATGGATTTTAATACCTACTCCGAATTTTTCTTTTGTTTCCTTTACTGCTTGCTCAATATACAAATTGAATAACATCGGGGAGAGGCAATAACCCTGTCTCACTCCTTTCCCAACCACTGCTTCCCTTTCATGCCCCTCGACTCTTATAACTGCCATCTGGTTCCTGTACAAATTGTAAATAGCCTTTCGCTCCCTGTATTTTACCCCTGCCACCTTCAGAATTTGAAAGAGAGTATTCCAGTTAACATTGTCAAAAGCTTTCTCTAAGTCTACAAATGCTAGAAACGTAGGTTTGCCTTTTCTTAATCTTTCTTCTAAGATAAGTCGTAAGGTTAGTATTGCCTCACGTGTTCCAACATTTCTACGGAATCCAACCTGATCTTCCCCGAGGTCCGCTTCTACCAGTTTTTCCATTCGTCTGTAAAGAATTCGCGTTAGTATTTTGCAGCTGTGACTTATTAAACTGATAGTTCGGTAATTTTCACATCTGTCAACACCTGCTTTCTTTGGGATTGGAATTATTATATTCTTCTTGAAGTCTGAGGGTATTTCGCCTGTCTCATACATCTTTCTCACCAGATGGTAGAGTTTTGTCATGACTGGCTCTCCCAAGGCCATCAGTAGTTCTAATGGAATGTTGTCTCCTCCCGGGGCCTTGTCTTGACTCAGGTCTTTCAGTGCTCTGTCAAACTCTTCACGCAGTATCTTATCTCCCATTTAGTCTTCATCTACATCCTCTTCCATTTCCATAATATTGTCCTCAAGTACATCGCCCTTGTATAAACCCTCTATATACTCCTTCCATTATTCTCCCTTCCCTTCTTTGCTTAGAACTGGGTTGCCATCTGAGCTCTTGATATTCATACAAGTGGTTCTCTTCTCTCCAAAGGTCTCTTTAATTTTCCTGTAGGCAGTATCTATCTTACCCCTAGTGAGACAAGCCTCTACATCCTTACATTTGTCCTCTAGCCATCCCTGCTTAGCCATTTTGCACTTCCTGTCGATCTCATTTTTGAGACGTTTGTATTCCTTTTTGCCTGCTTCATTTACTGCATTTTTATATTTTCTCCTTTCATCAATTAAATTCAATATTTCTGCTGTTACCCAAGGATTTCTATTAGCCCTCGTCTTTTTACCTACTTGATCCTCTGCTGCCTTCACTACTTCATCCCTCAGAGCTACCCACTCTTCTTCTACTGTATTTCTTTCCCCCATTCCTGTCAATTGTTCCCTTATGCTCTCCCTGAAACTCTCTACAACCTCTGTTTTTTTCAGTTTATCCAGGTCCCATCTCCTTAAATTCCCACCTTTTTGCAGTTTCTTCAGTTTCAATCTGCAGTTCATAACCAATAGATTGTGGTCAGAATCCACATCTGCCCCTGGAAATATCTTACAATTTAAAACCTGGTTCCTAAATCTCTGTCTTACCATTATATAATCTGTCTGATACCTTTTAGTATCTCCAGGATTCTTCCAGGTATACAACCTTCTTTTATGATTCTTGAACCAAGTGTTTGCTATGATTAAGTTATGTTCTGTGCAAAATTCTACAAGGCGGCTTCCTCATTTCATTTCTTCCCCCCAATCCATATTCACCTACTATGTTTCCTTCTCTCCCTTTTCCGTCTGACGAATTCCAGTCACCCATGACTATTAAATTTTCGTCTCCCTTCACTACCTGAATAATTTCTTTTATCTCGTCATACATTTCATCAATTTCTTCATCATCTGCCGAGCTAGTTGGCATATAAACTTGTACTACTGTAGTAGGCATGGGCTTTGTGTCTATCTTGGCCACAATAATGCGTTCACTATGCTGTTTGTAGTAGCTAACCCGCACTCCTATTTTTTTATTCATTATTAAACCTACTCCTGCATTACCCCTGTTTGATTTTGTATTTATAACCCTGTAATCACCTGACCAAAAGTCTTGTTCCTCCTGCCACCGAACTTCACTAATTCCCACTATATCTAACTTTAACCTATCCATTTCCTTTTTTAAATTTTCTAACCTACCTGCCCGATTAAGGGATCTGACATTCCACGCTCCGATCCGTAGAACGCCAGTTTTCTTTCTCCTGATAACGACATCCTCTTGAGTAGTCCCCGCCCGGAGATCCGAATGGGGGACTATTTTACCTCCGGAATATTTTACCCAAAAGGACGCCATCGTCATTTAATCATACAGTAAAGCTGCATGTCCTCGGGAAAAATTACGGCTGTAGTTTCCCCTTGCTTTCAGCCGTTCGCAGTACCAGCACAGCAAGGCCGTTTTGGTTAATGTTACAAGGCCAGGTCAGTCAATCATCCAGACTGTTGCCCCTGCAACTACTGAAAAGGCTGCTGCCCGTCTTCAGGAATCACATGTTTGTCTGGCCTCTCAACAGATACCCCTCCGTTGTGGTTGCACCTACGGTACGGCCATCTGTATCGCTGAGGCACGCAAGCCTCCCCACCAAAGGCAAGGTCCATGGTTCATGGATATAAATATATATATAATTATATAATTATAATAATTATGATAATATTAACAGTGATACTGACAAGAATTAAGTAATTCGAAAAAAATATCATGTATTAGACTGAATATGTATGGGTTAAAAACATCAAAGATCCGGATTAGTGCGAGCAGCACTCACGCACCGGGTATTCCGTATAAACGTAATTGTGTATATAGGTAGTTCATCCATCCTGGAAATGGGTTCAAATGGCTCTAAACACTATGGGACTTAACATCTGAGGTAATCAGTCCCCTAGACTTAAGCATAACTCATCTAAGCACATCACACACAACCATACCAGAGGCAGGATTCGAACCTGCGACCGTAGCAGCAGCGCGGTCCCGGGCTGAAGCGCCTAGAACCACTCGACCACAGCGGCCGGCCTGGAAATTGGAATTTCGACGATTTCTGCCTGTTATATATATCTGTACTTGATATGTGCCATAAATGGTCTAAACTTGTGATTAGATTGACGTAGAAACTTAAATTTTTCCTACCGCGACTACAGATTTTAGTATGCGCCATGAATTTCAGCTTGATATGTCTGCACGTCCCTGAAAAAAAAGAGATCTTAACAGAAAGAAAGATAGACAACCGCATAACTAAACAAAATATATTTTTGTCGCATGATTACAAATTAGCGATTTTCGCATGTTCCTTTACTTGTACCGTAAAACCCTGCTTCCTGCCAACTTTTGTGAATCTAGGGTGACGGGAAGTACACTATAGGTCTTAATAAGTGGGTTTGCGAGTGTCAAAATATGTGACATAATTGGGCCTATATTTTGATTCTATTAACTTACCAGCTTAAGATTTTTGCACCACCTTATTATGTGACACAAATTTCAACATCATACGTCTACCCATCCCTGAGAAACAGGGCTCCTGCCATACGAATAACAAAAAATGACAAAAAAAATTTTTCATGTGATATAATTAGAAATTAATAATTTTCGGATGTTTTCCTTTACTTGTAGGGTAAAACTCTGTTTCTTGCCAAAATTCATGGTTGTAGGTTCGCGGGAAGTACCCTACACGTTTTGACGAGTGAGTTTGCGAGTATCAAAACGTGTGACATAAACGGCCGTATCTTTTGATTGCATTGACGTAAAAGCTTCAGTTCTTACACTACCAAGGGAACATAGATCTCACTATGTGACACAAATTTCAACTTGATACGTCTACAAGCCCCAGAGGAAAAGGGTTTTTAGGAACAGTCGGACAGACGGACAACAAAGTGATCCTATGAAGGTTACATTTTTGCCAATTGAGGTACGCAACCTTAAAAATGAAATTTTAAGAAGAAGAATGAATACTAAACGGAAAATGTTTGTGCCGGCGTGGGACTGATGTGGTACTGCGTATTTTTCCTTGTGTGAAAGTATGATTTTGACTCCACACGCTCATTTCCTAACATAGCATTCGCCTTCGCATCTTGTTACTATGAGAAAATACAGTGGAAGACATAGAATGCTTTATTTTGAGCAAAAACATCGTTGAGTTTAACGGTAGGACCAAGCCAGCAGCCACTTTCAGTTCTTCCTTGAGAGCCATGTGTTAGTCGTATTGCCTGTTCTGTAGGTGCATCCCGGATCATGTCACACCACCTCGGAGTGCCCAGATAGGTGTAGAGCGAGCACGTCCATTCATCTCCCGTGTTGAATTTCGAAATCAACATCAAAGTCGCGTGACAAGTACTATAAAGCCTAGTTTCTACTATTACCCACTGTGAGAAATGGAGTTGACAGTTATACTGTTTCTCATTAACAGCTGAAATAACGTACTGAGTTTAACAATTGAGCGACCTGTTATATTAGTGTTACACACTAAGTCATACAACTAGCGTAATAAATGCGTAATTGTCGAAGCTTGTCTTTTAAAGACTCGGCCAGGTAAAATTGGAACAAACGAAGTTTGAGACGTTGTATTTACGGTTGTTTCCGCGTAATTTTTCATGCCTCAGAATTACGTCATCTTCAGAGAATTACCGCTTTTTTATTTCAAATTATTTTTTTATCTCCTTCAGTGGCAACTATTTACATCACAGTTTATTCACAGTTAATTTCGGCGCCGCGCACTTGTCCCACATTGTGACACGAACTGCTGATATTTTATGCGTAACACGAGTGATCAGCACTCGATTTGATCTCTCTGTCTATTCAAAATGCCTGTCGCTTCTTATCTCTGGATTTTCTGTTCTCCATGCTTGACTTCCATACAGTGTTGTGCTCCACATACATCCTTTCTGGAACTTCTTCCCCATTTGCATACCAGTATCTGATACCAGTAGAGATCTTTTATTAAAGAAAATTTTCTTTACCTGTGCGAGTTTACCGGGTAGTCCGTAAATGTGGAACCGCCAGTCTCAAACAAAAACAGAAGGATAAACTGATTTAAAGTCAAGTTCCTCACCGTATCAGTGTGTTAATTATCAGAATGTTTACAGTCGCTGATGCGTCACGTTCTTTTCATTCATAACTAGTTCTTCTTTAGCTCTTTTGGCTACCGACAGCGCAAGAGATAAGTGTGTGAATTCCTAAGGGACCAAACCGCTGAGGTCATCGGTCCTTAGACTTACACACTACTTAAATTAACTTACGCTAAGAACAACACACACACCCATATCCATGGGAGGACTCGAACCTCCAGCGGGAGGGACCGCGCGATCCGTGACATAGCGCCTCAAACCACGAGGCCACTTCGCACGGCCGCAGGAGGTAGAATGCGGCTGTATTTAACGCAATATTTGGCTGCACTGCTTGGAGAAACTCCAGAAGCCAAATCTGCGTGATCAGTCCAAGTGTTAAAACAAACTTCTGGTGAATGCGAGGCCAAATAGGTGAAACAGCAGTGCCGTAGCAGTATAAATTTGTTCGCCTCACATCGCCAAGAATCTAAACCTGTTCATGGGAATCGATTTTGTGCTACTGTATCACAGGTATAAGATTATTTTCATGTGCGATGCCTACAACCTTCATGCCAGGTAATGTGGGGCTAAATGAATCATTTCCACTTTTTGGGCCCTAAAAAAGTTGTATTGGTAAATAGACCATAGCAACAAGTTGTGTATGGCGAATGTATTTTGCTTCATGATCTATTCTTGTAAATAGCAAATATTTAAAATATTTTAACAAGGAAAAATATTAAATATTTGTTGGGCTATGTGAATCGTAAATGGGGCTATGTAAATCATTGTAAACTCTCATACAGTTATACACAGTCTGGAATGTATGGGAATATTACACTTTTTTAGTGTTCCAGTAGTTGTTACATGCATTTCCCACAGTCGAATTGCTTACAACCAGCATCTCCGCACACAAATTTCGTGAAAGTGCACATTGCACCTATCACAACTGACCCATTCCTCTTTCTTCACCGATACAGGGTGTATTAGGACACAGCCGATCCTGGACCATTTTTTGTGCAGGTTAAATACATTGAGGTGCAGGCATACATTCAGGCGAAAATTATCCCCCTCCCTTTGTTGTAGTGTTGTGTTAAGTTCCTATGGGATCAAACGGCTGAGATCATAGGTCCCTAGGCTTACACACTACTCAATCTAACTTAAACTAACTTATACTAAGACAACACGCACACCCTTGCCCGAGGGAGGACTCGAACGTCCGGCGGAGGTAGTCGCGCGAACTGTGGCAAGGTGCCTCAGTTCACGCAGCTACCCTGCACAGCCCGCCCCCCTCTTAATCTACAGTTCAGCTAATTGATTTATGACCATGTAGGGGTTGATTTATGATCCCATGGCGCTAATCTGTTTTTCTGAGAAACCCCCCACTCTCCCCCATCTCACCTTCTCATCCCACCCCTCTGGGAAATCCCCTCCCCTCACTTCCTCCCCATCACTGATATGAGCACACTTTTCATATCAAATTAGTTGACGAATTAATTAAATTTATCAATTAATTAGCCAATACTCCTCTGGGAAATCCCTCAACTATAACCGCCACTCCTCTTCCTCTCCCCATTAGCCGGAAAAAGATCCTGTACTGGAGGGGAAGGATCTCACGACACAAAATTCAAATCACTGTCAATAATACATTGTTCAATCCAATTTGCATATTCCTTATTTCAGGGCTTCCCAAAGTGTGGTCCACGGATCCCTTAGGGGTCTGCCAGCTCTTTCTAAGCGGTTGTAGTGGGACGCGAAATTGAAGCGTCACCCATCCACCAGTGTCAGCCCAGTTTGCAGATGAATACAAGTTTAATTTAGTTTTTTGTTTATGTATTTTTGTAATATTTGTAATGGTTGTGAATTGTCTAAAGTTTTGTATTTATTTTTTTATGTTTCTTGTACGGAGAGGACGGCGCAACGAATGGAGACAGCATCTTCGCTGCCGGGACCTGAGAGAAAATTGCTGGCCACTGTACGTCGCGGGTCGACAGCCAAAGAGCAACAGAAGATCCTGAAACCGAGTTGTTGCGTCGTGCTTCTAAAAATTGAAAATTAAGAATTTGTAATGTTTCTACAACAATGACGTCATAGAAAGTTTAATCGTGTTGTAAATGTTCAGTCCTATCTTGTCAAGGCTCAGGTTCACGTCTATATGTATGAAGATAATAAAGTAGTGCATACTACAAAAGTTTGAATACGTGTTCCGAAAATTTATTTATGAAGAATTATATTAAGGAAGAAGGATGACTGATTTATTTGACATGATTATTAATTTTTGACAATATTCATCGCGAGTTTGAGTCTTGGAAGTTCATTCAATGTGGTGCTAATATTTATTAAAGCTGATCACTTGAGTTAATATAATTTCAGAGGAGAAACAAACGACATCTAAATTGAAAAAGTTTGCGCAAACCAACTGGCCTGAGCGACGTAATTCTGCGCATACGACTCAAAGGATGATGTTTTACAGTTTCGTTCAAGAACCATTCAGAGACAATTTAAAAAGAGTTTAAATAATTTTGAAGTGTGTTGCAACTGACGTAGGTGACGAAGTCTGCACATGGTCATATGTCCAAAGAAAATCATTTATACAAAACTTACGTCGTTACACTACAGGGTCCGCGGCCACCTTTCACCAAATCGTGTAAAACAATGAGTAAAATTATTGAATAAAAATGTGAAAATCAAATTCATCACTATTTTTTTTCGTGTGAAAAACGTGTACTTTTACTTCAGATCGTATTCCCAAATAGGCTTTGCGATTCCTAAGTGAGAACGCATACCAGTTTAGTGCCGGAGACTGCAGCTTCTCTGATCGACTGTTTCGCAACAATACGGGGGTCGTTTGTGTGCCTGCTCACGGCGCTAGATGCGCTGAAACCTTTTACGCATGCGCGGAGCGAGCTTTGTCGACCAATCACAGCGCTCGCTGGCACGTATGCGCCCCCAGGCATCATTAAATGTTACACTTGCTTTGTCAGTGCACTACCTATTTCATAAGTCGATTTTTGATCAGTTTATTACTTCTAACATGGATCGGTGGCTGAAGTCAGGATCATTGAAGAAGGGTGCAGTTTCTCCATCGCCTTCGCAACAAGGGAAGTTTCCAGTTGAAATGAATGAAGAGGGAGGACGACCAAAGGAAGAAGCTCCACAGCCGGAATTATTACGTGAAAACGCTGCAAACACTCCATTGGTTGCAATATCCTGTGGAAGTGGAATAACCAAGAAGCGTAAGAACAACGAAAGCTATTCAGAAATGGCCTTTATGGAGACAAAGGAGGGTAAAGCTCAGTGTGTAATCTGTGCGCGAGTCCTTCCGAACAGTTCAATGATTCCAGTTAAATTGCGCCATCATTTTGAAGGTACTCACCCGGATTTCCAGGCTAAAGACATCGATTTTTTCAAAACGAAGAGTGCTGAACTAGCTGCTTCTCAGCATTGTATAAAAACTCATGCAAAAACAATTAATGAAAATTCATTAAAAGCTTCTTTCTTGGTTAGTTATTGAGTGGCAAAAACAGGCAAAGCTCATACCATTGCAGAAAATCTCATAAAGCTGTGTGTTAATGGTTTGTTTCTTGTATGCTAGGCGAAAAGGCAGTAAAGCTTGTTCGGTGGCATTATCAAACAATACTGTGAAGAGACGCTCTGTTGACATGTCAAATGATGTGAAAGACACTCTTGTTTCTCGCATCCAACACAATTCATTTTCTCTGCAGATAGATGAATCTACTGATGTTGCAAGATTAGCGATTTTATTGGCGTTTGAATATTTTGGATGTTTTGAGGAGGACCTCTTATTTTGCAGCCGGCCGCGGTGGTCTCGCGGTTCTAGGCGCTCAGTCCGGAACCGCGCGACTGCTACGGTCGCAGGTTCGAATCCTGCATCGGGCATGGATGTGTGTGATGTCCTTAGGTTAGTTAGGTTTAAGTAGTTCTAAGTTCTAGGGGACTGATGACCACAGATGTTAAGCCCCATAGTGCTCAGAGCCATTTCTAATTGTGCAGACCACTACCTGCCGACACAACAGGTGCTGAAATATTCCGTCTATTGGATGATTTTTTAAGGACTAACGAAGTTTCATGGTCTAATTGCATAGATGTGTGCACAGATGGTGCAAAAGCTATGACGGGTCCTACAGTCAGAGCAACAACGAAAATAAAGAAAACGCCAAGAATTGCAGCAGTAGTCATTTTGCTCTCCACAGATACGCCTTAGCTACGAAACAAATGCCTGTTTCGTTTAATAAAGTTTTAGACGAATCCATCCAAATCATTAACTGCATAAAATCAAGGCCGCTGAAGTCAAGACTTTTCACAATACTGTGCGAAGATATGGGAAGCCTTCATCGTTCCCTGCTTCTCCACACAGAAGTGAGGTGGCTCTCACGTGGGAATGCACTCTCTAGGTTGTACGAATTAAGATTGGAAGTATTAGCTTTCCTTATGGAGCATAACACCAAATTAGCAGACCTTATTAATGACGAAACTTGGCAGTGTATACTGCCTATTTGTCAGATATTTTCTCGAAAATGAACGAAATGAATATTTCACTCCAAGGGCAAAGTAAAACTAAGGTCACTGCTATCGACAAAGTTCGAGCTTTCAAGAGGAAAATCAGTTTTTGAGCAGAGAGTGTCGAGGAGGGGGAGGTCGAGTGTTTTCCTCTTCTCAAGGAGTTTTTGAAAAACAAAACATTGGCGCTTGGGAAGAATTTCTTTCATCAAATCCTGAAACATCTCCGAAGCTTGATGTCATTTTTGGAGCATTATTTCCCAACAGCTGAAGATGAGAAGCTGCAAAAACACGAATGAGTGGTCGACCCATTCACTGTATCCAAAAAGCCGAACATTCTGTTATCAAATGAATATGCAGAAATTGCCATAGACCCTACCTTGAAATCAAATTTTGACATTGACGGCTACTCACACTTTTAGATCCGTTTGGTTAACAAGAAATACTACCCCCTTGTTGAAAAGGCAGAACGTGTTCTTCTTCCGTTTGCCACAACATACATGTGTGAATCTGGATTCTCGATCTATGCTGCACACAAAGCTAAATACCTGAAGCTGTCTATATGCGGAACCAGAAATCCGTCTCCAGTTGTCAAGAATTGAACCCAACTTTTCAAAATTGTGTCAGCAGAAGCACCCTCAACCACCACATTAGGATCCCATTATTGTTCCTAGAGACTCATCTATAGTAAAGAAGAAAGCATTTTTCTTCGTAGATGCTCAGTGAATTTTGTTTCTGTCTTCTAACATTTACAAAATAATTATTAATTGAATCCTGTTGGCATTGATATTTTTGTAAAGAAAATTAAAATGATCTCTAAAGCTAATTTCTTTTCTTGATAATATAGTCTGTCCTCTCAGTTAAAAATATGGCCTGCCTATACTTCGGTTACAATTACTTGCTATTACTCTGACACTATATTGTGGCAACTGGCTGCGAGGGTAAACAAATGAGGACTTTTCACGTGCCACCTTGTAAAAGGTGAGAAAAAAAGTCTTACGTTCTGTGAAATGCTTTGTCTTCTTATATAGAAATAAGTGTTTGTTTGTTATCCTAATTTGTTTACAGTCGACGCTGACTGCCACGATATAGTTTCCAAGTAGTAGTTGAAGTTGTCAGCTGTGGTTAAACTGTTGCAACGCCGCCTGCTGGCTGCCGGCTATGGTCTGACAGCTGCCGTTCAGTAGATACGCAAGGACGTAAAAAAAAAACTAGACTTTACGAGCTGTTTACATGGGCACGAAAATCGATTGTGGAACTAGAAAACGGCTTTATAAAAGTAGATTTCCAGAATCGATTTTGAAGTGTTTACCTGACCAACCAAAAGCGAAAAAGCGAAACTGGGACATCGGCTTACGAAATCCGGTTTTGGAAACGCATGTAAACTGAGTGAAAGTATTCCCACACACTGCACAACAGATGTCACAATAGTCCTTTAAAGGCAATTCCTTGGCCTCTTTTCTTTCGTGATATGTTTGTATCCCTAATCATGGGTCTGCCTCTTTTCTTCACAGCCGCGCGGAATGGCCGCGCAGTCTAAGGCGCCATGTCGTCGTGGATTGCGCGGCCGCTCCCACCGGAGGTTCGAGTCCTCCCTCGGGCATGTGTGTGTGTGTGTGTGTGTGTGTGTGTGTGTTTTGTACTTAGCAGAAGTTAAACTTAGGTTAATAGTGTGTAAGACTAGGAACTGATGACCTCAGCAGTTAAGTCCCATAGACTTTACATACATTTGAACATTTTTCTTCGGATTTCACGAAAAACCACACACAGGCAGACAGACAGACACACACACACACACACACACACACACACACACACACACACACAACTGTTACGAAATATGCATGCTCCTTACACAACAGTAACCAAACAGTGGAAGTGAACAGACCACAAGCGGCAGCTTGTCAACAGCGAAAAGTTTGGACGTGACGTTGATTGCTCTTGCAGGGAGGCTGCTCTAACGTGTGAAATGTCAATTACCAAGTAATTTTAATCAGGCTATAGTGTGTTGAACAAAGGGAGTAAATCCACTAGTAAGTGTCTGGACACAATGGGAATTCAAATTGGATCGTTAATTTCAAGTTGTTTTCATTCATCTATAAACCAAAGACTATTGATACTTCGAGGGGGGGGGGGGCATTGGGAACGTGGCACTTGCATTAAGAAGCTTTCAGTTCCCATGGGTTTCGCTCTGAAATTTAAAGTTACTGTGCTCTTGACTAACTAGGGGTCCGCCATGGATTTTCGACTGAAGAAGGGGTCCGCCAGCTGAAAAGTGGTTACGTCCTGTTGCTGTAACATCTGCGACTAATGTGTACTCCCTGAATATTGAGTCGCTATTGGCTAATGCTGAATGAGTGAAAGTATATAAGGCCTACCGCTACCCCCAGTCGTCTTGATTCTGCTCTACTCTCTGACTACATTTAGTTGTCCTCGTTAGAGCGTCGAGTTCTCGATAGTGCATCTACCATGAAGCGGTCAGCAGCAGCAAACAGCAACACTGTCAGTGGCAAACGCCCTAGGTAAGGAGAATTACCGGGTAAGTAGATATTCAAATAGATATCTGTAACTTTTTCTTAACAATTTCGTAGCATCGAATACATTTCTTCTTTTTGGTTCAGCATATATCCACCAAATCAAGGATCAACTGGAAGCTGAGAGGCAGCAGCAGCATTGTAAGTACCGGTATATACATTTTTCTTTGTTGTAATACTGTGCGTATACATAATATGTTGCTGAGACATTGTTGTTGTTGTTGTGGTCTTCAGTCCTGAGACTGGTTTGACGCAGCTCTCCATGGTACTCTATCCTGTGCAAGCTTCTTCATCTCCCAGTACCTACTGCAGCCTACATCCTTCTGAATCTGCTTAGTGTATTCATCTCTTGGTCTCCCTCTACGATTTTTACCCTCCACGCTGCCCTCCAATACTAAATTGGTGATCCCTTGATGGCTCAGAACATCTCCTACCAACTGATCCCTTCTTCTAGTCGTGACACAAACTCTTCTTCTCCCCAATTCTAGTCAATACCTCCTCATTAGTTATGTGATCTACTCATGTAATCTGAGACATATTAGTCAAAATTTTCTTTCTAAAATTTCACTGTAGTGCTGTGTGTTTACGTAATATGTTGGTGTCTGAGACCTGTTCTGTGTTGCAGATGATTTCAAAGAAGACAAATGGTTCAAATGGCTTTTAGCACTATGGTACTTAACTTCTGAGGTCATCAATCCCCTAGAACTTAGAACTACTTAAATATAACTAACCTAAGGACATCACACACATCCATGCCCGAGGCAGGATTTGAGCCTGCGACCTTGACGGTCGCGCGGTTCCAGACTGTAGCGCCTAGAACCGCTCGGCCACCCCGGCCGGCCAAAGAAGACAAGCAGGGTGGGGTAGAGGTTGTGAGACCTTCCTCATCACAACTATCGTGTAAGTAAATATCCTTAAAAAAAATTCCTAGTTTTGTGTGTGTATACACTTCTATTAAATCAGTATGTTGCTGTTGTAGGCGATGTAGGGGAGCTGAATTGATGGCTCCACAGTGATTTGGGCCAGAATGACGATGTATCGGAATGGATTGAGGGACGGGAGAAGGAGCTGCGTCACCGTGAAAAGATGTTGAGTTTGATTCCCAATTACCTGAGGGATATGCCACACAGCCAGGGCGATATAGGTAATTCATATACAGACGATTGCTTACATATCATCAGTATTTTTGACGATGTACTTGCGGCAGCAGCAGTGATCGATGTCTAGCATGTTGTACATACTTTTTTTCGTTCTTCTTCTTCCAGGAGGTGTCTCACAACAATACCATGTGGCCCAGTTACAGGGGGCGGTGAAGAAACATCCATCTAAATGCTGTCATGTGTGGCTCGCACAGCTATGTAAGTTGAAACTCGTCAGTGCTTGGCAGCCACAGCAACCATAGCCACTCTCTCCGCCGCCCCCACACCAGCTCCATTTTGGCGTCCATGGGCCAGCCTCCCTCCAGCAATTAGCAACAATCATCTCTGCAGCCGCAGCTGCAGCCAGGCTGCTCACACTGGGGCAATGTACCATATCCTCCTCCCCCCACTTTCTCGCAAGGTATGTGCACCTTGCTGTTCCTCGTCACTGCCAGTATCATCATCGTCGTCTAGTTGTAGTTATAGTAGTAATCCTTTGGCTACCAGCAGTTCCTTACCCTGTCTCTTTAGTGGAGGACATCAAATTAGCAACACCATACTGCAAAATGGTTCAAATGGCTCTGAGCACTATGGGACTTAACTTCTGACGTCATCAGTCCCCTAGAACTTAGAACTACTTAAACATAACTAACTATGGACATCACACACATCCATGCTCGAGGCAGGATTCGAACCTGCGACCGTAGCGGGCGCGCGGTTCTAGACTGTAGCGCCTAGAACTGCTCGCCCCCTCCCCCCCCCCCCCCCCCCCCTGCCGGCCATCATACTGCAATTAGAATACTTTGTGGTTTCAGATGCCTTCGAGGAGCTACTCTCATTCATCAGGATCGAGAATCCAGCAGGAGAGTACTGTGACTCTGTGAAGTTTCTGGAAGCGTACCTTTTTAGAAACGGAACTCCTGAATGTTGTTAATGATCCATGGTATCCATTACCATTAAACGCAGCACTGTACTGTGCATATAACTGTTGCACCTCCCAAAAAGACCTCTTGCATTGAAGAAACGAGCCTTCACTATCTTGGGGTGAAAATCACGTGATATCGTAGAGCACATCAATCGCCAAGTGGTTTCATGAGCCCGCCTTGAGTGCTATACTGGACCAGTTTTCCGAGGTGGAAGTTAGAGGGTCAGCTAAAGCGCCCAGCCGAATACTACACCTTGACATCCATACATATGTCTATGATGCAGTAAATGGACGGCCCAGCTATATCAAGCTACCTAAGGATGTAACTGATAAGAAGGCATATAATTATGTCGAAAACAAAACCGACCAGGTTTGTTTTGCATGGTCAGTTCTGCCTTGAGAAAAAAATTACACGAAAAACCTGCAGCTCACATCTTGATACGGTAGGTACCTTAACACTCATAAGCGTTATAACTTTGATGGTGTTCCCCATCAAGAATCAGGACATACCTAAATTTGAGGCGCAGAGTACGGTAATATCGCTTCATGTTTATGGCCCGGAGAAACACAAGTCATATGAGCAGAACAAGCAGGATAAACATACTGATGAGGAAAAGAAGAAGAAAGGCAATTATCAATATGTTTGGATCAAGGACATACCCCACCTACTTTCATCCCAAATGAGTAAACATGGTCATAAACAGCATAATTGCCTCAGACAACTTATTAGCAGGGCATCTAGTAGACTGCGCTTCCAAGGACCTGGTACGTGTTATTATGCCTACTGAGGAAAACAAATTCATAAAGTTTAAGATCGCTCACCGTCAGGAGTGAACAGCATCGAAAGCCCTCTCTAGCAATGATTATTTGCAGTGTCTGTAGAGCACTGTTGCCGGTGTTCTGACACAGCTGCAGCATATGTTGCAGCAACCCACTATTCGATCAAGAGGACATTAGGTGTACACTGCACTCCAGTCTAAAGTCCTGTACGCAGACTATTCACTTGTTTAGGCAGAAATGGTGGGGACAAAATTGGAAATTTGCGGTAAGGTCTTATGGGACCAAACTGCTGAGGTCATCGGTCCCTAAGCTTACACACTACTTAATCTAACTGAAACTAACTTACGCTAAAGACAACACACACACCCATGCCTGAGGGAGGACTCGAACCTCCGACGGGGGGAACCGTCCGGACCGTGGCAAGGCACCCAAAACCGCACGGCTACCCCGTGCGGCAAGGGTGGGTGCCTCTGATTGATTCAGAGGGAGAGAATGAGGTTGGGTGTAAATGTTCGCAGAATAGTACAACCCTTTTATCATAGTGTAAGTAATTGTGTGTTTGTGTGTGTGTGTGTGTGTGTGTGTGTGTGTGTGTGTGTGTGTATGTATGTGTATTGTGTGCGGTGTAAATATTTGGTTACTTATACACACCATGTGTGTGAGGAATGTGTACTGTTTACACTATAAACATATACCTTGTAAAAACAATAATTGCTCCCCATGTTCGTCAACAATAATCTGCGCACCATGTTCATCATCAAAGAAAAATATGTCAGAAATACAGGGTGAGTCACCTAACATTACCGCTGGGTATATTTCGTAAACCACATCAAATACTGACGAACCGATTCCACAGACCGAACGTGAGGAGAGGGGCTAGTGTAATTAGTTAATACAAACCATAAAAAAATGCACGGAAGTATGTTTTTTTAACACAAACCTACGTTTTTTAAATGGAACCCCGTTAGTTTTGTTAGCATATCTGAACATATAAACAAATACGTAATCAGTGCCGTTTGTTGCATTGTAAAATGTTAATTACATCCGGAGATATTGTAACCTAAAGTTGACGCTTGAGTACCACTCCTCCGCTGTTCGATCGTGTGTATCGGAGAGCACAGAATTACGTAGGGATCCAAAGGGAACGGTGATGGACCTTAGGTACAGAAGAGACTGGAACAGCACATTACGTCCACATGCTAACACCTTTTTATTGGTCTTTTTCACTGACGCACATGTACATTACCATGAGGGTTGAGGTACACGTACACACGTGGTGGAATAAAAGAGTGTGTCCCGACATGTCAGGCCAATAGACGTTCAATGTGGTGGCCATCATTTGCTCCACACAATTGCAATCTCTGGCGTAATGAATGTCGTACACGCCGCAGTGCATCTGGTGTAATGTCGCCGCAGGCTGCCACAATACGTTGTTTCATATCCTCTGGGGTTGTAGGCACATCACGGTACACATTCTCCTTTAACGTACCCCACAGAAAGAAGTCCAGAGGTGTAAGATCAGGAGAACGAGCTGGCCAATTTATGCGTCCTCCACGTCCTATGAAACGCCCGTCGAACATCCTGTCAAGGGTCAGCCTAGTGTTAATTGCGGAATGTGCAGGTGCATCATCATGCTGATACCACATACGTCGACGCGTTTCCAGTGGGACATTTTCGATCAACGTTGGCAGATCATTCTGTAGAAACGCGATGTATGTTGCAGCTGTTTGAGCCCCTGCAATGAAGTGAGGACCAATGAGGTGGTCGCCAATGATTCCGCACCATACATTTACAGTCCACGGTCGCTGTCGCTCTACCTGTCTGAGCCAGCGAGGATTGTCCACGGACCAGTAATGCATGTTCCGTAGATTCACTGCCCCGTAGTTTGTGAAGCCCGCTTCATCGATAAACAGGTAGAACTGCAACGCATTCCCTGTTAATGCCCATTGACAGAATTGCACTCGATGATTAAAGTCATCACCATGTAATTGCTGATGTAGCGACACATGAAACGGGTGAAAGCGGTGACGATGCAGTATGCGCATGACACTACTTTGACTCAGTCCACCGGCTCCCGCAATGTCCCGTGTACTCATGTGTGGGTTCATGGCAACAGCAGCTAACACACCAACTGCACCCGCTGCTCCTGTGACGGACCTGTTACGGACCAGTTTGCGTACTACGACCATACCTGTCGCATACAGTTGGCGGTAGATGTTTTGCAATGTGCGGCACGTTGGATGCTCTCTGTCCGGGTACCGTTCTGCATACACCCTGCAGGCTTCAGCTGCATTTCGTCGACACTCGCCATAGATGAGTATCATCTCCACCTTTTCAGAGTTCGAATACACCATGGTCACAGTTCCTACAACACTACACTATCACAGACGTCTGGTAACACGGTGTACTACAGTTGGTCTGCGTGCGGAGACGAATGCAGAATAACAATAGCAGCAAGCGCTACATGCGGACTCTGCGACAGCTAGACCAAACCACAACAGTGCACTACAGCCAACTCGTAAACACGGTCGTCATCGTAAACATGTCCCTACAAATGCTGCTCGCCGACCGTGGCCCGTGTTTGTTACAACACGCAACTGAACGTCGAAGGTTTCAAGCGTCAACTTTAGGTTGCAATATCTCCGGATGTAATTAACATTTTACAATGCAAAAAACGGCGCTGATTACGTATTTGTTTATATGTTCAGATGTGCTAAAAAAATAACGTGGCTCAATTTAAAAAAACGTGGGTTTGTGTTGGAAAACATACTTCCGTACATTTTTGTATGGTTTGTATTAAACAATTACACAAGCCCCTCTCCTCACGTTCGGTCTGTGGAATCGGTTCGTCAGCATTTGATGTGGTTTACGAAATATATCCAGTGGTAACGTTAGGTGACTCACCCTGTATATGTATATTCACTTTGCACATCATGTAAGTACAATAGTTTCTTTTAGGTTTCACCTGTTGCTAACCTCCAAGCTGATTGGTTTTTAAGTGTAGACGTAGGGCCTATATGTGTAGATGTTCACAGTCCATCACAGTAAAAACCATGTAACTTCTGGTATTGGGACTATGGAATTTAATTGTAGTGTAAGAATGAAAGTATCTCCACATTAGTTTCTAGCGCATATTTATACATCTGAAAATTGTAAACATTACAACCAGTGAATTTTTTTGTTATTGTGTAAAAAAAGTATGTCTGCTTTGAATGTTACAGCGAATTATACCTCAAGAGACAAATTGTATCTCAAGAACCAAACTGTATCTGTGAGAACTGAATAAACAAAAAAAATCATTACTATCAATTTTTGTTCTTGTTCACGAAAAAACCTATCCCAGCTGTATATATAAAGGATGTACAAGACACAAATGACTTTAGTGTTGAATATGAAAGTGAAGTTTAACATGGAAGATAAAATATATAGAATGCTTGCATGGGATTATACCTATCATGCAGTACGAACTGGCTAATGGGAGCAGGAGGTACATGACCCTATCCACTTCCAAAAACACATAGCAAACATGTCTAAAATTAATTATCAGTACTTGAAGAAAACCACAGATGTACTATCTTGGCAAAGCTGTATACTATCAAGGCGGAAGCAGGGTGAAAAGAATTCGTACATAGATTGTGAGGTACAAAATTCGTTTACTTTTCATACAACTTATAACTAATTTTACATTTTCATAAGCCGATCAAGACTGTTTTCACACATCTTCTTCTTCTTCTTGTTGTGCCGATGGAGAGCCGGGCACCTTAGAATTCCAGGTCTTGAACAGCAGCAAACTTGAAGATTTGCTACCTCCATGTGATCATCTTTGACGTAGGTGATGGTTTCTGTGTGGTCAAATAATCGAAGCTATGTCACCATATCTTTATAACATACACCAGGATCATTCCAGGTAATTCCATGGTAGAAATGTGTTAACCACTATGCACTCTGATGTATTTTAGCTTACTTCACACCCTTGAAAGAATTCGGCAATTCAGTGCTTGCTGAGAATGTGTATGCTATGAATGCAACGCCTTTGAACATAAACTGTCTACACTCGATATCATAGAAGTCCTGAGCATATTTTGCACTGCGGGCCCCAAAGAACAAAAAAGAAAAGTCTGCAATGATGTTCACCAGCTTGATATGGCATTGTGAAATGCTCTGGGTATGGCTGAGCACATGTTTATTTATACAGCTCATTGTACAACACCACTGAGCAGGTAACAGTGAGACACAGTCATGTATAATTAGTGCATATGCTGCACTATGTTCTGGTAAATTTGCTAAAGTACATCTATAGGTTCAGATTTAATTATCTCGTTATGTTTTCAACAGTCTATTACGATGACTGGCACCAGCTTCTCAGATTTCTGTGGGCCGAGTATAAATCCTTCTTCTTCGTAGAATGAAATACGGAACCTCATATACATGTCATACGTTAGACTGTATACATTTTCATTCCGCTGCAGGTGTCAATTATGCAGATAGAATTCTGAGTTCAGGTAGACTCTGGCATTAGTTAATCTGCAGTTGTCAAATTTGGTGGAATCATTTTCTATACCCCTCTTCTGTTGGTCTGAAATGCAAGTATGATGATGATGATGATGATGATGATGATGTTTGGTTTGTGGGGCATTCAACTGCACAGTCATCAGCGCCGGTGCAAAGTCCCAATTTTTACACAGCCCAATTCTTGTGTACAGTCGATCTGGCCACTGTCACGAATGATGATAATGGTAATGATGATGATGATGACGATGTGTTAACTAGCTCCAGGTGAACACTTCTGGTTCATTCTGCCTGGAGTAGTGGAACAGGATGAAGCTGTCTCCTGCACTGTGCATTTTAAAAATCATGAACAGCTCCAATACAGGCAGCAGTCTCTATGAGTTGTGAAATGCATCACGCTTATTTGCTGAAAAGAATTCACCCCACGCTCATCCATTATCACCTCCTTCCATTATTGATGTAGGAGGCTTTGGACACAGTCCTCAGCTGTATGCACACAGATAATACAGTTATTAAATTCCTCTCTCAACATTACATTAATGAAACACATTATGATAGTACCTTCCCAGGAGCAGACTACATACTGAGACAACATAATAACATAGATGTGTACTGAGATATAAAATCCAGCAAAATGCCTCCTATACCACAATAACTATCTCTTTCTTTTTTTCATCATCATACGAGAGTTCCCTAGTGAGGTCCTTACTGTCTAAAAGCTCAACACAAACAGAGCGATTTAAGGATGGGAGCCAATTGGAATACCACTGCGGCTTGGTGGTGGTACATGCAGCTAGAGCCTCAGTACCGACCCGACTTCTGTGGTATGTAGATGCGCGTGTTCAACGCTCTGCCCGATGCCAGACAGTGCCCAGATGACAGACACACACATGGGTGACCCAAATCGCCGGGTAATATGCCGTACCTCATTCCATTCCTTGGTGTTTACAGCTGTTATGTCATGGAAACTGATTAAACAAAGAATATTTAAACTAAATTGAACATAATCTTATTGACACTGATTTGAATTTCATGCCATGAGATCCTTCCTCTCCAGCCAAGACTGAGTCTTTTTCTCACCAATTTCTAGACGTGGGAGGGGAGTAGAGGAGGGAAAGGGGGAGTGAGGGAAGCAAAAGGAGGGCTGGAGAATTTCGCAGATCTGCTGATATCAATTAGGGGGAGAGTTTGGGATATCCCAGAGGGTGTAGGAGGAGGGGGAGGCGTGGGGGGTTTCTGAGAAGGACGGATTATCTCTAGAGGGTCGTAAATCAGTTAGCAGAACAATAGGTTAAGGAAAGGAGATAACGTGCCCCTGCATTATGCATTCAACTGCACAAACAAAATTGCCCAGGATCTACTACCCTAAACTCTAGGGTCATTACTTGATGTTTCAGAAACCACAAGGTACATAATCTTTCTTTATCCGACTCAACTTCAGGTGGTGATCAAGATGAATCCTCGTCTGGATTTGAAAGTTTCACTTAAATATACAGCGCATTTCTGCCGCCCATGAGCTTCTTTCTTTGGGAGTTTTGAAAATGCAGTTTTCTCTCCTCCTGCAATGACTGAGATGAACTGGTCAAGTCAGACAACAAGCTGAATTTCTCTCTGTCCTCGCATGTGTGGTATTAGTGGTTTTCATTGAGGATGGTAAACCAAAGAAAATTATGAAGATGATGTTGCTGAGCTCCAAATTCACGAATTTCTTGGATGATTAGAAAGAGTTGCAGGGCCTGGGTTTACTTCTGATTCTGTGCTAACAGAATGGGCCTCATCATTCAGGGATGTGGATGAAGGAAGGAATTTGTTTTATGATTTTTGTTGGGATTTCTATTTCCTACGTTAGGTTCACGTCTCCAGGCGACGTCGAAAATTTTATCAAAAACAATTTTTTTGATGGTGGCTGAGGGATTATTGCTATAATTAGGCTACATAAATAATAATAAAGAAATAGTACATATTCTACTGAAGTTCAGAAAGCCCCCCGAAGACTGATTCACATAGCCCCAGTCCCTTATTAGTTTTAAATGAAAGCGTTCCTCAAATTCAAAGCAGGCGTCACTAGTTGCTCCGTTGACTGACCAATTTATAATAACTAGCATTCATGTGTTTCAACAATAGACCTTATTTTAAGCAGACTTAATATTGCAAGGCGGATTGTTATAAGTGATTCTGTCGTATCTCTTCTATTTTGGATGCTTACTGTCTGGATTAAATATATTTGTAAAAAGCATCTTGCCTAGTGTACGACTTGACAGCAACGGTTTTGTATCATGTTGGCGTCTGAACTACGCTCTTAGGCTGAGAACTGGAATATTTTCTTATTTCTATCCACATAGCCCCATGACAGAGAACATCACCCTACCGTGCAAGATGTATTTAATGTTTTGATATATGGCAGTATTTCTTAGTGTCTCGAGCAAAGCAGTTTTATGGTGTGTGCAGATAACATAGAGGAATCTAAACACTGCCAGAATCGGTGTTGCTCCTAAGAAGTAAGTGAAGTGGCGAAGCTATCTGGACACACAAGGAGCCAGCTGTAGCAGTGGATGCAAGCTGTGCAAACGACTTCCGGCAGCGCCGCTCTCCTCCGGGCCTTAATTATTGTAAGGGCAGCGACTGTGACGCATATGGAGTGGCCAGACTCTGACTGCCTGCTAATTATCGTACAGCGAGGAAGCGGCTTGGCCTCGATGCAATCTCTGGTGTTTGATGTAACAGAAGGGGCGAGCCGCGTGAAGATATGGAGTGATTGTGCTCGCTGGCAGTTACACTCACGTCTCAGTGACTTCTACTCTGTTGACATGCGCAACCATTTCTGAGTAGAAAATACTTAACACGGAGTCAGACTTTCCCAGTCGGGCTTATAGTGGCAAAGTTATTCACAAACGTCACATAACATTAACAAAATAGGGAAAGGAAAACATGATCCTAAACTAAACGCTGCAAAAATGAAACTGGTTTCTCTTCTTCTGTGCAGAGAAATTGCATTAGTATGAGTATATATAAGAAGCTACAACTTTGTGCAGGGCTTGGATCAGTACATCCATCTTGGTTTTTAACGATTCAGGATGCAGCTACAGATTCGAAAAAGTTAGCAAGCCGAACAGCTTGCATGTATCCAAGCAACGAAATTGTTTTTTGTGCTTTTGAAGTTCTATATTCTCTTTATAGTACCTAGCGCAGTAATTCTAAAACCACAGTGACAGAGAAACGAATCTGGTGGTTTTCCGGTCTTAGTGTATGATCTGCTACTGCTGATTTATCCGTTTTGCCTAGACGACAGTTGCTCTAGTATTACTTAAGACGGATGTTAGTCCTTCTTTTTTTAGTTCCTACGTACACTTGGTCATAAGTACAATAGATTTTTATACAGGGTGTCCCAGCTATCTTGTCCACCCAAAATATCTCTGGAACAATAACAGCTATTGGAAAACGACTTTCACCGGTATCAATGTAGGGCTGGGGCCCATGAATGCACATATTGGAAACATTCTAAAACGAAAGCATATGTGTTTTTTAACACAAACTTATGTTTTTTTAAATGGACCTCCTATATTTTTTCTTCAGCAATCCATAGCATGACAAAGCACATACACAATGGCGTTGATTGCATCGCAATATTCCCATTACATCCCGTGATATTGAGACGCGAAGTTGACGCTTCAAACACCCGACATGCGCTGCTAGCGCACGTCCTGAGGCTCAGGCGTGAACCCCATGCTGCCCGTAATCGGGATGTGATTGACATGCGTAATCACACTTTCATACTTATCAAGAGGTCCGAAACGAATAATACGGTCTGCTGCCTTCCTGCATTAACGTCGTACATTCCAGCAGGTATTTATCCCATAGGCTAGGGGTGATGTGGTTCTGTAACATATCTGTGTACCGCAACGTTAGTCACAAAGTTAACTTCGCTTATCGTTAATCCGTTAGTAAAAAGGTAATGCCGTTCAACGTTAAAACTTTACTTTACTGTAGATCTAGCGCAAGTGACAGTTAATCATTCACTCTTAATAGTAAAATTCATGTTGATGGTTTTAGTGAAACGAGCAAGTGGACTAAAAGTTTTACCGTTGTTTAGGTAAAAATGTTTTGATTTGGGAAGTTCAGGTAGGACATAGAAGATGAATGTAAACATGTATAACCAATTAGTTTTATTATAACATAATTATCAATGTTATGTTTATCTAATGCGTTAAATGACAAATTGTTGCAAACAAATGTTTCTTAACATCACTGGGTAAAATGGCCCCTTGTAGAAACTTCCACGGTGATACCAGCACTACATACTAAACATAGCGTTCACATCTTGTTGTGGACTGGCAAGACAGCCAATCCACAGTGACGGGTAGCCGAAAGGCACGCGTTTAAGCTCACGCAGGCTGGCGTGAGGTCTGGAACTGGACAAGGTAATTAATATAGCCAATAACGTACGTAGCTGCTGGAATACTTAGCTTTAATCCACAATTGGTGAACATCGGTCTGACGGTACATGCATCACAAGATAAATAGCAAATGATAATGGCGCCTTGCTAGGTCGTAGCAAATGACGTAGCTGAAGGCTATGCTAACTATCGTCTCGGCAAATGAGAGCGTAGTTTGTCAGTGAACCATCGCTAGCAAAGTCGGCTGTACAACTGGGGCGAGTGCTAGGAAGTCTCTCTAGACCTGCCGTGTGGCGGCGCTCGGTCTGCAATCACTGACAGTGGCGACACGCGGGTCCGACGTATACTACCGGACCGCGGCCGATTTAAAGGCTACCACCTAGCAAGTGTGGTGTCTGGCGGTGACACCACACATCTCATGCTCAAGGTGATGCCCATTGGCTTGCATACATAGGGTCACTCTGCGGATGAAGGACTCCCTACTTCGTGCTACTGTTTCCTCTTTGATGGCTGTACAAGCATCAATAATGCGTTGCTTCATGTCCTCTGGTGTTGTTGGTTCATGTTGGTAAACATCATCCTTCACTGCTCCCCAAAGAAAATAATCCAGCGGTGTAAGGTCCGGAGATCGGGCAGGCCACCTAACTGGGCCACCTCGTCCAATCCACCTACCAGGGAACTTACGATTCAGAAGTCGTCGTGCTCGTAAGGCGTTATGTGCAGGGCATCCGTCATGCTGATACCACATGACCATTCTCCGGTTCAGAGGTACGGTGTCCAAGAGAACAGGAAGATTGTGCCGTATAAATCTGGAGTATTGTCTGCCATTTTGGATGCCATTTATAAAGAAAGGTCCGATAATGGTATCTCCAATAATCCCACACCAAACATTAACTTTCCACGGACGTTGATGCTCTACATGACGGAGCAATTTTGGATTGTCTGCGGACCAATAATGCATATTCCTCACATTGACAATTCCTTTGTTGGAGAGTGATGCCTCGTCGGTAAAGAGAACATCTGCAAAAAAATTTGGATTAGTCAGAAGTTTTTGCTGAGCCCACCGACAAAATGTTACCCTATTGCGGAAGTCATTTCCATGAAGCTCCTGGTGTAAATTAACACGGTAAGGATGAAATTTAAGACGTTTAAGAATACGCTGTGCACTTGATTTCGACACACCAACTTCACGTTCAATTTGACGTGTGCTGATTTGAGGATTCACAGCTATGGTAACAAGCACAGCAACTTCAGCACGTTCATCTGTGCGTGTTCTAGGACGATGTCGAGGTCTTGGATTTAAGCTTCCAGTTTCACGTAGACGAGATGTGAGACGACCAAACATCCGGCGAGAAGGCGATGGTTTGTCAGGGAATCGTCTTCTGTACAGTCATTCTGCCTGAACAGCATTTCGTCCACCTACAACAGGGAACAGTACAGGTATGTAGAGTAGGGTAGAAAACAGACATATTAACTTCATAATCATAATGTTCGCTAACAGTACTATCAACAAACAAGCAATCTCATAACATATTTCCCGTCAACGTACATTCTCCATAGATCAGCAGCATTTCTACCATATCTTCACGTGTGTACATTATACTGTACAGTATAAGTTCCACAACACAACGTTTATTCTCAATGTGTACTACCTCCGTGCCGTCACTAGATTACTCTGATGCACGACTACACTGGCAAGTGGTGTACTGCACGCCAAAGCAACAACAAATGGGATGCTCTGAGGGTGGTGGAGTACAGGAGTTTGCATGGGTCGCAAATCATAAACAAGACAAAGTGGTAACTGTGGCAGTAGTGGGAACTACGTTGGACACTTGACTAGGTAGAGCCAGGCCCTGCGCTACAGGCACAATGGGTCATATAACGCATTAGATAAACCTTATTTTGGGTGTGCAGGATAAATAAGACAACCCGTCGGGTGTACACCGATCGGTACTGGTTCATATTGTGTACGTAGATACGTAAAACGTGCAAGAGGATAACCATAATGTGCGTATGAGAGTTGATGGCAGCAGAACGTATTATTCGTTTCGGACCTCTTGATAAGTATGGAAGTGTGATTACGCATGTCAATCACATCGCGATTACGGGCAGCATGGGGTTCACGCCTGAGCCTCAGGACGTGCGCTAGCAGCACATGTCGGGTGTTTGAAGCGTCAACTTTGCGTCTCAATATCACGGGATGTAATGGGAATATTGCGATGCAATCAACGCCATTGTGTATGTGCTTTGTCATGCTATGGATTGCTGAAGAAAAAATATAGGAGATCCAATTAAAAAACATAAGTTTGTGTTAAAAAACACATATGCTTTCGTTTTAGAATGTTTCCAAATATGTACATTCATGGACCCCAGCCCTGCATTGATACCGGTGAAAGTCGTTTTCCAATAGCTGTTATTGTTCCAGAGATATTTTGGGTGGACAAGATAGCTGGGACACGCTGTATACTCCTGTGGCAAGCAGCTGGCGTGGATCATCTGCAGTGTTCAAATATTCGCAAACCTTTCTCATTGGTTTAAACACTGCATCAATACTGTGTCTTCTAATTTTCTGATGCCATACGTGACAGTATTTTTACAAATGGCAGAAAAAATTTGTCTTCAGACGGTTCTTTTTTCATTAGAAGCTCTAGCCTTTTCAGTATGTAGTGCCCTATTTATCTATAGAGAAGACATTTCTCTTGAAATCTGTTCTTAATGATCAAGCCCGTCCTCCAAGCACTGTGGTTCACAGATTCTTTTCACCCCGTCCACCGATATTTTGATCCCTCGTCTTTCCTGCCTCAGATGGTGAACGGAATTTCCTTGCAGGTATTTAATCGCGTGAGTGGGCTTGCTGTAGACTTTATGCCCTAAAGTTCCGTCAGTCTTTCTAAGTACCTGTACATACAAAAATGAAATTTGACCTTTCTTCTCTATTCCATAGTGAAATTTATGTTCGAATTAATATTATTCAAAAAATTTGGTAATTCATTGAGTTCTCTTTCTCCGTGAGGCCATATAGCGAAAGTATCATCCACATGCCGAAACCAGCGTGAGGGTTACTTCTTTGCCGTCTGAAGTGCTGCTTCTTCAAGTGTTTCCATATAAAAATTAGCCATAACTGCACTGAGTGGATTCCCCATAGCCACACCATCAATTAGTTCATATAATTTGTTCTCCCATTTAGAAAAGTACGTTGATGTGGCACAGTGTTTAAAGAGAATTACTATGTCCTTTGCAACAATACTTTCCAACTGTAACGTCACCTCATTAAGAGGGACCATAGTAAACACTAAACATCAAAACTGGACTCAGCCTGCAAGAGTTTAGCTTTTCGATGAAATGACCAGATTCTTTTATAGAAGTACAAGAGTGGCTAAGTGCTTGGCAGTACCATAGGTCGGCGCTAACAATTGGTCTCAACGAAATAAACTGTTTGTGAATTCTTGGTAAATCATACAATCTTGGTGGCACTGCTTCTGATTCGATAAGACGCTTCTTGTCAGTGGGAGAAATCGAAGAGACTTTTATTAACTTTCGTTATCCTGAGAAAGAAGTTGGGGGACCTCCCACAAGTTCTCTATATCTTCCTGATTCTGATAAGTTCCAAATTTTGTTGTGGTAGTCTTCTTTCTTCATTACCACTGCAGCTTTGCCTGTATCTGCTGGAAGAATTAGAATGTCTTTATTGAACTCTAAATCTCGGAGAGCTTTCATCTCACCTTTCGTTAAATGTCTGCTGGATGGTTTGTTTATAAGCAGTATCTTGGCTGATTCTACGCATTATCCTTCTGAACCCAACTTAGATATTAGCATTAGTACCAGGAGACCACTAAGTCCATTTATCTGAGACTGTGGATTCAGCAAGATGTAATAATAACTGCACTAGAATGTAGAGAGAGGCCACAGAAAGTCGAAAGTAAAAAGCAATTGTAACAGAAAAGGAGGAGGCCTGAAATTAGACAAGTTGTTTGTCTTAGTGCGCCAAATCTTGCCCATTACAACCTCCACAGCCTGTGTTGGTTCGACTTCGCGCTCTTGGGAAGTGGTCCGATGGCGACACGAACCGACCGTTGAGCGGATACATACAAACAATTGAGCTTGTTCTGTAACTGCTTCCTGAGTCGCTATAGCCTCTGATGACGTCTCCAGCAATGGAGACGACACATTAGGCAGAGAATTATGCCTCTGGCCACAGCCTTATGAGCATAAAACAAATATCAGCATTTACGTAAATACCAGCCGTGGAAGCCTCCATTCTATGACATTTTTTTGTTTTCCTGGAGGTACACGTCTGAGGTGCTAGAACAATTTGAAGTCTTTAAAATTTTGTATTTGTGAGGATCCACAGCCTCCAGACGTTTTATAAATGTAAACATGGTCCGCAGTAGGCTGTAATGCGATTTTTATCGTGCGATTAGGTAATTTCGACGCATGATTAAATAATCACATTACAGCCTACTGCGGGCCATGTTTACGTTTATTAAATTGAAATCTAGTGCTCCACCGGAGGGAGCAAAGCAATAGGGAGTCCATCCCTACTTTACAAATGGGCTGCACCATACTTTTGGATCCTCTACTGGAGTGATACAGTGTTGTGGTGGGGGATTTCAATTTGTTCTATGGCCTCACACATGAATCTTCAGGAACACAAAAAAGTATTTGCTAGCTTTAGTGTTTAAGGTGTTAATTGATACATGACTAATTCCATGTTGTAAACTAAAATCTTACGTATATGAAATAATGTCAGTCTTCTTCTATGGTAAGGAATAAATATCGACTATTGTTTATTACGCTGCTGAAATTTGCAAGACAAAGAACGATTGTAAATAACGAACTTTACTGTACATACCCATGCTAATCTACACAAATATCCCTGGGGTCTGTCGTAAGAGTCGCATTGCGCATTTTCTCTGGTGTTTCGGCAGACATCTGCAGTTTCGTTCTTTCGCTGGGTAGCTCGAGTCAGCTCAAACAGCTGCTGCTCGTCATGTCTTTAGTGCGACGCTCGGTGACTACAGGAAACGTCCGTTTCTTTCCCATTACAAGAAAAAATTATCTTTAAATCGGAATGTTTCGCTCTCATTCGATAGAGCGCTCCCATATTATTCTATTCCGATATTCGTTACGTCGGTATGTATTAACAGGGGCACTAAAACACGAAGAATAAACAGCAACCTAGTAACGACTCAGTAGCGCTGGATTTTGGCGGTAGCTGTTGCTACTGGAGTACTGGTTATTCTTCAAGTTTTCCTGTCCTTGTTAATACAGGGCGATAAAACGAATTTCGCAATAGAACGATGTTGGACCGCGTTATCAAATGGGAACCTGAAATTCCGCTTTAAAACTCACTTGTTTGTAACGGAAAACAAACCGACATTTCCTGTTGTCACCGGGTGTCGCATTAAACAGATGATGAGCGGTAACTGTTTGGGCTGACTCCAGCTACGTAACGCAAAAACGGAATTTCAGATATGTGCCGAAACACCAGAGGAAATGCTCTTGATGACTCTCTTAGGAGAGACGCCCTGTATAATGGGGAAACGTTGTCTCCAAAAATCCCGAAAAGTTCTTGACCGATGTACTTCATATTTTTACGCGATACTCTAGTAAACATTCGGATTGTCATACGCTGAAACTTTATTAGCGAAAATCTCGAAAAGTTCTTGACTGATTTACTTCAAATTTTGACACGATACTCAAATAACATTGGGAGAGACATAGGTAGGCTACATATAGGACGAGTCAAAAGGATTTTACAACTTTAGAAATTTAGTGAGATAACTTACGGAATCGATAGATGTGTTATTTTGCAGCAAACAACATCAAGTTTCACATTAAAGTGTCAAGTGTCATTTTGGCTCGATGTGACTACCACTTGCGGTCTGGCAACCATACCATCGGTAGTAAATTTCTTTCCACACTCGATGCAGCAAATCTGTCATAACTTTTGCAACGGTAGCGTAGATTAGATTTTTCAAATCCGTGAAATTGTCTGGTAGGGGAGGGCCATACGCACGTTCTTTAATGAATCCCCCGAGAAAGATATCCAGTGGTGTCACTTCCTAGGAGCGAGGGGGCTATGCGATTGGCTCTTCGTGGCCAGTCCACCAAACTGGGAAGCATTTGTCCGCGAGGAAAAATGGTTCAAATGGTTCTGAGCACTATGGGACTTAACTTCTAAGGTCATCAGTTCCCTAGAACTTAGAACTACTTAAACCTAACTAACCTAAGCACATCACACACATCCATGCCCGAGGCAGGATTCGAACCAGCACCGTAGCGGTCGCGCGGTTCCAGACTGTAGCGCCCAGAACCGCTCGGCCACTTCGGCCGGCTTCCGGGAGGAAATGAGGTGATGCACCGTCTTGTTAGTAGTAAACCAACCCATCTAGGTCATCTTCAAAGATCTGTGCAATGAAAAAGTTTCCCAGTATACACCACTATACCAGTGACAGATTTCTCCACAAAGAAGAGAGGACCGTACACTTTCAGCTTGCTAACGGCACAAAACACATTAATTTTGGGATTGTCAGCAACACATGGGCGACCTGGTGATTCATTATGTCGCAGTTAACAATCTGTCACCACAAAGTTCTTGGGCGAAGAGTAAATTGTAGATCTGCTTGGGGTTTCTTTAGCGTATTCGGTTGTTGCAGAGCTCGTTTCGTGAAGACACAATACACAGCGAGCACACTCCGCACCAATGAAAGTAGCCATTTTAAATGCCAATTACGCAGGCGTTCCTGGTGGCGAAATGGGGTACTGGAGCACTACGTGGATAAAAGTTACGGTTGTTTGCTACAAAATCACTCATCTACCGATTCTGCAAATTGTCTCAATAAATTTCTGTGTCGTTCCAAAGTTGTTAAGTTCTTTTTGACGTAGTTTTTACTTTTAATATTGAAACACGTGAGGCAATACTGACCCTACGACTTATCTTAGAAGAAAGATTAAGGAAAGGCAAACCTACGTTTCTAGCATTTGTAGACTTAGAGAAAGCTTTTGACAATGTTGACTGGAATTCTTTCAAATTTTGAAGGTGGCAGGGGTAAAATACAGGGAGCGAAAGGCTATTTACAATTTGTACAGAAACCAGATGGCAGTTATAAGAGTCAAGGGGCATGAAAGGGAAGCAGTGGTTGGGAAGGGAGTGAGACAGGGTTGTAGCCTCTCCCCAATGTTATTCAATCTGTATATTGAGCAAGCAGTAAAGGAAACAAAAGAAAAATTCGGAGTAGGTATTAAAAACCATGGAGAAGAAATAAAAACTTTGAATTTCGCCGATGACATTGTAATTCTGTCAGAGACAGCAAAGGACTTGGAAGAGCAGTTGAACGGAATGGAAAGTGTCTTGAAAGGAGGATATAAGATGAACATCAACAAAAGCAAAACGAGGATAATGGAATGTAGTCGAATTAAGTCGGGTGATGCTGAGGCAATTAGATTACGAAATGAGACACTTAAAGTAGTAAAGGAGTTTTGCTATTTGGGGATCAAAATAACTGATGATGGTCGAAGTAGAGAGGATATAAAATGTAGACTGGCAATGGCAAGGAAAGCGTTTCTGAAGAAGAGACATTTGTTAACATCGAGTATAGATTTAAGTGTCAGGAAGTCGTTTCTGGAAGTATTTGTATGAAGTGTAGCCATGTATGGAAGTTAACCATGGACGATAACTAGTTTGGACAAGAAGAGGATAGAAGCTTTCGAAATGTGCTACAGAAGAATGCTGAAGATTAGATGGGTAGATAATATAACTAATGAGGAGGTATTGAATAGGATTGGGGAGAAGAGAAGATTGTGGCATAAATTGACTAGAAGAAGGGACCGGTTGGTAGGACATGTTCTGAGGCATCAAGGGATCACCAATTTAGTATTGGAGGGCAGCATGGAGGATAAAAATCGTAGAGGGAGACCAAGAGATGAATACACTAAACAGATTCAGAAGGATGTAGGTTGCAGTAGGTACTGGGAGATGAAGAAGCTTGCACAGGATAGAGTGGCATGGAGAGCTGCATCAAACCAGTCTCAGGACTGAAGACCACAACAACAACAACATAAGAATATATCTGTAAAATATACAAAGAGGAAACACTGTTAGAAAAAAATACCGAAAAGTTTTTGACTGATTTTCTTCAGATTTTTAGACGGACATCTAATAAAGATTCCGAGCGACATAGGCTATATACCTTTTAATATATATAATATATTGATGTGTACTATGTAAAGGGGTTATTAGCAAAAATCTCGAAAAATTCTTCAGCAGTTTGCTTTCAATTTGTACACTATACTCTAGTGAGCATTCGAACAGAAATAGGCTGTAATTAAAAAAAAAATGTAAATCCGATTGTGAGAAAGTTAATGAGGCGCTGTCCTGCGAAAATACGTGATTTCGTTTTCTTTCTCACCGTCGGTTTTAATATGATATCAGGGCATTTAAATCATTAGAAAAATTGTTTCTCCCATGTACATTCTCCTTCGTTATTTATAATTTTGTAAAAAATAGCAAAAATAGTAAACACACCAGTGTGCTGTTTCGTTTTCTTCCTCGTAGTATGTTTTAACAGAAAACATTAAAACTGAATTTAAGACTTATCATGATTACGACATCACTGTGGAGTCTTAATCGTCTGAAACTTGGTAACCCTACCCATTCGCAGATTAAAAGTATAGGAAATAGTGACAGAAGCTACTACCGTTGCAGATGCAGCAGCTCGAGAGGTCTCTCTCATACCGTAGATACCAATGATCCCAAACGACTTTTAAGCAGCTTCACTTCCTAATCACAGTTTCGTTTGCTATTTCAATAAACTAGGCTCAGACTCAGACATGCAGATACGTTGGAACTAATTGACGATGAGAGCATTTTTCGCATGACCAGTTTCGTATTGCGCTTTCACAAAATGTTGCCATACTATATCCGAAAAACCAAAATTATACTCTATTTCAATAGAATATAGCCCATATATTTTTAAACAACAATTGAATGCTGTGAAAATATGTTGATTGGTTTTCTTCCTCGCATACGATTTTAATTTCAGTAGCAGGGCATTTAAACTATTAGACAAATTTTTCTCCTTGATAAACTGTACGTTATCCTTTTACGAGCTGGTAGTTCAGAAAACCAGCTTACTTTCTTGCCACATAGTTTCCAAAAAAAGAGAAATGTTGTACATTTCAATTTATGTTGGTATTGTGTAAAAAATTTTTAAAAAACTTTAAATGTAGTAATAACCAAAAGCGAAAAGAAAGGAGTCTTTTTCGTTCATATTCTACAAAGTGTATTATAATTGTGAGTTCCATACATTCAAACTGGGAGAAGTCGCAACGAGAAGAATCCTCATGCAATTCCTCGGAGTATCCCAGTTTCGAAAATAAATCCAGTTCCCAGCATTTAGCAATTGGGAAGCACTGCCGTGTTCTTTAGTACCATATGGTAGGAAGATTACTTTTAGGGTCCGCAGCTCGTGGTCTAGTGGCTAGCGTTGCTGCCTCAGGATCATGGGGTCTCGGGTTCGATTCCTGGCCGGCTCGGGGATTTTCTCTGCTCGGGGACTGGGTGTTTGTGTTGTCCGCCTCATTTCATCATCATTTGTGAAAATGGCGAGTCTGATCTGTGTAAGGATTGGGAATCTGTAGGGGCGCTGATAACAGCACAGTTGAGCGCCCCACAAACCAAATATCATCACTTTTAGATGATTTGGGGTGCACAAAGTGCAAAATTTATTGCACAGAGCTTCCACCACCTCTGACAGCAGAAATGTCACTAACGTGAGTGAACGATGAGTCGATCTGAGCTTGGATGGAGGACAGGGGTACGTTATTCCATGCCGCTGAAACTCTAAGTTATTCATCAGTTGTGGTGTCAGGTGACCAGCAGGGTGGCAGTATCTCAGCAACCCCTGACCGGAAGCTTTCGATGGTTGAGAGATCTAGAGAACGTTCTGGCCATGACACAGTCGAACACCCTCGCTAAGATCAGGAGAGTGCAGTCAAAATGCGTAATTGCATTATCTTGCTGAGAGACAAGAGCTCGAGGATAGGGCACAGCCATGGCGCTAAAACGTCAGAAAAGTGATGTCTGCTGCCCAAATTACCGGCTATGCAAACCAGAGGTGATCGCGTTGCGTACCAAACGGCTTTCTATACTATAATTCCAGCTGCTGGGCCCACATGAAAATGACGGAAGATATCTGGTAGCATATGTTCTGACCGAATTTCTGCAACCGATGATGCTGTACACACACGTACACGATGTAGGCCAGTGTTGTTGCTGGTCGCACCACTCTCTGGTGCCATGTCAAAGGAAGGTACTACAGCGGTCGCACTGCCGACGTTCCGTGGTGCTCCAGACGTCGTCTCACTGTCTGTGTTGATACCTGTACCCCGGCAAAAAGGTCCATTTCCTGACTCCACGTGTGTGACGTGGCTGTACAATCCTGCGCTGTCTTCTCGGCGCTAGTCATGTGAGGTAGCTGAGATCCTGCATTCTGTTAAGTACGGCTGTCCTGAACCCACCAATTCCATATCTGCAATATACCAACACGAACGAGCTCCAATATCGCGGAACTATGTGCTGCAGCCTCGATAGATCTCAGTCGGGCAACTGTCGAATTCCATCATTTACTGGCAGGCGTTTATCCTCCTCACAAACAACCAGCATCCAATAGCACTTCTTAGTCGTAATCTGCTGCGCAGTTCCTCCTTTATACAGAATTAGCGAACCTAGTAAAGCTTTGCAATTGTTAAATATCTATGTGAATTGGATGTACACTATGTTATGAATAGTATCCGGACATCTGGCTGAAAATGACTTACAAGTTCACGGCGCCCTCCATCGGTAATGCTGGAATTCAATATGGTGTTGGCTCACCCTTAGCCTGGATAACAGCTTCCATTCTCAGAGGCATACGTTAAATCAGGTGCTGGGTTTATTGGGGAATGGCAACTTATTCTTCACGGAGAGCTGCACTGAGGAGAGGTATCGATGTCGGTCGGTGAGGCCTGGCACGGTGTTCAAAAATATCCCGAAGGTGTTCTATAGGACTCAGGTCAGAACTCTGTGCAGGCCAGTCCATTCAGGGGTGTTATTGTCGTGTAACCACTCCACAACAGGCCGTGCATTATGAACAGGTGCTCGATCGTGTTGAAAGATGCAGTAGACATCCTCGAATTGCTCTTCAACAGTGGGAAGCAAGAAGGTACATCAATGTAGGCCTGCGTTGTGATAGTGCCACGCAAAACAACAAGGGGTGCAAGCCCCCTCCACGAAAAATACGACCATACCGTAACATCACCGCCTCCGAATTCTACTGTTGGCATTAACACGCTGGCAGATGACGTTCACCGGGCATTCGCCATACCCACACCCTGCCATCGGATCGCCAAATTGTGTACCGTGATTCGTCAGTCCACACAACGTTTTCCAGTTTTCAATCGTCCAATGTTTACTCTCCTTACACCAAGTGAGGCTTCGTTTGGCATTTACCGGTGTGATGTGTGGCTTATGGCCGCTCGACCATGAAATCCAAGTTTCCTCACCTCCCGCCTAACTGTCATGGTACTTGCAGTGGACGCTGATGCAGTTTGGAATTCCTGAGGGATGGTCTGCATAGATGTCAGCCTATTACACACTACGACCCTCTTCAAATGTCGGCGGTCCCTGTCAACCAACAGACGAGATCGGCCTCTATGCAAATCGTGCCGGCCGAAGTGGCCGTGCGGTTAAAGGCGCTGCAGTCTGGAACCGCAAGACCGCTACGGTCGCAGGTTCGAATCCTGCCTCGGGCATGGATGTTTGTGTTAGGTTTAACTAGTTCTAAGTTCTAGGGGACTAATGACCTCAGCAGTTGAGTCCCATAGTGCTTAGAGCCATTTTTTCGGCCTCTATGCTTTTGAGCTGTACATGTCCCTTCACGTTTCAACTTCACTATCACATCGGAAACAGTGGAGATAGGGATGTTTAAGAGTGTGGAAATCTTGCGCGCAGACGTATGACACACGTGACACCCAATCACCTGACCACGTTCGAAGTCCGTGAGTTCCGCGGAGCACCCCATTCTGCTCCTTCAAGATGTCTACTGACTACTGAGATCACTGATACGGAGTACCTGGCAGTAGGTGGCAGCGCAATGCACTTAATATGAAAACTTATATATTCGGGGATGTCCGGATACTTTTGACCAAATAGTGTACGTCCTAATCGCCTTCTCCTCTCTCTCTCTCTCTCTCTCTCTCTCTCACCTTGAGCCTTAAAATGAACGAGTAAATCAGTTGGGAGCAATGGTGTAGACTGTATGGGAGAGACACCTCCAGCTGATGGCTCTGTGATGATATCAACTTCAATGACAGTCATTCCCATTGTATTAATCTATGAATGAGCAGGGTTACGTGACTCCACACAACGTTTTTCCACTGTTCAATCGTTTAATGTTTACTCTCCTAACACCGTCTGTTACTATCACTCAACACACTCTTCCGTTCGCGTTGTGACGTAGTGGATGATGACAGACCACTTTTCCTGCATGCACTATAAATCTTCGATACAGTGCCTCTTGAAACAGCAGACACCTCGGCTACCTTGGATACGGAAAACCCACCATTAGAGGGCCAACAATTTTCCCACGTTAGAATTGACTTAGTTCGGACATAAGGCACTCACAACTACACAGAACACTGTTCTGGCCATGAGTGACACTTGCGAGACGTTCAACACGTGACACAGGGACCGTTCAGGGTCAAACACACAGAACAACCTGCAGGCTTGGATGCCATCTGCATTTATGTTCAAGCATGCACTTATCGCGGTGTTTCCATACTTCTGTCCAACCTCTGTAGATAAAATCTAAAAGAGAGCAGACATTACGTTATGGGCTCACTAAGCACGAGACCGTTATGGAGCTGCTCATCCAGCTCTAATGGTGATAAAGTGTTCCAAGAGGACAGCACACCTGTTCACACGACTCGCATCGTCCACAACTGGTTTTGTGAGCACGAGAATGGATTGTAGCATCTCCCCTCCACCACAGTAACCAGATCTCAATATTGATGATCCTTTGGGTCTATTTTGTAAAGAACGGAACGTGATGGCTAAGTACCTACATCGTCGTTGCCTGAACTTGCCACTATTTTTCAGGAAGAATGGTATATTACTCTCTTGAAAACCATTCACGACCTGTATTTACCCAGTCCGAGACGACTGGAAGCTGTTTTGAATGCCAACGGGTTTCCTACAGTCAAGTCCTCTATCTGCTTTGCTCTATTAGTGAGGTAGTGATGATCAAACGGGTAGAGCACTAGACTCCGGCGTGGAGGTCCCGGGTTACACCTCCGATAGGAGCGCGGAGATTTTTCTCGTTCCATTATCTCCAGACGACCTCTGGTCCACTCAACCGGCTATCAACTGAGTGCTGGAGGTCTTTCCTGGCAGTAAAAGGCTGCTGGGGCGCTGGGTCTGCCACTCTCTTGCTCCCAGTGGTGCAGCGGAGAAAGCCTGCGTTCTACCTGCAGTTAGCCTGCAGTAACTCAAAGTGACGCTCTAGTAGATTACCACATTCTTCGGCCGACCTATTCACTTCTTTCCTGCAGGCTTTCAAGGCGTTATCGAACGATGGCGCAAGTGCAGGGAGAGCATGTTTAAACATAAAATAAGTTACAGGTTGGTTTTCGGGCTGCTGATGTCGATACTCCATTTTGTAACGAATTTTCTGTTTCGTCGTGATCACACTAGGCAACTGGCAGTGTGCAGTGTGTACTGCACAAAACGGCCGGGGGCCAGAGAAATTTCGCGACGCTAGTTTTCTCCCCATAGAGAGAAAGAGCTTAACATCCCTGCCTGGCCACTCAAATAAATTTCCTGTGGTTCTCGTCAGTCGTCTGGGATAAATGCCACAGTGGTTTCTTCGTTGCGGCGATTTGCTCCTCAGTCTTTGTACGCCTGAGCTAGCGTTGTGCGTAACGGAGAGCTGTACTGTTAAGATTCCGAGAGTAGGTGTTCCAAGAAGAGTAGGGCAACATAAGACCCGCGCAATGGCCATATGCGTAGCACAAGAGGAATTTATGATTTGACGGGATCTCAGCGTGATTCATTCTTCTCGCGCACCGATCGCTTATGCATCAAAAAAAAAAAAAAAAAAAAAAAAAAAGAGAGAGAGAGAGAGAGAGAGAAATAACAGTCATAGCAGAAGTACTCCGTGCCCCACTCCGTAAAGTGGCTTGCAGAGTCCAAATGTAGATTTCAGCTCTACAACAAAATATGAAGTTTCTACTTTACATCTTTAGAGGTGTCACTTTTCAGTTTTAGACTAGTGCAGTTGCATGTGTCCATAGGCTAATGCACGGTTGTTAACAAGGAAATCTTTTAGCTGCAGTTCATCTCTGTGTCAATAAGCCTTTATTTACTCCAATTTATCTGGATGTTAATCTAGTTCATTTCTTGCTGCAAATCAAAGTAGAAATTCCGCTATCTGTATCCAGTTTATCTCGTTTTCACGCAGCTGCCTTGCAGATAAGGCGTATTTACACAGCTGTGGCGTCTTCGGAAATCAGTTTTCCTGTCGACTGTCTCCATCGTACGTCTGCCCAAGCGTATCTATGATCTACTCGTGCTTTTCTGCGCTCCACATGCCGTCACCTCGGTTCACACACACATAGTTCCGAACTAGATGCAAAACTGGATTTACTTCCTATTTCACCTGCGTCAAAAATACTTTCAGCATAACATGCAGCTCTAGGTGCATGCACAACGTATCACTTACGTCTGTTTTATAGGTGTTGTTTTTAGAGTAATAGCTCTGTTAGGTCTATGCAATGAACTGGTTTCAGCTTTCCAACTGATTGTTTTTATTATTATTATTTTGAGCTTGTTGCCATCGTTAGTTTATAGTGTATCTTCAAGGTATAGCTATTATCCTTTACTGCGAGGGATTCATGCTGGATTTCCTGTTGTCATCTAAGATTTTTCTGTGGGGAAGATTAGAGTTTAATAGCAGCATGAGAAAACTAGTTCCAGCTCAGCTGTTTAAGGACTGGGGAGTAAATGACTCGGACCTCAACAAAGAAAGCATTTTGGCATTCACCTCACTCGATTGACGGGAGCCATAGAAAATTTAAATTTGAGTGGTTAGACAGAGATTTGAAGCTCTGCCTCTCCATGGTGATAAAACTAGTGTCGCGAAATTTCTCGGGCCCCCGGGATGATTTGTGCAGTACACACTGCCAATTGCAGAGTGTGATTATGACGATGAGGCAGAAAATTCGTCACAAAACGGAGTAGCGACATCAGCGGCCCGAGTACCAGCCTGAAACATATTTCACGTTTCACCATACTGTCCCTGTAAAATTTAAGCGCTTACTCCGTCATTGGATAAGTTCTAATCCACGAGAGCGCCATTTTGAGTTACTGAATGTGGTGTCACCGCCAGACACCACACTTGCTAGGTGGTAGCCTTTAAATCGGCCGCGGTCCATTAGTATACGTCGGACCCGCGTGTCGCCACTGTCAGTGATTGCAGACCGAGCGCCGCCACACGGCAGGTCTAGAGAGACTTACTAGCACTCGCCCCAGTTGTACAGCCGACTTTGCTAGCGATGCTACACTGACAAATACGCTCTCATTTGCCGAGACGATAGTTAGCATAGCCTTCAGCTACGTCATTTGCTACGACCTAGCAAGGCGCCATTACCAGTTTATATTGAGATTGTTATTAACGTATCAACAAGAGCGATGTACACCAATTATGGATTAAAGTTAAGTATTCCAAGATCTTCGTACTTTATTTGCTATTCTCAAGACATTGTTCTGTTCCAGACCTCACGCCAGTCTGCGTGAGCTTAAACGCGTGCCTTTCGGCTACCCGTCACTGTGGATTGGTTGTCTTGCCAGTCCACAACACTGTACTTAACGTGCTGCTTAAATTCAAAGGCAAGAATGTGATTACAATAAGACGAAACAGTTTTCGTAATAAAGAGTACTTTCAAGTGGTACGAGTGAGAACACTAGTTGAAAGCATGTGGCGCATTCGAAAATACAACAGACAATGTGATCAGACTAATCCTTACAAAATTGAGGATCAGAACTTTGTTCTCTCGACTCCTTCAGTTGTTGCAGCACTCATAGCATTCAATGGGTCACCTCCCCGGTACGCCTAATCATCTTCGAACTGTTGCCTACCCGTATGGGTTTTAAGAATCCCAAACATGTGAAAATGACTGGGGGATAAGTCGAGGCTATAAGGTGGGTGTGCCAATGAAGTGTTAGCAACAAACTGTGCACAGAGCAGTATTTAGCATCTATAGACCCATAGGCTGAAACTGTGGTGCGAGGTTCGAGCCCTGCTTGGGTAGTCTGGCGAAAATAATTTGTAACGTAACGAGATCGCGGGATGTGCTTTGGCCAGTTCGGCGGGAAGCATTTCCGCCCGGCACGGTGGTGATGCATTCCAGACCTGCTTTCCTCTAACAGGCGCTGCTGTGCGGGCAGGCATTTCCTCCCACCCGCTACCACTTGAGAGGAGGCAGATTTCTTAACTAACAGCGTAACCGTGGGACGGGAGTTCTAAAACTAACAGTCATTAACATAGTGATGGTTCAAATGGCACTGAGCACTATGGGACTTAACTGCTGTCATCAGTCTCCTAGAACTACTTAAACCTAACTAACCTAAGGACATCACACACACCCATGCCCCAGGCAGTTTTCGAACCTGAGACCGTAGCGGTCGCGCGGTTCCAGACTGTAGTGCCTAGAACCGCTCGGCCACTCCGGCCGGCTAACATAGTGAGTGATCCGGTTTAAAAATTAAGAAAAGGACAGATAAAGGCCTCTACTAAAGCTAGATGTACGTCTCGAGTCAAAAGCAATAAAATATTGTTTTTCATCAAGTAGAAATTGGAAGTTTGTAGTAAGGTCTTATGGGACCAAACTACTGAGGTCATCCGTCCCTAAGCGTACACACTAGTTAATATAACTTAAACTAACTACGCTAAGGACGACACACACACTCCTATGCCCGAGGGAGGACTCGAACCTCCGACGGGGTCAGCCGCGCGGACCGTGACAAGACGCCTAAGACCGCGCGGCTATCCCGCTCGGCATCAAGTAGAGGGGCGTGGCTTGTGGGGAGGGATTTGGCGATCGTCTATTGACTCAGTTCGGAATAGAATATTTGGTTGCAGTACGAGTGACAATCCGAGAAGCAGCAAAATTTGTTCAGTGGAACATGGTGGCACTCATGGACGAGTAGTTAGGCATCCGGTATCATATGGATAATTATACTGATAAATATACATAGTTGTAGGAGGACAGTATGTAAAGCTGAATGTCTTAGGATAATTGTAACTGGAAACATTCTTCTGTTACATGCTCTTAAAATAATAAAAAAAAATTTTGTTCACTGATAAATAATGTTTTACTACGACCCTCGTCTTCATGATAACACGGCAGTAGATGTGCAGTTCACTGTTCGGACTTGGACTTGAAACTCGTCCGACTTTTCTTTCATTCTTGGAGACCCTTTCCTTCAGTGGTTAAATACTTCATAATGTATTTCAGCATCATCAGTTGCCTTGTAACAGGGCCAGAATTAAATCGCACGTTGCCAAACCGTGAGGCAGTGCGTAGAAGAAATAAAAGAGTTCAGGTTGTGGAGGAGAATGAATATTTGTTACGAACACCACAGAAAAGCTGATAAGCTCACAGACTGAAGTCGTTAATGTATTTAATAAGATCCGCCAACATTACTATAAACAGCTATAATTAAAGAGAACGAACAAAAAGTTGAGATTATCCCATCCAAAATTAGGATTTCGATATTGAAAAATAGCATGTTGTAACTATAATCAAACAAGTTCGTAATACATATGAAAGACAAGAAGAGAAATGTATCGACTAACCAAATTGTACTTTGAGGAACTCAGGGCAGAACAGGATAGCAGGGCATAACGGGACTGTGCTGTTTTCTAGACCGGAGACAGCTGCAGCCTACTGCAGCGACATATAACTATGGCCGTGAATGGAAGGGAAGATGTGTCAGTGATCTGTAGCGCGACTTTTAAGCAAAGGTAGTCCTCCATGTTTCCAACTGCGTTTTTATAACTTTTCGTGAACTTAAAAGCAAGATAAGCCGTTAATTCTTAACTGTACGCCCCTAAGAGACATACACTGAAGTACCAAAGAAATTCGTATAGGTATGAGTATTCAAATACAGAGATTGTAAACAGGCAGACAGCGGCGCTGCGATCGGGAACGCCTACATAAAACGTGTCCGGCGCAGTTGTTAGATCGGTTACTGCTGCTACAATGGCAGCTTATCAAGATTTAAATGACTTTGAACATGGTGGTATAGTCGGCACACGATCGATAGGATGCAGCATCTCTGAGGTAGCGATGAAGTGGGGATTTTCCCGTACGACCATTTCACAAGTGTACAGCGAATATCAGGAATCTGTTAAAACATCAGATCTCCGACAGTGCTGCAGCCGGAAAAAGATCCTGCAAGAACGGGACCAAGCACGACTAAAGAGAATCGCTCAACGTGACAGAAGTGTAACCCTTCCGCAAATTGCTGCAGATTTCAGTGCTGAGCTGTAACAACTGTCAGTGTGCGAACCATTCAACGAAACATCATCGATATGGGCTTTCGCAGCCGAAGGCTCACTCGTGTACCCTTGATGACTGCACGACACAAAGCTTTACGCCTCACCTCGGCCCGTCAACACCGACATTGGACTGTTGATGGCTGGAAACATGTTGCGTGGTAGGGCGACTCTCGTTTCAAATTGTATCGAGCGGATGGACGTGTACGGATATGGAGACAACCTCATGAATCCATGAACTCTGCATGTCAGCAGGGGACTGTTCAAGCTGGTGAAGGCTCTATAATGGTGTGGGGCGCGTGCAGTTGAAGTGATATGGGACCCCTGATACGTCTAGATACGGCTCTGACAGGTCACACGTACATAAGCCTGCATCCATTCATGTCCATTGTGCATTCCGACGAACTTCGGCAGTTCCAGCAGGATAATGCAACACCCAACACGTCCAGAATTGTTACAGAGTGGCTATAAGAACACTCTTCTGAGTTTAAACATTTCCGCTGGCCAGCAGACTCCCCAGATATGAACATTATTGAGCATATCTGGAACGCCTTGCAACGTGATGTTCAGAGATCTCCACCCTCTCGTACTCTCACGGATTTATGGACAGTCCTGCAGGATTCATGGTGTCAATTCCCTCCAGCACTACATAAGACATCAGTTGAGTCCATGCCACGTCGTGTTGCGACACTTCTTCGTGTTCGAGGAGGCCCCACACGATATTAGGCAGGTGTGCCAGTTTGTTTGGCTCTTCAGTGTATAAAGAGCATGCTATTCGCTGTACGTTAATTACATAATACTGAAAGAGGTGACGGTTGGGAGGGTGGAAGTAGAGACGGTTCTGTATCAGGAGGCACTCTCTCAGTGCGCTCCTTGCCGGTATACCAATGTCTCTTCTTTTCTCGTTTCTTGATGCCGGCTACTTCAGATCTCTTGTGAAGAGTCACGATATAAGTTTAGTAGTGGCCAGGGACAACATGTTGTGGGTGAATTCGTTACCAACTAATAATCTGTCCAGTTAATGTGAAATAATGATGTGTGATAGAAGTGTTCAGATAAACCTTATTACCCTTCCAAAAGATTTTAATAATTCCATCTGATACAGTTTATCCTAGAATTGGAAGCTGATTGCTCTGTTTTAATGAAGTCGTGCCCGTTTAGTTATATTATCATTTATTACTGGTTCTGATGTGAACTGCTGCTTGGCAATGTTGGTGAGTATTCAAAATCTACTTGCAATTAATTTTCATTTATCAATAAGAATAGTGTTCGTCAGTGAAATGCAATATCAATGAAGTTACACAATAGTTGGTAATTTAACTTTTGAAAACGCTGGTTTATTGGAATTTCTGGAAAAGAACACTTTTATACTCTCATTCGATCAGCAAATTCCGTGTAACAGTTTCTATGTGTAATGGAACTTATTACGTCGCAAATCGTTCTAATGAATGACTTGATTTGCATTACAGTGTTGCTAAGCAACGTGATCAATGAGGTGATATGTGTCCTAATTAAAACAGAACCTCGATATTTTGAATAAATTTTCGGTTCGTTTTGATCAAAAATCAGTATTTGTCTCGAATAGTAATTTCAGACTTCGTGCATTCAGTACAAGCACGTTCGCAATTATTATACGCAATTTAAAGGAAAGCTCAATCACGCGCTAGCGTGTAACGTGCTTCAAATCGAGCGCGCAGGTGTCAGTTTTCCCTGATGGGCTAAACGACTTTTTGTAATAACGTGATGTGTCAATCTTATGTAAAGTCCAAATGAAATTGGATTTGTCTCTATTCGGCTCAGAATCACAATATGAAATTCACCGAACACGCGCACTTCTAGCACTCTTAAGTGGTAACTCGTCTAAGAGTAAAAGCCGCACATAAATTCACACTTTTTACATTCACACAAAAATCAAAACACCTTTATATTAAACAGTTAAATTATGGCATACAATTACTAGTTAAACGTTTCCTATTCTAAATAAGCTTCAAGAACTTGTATTTCATAATCAATAAAATTTTATCCCGTGAAACGAACTATTAGTCCGCTAAATTGCATTTAGATTACTGTCGACTCATGTCTGGACGATGGCGTCACGAATTGATACTTGCTTGCAATGAACGAAATACCTGTACTGAAAAATACTATCAGTTGAGTAATTTACGGACTTTTATGACAAATTTGGTACCCCTTGCATCGCTACACCAGTTTTCCAATGTTACTTATAATCCGTCTTTATTGTAAAAATGTTTATTCACATGACCGGTTTCGGTTCCTCTAGAAACACCTTCACACCTGCAATTTCGGTTACAGGAGTAACCCGTCCACACTCAGAAACCTTCACATGTTGCGTCACATGATGAATGTGACGCAGCATGATGAATGTGACGCAGCATGTGAAGGTTTCTGAGTGTGGACGGGTTACTCCTGTAACCGAAATTGCAGGTCTGAAGGTGTTTCTTCCCGGGTTCGATTCCCGGCGGGGTCAGGGATTTTCTCTGCCTCGTGATGACTGGGTGTTGTGTGACGTCCTTAGGTTAGTTAGGTTTAAGTAGTTCTAAGTTCTAGGGGACTGATGACCATAGATGTTAAGTCCCATAGTGCTCAGAGCCATTTTTTTGAAGGTGTTTCTAGAGAAACGGAAACCGGTCATGTGAATAAACATTTTTACAATCAAGACGAATTATAAGTAACATTGTATAACCAATGATTGTAGTATCCCTGCAGACTTTATGTCTGTTTTTGCAAAACATCATTTTTCCTTAGAAGGATGCCGGCCGAAGTGGCCGTGCGGTTAAAGGCGCTGCAGTCTGGAACCGCAGGACCGCTACGGTCGCAGGTTCGAATCCTGCCTCGGGTATGGATGTTTGTGATGTCCTTAGGTTAGTTAGGTTTAACTAGTTCTAAGTTCTAGGGGACTAATGACCTCAGCAGTTGAGTCCCATAGTGCTCAGAGCCATTTGAACCTTAGAAGGATGGTGGTGACCTATTGTTGCAGGTAGACGCAGCAAAAGAAGATTGAGAATAAATTATTCATTTCCATAAGCTACCATCACTGTCATGACTCGCTGTTGACATCGGTTGTCGATGCCCGTCGAGAACTCGCATCGTAAGCGGCCTTCAGTCCGCTCAAGGTAGCTGATGCCGCTCTCACTGTTCCTGGTCGGCTACTGCTATGGCGGTTCGCTGCCCGCAGTGGCTCCTGCGCTGGCCGTAACGCGATGCCGCGGCAGTGAGTGGAGGTGACCCGTGTCTTATTGGACATCATCAGTTGAACAGCAATGACGATTGCCGTGTAGTTCGACGATTTCGGCCTGCCTTTCAGGTGCACCCTGGTCAACCCACCGAAGCATCAGGAACGCTGGTTTCCTGACCCTGGACGATAGGGAAGACCCCGCCCGCCCCCCTGCGACAGCAGCAGGCTGGGGGGCTGAACTCTGCGACTGCTGATAATGGCAAGATAGCAATCTCTCCCAGTAACGGCTGTCGTTGGTCAGGAGTGTGGAGGAAATCTACAACACAGTAGTGCCAGTCATCAGTTTACTGTAATCAGGAAATAGAATGCGAATGCTATGTACGCCATGGATCTGTCTGACCCACCACCTTACTACTTAATGTGCTGCGCTATTTATGGAAGAAGTAGTGGCTAATGTTTACCCGGCGTCAGATGTCGTGACCGCATAGGTCTTGCGATTAAAAAAGTATCAGCAGTTCTCACTCTGTCGTGCTTGGTTAACGAGTTTGTTATACACTACAGGCCATTAAAATTGCGACACCACGAAGATGAAGTGCTACAGACGCGAAATTTAACCGACAGGAAGAAGATGCTCTGATATGCAAATGATTAGCTTTCCAGAGCATTCACACATCGCTGGCGCCGGTGGCGACACCTACAACGTGCTAACATGCGGAAAGTTTCCAACCGATTTCTCATACACAAACAGCAGTTGACCGGCGTTGCCTGGTAAAACGTTGTTGTGATGCCTCGTGTAAGGACGAGAAATGCGTACCATCACGTTCCTGACTTTGATAAAGGTCGGATTGCAGCCTAACGCGATTGCGGTTTATCGTATCGCGACATTGTTGCTCGCATTGGTCGAGATCCAATGACTGTTGGCAGAATACGGAATCGGTGGGTTCAGGAGGGTAATACGGAACGCCGTGCTGGATCCCAACGGCCTCGTATCACTAGCAGTCGAGATGACAGGCATCTTATCCGCATGGCTGTAACGGATCGCGCAGCCACGTCTCGATCCCTGAGTCAATAGATGGGGACGTTTGCAAGTCAATAACCATCTGCACGAACAGTTCGACGCCGTTTCCAGCAGCATGGACTATCAGCTCGGAGGCCATGGCTGCAGTTGCCCTTGACGCTGCATCATAGACAGGAGCGCCTGCGATGGTGTACTCAACGACGAACCTGGGTGCACGAATGGCAAAACGTCATTTTTTCGGATGAATCCAGGTTCTGTTTACAGCATCATGATGGTCGCATCCGTGTTTGGCGACATCGCGTGAACGCACATTGGAAGCGTGTATTCGTCATCGCCATACTGGCGTATCACCCGACGTGATGGAATGGGGTGCCATTGATTACACGTCTCGGTCACTTCGTATTGACGGCACTTTGAACAGTGGACGTTATATTTCAGATGTGTTACGACCCGTGGCTCTACCCTTCATTCGATCCCTGCGAAACCCTACATTTCAGCAGGATAACGCACGACCGCACGTTGCAGGTCCTGTACGGACCTTACTGGATACAGAAAATGTTCGACTGCTGCCCTGGCCAGCACATTCTCCACATATCTCACCAATTGGAAACGTCTGGTCGATGGTGGCCGAGCAACTGGCTCGCCACAATACGCCAGTCACTACTCTTGATGAACTGTGGTATCGTGCTGAAGCAGCATGGGCAGCTGTACCTGTACACGCCATCCAAGCTCTGTTTGACTCAATGCCCAGGCCTATCGAGGCCTTTATTACGGCCAGAGGTGGTTGTTCTCGGTACTGATTTCTCAGGATCTATGCACCCAAATTGCGTGAAAATGTGATCACATGTCCGTTCTAGTATAACATATCTGTCCAATGAATACCCGTTTATCATCTGCATTTCTTCTTGGTGTAGCAATTTTAATGGCCAGTAGTGTAGTATGGAATTGGTTCATAAAAGCACTTGGTACGCGTTGTTGCCTTAGCAATAGCGTATCTTCATCACGTAACGAAAGCGAAGTGATCCTGTCTATCTGCTCTCCCCACTACATTTCTGCTGAGGTCCTCTGTCTCGCTCGCCAGAAGCGCAGATGTTATGTTTTCCCCCGAACCGTTGCCGCTGATGAAATGTCATTCTTCGCGCCCGCCTCGTGTCGACGCCGCCGTAATGTAAGCGAGGTAGCGTGGTTCGGGACTTTCAAAATTTTAACCGTTTGCTGACTTATACAAGGTTGGCATGCAACAATTCGTTTAAATTCTTAACAGTAGTTAACCTGGAATGTGCTCTTGGGGCGAGACAGGAAAGGGCAGAATGGGGTAGTATCCCGTTCTGCCCCTTCATCTTTTGATCCAAGTAGATTTCAAAATATAATGTCTATTTTTCTTCCGTAGCTTTTCCAAAAAAATGGTTCAAATGGCTCTGAGCACTATGCGACTAAACTTCTGAGGTCATCAGTCGCCTAGAACTTAGAACTAGTTAAACCTAACTAACCTAAGGACATCACACACATCCATGCCCGAGGCAGGATTCGAACCTGCGACCGTAGCGGTCGCTCGGTTCCAGACTGCAGCGCCTAGAACCGCACGGCCACTCCGGCCGGCGTAGCTTTTCCAGATGGCATGACCTTACACTAGAGAGACTGATAGACAGCAATTTGACATTAAATCAATGGAAATGGCAGTTTCAGCTGTTTTGTTTTCTGAAAAGAGAGTTTTTAAAGCGTCTCTTCTCATGAGTTTAACGCACCGAAACCAACGTTGGAAAGATACGATAGTAAAACTAGAAATAATCCCAACAACAGAGTTGACAAATCAGACGGTAAATTTAAAAGTGTGTTCAATGCAGAGCAAAAAGACGAGCTGGTAGCATACCTGAAGTCAAGGGAGAGCATAATTTTTATTCCAACGATGAAACACCTCATTGTCAGATCATCAGCCTATCAGCTACAAGAATGAAATGGCTTACCAAACAGATCTTCCAAAGAAACTTTTCTAGCAGAGCAGGACTGAGGTATAGGATTTATTGGTTGGTTCAAATGGCTCTGAGCACTATGGGACTCAACTGCTGAGGTCATTAGTCCCCTAGAACTTAGAACTAGTTAAACCTAACTAACCTAAGGACAGCACACACATCCATGCCCGAGGCAGGATTCGAACCTGCGACCGTAGCGGTCTCGCGGTTCCAGACTGCAGCGCCAGAACCGCGCGGCCACTTCGGCCGGCTATAGGATTTATTACTAGCCATCCTATGTTGTCTATTCGCAAGTCAGAAAACACATATGGTGCACGAGCCTTGGGATTCAACAAAGCAGCAGTAACGGTAACTTGGTGTTAAGCATTAAAAGTAATTCTATATTTTTCAAAATGACATTAAAATATTTTCTTATCGATGACAAGTTTCTTTGCTTATGCAACTGGAGGCTGAAAACATAATTACATTTTACAGATGCTGACTCGGCTGCACCATGCTAAAAATATTCAATGATTTTTATACCTTTAAAAAGTTTTTTCTTTCGCTCCTTTATATTACAAAAATTGTTAAACAATAAGTATAGCGTTCCGCTCCGAGTTCCCCTGTATTTAATTCAAATGCAATACTTTCCCAAATACTCAGCCTTATTTTCTGATTGGCTTGCGCCTAAACCTCATTCTAATGTGGCTCCTTATCATATAGTCATACCCTTACAACTTAGTTTTCTCTAAATATCACTTTCAGTAGGAAAATCAAAACGTTGAGCATGTGCACTAACATCTAGGTTAGAAGATTTTTATCTACTTTGTCCTTCTCCTCCTCCCCCATCTCCATGTCCTCTCCTCTTCCCTCCTCTCCCTATTCATATGGTCTCCCCCCCCTCTCTCTCTATCCATTACCTCCTTCTATTTATCCATGTCCTACTCCCCCTTCTCTCTGTCCGTCTCACTCATGTTTTTGTCCATCTCCTTCTCCACCTTTGCTCTCTCCATCACCACTTATTGACTCTATTTGTCCATCTCCCACCCTCTCCTAGCGCCCCTGCCCTTCTGTTCAACTCCCCTCCCCCCCCCCCCTCCTCAATTCAAAGACCATGTCCATTATCAACTTCAGTTTTGAAAATGACCTTCTTCCACTGCTGTTTGTGATCATCTGTGACAGGTATACTCCCAGAGCGATCTCGACATTAGGAATACACCTTTCACGTTTTATCGGTGCTGGTTGGATGAAATGATGTGAGGAAAAAAATCAGCTTTTCGCGGAATCGAACTAATTTCGAACTGTAACTATTCTCATAAAAGTCTTACAAGGAACCTCTTGAGTAAGGTCGAAAGAAACCAATGATGTTTACGGCATTCGACGTCCCACGTATTGTCTACCATGCAACCACAACATTGGCAGCTAATGGCAATAAGGGGAGGGGGGGAGGGACTGGAGGAGGTATGTAAATGTAAAAAGCTTGACGCTTCGGGGTGTAGTTGAACTGCTTAGTCGACGAATGGCTCACAACAACAATGGAAACAATAATCAAAGAAGACATTACATTATATATACAACACATTCCGAAGCAGACATTTCGTCTGAAAGGAGCCCAAGAAATTTCACAGAGTGAGAAAGAATTCGCAAACGAAATATTAGCGTTTCTGCAAGGTGGGTCAGTGATATCCGTGGTGTCGTAAAAAAAAAAGTTCCGCTGTGCAGACAATGCACACGAGCAGCGCAGTGATGACGATACGTGCTTAACAAGTGAATGTCACATTGAAACAAGTGTCGAGACACGTAGTTTATCATCCTTCCTGAACAGGGAGCAACAAATCCAGTCTCCAGTGAATCGTAGTGTAGGACCTTACCTAAGGAGTGGGTACTAAACATATTTACGTGGATGGAAGATCATCCGTAGCGTTGTAGAAAAACAATTATGAACAGATTTCGAATAAGTCTGCAGCAATACGACCGTGTAGTGCATAAGACAAACTACGGAAATTCAAGGAATGACAAGGCGCGCTTGTTACAAAACCTGTTATTTGCGCGTATCAAGGATACTCGATACAATTTCCAGGACAGTAACCTACTATGTTATGTGCACCTCATTGCGCGCGACATAGATTATAGTGATTTCAAGGGAAGTAGCAGATGGTTGCCCTACAGTGCTACAGAATTGGAAGACGTAAGATAACGTAATTTAAAACAAAGCGTCAACTTGACGATGCACAGCAAACTGTGGAATCAGCCGTAAAATTTTTAGATGAGATAAATAAACTCATCAGATAGTGTCAGGAGAGTTGTATATAGGTCAACTAACATCAATACCTCAACACATTCGTATATAGAAATCCGATTGTTAATCTGGGTGGTAAAGTCGATAGAAAGTTATTTATTGTACTGCGGAGAAGTTGGAGGTACTCTGCCCCCTGCGATTCTTTCTCTTGTGCGTATTCTAGCAAGGGCAGTAGGGAATATTTACGTCAGAGCAAGCAAGAGTGGGAAAATCGGAGTGAGAGAACTACAACTATGGTAAGAGCACTGCTTTTGGACAAAAGCTGCTCAAAATAATTTGCTGTTGCCTGATTCCTGTTTTTCGTGTAAAAACCATACTCCTTTAGAGCAAACTATCTCTCCTGAAAAGTGTGTGAAGTTCCAATTCATACCATCTGTAACCGCCCATCCAGCCGCTGGATGTTTGTTTTTTCCATGCCTATAAAACTATTGTCGAACTGTTTGCAGTTACGCCTTAAAGAATAGCCAGTTTCACCATGAGCTCCAAGACAGACAGTTTGACATTCGGCTGCATGCCAACACATTCCATCAGTTCTTATCACCCCTTTACACCAATATGATTATATATGCACTCTTTAAGATTGGTTACCTAGCAGATCGTCTTGTACGGTTTGTAATTCCCAAGGAGTTCGCCTTCGATCTTGATAGTACGAATCTTTATGATCATTTTGGGGTACCATTTCTCATTCTGTGTTCATGGTGCAAGTTAATGGTTTGTTTTGTACGTTTCTCGTATGCCGACAATGTCCATTTTGTGAAGTGTAACACATAAATCCTACATCCCATACAAGGTTGATCTCTGCAACTCCAGAACATTCATTTTCTGTCACCCTCCTCACGAGCATAGTGAGTCGTTAGCAGCTAATATTTTTGCTGTCATAATTGTTAACGCAACACTTTCAAATGAGCCTTACTGAAGATTGAACTTGCAGCCCCGCACTCGCGAGGTGCTTGTTACTGGTTTTGCCAACCGAAGTATGACGCACTTGACAGGGTGCCACTAGGAATCCGACGAGAGGATGAGCGTCGTTTGAGAATCGAATGCTGACTTAATTCACATGAGCTGTCCACTGAAAAATACAGCCGAATGTGTGCGTACAAAAAATACGTCTCCTCCATCTACAGTAATAAAACAGAAACGTTTTTCAATAGAACGAAAAGTCAGTCCAAGTTGCAAATATTTTGTTTTTCATTCGATGACTAGTTTCGGGCCGATACTCATTTTCAAATCGCCATATCAAATTCGAAAATGGCGTTTCTGAAGATGTCAACAAAATGCGTAATGTACATTCACAGGGCATACAAAGTTATCTGTATGCGCTATGAATGTACATTACGCATTTTGTTGACACTTTTGGAAATGTCATTTTCGACTATGTTATAGAGTTATCTTTGTTACAGAGCTATCTGTGTGCACTGTGAATCTGTATGCCCAAGTAGTCATCGAATGAAAAATAAAATATTTGAAACTTGGACTCGTTTTTTATTCTGTTGATTAACAGAGATTGCTAACCAAAGTTACTCCAACATGCTGGAATTTCGTAAGGAAACGTTTTTGTTTTAAACTTGAGCGAAGCCTGGCTAGCCTGCGCATAAATACGACTGTGGCCACGATTTTCTGTTGCTGCTAGAGGGCGATATTGTCGTCCAGAAGAATCACGCCTGCCCAAGTAGGTTCTGGCGTGTGTTCTGCCGCAGTTCCAGTAGTGCGGTAAGCGGCAATAACATTCTCACCGTGATGCTGCAGTTTCAGCAGTACGCCACCCTGCATGTCCTACAGTCAAGAAGACGCCGTTGGAATTTTTTTCCCTTCTTTTCCCACTCCGTGGACGATCACTTCGACTAAGTGTAGCGGTAAACCCATAACTCGTCCCATGTGTTTTATCCTCACAAGGAAATTACCTCTTACTTCACTCGTGCTGTGGATCCAACAGCTGGAGGAGCCACAGTGCACAAACGTAACGAAAATCAACTGTTTACAAACGATGAAAACCAAGTATATTGCTAAATAACTAATTGGTCAACTAGTCCGCGTTGCAGGTTGCCTCCAAGGGGCAACAAATATTTGATTTTTAGTATTTCATTTAATTATTGACCGAGTTTTAAAGCTATAAAATGCTTACATAATGGGGTCATTAGGCTCGTAACATGTTTTCCAGAAAGTACCCACATACATCACTTAATCTGCCTGCAAAATTATGTCACTGTATGACACATAGTTCGGGCGGTATAACACCACAACCATTCAGATGCATGAAAATCCTTTCTTAAAATGGAGTTCGCTTTTTACAGAATTGGGAGTGAGGATGATGTTCATGAGAACAGCAAAGACAAGAGCCACGTAACCGACTATCTTCACGTGTCACTGGATCAAAGCCAGCCATCCCGTTCTTTGTTTGTGACCCTGTCATGTCCTTTGTGACGCGCGGTTTGAAGCGCCATGTCGCGGACTGCGCGGCCCCGCCGCCGGAATTCGAGTCCTCCCTCGGGCGTCGTCGTGTCTTCTTAGCATAAGTTAGTTTACGTACGTTGTAAGTCTAGGGACCGATGACCTCAGCAGTTTGGTCCCTTTTTTTTCATTTTATTCGTTATTGATCGTTGTGTTTGGTCTTTGCAGACGTCGCAAGACATCCTGTTCAAGTTCGGTGGTTGATCCTTCCACTCAGTTTTTTTTTATTACAGAGGCCAACCGGCTCTCTGACAGAACACGCTGAGCTACCGTGCCGGCGGTCCCTTAGCAATTCACACACATTTGAACATTTGAACGTCCTTTTAGAATTTCTCAATCCTATTGAACATAGCTTTCCGTAGCATATATAGGACATGTTACATGATGAATATTCTTTGTGGGTACTCCCTTGGTTTACAAAAATAGCACGCTTGCGCGCTGTTGTAATCGCGTACACTATTATGAAACAACTGCTGTATTGCAGTGGCTGCAATTCTCTCCGTTGAATGCATCGTACTGTGGAACATCGTTTAACGATTTCTCATGAGTACGGATCTCCAGTTCATCCACATAATTTTTAACTATACAGACTACGATGCTCTGACGACAGTCAGGAATGACCAATATTAAAATTAAATTCAGCTGACATATATAAGGCAGCAAGATTTTTCCATTACACATTTTATATCGAGTATATTCTTTCCGATTTATATTCATATTAGACCATAGTTTATGATACACAATCTGATTATTAATGATTTCATTGGCTGATATTTGCTACCATCATATACTAACAGTAATTAACAGTAATTAATAGCAGTAGTACTGCATGTATGGGAATCAATTGAAGCTGAGCACTGACAGAAAGGGCGATGTGGACCACACATTCTTCAGAAGCCGCTATTGGCTAGAAAGGGGCTGGGAAGAGGCTTATCGTGTTATGGAGGGGCAGACATTCAGTGCCGTGAGCGAGAGCAAAGTGTGAAGGTGGCGGTGCGCAGCGATGGAGGCCGCAGAGCCCCTGCAGCGTGCACAGTGCAGGCGGGAGGTCGCACTCTGGTGGAACAGAAAAAGAATTTCAGATTAGCATACGTGGAAGATGTGTATCAGGGGCAGAACAAGGCGAAAATACTTCCTTCTGGTGCGTAGGAATCCGCGGGTTGCAAACGATGGTCACGAACTGGCCTCCGAGGAATCTTCTTACACGAAGTATCAGGGCATGCTTCCGCAGGAAAGCAGAGTTTCGTGATTGATTGGTGGAGTGCTAAGAATGTAGGAGGGGAAATGCAAGCGTACAGAAAATCTTCTGAAAGGAATATGAACTTCAGGTGATTAGCTGGCATATTCATGACCGATGTAGTGTAAGATAATGTTTTTGTAACGGACTCTGGGATTCGTCGCCTGAGAACAAACGTGGACGCCACGTGTCCAGGAGGGAGTGGGGTATGGGGTGGACAGGCACTTCTCTGCGGCGATCGATCTAGAACACTTCCCTATGGGGATTAACCTAGAGATTTCGCTGGCGAGAGCCACAGCGGAGAATCTGATCGTTAGATTTTGAGAAGTGTTGCTTGTGACTCAAGGTATTTCTGAAGTCCTTTCTCTGTGAACAGAGTTGTTATTTGTTAACTCGAGTGACGATTATTTGGCTCCATGTGGAGTCTCACACACTGTGAAGTGTTTCTTTGTGGGAGAATACTGCTCCTGGTTAGTGAGCAAATACAAATCTTGATTGGTGTTCTGTCTCGTACTGAGGTTATTTCAGCCTTAGGAGTTTGCGGACGGCATACTGCGTCCGCTGTGTACAGTTTGCCCACAACAAGTTGACGATTGACAAGGTGGCTGCTGGGAACGGCCGTGCCCCTACATTAATGGTTGCTGAGGAGAGAGGAGAGACGAGGAGAAGGCAGCGTCCAATCCCTCTGTCCATCACCTCCTCCCCCACTCTCAATCCATTCCCACCCTACCCATTTCTTGTTCATTCCTCCTTTCCACTCTCTCTATCCATCCATTCCTCCTCCTTTCTCTGTTCATGTCCTACTCCCCCTCTCTCCATCATCTTCTCCTTCCCCTACCTTTGTTCATCTCCTCTTCCTCGCTCTTATTTATTTTACTCCGCCTCCCCTCACATTGTCCATCTTCTCCTCCCCTACTCACTTTCCATCTTCTCCCCCAACCACTGTCCACCTCTTCTGCAATCCACTCTTTTCATGTTCTCCTCCCCTGTCTCTCTCCCTCTTTGTCCATCGTCTCTTCAACCTCTCAGTTCATCTCCTCCTCATCTCTCTCTCCTTGTCATTATCTCCTGTCCACTCCATCATGCCTCTGTCCATCTCCACCTCACCCCCCTCTCTGTCCATCTTCTCCTCACCTCTCTTTTTGTCCCTCCACTATTCCCCCTCTCTCTGTTCACCACCTGCTCGCCCTCTCTCTGGCCATTTCTTCTACCACTCTCACCATCCATCCACTCTTTCCCATCTTCCTCTTCACCTCCTCCTTCCCCATACTTTGTTTGTATCTCCCTCCAAACTCTCATTTTTCATCTCCTCCTTACCTCTCTCTGTTAACATCTCCAGCTTCAGAAGACAGCTAATGAAATAGCTACTAAAGCAGCAATAATGATTACCTTTGTCTCTGTATGCACTCATTGCACTTGTACAAAATTATTTCTAACCACATCTTCATCATTTCCTAGTATTCCTAGGCGGTGCAGTCTACTTAAATTTCCTTTCCCCAGAACTCGCTATATCAGAAAACATCTATTTGGTATGCCTATAAATTCTTTTTATATCTGATACTCTCACTATTGTTATTGTTGTGATTATTATTATCATTGTTGTTGTTGTTCTTGTTATCACCACTGGTGGCAGCAACAGCAGTAGTACAAATACTGAAAGTATTAGCTTTATTAGTTCATAGCCAGTATTATTTAATCATATTGTCACCATAGACAAATCAAATCATTACAAAACTACTTTATATTGTAATTGCTAGGTAACTATGACTTATGTGTCATATAACTGTGTGTGTCATATTACAAATGCTAGGTAACTATGATGTGTGAAACCCTGGTCTGATCTAAGAGAAGACTTGATGGCTCTAATCATATCAGGTTAAACAAATAAATAAAGTATTTCACGATAAATGTCCTCTTGGGCAGTCTCTTGGTTCACAAAAATTGCACACTTGCATGCTGTTTCAGTTGGGTAGACTAATATAAAACACCTGACATCTTGCAGTACATCATTTATTCATTCCTCATTACTTTGGAGTTTTGTAAACGGATCATTTTTATTTTTTTATTTACTAGCCTTTTGCCTGCACCAAATTCAGCATTTGCATGTGACGTATATTTTGCACACATATCTATGTCCACCTCTCTGTCCACCCCCTCCTCCTCCTCCTCCCCCCATCCATGTACTTCTCATCCCTCTGTTTCTGATGTGTACATCCTCCCCATTCTTTCTCTTCATCTTCTCCCCATCACTGTCGATCTTACCTTCTCCTCTTCATCTATCTACCCCTCTTCCCTCTATCTCTGTATATCTCCTCCTAGCCCCATCTCTCTGCCCATTGCTGCCCCCTCCAATGTCTTTCTAGCCAACTCCTCATTCCCTCCACTCTCTGCCCGTCTCCTCCTCTCCCCACTGTCTCTCTCTGTCCATCTACTCCTGTCCTCTTTCCCTGTCCATTTCCTCCTCTCCTTTCACCATATCCATCTTTGACCCTCCCCTCCTTCCCCCTCTCTCTTTCCATCCCCTCCATCTCTCCTCTCTCTGTCGATCCACTAACCTAACCATCTCAACTATCCCCCAGTCATGCCCACTCACACATGCAGCTTATGCAAAAAAGGTCGATAGAGCAGGTCGATACAGTATCCACAATACACCTGTTGTGCAGGGCAGCCTACATGAAGGGGGCTGGATAACCATTTCTTGCCCCTGACATGTAGGCTGCCCTGCAAAGCAGATCGATAACGGAGGCCAATATTATTCACACACACCACACACCTGTCATGCCAGCCAGCAACAAAAAAAAAATGCGTTTGCCATATCAGCAGTTCTATTCGAGCTATGACGTTGTAAACCCCACAGTGCTGATACTCGTAAAGTAGGCTGTAACATGGGGTTTGGGAGGACATATGAGATGTACATATTTACAGTCTGATATACAGGGTGTCCCAGCTATCTTGTCTACCCAAAATATCTCTGGAACAATAACAGCTATTGGAAAACGCCTTTCACCGGTATCAATGTAGGGCTGGGGCCCATGAATGTACATATTTGGAAACAGTCTAAATCGAAAGCATATGTGTTTTTTAATACAAACTTATGTTTTTTCAAATGGACCTCCTATATTTTTTCTTCAGAAATCCATAGCATGACAAAGCACATACACAATGGCGTTGATTGCATCGCAATATTCCCTTTACGTCTCGAGATATTGAGACGCAAAGTTGACGCTTGAAACACCCGACATGCGCTGCTAGCGCACGTCCTGAGACTCAGGCATGAACCCCATGCTGCCCGTAATCGCGATGTGATTGGCATGTGTAATCACACCTCCATACTTATCAAGAGGTTCGAAACGAATAATACGGTCTGCTCCCATCAACTCTCATAAGCACATAATGGTTTCCCTCTTGCACGTTTTACACAATATAAAACCAGTACCGATCGGTGTACACCCGTCAGGTTGTCTTATTTATCCTGCACACCCAAAATAAGGTTTATCTAATGCGTTATATGACCCATTGTGCCTGTCGCGCAGGGCCTGGCTCTACCTAGTCAAGTGTCCAACGTAGTTCCCACTACTGCCACAGTTACCACTTTGTCTTGTTTATGATTTGCGACCCATGCAAACTCCTGTACTCCACCACCCTCAGAGCATCCCATTTGTTGTTGCTTTGGCGTGCAGTACACTGCTTGCCAGTGTAGTCGTGCATCAGAGTAATCAAGTGACGGCACGGAGGTAGTACACATTGAGAATAAACGTTGTGTCGTGGAACTTGTACTGTACAGTATAATGTACACACATGAAGATATGGTAGAAATGCTGCTGATCTATGGAGAATGTACGTTGATGGGAAATATGTTATGAGATTGCTTGTTTGTTGATAGTACTGTTAGGGAACATTATGATTATTAAGTTAATATGTCTGTTTTCTACCCTACTCTATATACCTGTACTGTACCCTGTTGTAGGTGAACGAAATGCTGTTCAGGCAGAACGACTGTACAGAAGACGATTCCCTGACAAGCCATCGCCTTCGCGCCGGATGTTTGGTCGTCTCACATCTCGTCTACGTGAAACGGGAAACTTAAATCCAAGACCTCGACATCGTCCTAGAACACGCACAGATGAATGTGCTGAAGTTGCTGTGCTCGCTACCATAGCTGTGAATCCTCAAATCAGCACGCGTCAAATTGAACGTGAAGTTGGTGTGTCGAAATCAAGTGCACAGCGTATTCTTAAACGTCATAAATTTCATCCTTACCATGTTCATTTACACCAGGATCTTCATGGAAATGACTTCCGCAATAGGGTAACATTTTGTCGGTGGGCTCAGCAAAAACTTCTGACTTATCCAAATTTTTTTGCAGATGTTCTGTTTACCGACGAGGCATCATTCTCCAACAAAGGAATTGTCAATACGAAGAATATGCATTATTCAGAATGAGATTTTCACTCTGCAGCGGAGTGTGCGCTGATATGAAACTTCCTGGCAGATTAAAACTGTGTGCCCGACCGAGACTCGAACTCGGGACCTTTGCCTTTCGCGGGCATGTGCTCTACCAACTGAGCTACCGAAGCACGACTCACGTCCGGTACTCACAGCTTTACTTCTGCCAGTACCTCGTCTCCTGCCTTCCAAACTTTACAGAAGCTCTCCTGCGAAACATGCAGAACTAGCACTCCTGAAAGAAAGGATATTGCGGAGACATGGCTTAGCCACAGCCTGGGGGATGTTTCCAGAATGAGATTTTCACTCTGCAGCGGAGTGTGCGCTGATATGCAACTTCCTGGCAGATTAAAACTGTGTGCCCGACCGAGACTCGAACTCGGGACCTTTGCCTTTCGCGGGCATGTGCTCTACCAACTGAGCTACCGAAGCACGACTCACGCCCCGTACTCACAGCTTTACTTCTGCCAGTACCTCGTCTCCTGCCTTCCAAACTTTACAGAAGCTCTCCTGCGAAACATGCAGAACTAGCACTCCTGAAAGAAAGGATATTGCGGAGACATGGCTTAGCCACAGCCTGGGGGATGTTTCCAGAATGAGAAACAGTTTTAATCTGCCAGGAAGTTTCAATATGCATTATTGGTCCGCAGACAATCCAAAATGGCTCCGTTAGGTAGAGCAATAACGTCCGTGGAAAGTTAATGTTTGGTGTGGGATTATTGGAGATACCATTATCGGACCTTTCTTTATAAATGGCATCCAAAATGGCAGACAATCTTCCTGTTCTCTTGGACACCGTACCTCTGAACCGGAGAATGGTCATGTGGTATCAGCATGACGGATGCCCTGCACATAACGCCTTACGAGCACGACGACTTCTGAACCGTAAGTTCCCTGGTAGGTGGATTGGACGAGGTGGCTCAGTTAGGTGGCCTGCCCGATCTCCGGACCTTACACCGCTGGATTATTTTCTTTGGGGAGCAGTGAAGGATGCTGTTTACCAACATGAACCAACAACACCAGAGGACATGAAGCAACGCATTATTGATGCTTGTACAGCCATCAAAGAGGAAACAGTAGCACGAAGTAGGGCACCCTTCATCCGCAGAGTGACCCTATGTATGCAAGCCAATGGGCATCACTTTGAGCATGAGATGTGAACGCTATGTTTAGTTGTAGTGCTGGTATCACAGTGGAAGTTTCTACAAAGTGCCATTTTACCCAGTGATGTTAAGAAACATTTGTTTGCAACAATTTGTCATTTAACGCATTAGATAAACATAACATTGATAATTATGTGGTAATAAAACTAATGGGTTAAACATGTTTATATTCATCTTCTATGTCCTACCTTAACTTCCCAAATCAAAACATTTTTACCTAAACAACGGTAAAACTTTTAGTCCACTTGCTCGTTTCACTAAAACCATCAACATGAATTTTACTATTACGAGTGAATGATTAACTGTCACTTGCGCTAGATCTACAGTAAAGTAAAGTTTTAACGTTGAACGGCATTACCTTTTTAGAAACGGATTAACGATAAGCGAAGTTAACTTTGTGACTAACGTTGCGGTACACAGATATGTTACAGAACCGCATCACCCCTAGCCTATGGGATAAATACCTGCTGGAATGTACGACGTTAATGCAGGATGGCAGCAGACCGTATTATTGGTTTCGGACCTCTTGATAAGTATGGAAGTGTGATTACGTATGTCAATCACATCACGATTACGGGCAGCATGGGGTTCATGCCTGAGCCTCAGAACGTGCGCCAGCAGCGCATGTCGGGTGTTTAAAGCGTCAATTTCGCGTCTTAATATCTCAGGATGTAATGGGAATATTGCGATGTAATCAACGCCATTGTGTATGTGCTTTGTCATGCTATGGATTGCTGAAGAAAAAATATAGGAGGTCCATTTAAAAAAAACATAAGTTTGTGTTAAAAAAACACATATGCTTTCGTTTTAGAATGTTTCCAAATATGTTCATTCATGGGCCCCAGCCCTACATTGATACCGGTGAAAGTCGTTTTCCAATAGCTGTTATTGTTCCAGAGATATTTTGGGTGGACAAGATAGGTGGGACACCCTGTATACAGGGTGATCCAGCTGCCCCTTCCACTGTAGTTTTATGCAATCCCTTGGCCTTTGTAAACCACACACGAGATTTCCATAGTGTCTCACTCGCTACCTACAAACGATTGGTCCTACAGAAAAAATGAACAGGACCTTTTTGTAGCAAATTTAATGTTCGATTTTGTTCTGGCATGCGTTTTCGCTAGAGGCTGTAGTTTTCGAATTATTCAAGAAAAACGTACAGAAATGACCTTCAAGCACACGCTCACTCCCACACTCAGCCCCATGATCAGGGTTTCTAGCATATTGTTTATGGCACTCCCTCCTACCACATTCGACCTTTTTTTTTTTCTTCATTGACTGACCTTATTGCGCCACCGGCTTACTGAAACACTTACATATTGTAAAATTGTCGTTTGTGTAGATTTTACCTACCAATTTTGTGAATTTTAACAGCTTAAAATAAACAATTGTGTCGTTATATTCGTCAGTCCTTCTGACTGAGAAACTACTGTGCTTGTGTGGGTTAAGTTTGGATCGAATTGTCAAAGTAATTAATTTTAGCGTAACGTTTACAGAAGTCGTTCTTCATTCATTACCCATACCGGCACTATTAAATTAATAATGTTAACGAAGTAGCCGACTTGACTGCTGACATAGCCCAATCAATACAGACCATAAAGGTTGAATGCTGAGAATAGTTCGTGTAGTAAAAAATTTTAGCACAATGGTCGGAGGGAGTGCCACGAACACCAAACTAGGTATCCTGGCTGGTGAGGGATGATAATGCGGTCGAGGCGGTTTTGAATGTCACTTTTGTATATTTTTCTTGAATAACTCGAAAACCGTAGCCTCCAGGGAAAATGTAAGCCTGTACAAAATTTAACAACATTAAGTTTCCTGTAAAAAAGGTACTGTTGATTTTTTCTGTAAGACTAAAAGTCGCACATAGCGAGCGGGAGAATATGAAAATCTCGCGCATGATCTATGAAGGTCAGCTATAAAACACTAGTTGCACAAAACGACAGCAGTAGGGAGCCGAATCATTTTGTATATACAGGGTGTTAAGGATACAAGGGCAGATGTTTCTGTTGATGACTGAGGACATTATACTGAAAAACATTACATCAGTATTTACTTAATTTGCAACTAATAATTACAAGTAGTGTATTTTAAGGTTAGTTAGTTCCTCCAAGTACACATGGCACAAACAAACCATTAATGTCAAGTACTGAAGTGTGGGCGCAAAACCGATGGTCGATAGTGGTAGACATAATACGCTTCATGGCACAGTTACGACCGTACAGAAAATATCAAGTGTTAAATTATGTGATGGGTTAGTGGAAAGACTTTTAGATACAAACAAAAAACAACTAACATACTGAATTTGGTACATATCAAGGTTATAGTTACTCTCATACACAGCTAGTGGAACAGTGACAGCCCCTCCTCTGTCTGTCACCGTCTCTTTATCCATCTCAACCTCACCTCTCTATCTATTCACTCCTCTTTCCACCTCCCTCTGTTCATCTCATCATCCTCCTCCTCCTATTTGTCCATCTCTTTCTTCCCTTCTCTATCTCCTCCTCCACTCTCACTCTGTCGATTTCCTCATCCCTCCACTATTTGTCCAGGTTCTCCTCCGCCCAGTCAGTGTTTATCTCATCCTCACCTTCTCTTTCTCCATCTCCTCCTCCTCCTCCTCCTCCTCCTCCTCCTCCTCTCTTTGTCCATCACCTCCTTCCCTCTCTCTGTTCATATCCTCCCCCCTCTATGTTAATCTGTTCCTCCTTCCTGTCTCTGTCCATCTCATATGTCAGTCTGTTTTCACCCCTACCACAACCCCAGTGGGAGGTAGGTGGGGGTAGGTTGGGAGTACGTGGTCGTTACCGCAATAGTGTTTCTTTACAGACAATGAGTGTGTACCAAGTTGGGCTGAAATCCTTTAATAGGTGTGGAACATACTTACATTCATAGTTTTTATGTGTATAAATTGCGCATTAAGAAGCGAAGAGATCCATTATTATTTGATTGTACTAATGGTGTTAAATCACTGGAAACTATAACAACATTATAATACCGGTAAGTCGCAGTCAGGAATGGTTTAAACTGGGTTGGTCCCGTAGGCAGGAAAATAAGATACAAGACTGAGACTCATTGGAAGAATCGTAATGAAAAGTAATTCATATACGTACTAGATGGCTTACAAAACACTTGTAAGACAGGTTCCTCAGTAATGCTTTTTCGTCAAGAGATGGTCTAGTTAGCGCGATAGCGTTACGGAAATGCTCAACAAACTCAAGTGGCACGTGCTCAAAGAGAGGCCTGTATATCACGGTAAGCTTTACTGTTAAAATTCCGAGACCGTACGTTAAAAGAAGAGTCGGTAAATATATTACAACATTCTACAGATGCCTCGCGAAATAATCTCGACGATAAAATCATAGAAGCAAGGGCTCACACAGAGGTTTAACGACAACCCTTCTTCCCACGTACCATTCGAGAATAGAACGGAGAAGGTGGAACTGATAGTTTCACAAGCTGCGACATGGTCGCGAATAAAACAGTGACCCGAGTGTGGATAGTACAACTGATAGTTGTTCACAAAGTACCTACCGCCACACACCAAATCTGACATACGGGATATTGGCTATTGGAGACAAATTTGTTGTCCTCGGTCGCATCTCATCTGAACAGCACAACGACGACGAGAATACTCGCCCTGGCACGTGTTGCGTAAATGTGTTTCCATTTCTGTCATTGCCGATGGGTACGTGTTCCTGATAACAACACACATCTTATCTTCATTGACCTACTCTAGCCAATGGTCTGCAAGTGTACTTGACCACTGGTATCACCAGTGGTACTTCACTGAACTATGGATACATCATCAGGTCCACGCTGCTTAACCCGAATCCCAATCGTAGTGCGCAACTTTTCTACGCTGACGACACAAAGAGTAATAAGCACAAATATATTGTTCTTAGGGTTCCTTACCTCAGCCGGTAAAAATTGAACCCTCATAGCAGCCGGCCGGAGTGGCCGAGCGGTTCTAGGCGCTACAGTCTGGAACCGCGCGACCGCTACGGTCGCAGGTTCGAATCCTGCCTCGGACATGGATGTGTGTGTTGTCCTTAGGTTAGTTAGGTTTAAGTAGTTCTAAGTTCTAGGGGACTGATGACCTCAGAAGTTAAATCCCATAGTGCTCATAGCCATTTGAACCATTTGAACCCTCGTTGTACGTCTGCGTGTGTGTGTGTGTGTGTGTGTGTGTGTGTGTGTGTGTGTGTGTGTGTCTGTGTGTGTGGTGTGTATGTGAAGACCCCTTTTTCTCAACAACTGGCAGGGATACCAAGTTTAAATTTATATGACACACTAACGTCTATGGTCCCTTGGCGGTGTAAGAAATTTACACTTCTAAGTCAATGAAATGAAAAGATACGGCCATTTATGGGACACATTTTGATACTCGCACACTCACTCATCAAAACCTAGAGAGTACTTCGCATTGACGTAGGCTCATGAAATTCGACAAGAAGCAAGGTTTCACAGTACAAGGAAAGGAAAAAGATCCGAAAAGTTTTAATTTGTGATTATATCACAGGAAAAAGTAGCAAATCCGCAATTAAACAAAAAATTTAATCTTAAAATTGAAGAATTCGCGGAAGTCTTGAGAGCGCGGGTCGTACTCACACTTATGCAATTTTTTATTTACTTTGTGTCAAACAATAACGTTATCGGAGAACAGTGGTTGTGCAGTAGACAATGTTCAGTTTACAGCAGCAACAGACAATGTTCAGTTTATAGTAGCAACCTGTCACAATACGGGTTTGGTTTATTTTATTGAAAAACCGCCGTTATCGGTTTCGTGTTGTGTATTCATCGTCAGACGGTTTGCATGCATTGGTCATAATTCATGATACGTTGTCATACGAGTGAGTTGCTGTAAAAACTTTCCATGTTTTGTTGAGAAAAGCGTGTGAACCGGCTGACGGTGAATATAAAAATTGGACACCGGCAACGGCGATTTTTTAATGTGAAAGTCAAAACAACATTGTCTCTGTTGATTGCTGTGCACTATTAACATATTACATTTCTTCAGAAGATTAATACTGCTCAATATAAACACTTTGAAGCATAAGGAAAAGAAATTATAAAAATCCAGAAAATAATCTAATCTTCTGACAAACGAATCTTCTGCTTCTCTTTCTGGTGCTTCCCTGAAGTCGACTCGCGTCTATTTCTCAAAGGTATATTACTTAGCTTTCTGGTATTCATATTACTTTCGTTTTGCGAAAACGCATTTGTCTATTGAAGGAATTCAGTGGCCCCTTGTGTACTGACTACGTCTACAACTATCTTCACAAGCAAACAGGACAAAAAACAAGTCACCTCATGGTTATGTCACGCCAGTAACTTCAGTAGCCTTGATAATGACCTCAATTCAGCGAGGATGAGAATCCACAAGTATTTGCAGGCATGCCGCATCCAGCTAAAGACAAATGACGTGACTCATACATTTCACTCACTGTGACAAACAGTTCCACACCGTTTCCACGGGAATAAGATCTAATGATTTAGCAGACCAGTCCATTTGCGACAAGACGTCTCACTGTCAAACCAAAAACGTATGCGTGCAGACGTGTGAACATTTTGGGAGTACCCATCGAGACGACGTGGAAGGAAGGACGACACTTGGTCATCAGTAATGTTCAAATAACCATTCTGGTTCATCTGGCACGAACTACGAGGGTAATCCCAAAAGTAAGGTCTCCTATTTTTTTATAAGTACAGAACTCTGTTTGTGTGGAAATTGGTCACACTGTTATGAAGAGTGCTTCACGTGCTGCGTGTAAACATGCACACGCCGCGCTGAGGCGCTCAGTCTTGGCTTGGCAGGCGTTGAGAACGGAGCTCCCGTTGGATGTTACCGCCAAGAGCGAATTGCGCGCAGTTATTCGGTTTTTGAACGCTAAGGGCACTGCGCCGATTGAAATCCATCGCCAATTGACGGAAGCGTATGGTGAGTCGTGCATGGATGTGAAAAAATTTCGTAAGTAGTGTAAGTAGGCTGTTTAAGTTTTTATATTGGTAACGCCACGTAGCGGTCTGTATGTGCTGTGTGCAGTCTGTGGCTGGTTTGCATTGTTGTTGGAATATCTGCCATTGTAGTGTTGGGCAGCTGGATGTTAACAGCGCGTAGCGTTGCGCAGTTGGAGGTGAGCCGCCAGCAGTGGTGGATGTGGGGAGAGAGATGGCGGAGTTTTGAAATTTGTAAGACTGGATGTCATGAACTGCTATATATATTATGACTATTAAGGTAAATACATCATTTGTTCTCTATCAAAATCTTTCATTTGCTAACTATGCCTATCAGTAGGTAGTGCCTTCAGTAGTTGGAATCTTTTATTTAGCTGGCAGTAGTGGTACTCGCTATATTGCAGTAGTTCGAGTAACGAAGATTTTTGTGAGGTAAGTGATTTGTGAAAGGTATAGGTTAATGTTAGTCAGGGCCATTCTCTTGTAGGGATTATTGAAAGTCAGATTGCGTTGCGCTAAAAATATTGTGTGACAGTTTAAGCACAGTCATGTATAATTTTTCAAAAGGGGACGTTTCATACGTCGACCCTTAGCCGAGGATACCTCACTGGAATCTACTGATTTTTTCTTGTAGTTTGTGTAATTAGTGTAGCCTTTGTTTATTGCTAGCGCGTAGTCATAGAGAGAATTTCCTTTGTAATTGTAGTTTTTCATTGTTGTACAGTAAAACAGTTGTGACATGCATGTAGATTTCCACCAAGTATTTCGCAGATGCGCTTGCAATTAAGTAGACATTATTTCCATTGCTATGTTATCTTATTTTGCTCTTCAAATTGTGCTTTTCTGTGTTATCGTGTGAAATATTGTGACAATTATGGCGTGCGAAAAACGTAGTACTAGGTTCCAAAGTAAACTGAGAAATGACAGTGAAGACGAAAGCAGTGTGTTAGCGCCACCGTGTAATGAATTAACTAATGTTCAACATAGTAATTTGGTAATTGTGCGTCGGGAAATGGAGCGGGCGGCAAACAATGGCGTAGGCAGTGAAACAAGTAGTGAACAGGGAAGCATTATCGATCGATCGATCGGCAACAGCTCGCCTCAGGAATCCGAAATGACAGGACACAATTTTGCAAATACTGTAGATTCAGGTTTTGCGTCCTCACCGTTTTCTCAAATAAGTCAAGACACATTTTCTGCTTGTCAAAATGTGAATGTTGCCGGTGCAAATGCACTGCCGAAAAGCGTAGAGGAACAGATTCCAGAGACTAATGCATTGTTATTACAGCTAATGCAACAAATGGAACAAAATCAGAGACAAACACAGCAAAAGCTTCAAAAGTTAAACACAATGGAACAACACCAGAGACAAACACAGCAACAGTTAGACACAATGGAACAAAATCTTCAAAAGTTAGACACAATGGAACAACACCAGAGACAAACACAGCAACAGTTAGACACAATGGAACAAAATCAGAGACAAACACAGCAAAAGCTTCAAAAGTTAGACACCACACTTGAACAAACACGTGAAGATTTAGCTACTGAGTTACATAACATTGAATCGAAATGTCAAAAAGTCTGTAATGAAGTAAAAACACAAATTTGTGAGCATTTTCAACCTATTTTTTAGCGGCATGAAAATGCATTACAGAATCACGAAGCAGCCATAAAAGAACTGCAAACCATTGCTCATGAAAATCACGACACCTGGCAAGCTAAAATTGATTCAATTGCATCTACGGATTCGGTTACGCAACTTGCAAAAACTCAGGAAAACTTAAAGGACACAGTAGATACTCTGAAACTTGGTTCAGAAAAACACACTGAGGAAATAAGTACACTATGGGAGAAAGTAACCGAACTTTCAGATCAGTTCACTAACTTATCTATAAAGGTAGATGATGATCTGAATGACACAAGACCTGTAGCCTTCACGGACACTGAAGAGTATGAACAAATTAGAAAATTCAAACTAAATCAAAATCAAATCAATACACAGTACAAAAGAGAAATGCAGGAAGTACAAGATCAGTTGGCACAAGTAATACAAGAATTAGATATTTCAGAGGACACTCGCACTCCAGTATGCGTATAGGGACATAGAAATACGAAACAACCACAAAATAATAACACAGGACACTTCGGAAATTATGAAAGGAATTGGCATGGCGCATTGAATTTTGAGATGGAACCGCCGACACGACGCAACAATGACCGACATGCGACTCGCCGACATGATGATTTTGACTATAAGCTGTTTATTACTACACGTAAATTCAAAACATTAAAGAATTCTGGCAATGACATTCATCCACAAGCGTGGCTCCATCAGTTCTCTCATTGTTTTCCTCCCAACTTGTCATTAGAGCATAGATTAGAATTTATGTGTGGCTATTTAGAGAATGAACCAGCTGTAAGAATGTGATCGGTCATTCACGATTGTCACAGTGAGGGAGAATTTTACCATGCCTTCCTCTCAGCTTATTGGTCTCAAGCTACACAAGACCGAGTAAAACATAGCATCATGATGATGAAACACTTTGAACAATCAGAATTTTCCAGTCTCGTCAAATATTTTGAAGACATGTTGCATAAGAATCAATATCTTTAAAACCCATACAGCCCTTCAGAACTCATCCGCATTTGCTTAATGAAATTGCCTGAGCATTTAAGAAATATTATTTTAGCAGGACGTTGCAAAGACGACATTGAAGCTTTTCAGGGACTCTTACAAGAATTAGAAATTGACACAGACAGTCGCGGGATGCGAGAACAGGAAAACAATCACTACAGGTCACATCTGTCACAATTCCGTGACGACAGAAACAATAACTGGACACGACAAGTCTATTCTTACAATGCAAATCGTGAACAAAACAGACACCACCCATATGACAACCACTGGCAGAGTAATAGTTACAGAGAAAGATCACATTTCTGTAGTAATGAATATGACAGAGACAATCATAGAAACAGACAATATGGCAACCAGAACTATTATTATCACGGGAGACAGAATAACTTCAGACGCAACGGTCCACCGTGCAGTGATAATTCAGGGAGAAATTCCCCACCACTTAACCGACAAGAAAGAAACTACAGGAACTACCGACATGACGGCAGACGATATAATCCTAACGACAGACCTGAATTTCATCAGAACTGGCGGGATTCAAACAGAGCAAGGCACTCTCGACAAGGTGAATTTGTAGAAGTTAGGTCTCCTAATCCTAATAACGACGTGCGCCAACAAAGAGACAGACAATGACTCGCACAGCAGGCAGCCGCGTGCGCCAGCTGGCTCGAGAAAAATTACATAGACGCTAACCTTGAGAAAAATTCCAGTATTCTTTACCGACGTATACCACATGATAATTGCGTCGAAGTTGAAACATTGGGTACTAGGAAGAGTAAAGGTTTACACCACATTTCACATGTAAAACCGTTTATTGAGAGATAATCTGTTTTTTTTTTAATTTAGTCTTTGCCATATAACTTTTCACGTTACATTTCTAGTATGCTTGTCAGACTTAGAATCTGTTAACATGCAACAATGTTTGAAGTTAAATATCCAGTCAAGAACCAAGAGAACTTATTGAAACAGAAATTACGAATGCATTGTTATAGTGAACAGACATCACAGTGTTATTGTGTGTGTACATTCTTGCTTGTTAGTTGCTCGATTACGTAACGACTATAAGGCTTACATACTTAGAACATATACTGGTACTGCTAATGAAATTTTAATGCAACATTCTGGTTTACTTGAAAATACATTCTGGATTTAAAGTACATTCTGTGAGATACCAGTCGACACAATGGTTAGTTTATGTGACGACTACACGGTTTTATCATGACGCTACTAATGAGTGACAATTTACAATGTTGCTTTTGCAGTGTTTCTGTTTTATATCTGCACAGTTTTTCTGCATTATTCTGGAAAGTAAAACATGTTTTAGTAGTAACTTTTGTGATATAGCAACAATGAGACAGCCTTTTTTGTGGCACAACAATACGTTACTGTACAGTACTTTCTTCATCACGCCAATAAGCATAATAACTTCGATATCTATACGCAAAGCATTTCACTGTTGTTTGTCGTGAGGTAAGTACATTGACTTCTGCAGAACTTAGCTTTCGGAGGACGATAACTATGACACTTCCACAGAGATTATGTTTCAACGAGACACACAGTTTAGCGCTACAGTACACGTATTTGAGTGATTAATTTTATACTTAAAACATTTATTTTTAAAGATTTTTGAATTACAAAGAAAGTTTTCCGTGATACATTTCATTCCATTGCTGTAATCTGTAACACCTGAGGGTATAATTACATTAATCCTCAGGGGGGTACATGCCTACTTTGTGTACCATGTGTTTGGCAAGCACAAGGAGCCCTAGCTAATATGGTATTTGCTTATACAACTTTACACATCGGTACCATACTTCTCTAACACACAAATTACACAGCTATCTGATCATTTAACTGAGAGAGACAAATATTTATTTTACTACATCAGTGACAGATGTTTACGTAATTACACAATTGGATAACTTCACACTTACGAAATTGTATTTTGTCTGTACTTTGTGAAATGTTCATATTTTTGGGAACCATTGTGATATTACAATAGCTTTGAATGATGTATTCGGTATGGGATCATGATCTTAAAGTGCGTTTGAGGTAGATGACACTATTGAAATGAGCAGAGAATTTTTTTTAGGTTTTGTAATTATTCGAGGAAGCTACGACGATTTTGAGAGTTGACTGAGGTGTTATGATGTTATTATTACGATGACTATGTGTATTATGCTGTTGCAGTATGTTTATGATCAATAAGCTGATACTATATGAGTTATTTGAGTATGCTATGTATCTGTTATGATGAAATATTGAAGAAGTGTCGACGAATAAGGTAAGGAATAATGAGTAGTGGTTAGGGACTCTGGTTTGTGAGAAAGGTTGTTGGAAACCAAGAATCGTACTTTAAGAGTTATGAAATGTATGTAAATGCATGAATGTATTACAATGCCGACGAAAATTTTTTGGACTCTGTTATATCAATAGGATTTTGTTTCTACAGATTTGTAACGCAAATTCTTGACCTGTGAAATATTTTTATATGAGACTGTCACTGTAGCGGAAACTGCTGTCGTAAATATTTCCGTAAGAAAGTTAAGTGACCACCTGTACGTAATGCGTTGTGGGCAGCTGCGCGACAGTCACCTGGAAAAAAGCCATTAGTGTGTGCCTTTCAGAGGCACAGGTGGAAAAAAAAGAGGCCATTATCCTCGCTATTGACGTTTCTTTGTAGAAAGCATCGCAAATACGACACGCTCAAACTTGAAAACTTATGATTATACTGCGCAGCTTTTAATTTATGATATTTAGTAAAATGCCTAATGAAATGATGAGAAACATTTTACATCTATTGTCTTTCTAGTTTAGAGTTTGCTCATTTTGTTTAATATCAAGTTTCTAGCTGCAGCAGCATTGGTTAAAATAAAATTTAATAGATGTACTAATATAAATATATTATGCCTACAGATCCAGTCAATTATAAATTTATGATCTACTTCCAAGAAAACGAGGGCACATAAATAGACATTTCCCTTCACAGGAATTGCATAAATAATTTTTTTACGATTTGGTAACTTATCTGCTAGCGTAAGTTCTCATGATGCATCACCCTAGTGTTAAGATGTGACATAGTTATTAAACATGGCCATTTTTACTGTAATATTTTTTCTGCTTGAGCTGTGTCATGTTTAGATATAAGTTATTGCATTTGCTGCTGCTGTTTGCCAGGCATAGTGCTACTGAATTTGTCTTTGTATTACGCTGTTAAGCCAGTTTTACTACGGATTTATTTTTCTTGTTTGCTGCACAGTGCCTTATATTAGTTGTAATATTGCTATTGCTTCGCCAATTTGAATTTTTTGTCATTGATGTTTGTGTTTTTTGTTTTGTGCTGCTGTATTGCCTCGTCCCTTAGTTTAGCATCTGAGCTCAGTAGATTTAAGTTAGCTTAAGAGGGGTAGACTATATAAGAGAATGAGTTGCGATGAATTGGAAGAAATGCATTGAGAAGTTATACGAAAAAAGTACAGAAAGCAAGTATAGATAGGACATTTTGGGAATAATGATGAACGAAGGGAAATCTCCAAAAAAAAAAAAAAAGTTTTGTTTGCAAAATACTGCAGTACCAAATGTTACACTGAAAACAAACCCTGTCCTTTCCTCTTGTGTTATTCTGCTATGTGTTTGTGTACTCTTGTATATTTGCGTTTTTCCTGTCTTTATGTGTTTAGCTGATATGAGTTACATTATAGAATTTTTCTAATACAATGTTATTTACTTTGTAAAGATGTTTAGACATTATTTATCTGTTCTGTTTTGTTACTCATATGTGAATTTGTTGTTTCAAAAGTTATTCTGATCTTTTATGTATTTATTTATGTCATAATTCCTGTAACACTGATGTATATGTTATTTCGATTCTTTTGTAAAGCCTGTACTACAAATGTTATCTGTATTGTTTTGTACCTTTGTAATTGTATTCTTATGTTATAAAATTGTAATTGACACCAGTTCATCAAATTAAGTAGCTTGTAAGTTACATTTCACTGCACACGTTTCTGTTGGTCATAGTATATGGACAATATGTGAGAAGTAGGGACTGTTAGTGTTTGCATGTGTGTTAATAATTCAGCAAGGGACTGGATAACAGCATTGCTGGTTCTAAGGACAATTCCAAAAACTGTGTGAGTGCACAAGTGGTGGTTTATGGACTTGCTATATTCTCTGCAAGACTCTTCGATGGTGATTGTGCACCTGCACAGTCGCAGCAGATGGCTGCTGGCCATCTCTACAAGGACTACAGTGGGTCTACTCTTTGATGACCTACCTACCAATATTCTTCAAAACTTCGACTGACTCTGCAGTGGGTTTGCTCTGTTGTGGCCCATTACCTGTCTGCATGTCAAGAGTCAGCACTGCCTTTTCGTTGGAAGGACAACACTACTACTTCAAGACTACATGGAAATCCACTACTTCCGTGTGCATTTTCTTCTACTGCTCAGACTTTGAGAAAAACTTAGGATGGTAGGCGGAGCTCTCCTCGCTGCTACGCAGTCAACTGATCCTAAGGGAGCCATGGGTCTGATGATGGTTTTGTAGAAAGAACCAAAACCTGTTACCTGTATCATTAAAACATACATGATGTGATCAAGACTGAACTTTAGTCAAAATATAACAATTAATTGATCACTGCTTTCCAAACATGTTTACAAAAATTTGAGAAAAACACTGCTATTTTACTGTGATGAACGATCAGGACTGTCTTTATGGACTGTGAGAAAATTTTAGCTTTTGACCAATATTGTATCGATAAGTGTGTGCATTTGATGTCTTTGTTATTGTAATCATGAAAAAGTTTTTCAAATCTGTATTGGCCACTGCCCAAAACAATTTGTAAAATTTTTTGTGGGGAGCATGGGGGCTATGTAAGTAGGCTGTTTAAGTTTTTATATTGGTAACGCCACGTAGAGCTCTGTATGTGCTGTGTGCAGTCTGTGGCTGGTTTGCATTGTTGTTGGAATATCTGCCATTGTAGTGTTGGGCAGCTGGATGTTAACAGCACATAGCGTTGTGCAGTTGGAGGTGAGCCGCCAGCAGTGGTGGATGTGGGGAAAGAGATGGCGGAGTTTTGAAATTTGTAAGACTGGATGTCATGAACTGCTATATACACTCCTGGAAATGGAAAAAAGAACACATTGACACCGGTGTGTCAGACCCACCATACTTGCTCCGGACACTGCGAGAGGGCTGTACAAGCAATGATCACACGCACGGCACAGCGGACACACCAGGAACCGCGGTGTTGGCCGTCGAATGGCGCTAGCTGCGCAGCATTTGTGCACCGCCGCCGTCAGTGTCAGCCAGTTTGCCGTGGCATACGGAGCTCCATCGCAGTCTTTAACACTGGTAGCATGTCGCGACAGCGTGGACGTGAACCGTATGTGCAGTTGACGGACTTTGAGCGAGGGCGTATAGTGGGCATGTGGGAGGCCGGGTGGACGTACCGCCGAATTGCTCAACACGTGGGGCGTTAGGTCTCCACAGTACATCGATGTTGTCGCCAGTGGTCGGCGGAAGGTGCACGTGCCCGTCGACCTGGGACCGGACCGCAGCGACGCACGGATGCACGCCAAGACCGTAGGATCCTACGCAGTGCCGTAGGGGACCGCACCGCCACTTCCCAGCAAATTAGGGACACTGTTGCTCCTGGGGTATCGGCGAGGACCATTCGCAACCGTCTCCATGAAGCTGGGCTACGGTCCCGCACACCGTTAGGCCGTCTTCCGCTCACGCCCCAACATCGTGCAGCCCGCCTCCAGTGGTGTCGCGACAGGCGTGAATGGAGGGACGAATGGAGACGTGTCGTCTTCAGCGATGAGAGTCGCTTCTGCCTTGGTGCCAATGATGGTCGTATGCGTGTTTGGCGCCGTGCAGGTGAGCGCCACAATCAGGACTGCATACGACCGACGCACACAGGGCCAACACCCGGCATCATGGTGTGGGGAGCGATCTCCTACACTGGCCGTACACCACTGGTGATCGTCGAGGGGACACTGAATAGTGCACGGTACATCCAAACCGTCATCGAACCCATCGTTCTACCATTCCTAGACCGGCAAGGGAACTTGCTGTTCCAACAGGACAATGCACGTCCGCATGTATCCCGTGCCACCCAACGTGCTCTAGAAGGTGTAAGTCAACTACCCTGGCCAGCAAGATCTCCGGATCTGTCCCCCATTGAGCATGTTTGGGACAGGATGAAGCGTCGTCTCACGCGGTCTGCACGTCCAGCACGAACGCTGGTCCAACTGAGGCGCCAGGTGGAAATGGCATGGCAAGCCGTTCCACAGGACTACATCCAGCATCTCTACGATCGTCTCCATGGGAGAATAGCAGCCTGCATTGCTGCGAAAGGTGGATATACACTGTAGTAGTGCCGACATTGTGCATGCTCTGTTGCCTGTGTCTATGTGCCTGTGGTTCTGTCAGTGTGATCATGTGATGTATCTGACCCCAGGAATGTGTCAATAAAGTTTCCCCTTCCTGGGACAATGAATTCACGGTGTTCTTATTTCAATTTCCAGGAGTGTATATTATGACTATTAAGGTAAATACATCATTTGTTCTCTATCAAAATCTTTCATTTGCTAACTATGCTTATCAGTAGGTAGTGCCTTCAGTAGTTAGAATCTTTTATTTAGCTGGCAGTAGTGGTACTCGCTATATTGCAGTAGTTCGAGTAACGAAGATTTTTGTGAGGTAAGTGATTTGTGAAAGGTATAGGTTAATGTTAGTCAGGGCCATTCTCTTGTAGGGATTATTGAAAGTCAGATTGCGTTGCGCTAAAAATATTGTGTGACAGTTTAAGCACAGTCATGTATAATTTTTCAAAAGGGGACGTTTCAGTAGTGTAGAGAGTTTGCATCTGGTCGGACCGAAATTCACGACGAACAAAGGAGCGGGAGACCGTCAATTTGTGAGGAAACAGTGTTGAAGCTTGAGCAAAGCATGTGTGAAGATCGGCGGATCACCCTGAATGATCTCTGCACGTTGGTTCCTGAGGTTTCCCGAAGCACCGCTCACAGAATTTTTACGAAAACATTGAACTACCGGAAGGTGGTGCAAGATGGGTGCCCCGCATGCTGACTGATGACCACATGCGGCAACGAGTTGATGCTTCCCGCGCATTTCTTCACCGCCTTGCAGCCGAACAGGACAACTTTCTGGACTCAATTGTCACGGGTGACGAGACCTGGGCATACCACTTTACACCTGAGACCAAGCAACAATCACGCTAGTGGCGGCATACTTCTTCGCAGCATGGCGGCGAGCTGGTATGACATGGGCATACAAAAGCTGCCACAGCGTCTACAAAAACGCATCGACAGAAATGGTGGTTATGTCGAAAAATAGATAAATGTTCAAGCTGTAAACTGATGTAAACCACTGTAGAAATAAACAGATCTATGTACTTATAAAAAAGTAGGAGACCTTACTTTTGGGATTACCCTCGTACAACCTGCACAGTTCGTGTTCAAATGTCTTATTGGGCCATCGGTGTACTCTACAGCTTGAATCATTTGAAAATATGTCAAATCGCGACTCGTCCGACTAGTGCAGATTTTCGTGCCACTGTAAGCAACGACCCTTTGCGACGTAACAGCCTTAAAATGTGAAACTGACTCGATAGGTATTCATTCACTGCCAGTAAAGATTCCTGTCGGGATGAACACATTTAGCGAATGGCTGATGTAATATTACGGTGCTGGCTGCAAATGGAAATGTGCGGCGGATGTAATATTTCGTCACGCCAGTTACAATGATTTTCCACGGTGTCGAATGCATTTTTACGGCTCTCGGAATGGCTGTGAGGTCTGCAGGCGACGTAGAATTCATCGTTTTTGAAAGATTTGTCAGTGTCTCTTGATTCCTAGGCATTAGATGACGTTCGAGTTTCTCTGTTATGTGCGTTTAGTGTGCTTTTACCTTTATTTTATGTTCATTTTGCTTTCATGTTGTGTTCTTGTGTGTTTCTTAGGTTAGTTAGGTTTAAGTAGTTCTACGTTCTAGGGGACTGATGACCTCAGATGTTAAGTCCCATAGTGCTCAGAGCCATTTGAACCATTTTTTGTAAATAAAACCACCTTTTCTTGCTGCAACTTAATTTATTTTTCCCAGACGCGTTTCTCCTTTTTCTTGCTCTACAACGATACAGTTTCGTTATTTTTAGATTATCAAACAGTTCACGTCGCGTTTTTTATGTAAATAAGTGATTGTTTACAGTTTGCCGTGATCTGTGTTTCCTCACATCTGGTCTGGAGGTCGCACTACCACTTTTTTTCCGAAATACAAGCACAATTTTGTACTCCGAACTTTTTCACATTCTTCACCAGGTTTCTTCTTCTTTTTTGTGGTGTTCTGTTATTCTTTTGCCACTAGATATTGCTATTTGTTCGAACACTGTACGTTTAACAACGTAAATATTGTATGTTCATTATGTGTTTCCTCCTTTTTGGTTTGTTTACCTACATGTTGCCAGCATAACGATGTATATGTTCAAAACCAACTTCTATTCATGATGTTTACATCAGTGTGTTTGTGCGTTAGTGTGTGCATGTATGCGAGAGAGAGATGGTGAGCTGAGGAGTGTGTATACAACCTTTTTTTTTAACTGTGTGCATGCGTGGGGGGTTTGAGCTGTAGAGTGTTGGATGTAAATGTAATAGTTGTTAGAGAGTGGCTGAAACCTTTGGTGGCAGCTTATTTGACTTTTGCTTTCAATATTCTGTGGAGAAGTTCATGGATAAGTGAGTGAAACGGGGTTGGGTGGCATTGTTATTATATTGGATGGCATTATTATTATTATTATTATTATTATTATTATTATTATTATATTACTCCTCTTTGGGAGAGTTATGCCATTATTTTTTCTACTAGTGAAAACAATGAATTGTTTGGCTGGTGTATTTCATCATTCAACAGGGTTTTCCTTTCTGCTTTGGTTTTCTGTATGTAGTGATTTTCTTGCAGGGTTGGGGTGTTTCTTATTGTTGATTCTAATTATTTTCATGTCTTCTTCTCTAGTGATTAGTTTGCAAATATGTTCTCTTAGGCGTTCTACAAATATGGAGCGATTTGTCGTATACTTCCAGGCTTTCATGTGTTCTTTGTATCTGACATAAAATGTTCTACCTGTTTGTTCTACGTACCTGTCTTCACAAGTGTTACACCGTAGTTGGTATAAACCTGCATTCTGGAGTATGTCTCTGTTTTTGTCAGTTTTGGGGTGTATTTTTCTATAGAATTCTTTGTTGAATATGGTACGTATACTCCCCGTTTTTTGAAAATGTTGGTGATTTTATGTGTGAGTCTGTGTTTGTATTTCATTATGTACGATCCTGTGTTTTTTTTCGTCTTTTTCTGATTATTCAGTGTAGTTGTTATGGTACTGCGTGTTTGTGTTTGGTTCTGTTGTGTTGTTGTCCATGGTTTGGTGCTTTCTGCTTTTATTTTACTTTTAATTTTATTTTTTAGCTTTGTGACTATGTTACTATTTTAGCCATTGTTTTGTGCTATCTGCATTATTACGTCCAGTACGTTTTCGTATTTTTCTTTGGTGAGTGGAACTGTGTTGAGTCTATGGAGCATGTGTCGAAGTGCTGCTTGCCGTTGTGAGTGTGGGTGGTTTGATAACTGAGGAATGATAATGTCCATTGCTGCAGGTCCATGATAAATTTCAAACATATGCTTATTATTTTGTTTTTTGATTGTAGTATCCAGAAAGTTAATTTGGTTATTAATAGATGAACCACAACCAAAAGTTGAAAAACTATGTACTCATATCAACAAAGTATACAAAAATATAACATTCACAATTGAAAGAGAACAGAAGAACCAAATTAGCTTTTGGCATAAAAAATCAAAAAACAAAACAATAAGCATATGTTTGAAATTTGCAATAAACCCATAGCAACGGACATCATCATTCCCAATTCTCAAACCAGCCACATTCACAAAAGCAAGCAGCACTTCGACACATGCTCCATAGACTCAACACAGTTCAGAACAATAATACAGAAACCTCCGATTCCACCCGACAGCTTTGACCCATGACGTCATCAGTATGGCACAAATGGCTACTTCCAGCTTATACGTAATGACGACAATGACGTCATTACATGCACCTTAACACACGCGAAAAAAATTAAAATTACACAATAATGTCTCACTCCAAAAACCAAATGAACCGCGGAAAACTAGGGGTTTAGGACGGAGACAAGCTAAACATAATACAATAAAAAACACCGCACCATCCCAAAGCACATAATATCTAAAAAAAATATACATTACAGAATTACGCTACACCAACAAAACCACAGGACTCGGACGTTTTCCTTGACCTATATAGTTCAACCGCAGATACCGATACAAAAAACTAACACCTACAACCCCAAAAAGAGGAATCCGACATTTTCCTTGACCTATAGCTCAACTGCAGCTATCGCTACCAAAAACCCAACAGCTACAGCTCCGAAAAATGGAACCAAAAGCAAAAACTCAAACACAAAAATGCCCCTTATTTACTACATCAATTAAAACACACCCGACCTACCATAAATTCATGACACACACACCATCTCAGTTTCTACAGAGTGTTACAAAAAGGTACGGCCAAACTTTCAGGAAACATTCCTCACTCACAAAGAAAGAAAATATGTTATGTGGACATGTTTCCGGAAACGCTTACTTTCCATGTTAGAGCTCATTTTACTACTTCTCTTCAAATCACATTAATCATGGAATGGAAAAACACAGCAACAGAACGTACCAGCGTGACTTCAAACACTTTGTTACAGGAAATGTTCAAAATGTCCTCCGTTAGCGAGGATACATGTATCCACCCTCCGTCGTAAGGGAATCCCTGATGCGCTGATGCAGTTCTGGAGAATGGCGTATTGTATCACAGCCGTCCACAATACGAGCACGAAGAGACTCTACATTTGGTACCGGGGTTGCGTAGACAAGAGCTTTCAAATGCCCCCATAAATGAAAGTCAAGAGGGTTGAGGTCAGGAGAGCGTGGAGGCCACGGAATTGGTCCGCCTCTACCAATCCATCGGTCACCGAATCTGTTGTTGAGAAGCGTACGAACACTTCGACTGAAATGTGCAGGAGCTCCATCGTGCATGAACCACATGTTGTGTCGTACTTGTAAGACACATGTTCTAGCAGCACAGGTAGAGTATCCCGTATGAAATCGTGATAACGTACTCCATTGAGCGTAGGTGGAAGAACATGGGGCCCAATCAAGACATCACCAACAATGCCTGCCCAAACGTTCACAGAAAATCTGTGTTGATGACGTGGTTGCACAACTGCATGCGGATTCTCGTCAGCCCACACATGTTGATTGTGAAAATTTACAATTTGATCACGTTGGAATGAAGCCTCATCCGTAAAGAGAGCATTTGCACTGAAATGAGGATTGACACTTTGTTGGTTGAACCATTCGCAGAAGTGTACCCGTGGAGGCCAATCAGCTGCTGATAGTGCCTGCACACGCTGTACATGGTACGGAAACAACTGGTTCTCCCGTAGCACTCCCCATACAGTGACGTGGTCAACGTTACCTTGTACAGCAGCAACTTCTCTGACGCTGACATTAGGGTTATCGTCAACTGCACGAAGAATTGCCTCGTCCATTGCAGGTGTCCTCGTCGTTCTAGGTCTTCCCCAGTCATAGGCTATAATGTGCTGTGCTCCCTAAGATACCGATCAATTGCTTCCAGCGTCTTCCTGTCGGGACACCTTCGTTCTGGAAATCTGTCTCGATACAATCGTATCCTGCCACGGCTATTGCCCCGTGCTAATCCATACATCAAATGGGGTCGGCCGCGGTGGTCTAGCGGTTCTAGGCGCTCAGTCCGGAACCGCGCGCCTGCTACGGTCGCAGGTTCGAATCCTGCCTCGGGCATGGATGTGTGTGATGTCCTTAGGTTAGTTAGGTTTAATTAGTTCTAAGTTCTAGGGGACTAATGACCACAGATGTTAAGTCCCATAGTGCTCAGAGCCATTTGAACCATTTGAACATCAAATGGGCATCTGCCAACTCCGCATTTGTAAACATTGCACTGACTGCAAAACCACGTTCGTGATGAACACTAACCAGTTGATGCTACGTACTGATGTGCTTGATGCTAGTACTGTAGAGCAATGAGTCGCATGTCACCACAAGCACCGAAGTCAACATTACCTTCCTTCAATTGGGCCAACTGGCGGTGAATCGAGGAAGTACAGTACATACTGACTAAACTAAAATGAGCTCAAACATGGAAATTAAGCGTTTCCGGACACATGTCCACATAACATCTTTTCTTTATTTGTGTGTGAGGAATGTTTCCTGAAAGTTTGGCCGTACCTTTTTGTAACACCCTGTATAGAATAAAACCAAAACTAATATTACTTACCAACAAAAGCCTCCGACAGTAGCACCTAAGTTGGCTACCAGACACACGTGCGCGCGCCCGCACACACACCCAGACACACACACACACACACACACACACACAGGCGGGCGCGCGAGCGCAAGCACGCCGAGTTGGCCACACATAGAAGTCCACGGTCCGAGCCGCGTTCTTGCCACAAACGTGACACATAACAGATTCAGCAATAAGACTGGAAATCTGCAGAAACTGTATGAGAGACGTCATATTATCACGCATCTCAAAACGTAGTGATACACTCGTGAACTTCACTGTCATATCCATTAATAACAAAAACAAAGATCGAAAAAATTATACTTCTTTCCGCACAACAAACATCAAAATTATCAAACCTAATAAAACGCCAAACACATAAACAAAAAAAGCCTTAATAACTCACTGAGAACACTTCCACAACCCACGTTATTGCACCAACTACCTAAACTCAAAACCACGTTACCACGATGACAACGAAAGCTCCACTGCGTTAAACTCAGCACGTCCACATCCACCATCAGAGGGCACCATGAAATATGATAACACGACATCTGCAAACACAACCAACTAAAAAACTCTGTGCCGTAGTGACGTCACGCACTACAAAACTATTGCGTCACGAGTCAAAGCATACGGGTGGAAACGGGCGCATCCGTTGACCCAAAAGGGCATACCAAATTAGGTTTTTACGGAAGAATAAAGAGCCTGAAAGCAGCCAGGAGTTTACTTAGATGAAACGTATAAGACAGGACATTATGACTGCTGCCCATCGCGACGTTGGTGGCGTTGCGTGCGTGTGGCGTGATGACAAAACTACGGGGTCTGTTCAAAAGATTCCGGAACTATGTTCACAGAACTTTTCTACGCTTGTCTTTTACTTATTGTGCGTGGTCTTCTCCGAAATACTCTCCTCTTCAATTGATACACCGCTCTCAACGCCGTGTCCATTTCCGTAAGCAGTCTTGGTACGCCTCTTGCTGGATCGCGTGGAGCACCGTCTGCGAATTTTCTTTTATTTCTTCTATCGTTGCATATCTTCGTCCTTTCACACGAATTTTGGACTTTGGAAATAAAAAAAAAGTCCGCAGGAACCATGTCTGAAGAGTACGGAGGAGGCACCACAGTGATTTCATTTTTTATGCAATAGTCGCGCACCAACAATGATGATTGGGCGGGTGTGTTATCTTGATGCAAGACCCATGAATTACCTCGCTTCATTTCAGGCCGCTCTCAGATTTTCTCGCATCCATCGCAACACATCCCGATAGTACCATCGATTAACAGTTTGCCCCTATGGCACAAATTCGTAAGGAACTACTCTTACCAAGTCAAAGAAAACTATCAGCATGCCTTTGACATTTGACTGACCTGACGAGCTTTTTTTGGTCTTGGAGAACCTTTCCCGACCCATTGATTGTGAAGTTCGAACCTTGGTCTCAACATCATAACCGTACACGCACGTTTCATCGCCAATTGTGATTCTCTTAAGGAACATCTCGTTCCTATTTTCGCGATCCAAAAGCTCTTCACAGATTGCCAAGCAAAGGTCTTGATTCATGAGCCGCGGGACGAAATTGGCGGCAACACGATGCATTCCAAGATGGCGTGTCAGAATTTCATGACAAGATCCAATTGAAATGTTACATTCTTCTGCAACCACTTGGACATTCAGTCTTCCACTGGAACACACAGTTTCTTTGTCGTTCCTGACATGAGCATCGCCGGTAGCCGTCGAAGGATATCCTGAACGAGGGTCATCTTCAACAAAACAAAACAAAAACAAAAAATGGTTCATATGGCTCTGAGCACTATAGGACTTAACATCTGAGGTCATCAGTCCCCTAGAACTTAGAACTACTTAAACATAACTAACCTAAGGATATCACACACATCCATGCCCGAGGCAAGATTCGAACCTGTGACCGTAGCGGTCGCGCGGTTCCGGACTGAAGCGCCCAGAACCGGACGGCCACAGCGGCCGGCTCATCTTTAACATCTGTCCGGCCATTTTCAAACTGTGTGAACCGTTTGTAACACCGATTACGGCTTAAGCACTCATCATCGCAAGCTTCCTGCGTCACTTGCTATGTCTCTGTAAGGTATTCTTGAATTTCATGCAAAATTTAATGCTGACGCGTTGCTTCTCTAACACTGCCATCCCGAAATTCGCAAATTATATAGCACAATGTTCTACTAAATACGGCACTGAACAATATCCAACGGACATACAACAATGAAAATTCTCGCTTTTACACATTAAACACAGGCGTGTACAGGGATGCAACCCGCATTTCACTCCAACTCACCACTGGCGCGAAACTACTAATGTTCCGAAATTTTTTGAACAGACCTCGTATGTAAGTGGAGCAGACACGGAGGGAGAATCACCCAAGCGAAGATATAGGCTGCAAATGGGGAGATCCATGAGATAAGCGACTTTTACAAAGGACAGATTGTTATTACGCAGAGCCTGTGCTCGAGTATTTCGAAAACAGCGAAGTTGGTTGAATGTTCACGAGCTACAGAAAGAAGTAGAAGGACAGTGAAACCACCACTAGACGCTAAATGGTTGGACGTCCGCCACTCTTCACGGAACGTGGGGTTCGGTGGCTTTTCTGCTCTGTAAAATAGGATGGGTAGTGATCTGTGGCATCTCAGCCGAAAGACCACAGTGGTGGTGCACGCACAAGTGTTTCGGAGCACACTGGTCACTGTACATTGTTGAACATGGAGCTCCGCAGCAGACCATCCCTACGTGTTCACATGTTGAGCCAACGACATCGTCAGATACGATTGCAGTGGGCATGGCACCACCGGGATTCGACTGTCTATTAATGGAAACAGGTGGGCTCTTCGATAATCATATTTTTGCTACACCAGGTCAATAGTCTCTCTGCAAACGGCGTCATCGAGGTGAACGGCAGCTCGAAACGTGAAGCGCGCCACGGACGCAGGCTGGCGGGAGCAGTACAATGTTACGGGAGACATTCTCCTGCGCTTGCTTAGGATCAGTGATAGTAATCGAAGACACACTAACAGCTGCGAACCACCTGGATCCCTTCATGCTTGATGTCTTCTCAGACAGCGATGTCACCTTTCAGCAGTATAAATGTCCGTGTCTCGGAGCCTGAACAGTGCTACCGTGGTTTGAGGACGATTATAGTGAATTCACATTCATATCTCGGCGACAAAATATGCCTGATGTAAATCCTACGGAACCCATCTGGATCGCTAACGGGCGTTATCAACACGTACGCAAATCAGTGGCCCGTTATTTTCGCGAATTACATGACCTGTTCAGATGGTTCAAATGGCTCTGGGCACTATGGGACTTAACATCTGAGGTCATCAGTCCCCTGGAACTTAGAACTACTTAAACCTAACTAACCTAAGGACATCGCACACATCCATGCCCGAGGCAGGATTCGAACCTGCGACCGTAGCAGTAGCGCGGTTCCGGACTGAAGCGCCTAGAACCGCATACATGACCTATGCGTAGACAACTAATGCTACATACCTTCATAAACCTACCAGCACATTCAGTGATGTATTTCGTTACAAAGACGGGTAAACAAGCTGTTAAACGGGTGTTCGTAATGTTTTAGCTCATCATTGTAGTTTCACACATACATTAGACCGTAAATAAATGTTGGCAAAGTCACAGTGTGCGATGAGCATTGTCGAACAAAAGTGCCAGTTAGCGTTTGATTATTGTGCACGCGGGCGGTGACATGCGTTTCAGACTGGGTCCACGTTTTATATATTACTAAAAACCCGAAACGTCCGACTATCATTCAGAAATGGAAAGAAAAATGTTGAAAAATACTTAGCGGCCTACATTATACACTGCTTACCTACAAGAAGTATTGTCGTTTTCGGTAATGCTACAATTAACAATAGGCAGGAGAATGAACCACCTTCCTCTAGTCCTGTAAAAAGTGAAAAACGATCCCGGCTGGTCAACAACAACGTACTTTAGGAGCCAGGCTGTTAGCAGATGTGTAGCAGAATGCGTACAAAGCGACAGTTACGAGATTTCTGCTTGCCTTTTAAACTATTGATTATTTGAATGAAGTAATTTTGTGTGTAGTGAATGTACAAAAGTTTGTTCTGACCACGAAGTCTGGTTTAATCTTTCTTTGACAAAACAACATACACAAATGCTGAAATATTTTCCAAATTAACATAACGAAACTAATTGACAACAGCCATGTTATACTTCGCTGTGTTATGCAGTCAAGTAAATAGCACAATAACATACGGATATCAGTGGATATCGATATCGCCAGTTCGGTATAGACAACCTCGTTTATAGACACATTCATACACAAATAGTTGTTTCATTTTTAAGTATTTATATTATACGTATTTGAATTAATGTTCAAGCATTTTATTTAAATTAATTTAAATTCGAATTTACTAATTATTTCAAAGATGTACCACTGATATTTATCTACAAAGTTGCAAACTCTTTGATTTTATGACGTATATCTGTACTGTACTGTGGACCTATATCTCTAACGTCGATCAGTTGTAGAATTTTGGAACACGTATTATGTTCGAGTATAATGACTTTTCGGAAGACTAGAAATCTACTCTGTGGGAATCAGCATGGGTTTCGAAAAAGACGGTCGTGTGAAACCCAGCTCGCGATTTTCGTCCACGAGACTCAGAGGGCCATAGACACGGGTTCCCAGGTAGATGCCGCGTTTCTTGACTTCCGCAAGACGTTCGATACAGTTCCCCATAGTCGTTTAGTGAACAAAGTAAGAGAATATGGACTATCAGACCAATTGTGTGATTGGATTGAAGAGTTCCTAGATAACAGAACGCAGCATGTCATTCTCAATGGAGAGACGTCTTCCGAAGTAAGAGTGATTTCAGGTGCGCCGCAGGGGAGTGTCATAGGACCGTTGCTATTCACAATATACATAAATGACTTTGTGGATGACATCGGAAGTTCACTGAGGCTTTTTGCAGATGATGCTGTGGTGTATCGAGAGGTTGTAACGATGGAAAATTATGTTGAAATGCAGGAGGATCTGCAGCGAATTGACGCATGGTGCAGGGAATGGCAATTGAATCTCAATGTAGACAAGTGTAATGTGGTGCGAATGATAGATCCCTTATCATTTAGCTACAAAATATCAGGTCAGCAACTGGAAGCTGTTAATTCCATAAATTACCTGGGAGTACACACTAGGAGTGATTTAAAATGGAATGATCATATAAGGTTGATCGTCGGTAAAGCAGATGCCAGACTGAGATTCATTGGAAGAATCCTAAGGAAATGCAGTCCGAAAACGAAGGAAGTAGGTTACAGTACGCTTGTTCGCCCACTGCTTGAATACTGCTCAGCAGTGTGGGATCCGTACCAGAGGTTTCAAAATGGTTCAAATGGCTCTGAGCACTATGGGACTTAACTTCTGAGGTCATCAGTCCCCTAGAACTTAGAACTACTTAAACCTAACTAACCTAAGGACATCACACACATCCATGCCCGAGGCAGGATTCGAACCTGCGACCGTAGCGGTCGCGCGGTTTCAGACTTTAGCGCCTAGAACCGCTCGGCCACCCCGGCCGGCGGGATCTGTACCAGATAGGGTTGATAGAAGAGATAGAGAAGATCCAACGGAGAGCAGCGCGCTTCGTTACAGGATCATTTAGTAATCGCGAAAGCGTTACGGAGATGATAGATAAACTCCAGTGGAAGACTCTGCAGGAGCGACGCTCAGTAGCTCGGTACGGGCTTTTGTTAAAGTTTCGAGAACATACCTTCACCGAAGAGTCAAGCAGTATATTGCTCCCTCCTACGTATATCTCGCGAAGAGACCATGAGGATAAAATCAGAGAGATTAGAGCCCACACACAAGCATACCGACAATCCTTCTTTCCACGAACAATATGAGACTGGAATAGAAGGGAGAACCGATAGAGGTACTCAAGGTACCCTCCGCCACACACCGTTAGGTGGCTTGCGGAGTATGGATGTAGATGTAAATGTAGATGTAAATAGACATACTTGGCAGGAATGCTGTGTGAAATAGACAGTCTTGTTGGAAGAGCTACTGTAAATTGACATAATGGGTTTTTGTAATACTGCTGAAGGCAGAAGTAACTTTTGTTAATAGTTCAATGTGCGCATATATTAGTGAAAATAGTCGTTTCGAAGTTCAGAAACTTTATTCCATTGAATAGTGAATGTAAACCACCTTAATAACACAATCCTTCTACCAGTTAATGTTTCTTTTTTGTATGGAAATAGGAGAAGAGACCAGCATTATATCCCACAGAAGACAACGAGTACACCAACGAAATAACAAGAGAAGTAATATTCTATAATTCTAGATATGGATCAGGGATCCGATGCAGCTTACTTATGTTTCGAAGGCATCAACGAAATAACAAGAGAAGTAATACTCTGTAATTCTAGATATGGATCAGGGATCCGATGCAGCTTACTTATGTTTCGAAGGCATATCATTCAACATCAAGCACTGAAGATCTCATTACAATATCAGGCTAATTTGCGAACTATTACATCCATTTTCTCTTACCGACGAATGCTGTCTTCTACAAATGTTTACTGGTAACAACACATTCGAAAAGTTAATACGGTGATTGAAACTGCAGGGCAAAGGATTATAAATAAAGACAAATAACTGAATAAAAGCAATGCTCAAAGTCATTTTGATTAATATTTCAGAGCTCCTGAGGGGGATTCGAACCCACAAGCTTCAGCATGTCAGGAATGTACCTTAGCCTCTGCGTGACACTTCCACTCTGGACAGTAGCGTTAATTTTAAGACTCTGTAGGATCATGCGAAACTCTTTTTCGACGACTACTCGTAATGTAATGGAGTGTTTCTAGACATTGAAAGTGTGTCAAATGTTTGCTGACAATAATGTGATCACTTTGTAATGTTTCCCGTAATGCTCATGATCTAGTGCTGGATCAACACAGAGCAGCGCCCGGCGGGCACGGACGCGCTCCGCGTGCGCAAGGCAACGTAGTTCAGAGCACCGTGCGCGACCGTGTGCCGCTCGTGTCAGCATAGGAGCGAGAGAGCTGCACTATGTGATCAAAGGATTCCGGTATGTGATCAAAGGATTCCGGACACATGCCTGCAAATGACTTACAAGTTCGTGGCGCCCTCCATCGGTAATGCTGGAATTCAATATGGTGATGGCGAACGCTTAGCCTTGATGACAGCTTCCACTCTCGCAGGCATACGTCCAGTCAGGTGCTGGAAGGTTTCTGGGGGAATGGCAACCCATTCTTCACGGAGTGCTGCACTGAGGAGAGGTATCGATGTCACTCGGTGAGGCCTGGCACAAAGCCCGCGTTCCAAAACATCCCGAAGGTGTACTATAGGATTCAGGTCAAGACTCTGTGCAGGCCTGTGCGGCTGGTCCCGCCCGAGGTTCGAGTCCTCCCTGGGGCATGGATGTGTGCGTTTGTCCTTAGGATAATTTAGGTTAAGTAGCGTGTAAGCTTAGCGAGTGATGACCGTAGCAGTTAAGTCCCATAAGATTTCAATACCAATACTCTGTGCAGGCCCGTTCCATTACAGGGATGTTATTGTCGTGTAACCACTCCGCCACAGGCCGCGCATTACGAAGAGGTGCTCGATCGTGTTGAAAGATGCAGTCGCCATTCCCGAATTGCTATTCAACAGCGGGAAGCAAGAAGGTGCTTAAAACATCAGAGTAGGCCTGTGCTTTGATACTGCCACGCAAAACAGCAAGGGGTGCAAGCCCCCCTCCATGGAAAACACGACCACACCATAACACCATCGCCTCCGAATTTTACTGTTGGCACTACACACGCTGGCAGATGACGTTCACCGGGCATTCGCCATACCCACACCCTACCATCGGATCGCCACATTGTTACCGTGATTCGTCACTCCACACAACGTTTTTCCACTGTTCAATCGTCCAATGTTTACGCTCCTTACACCAAGCGAGGCGTAGTTTGGCATTTACCGGCGTGATCTGTGGCTTATGAGCAGCCGCCCAACCATGAAATCCCAATTTTCTCACCTCCCACATAACTTTCATACTACTTGCAGTGAATCCTGATGCAGTTTGGAATTCCTGTGCAACGGAGTGGATAGATGTCTACCTATTGGACATTGCGACCCTGTCCCACTGTCGGCGGTCTCTCACAGTCAACAGACGAGATCAAAAAATGGCTCTGAGCACTATGGGACTTAACTTCTGAGGTCATCAGTCCCCTAGAACTTAGAGCTACTTAAACCTAACTAACCTAAGGACATCACACACATCCATGCCCGAGGCAGGATTCGAACCTGCGACCGTAGCGGTCGCACGGTTCCAGTCTGAGGCGCCTAGAGCCACCCCGGCCGGCAGACGAGATCGGCCTGTGCGCTTTTGTGCTGTTACGGGATGTTTAGGAGTGTGGATATCCCGCGTACAGACGTATGACACAAGTGACACCGAATCACCTGACTTCGTTCGAAGTCCGTGAGTTCCACGGAGCACCCCATTCTGCTGTCTCACGATGTCTAATGACTACTAAGGTCGCTGATGTGGAGTACCTGGCAGTAGGAGGTAGCACAATGCACCTCTTACGAAAAACGTATGTTCTTGGGAGTGACCGGATACTTTTGATCACATAGTGTAGCTTCGGAACGAGTGAGACCGCACAGCACCGCTCTGCGCTAGACTGTCCCGCGGTCAGATCCAACGCAAACAAAATAACAGAGGAAGCGCAGCTGTTTAAAAGTGGTCGATGAGCGGTAAATCAAGCAAACCATTTACTGTTTAGGAAACAATTAGTGTTCCTGAGGCAGATTCACGACGCAATGCTTTAGAAAAAACTATTCAAAACAAGAACAACTTAGTAGTTCTCTGACCCACAGGTTGATTCTATTAGTATTGCACATGCACACTCGTCATATGTACAGTAGACATCTTCTGAAACATATATCAATTTCTTAATTGAACTGGTGTCATAAATATTCTTTTTCTGAAATAATTTTACGTAAGGGATGTACAGTCTCATTCTTACTGTTCGTAGTTACAAGTAAATATTTTTTGTTGACATCGTGCTACAGCTTTTTGTATCCCTTTTCAGAGTTTAGACATCGGATCCTTAGTTTGCTGTTTTTTACGCAATATTTTAATTGACTAAATTTTAAAAGTTATTAAAAAATAGACTTAAGGTTCTAAAGACCTTTAATGCTTACAGTCAACATTGTTAAAGAAAACAATTAACATTTTACATGTCTTTCTTTTTCGAGGAAATGATTTTGTCTAGGTTTGGTACAATATTCTGGGAGACTGCTAACCTCAACGAATTAGTTAAATTTTTATCGCTAAGTAGTGAACGGTTCTTAGTTTTAGCAAGCTTTGAAAGGGAGATAAACCGCTCATAAATATATGTGGAACCAGAGATTGAAAGAACTTTGGCCTCGTGCTTGTGCAATAGAGGAGACTTCTCTCGTCGAAAACAGCTGTAAAAGTGAGCCAAAGTTTTACACATAAGAAAGGGGTCCTTCAGGCGGATATCGCACTGCAGGTCAATCAGCTCTAGTTGAAGCACATATGAGACGTCCTCTGCCGAAGGGAAAACTGGCGAACAGATATATCTAAGGCCGGTAGTAGCTCACTTATCTCCAAAAACCTGTTTTCAAACTCTCCTTGTAATTCGCAAATGATTTGAACGTAATATGATAAATCGGCATCTTCCTTAGCGCTGTCTAATGAAGGGAAGTGTCCACTTCTCCTTACGCAATTGTTTTTCCCACAAAATAGGTTTTCTTCTGAAATGCTTGAATCGTCTGCACTAAATCATTGAAATGTTAGAAGTATTTAAATGACCAGTTATGTCACTAAAAAAAAACAAATTCGCCACCCACTTAGTATTACGAAGTAATTCTTCTGAACGTCCTTTCGTTTCCAAAAAGGTATTGATTTCGCTCGTCAAGGAGAAAAACCGATGAAGCGCCTCCACTCTCCTCAGCCATCTTACTTCGGCATGGTAGGGGATGTCCAGGTATCAGCCAGGAATTCTTTAAATTGGCGATGTGTGAGTTCATGCGAGCGAAGATAATTAACCATTCGAACAACTGTGTCGATAATATTTTTTATCTTGACTATCTTCGCACAAAGTGCCTCCTGGTCTATCAGACAATGCACTGCCGTGAATAAGGAACAGCCGACTTCAGTCATTTTTGACCTGACATAACCCAGGAACCCAGTGCGTATTCCTCGTAGCGCAGGGAGTTCCATCCGCTGTTACACTGGTCAGGCGTTTCCATTTTAAACCCATTGACTCGAACACGTTTCCCACGACTAGAAAAATATCCAAACTCGTGATTGTGTATTTTAATGGTATAAAGTCGAGAAATTCTTCGGTGACGCGCAGATTGTCGTCGACACCCCGAATTAATATGACAAGCTGAGAAGACCGGCCGGCCAGAGTGGATGTGTGTGACGTCCTTAGGTTAGTTAGGTTTAAGTAGTTCTACGTTCTAGGGGACTGATGACCTCATAAGTTAAGTCCCATAGTGCTCAGAGCCATTTGATCCATTTTTTGAGAAGACCGATATAAAATGAAACGAAGTTTGCCGCTCCCTCCATTAATTGCTGCTCCATATCTAAGGCCGTATCTTCGACTCGAAGAGCAACAGTTTGAGGCGAAAAAATTCAATTTTTTCCGTAAGGTCTGCTGCAGAAATACAAGCCGCCGAGTCGACCAGGCAATCCTTGACGAGATTGCCAGCCGCAAAAAGTTTCCCTGCTGTCTTAATTCCGAGCGAGCATTTGTAACTTGCGCGCAAACTCCCACCTGTTTCCTGCTCCTACCACGGCAAAAAAATCTTACAGTTAATTTTGTACAGTCCTGTTTTTAGAACACTTTTATCATCTTAACAATTAATTGTTTCATTCATTGAAACCCAAATAAAAAACTAACAAAAAATATTGGTTTTGGTTCTTTTCCCCCGAGTTCCTCTGAAAAGCGGTCATAGACGCTAGCAAGGACAGTGAAACGTGGTCGCAAAATAAATTTTTATCTATCGGAATATTTTGTCTTAATTAATTGAAAACATATGTTTTCTCATCCATCAAAACATAGATACCTAAAAACAGAGAATGACTCTTAATGACACTTTGCTGTCCGAGATAGCGTTTGTGACGGCTTTTCAGAAAGTGGCAAAAAATAACGCACCTGAAACTCTTTCTTATGTCTGTGCGACATGATTTAATGGAACACACATATAAAAATTAACCGAAAAGAAATGTTCCTTGTTGCTGACAATCTGATATTCGACAACTGGCACATTGCTAAGTGACGTATCAGATTATAAAATATATTTTTATTTATCATCTTTATAAATAATAAAGTGTCATACGATAGGAAACACTATAAGGTTGCTTTAAATTTTCTTTCAGTTCTTCAAGCTTTGACTGGCGTTCCTCATGCTACAAATTTTCGAATTGATCTTTGTTACAGGTATTAAAGTGTCGTTCAATCGAGTACTTTTTTAAATACGTGAGGTTCCGATGACATACTAAACATTTTGCATGATTTTCGACAGCAGTACAAAAGAAATTAATTTCCCACTCGGGTTTAAATAGTGCGGAAGCACCGCTCCTCCTTTTTTTTGTCTGCTACTGTTGACCATCCATCTCGATCCACTGTGATACAGTACAAATATGTTATATAGACATTTTATCTTTCATAGGTAATTTATAGATTGCCACAAGTAATGTATAACGTATATTAATTTTTGACCGTAAATTCACCATAAAAGCGACAGATCTAGTATCTTTATATATTTCCTTTTAATAATTTTATATGTGTAACTGTATTCGTCTTTTACTGTATCACAATTGGTTTCTATAATGTTTATCAATAGTTAAAAGTATGCTACATGTATTTTACCTAATGTGTTTTTATCAGAGTATGTTTCTTACGTAAATGATGACTACATCTAAGCCCACAGTAGCGACATCTGTGTAGGATGTAGGCAAACATATTTCTGGTAGCTACTGTACTTCAGTAGCCAGTTGCAAAAATAACTGTGTGGACGATGTGGCCTATTCTACACCTTATTTTAGATCTATGTGACCATACTGCGGTGAGTATATTTATATGTTTTGACGATGCCATTACGGCCTTATCACTTTAGGACATGGTGTAGAAAAGGTACGTTTAACCGTATTTTATCTGTACATTTCTCTGGTTGTATGATAGTATATTGTGATACGTAATGCTGTATTGTGTTGAAAGACACACTGCTCGCTAGGTGTATATATTTTTATATTTTAGATCTGAGGATGGTCATTACCGACTGAAACCAGAATAAAAAACATTTGATATTTACATAAATCCATTAGACAAGTGACACATGGTAACTAATATTTGATAGAGTTACCAAAATAGATTCAGGCCTAACATGTAAACATTACAGCGAGCATTGAATTCGGATTTCGAAAATACATTTTCTTCTTTCTCAAATTTGTTGTGTGTAAACTTAGAAGGGCTGCGTGTGACAACATTCCTCCTGTGAGTGTACGGGTGTATACGCCACTGCTACCCTCCTCCCCTCTCCTGTGTCTCCGGCGGAAACACAACTGTGCTGCCGCCGCGGCCAGGTTACCACTTCGCCTTGCCGAGCGTTACACGAAAAGCGTGTGAACAAGCGTGTTTACACACCCGTTGGGCGCTATGAGCGGGATGTATCCAGACTTTCAGCATAACTCACAAGTGGCTGATGTAAAATAATTCCACTTTATATAAAATTATTAAATGCAGCTCTGTCACCAACTTTCTGTTCTGAAAAGCAAGCGTAGAAAGACGATGCGTACTGTTCACCGCGATTGGTTAATACTTTGATGCTGATCGCAGTAACAATTCAAGAGAATACTGATTTTCGGAGATGGCAAAACCCACTTAGTATTATTGTGCTAACTGAAAACTGCAGCTCTACGTAAATTTGTTTGAATAGAAAAGTGGTGGCAAGGATATTCAATCGAATTAGAAAATATCTATGTAGAAAAGCATATATAGTTAGTTCCAAAATATAAGTAACAACAACACATGAGAACTTGAAATAAAGGAATATATAGATATTTCGAAAATTACTGAATAAAACCCATTGGCTTGGAATGTTTCGAATTTAAATGCTCTACTATTCAGATGGATTAAAAGCAAACTGATTTTATGCCGTGCATTAAAGATTACTCTCTTCACAGAGGCACAGAAGTAACACCTCCAGGAAGACACGCTTTACAGTCGTGAAAGATTCAGTGAAATTTTTAACTTCAGACCTCGCAATACGAACCAGAAAAATCGGTCCGCACTAATTACCCAATATCCGTAAACAGATAATAGACACAGATTACGAAAGTGCTCTACTCAACCACACATCATCTTATCAAAATCCTTCCTTCACCGACCGACACAAGCAGTCGACCAGAGCAGACTATACGGGACATGCTATTGGTCTTTCAAACACGCCATTCACCGTACACCAAGGGGCACGCCTGAATCTGTAGACGCTACTTTCACTCTAAGTGGGGAGTGACATCAGAATGACGCGTCTTCCTTAAAACTCGATATGAGCACAAAACGTTATACTAGTGGAAAAATGAAGAACTTTGGAGACACATTATTGTATTTCCTCAAACACGTCGCTCTTGCCGTGCGGTTAAAGGCGCTGCAGTCTAGAACCGCAAGACCGCTACGGTCGCAGGTTCGAATCCTGCCTCGGGCATGGATGTTTGTGATGTCCTTAGGTTAGTTAGGTTTAAGTAGTTCTAAGTTCTAGGGGACTAATGACCTCAGCAGTTGAGTCCCATAGTGCTCAGAGCCATTTGAACCATTTTTCGTCGCTCTTGGAACCATCTGTTAGAATTAAATGTCAATTAATTCACGTAAGACTTTTCCTTCCTGCCCGATGCTTAACGGGATCTTCAAACAAATTATCAATATTCAAATGGGATATCTGAATGAGAAACCCGCTTGATTTGTTTACGGAATAGGGATGTGCTGTTGTGCTTCATGCCAATTGGACGTTTGTCGCATGACGGCCTTTTTAGTGTTGCAGTTTCAATTACCAGCAGTCTACAAGTTCAAAAGTGGCAAGAAACTTTGTTTTGTTCTGGAAACTTTGAAAGTTTCATAAGGTCTGCAACAGTCTTTGCCTTGAGTAGGCAAAACTTTCAGGAAATCTTATAACAATCAAATCACATGTAAAGCAAATCGCCGACTGTAGGATGCGTAGCAGGTGACAGCCCTCCATGGCGGTCGCTCGGAGAGTGCCCATTAGCAACTTGGCGAATCTTGATGGGCTCTGCTGGGGCACACTCGTGTCGCAACTGGAGCCCGTCTGGCGACCCAGATGGTCCTCGGACCGTCGTCGAGGTTTCTGTGCAGTACGCGCCTTCCTTCTGTTATCTCTACTCCATATGCAACAGTTTCCGTCAGCTACTGCGCCAGTACGGGTGTAAGTATGGATACCATCTCACGGACGTCATCGGGGGTGCGTCACATACCACCAGTGATCTGAACATTTATTTCTGCAGCTACGTCTACATATATACACTCCGCAGACCACTGTAGACTACATGTTAGAGGGCAAATTGTACCGATATTACAGAGTTTCTTTCCTACGTCATTCGTGCACCGAACAAGGAAAAAGTGACTGTCCTTATGCCTTTGTAAGCTTCCTAATCTCGCTTATCTTATTATGCGTGTGTCTGAATTTGTTCGATGTCTTTTGTGGTGCCTACTTCATGGTGCTCGAAACACCACTACAATACTTTGGAACTGCACGTGATTTTCTTTATAGGCGCACTGTTCTGTCACAGAACCTTCCGAACATATGTCATTCCGAGTACTGATGTTCGTTCGTCCCATTTCATATCGTCCAACAGTATTATTCCCAAATATTTAATATTCACACAACTTCGTTCGTTTCCCCTGGTTCAGTCAACAGTTGCCCATTATTCTCCCTCAATCTTTCAAGAACCTAACGTTCTTTTTATTCATCCAGTTACCATCTCAGCAGCGCAGAACGTAAAAATCCCTACATATTTCCCTTCTTTGCCATATGAATTATTGATATTCGTACACCTGCTTCCCATTACTCCAAAGGTTTCATTCACTCCCCTATCCGTGGCATCTATCTTTTAATGTTTTGTATTTCTGCTATAGTCATTTATACTTATCACAACTTGCACTTCTCATCAGTCTTATTTATTAGACCTTGTATTCCCTTTTGCCTGCTTCGCTTGCAACATTTTTATACTTTCACCTTTCGTCAAATTCATTATCTCGTGTGCAGTCCAAGAATTTTTGCTGGGCCTTCTTCCTAGTTGTTTCACTGCTGTCTCCACTATCTCGTGTTTTAAACGTATCCATTCATCTTCAGCTGTGTTCGTTTCCCCTGGTTCAGTCAACAGTTGCCCATTGTTCTCCCTCAATCTTTCAAGAACCTAACGTTCTTTTTATTCATCCAGTTACCATCTCATTAATTTCCTACTTTTCTACGATCTCTTCAGTTTTAATATATAGTTCATAACCAATAAATTGTGATCAAAGTCACATCTGCCCCGGAATTTGCAGTTCAAAATCTAATTTCGAAATCAATATACAATGTATATGAAAAATCCTGGTATCTCCAGATAGCTTAGATATATACGGCCTTTCACGGTTTTTAAACGAAGTGTTAGAAATAATTTTTTGTGTTCAGTACAAAATTCTGCCCTGAGCGTTCCCCTTTCATTCAATGACCAAAGTCAATATTCGCTTACTACTTCTTCCTTTGCTCCTTTTCCTACTATGGGATTCCAGTTTTCAATTTTCGGTTTCCCACAAAATTTAAATTTTTGTCTCTCTTAATGATCTGAATAATTTCTCCTGATTCATCGCAATTTTTTTCAGTCTCTTCAAGATCTGCCAAATTGGTTGCAATATAAACTCGTACTGCTGTGGTAGGTGTTGCCTCTTTTCTATATTGGCTATGATAATGGGTTCAGTATTCAGTTCATAGTAGCAAAATGGCTCTGAGCACTATGGGACTTAACTTCTGTGGTCATCAGTCCCCTAGAACTTAGAACTACTTAAACCTAACTAACCTAAGGACATCACACACATCCATGCCCGAGGCAGGATTCGAACCTGCGACCGTAGCAGCCCCGCGGTTCCGGATTGCGCGCCTAGAACCACTAGACCACCGCGGCCGGCTCATAGTAGCAACCCACACACCTATTTTCCTGTTCATGACCAGAGTTTCTCCTTTATTACCCATGTTTAGCTTGGTGATAATCCCATACCGACCTGAACAAAAGTCCTGTTTTTCCTTCCACCGCAGTTCATTAATTCCCAAAATATCTAACTTGAACTTACCTGTTTCCCTTTTTCAACTTCTTTAGACTTCTATAATTACGGAATCTAACATACCGATCAGCGGAACACCAACTTCGTTTTTCCCCGTGAGTATAAAAAAATGGTTCAAATGGCTCTGAGCACTATGGGACTTAACATCTGAGATCATCAGTCCCCTAGAACTTAGAACTACTTAAATCTAGTTAACCTAAGTACATTCATCACACACGTCCATGCCCGAGGCATGCCCTTGGTAAAAATGGCTGCTGTAGTTGCCACTTTCTTCAAGTATTTAGCTGTACCAATATAGCAACGCCATTTTGGCTAACGTTACAAGCCCAGAACCGTCAATCATCCAGACTTCCAGACTGTTGCCCTTTCAACTGCTGAAAACGGCTCTGCCCATTTTCAGTAACCATATTTTCGCCTGGCCTCCCATAGATACCACTCCGATGTGCTTGCACCTATTGTAAGTCACCCCTCCATGTCAAGGGCCACGATTCGTGGGAGGTTTGTCAGGGTAATTAAGTAAATAGAAATAAAAATGAACTGAGTAAATAAAGTTTTACAGTAAATCCAAGTTCACGAACTGCAGAACACTCTTCCACGAAACTATTACACACTGGTCTGACGCTATATTATAGCCTATCTGTCTACTTGTGGCGCTCCGCAACAATTCGCTGCACTGTGTATTCTGCGAGTTTGTGTAGGAGTTACGAGATAACATGGTCCCTGGAGCTTCTGAGGAACGTTGATACACGACAGATGTAATATCCTGAGTGTCATATATAATTCAACATGGTTCTCATCCAACCACTGTACAGTGAGGCGACGAGCCGCGGAATAGCGATATGCACATACACAGATGGTGGTAGTATAATGTATATAAGGGCTGTGCATTGGCGGAGCTGTCATTTGTACTCAGGTGATTCATGTGAAAAGGTTTCCATCGTGATTATGGATACACGACGAAACTCAACAGACTTTGAACGCGGAATGGTAGTTGGAGCTAGACCCATGGGCCATTCCTTTCCGGAAATCGTTGGGGAATTCAGTATTCTCAGGTCCACAGTGTCAAAAGTGCGCCGAGAATACCGATTTCAGGCATTACCTCTCACCATGGACAACGCAGTGGCCGGCAGCCTTCACTTAACGACCGAGAGGAGCGGCCTTCGAGTAGAATTGTCAGTGCTAACAGACAAGCAACAAAGCGTGAAATAATAGCAGGAATCAATGTGGGGCGTACGACGAACGTATCCGTTAGGACAGTGGGGCGAAATGTGGCGTTAATGGGCTATCCAGCAGCCGACCAACGCGAGTGCCTTTGCTAACAGTACGACATCGTCTGCAGCGGCTCTCCTGGACTCGTGACCATATCGATTGGACCCTAGACGACTCGAAAACCGTGACCTGGTCAGATGAGTTCCGATTTCAATTGAAAGAGCTGATGGTATGGTTCGAGTGCGGCGCAGACGCCACGAAGTCAGGAACCCAAGTTGTCAACAAGCCACTATGCAAGCTGCCGTGGTTCCATAATGGTGTGGGCTGTGTATACATGGAATGGGCTGGGTTCTCTGGTCCAACTGAGCCAATCATTGACTGGAAATGGTTGTGTTCGTCTGCTTGGAGACCACTTGCAGCCATTCATGGACTTCAGGTTCCCAAACAAAGGAGGAATTTTTATGGATGAGAGTGGGCCTTGTCACCGGGCCACAATAGTTCGCGATTGGTTTGAACAATATTCTGGACAGTTCTAGCGAATGATAGGACCACGCAGATCGTCCGACATGAAACTTATAGAACATTTACGGGATATAATTGATAGGCCAGTTCGTGTTCAAAATCCTGCACCGGCAACACTTTCACAATTGTGGACGGCTGTAGAAGCAGCATGGCTCATTATTTCTGCAGGGGACTTCCGACGACTTGTTGAGTGCATGCCACGTCGAGTTGCTGCACCACGCCGGGCAGAAGGAGGTCCTACACGATACTAGGAGGCACCCCACGACTTTTGTACCTATGAGCGGCGTTTGAAAAGTCCGTACAAAGTTCGAGGGATGGCACCACCGGCGCGTATCGAGGTCATGTTTAGTTAGTAGCATCTTTGGAAAGATGCACACCAATTTTCAGCCATATTGGCCTATTTCTTTGTGTTTGGCATTCGTGTGAATCAAGGAAGTCCAGTGACTGTCAAAAAATGGACGAAAAAGAGTTTCGTGTGCTGATTAAACATTACTTTATGAATGGCAAAACGCCTCAGGAGACTAAAGAGAAGCTTCATAAACATTACGGTGACTCTGCATCTTCGATTAGAACAGTTTACAAGTGGTTTCAAAATTTTCGGAGTGGCCATATGGGCACAAGTGATGCTGAACGTTCTGGACGCCCTGTGGAGGTTACGACTCCAGAAATCATTGATAAAATCCATGATATGGTGATGGACGACAGAAGAGTAAAGGTGCGTGAGATTGCTAGTGCTGTGGGGATCTCGAACGAACGAGTACATAATATTTTGCACAAACATTTGGACATGAGAAAGCTATCCGCAAGTTGGGTTCCGCGATTTCTCACGCTTGACCAAAAACGGAATCGTGTGAAGTGTTGCAAGGATGGTTTGCAGCTGCTGAAGAAGAATCTGCACGACTTAAAGCGTCGTTTCGTGACTGTGGATGAAACATGGATACATTACTATACTCCTGAGACCAAAGAACAATCTAAACAATGGGTTACCAAGGGAGAATCTGCACCACAAAAGGCGAAGACCGTTCCTTCGGCCGGATTGGTTATTGCGACTGTCTTTTGGGATTCGCAAGGGATAGGACATCCATTATCTGGAAAAGGGTAAAACTATTACAGGTGCATATTATTCATCGTTATTGGACCGTTTGAAAACCGAGCTGCAAGAAAAACGCCGGCGATTGGATCGCAGAAAAGTCCTTTTCCATCACGACAATGCACCAGCACACACCTCAGCAGTTGTGGTCGCAAAATTATTAGAAATAGGATTCCAACTCGTTTCACATCCCCCCTGTTCTCTAGACTTGGCTCCCTCGGACTGCTATTTTTCCCCAATTTGAAGAAATAGCTGGCGGGGCAAAGATGTTATTCAAACGAGGAGGTGATTGCAGCAACTAATAGCTATTTTGCAGACTTGGACAATTCCTATTGTTCGGAAGGGATCAACAAATTAGAACAGCATTGGACGAAGTGCATAAGTCTAAAAGGAGACTATGTCGAAAAATAAAAAAGGTTTACCCCAAACACGTAGCCGGCCGGTGTGGCCGATCGGTTCTAGGCGCTACAGTCTGGAACCGCGCGACCGCTACGGTCGCAGGTTCGAATCCTGCCTCGGGCATGGATGTGTGTGGTGTCCTTAGTTAGGTTTAAGTAGTTCTAAGTCTAGGCCACTGATGACCTCAGAAGTTAAGTCCCATAGTGCTCAGAGCCATTTGAACCCAAACAGGTAAGTAGCTTTTATTTTTGCACGGACTTTTCAAACGCCCCTCGTAAGTGTAGGTGATAAAGTAATTGTGTTTGCGAGGCATGCGCCATAATTGCGCTGCACTGTTCGAGTCCCGACACTAGAGGCGTTTGCTCGCTGCGGCAAGATGGCGTGCGGATCACCGAAGAAGCCGCGGATGCAGCGCTCCTGTCTACTAGCGAGCGACTGCAGCATCGGCGAGGGAGTCTCGAGGCCAGCAGCGGCAACATCCGCAACTTGGAACCAGGGCATTCGAAGATGACCGGTGGCTAGCAGCACACTGGTAGCGACACCGAGAGCATAGAGGACGGACTGGCCAGCGTTGTCCTGGTGCCCGGAAAGCCTGCGCATGGAGTACAAGGACGTGTCTGCGCCTGTTGTTGTGTGCCCCGTACACAGGACCGCCCAAGGAAACACTCGCATCGCACTGTGTGCAACAATGGTTCTTCAGTGCTAGTTACATACACATTCTTTTGGTGTCTCACACTTATTTAGTTTAAACCTGTACAATTTATTTGCTGGAAATTGTATGCCATACTGCTTACTTTCTATTTGCAGGTCGTAGCACAGGCACTACTGCCAACAAAGAGTTACGTTGCTTACATTGATCAGTGTAGCTGCAACTTGTGTTTTGAGGAAGTTTTTGGCAGATTAATTTTGGCACTGCTAAAACATTGTTTTCTACATTGTCAAATTCTTAGGGATAAGGATTGGACTACCTTTCCTAATTAAGTGTTTAGTTTGTTATTGTGAGGTTTCTGCTTGACATTGTTCCATAATATTAGCTGATGAATGATCAAAAAGGGTTCAAATGGCTCTGAGCACTATGGGACTTAACCTCTATGGTCATCAGTCCCCTAGAACTTAGAACTACTTAAACCTAACTAACCTAAGGACAGCACACAACACCCAGCAATCACGAGGCAGAGAAAATCCCTGACCCCGCCGGGAATCGAACCCGGGAACCCGGGCGTGGGAAGCGAGAACGCTACCGCACGACCACGAGATGCGGGCTAGCTGATGAATGTGTGTGTGATGAAAAACAGTTTAGTTCTGATAAGAGTTATTGTCTAAAACCAGTTTTGTATGTGTACCTTGCTATGCACTTGCATCCTGGACTTAAATTATTCGGCGTAATTTAAATCTTAATCGTGAAGGCAATGTTATGGATTTTAACTAATGTTTTTAGTGCTTTGAGCTGTAACACTATTATAACATGGGTTTTCTGTATAACGTAAGAGCAGGAAATACCCTGGTTAGCAACTTAGACAATAGTATTAAATGTGACCTGGAGGAAATAGGAGCATCTACAGCAGACACTCGTGTGGCGTTTGTGGAGGTCTTACTGCGCCAGACCAGTCCTAGATTAACACGGCTGTTAGCCGTGTAATCAAAAAGCTTAGTGATTGGCTTTTGACTGAAACAAAGTCTCAGATCTTTGCCGAGCTTCTTCCTGTAATTGGGACATGGGGGACAAGGGAAAGATTAACTGAATATCTTGCAAAAACTGTAGTGAGGGGCCACAAGAGCACAAGACAATATCCCTGTTATTACTGGAGTCAGATATGCACATTTTGTAGGCTAGTGTCAGGTTACAGACAGACAGTATATAAGGAAATCAGAGCAAAACAAGATCATAAAGTATGTAATAGTTTCCTGAAAAATAAAATTAGTCTCATCACAACTTAAGGGGGCGGAGGAACAAAACAGATGAGCTTCTTCTACGCATAGAAGACGTGGGAAATTCTCAAGTGATAGATGTTCTGTGGCTCTTTGCACACCATGTAACCACAAGGTCGGAGAAGTTAAATATAAGCGATTATAGACTAGCATCATACAGATGCCCCAATCACTTCATCACCCTAGCACAGTGCAGAATACTTTTCGGAATTTTATCAGTCTATAGATCCTTTCTATGAAACTTTTAGCTATTTATGAGAAGTCATTACTGAGCTAGCTGTCAGTCGAGAAGAAAATTTTAGTAGTTTGTGGAGATTTCACTATAGATTTCTTAAAAGATACAGACAGGGAAAATGAACTGGAACCATTATTTTAGTGTTTCAGTCTAATTTCAGTTATCAGTTCTCCAAGTCGTGTGCAGCAAGATAGTAGGACTGATAATATTTTTATGGACAGTGCTCAGACTGAAACAATTAATGAGTACCCAACTGTTAATGGACTATCTGTTCATGATGGCGAAGCAATGCCAATTAACAATACAGCACCTTACAGCCCTGAAGCTGGTATATACCAAGCAGTGAGGCTTATTAATGAGAAAACAATACAATGTTTTAAAAGTAAGTTAAAAGAGTTTGTAAGGCGTGACGTATATTACTTTTTGGTGTGTTGACTGAAGAGCCAACACCGTGTTGCTAAAGGGGGCCGAAGTGCACGCGTTAAGCTCACGCAGACTGGCGTGAGGTCTGGAACAGTTAAGGGAATTTATAGTAGCAAATAAAGTACGTAGTTGATGTAATACTTAACTTTAATCCATAATTGGAGAACATCACTCTTGTTGATACATTAATAACAATCTCAATATAAACTGGTGATGGCGCCTTGCTAGGTTGTAGCAAAGCTGAAGGCTGTGCTAACTATCGTCTCGGCAAATGAGAGCGTATTTGTCAGTGAACCATTCTTAGCAACGTCGGCTGTACAACTGGGGCGAGTGCTAGGACGTCTCTCTAGACCTGCCGTGTGGCGGCGCTCGGTCTGCAATCACTGACAGTGGCGACACGCGGGTCCGACGTATACTACCGGACCGCGGCCGATTTAAAGGCTACCACCTAGCAAGTGTGGTGTCTGGCCATGACACCACACTTTTATTAAAATTATAAGTTTTGACATTTCAGTCACAAACTGTGCACCTTCATTTGCGAATTTATTATAAGGGTTCCAGTTAAGGTTTTTATGATTATTGTGCTAATTTTAATATACTTTTGTAATTGGTTTTGTTTATTGTGATACAGTATAAGAGGTACGTTAATAAATGATGACTGCTAAAATATATTTATGCTCTCACAACTCCCAGTCGATTCCACGCCATAGTGTTCACTGTTGCTACACCATCGTAACAGACGTTCGAGTACTTGCAAGCGGTGTTAAAATTTGGAGCAATGGATAGAAAAAAAGGACGAGACGCACGCGGGTGAACGTGGTTGCCAGACGGGCTGGAGGATTAAGGGATAATGCAGTCCCCTGGTTCGATCTGTTAGAGCCTTTGGAAGTCTGTTGCGAACTCTCTCTTAAGCGAATTAGCTGTGTTACATAAATGTTCCTTAACTTTATTATAATGGTGATGTGAGTTTCTTGGCTACGAGGTGAAAGTATGTGATGCTGTCATATATTTACTGCATTGTCTCGAATACAAGCCGCACGCAAATCTAAACCCCACCCTTAACTTTGATAGATAAATAAAGAGAGGATAATTCAGTGGAGAAAAATTTATGTGACTCTTAATCATATGTTTTATGTTGTAGTCTAGGTAAAGTGCAGGGATGAGCCCAGTTTCACTTTGAGAAATTTCTCAGCTTTTTGCTATCTATAGGATTTGACTGAGGCAAAGGCAGTATGAATCTTGTTCTCCAATGCGTCCAACGCCGCACATGCAGTGCGTTCAAACTTTAGCTTCTCTGTTTGAATTTTTATATTCTTCTAGGCCCTATGCGTACCATATGTTTTTTAAGCACATTGTATAATTATAATTCCAAGTACGCTGCTGAGTTTGATAGCTTTTACTTTTATAAAAGGCCTATTTCGGCTGAATTGCTATCATCAGGTTACCTGTAAGTAATGGTACATAGCTTTGGTACATTATTTCTGATTTAAGATGTAGTTATTCAGTGTTGTTGTTGTTGTTGTTGTTGTTGGCTGGCCGCTGTGGTCGATCAGTTCTAGGAGCTTCAGTCCGGAACCGCGCTGCTGCTGCGGTCGCAGGTTCGAAACCTGCCTCGGGCATGGATGTGTGTGATGTCCATAGGTTAGATAGGTTTACGTAGTTCTAAGTCTAGGGGACTGATGACCTCATATGTTAAGCCCCATAGTGCTTAGAGCCATTTGAACCATTTGTTGTTGTTGTTGTTGTTGTTGTGGTGGTGGTCTTCAGTCTGAAAACTGGTGTGATGCAGCTTTCCTTACTACTCCATACTGTTCAAGCCTCTTCATCTCCAAATAACTACTACAACACGATCTGGATCTGCTTCCTATATTCATCTCTTGGTCCCTCTCTGCAATTTTACCCCCTTAACTTATCTCCAACACTAAACTGTTGATGACTTGATGTTTCAGAATATGTCCTATTAACCGATCCCTTCTTTTAGTCAAATTTATTGTCCCCCAATACTGTTCAGTACTTCCTCATTAGTTACGTGATCTACTTATCTAATCTTCAGCAGTCTTCTGTAGCACCGCCTTTTCAAAAGCTTCTATTCTCTTCTTGTCTAAACAGTTTACCGTCCACGTTTCTCTTCCATACATGACTACGCTCGACAAATACTTTCAGAAAAAACTTCCTAACCCTTAAATCTATGTTCGATGTTAACAAATTTCTCCTCTTCAGAGATACTTTTCTTGCCTTTGCCAGTCCACATTCTATATTTTCTCTACATCGGCAAACATCAGTTACTTTGCTGTCAAAATATCAAAACCCATCTACTGCTAGTGTCTCATTTTCTAATCTAATTCCCTCAGTATCACCTGATCTAATTAGACTACATTGCATTATCCTCGTCTCGCTTTTGCTCATCTTCACTTAATACCTTCCTTTCAAGACACTGTACATTCCACTTAACTGCTCTTCCAAACCGTTTGCTGTCTCTGACAGGCTACAATCCTTCTCACTCCATTCTCAATCACTGCATCCCTTTCATGCCCCTCGACTCTTATAACTGCCAACTGGTTACTGTATAAGTTCTAAATAGACTTTCTCATCCTGTATTTTACCTCTGCTACCTCCAGAATTTCAAAGAGAATATTTCAGTCAAAATTGTCATTCTCTGAGTCTACAAACACTATAAACATAGGTTGGCCCTTTTTTAACCCATCTCCTAACTAAGTCATAGGATCAATATCGCTTCGCGTGTTTCTACATTTCTCCGGAATCCGAACTGATCTTCGCCGAGGTCGACTTCTATCAGTTTTTCAATTCTTCTGTGAAGAATTCGGGTTAGTATTTTGCAACAATTACATGTTAAATTGATAGTTCGAAAATTTTCACACCTGCCAGCACCTGTTTTCTTTGGAATTGCAATTATTACATTCTTCTTGAAGTCTGAGGGTATTTCGTCTGCCTTATACATCTTGCACACCAGATGGAAAAATTCTTTCAAGGCTGGCTCTTCCAAGGCTATCAGTAGTTCTGATGGAATGTCGTCTACTTTCGGGTCCCCGCTACGACTTCGATCTTTCAGTGCTCTGTCACATTCTTCTCACAGTATCACATCTCCTCTCTCATCCTCATCTACGTCCTCTTCCCTTTCTAAAATATTGTTTTCAAGTTCATCTACGTTGTATTTAGATCCTCTGTATATTGATAGCAACTTTCAGCTTCCCATTCTCTACTTAGGACTGGTTTTCCATCTGAGCTCTTTATACTCAAACAGCTGCTTCTCTTTTCCCCAATGGCCTCTTTGCTGCAGGCGGTATCTATACTTCCCCTAGCGGAATATGCTTCTAAATCCTTACCTTTGTCTCCTAGCCATTCCTGTTTAGCCATTTTGCACTTCCTGCCAATCTCATCTTTAGAAGTTTGTATTCCCTTTCACCTGCTTCATTTGCTGCATTTTTAAAAATTTTCCCCTTTCATCATTTAAATTCAATGTCTCCTGCGTTATCCAAGGATTTCTGACATGTCTGGTCTTTTTACCTACTTGAGCCTCTACTGCCTTACTTTTTCATCTTTTAAAGCTACCACTCGTCTTCTACTCTCGTCCTTTCCCCTGTTCTAGTCATCTGATGCCTATGCTCCCTCTGAAATTCTCAACAACCTCTGATTCTTTCAGCTTATCCAGTTCCCATCTCAGTATTTTCCTACCTTCTTGCAATTTCGTCAGCTGTAATCTACAGTTCATAACCAATACATTGTTGTCAGGGTCTATATATGCCCCTGGAATTGCCTTATAATTTAAAATCTGGTTCCCAAATCTCCTTCTTGCCATTATATAACCAAGCTGAAACCTTCTGGTGTCTCCAGGTCTCTTCAACCTTCTTTCATGGTTCTTAACCAAGTCTTTGCGATGATTAACTTGTGCTCTGTGCAAAACTTACCAGGCTGATTCCTCTTTATTTCCTTTCCCCAATTTCATATTCACCTACTGTTTTTCCTCCTCTTTCTTTTCCTACTATCGAATTCCAGTCCCCCATCAGTATTAAATTTTCGTCTTCATTAGCCATCTGAATAAATTGTTCTCGCTCCTCATACATTTCATCAATCTGTTTATGATCTGCGGAGCTATTTGACATATAAACTTGTGCTACTGTGGTAAACTTTGTGTCTCTATTGGCTACAATAACGCCATCGCTATCCTGTTCGTAGTACTTTACCCGCATTCCTATTTTCTTATTCATTATTATTAATTCCATTCCTGCATTACCATTATTTGATTTTATATTTATAACCCCGTATTCACCTGACGAGAAGTTCGTCCTGACACCGAACTTCGCTAATTCACATTGTATCTAACTTCAACCTATCCATTTCCCATCCTAAATTTTCTGTCTGTCCGATTACGGCATCTAACATTCCATGCTCCGGGCCATAGAACACTAGTTTTGTTTTTCCTGATGACGACATCCTCCTGAGTAGTCCCCGTCCGGAGATCCGAATTGGGGACTATTTTACCTCCGGAATATTTTATCCAAGAGGATGCCACCATTATTTAACTATATAGCAGAGCTGCATGCCCCCAGGACAGATTATGGCTGTAGTTTCCCCTTGCTTTCAGTCGTTCACACTACCAGAACAGCAAGGCCTTTTGGTTGATCTTACAAGGCCAGATCGGTCAATCATCGAGACTGTTCAGCGTGCAGCTACTGAAAAGGCTGCTGCCCCTCTTCAGAAACCACCCGCTTGTATGGCCTCTCAACATATACCCCTTCGTTGTAGTTGAACCCATGGTAGGGCTATCTGTATTGCTGAGGCACGCAAGCTACCCCGCTGACGACAATGCCCATGGTTCATGGGGGAAAGTTCTCAATAGATTTCACTATTATACGTTTTTACATACGTCTGATGTTCTTGATATCCATGAGATATCGGCAATTCGGTCACTATTTGCTTGTTCATTACGTTCCTTTGGTGTTACTGGTGTAATAATGGTTGGTTATCTCCTTATTTGACTTATTATTTGATGTAGTTGTCAGATTGTGTTGTTTATATCAATATTTTCGTGACAGCTTTTTTGACAGATAATCCAGCGATATTATTTGGTTACTGTTGTGACTTGGCAAGACAGCCAAGCCACTATGAGGTAGCCGAAAGGCACGCGTTTAAGCTCACGCAGGCTGGCGTGAGGTCTGGAACAGTTAAAGGAGTTGAGTCTAGTAAAAAAAGTACGTAGCTTCTGGAATACTTAACTTTAATCCATAATTGGCAAACATCGGTCTGACGGCACATGCATCACAAGATAAATAGCAAATGATAATGGCGCCTTGCTAGGTCGTAGCAAACGACGTAGCTGAAGGCTGTGCTAACTATCGTCTCGGCAAATGAGAGCGTAATTTGTCAGTGAACCATCGCTAGCAAAGTCGGCTGTACAACTGGGGCGAGTGCTAGGAAGTCTCTCAAGACCTGCCGTGTGGCGGCGCTCGGTCTGCAATCACTGACAGTGGCGACACGCAGGTCCGACGTATACTAACGGACCGCGGCCGATTTAAAGGCTACCACCTAGCAAGTGTGGTGTCTGGCGGTGACACCACAGTTACAAATGGTTCAAATGGCTCTGAGCACTATGGGACTTAACATCTGAGGTCATCAGTCCCCTAGAACTTAGAACCACTTAAACCTAACTAACCTAAGGACATCACACACATCCATGCCCGAAGCTGGATTCGAACCTGCGACCGTAGCAGTCGCTCGGTTCCGGACTGAAGGGCCTAGAACCGCTCGGCCACAGCGGCCAGCTTGTTTGGTTACAGGCAGTGCTTTTTATCATTCCTGTTATGTGGGTATTGATATTTGCTGCTGTTATACTTTTTCTGTTTCTGTGTATTATATCTATGTCTGCATATTTTCTTTTTATAATTTTTTAACTTTTGATATTATTAACATATTTTGGTAATCCTATTTTCTTAGTATTGCTTACTTTACTTATTATTTGCTCGTCCATATGACAGCGCTGGATACTGTGATTGTAGCCTAATTTATTTTCGTAGACGAATTTCGCTATGGCCTGTTTTTAGTCCTATGTATTCGTTTCTATTCAGTTATAAAGTCCTCGTTATTTTTGTGCTATACGTTCTTTTTCATTTTCGTATGTGTGTCTTTCTATCCGTTTGTTGGCAAGTTTTCCAGTGATGCTGCACGGTTACAGTACTGTTTGCGTGGTTTGAATGGTTCAAATGGCTCTCAGCACTATGGGACTTAATATCTGTGGTCATCAGTCCCCTAGAACTTAGAACTACTTAAACCTAACTAACCTGAGGACAGCACACAACACCCAGTCATCACGAGGCAGAGAAAATCCCTGACCCCGCCGGGAATCGAACCCGGGAACCCGGGCGTGGGAAGCGAGAACGCTACCACACGACCACGAGCTGCGGACTGCGTGGTTTGAATCTATATGTTGTGAATTGAGCTACAAAGCATTCTCTGGTTGCCATGTAAATTTTGTTGTGTGTGTGGTTGTGTCTCTGTCCGTTGTCCTGATGGGTAATTTTAATAAAAGTTTCAATCTTTTGTTTTAATTTCAGGTTGATTTACTCATTTAGTATTTTCTGCGGTGTTTGTACATAGATTTCCATTTCATGTAGAATGTTTATTAGTAGCACTTTCGGTGTTACGTGTAAAGTTTTGATAGCTGGTTCTATATTGTTTTCTGTGTGCTGTTCGGTCTTTAGACAGTGAAAAAAAAGTATATGGATGTCTCTAACGTGTTATCAGTATCCAACGGTGAGGTTTCTACCCATCGGACCACTGTAGAATTAATTGCAGTCATTGCATTGAATTTGGTATATTCCCAGGTTTGAATATGTTGGTGATTTTGTGTTACCCTATTGAATTTTTATCTAATATTGTCTTGTTTGATATGCAAATGCTACATTTGTGTTTTTTAGTAGTGCGTTAATTTTATTATATGTATTTTCTATATATGTAGCTGGTATGTACGTAAATTTTGTTTTTACTGGTATTTTTCTTAAGAGTGTTATTTCTTTGCGTATCGTAGATTGTGCTGGTTTGGTGTGTTGATTGTATATGTGAATGACTGTTTGCGGATTGTAATCATTTTATTGTGCCACATACTGTAGGATTTTAATCTCTTTTGCTATGGTGTCTTGGTCTGGTGGTAGGCTAGTTATTTGATGTGCCCTTCGCATAACAGGTAATTGCGGCTTGGAATTTGCCCTAAACGTAGGCATCCGCAAGTGGAGTGGGAGGGGAAGGAAAGGTACTTGCACCCGCTGCCCGGCAATCTGGAGTACAGAGTTTGTATTTACAACAGAACTTTGTCTTGTCACTCAGTGTTCCGTGTATTGTGCCACAAATCATTTGAAATTTATTTAGTTTATTAATGACATCTTTTTCATGTTCATAGCTAATGTGGCAGACGAACAACTGGAAATGTAACACCTGTTCTTTTGGTCGTTGGTAAAAATTACAAGATTAAATTTTATTCTTTAGTTAAAGGAAAACACTGTCTACTGCCGTGTAAAATTACGTAACTGCGAAGACTAGAATAGTCAATAACTTATGAAACGCCAATAGTCGAAGACAGTTACATTGTTACCTCACAAACACCGATCGCCGCGCGGAGTGGTCGCGCGGTTAGAGACGCCATTCACGGATTCCGAGGCCCGTGCCGTCGGAGCTTCGAGTCCTCCCTCGAACATGGGTGTGTGCGTTGTTCTTAGCATACGTTAGTTTAAGTAGTAAGTCTAGGGACAGATGACGTCACCAGTTTAGTTCCTTAGCAATTCACACACACACACACACACACACACACACACACACACACACACACCGATTAATTATCAAATAATAGCAATATTGTTGCTCCATTCCTAACTGAGAAATAAGCATTGCGGCTGTAGTTGCTATAATGCGAAAATATATCGGTAATTGTATGGTCGTACAGATAAGCCACTCAGGAGGAGAAGTAAAAGGAATTAATGGAGTAGGAATGATTATGACAAAGGAATTGGCTAAATGTGTGGAATATGTAGACTATGCAAATGACCGGGTTATTGGTGTAAGGCTGAAAGGAGCACAAAAAGATTTACTGATTGTCTAGGTGTATATGCCAATTTCAGAACATGATGACCAAATTGTAGAGGAAACGTACAGTGTAATAGAGAGAATAATGGACGAAAATAGAAAATGCTGCAAAATAGTAATGGGAGATTGGAACGCCAATGTGGGAGAAGGGAAAGAGGGAAACATAGTAGGCAGTCATGGTCTTGGAAAGAGAAATGACAGAGGTGAATGGTTAATTGACTTCTGCAGGGAAAGGCAGCTGATAGCGGCAAACACATGGTTCAAGAGCCATAACAGGATGCTCTACACTTGGAAATCACCAGGAGATAAATACAGAGACCAAATCGATTTTATACTGGTAGAACAAAGATACAGGAATGGAATCAAGAAGGTGCACACATTACCAGGTGCAGATATTAATAGTGACCACAACTTACTTATGGCAGAAATAGAAATAAGAATGAAAAAACTGAAAAAGGCGACAATGGTGAAGAAGTGGGATTTAGAGAAGATAAGGTCCAACAAAAAACAAATTACAGAAATGCTGTCTCGGGACTTTCTAAACACATTACGAGACAAAGAAGCACCTGATAATGCCAACGAGTACTGGAATATGCTAAAAGAATGAATCATTAAAGCAGGACAGCAAAATATAGGATATGTAAATGGGAAAAGGTCAAAAAAACCATGGGTCACACAAGAAATGATTTCCAAATGGAGGAGAGAAGAAAATTGAAAAACAAGAACACTGAAGATGCAAGAAAGATATACCGAAGGTTAAATAACGAACTGCGAAGAGAAACAGAGCAGGCTAGGAAAAAATGGCTAAAAGAGGAATGTGATGAAATTGAAGAACTGGACAGGAAGAGAAGATACGACTTAATATACAACAGAGTAAAGACTATGACATGGGAACAAAACAGAGCAGGAAGTGCTACTATGGAAATTTTGAGTAAAGACGTAGTGTACAAAGATCGTGACGATGTCCTCCAGAGATGGGAAGAATATATAAAAGAGCTATATGACACAAATAGCAAACCAGAAACTCTGGAACTTGAATCACACAACAGTGTAAGTGATGAAGAGAAAGGACCGACCATCATAATGGAAGAAGTAAAGTCTGATATTGCTGCAATGAAAAATGGCAAAGCAGTAGGTACAGATACAATACCGGGAGAAATACTAAAATGCTTGAACCACAATGGAATAAGAGAAATATTGAGGTTATGTAATAAAATATATGACAATGGTGAATGGCCTGAGGACTTTTTGACAGCAGTAATGATTCCATTACCGAAAAAACAAGGAACCAAGAAATGCAGCGAGCACAGGACAATCAGCCTCATTTCACATGCAACCAAAGTGATGTTAAGAATAATTAATAAAAGACTTGGAAAAGTAATAGAGGAGAATCTCGGCGAGGAGCAATTTGGCTTTAGACGGAATACGGGCACCAGAGATGCAATAGGGCTCCTACGAATCTTGGGAGAAAGGTTTATTGAAAAAGGAAGAGACCTATATATGTGCTTCACCGATTTAGAAAAGGCATTTGACAATGTGGTTTGGGAGAAGCTGGCGACTATTATGAGGGAAAAGAGAGTGGACTGGAAAACCAGAAGACTTATAAACTCATTATACCTTAATCAAAAAGTTTCAGTTAAAGTGAGAGGAGAAAGTACAAACTGGATCAGACTAGGGAAAGGAGTAAGACAAGGATGCTGTTTATCACCTACTCTTTTCAACCTGTACTTGGAAAATATGATTGACCAATGCTCATTAGATGACAAAGGAGTAGAAATTGGAGGAAGAAGAGTAGGGTGCTTGAGATTTGCTGATGACATGGTCCTTCTAGCCACAGGGGAAAAAGAATTACAGGATTTGGTGGACACCATTGCAACTAACTGAAAAAAATATGGAATGAAAATTAACACAAATAAAACAAAAGTATTGGCAATAGGAGGAAATAAGGAAATAAAAATTGTGCTGAATGGAGAAACACTAGAACAGGTGCAAAATTTTAAGTATCTTGGAAGCAGGATGGACACCGAGTGGAAGTGCACCACATAAATTAAAACAAGGATAGCAATGGCAAAAGAGGCGTTTTATAAGAAAAGGAGAATCTTCTGCAGCGGTCTGGACAGAGAACTCAGAAAGAGACTCATAAAATGTCTTGTATGGAGTGTTCTTCTACATGGCGCTGAAACATGGACTATGAGGAAAAAAGACAGAGAAAGGCTGGAGGCTTTTGAGATCTGGACATGGCGGAAGATGGAAAGAATAAGTTGGATGGACAGAGTAAAAAATGAAGAGGTACTGAGAAGAGTGGGAGAGAAAAGACAGTTACTAGATGTAATAAAGAGAAGAAAAAGAAATTGGATTGGGCATATATTAAGAAAGAATGACGGACTGATAAAAACAGTTTTAGAAGGTTATGCAGAAGGGAAAAGGAACCGAGGAAGGAAGAGATTCCAGATACTGGATGACATGATGGACGGTACAACATACAGCAGCCTTAAGAAGGAAGCAATGGATCGCAGAAAATGGAGAGGCAAAGGACCTGCTAATATAGCAGATAACTGATGATGATGATGATTGTGGAGAAACTGCTACTTGTACGGGCAAGCACAGTAGTGTGGCATTTGTTAGAGTCAACGCATATCGCGTACCAACTAAGTGGAGGGTTATCACGGATAGCTATAGAGTATGCTGAGTGTTTGAATCAATAGTGTTACTGATTTATCGGTGGTAGCGGATGACTTGCAGTCGCGTAATTCGTCTTCTTTAGTGTTCAACCCTGAGGCTGCAGTCGCGTAATTCTTCTTCTTCAGTGTTCAACCCAGAGGTTTGTTTGCAGCAGTAAGCCATTCTACTCTTATGTCTGCCATTCTCTTCATTTCCGCACAGGTAGCGTGTCCCACATCATTCTTACTGTAGTCTGTTGTTTGTATGACATCCTTGACCGTCGGTGGCGCTTCCCTCCTTTAGTAGCTCCTGCTACTAATCCCCTTGTGTTATTGTGTCTTAAAGTGTGTCTTGCCAGATTGTCTTCTTGTTCTGACGGTACCTTCGGAGATGTATGGTTTCCTATGCTCTTCTCAGCGCTTCTTCGTAAGAACTATCCTCCAGCTGATCTTCATCACCTTTCTGTAGCACCAAATCGCCAGAGCTTCTGGACATCATCTGTCTTGTTTTCCTACTTTTCAAGTTTCACACCCGTTCAGAGTCACACTCCAAATAAATGGTTTCATGGTCCGTATCCTTATTTGCAGACTGATGTGCTTGCAATTTTGTCTTGCTGTGTTCTGGTCTCATCTCATTTCCAGTTTCTATTATCCCTTGTGATTCTGCTTCTCAAATACGTAAATTCCTCTTTCATTTCTAACTCCTCTTTTCCATTTCTCATTCTTAGACGTTCAGTGGCGTAATTACACTGAAGTAACCCGTTAGAACACGGAACGAACATAAGCTGCTCAGTGGCAAGAGAAAGCGCTTGTATAATCTGTCGACCAGTCAGTATTGCTTGCAGTGTACTGTGGGTGCTGACTATGAAGCGTGTGCTGTTTTTGTGAGAGTGGACTTTCGCCCACATTACTGCCGGTGTCCGGGCGCCCTGCGCTGTCTGCATGTCTATCAGTCCACAGACCCGCACATGACAGCAGCGCCGCGGTGGCCTTTGGAAATATCAGGGACAGGGGGCGGACCCAAGGACGGCCCACACCACACTTCACTGCACTAAAACTGTCAAAGACGCCCGGCACTGCCCCACTGAGTTACTGGCTCGCGCACCTCTCGCTGTAATATTTGTGTGGCGTACTCCAATACTGCAGTTTGTGCTGGGATCGTCTCTATAGACTTGCTCGTCATCGTCTTCGTTATCCTCTAACGACCTCTTTGCCCGCAAAGGGAGCTGGGGGAGGGGAGGGGGATGAGGCATTTTCCCCCTCCTTCAATCTGTGGTAGATTTTATTAATTTCAGAATCCTCAAGCCTTTCTAGAAACGATTGACTCTAGCCAACCGCAGATTTAGCACTACCAAATGCGAGGGGGAGGACTTTACTAAACACTACACTGGTTGCTTGTCAGGTTGTTCACTGGAAATTATCTTATTTTCTTGTCATAGCTGTGGCTTCGTTGTTGTTTTGCTATCTTCAGGGATGGGTACGTTAACAGAACACTGCCGAAATAGAGTGCACAGTTTTTTTTTCTGTCGCCGCCTTGTTGAGCCCTTAACGAGCTACACAAGGGGACATTTCCAACACCCAGTGCAGCGAAACATTACTGCTGTGTATCTCCCGACACCCGCCCCTAATTCCCACGGGAACAGCCTCCTTGCTGCACATCTTTTATCTCAACAGCAAGTCCGCATTTGGCACGTCATGACTTACTAAGACTTCGTTCAGTTTTACACCGTAGAGCAGTGATCGTCAGACTTTCCCAGTCAAGGGCCAATACTGACACTGTGGGGCTGTACCTCGTGCCGCGTATATACTGACCTTATTCTAAATAGGCAACCTACTTAAATCAGTATGTTGGAGCCCCCAGTAAACTGGTTAATAATAATGGCGCGATAAATTGGGCACCAGCTCCAAGTACTGATTGTTAAAAGTCGATACCAGTCGGTACACCCCATGTCGACTGTCCTCTGTTTCAGACTGTTGCCAGTCTCACCGACACCAAAGTTGTAGCAGTACAATTGCCAGACGAAGCGGGTGATTAACTGATTAACACTTTGACTGCCGGCCACGTAAACCTCGCTGTTTCTTAAATGCCGGCTATTCTTACAGTTTTTCAATATTTTTTAATTAAGAACACTAGGCAACATTTAACGTTATACTAACGTTTTAAGAAAGCCTGAAACAACTTCTCCACTAGGCATATAAATTTCTGTATAATTTTTCTGTGATAGTCCTGTATATATTGTTTTTTCTTTCAGCCTTTCCTATTTGCCTAGGATAAATAAAAATGTTTCACGTTCAGAAAATGAAGAATGAGAAATGAACGCGACGTTTCAGCAAGCGTTTTATGAAACCATGAAGAGAAATACTCAATTTAAATTTGACACAGTTCTTCTTGCACAAAGCCAGGCTTATCATCTGAATCCTCGATGTCGTCACCCTGCGCTGTCATTGTCAACAAACTGTTGTTCCAATTCACGCAAAATTTCGACGCCCGTAAGATAACATGAAGCACTGTCTTAAGTTTGTTTACGCACTGAGTGAACAGCAGCCACCCTCCAGCAGCTTAACTTCAGACAATAAGCAGCTGTTTTAAAAACTACATGTCCCTCGCAACACAATGAAGACCGATCGAGCCCGTCAAAATACGTGGTTTAGTACTTAAAATGGGAAGAAATTTTACGACGTTACATGTCAAGAAAGGCAATCTACGGAAATTTTTGCGTCCCGTTAACTGGCAGCATTGGCAATCAAAGTATTAATAACAGTCATTGTACTTATACTGAAATGCATTAGGCAATGTGAGACACGATGAAAAATGTTTACTAGAGGTTTTGAATCTCATTTTTGTTTTTCTGATAGCATTATGTTACAACAGCCTTAATTCAAAATTTCTTGCTATGAATAAGTATCATATTTGAATATGGCTGTCACTTATAACGCGCATTCACGAATCCGCGTTGCTTCCGTTTGAAATTTGTACCATAACAGCTAATCGGCACGAGACACACACTTCCTTAAGTTATCAGTACTCAAAGAAAAACGATATTTGCTCAGTAATGGGTCACACACGAGTTCTGCACGGGTCTCCTTTATAAATAAGCTACATCTTCACAGAATTCTCCCAATAAACAGAAGTCCACCATTCACCTTTCCTACAACCGAGCTTAGCGTGCTCGTTCCATTTCATATCGCTTTGCAACGTTACGCATAGACATTTAATCGACGTAACTTTGTTGAGCAGTGGGCCACTAATACTATATTTGAACATTAAGGATTCAAACTTGTACACTGAATATTTTTCGGACAGAAGTCTTTAACAGTATTTATGTTACGTCGCAGAGGTTCTGCGTACAAGCAATGTGATCTTTCCTTGTCAGTGGTACTGTCGTTGCCATTGTAGAGCATTCGTGAGTATTAAGTGAGACTCTGGCGTTGATCACGCTGCATAGTGTTCTGGGAATAACTAGCAGGACACAGAGTTGCAAATGCAGAGAAATTTGATTTTTGGAAACATGGTTTTATAGAGATTGATTCTAGAAGCTTGAAGGTATTCAGGTAATGCTGACGCCGCATTGCTTACTCGCGCGTAATTTATGATAAGTTTTTGAAAGGTAAATTTTTCAGTATGACTTTTCTTCATTGGTTAGCTTGATTGTGGAGACGAAATTAAGCAAAATTATCTGCTCACATGGCTTGGACTCAAAGTTATAGATTCACCACTCCTTTCTAACATTTCATTAAAGAATTACATGGCAGGCATATATTTGTTTAACATAAGAACTGAAGTTTGTAAAGATTGTTGCAATAGATAAAAGTGAGTTTCCTAATAGAGCTTTAAATGCTAGACTGTCTTATGTGATTCAGTAGGTTCCGTTTCTTTAACCATCCTCTTGCTGAAGTTACCCTGTAATCATGTGTGGCCGCATTGCACTTAACGGAACACAGTAAGCCTAAAAATATGGGCCTAGCATAGTTGTTTTCCCTTCTTTAGCTGGTTTGCTGTTGTCAGGTGGAATACAGTTACACAATTCCAGATGAATTTGGAGACTCTTTTCATAAGAAAGCGTTTACGAAACCACACCTCTTTCGTTGTTCAGTTGATAGAACATTTACATTTCAATACACAGACACACGAAAATTAAGAACAGGACATCAGTATACGAAACAAAAATAAACAGTTACTCAGTTTGTATGGAGGCACGACATCCTCGCACAAAGTTCAGTAGTACCCGTTCCGAAAACCATCACGCCGCTTGTACAGTGCCACACACATCGAATCCTTGCCAGGGGATCTTCTTCAGTGTCAAGCGTTTCGTGCACGAGACTTCACACGTGATTCCAAAAGAACAACTCAAGTAAGAGGATGTCAAATTAACCACCTTTCAGCCGTCTAGCTCCCAATCTTATTTTATTTGGCAATCAGTTTCAGCGATTTACTACGCCATCTTCAGGCCCTTGACCAACGCGTAGGAAAATTCTACGTCGGTTGTGATCAAAACAGGGGCCAGCAATGCGGTAATTCGTAGATTTTTGCTATTATTTGCCGATGATAGTTTAAGTGATCGCTATAGCAAAAATCTACTAATACCAGTGTTCCTGGCCCATGTTTTGATCACAACCAAGGTACTATCTTCATGCACGTCGGACAGCGACCTGAAGATGGTGTAGTAAAACGCTGAAACTGATTTCCAAATAAAATAAGATTGGGAATTAGACGGCTGAAAGTTGTTTAATTTGACATCCTGTATCGAACAGCCGAGTCCCGCAACCATCGCTAGAAAGATGGACATACTCAAGTAAGGTTAGATGAGACAAACGATGTCACCACGAAACAGCATCTATCCGTGCCCGTCTTTCATGGAACGTCTGACACAGATCACGACCTAGAGGCGCCCAGCGCGCTGAAGTCCCATTAAGTCGGACCCGCAAACATGCACCAAGATTGAGCCATCTGCAGTGTATTGTTGGAGTACTACACACGATACACGTCTGCCTGTCATTTGAACCTGCCTGCCGTTGAATGTTAGCAAGCAAGTGAGTAATAATTTTGTTTATTACATAGTAACAACAACGATCTGCAGGCTCTCGCTTTCCACTGTAAGATTTTTCCATAGCACTTTTGTCTTCGCAACTTTCGAATCACTACTTTTTTGGTCTAGTCTCTTACCTGAAATTTATACATTCACTCTTCTCCTTCAAACATGAAGGTTAACATCATCATAACGGGAATATCCTGTGTAAGCACCGTTGGCTACTATTTCGAGGTCTCGGTTTCAATCCCAACCTGCGCTAGATATCAGATAAAAATGATTCACACGGTGGCTGTTTGCTTCCGATATACGGAGTTACATTGTGAAACTTCCATGTAAATTAAGACTGTGCTCTGGACTGAGATTCTAAACCAGAACTGGTTCGACTCTTGGTACGGTTTCAATGTGCGGAAAGTGTCAAACTAGCCTCTTACAGCGGAATCATTCAGCCGTCAAATAAATGATTTTTATCAGAAATTTAGCAGAGGCTGGAATTGAAACCGAGAGCTATGAACTAGTAGTTTAGTCAAATCAGCGCACATTCTGCTGCAGATACTATGTCCAAAGAAGGTGGAGGGGCCACACAAGATCAAAGCGAGTCCTTTCACTTGGGCTGTGGAACTGTCTCTGAAGTCGGAATAATCAATAACGGCCAATGCCCAGGGAATGCAGATGGAAACCGCTCCTTAAAATATACAAAAGGTTTGTTCAGAGGAAACGCAGTCCCAAAATGTTCTCATGGTGAGCATCCCAAGAAATTCTAGAGATAATCTAGTCTCTCATTCGGATCTCCGGATGGGTCTAATGAGAAAGAGACTTTCAAGATGACGATGAATAAGGCTGAAGTCACCAAATCGGATGTTGGAATGATGAAAGTTTGAATATTATGAGGAACCTGGAGACTCTGGAAAATATAACTCGGTATATTAAAGTCTGTCCCAGTAGCGTTTGCGGTCTTACACGACTCATCACCCACACACCAGGTGGAATGTGGCCGCCTCCAGAGAACGAGGTGCAGCTTTTTTACCGCTTTTGCGGTGAAGAGCAATCTTCGCTACCTCACCTCTCACATTGTCCGTTAGTCCCAGCTCTCGAAGACACATTCGGACTAGCGGATCCCGGCGGGGGTTCGAGTCCTCCCTCGGGCATGAGTGTATGTGTGTTTGTCCTTAGGATAATTTAGGTTAAATAATGGGCAAGCTTAGGGACTGATGACAGCAGTTAAGTCCCATAAGATTTCACGCACATTTGAATATTTTTGACTAGTGGATACTGAACATTCCCATTTCGTTCCGTTTGTTTTTAAAGCCCCAGGTTCACCAGCTACATTTTGTTCATACATCTACGTATGATATCACTAGTTTTTGTATATATGGATCCACATACACTGTGAATTTCGTGAAGGAAGTCACTTTTACACTCCTGGAAATTGAAATAAGAACACCGTGAATTCATTGTCCCAGGAAGGGGAAACTTTATTGACACATTCCTGGGGTCAGATACATCACATGATCACACTGACAGAACCACAGGCACATAGACACAGGCAACAGAGCATGCACAATGTCGGCACTAGTACAGTGTATATCCACCTTTCGCAGCAATGCAGGCTGCTATTCTCCCATGGAGACGATCGTAGAGATGCTGGATGTAGTCCTGTGGAACGGCTTGCCATGCCATTTCCACCTGGCGCCTCAGTTGGACCAGCGTTCGTGCTGGACGTGCAGACCGCGTGAGACGACGCTTCATCCAGTCCCAAACATGCTCAATGGGGGACAGATCCGGAGATCTTGCTGGCCAGGGTAGTTGACTTACACCTTCTAGAGCACGTTGGGTGGCACGGGATGCATGCGGACGTGCATTGTCCTGTTGGAACAGCAAGTTCCCTTGCCGGTCTAGGAATGGTAGAACGATGGGTTCGATGACGGTTTGGATGTACCGTGCACTATTCAGTGTCCCCTCGACGATCACCAGTGGTGTACGGCCAGTGTAGGAGATCGCTCCCCACACCATGATGCCGGGTGTTGGCCCTGTGTGCCTCGGTCGTATGCAGTCCTGATTGTAGCGCTCACCTACACGGCGCCAAACACGCATACGACCATCATTGGCACCAAGGCAGAAGCGACTCTCATCGCTGAAGACGACACGTCTCCATTCGTCCCTCCATTCACGCCTGTCGCGACACCACTGGAGGCGGGCTGCACGATGTTGCGGCGTGAGCAGAAGACGGCCTAACGGTGTGCGGGACCGTAGCCCAGCTTCATGGAGACGGTTGCGAATGGTCCTCGCCGATACCCCAGGAGCAACAGTGTCCCTAATTTGCTGGGAAGTGGCGGTGCGGTCCCCTACGGCACTGCGTAGGATCCTACGGTCTTGGCGTGCATCCGTCCGTCGCTGCGGTCCGGTCCCAGGTCGACGGGCACGTGCACCTTCCGCCGACCACTGGCGACAACATCGATGTACTGTGGAGACCTCACGCCCCACGTGTTGAGCAATTCGGCGGTACGTCCACCCGGCCTCCCGCATGCCCACTATACGCCCTCGCTCAAAGTCCGTCAACTGCACATACGGTTCACGTCCACGCTGTCGCGGCATGCTACCAGTGTTAAAGACTGCGATGGAGCTCCGTATGCCACGGCAAACTGGCTGACACTGACGGGGGCGGTGCACAAATGCTGCGCAGCTAGCGCCATTCGACGGCCAACACCGCGGTTCCTGGTGTGTCCGCTGTGCCGTGCGTGTGATCATTGCTTGTACAGCCCTCTCGCAGTGTCCGGAGCAAGTATGGTGGGTCTGACACACCGGTGTCAATGTGTTCTTTTTTCCATTTCCAGGAGTGTATTTTGAAATAATCACTTTATCCCATAATTTAGCTATTAGCTTGATTCGTCTTCTTGGCCATTTTCAAGTTACTTCTGTTACTTGCATCAAAGCAAAAAAGTGTAACCATTTAGTATGATATATTCCACATATCTGTTTGGAGGAAGCAACATGTGATGTCGTCCTTAACAATAGTACTCACAGCCACGGTAGTTACGGAAACAACTATCTGAGACGTGAGTACACATGGATTTCATGCCTCCGACAATGGCTGTGTGAAACCGTTGTTAAGGATGCCGTCACTGGTTGCTTCCTTCACACAGGTGTGTAGATTATATCATGCTAAAGGCTTATAATTTTTTACTCTGATACAAGTAATAGAGATAGTCTGAAACCAGCTCATATCTAAAGCATGAAATAAAGTCATAATTTCAAAATAAAACAGCCTACACAGGAAAATGGTTTCCCTCAACAATGACATATGGTATACTTCATAAATTTACGTGTTACGTACACATATATACTAGATTACACATAAAGACAAAAATCTTCAAAACAAAATTACATTAAATATTGATGCCTGCGTCCTTTAGGCAGCTTCCTATGATGTGAGAGATCCCTATATAATTTGTACTTAAGAGGACAGTAACGAATGTAGAGAATGGAATGTTCAGCTGGTTCAATCTCCGATAAAATTTTGTTTACTGTGTTCGATATTTAGTGCATGTTATTGTGTTTCTGTCCTCTCTAGAAAACTTTTACTGTCTCTCAAGATTAAGACTTTTCGAAATTCATTTTTTTTCCATAGGTGACGCTTCTCGAATTGTTACTACTTCAGTAGTATAATTGTGTGCTTTAGTTTATAGCATACCTCTCCGTAGTTTGGTAATGGGCATTGGAAAGCATATGCTGTATCTTCTGGTATCTTGGAGCCGATCCTGTAGATCTGGACGTAATTTGGCCGAATGTTTTCTATGACAGACATAGGTGTCTAATTGTCTTAGACACGCTTTCTCTTAGGATATACATCCATAATTTAGAACAGAGTGTATAAACGACTGTAGAGCATCAGAAAAGCTTCTAGCTCAGCTCCCCACCACTTACGTACGGTGTATGGGAGTATTAAGCCCTTGTTTAATTTTCAACGTCATATACGAACCTTGTCGTATAGTATCTGTTGTCTACGTCACCCTTTTCCTTACCTGCGTTTCATCTGCTGACAGTATGAGTCTCGTTGCTAGCAACCATGCGGATTGTCATTGGGTCGTTAACTCACGTGTGATTAATCCATAAGGATGAAGAGATATTTTACCATTAGGAGAAAACTTTTTTTTCACTATCGGCTGCGTACAACATTTACAATACAGGACTCCAAATGGCTCCTTGTTATAGCCCTTTACATGTGATACTGTGATACGTGGTCCAAAAATGTATTATCCTGTTGTCACACATAAAATATTCGTTCGGACAGCATTGCATGGATACTACATTCTTCTCGTTGCGGGGGTCCAACAGCTGTCGCGGCATCCCGCATCTGTGTCGCCAAACTCCTTGATCTCGCCATTCTCCGCCTCTTATGTGTATCACTTAAGACATGAAGAGGGACAAATAGCCTGTAATATTAGTAATTTTCGCCTCACAAACATTGATATACGCTCAATAGTAAACGCCTGATGGCCTAAAGTTATCGAACAATTGTAAAGTAAAAGAAATGAACCATCGCATAGCATCGACAGAAACTATTATTCTTTATCTTTACCGTTCTTGCGCGGTGCCAGTAAATCTCTATGTACATGTATCGATTAATGGTGTAAAAAAGAATTCTGTTGTTTCAAGACAAATGAGGCTGTTGGCGCCTCACCTTTTACTGTTTGTATTCCATGAGAGGCGGATGCGGACTTGCTGTGTTCCACAACTGTATTTTATATTTGATGTGAAAATATTGAGTGAATATGCTAATTGTTATTTTTTCCAATCAGAAAAGATGTAGTTTCTTGTAACTGATATCGAACAGACAGCATCCAGAGGACATTTTGACTGTTACGTATAAAGTATTTAACCACAATGGTCATCTATTGTAACTTAATATGAAAAGGTACGTAGCATTAAAAAAAAAACGTGTGTTAAAGATAAGTGTGCTTATTTTCGTAAATTAACCTTGATGATTCCATCTCCTGATTTAACTGAATGATAATTATTTTTGTGTTACTTCATCAGAAATTACGATCACGCTGATGGGCCGAACGCAGCATGAGGCAGAAGGAACATTATCGTTTTTCTATTATTTCTGAACCAACTCTTTTTTAATTGTGTAGTGTTGCATTTCTTTTAAAGTCTATAAATCTTCTGGTCCCTTAGTGTTGATCCGGGTATGACTACATCGCGACTATAAAAATGCACAGAAATGATAATGTTTCTTCCGAGCGATCTCAAATATATATATCAATATGCTGCTCTTATTCAGGTATTTAATGGTCAACGTATGTTATTATAATAGCGTATTAAATCCCTGATTCTGTTGCCAAGTGGCCCACCAAAATATTCACTTTTTCGACAAATAAAAAAAAGTAACAATTCTTTTTATTTTTGTCCCCCAAGAGCAACGCTACACTTGGCGCCCGAACAGGGACTTGATCAAAAAATCATTTCATGTATGTGTTTAAAAAATTTTCTTTGCTTGTTCTAATAACTGTTTCATTTTTTTCATGTGGATGCAATTCAACCGAGAAAGAGAAGTGGGAAAACCTTTTAATTAATTCAGAAGAACGATTGATGAAATTACCGAAAAACGCGAGTATCCAGCTGTATCATTATCAAGACAGCCATAGTAAGTCAAATTTTTATACGCAGTAGCCAAGCTTTCGTAGTGACGTAGCATCTTTAGAGTTGATCAGAACGTAAACCTGTCTTTTCTTGCCTTGAAACAGCTTTATTTCAATTTGTCCATAGTCCATTCTTATGTAGTTAAATTCAGTGAAAGTGTACCATTGTTGTCAGTGCATAAAAAAAATTACGATATGGCGGATAACTACGCTCAAAACCGGTAAAACGTGTGATATTTCATTTGTTTGTAATTAGTAGGAACCATCTTGTCTTCTTGGCGTAAATGAACGTCAGTTGTTACACAGAGATAAAATTTTATCTTAGGTCCCAGTAAGCCATAGCACTACGTCACAGACAAACGACTGACGGCAGTGACAAACAATATCTGTAGCATTTTGACGTTTGACAAATAATTCATGAACATGGCTGACGGTAAACAACGGACACAAACAAAACCAGACGACAGCGGTGATGCGAATGGACCTCACTATCCATTACGATCACGCGCGATAGGTACACGAGCGGAGGCAGAAGCAGCCTCGACCGAAGTTTTAGAAGCTGGTCCTAGTGTGCAAACTATTCCCGCTTTTGAAAAAAATGACTTGGCTGCAATGATCGAAGCAATAATGGAACGCAAGTTCGAAAGTCAAAGACAGAGAGAGGCGCAAAGACAGGAACGTGAAAAGCAGGAAAAATTAGATGAAAAGGCCCGCGAAGAAAAAGAGAAGGCCGAAAGACGGCATAATAAAAATCAGGTCCTTACAAATCTGTGCAACTCAGTAAAAGAAGACATAAATTCAGTAAAAACAGAAATAAATTCGGTAAAAACAGACATAAATTCAGTAAAAACAGATCTGCAAACGGAGATAAATGACCTAAATACACGGTTAAATTCGGTAAAGGCCGAACTAAAGGCAGACATAACAGCTGATTTAAATACCCTGTTGGGTAATGTCCAAAGCCAAATCAGCAGTCAGATCACGATCATGAGGCTAGAAATTGACACACAAGTAGAGTCAAAAATAGAAGATATTTCAAAACGGTTAGATGAAAAAATCGAAGCAGCCAAGGGGGAGATAAATTCAAAAGTGATAGAATATCAAAAACAAGCTGCGACCTTAAAAGAAGATTATACTGCAATCTCTGATGAGGTCAAAGGAGTTAAAACCGCAGTAGACACGATCGAGAATGTTGTTGATGATCTTTCGAAACAGATTGAGACTCTTAATGTAGAGGACCAAATAAAGAATACTGTTAAGGCACATGCTGAAGCATTGTCCGACCACTACCAAGAGTGGATTAAAAACAAAGACGGATTCATAGAAAACAAGGTCAAGAACGAACTCAGGGAAACTGTCAAAAACATGACCTTTGAAATATTGGCAGCCCCTGGAAAAACAGGAGACACGGTGATGTCAGAATTAGGCCAGATAAGACGAGCGTTAGCTCAAGATTTACCTGAATGGCGTCAACAGATAGTTGATGAAGTTCGTACACTAAAATGTCAAGTTGAAAATTCCCCACCTCCCGTGTCAGGAAACTGGAATAATTCACCACGAAGTAATGAACAACAGCAGGTACATTACCGTTCACCATTTGTTAACGCTCAAACTCATAGTTCTATAGAAGCACAAGTTAACCAGAGTACCAGCCCACCCACTTTTGTCAGTTTGATGCAGGAGGAAAGCGTGATCAAACATCGTATTTTTCCGACCTTTCACCCACAGAAAAGAGAAATTCATCCTATAGTGTTCCTCCGAAATTTTTCAGGAATTTTCCCGAGTAGCTGGAGTGACTGCCAGCGAATTCAATTTGTTAGTGGATTTATCGTAGGCGATGCTGCCTTATGGGGAACCGAAATGGTCGACTCTTGTAAAAGTTACAAAGAGTTTGAACAGATGTTTTTAGCTAAATTCTGGAGTTCTGGTGTGCAGCAGCGCCTGAGAAAAGAGGTTTACAACGCCGAAGTGTTTAACAGTAAGCGCGGTAGTTTGAGAAGATATTTTGAAAAGTATTTAGCGAAAATCAAGTTCTGGGATTCGCCGATCACCGCCAAAGACGTTATTATGATTCTAAAAACTAAGCTACCGATTGCGATCAGAGAAAAGTTAGTAAACGTGTCTGAGGACGATACGGACACTTTCCTATCTGTGTTAGACTCGTTAGATCTGATTTACGAGGACGCTAGAGCTGATGTTGGCAACGCCCACTTCAGTGCAGGCGGCCAGCACAATACAGAATACGCAGGCAACAATGGTGGCCGAGCGAAAGCGCGTCACAGCGACAGCCAGTACCAACCCCACAACGGTTTCAAAAATAAACACACTACGTACTCCAACAGCAAATACAAAAATAAGTACAATAACGGCCAGAGATACAATCCAATATATAATTCGTCACCACCTCAGTACGAAAATACATATTATAGCACACAGCCCCATCAATACGGAAACACGCAACCGATCAACGGTAATTATCAAAACGATCAGTCTTACGATTCAAATCGTCAGTGGAAAAGAAATAAATGGCATAATCAAGGTGGAGACCAATGTACACCTTTCAGTAACGGTTACAATCAACACAAGCCACAGCAAAATACCTTTCAGCCACAAAATATACACTTCACGCAACAAGCGAACGGACCTTCGGGAACTCTGAAGCCTAAACGCCCGCATAATACGCAAATTTATTATGCGCAAGCGAATACGCCAGGACAACAAGATCCGTTTCCAACCGAGTTCGTACCACAAACCAACACCAGTTCCAGACGGAAGAAACATTAAGAAATATAAATCAGCAGGAAAGTAAGCGTCGAGCGGAAAATTAAAAGCAGCACCTTTGAGCCTCCTAGAGGATGCTGCAGGTTTGAATGGGGGCACCCTGTCCGTTAGTCCACATGAAATTAAAGCAATTAGGTATGACAAAGAGACAAACTTACGGGATGATCTAGTAGCAGACACTGAGACGAAAGACAATGATGACGTATGGGACGAACAAGTTCAAGCTTCCATAAGGGTATCAATTGCCAACATACCTGTAACAGCTATTGTAGATACAGGAGCTAATATAAATGTCTTATCTTTATGTTTATTTAAGCAAATATCCTCTGTATGCAAAGTTTTATCACTTCCAATTCAAGGTTGCACCATATCGGGAGCAATTGGTCCACTAACACAACGTGTAAATCTTCAGACTCAGCTTCAAATCCAGATAGAGTCTATTTCAGTAACGTGCATTTTTCTTATTGTTAAAAACCTATCAGTGCCATGTATCCTGAGTATGGAATTCTTGAGGCAGACGAAAGCTAAAATTGACATCGAGTGTGGAATCTGTACTCTAGTAGCGAGCCAGCAACAAGTAACTGTAAATTTGTTAAGAAGTAAGGTGAAGACAAACTTTGGGGTGCTTCAAACAGCAGTACGGCCATGGACTAAAAGACAACAGTACAGTCAGACAGAAGACATGACAGATTTTGAAAGTGTTAATGACGATGAGTATAAAGACCTAATTCCCGGTCAGAATGAATTATACGGTAAAGCTAGTGAGTCCATTGAATTATCCAAACAACAGAAGAATGAGCTTTACAATTTGTTAACAGATTACGTTCAAGTATTTTCTAAGAAACCTTGACTAATAAAAGGCTTTGAATATCGAATGGATGTCCTGCCCCATTCAACCTACTGTAGAACAAGCTATTCCATTCCATATGCGAGACGCGAAGCTGTCAAGTGCGAGATCAAGAAAATGTTACGCTGGAATGTGATAGAAGTATCTCATTCACCGTATTCGAGTCCTTTATTGTCTGTGCTAAAATCAGATGGTAGCGTAAGGCTAGTCCTAGATGCAAGATTAATCAATAAAATTATAGTACCTATAAGAACGAGACCAGAGGCTCTTGAAGAGCATCTGCAGAAGTTTCTTGGAGTTAGTTATTAGTCAGGACTCACTTTAAACCATCCCTGTTGTTAAAGAAGAATCGTAAGTGGCAACACATTTATGAAGGTCCCTTTGTGATAATGAGGAAACCACACATTGGTAGCTATTTGTTATCTGACCCTGCCACGAATAAAATCAAAGGATTGTTCCACCATCAAGATTTAAGAAAATTTTATAACGCCAGGAATTAAGTTAATTTAAGCTGTAAGAAAATTCTAAGGTATTGGAGATCAGGATTAACCAATGAGTAACAAGAACGGAACTGAACTGACTACGGACGTTAACCGGTGCTAAAAGGAAACCTTATGTATTAAAACAACGCGTCTGGAAAATAAAATACAGAATAAGTTGCAGACAAGTATTTACATGAATAATCTTTATGTAAACAGGAGGACATGTCCTAGAGGCGATTTTCAATTTTAGTTATAAGTTAGTATGTAAGGAAAATGATGTACTCGAGAGGTATTAATTAGCCCCGAGGTACTAAAATGAGGAAAGAGGAAGGAGCGAATAATGCACTTCTCTCGCTAAATAGTAATTTGAGAATGAGCAGGAAGGAGCGAATAATGCACTTTTCTCACTAAATAGTAATATGAAAATGATGATTATATGTGCTTAGTATTAGTAAGTGAAATTTAATCGAGGACAAATTAATTACCTGTTTTAAAAGGAAATACTTAAACGTCCAGACAAAATAGGAAAGTTGTAAGAAAAGATTCGATTCCATGAGGTTATTCCCTATTTTCAAAGGTGACGTAAATAAGGCACCACCTGTTAGCGTAAAACAGTCGGTAGATTTAACTTGTAAATTCCAGCACAGTGCTGTGCCAGCGATAAAATAACATCTCTTTGAAGTGAACAGATACCTAGGATTAAGCATGAACAGATTGATAACGCAGTGCAATTGTTCTAAAAAGGCCTGACGTTAACCTTAAGTAAAAGCGTGATGGAATAAAAAGGAAGTTTATTGTATAACGCAAAGTAAGATGAGTCCAGACTATAAACAAGCTGAGTAAAAGAAGATATGAGTAACATGGTTTATTATGCCAACTTCACGGTACTATTGAGCATTAGCGATACTGCAAATTCACAAGCTAGCAGCACATATAATAAGGATCTCGCCCAAGCTTCACAGGTAGCGACAGCAAAAAAAAAAAAAAAAAAAAAAAAAAAAAAAAAAAAAAAAAAAAAAAAAAAAACAACACTCTAGTGAGAGGCTTATATATATATATACAAATGATAATTAATACCCAAATGCGTAATGCATAAACTTGGCTTAGTCTAAGAAATGAGGAAAGAGTAGTAAGCAAGCTGCAGCAAGATACATATTAGATATATATGCTTGAAGTGATAAATTTTATTTTAAGTGTGCACTGCAATATTTATTGTTTTCTCTGTGATTATGTGATTATTGAATCCCTTTCCTAAGTGCAAATCCTTTAAGATCCTTGATCCTATCCACTCCTCAGGATCAACTTGTAAAGATGCACGTGTGCTTAGGAAGTGAGGCACTACATATAAAAATGAGTAGGTTCGCGACGCGCATATTGCTTTTGTAATGCGCAAGGTAAATTAAATTTTCGACCTGGTTGAGGAGTAATTTAGATTCTGTCGACGATCCGCGAGTAGGCCCGCTTTTCCCATTTTTTTTCGACTGTTTGTATTTCTACACGAAACTCAGAGGCGGAATTGCTATTTTCAAATCTGTCCTCGAACTTTCTTTAAGTACAAGCACATACGAGAAAAACTTCTGACATAAATGAAGCTCCCCTCACAAGTCACTAAATAAGACGAGCACTAAAAAAAAAATGTATTGGTCCTACAAAATGAATAAGCAAGCGTGATAAAGATTACTATGAATGAAATTAATTTGTAAAGGAGATTGGAATGGAGTTGGTCAAAGAAAAAGTACTTAAAAAAAAAAGACTAATTAAGAAACAATTGTTTTGATTCAAAGTGGTCAATTAGATTATTTATCGATTTAAATGAACTCTTGTAAATATTAGTATGTAAATCAACTTGTAAACACCGTGTGATGTTATGACGCGAGAATTTCTGTTAATACACCGTTCACGCAGACGCTCACCACAGTGCAAGTGAAGTTTTAAAGTTCGACGATTTGCAGTGGCAGTATTCTACTGCACCATATGTGTGACAATTTCGTTGATGTGTGCAGTGTGTAATAATCAGTGTCATTCCACACATGCAGTTGCAGCGGTAGCTACCACTTACCTGTGAATCCGTAACTGGATAGTGGACAGGAAGTGATGTGAGGCAGTTTCGGTGGCAGAAGCTCCCTCCAGCAATCTAAAAAGCACAAAGCCACGATCCGCCGAACAAAAGCGACGCACGGCACCTCAAGCGCGAAATCAACGCTCTGCAAGAAAGCTCCGGTCACGTGCGCGCGCACAGACTGAATTTCAAGATTGCTCGCAACAGTGGAGGCGGACAGCCACCACGTGACGAAATAATGTAAACGTTCAACCGACAACACAGTTGCTGTGCGCTACATTCTGTAGCAAAAACATTCACACCCAGTACTGAAAACATTTTGTATGTATCATAAACCTTCCGAGAGACTCTAAAATAGAGAAGTTAACGTAATTATTATAATGACTGATTGTACACAGAGACAAGTCACAAGGTCACCTCTGAACACTGTTGAAATGTAAACTTTAACGAACGGTCACGATACGAATGAAAATAAGCACACGAAAATACGTCAAAGGATCCGATCCTTCCTATATCCCATCCCACATGTATATAAAATTAGTTTTGTAAGCTATTCTAATATAAGACATTTTATCTGTTTCATATGTGAAATAATTCGGAGAGCCATACTCGAGCCCTGAAAGTGAAAGATATGGACTTTCTTTTCGAAGCCATCACCAGTGGCCGCTCTACAATCCAAGTCTATCATAAATAGTGTATGTGCGCCGAAAATAAATGTATAATTAAATGCGACGACGGACAAGGCAATCAATCGACAAGACGATGACAATATAATGAATACTGTCAAAACAGAAAGTTGTGTACCAGTTGTGATAGTCAAATTACTTTTGCAACGATGAAAAATGAAGTGTGACTCTATTTCCTTATAAATTTTGTAAATATGTGTACTTATACCCTTAATTTTAAGAATCATCAAGATAGACTGAACCATACAAACACTGATAGACATACAGAACAAATTCACAATGATCCACCGTCAGTAATTACAAATTGAAGCGTTAATTCTTTTATTATGGAATGAATATAAAATGAAACTTTTAATAACCTGTATGTTACACTCGAAAATTACAAATATTCCAATGGGCATGAGGATGAAAGTAATACCTTCGGTATTCCTTCCCTCCTCATGGGAGGCAGTGTAATATTAGTAATTTTCGCCTCACAAACATTGATATACGCTCAATAGTAAACGCCTGATGGCCTAAAGTTATCGAACAATTGTAAAGTAAAAGAAATGAACCATCGCATAGCATCGACAGAAACTATTATTCTTTATCTTTACCGTTCTTGCGCGGTGCCAGTAAATCTCTATGTACATGTATCGATTAATGGTGTAAAAAAGAATTCTGTTGTTTCAAGACAAATGAGGCTGTTGGCGCCTCACCTTTTACTGTTTGTATTCCATGAGAGGCGGATGCGGACTTGCTGTGTTCCACAACTGTATTTTATATTTGATGTGAAAATATTGAGTGAATATGCTAATTGTTATTTTTTCCAATCAGAAAAGATGTAGTTTCTTGTAACTGATATCGAACAGACAGCATCCAGAGGACATTTTGACTGTTACGTATAAAGTATTTAACCACAATGGTCATCTATTGTAACTTAATATGAAAAGGTACGTAGCATTAAAAAAAAAACGTGTGTTAAAGATAAGTGTGCTTATTTTCGTAAATTAACCTTGATGATTCCATCTCCTGATTTAACTGAATGATAATTATTTTTGTGTTACTTCATCAGAAATTACGATCACGCTGATGGGCCGAACGCAGCATGAGGCAGAAGGAACATTATCGTTTTTCTATTATTTCTGAACCAACTCTTTTTTAATTGTGTAGTGTTGCATTTCTTTTAAAGTCTATAAATCTTCTGGTCCCTTAGTGTTGATCCGGGTATGACTACATCGCGACTATAAAAATGCACAGAAATGATAATGTTTCTTCCGAGCGATCTCAAATATATATATCAATATGCTGCTCTTATTCAGGTATTTAATGGTCAACGTATGTTATTATAATAGCGTATTAAATCCCTGATTCTGTTGCCAAGTGGCCCACCAAAATATTCACTTTTTCGACATTAAAAAAAAAGTAACAATTCTTTTTATTTTTGTCCCCCAAGAGCAACGCTACAAGCCTTAAGAGTAAATGATACATTGGTGACAGATGTGTATAGTGTTGCAGAAATTTTTAACAAACATTTCATAACTGTTACTGAAAAGATGGGGCTGTCAGGTTCTGTAGATGCTGCTATGGAACACCTCACACCAATCATTGCAAGTAACTTCCATAATATGAATTTGACCCTCACTACCCCGGCAGAAATAATGTCCATCATAAAATCTTTAAAATCAAAAACATCTCGTGGGTATGATGAAATATCAACAAAGCTAATCAAAGAATGTGATTCTGAGTTAAATAACATATTACGCTATCTGTGTAACCAGTCGTTTATCAGTGGAATATTTCCTGAATGGTTAAAATATGCTGAAGTTAAGCCACTGTTTAAGAAGGGAGATAAAGAAATAGCATCAAATTTCCGTCCAATTTCACTGTTGCCAGCATTCTCAAAGATTTTAGAAAAAGTAATGTACAATCGGCTTTATAACCATCTTATCTCAAATAACATACTGTCAAAGTCACAGTTCGGATTTCTAAAGGGTTCTGATATTGAGAAGGCTATCTACACTTACTGTGAAAATGTGCTTAATTCATTGGATAAAAAATTGTAGGCAACTGATATATTTTGTGATCTGTCAAAGGCATTTGACTGTGAAAATCACGATATCCTTTTAAGTAAATTAGAATATTGTAGTGTAACAGGAAATGCTGCAAAATGGCTCAAATCTTATATCTCCGGCAGGAAACAAAGGGTCTTATTAGGAGAGGGACATGTATCAAGCTATCAGGCATCATCCAACTGGGAACTAGTAACATGTGGGGTCCCACAAGGTTTCATTTTAGGGCCCTTACTTTTTCTTGTGTATATCAATGACCTTTCATCAGTAACATTACCAGATGCCAAGTTTGTTTTGTTTGCTGATGATACAAACATTGCAACAAGTAGCAAATCAAGTGTAGTCTTAGAAAGATCAACTAATAAAATATTTGTGGACATTAATCACTGGTTCCTAGCCAATTATTTGTCACTAAACTTTGAAAAAACACACTACATGCAGTTCAGAACTTGTAAATGGTGTCCCACGAGTATATGCTTAACATGTGATGACAAGCAGATAGAGGAAGTGGACAGTGTTAAATTCTTGGGATTACAGCTTGATAATAAAATCAACTGGGAAAAGCACACCACAGAACTGCTGAAGCATCTTAACAAATCTCTATTTGCAATGCGAATTGTGTCAGACTTAGGGGATATAAAAATGAAAAAGCTGGCATACTACGCTTACTTTCATTCCATAATGTCATATGGGATTATTTTTTGGGGTAATTCATCAAGCCAACTTAAGTTTTCCAGGCACAAAAACGTGCAGTAAGAGTTATATGTGGTGTGAACTCAAGAACATCCTGCAGAAGCCTGTTTAGGGAACTAGGGATACAAACTACTGCTTCCCAATATATTTATTCTTTAATGAAATTGGTCATTAAAAATATATCACTTTTTCAAACCAACAGCTCAATTAATGAAATCAGTACTAGAAATAAGAATAATCTTCACAAGGACTTAAAGTCACTTAGTCTTGTACAAAAAGGTGTGCATTATTCAAGAGCACATACTTTCAATAACTTGCCAGCAGCCATTAAAAGCTTAACAACCAATGAAATTCAGTTTAAGAGAAGCCTAAAGGATTTATTGGTGGCCAATTCCTCCAACTCCATTGATGAATTTCTCAGTAGAACCAACTGATTTTTATATATATATATATATATATATATATATATATATATGTATATATATACAGAAGTTATATTGTTCTTTTATATGTATATATAAGTACAATATAACTTCTGCACAATTTCAGTGCAGTAATGTGTTCATTGTAAATAAGTGTGCGTGTGTGTGTGTGTGTGTGTGTGTGTGTGTGTGTGTGTGTGTGTGTAAGTACAATCTAACTCCTGCACCATTTCAGTGCAGTAATGTGTTCATTGTAAATAAGAATTATAGTGGCTGTATTATACGTTTATTACCTTTTAAATAAATAAATAAAACTTTTTTATTTTAAATTCAGTGCATTAGTATTTGTAAAATGATTCTTTGATATAGTGTTCATTAAAAAATGACGATCATTCCACTTGGGACCTGTGGAATGGTACATTAACTTATTTGTTTGAGTTGTAAATATTTGTAATGTATTGTTGTTTTTCTGACATGTTCTACATCTGGGAGGACCTCCTCACTACCAATCAATTGGGATGAAAGTAAATCTAATCTAATCTAATCTTAGCCATACTTTCCGTGGTCTTCCTCTTGGTCTTCTTCTTGGTAGCTGCCATGAAAATATTCTCTTCGGCCATCTGTCTTCATCCATTCTTCTGACTTGCCCAAACCCTCCTAGCTGTCTTTGTTCTATTCTATCTGTAATACTATGATGTTCTTCCCTCTTCTCCGAAGCATAGATGTTCCGAATTCTCAGAATTAATTTTCAAACCCCATTTTTTATACTCTTCAAACATCTAAGAACGTAAAATATACCCTCTTCATCGTTTGCTGCAACTACCTGAACGTCAGCATAGAAAAATGTGTACGTAACACTGGTGCCCTACTTCAATTCTCTTGCCCTTTCTACACCATAGAGTCAATGCCTTCTGCTCATAAATTTTAAAGAGTGTGTAAGACAGACAGCAGCCTTGCTTCAGTCCTTTAGTGATTCTAAAAGTCTGTCTACAAATTTCTTTCTCCACTGTAAAGACACGTTGTACATAGTTACCGCAGCTACGTACTCTGCAGCGACGAATTCATGCGTTCCTCGTAATATCGTGTCGGGCCTCCTTTTGCCCGGTATTGGAACAGCTCGACGTGGATTCATCTAGTCGTTGGACGTCCTCTGCAGAAATACTGAGACATGCTGCCATCCATAATTGTCGAAGTGTTGCCAATGCTGAATTTTGTGCACGAACTGACCTCTCGCTTATGTCCCATAAATGTTGTATGGCATTCATGTCAGGCGATCTGGGTGGCCACATCATTCGCTTGAACTATCCAGAATGTTCTTCAAACTAGTCGCGAACAATTGTGGCCCAGAGACATGACTCATTGTCATCCATACAAAATCCATCGTTGTTTGAGAACATGAAGTCCACTCACTTGCACCAAAGGATCCAGTCCATTCCATGTAAACACAGCCCACATCATTACTGAGCCATCACCAGCTTAAACAGTGCCTTCTTGACAACTAGGGTCCATGGCTTCGTGGGGTTTGCGCCACATTCGACGGCTAGATACAATATATTGCCAACCGTGCACACATGAGGAGCAGACAATTTTACCCGATGCTTAACAGACAAAGTACACCATAGGAGAGTGCTGTGGTCCATGTACACGACACTGACACTGACTAGACCTCTGATGACATACGCCACTCCATTCCGGGGTTGCGCAGCTCCAACACGCTTGGGCCATCTACACTTCATACAGAACGAGGTGCTACCTATCATAAGCAATGCTCCACAGTACACACTCACCGCGGATCTTCATGACGAATACCGCTTTGAGACTGTCTCGGAGGTATTCAGGACTCTACAGGAACTATAAACACTCTAACGATCCCTTCATCCTAAATCTGGTAAACTGCGATCACAACCACAGGAGGAAACGCAATCGCCCAGAGACACTCCTTGTTAGGGACACGTAACCACCTATGGTAAGCTGAAGTTATGCAAGTAACACAAATGTTGGTGAACCCCTGCATCTCAGTAAAGCTGACTGGTACTGCCAGGTGAACACACAGCCGCCCAATCGTCTACAGAAGGGAAGACAATTAGCACACTAGACACAAACCCACTTTACCTTCACAGTGTTCGATCGATTTATGACCAGCCAATCACTCATATGAGGGCTCTGGCATGTTATAGGTACGCAGGCGCTGCAGCTGGCCCAGGAGACATTGTAGATGCCCGGCCTGAGCAGCCCCCTTCGTTGATTTGGACTGATACTCTTGATGAAGCTAGGCCATGAAACTGGTACCCTGCACTGCACGATAGCCAACGACTAACCATAACCCTACCCTTGCATGATCTGTCGCAGCAAGCTAGAAAACCCGCTACTGCCCTTACTACCTGTTCAGCCTATTGCAGAGGTTTTTTTTCCCCTTGGCATTCGTTTTGACACTTTCTTCCCTCTACCCTTAAACCAGCTACTCTTCAATCGCTGTCGTCCACTTCTATCACATCGATGGGTCCGTGTTAGTGGATAATCCCACTCTGACTCATGGACAACATCACAGATCCATGGCCCATGAACTCCACGATTAAAACTGACAAACACAGAGGTGATAATAGAACTGTTGTGATGGTCACCATGCAAGTAGTGGGACAAAGTTCGTGTCACCCCGACTCTGCATTGTTGCGAGATTTATTCAAGATGACGGATCCAAGATGGCGGCGATAGATGTAGCGACGTCGCAATGACGCAATGGTGGGAAGTTCAAATTTTGGCGGGAAAATAAGTCAATTGGGTTACCTCCACTAATGTAACCCCCTCCCCTTGCAACTCCCATCCCTGTAAAAATCGTAAAGTGTCGCAGAAATAGTTACTGGTTGCTTTTGTTGTTGGAGGAGCTTTTGTGATGTCTCAGCTTGTCTGCACGGAAATTTTTGTCCTAACAGGACCTGTCTAGGAAAATAGCCCGGAATAACACCGAATGCATTCTTCCTGATGGTCCAAATGAGGCACCCCATCCATCACCTGTTACTCTTCCTGGAAATCGTGATGGTCTGCTTTCAACAAATGTCTCCGAAATGGTAAACGTTCTCACCGCTAAAAGCCTTCATCATGTCTGTGCATGCTTGTAAAAGGACCATTAATCATAAAACTCTTTCTTGTTGTTTGGAAAGAGAGCACTATCGAAACATAGACTGGAAAATTAGAACAATTACGCAAACAGAATTCGAAGCACTGTCCTACAGAAGAGAAAAACGGCTGGAGATTTCTGTGTCCTCCAGCTGCTGGTCTGGAGATGTCCTAATGCCACAATGGCGGATGATGAACAACATCCCACCAGAGATGGATGCTCCGCTTCAACTTGTCATTGAACACTTGAGCGAAGAAGACATCACATTACTCTCAAAACTTTCCATAGATACCTTGCCCCCATTTTGTTTGAACCAGTCTGTAGAGACTCGTATGTCCCAGCACAAAGGATGTCTTGTGAATGAATGGAGCATTTTGATTGGCTCTTACTGAATTTACCCACCAAACTGCTGCTGCTGCTGCTGGTGTGGGAGCACTGTCTGTCTTTTTTTTCTGCAGACGAGACTTTCAGTGGAAAAACTGTTTTGTACAGATTGCTATTTTGCACTGACAGTTAAACCTTGCAAAAGTGATCTACAGATCATGAAATACAGGAAGACACTTCCTCAATTACACAGCTGTGTCACTGACGACGGAAGCGTGAATATTTCAGTGTGAAACCAATCTCCAACAGGACTATATATCACCACACAACATGTCGATGTAGTAAACACACATTTCGTATCATACGCCAAACAAAATCATCACTTCTGCATCCTGCATATAGCTAGCGACCACCAGACACTCCTACATATACCACGAAGACAGATAGTATAAAGACATGCATCGTATACAGTCGCTGCAGCACTAGATATTTCCCACGAGGTCGGTAGTTCATCCACCACAGCTGATGGTTGCAAGTCATCTGCCTCCCCACACACATTGGCCCGACCCGTGACCAGAGCACCCTCAAGGACCGAGGTCACTCTCCGGACTGTTGTAGAAAGGCTGGGTTGGTTCCCCTCGGCACAGACGCGTCACTGTTTCTGGTCCCGACCTGCTTACTTGCTTCCTTTCTACACCTATCTCTAGAGTCTGGGGTTACAAGAACATATGTATTTTCATATGATTTACCAGAATATCATACCATTTACGCGATACTTCTCGACATCAAGCCCAAAGCAGTAGGCTACCGACCACTTGCACAGTACAATTCCGAAGATATAGACTGGAAATTATTTCTCTAGAAATTGCCGGCCGCGGTGGTCTAGCGGTTCTAGGCGCGCAGTCCGGAACCGCGCGACTGCTACGGTCGCAGGTTCGAATCCTGTCTCCGGCATGGATGTGTGTGATGTCTTTAGGTTAGTTAGGTTTAAGTAGTTCTAAGTTCTAGGGGACTGATGACCACAATAGTTAAGTCCCATAGTGCTCAGAGCCATTTGAACCATATTTATTTCTCTAGAAACCCAAAACTTTAGCGAGGTGCAGTGTGCTGTAAACCACTGAGTTAGCTTGGAAACTAATCCCATATGCGAAGATCTTTAAGTGAAAACTCGAAAACAATAGAGGAAACTGTAATTCCGCTCACGAATACTGATATCAGTGATATAACAGATTCCAAATCATCCTTATAATTTACAAAGTCAAATTAGGTGCCTCTCATGTCACACAACATACACCACAATCAATGTTCTATCAACTAAATAAAGACGGGAAATGAGCAAAAGCAGTCAACTGGACAATTTACATGGGAGGGAATAATGGTCCAGTGCAAACACACATGCATATTAAATTTTGTCCAATTTCCACGGAGAACACACGTGATCATGAAGGCTGCCCAACATATACTGAGTATTAGTTCACTATTCAGCTCTCTAGAGGGCGACAAAGTTAAGTCAGCTGTATTCCTGTACCCCAACTGGCCTTTCAGTTCAGGCGTCTCCTACCGTTAGCTGGAAACATGAATCATTCCCGTCATAAGCCACCGCCACCATGTACTGGTCGCACACCAGGCAGAATCATCCTATTTTATCACTGTACTTACAATTAAATATTACGATCACTGTCTTAATTGGATGACATTCGACAATGAACGAAATATCGTAAATACTCCCTGCTGACAGCTGTGGCTCTGGAAATAGAAATATCTGTACCATTCCTATGACTTGACATACTTTCCTAGTCCACAGCTCGTGGTCTCGTAGTAGCAGTCTCGCTTCCCGATCATGGGGTCCCGGGATTGATTCCCAGTGGGCTCAGGGACTTTCACCTGTCCCAAGATTACTGGATGTTGTTGTGTCATCTTCACCATCATCATTCATCCCCATTATGGTCAGAGGAAGGCAATGGCAAATCACCTCCATTAGGACTGTGACTAGTACGGCAGTGCGGGTCTCCCTCATTGTTCCCCTGCGCACTGTAACGAAGCATGAGACTTCATTTCCATACTTTTCCAAGTAAAAAAATTAAAAATCTTTCACTCCCCTTGCGTATATTGCAGTATTCCACATCAAATCGATACCTTCCTTATGACTGGATATAGTCCTTTCCTTGGCACAAGTCGCAACACACACACACACACACGCACACACTCACACACACACACACACACACACACACACATACTCACACATACTTTATAAGCCTGATGCTCAAGGCGAATCTATCACGCATCCCCTACTGCAAAGTATAATAATTCATCAATAACTGGTGATAAGAAACAATACTCAGCGAGAAAACAGCGATGGGTGCACATGTCTCATAGGTTTTTCTTGCGATTAGTACCACTGTGACTAGAAAGAGAGGTTACAAGCTGCCAGTGTTAAAAACATGATCGCAACGACCATGTTACTGCCACAATCGGACTGGTTTTACCGGAGCACACACGTATCCAAGCTAAAAGCTATACTGTCTTTACAAATCGTATTGCATCATCTCAAAATGAAGTGCTTTTTCCACACAAATACAGCGACACTCAAAGTAGACGGTGATCGCTGGAGTATATATTAACAGACCAACAGTGCGGTTATATATCACTGATGGTGTAGGCTCGTAATACAATAATCGAATTTAGAAAGTGATTCAGCTAAGGATGGTAATTGGAAGTCCCTTATGCACTATATTATTTCGGCTGTTTAAGCGTTGTGAGCATGTTTGCAGAGCGTTATACATGCATTATTTCGCCAATTTTAGACATAGTGAACATGTCTGTGCATCAGTGGACTGCATTATTTTGTGAACATGTCTGTAGGCTGTGTAATGCATTATTTGACAGTTTACAATTAGTGAGAGGTTTTCAGAGCGTTAAACATGCTTTATTTTGATAATTTATGAGTTTTTTGCGTTTCTGTACATCAGTGTACTGCATTATTTCGGTAATTTAAGAGCTGTTTGCGGGTCTGTAGACTATTTATTGTGACCCCAAACATGTTGGAGCGAGTGTTTTGTATCAGCACAATAAATAAACTATGTGGAATCCACCCCTAAATAAATTATTCCAACTTCCCACTGAAAATAAATGAAGTACTTCCTCCCCAGCAGCTGGACACAGACTGAGTCCTTTTCCTGCCATTTTTACCCAGACAGTCATATTGGACTACGTCATGGGAGGGATGACAGCACCCTCTGGTGGCAGTACTGTATACTACGTCAGTTGGACTCCCGACCTCATGGTGAACACTCTGTGGAGCTACTGCCTATGACAACTCAAATTGTTTAAGTAAACAATGCATGCAAAATAGAGATGTACATCTACTCTATTCAGCAGCCTGGCACAGGCTGAGTCCTTTTCCCGCCAATTCCAAGGAGAGGTGGTGGTTGTATGACTTAGGTTAGCAGAGGTAGTCCAAGTGATCTATTTTCCTGCCAAAATTTTTCCATTATTTTCTTAGGTTAGTGGAGGTAGTCCAGTTGACCTTTTTTCCCACTAAAATTTTCCCACCGTTTTCTGGAGAGGGAGGGGGAAAGGAAGCGGAGGGTGTTAGGTTAGTGGAGGTAGCCCAATTGACCTGTTTTCTCGCCAAAATTTCAACTTCCAGCCATGACATCATTGCAAAAAATGACTCTGAGCACTATGGGCTTAACTTCTGAGGTCATCAGTCCCCTAGAACTTAGAACTACTTAAACCTAAGGACATCACACACATCCATGTCCGAGGCAGGATTCGAACCTGCGACCATAGCGGTAGCGTAGTTCCAGACTGTAGCGCCTAGAACCGCTTGGCCACTCCAGCCAGCGACATTATTGCAACATTGTCACATCTATCACCACCATCTTGAATAAATTTGGCAACAATGCAGAGTGGGGTGACACGAATTTTGTCCCACTACTCATGCCAGCATGGACGTGGATGGGCTCCACTCTTTAAAAAACATTAGCCAGTGAAGCTGACATAGCGTATGGTAGTCACGTAACTTGCCTCAACACAACCACCATAACTGCGCATAGTTACAGAGACCAATGTTTTAGATGTAACACACACAACAATTCACGATCAATTCCAGCTGTCTAAATTTTTCCTTGCTCACGCCGCACTGAATTACATCACAAAAGTGAGGGTTTGGTAGAACGAAGTGTTGCACGAACTTACATTTCACATTCTGTGGAATTACGTGCCGAGACTTGCTGAGGGCATAGAGGCAAGAGGAAGTGTTCCTCAACATGGCGGCAGTACTTTCTGCCAAGTTCAAATGGTCACCCAAAGCTACACCAAAGATCTTCACTGTTTTCTGATATGGTATTCGAATACCGTCGAGTAGAACAGGATGCGATTGTTCACGATTTCTGAACTTATCGCTTTGTGATGTGATACTGACAGCACTTTGCCGGCCGGGGTGACCAAGCGGTTAAAGGCGCTACAGTCTGGAACCGCGCGATCGCTACGGTCGCAGGTTCGAATCCTGCCTAGGGCATGGATGTGTGTGATGTCCTTAGGTTAGTTAGGTTTAAGTAGTTCTAAGTTCTAGGGGACTGATGACCTTAGAAGTTAAATCCCATAGTGCTCAGAGCCATTTTGACAGCACTTTCAAAATTTTTGCGTTTACGTTAAGTATACAGAAGAATGTAAAGAAAAATTTAATCTACATTGGACGAAGAGCAATTCAGTTTCAGAAAAGAAAACAGTGTCAGAGAAGCAATCTCGACGTTGCAGTTAGTGATCTTAATCATCTTCTGCTCCACAGCTGATTCATGTCAACGTTAATAAGAACCATCATAGTTGTATTAGGGTACATTGGTCATGTTATGACTCGTTTCGTTCAGTGAACATCATCAGGTGATATAGCCAACAGTCTTCGTAACGATTTCTCGCAGACCTGCACCGGGATGTTACTTAAGACGATTAGACTTTTGGAGTCACGAGATCGCCAAAGTTCTCACTGTTATTTGTGTAGTTTTATGGCACAACAGTTGTGACTGGACGAGCTGAAATGGGACGTTGAGATCGGCTCAATTTCCCATCGCTCTCCTACTGATGTTTGTCATGCAGTACATCATCCTTATAAGTGCAGTCGACGCAGCATGAAGAGATTTGTTTTGTAAAAAACTGCCGGTATATTTGAAAATACTTCCCTCGAACCTTTGAACTGAAGTTTTGAAACAATGATGCAAATTCCTACTTTTGAGAGATGTTTTAACTTCACCAGTTCTTAGAGTTTTCTCTGTGAAGCTGCATGCACTAGAACATGTTCTCAAACCACTTACGAGGCGAAAACGGCAAGTGCCATGATCCAATTTACCAGAAACTTCGTTCAGTGGAAGAGGACCCAAAATAAGCAAACACTTGTCTCGGCTTTGCCGTAGATACGTGACCGTTTCGGAGAAAACGACCGTCAAAGTTTCTGACGTTTTCGATGCCCTCTAGCAATCCATTATATCGGCCACATGGTGGCATAGTACCTAGTGGCGCAGTCTCTTACTTGTGCGTCACGTGTTCGAAACCCGGTTATGGTTTCTATTTATTTCATTAATCTACCCATGTAGGTTATTACACGAATGTTTCTTATCGAGCCAGCAGAGACAAGGGCCCTATATTAAATGTAAAATTACAACTGGATTTCGCAAAAAGTTTCATACGTTTATTACATAATATATGTCTGTATGATATTCTTAGGGCTACACTTTCATTAAATTCTCAAATCTCATACTTCATTCTTATACCAAATCTTCATTCATATATTTTACTCTTATGTTTATTCATAAGGAATATTTTATGCGTTCCCTTGGATGATATCGATTGTAGAAACATTCGAAATACAGAAATTCCGAACACCACGAACATCGCGCGAAGGCAGGTTTGCCGCAACAGCATTTCTTCTTGTGAATATCACGTGGGAAAGAAACGTCAACATTACTGAAGACTTAGAGCGTTGGCAATAATTTCGTGCCAAACCAAGCATAACGGATCACTTCACGGAAAACTGGCGCTTGCAATTGATTATAAATCAAAATCCACTACAGAAAACAATTTCAAATCATTCTTAACTCATTTGGTTTTTTTTTTAATTCATTCACCAGATGTACAATTAATAGATGAATGGGGACAACGTTACTTCAGTATTCATTGGACTTGTGTAGATCCTCTACGAGCTTGGACAGATAAATGAGGAACAAAAATAAAAATCACGTTTCGAACATGGGACGCAAAAGTGAGAGGCTTCGACGCTGGTCGCTGTGCTACAGCTTCTGCTGAGCTATTTACTCGCCAAAAGGCAAATAAAATACCTCTAAAACTTTTATCGTTGTTCTCTAAGACAAGGTCGAATATTTGCTGACAAGCTGAGACATGGGTTCACTTCTTTTGACCCCGCTTCCATTGAACGAAGTTTCTGGGAAATTGGCTTATGGCACTTGCCATGCTCTCGTCGTTAGTGAAGGTCTCACGATATGGATCCTTGGAGTGAGTCCTCAGGGACACTTCACAATTATACAACTCCCAGAGACGCACGTGTGGTATCTTTTTGTAAGGTAATGATGTTTTAGCTGTTTGGGGATGAGGAAGTGTCTGGATTCAGGTACCCTCAAAAATTCTTTTGAGCCTTGGCCGCCCTCTGAAAAAAACTATTCGTCGTAATGGAGCAAAATTGACAGGCTTTTGGGTACTTTTGAATTCGTTCTAAAAATTTAGGAAAGTCTGCCCCCCCTCCACCCCCCCATCTTCTTTTTCGCAGTATAAGTGTAGCGTCGTGTCCACTCGGCGCGAAAATACGGCAGACTAATATGTGACCTCCTTTTCATCTCTTACGTCTTTTTGGATGAAGGGCACATGGGAATTGCAGAAATCGTTGAAAATGTAAAAAAGGCTAAGCCCTTTGTTTCTTTAGAGCATACAATAACAACAAACTGTCCCGATATGGAGAAGTTGATGTAAGATGTGAGACAGAGTAGCCGGTCCAATGAAAGCTGTTTACTACATGTGACGCAAAATGCTTCTTACGTCCTCTGCAATTATTCTCCTGATGTGAGTCGCATTTCTTTGGGTAACTTTCTTTTTATGCTTTAAGTAATTTCCGCCTCTAATTCAACTCATTTGTGTTGAACTAACGAGAAAATTAGCTGTCGTAGGAGAAGTATTCCCTGATGTGCAAAACAATCACTAGAGAAACCTATTCTTAAAGAAATCCACTTTGGTACCGCGAAGAAAATATCGCAGACAGCAAAGATTTTGGGAGAAGTATCTGAAACTTTCGATGATCGAACGGAGATGGTCCATACCCTACGTTGTCCAGCTGTGTTCTTGAAAAGGTGATCCGAGAAACAGAAGATGCTTTGAGAAGGGATAGAGTAAATGTCCAAATGCAATTGGGCTAATAAAAACAAAAATCTTGAAAATCGGTATTTAATTGTTTCCAACGGTCTTGCGATGTTGTCCAGATATATAGCAAAGGCAAAAAGAAAAATTAAACATTTCGAAAAACTTTACAGAAGAACAGGCATTCAAATATAGTATCAAAAAAAGGAAGATAATCCAAATTTCGTGCAACAGATTATCGAAATAGTAAAAGAGTCAATAAATTTCAATATCTTGATGAAGTAAAACAGTAAGTCAGAACAAACAGAAAACATTGGATAGAAGATGAGGAACTTACCCTAAACTGGACTCTCCCCCAAAATGGACACCACGGTCTCTTGCCTCTACATTCTTCTGAACTCTGCCTAGCTCATTAGTTCGCCATTACATGTTCCGACAATGGAAAAAGATTTTACCTTATGTTACTTTTTTTGTTATTTCTTCTAGATACTAGCAAGCTAGCGTGTCAGCCTCTGTATGTTCTCGAACAATAAGATATAAGGCTAATGATTATGGTTAAACCGTTTCATCTAGATATTTGGATTAAAAATTTATTGGGTTACAAAATGTCTGCTACAGTTGCGTAAACTGGACTCCCTTCAGTTGCATAAACTGGACCCGTTACTTTTTCATGTTTAAAGTCTACCTGTATAGGTACACACACTTTTTCTCTTGGGATTCTCTTGCATGTCCCAAGAGGATAATGGGGAGAGGTTGATGAAAGAAAGTGGAGCCCTCTAACGTGACTAAAGCTATTGATGCAGTTTATAAGAAGATTAGTTGTAAGAAGCCAAGTAAACAGTTTAATGTTCCAAAAATAGCACTTATGATGTTGTACAACATGAAGTACAGTACACATGAGGAAGCAGCACACACAAAAAGGGGCAGAACTAAAATTTTGGATGAAGATCTTAAAGAACAGCTAGTATACTATTGTTTTGATATGGTAGCTTTTTTCTTTGGACTTACACGTAATGACGTGAAGAATGGCTGTACAACTGGCAGAGAGAAATAATATTGAACACCCATTCAGAAACGTAACTGCTGGGAGAAAGTAGATTTTCCTTTTTCTTAAACGCCACAAACCAAACTGTCAGAAAGAAAGCCTACAGGAACATTCCATAGCAGGGCTCTTAGACTGAGCAAAGAAAACACAGAGAAATTCTGTAACCTTCTTGAAGATGTTATTTTATACCTATTTTGAAACTAGGTTCTTTACTCTGATTTAATAGCGTTTTCTAATTTTTAGTGCTATTTTATTTTTACAGGGTTCCAATTTTGCCAACTATTTTTCATACTCGCTAAATGTAAGGCTTTTAAAAAAATACCATAATAAAGTTTAATTACATTTTCTAGTAGCAAAATGCTAGTCATTATAAAGTAAATAATGCAAGCTTTTAAAACATTTTTTTACTATTTTCTATTTTTAAAAATAACAAAAATAAGAGTGCGATTTTGGGTACTGTCCTCTAACTTTGGCAGCAATGAAACGCAGCGACGAATTCAGGAACAAGAGTGATGAAAGTCTGTACAAGAAAATTGAACATTTAAATGTAATGACAAGAAAACGTAGAGTGATGTTTTACAGCCATCTGTTTCGAATGAATGAAAACAGGACATGCAAGAAATTGAAGAGTTGAAATAAAAAGAGGTTCTGAGTGTCAAAATCATAAACTTGAGGAAGATGAGTTTTAAATATACTAGACGATTAATGCGCACAATTGCGCTATTAATATGTGTTATTTGAAAATCAAGCATAGTAAGAATTTAGTTTCCAAAGGAAATTACAAACAGTATTGTAATAGTGTGAAGAACTTGCTGAAAGTGGAAATGCAATGAAAAGTTTTCAATGGCATAATTCAATCCTCAACAAAAAGATAGTGAAAGTGTATTCTACTTTTGTAGAAGTGTATGTGGTCATTATTCGTCAGAGACTGGATCATTTCAATCAAATATTTCTTCTTTTCTTCACAGATGTGGCTTGTAACATCCAGGGCAGGTCGTTGCATCTTCTTTTTTTTTACGGTCTGTACACGTACACCGTTTCTCAAAATAGGGCTGTCTTCGTAGGCTTCAATTTCATTTAAGCTTCTCCTGGTCATAACTATGTGAAGCTTACCTGTATGTTTGTACATCCATAGCAACTGTACTTTGGATATGTTTAGATTTGCTATATTTGTATTGCAATCTGCTGCTTTCTTGAAACCTAGGAAGTCAGATGCACTCATTTTACTGACGATAAGTAGCTGAATACGTCTTGAATGCTGTCCCATGTCCTTTACATCTTCCGGAGCAATACATTTGGTATCTCAACAATAAACTCTCTGTCCATTTAGCGTGTAGATTAGCGATCAGTAATCACACTTACAGGATGACAAGTATTGAACTATATGGAAAGAAGGTAAATTGGTTACAAACTACGGCATGAGCACACTTTATTCAACATGTAGACGTCACTACAGATATTCGGATTTAGGTTATGACATGTTTGATATACCTGCTATCATTTACGATGATGTGGTGCAGACGAAGAGCGAAATTCTGCATGAGTCGCTGAAGTATCAGAACATCGACGCTGCCGATGACCTCCTGAATCGCTGTTTCCAGCTCGGCACTGGTTTTGGGGTTCCTGCCGTGAAACTTATCTTTAATATAGCCCCACAAAAAGCAGTGGCATGCGTTCAGATCCGGAGAGTATGGCGGTCAATCGAGGCCCATGCCTGTGACCTCTGGGTACGCTACAGCCAGAATGCGTTCCCCAAAGTTCTCCTCCAGGACGTCAAATACTCTTCTGCTTCGATGGGATCGAGTTCCATCTTGCATGAACCACATCTTGTAGAAACCAGGGTCACCAGGATGAAATCATTTTCCCCAGAATGCGTTCCCCAAAGTTCTCCTCCAGGACGTCAAATACTCTTCTGCTTCGATGGGATCGAGCTCCATCTTGCATGAACCACATCTTGTAGAAACCAGGGTCACCAGGATGAAATCATTTTCCCCAGAATGCGTTCCCCAAAGTTCTCCTCCAGGACGTCAAATACTCTTCTGCTTCGATGGGATCGAGCTCCATCTTGCATGAACCACATCTTGTAGAAACCAGGGTCACCAGGATGAAATCATTTTCCCCAGAATGCGTTCCCCAAAGTTCTCCTCCAGGACGTCAAATACTCTTCTGCTTCGATGGGATCGAGCTCCATCTTGCATGAACCACATCTTGTAGAAACCAGGGTCACCAGGATGAAATCATTTTCCCCAGAATGCGTTCCCCAAAGTTCTCCTCCAGGACGTCAAATACTCTTCTGCTTCGATGGGATCGAGTTCCATCTTGCATGAACCACATCTTGTAGAAACCAGGGTCACCAGGATGAAATCATTTTCCCCAGAATGCGTTCCCCAAAGTTCTCCTCCAGGACGTCAAATACTCTTCTGCTTCGATGGGATCGAGCTCCATCTTGCATGAACCACATCTTGTAGAAACCAGGGTCACCAGGATGAAATCATTTTCCCCAGAATGCGTTCCCCAAAGTTCTCCTCCAGGACGTCAAATACTCTTCTGCTTCGATGGGATCGAGCTCCATCTTGCATGAACCACATCTTGTAGAAACCAGGGTCACCAGGATGAAATCATTTTCCCCAGAATGCGTTCCCCAAAGTTCTCCTCCAGGACGTCAAATACTCTTCTGCTTCGATGGGATCGAGCTCCATCTTGCATGAACCACATCTTGTAGAAACCAGGGTCACCAGGATGAAATCATTTTCCCCAGAATGCGTTCCCCAAAGTTCTCCTCCAGGACGTCAAATACTCTTCTGCTTCGATGGGATCGAGCTCCATCTTGCATGAACCACATCTTGTAGAAACCAGGGTCACCAGGATGAAATCATTTTCCCCAGAATGCGTTCCCCAAAGTTCTCCTCCAGGACGTCAAATACTCTTCTGCTTCGATGGGATCGAGCTCCATCTTGCATGAACCACATCTTGTAGAAACCAGGGTCACCAGGATGAAATCATTTTCCCCAGAATGCGTTCCCCAAAGTTCTCCTCCAGGACGTCAAATACTCTTCTGCTTCGATGGGATCGAGCTCCATCTTGCATGAACCACATCTTGTAGAAACCAGGGTCACCAGGATGAAATCATTTTCCCCAGAATGCGTTCCCCAAAGTTCTCCTCCAGGACGTCAAATACTCTTCTGCTTCGATGGGATCGAGCTCCATCTTGCATGAACCACATCTTGTAGAAACCAGGGTCACCAGGATGAAATCATTTTCCCCAGAATGCGTTCCCCAAAGTTCTCCTCCAGGACGTCAAATACTCTTCTGCTTCGATGGGATCGAGCTCCATCTTGCATGAACCACATCTTGTAGAAACCAGGGTCACCAGGATGAAATCATTTTCCCCAGAATGCGTTCCCCAAAGTTCTCCTCCAGGACGTCAAATACTCTTCTGCTTCGATGGGATCGAGCTCCATCTTGCATGAACCACATCTTGTAGAAACCAGGGTCACCAGGATGAAATCATTTTCCCCAGAATGCGTTCCCCAAAGTTCTCCTCCAGGACGTCAAATACTCTTCTGCTTCGATGGGATCGAGCTCCATCTTGCATGAACCACATCTTGTAGAAACCAGGGTCACCAGGATGAAATCATTTTCCCCAGAATGCGTTCCCCAAAGTTCTCCTCCAGGACGTCAAATACTCTTCTGCTTCGATGGGATCGAGCTCCATCTTGCATGAACCACATCTTGTAGAAACCAGGGTCACCAGGATGAAATCATTTTCCCCAGAATGCGTTCCCCAAAGTTCTCCTCCAGGACGTCAAATACTCTTCTGCTTCGATGGGATCGAGCTCCATCTTGCATGAACCACATCTTGTAGAAACCAGGGTCACCAGGATGAAATCATTTTCCCCAGAATGCGTTCCCCAAAGTTCTCCTCCAGGACGTCAAATACTCTTCTGCTTCGATGGGATCGAGCTCCATCTTGCATGAACCACATCTTGTAGAAACCAGGGTCACCAGGATGAAATCATTTTCCCCAGAATGCGTTCCCCAAAGTTCTCCTCCAGGACGTCAAATACTCTTCTGCTTCGATGGGATCGAGCTCCATCTTGCATGAACCACATCTTGTAGAAACCAGGGTCACCAGGATGAAATCATTTTCCCCAGAATGCGTTCCCCAAAGTTCTCCTCCAGGACGTCAAATACTCTTCTGCTTCGATGGGATCGAGCTCCATCTTGCATGAACCACATCTTGTAGAAACCAGGGTCACCAGGATGAAATCATTTTCCCCAGAATGCGTTCCCCAAAGTTCTCCTCCAGGACGTCAAATACTCTTCTGCTTCGATGGGATCGAGCTCCATCTTGCATGAACCACATCTTGTAGAAACCAGGGTCACCAGGATGAAATCATTTTCCCCAGAATGCGTTCCCCAAAGTTCTCCTCCAGGACGTCAAATACTCTTCTGCTTCGATGGGATCGAGCTCCATCTTGCATGAACCACATCTTGTAGAAACCAGGGTCACCAGGATGAAATCATTTTCCCCAGAATGCGTTCCCCAAAGTTCTCCTCCAGGACGTCAAATACTCTTCTGCTTCGATGGGATCGAGCTCCATCTTGCATGAACCACATCTTGTAGAAACCAGGGTCACCAGGATGAAATCATTTTCCCCAGAATGCGTTCCCCAAAGTTCTCCTCCAGGACGTCAAATACTCTTCTGCTTCGATGGGATCGAGCTCCATCTTGCATGAACCACATCTTGTAGAAACCAGGGTCACCAGGATGAAATCATTTTCCCCAGAATGCGTTCCCCAAAGTTCTCCTCCAGGACGTCAAATACTCTTCTGCTTCGATGGGATCGAGCTCCATCTTGCATGAACCACATCTTGTAGAAACCAGGGTCACCAGGATGAAATCATTTTCCCCAGAATGCGTTCCCCAAAGTTCTCCTCCAGGACGTCAAATACTCTTCTGCTTCGATGGGATCGAGCTCCATCTTGCATGAACCACATCTTGTAGAAACCAGGGTCACCAGGATGAAATCATTTTCCCCAGAATGCGTTCCCCAAAGTTCTCCTCCAGGACGTCAAATACTCTTCTGCTTCGATGGGATCGAGCTCCATCTTGCATGAACCACATCTTGTAGAAACCAGGGTCACCAGGATGAAATCATTTTCCCCAGAATGCGTTCCCCAAAGTTCTCCTCCAGGACGTCAAATACTCTTCTGCTTCGATGGGATCGAGCTCCATCTTGCATGAACCACATCTTGTAGAAACCAGGGTCACCAGGATGAAATCATTTTCCCCAGAATGCGTTCCCCAAAGTTCTCCTCCAGGACGTCAAATACTCTTCTGCTTCGATGGGATCGAGCTCCATCTTGCATGAACCACATCTTGTAGAAACCAGGGTCACCAGGATGAAATCATTTTCCCCAGAATGCGTTCCCCAAAGTTCTCCTCCAGGACGTCAAATACTCTTCTGCTTCGATGGGATCGAGCTCCATCTTGCATGAACCACATCTTGTAGAAACCAGGGTCACCAGGATGAAATCATTTTCCCCAGAATGCGTTCCCCAAAGTTCTCCTCCAGGACGTCAAATACTCTTCTGCTTCGATGGGATCGAGCTCCATCTTGCATGAACCACATCTTGTAGAAACCAGGGTCACCAGGATGAAATCATTTTCCCCAGAATGCGTTCCCCAAAGTTCTCCTCCAGGACGTCAAATACTCTTCTGCTTCGATGGGATCGAGCTCCATCTTGCATGAACCACATCTTGTAGAAACCAGGGTCACCAGGATGAAATCATTTTCCCCAGAATGCGTTCCCCAAAGTTCTCCTCCAGGACGTCAAATACTCTTCTGCTTCGATGGGATCGAGCTCCATCTTGCATGAACCACATCTTGTAGAAACCAGGGTCACTAGGGTGAAATCATTTTCCAAAAGCTTCTCCATGACTGGGCATTGCACACCACAGAGTCACCCATTGAGGGTGAAGAGACTTGTCGATCGCGAAATGCGGATTCTCAGTTCTTCAAATGCGCCAGTTTTGTTTACTGACGAGCCCATCCAAATGAAAGTGGGCTTCGTCGCTAAACCATGCATGTATTCGCATACTATTTCCCATCATGCCCCGCGGCCAACCGCGCAGTTTGATCGTCCTAACGCAAATCGTCCAGAGGTTATGAAGATTTTATTTCATAGAGTTCAATAATTGTCACCCTGTGTCTCCTGTGCTAGACGAGCTTTTGCAGGAATACATTTGTTACTCGAACGTATGTGTTCATTCACTCCATTTTCCGTCTTTTTGCTCACTGCTGCCGCAGTACTTTCTCTTTTACTTCGTCGTTTTTTCCAAACATCTTCTGCCTCCGCCATTTTATTTTACACCGAGGAGTAATTGCACGGAACATAGAGCCCTTCCTATGTTAACAGCAATGGCTGTTAAACGTCACACGATCTGTTAATTGCATTTAGCATTACATTTTCATTCCTGGCAATTTTAGCCTTTTATGCGCTACTAGACATGGCAAGTAGATTTCATTTCACATAAACCCCAAAATTCCTTATTATGGCACTCAGAGCCACCTTTATTTCGAGACTTCATTTTTTGAATATTCCAGCTGCAAAAAAATGTTCTGGTGCAAGTTGCTACAGAAAACCAGAAGTCACCTGAAAGAGCTGAAGACTAAAGAACAGAGTTACGTTTCAAGCCCACCGCACTGAAACTCGCACCAAGCTGCATACAGCGTTACTATTAAATGTTCGGAAAAAGGTCTTAATTTTGAATGAAAGGTGAAAATACTCGTCAAACTTTGGTATATTCTAAAGTCGAGAATTACACGTTCACTGCCAAGCCCGTGCTAATCCTAACACAGTCATTCACAAACCTTTTCATTCAAGTTAACAAGTTTATGATAACGTTCTTCCCCAAAATCTGAACAGCTACTAAGCACGGATTTTCCTTAAATGAAAATGCTCGCCATACTATTAAGCTTATCGGTGTCTAATGCACTCAAGTTTTTAGTCACCACTCTGCTCAATATGCCACACGGAATTTCTCTCTTTTCTCGTACACAAAATTACTTAAAAATTCCGTACTTTCTAAAAAAACACACTGGAATAAATTTGCATTCACTTTAAAGCACTTTTGAGGCATGGAGCACAACTAAAACAGGCAAACTGTACTTTCCTTCGGAGCTCGTACTACGCAAGACCATATCACTGAAAGGCTGGGCTCCGACTACTTAGGCTGCTGTAAGCATTCTCTATCTCCAAGAGAAAAGACGCGCGAGGAATATTCAGGTCCTGATTGGTCAGTTTTCTTTAAGGCCAATAGAAAAACATTCTCCCGCGTTAGTCCACGCTTTTCATTTCTAACCAATCAACAAATAACACACTTTCGAACTCTCCTTTTTCCCGAAATAAATATTTAACATTGTGATATTTTGTTTATACTTTACGTTATTAACTATTTTCATTTGCACTCGAATTAGCTTTCCTTTTACCATAAACTTACTTAAGATATTATGATACAAAATTCCTCGTCGTCTGCATTCACACTGTCTTAAAACTTTCTCACACTACAGTGTTTATTAGTAGCAGAATGATCTACATATTTACTTTAGACCACATTCAGATTACTAAAAGCACATACATAACTGTACAAACATAAATAAACAAAGAAGCCTTCAAGAAATAAACAGAACAATTCACAAAAACATTCTCTTGACATGTTTCTTGAATGTCTCTGTCCGCTACTGTACTCCCGTGGATGCAAATTAGAACTACGTACTCAAATGAACCCGCTTCAGACCTTCTGTCACTGTGCACGCATGAGTCATTCTCCCGATACAGAGCTCTAGACAGAAGCGGTATAATGCCAGGCCTCACCATCTCCATAGAAAACCAAAGAAGAAAAGTGGAGCGAGATGGTCAGAAGTTCAGAAACAACATCAGTCTGATCGAATTAAAGTTCATTCGATATAATTCATTCAAAAGCTAAGTCAGAAGTAGTTATTTACATTATCCATACAAGGCTAAATCAAATGAAGAAGACAGCAAAGAAACTACTCCAGACTCAACTCCGTGGTTGTTGTAACGTTTCCTTCAGAATCGCAGTTTATTCCCCTGTTACGTTATTTAATTTATATTGCTCCTGAGTAAGTCACCTGCAGCGAATCAGAATAGTTTTGTTTAAAGACGCGTCAGTGATGCCATGGGCGTGGCGATGGAGTCGCTATAGGCACCAAACTGAATGCTTGGTGATTTATATTATAACCGAAGCAGCGTACAGAAATAAACGAATAACTGAGCGTGAATCTCTTCAGTGATTTAAAGCTGGCACTATATTTCAATTTGATTTTGCGGAGCAACGGATCAAATGCCGAACGGTAAGCGTAAGGGAGATTGTTTGGTGTAGCGACTTCGCAGAAATGTATCATACAACTCGTTTTTAATATTAGATTACTACTGTGATGGCAGGTTCACCAATATGATAAGGGGTATAATACATGTTGCATCCCTTGCGGTTTAGTACACGTGAATATACTACGCTGAAGGTTATGGGCGATCAGGTCAAGAGATGCCTTCCACCGTTTCTATTTATGGTAGTAATCGCACATTACTGAAACTTGCAACACTGTTCTACCACATGTATTTTTCGGCAGTCAATGAGATCCAGAGGGCAGTAGGGCAGCAGAAATCGTGGCTCAAGTTGATGCCGCGTTCCTTGACCCTGTGAAGGCGCTTAACAGTATTCCACGCTGTCACCTAATGAACAAATACGAGCATGTGAAATGTCAGACCAGCTTTATGACTGTACTGAAATGTTACTAGCCCCTCTCTCTCATTCTCTTCCTGGTTCCATTGTTTGCAATTATTTTTACCTGATTTCTTTAAACTTTTTTTACACGGAATAGTATAAGACTTAAATTTATCTGTTAATATTTAAAATAACAAATTCGGAATACACTGTAACAGTAATAGACTTCACCTCAAATTTATTCATAGTTCGAGATTTAATTAGTAACATGACGTAATGGAGCCACGCCAGAACGATTTGTTAGTATGTTTTCTCTAAGTTGCGAATGTAATGAAGTAATTTTCAGCTTCTCGTGTTCAGTTCAAAAATGGTTCAAATGGCTCTAAGCACTACGGGACTTAACATCTGAGGTCATCAGTCACCTAGACTTAGAACTACTTAAACCTAACTAACCTAAGGACATCACACACATCAATCGGACGACAGTAATATGCACCCTCAAAGAGAGCATCGTTGACAGAAAAAAAAAAAATCCAAAATGCCTATGTAATTATTTACGAATCTAAGCCGGCAGATTATTGTCAATGTCATGGGTGATGTACATTAGAACGCCCCTAAACGGTGACAGCGGTCACTCGATTCATTTGTAATTGCCGATGCTTTGTTACTTACGGCACGTTAAAGTCTCAATCTCAGTAAATTTCTTTTGTAAAACTCTTTCAATGTGTACAATCTTCAACCACAACCCGATACAATAAAATGGCGCTGTGTAAGTGTGTTCCTGTTACTGAAGTGACAAAAGCCACAGGACACCGATATGCAAAGATACATATGGTGGTAGCACTGCATACCCAAGGTACAAAAGGGAAATGCATTGGCGGGGCTGTCATTTGTACTCAGGTAAATGAAATGAGCGTATGGCACTGTTGGCCGGGAGGCGCCATCCGGGGAAGTTAGGCCGCCGAATGTACGTCTTATTACAGTCGACGCCACATTGGGTGACTTGCATGCCGGTGATGAGGGGAAAATGATGATGAGGACAACACAACACCCAGTCCACGAGCGGAGAAAGTCTCCAACCCGGCCGGGAATCGAACCGGGGTCTGCTTGCATGGGAGGCGAGCACGTTACCGCCTTTTATTGTACCTCATTTTGTTCTCTATTGTTGGTTGCATTTGTTAGAGGCGGACGTCCCATTACACCTTTCAGTTTCATCTCTGAGCCGTTCACTCAGCTTTTTATCACAGAGAGCATCTAAGCCTCTGACCGAACACGCTGAGCTATCGTGCCGGCTCACCCCGCTACGCAGGCAGACTGTACTCAGGTGATCCATGTGTAAGGGTTTCCGATGTGATTATGGTCGCACGACGGAAATTAAGAGACTTTGAACGCGGAATGGTAGTTGGACCTAGACGCATGGGACATTCCATTTCTGAAATCGTTAGGGAATTCAATATTCCGAGATCGACAGTGTCAAGAGTGTGTCGAGAATACCATATTCCAGGTATTACGTCCAGCCACTGACAACGCAGTGGCCGACAGCCTTCACTTAACGACCGAGAGCAGCGGCGTTTGCGTAGGGTTGTCAGTACTAACAGGTAAGCAACACTGCGTGAAATAACCACACAAATCTGTATGGGACGTACGACGAATATATCCGTTAGGACAGTGCGGTGAAATTTGGTGTTAATCGACTATTGCGACAGACGACTGACGCGAGCACCTTTTCTGACAGAACAACATCGTTTGGAGCCCCGCTCCTGAGCTCGTGACCATACCGATCGTAGACGACTGGGTAACCGTGGCCTGGTCTGGTGAACTCCGATTTTAAGAGCTGGTGGTAGGATTCGAGTGTGGCGCAGACCGCACGAAGCGATGGACCCAAGCTGTCAGTAAGGTACCATGCAAGCTGGTGGTTGCTCCATAATGGTGAGAGCTGTGTTTATATGGAATGGACTGGGTCCTCAGGTGCGACTGAACAGATCATTGACTAGAAATGGCTATGTTCGGCTCTTTGGAGATCATCTGCAGCCATTCAATGATTTCAAGTTCCCAAACAACGACGGAACTTTTATGAATGACAATGCGCCTATTCTGGACAGTTCGAGCGAATGATTTGGCCACCCAGACCTCCCGATATAGGACGTAATCAAGAGATCAGTTCGTTCAGTTCGTGCGCAAGATCCTGCACGGCAACACTTTTGCAGTTATGGACGGCTATAGAGGCAGCATGGCTCAGCAGTTCTGCAGGGTACTTGCAACGACTTGTTGAGTCCACGCCATGTCGAGTTGCTGCTCTACAACGGGCAAAAGGAGGCCAGACAATATTTACTTGTATCCCGTGACTTTTGTCACGTCAGTAAACAGTTCTTGGACTCTAATTGAAGTATTCTTATTTTGATGGATTGTTTTTACACAAACTTCTGATAATGGCTTCTAGTTGAAACTGTGAATTAATGAAAAAGAAGTAAACGGTTGTTTTGATCCATTCAGTAGCAAACAGAGTGATAAAGTGTTGTCATTCAGACAATTTTTGATTGCTATGGATTTAGAAAAACAATTTAAATCGCTCAAAAGAGAAAGGACCGCTCGACCTGATGGGATACCAGTTCGATTTCACACAGAGTACGCGAAGGAACTTGCCCCCCTGCTTGCAGCGGTGTACCGTAGGTCTCTAGATGAGCGTAGCGTTCTAAAGGATTGGAAAAGGGCACAGGTCATCCCCTTTTTCAAGAAGGGACGTCGAACAGATGTGCAGAACTATAGACCTATATCTCTAACGTCCATCAGTTGTAGAATTTTGGAACACGTATTATGTTCGAGTATAATGACTTTTCTGGAGACTAGAAATCTACTCTGTAGGAATCAGCATGGGTTTCGAAAAAAGACGATCACGTGAAACCCAGCTCGCGCTATTCGTCCACGAGACTCAGAGGGCCATAGACACGGGTTCCCAGGTAGATGCCGTGTTTCTTGACTTCCGCAAGGCGTTCGATACAGTTCCCCACAGTCGTTTAATGAACAAAGTAAGAGCATATGGACTATCAGACCAAGTGTGTGATTGGATTGAAGAGTTCCTAGATAACTGGACGCAGCATGTCATTCTCAATGGAGAGAAGTCTTCCGAAGTAAGAGTGATTTCAGGTGTGCCGCAGAGGAATGTCGTAGGACCGTTGCTATTCACGATATACATAAATGACCTTGTGGATGACATCGGAAGGCCACTGAGGCTTTTTTCGGATGATACTGTAGCATATAGAGAGGTTGTAATAATGGAAAATTGTATTGAAATGCAGGAGGATCTGCAACGAATTGACGCATGGTGCAGGGAATGGCAATTGAATCTCAATGTAGACAAGTGTAATGTGCTGTGAATACATAGAAACAAAGATCCTTTATCATTTAACTACAGTATAGCAGGTCAGCAACTGAAAGCAGTTAATTCCATAAATTATCTGGGAGTTGGCATTAGGAGTGATTTAAAATGGAATGATCATATAAAGTTGATCATCGGTAAAGCAGACGCCAGACTGAGATTCATTGGAATAATCCTAAGGAAATGCAATCCGAAAACAAAGGAAGTAGGTTACAGTACAGTTCTTCGCCCACTGCTTGAATATTGCTCACCAGTGTGGGATCCGTACCAGATAGGGTTGATAGAAGAGATAGAGAAGATCCAACGGAGAGCAGCGCGCTTCGTTACAGGATCATTTAGTAATCGCGAAAGCGTTACGGAGATGATAGATAAACTCCAGTGGAAGACTCTGCAGGTGAGACGCTCTGTAGCTCGGTACGGGCTTTTGTTGAAGTTTCGAGAACATGCCTTCACCGAGGAGTCAAGCAGCATATTGCTCCCTCCTACGTATATCTCGCGAAGAGACCACGAGGATAAAATCAGAGAGATTAGAGCCCACACAGAGGCGTACCGACAATCTTTCTTTCCACGAACAATACGAGACTGCAATAGAAGGTAGAACCGATAGAGGTACTGAAGGTACCCTCCGCCACACACCGTCAGGTGGCTTGCGGAGTATGGATGTAGATGTAGATGTAGCTGCAACCAAAATATTGGCCTCGGATGATTTATTTCTGTAATTTTCGATCTAGTTTTTTTTCAGACCATCGGATACTAAAGGAAGAGTGAAGGGCAGTGGCTACGGCATAGAGTAAGTTAGCTTCCTTGCTGAGGGGACTCTGCGTGGTCTACGTTTTTTTGAAAAGACGTATGAACTGGTGTTGTGATTGTTGAGGTGCTGGGGAAATATGCGCATTCGAAGGCGGTGGCTGCCAGCGGGGCCACGGCGCGGAGCTCGCCCTGGCCGATAAGATCGGACAACGGCTAGCGCCTCCGCGTGCCTGTAATGCGGTTAACAATTGGCGAGCTGCTTTCTCTCTGCGGGCATCCGTCGTCGGAGTTACCCAAGCCCCACCTGCTAGCAGGCATCCCCACCCCTGTCTTACTTGCCACTATTCGACAGGCCGTCTGCACATTACAACCATCTATACCTTTCAGTGGGTTTCACGACTCGTATGGTACAGGACGGAAGTATGAAAATGATTCGATAGATAATTCGCGAACACTACAGTATTGCGCGATGTTTTAAAATTCGGATCCGTGGATTTCTAGAAAGTAGCAATCCATTGCAAGTCAATAAACAGTGCACAGATGGGGCAGGAAGGGATCGACAGAGAGAGGAGGAACAGGAGATGGAGAGATAGAGGGGCAAAAGGAGGATAGGAGGAATGATAATAAATCCGAATATTCCATAAATTCAGAAAAAAATTGGAATGACATGGGTCAAATTTTAAACATACACGTTTCATTTATTTTTGTGCAAGCACACAAATTATACATTATTTATACACAAATTTTGATCAGTTATTGAAAAAGACCATATACAGTGAGTTTTATAAACCACCTACCTACCTCCCAATGGATAGAGATGGGAATCAAACGGGTCGACATAAGAAATGTCCAGAGAGCGGAGGAGGAGGAAATGGACAGAAAGGGGAAGAGGAGGAGGAGGAAGAGGAGAGATGGACAGGGAGAGGAAGGAGGGAAAGACTGACAGAGGGATAAGAGGAGGAGATAAGCAGAGACAGGAAATGAGGAGATGGACAGACAGACAGGGAGAAGAAGAAATGTACAGAAAGGTGGTAGCAGAAGATAGGCAGAGAGATGGGGCAGGGGGAAATGGACAGAGATATGATGGATAGGAGATGGAAACAGAGAGTGGAGATGAGATGGATAGAGAAAGGAGGAGGAGGAGATGAACGGATACAGAAGGAGATCGACAGATAGAGGGGAGAAGGTGGTAGACAGATATACAGTGGAGAAGAAGTGGAGAGAGGGGGGCAGGAAGGGATCTATAGAGAGAGATAGAGGGCAAAAGGAGGTAGACAAACGCATAGTGGAGAGGAGGTGGACAGAGAGGGGCTGAAAAGGGGATGGACAGAGAGCAGAAGAGAGGGAGATGGACAGAGAGACAGTAGAGGGACAAAGAGATGGGAGGAGTAGATGGACAGGAAGAGGAGGGAGGAGCAGATGGGCAGAGGGGGAGAAGGAAATGGACAGAGACGTGGTGTAGAGGGGATGGATAAAGAGAGGGGAGACGAGGAGATCGACAGAAAGAGGGATGGGGAGGGGGAGGTGTAGGAGGCAGGTGGAAGATGGAGAGGGGAAGTTTGGTGGTGTAAAAGGAAGAGGGTGTGAGGAGGCAGGTAGAAGAGGGAGAGGTGCAAGGTAGAAAAGGGACAGGGTTTCAAGAAGCAGGTGGAAGAGGGGCAGGTTGTGATGAATGCTGGCAGAGAGAAGCAGAAGGGAGAAGGTTTTGATGAAACCATTTCAACAAAATTTGCTATATGTATACGACTCATTTTTTGTATAAAAATAGTGTGGCAGTAAGAAACCCCTAATCTCCATAGGGATGCGGATGCTATAAGAAACGGGGTGTCCTGTAAAAATACAACAATACGTTGGTATTTCTTTCCTGTATTTAGTTCAGTTGGATAACAGTATGAATTGCTATTTTTCTCTTATCTGTGCTGTCCAGTGTGTCAATCATGTCGTGATAGTGAGCGCTACAATAACAGCAACAGAAAAAGCACAAATTTTGGAAAGCAGAATCATATATTAAACTCTCTCATCTACCCCAAATTTAATACTTGGAAAAGAATGAAAATGTATTGTTTCATTCTAGTTATACATTTACCGATTGACACAAAAGTAGGAGAAAATCCTTTATAAATATACAATAAATGGAACAGGCGAAATAGAATATAGAAGTCGAAAAAAAGGCAGAATGTGTCTTTGCACGAAAGGTCAGAAGACAAATGGAAGCCTGTAGAGCTATAAATGACTAATGGATGGAAGCAGAGCCAGTTTAAGGCATAAGCGTCTCCAGTCGCCGCTAGGGGCGCCCAAGTGCAAGATTTGTATGCACTCCGTATCACAAATGGTAGCGAAAGCTGAAAGGTGCACGAGGGAAGGAAGGGAAGAGGGAGGGGACATCAAATGAGAACGCCACTTGTGTGGAAAAACGTTCTCCGGATAGATGGCGCTTATGCGAACGTTAAAAAGACCTTTGAAGAAAAGGGAAGCAACCAACCACCAATTTATTTTCAGTTCCTTTATTCAAAAAGTACCGTTATCGGTTTCGAATCGTTATGATTCATCTTCAGACGGTTTTCATGCTTTCATTACAACATGTGGTGCGTTTTTTTTACAGATTAATTGTCCTAAAATATAAATAATACATAATTATAAGCACGCTACATAGATGATTGCGTTACAGATTTTCATTGGATGTGACTTACGTGAAATGTCGGTTTGGTGTATTTGTTTTCATAACATTCGGAACTGGATGGAACCTTCCACGTTGGTGTGATGTAGAAAATGGGGTATCCGTGTAATTGGACCCATTTTCGTTGACCGAAACCTATTTGCTCAACGCTACCTGGAAATGATGCAAGAAGTGATGTTTGACCTAATTCTGAATGAAGATGGCATCTTTCCCTCTTACTTTCGACAGAATGGCGCTCCACCGCAATACTGAGCTGTTGTTCGTCAGTGGTTAGATGGTTAGTTTCCTGGTCATTGGATTTGACGACATGGTTCTGTGGAATGACCACCCAGATCACCTGATCTCTCTATCATTTGACATTTATCTGTGGGGTCACTTAAAGCAACTAGTATATGCAGAGAAAATAAGAAGCAGACACCATCTCGAGCAACGTACTGAAGGAGCGTGTGCTAGTATTTCTGCATAAACCCTTCTGCAGGTGCATGGGGATTGGATTCAGCACCTTCAAATGTGCGTTGACCGAAAAGAACACCACGCTGAACATATTAAATGATTGTCCTTTACGGAGAACAGTCTAGGGTGTAATTCCAACCAAAATGTGTTGTAACTTTTGAACCGTAACTGCTACTTCGAATCTGTTTACAGGAATGAACTTGTCAGAAGATACTGATATTATCTATCACATGACCCCTTTTTCCATTTTAAAAAAATTTGCTTAGATTTAAGATAGCCGATTTCAACATGTTGCCTACGTTCGGTACATACAGTAAAAGATAGACCTTCTCACCCATACCACCTAACACATACCAGGTTTTCCCCTTCCCTCAGGGTTTTTGACGTAACAGGTTGTACTTTTGACTCACTCTCTACTCTTATCCGTCCTCGTGTGAAGTGTTGCTCTGCATGATATAGGCTTGAGGGAGAACACTGAAAAAGTTCAGAGAAGAGAAGCTCGCTTTGTTTTATAGCGAAGTTTGGGCGGGGGAGGGGGTGGGGGAGTGTCAAGAAATAATCGTCGTAATAAAATAAGACATATCACAGCTCGTACGGGAAGATGTAAGTATTCGTACTTCCCGACCGCCCTGTCCGAGACTGGGACGGTAGAGAAATACATTGAAGAGCCAAAGAAACTGATACACCTGTCTAATATCGTGCAGGGTCCTCGCGAGCACGCAGAAGTGTCGCAACACGACGTGGCATAGATTCGACCAATGTCTGAAGTAGTGCTGGAGGGAACTGACACCATGAATCCTGCAGGGCTGTCCATAAATCCGTAAGAGTACGAGGCGTGGAGGTCTCTTTTGAACAGCACGTAGCAAGGCATTTCAGATGTGCTCAATAATGTTCATGTCTGAGGAGTTTGGTGACGCATCCCAGATATACTCAGTAATGTTCATGTCTAGGGAGTTAAAACTCATAACAGTGGTCGTGGAGCCACTCTGTAGTGATTCTGGACGTGTGGGTTGTCGCATTGCCCTGCTGGAACTGCACAAGTCCTTCGGTATTAGGAAAGGACATCAGCGGATGCAAGTGATCAGACGTGATGCTTATGTACCTGTCACATGTCAGAGAGGTATCTAGACGTATCAGGGGTCCCATATCACTCCAACTGCACACACTCCACACCATTGCAGAGCATCCCCCAGCTTGCACAGTCCCCAACTGACATGCGGGGTCTATGGATTCATGAGGTTGTCTCCAAACTAGTACAAGTCCGTCTACTCCATAAAATTTGAAACGAGACTTTTCCGACCATGCAACATGTGTCCAGTCATCAACACTCCAATGTCGGTGTTGAGGGGCCCAGGCGAAGTGTAAAGCTTTGTGTCGTGAAGTCATCAAGGGTACATAAGTGGGCCTTCGCTTCCGAAAGCCCATATCGATGATTTTTCGTTGGATGGTTCGCACGCTGACACTTGTTGATGGCCCAGCATTCAAATCTACAGCAATTTGCGAAAGTGTTGCACTTGTGTCACGTTGAACGATTCTCTTCAGTCGTCGTCGGTCCTGCTCTTGCAGGATCTTTTTCCGTTCGCAGCGATGTCGGAGATTTGATGTTGTACCGGATTTCTGATATTCACGGTACACTCGTGAAATGGTCGTACCGGAAAATCCCCACATCATAGCTGCCAAGGAGATGCCGTGTGCCATCGTCCGTGCGCAGACTACAACACCACGTTCAAACTCACTTAAATCTTGATAACCTGCCACTGCACCAGACACTTGTTGTCTTATATACCGCAGAGCCGTATTCTGCCTGCTTACATATCTCTGTATTTGAATACGCATGCCTATACCAGTTTCTCTGGCGCTTCAGTGTAGCTTGGCGGTTGGATGAGCGCTCTTCAGGGCCGTATGGGGCGCGTGTCTCAGAGGAGTGTCATATGAGGCACAACTGTATCTTCAGGACATATCATAATTTGTAGTAGATGCTTAGAGCACCAAGCGGAGAGGAAGACCAGAGGCCCCCAAGAGCAAGATTTGTACAAATTGCGTATCACAATTAGTAGCGAAAACTGATACGGATGAAAATGTACGATGGAAAAGGGGGTAGTGGCCGCGGGCGCCAAATAAGTCGCTTGTGCGGAACACCCTCCGCCACGCGCTTAATTGTGACCTGAAAAGTGTTCATGCAGATGCATACAGTGTGGTTCAGATTTTTGTCGTTTCTGCCGTCAATGAAAGCCAGCGACAACAATTTTGTGGATAAAAGTCACGCAGATGGCTAATTGTGTGACAAAGACTACAGAGCTAACGGTGTGCGTTTGTCTTTCTACCCGTCCCGGCTCCCTTGACTAGCGAGCAACCAGCGTTCCCTATGGGCATCGGTAGGCGCGCATAGCCTGTCTGCACAACGGGTCGGGTCGGAAAGCATACTACCAGCTTTCTTTCCGTTCTTACCCTAATAGTGGCGCGCCGATTCAACAATGTCGACTGTGGCGCTGCGACAGCCTGTGCAATTGTGCCTCGTACTGTTCGACGTTAATGAATGAGAGAATAAAATATTTGACGGTTCTTAGAAACAATGAAGCATCAGCAAAGTTGGTCTTGCACTATGGTCCAAACGCAAGTGGTTTTCTAGAATACGGTTCTCATAAGAATCAGTGCAGACATTCTGCTTAATGCATTACAGCACCTAGCAAATGTAGAACAGCTTGGCCATAGTTCTGATTTTTCTTCCTGAGAGCTATCCACAATATTGTTGTTTTTGTAACTCTCAACGAAAACTAGATAACTTCTACTAAAATGATAATAACAATAAAAATAATACATAATTGATTCTTGCCACTGGGTGGGGCAGTGTATGGATATTATAGGGCCTTTGACAGCGGTAGCATTATATCGGATTTTTTTCTTAGTAAACATGCAATCGATTCTAATGTCTTACTTTTCTAGTTGCTTTACGAAGTATGTCACAACATCGTTAATTTTGTGTGCTTTAAGGAATGTCTTTTTGTCAAATTTACGTTCTTTAAAACCAAGATTCCATACCATACAATGACAAACACATATTTCATTTTAAAAAGTTTTCCTGAAAAAGTGAGGATTGGGAATAGAATGTTTTAGGATCAAACATTTTACTCTTTTTACAATTCTTCTTCGCGGCGATTTTTTTTTTTTTCTTTTTTTTTGTGGCGAGTTTTTGACAGTGACGATTTTCTCTATCCTCCATTCGGCTACAAGTGATGAAAGCCCGGTTGGAAAACTATTCACAAAATGAAAATATTGCTTTGACATTTACTGTTTTACACTGTCCAGTAACATCAATGTGACCACCTGGCAAAAGTCTGCATTTAGCCTCCAAGAACAGATGCATTTTTGGGTTGATCCACTGTACCTTCCAGAATGACGAGATCATTCAGGAAATGCCACGAAAACATTTTCCAGACCATAACACTCTGCCCTCCGGCCTGGAGACTTTCGACGATTGTTGCAGCGTGTTTGCTTTCAGATGTTTCACGCCGAATACGCCAACGGCCATCTGTCCGATGGAGTATGAAACGAGATTAATCTGCAAAGTCCACCTGTCGCCACTCAGTGGACGTCGAGCTGCAGTACTGGCGTGCAAACTCTACCCTTCGTCGCCGATGACCAGCAGTCAGTATGGGTGCATGAACCAGACGCCTGCTGCGGAGGCCCATACCCAGCAATGTTCGCTGAACGATAGTTGAGGAGACACTGTTGGTAGCCCCTTAGTTCATCTGGCCTCAGTTGTTCAACAGCTGGACATAACTGTAAAATTTCATTAACGGTTAACGTATACAACGCATGGAAAAAGTGCACTATCCAAAACTGGCGCCAAGGCAACTGTGGTGCACCACGGACTATATAGATGGCAGGGGTGAGTGACGGTTGCGGAAATGTGTACATTTATAAATGAATAAAGAAATGCACACATCTCTGCAGCCGTCATTCACCCCTGTCATCTATAATGTTGCCTCGGTGCTGGTTTTGGATAGCGCCATTTTGTACGGTATACTTTAACCACAGCAGCACGCGAACATTTAACAGACTTAGCTGATTCGGAAATACCTCCATCCTTAGCCCCAGAGTCCTTTTGGACATCAGATAAATCGCTCCGTTTCCGCATTACGATGACGGCTGCACTGTTTCACGCTTCTCGTGAACAAACTTTATATAACGTCCATTGCTTGTTGTGCCACCTGCCATCTTTGGGTGCTTCTTGGGCGTTTACATCTCTCATAGGCAGTGGTTAATTAATGTGACTGGAATGTGTGTAATCTGTTTGTCAGGATCTTGACTTGCTGGCCCACGTCTACTTGCTTTGCCGAACTCCGGACAGCCATACATGAAACAATACAATGTACTTGATAGAACTACACAGTGTGAGTCAGATATATGCTATACCTGGAAGAAATATGCTACTAGCGTTATTACATGTAGACTTCATAAAAACAGCAATATTGCCTCTTGGTACGCCTCCCGCCCGCTTCTTTTCCTCTTCCTTCCGCCCCCCCCCCTCCCCCCCCCCCCCCCAAGCCACCACACACCTTCCTCCCCTCTTTTTCCCTTCTCTCCAGGCTCCAGTCCCTCGGCAGGCCCCCACCAGCGGTTTTAAGTGCATTTTGATTTGTCAGCTGTGTTCTTTTAACTTTGTCCACTTTTCAACTGTCCCCCAGTGCATGTCCCCGTCTTAGTGTGTATTTTAACTCCCACCATCTCCGTTTACTGTGTTTTTATATCCCCCTTTTATCGCCCCTTTTTATGTAATCATCCTTCTGTATTTTTGTAAAGCCAATTGGCTGAACTGTACAGCTGGTCCCGATGGAGGTTCGAGTCCTCCCTCGGGCATAGGTGTGTGTATTTGTCCTTAGGATAATTTAGGTTAAGTAGTGTGTAAGCTTAGGGACTGATGACCTTAGCAGTTAAGTCCCGTAAGATTTCACACACATTTTTTTGAATTGGCTGAAGAGGGGTGGACTGTGCCACTGCCAGCCCACCCCTGCCCATATGGGAGAGGGGAATGAAATTACAATAACGGAGAAAAAAAAATATATTGTGGATAACTCTCGGCAGGAAAAATCGGAACTATGCCCATGCTGTTCTACATTCATTAGGTGGTGTACTTCATTAAGCACAATGTCTGCAACGAGTCTTATCAAACCTTTATTCTACAATAGCACTTGCGTTTGCATACCATGGAGCTAAGTGCAAGCCCAACTTCGCTAATGTTTCATTGTTTCCAAGAAATGTCAAATATTTTATTCTCTCATTCATTAACGTCGAACAATAAGAGGTCACAGTTACACAGGCAGTCGACGTTGTTGAATCGGCGCATCACTATAAATGTAAGAACAGAAAGAAAACCGGCGGTCTGCCTGCTGACTCACTTCGCTGTCCAGCGCAGCTATGCGCGCCTATGGGTGCACACAGATAACCTTGTTAGCCTACTGGTCAAGGTGCAGCTGTGCCATTACAGGTGCTTTTTGTCCACGGTAAGTTGATGTTTGGCGCGGTGGCTGTCGGGAAGGGTCGTGCCCACGCATTATGGCTGTCGAGGGGAGAGAAGAGGTGAGAGGAAAGCAGCGACAGAAGCGGCACTCGCGGAAACGTTACCTGCTATAGTGACACTTCCGTCGGATCGGAAGTCACTTGACTTGTTGACATATTCATCCTCGAGCGTTTTACCTAAAAGTTATGTATTATTCACGTATCGAAACAATAAAAATTGAAAATAGATTACTGTTCAATTTACAACACTATGAATTGAAAGTCAAAGTCTTGGAATCTGTTTGAATATCGCATTTATGAAACGCAGCACAGCAGTAATGTTCACAAAGTGTAATTAACTGTGCCTGCAAGAACTGTCAAAATGATGTTCACTAAAGATCTCTGCCATTTGTGTTTGATTCAAGTTCTTCATCATCATCATCGTTTGATGGAATGGTATTGATGATAACTTTATCGATGGCCATTTCCGTTATTCCGTCTCGTGTCCAATAATCTTGCTCCACCTGCTGCACATTCCTGCAGTAAGGTCCTGTGTAGCAACTGAAATGAAAGCAACATCAACTTTATATATATATATATATATATATATATATATATATATATATATATATTTAGCCTTTGCAAGTTCTATCGAGATAAGATCACAGCTGTAAGGGGTAAACTTCGTGGCCCCTTCTCTCAGCGATTTTATCCACTTTCACGGCTGGTTTCTTCTCCTTTAGTGTAGATGACAGTTCATTCTTCCTCACTGAGTCTCAGCAGTTTCTATTCCTATCTTGCAACCACTCTAGCATCGTAATCCTGAAATCGTATCTATTGGCCATTCTCTTGAACTTCCTGCTGTGGTACGGCGCATTATCCATACAATCACAGAGTTGGTGAAATATTACGAATCACCGTATCTGCAACCCCCCTCCGGTCGACAGCCACTAGTTCCGCCGACATCAATTTCAAGAAGTTTGGAAGCTTGTTGGAAACAGTTACAAATTAACTCTGTGTGCCATATAGGGTTCCCAGCACACAGTTTTAATTTGTCAGGAAGTTTGAAATCAGCGCACACTTCACTACAGGGTAAAAATTTGTTCTAGTTTCTTGCATTTTGCAGCAAGTACTTGCCGAATTTGTCTTTCAGTGAAAGTTCTTCTCAAACTTACAGAAGTTATGTATGTTCCATTTTGGTGCGAATATATCATTGTCGAAAAGGAGAATGACACGAAGACAGATGGACCAAACCAAGTGTACCGTTGGAACCCCAAAACACACATAATTGGCACCACTAGACAAGGAACTGCGAAATTAGTTTACCAATCAATTTGTTTCACCAGAAGGAAAAGTAGAATGGCAGTACAGAGGTCTTTAAATTCTAGCTCGTTTTTTAGTGTTACCGTAAACATAAATGCATTACATTTATGACAAAAGTAGTAAACATTACTTGCAAAAATCGAAGAGTAATTAAAAGTCAGTCTCCTGGTGATACAGTGCGCCACATTTTTGTTTCCTTTTATCAAATGCTTGATTATACAATAGGCGAGAGATGTTCGGAATTTGCATACAACATCCGCAAAGTTTTTAATCTAAGTGAAGTCCTCTTATTTTAGCTAATTAGATAGTGTTTCCTGGTAACAAATATGTGCTCTCTAATGTTTTTGTGTTTCGACGCGATTTTTATTCATTAATAGTAATGCAGTAACAGTGGCGACTGCTCTGGTTTTTAAGAATAACTGCGCTTCTGTAACAAGTACTTGTGGCGATTTCATGAAATAAACGTACCCATGTGACTTGAAGACGTAAACTTCAGTAAGTTCTTGTTCTGATGTAAACACCTCAACAAGTGCTTACAGAAGTTACTTGCTAGTGGATGCAAGCATTTTGTAACAATTCGCATCTAGCGACAGCTTGACGCTGGCAGGCAGCGCTCAGAGACAAATGAACATTTTTCAAGAAGTACCGATTTTCTCCGCTTCTGGCAGCACTAACGAAATCGTCGAACAGTAGAAAGACAGGCGCACACCATGAGCTCTGTTTACAGAACTATTCATCGAAACAATATGATTTTTACTTTATGTATTGCTTTATACAGGGTGTTACAAAAAGGTACGGCCAAACTTTCATGAAACATTCCTCACACACAAAGAAAGAAAATATGTTATGTGGACATGTGTCCGGAAACGCTTACTTTCCATGCTAGAGCTCATTTTATTACTTCTCTTCAAATCACATTAATCATGGAATGGAAACACAAAGCAACAGAATGTACCAGCGTGACTTCAAACACTTTGTTACAGGAAATGTTCAAAATGTCCTCCGTTAGCGAGGATACATGCATCCACCCTCCGTCACATGGAATCCCTGATGCAGCCCTGGAGAATGGCGTATTGTATCACAGCCGTCCACAATACGAGCACGAAGAGTGTATACATTTGGTACCAGGGTTGCGTAGACAAGAGCTTTCAAATGCCCCCATAAATGAAAGTCAAGAGGGTTGAGATCAGGAGACCGTGGAGGCCATGGAATTGGTCCGCCTCTACCAATCCATCGGTCACCGAATCTGTTGTTGAGAAGCGTACGAACACTTCGACTGAAATGTGCAGGAGCTCCATCGTGCATGAACCACATGTTGTGTCGTACTTGTAAAGGCACATGTTCTAGCAGCACAGGTAGAGTATCCCGTATGAAATCATGATAACGTGCTCCATTGAGCGTAGGTGGAAGAACATGGGGCCCAATCAAGACATCACCAACAATGCCTGCCCTAACGTTCACAGAAAATCTGTGTTGATGACGTGATTACACAATTGCGTGCGGATTCTCCTCAGCCCACACATGTTGATTGTGAAAATTTACAATTTGATCACGTTGGAATGAAGCTAAAATGAGCTCTAACATGGAAATTAAGCGTTTCCTGACACATGTCCACATAACATCTTTTCTTTATTTGTGTGTGAGGAATGTTTCCTGAAAGTTTGGCCGTACCTTTTTGTAACACCCTATATATTAGCTTCATGATGAAGTGATCATCTTCTCGCTAATGGTCATGCTTATTGAGATATTCTCGTTTAAGTTTGTCACTGCCTGAAATTCGAAGAAGTTTCAGATTAAATATTTGGTTCGCTATGATCTTGCGTTTGGTGCATATTACACCATATGTTATTCCGAATGAAAGTTAGCTAAGATATTGAATTTTTCTTTAGACTTGGTAGGAGGTCTCTATATGTCTCCATTGTCGAGAAAATGGAATTAATGTAGCACATTGACTTCCGACTGCACGCGCACGATAATGAAATATTCAAAACATACTTCACATCTCTATAGCCGTTCGAGATATCGATACGAGAGTTTGTCAAATGATAGCACACGAGGAGAGTATTTTGCCTTATGGTTAACATACGGAACTTTATGATCTGAAGTTTTCCCGGCGTATTTTCAATTTGAACAGTTCTCGGGTATCCGACCGGGTAGCGTCGTAATTTCTCCACAATATTTCGGCAGACGTACACGCTGCCATCTTCAGGTGGTTGAGATAGTTCAGGTGGTTCGTCAGGAACCATCTGAAGAAGGCAGCGTGTACGTTTGCTGAAATATTGTGGAGAAATTACGACGCTACCCGGTCGGATACCCGAGAACTGTTCAAATACGGAACTTTATTTACGTCGACATAGCCGAGGATACAGTTTTAATTAATTTATTTATTTTTCAATTCAATATTGTAATTTTAAAAACGTCATTGGTAGCTTGTTAACAGAGAATTTACTTATATGAAAACCACTTAAATTACAGCAAACCAACACAGTGAGGTTTTTTGTAAGGTATTGACCACCCTGGTCGCATATTGATTGTTAAATAAGACACTCTGTTTCAAGATTCTGTCGCAGTAGCTATTGCAAGATGAGTTTGTGCAATTTATATTTGTTTTGGTAAAAAATCAAAATTAACATGTTAACAAAAGAAATGCAGCTGTTCCTCTTAACTGATGATGCTTCTTCAGATGGGAAATGGTTAACAATTCAAAAATAAATCGCCAATTCTTTTGCAATTTTGGCGGAATCCATCAAGCCACCGTATTTTTAATAGCGAACAACTAGAAGGAAACGTAGCAAAGGATTTTCCCCTGTTTTTCATCTGAGAAATATGAAAACAATTCGCAGAAAATAGTGTGCCATATCTGTGATTCTGTCCCCATTCAGAGTGAAATGGTGAACTACTCCATCATCACTCCGCTGCAGAGTGAAAATCTCATTCTGGGTACTCCACCATCGTTCTTTTAATGTGTTAAGGATAGGTTATACATATTTATAATCTATTTTAATCTTAATGAGTAGTTTCAAACGGTTCATAAAGTAATGAGGAAAGGTAATTTTTGAGGGCCATCGTTAGGTGAGGAAACGTGATTTGCTGTCGATTTTTACGACAGCATAAGTGCAGAAACTACACTATTATTTTCATATCAAGGATGTACTTCTTGATAAGCTGTCGACCTGTTCTGTCCTCAGTTCCTCACCTAAAACCACTGTTTCAGGGGATTTAAGGTGCAGAAAGGAAATCATTTACTAAGTTTCAGTTTCCTTATTAAAAAGACACTGGGTTACAAGATTACTCCGAAATAGCAACAAAACAAACGATTTATATTGACCTGACTTGTTAACCTTCTCTCTTTCAGAAAAGCGTCATCAATAACCATTTTCGGCTAAATAATTTAACAATTCAGATGAAAATAAATCGCTAATTCTGTTGCCATTTCAGGGGAATCCTGTAATGCAGTGCATCTTTAATAATAAGCAGCCAGGACAGAAACTTACCAGAGGATTTTTTTTCTACGTCTCAGTTATATTTCACATATGTAAAAGTACAGCAAACTGCTTACCAACTTTCCGCGTCTGCTCCTGCACTGAGTGAGGTAGTGAATCTTCTTACTACATATATCTTTTAATTCATCAGTGGTACCAACTTTGACGAACAGTTGGCAAGACAGACTGCTCACAGCTTCAGAGTTACGAAAGAGTTTTATTGTGTCTATTCAACTTTGTAGCAAAAATTCATTATTTACCTATTAGAAACGACAAATTTGGTACTTGTGTATCGGTGGATAACAATGTTATAAAAACGTGATATTCATTACTTTATGAACTGCTTGAGACGAGGAGGAGGTGGAGGAGATTAGTGTTCAACGAACCGTCGACAACGAGGTCATTAGAGACAGAGCACAAGCTCGGATTAGGAAAGGCTGGGGAAGGAAGCAGGACGTGCCCTTTCAAGTGAACCACCCCGGCATTTGCCTGAAGTGATTTAGGAAAATCACAGAAAACCTAAACCAGGACGGCCGGACGCGGGATGAACCGAATGCAAGTTCAGGTTAAAATGGATCATAAATATGTATAACCTACCAATAACACATTAAAAGATAATTATTGTGGAGAAGTTCACCATTTCAATTTGAATGGGGATCACTGAATGGGTATAGGGACACAAATATGGCACACTATTAGCTGCGAATTTTTTCATATTTCTCAGATAGAAACGGGAAGAAAATCCTTTGGTAAGTTTCCATTCCAGTCGTTTACTATTAAAAATAAGGTGGGTTACAGGATTCCGCCAAAATCGCAATATTATCGGTTATTTATTTTTGTCTCCGTTGTTAACCATTTCTCATTTGGAGAAGCATCATAATTCATGAGGAATGGCTACATTTCTTTTTTTGATAGGCTTTAATTTTGCTTTTTTGCCAAAACAAGTATAAATTGCACAAACTCACCTTTCAATAGCTATTGTAACAGAATGTATTATTTAACAACCAATAGGCGACCAGCGTGATCAATACCTTACGGAAAACCTCAGTGTGTCGGTTTGCCGTAAGATAAGGTAAGAAAGCTCACATTTGTTATTATACTAACAAATTCAGTTTTGACTAGCTGTCAATGACTTTTGAAAAATTACAGTAATGGACTGAAAAAAAATTAAAAATGTTGCTTTGGCTTTACTGACGCAGATAAGAAAATTCCTTATGTTAACTCTATGGCGAAATACTCTCCTTGTTGTGTGCTGTCGTGTGCCAAAATTTCATATCGATATCTCGAATGTTTTAAGGGGTATGAGGTATGTTCTGAATATTTAATTTTCGCACACGTGCAGTCGGAAGTGAATGTGCTACATAAATTATATTTTCACAAGACTTCCTTACAAGTGTAATGAAAAATTCAGTATATTAGCTGAATTTCATTAGCAGCGATATGTGGTGTAATAGGCACCACACCCAATATCATAACGATCAATACTATTCATTGTAATTTTATTTTTCGAATTTCGCGCAGCGTTTTATTAAAATGCGAATATCACTCTAAGTTTCTGTAGAATCGTTTGAGAAAGACTGCAAGGCATTCGCATCGATTCTGCCAGCACAGCGCGCCGGGCGGGGTCGTTCATTTTGGCTCACAGGCAGGCAAAGGGCCGAGTAAGTCGGCGCTGCTACCCAGCTGCCGCCTCGTTAGATAACAAGACGGTATTTTCAACGATGGGTCAAGTCGTCTTGCCCTGGATCCCCGTGTGCAGATAGCCTGCTACCTTTCTGTGCACTCAGAGTCTGCTCAGAATGACACGGCCAGTAGGTGCGCAAACGGACAGCACGCTTGGGGAGAGCAGTAGTTTCACGGTTACACGCAGATGCTATGGGGAAAATGCTGAGCAATGGAAGGGAAGTGCCATTCTAAACGAGAGCCCAAGCACGCATCTTTTTTATATAAGTTATAAATGGGGCGGTTCCAAGCACTCACTTGAATGGTGACCATTCAAAAAGATCTGTCGCCACTGCCCAGGTTATTCAAAAAATGGCTCAAATGGCTCTGAGCACTATGGGACTTAACATCTGAGGTCATCAGTCCCCTAGAACTTAGAACTACTTAAACCTAACTAACCTAAGGACATCACACACATCCATGCCCGAGGCAGGATTCTAACCTGCGACCGTAGCGGTCGCGCGGTTCCAGACTGAAGCGCCTAGAACCGCTCGGCCACACCGGCCGGCAGCCCAGGTTATTATCTAAATAAAGGGTGATTCAAAAAGAATAGCACAACTTTAAAAATGTGTATTTAATGAAAGAAACATAATATAACCTTCTGTTATACATCATTACAAAGAGTATTTAAAAAGGTTTTTTTTTCACTCAAAAACAAGTTCAGAGATGTTCAATATGGCCCCCTCCAGACACACGAGCAATATCAACCCGATACTCCAACTTGTTCCACACTCTCTGTAGCATATCAGGCGTAACAGTTTGGATAGCTGCTGTTATTTCTCGTTTCAAATCACCAATGGTGGCTGGGAGAGGTGGCCGAAACACCATATCCTTAACATACCCCCATAAGAAAAAATCGCAGGGGGTAAGATCAGGGCTTCTTGGAGGCCAGTGATGAAGTGCTCTGTCACGGGCTGCCTGGCGGCCGATCCATCGCCTCGGGTAGTTGACGTTCAGGTTTCGTAACCAACCTTTTTCGTAGGACTCTCCATATAGTTGATTGTGGAATTTGCAGCTCTCTGTTAGCTCTGCGAGTCGATTTTCCTGAGCTGTGAACAAATGCTTGCTGGATGCGTGCTACATTTTGATCACTCATTCTCAGCCGTCCAGAACTTTTCCCTTTGTACAAACACCCATTCTCTGTAAACTGTTTATACCAACGTTTAATACACCACCTATCAGGAGGTTTAACACCATACTTCGTTCGAAATGCACGCTGAACAACTGTCGTCGATTCACTTCTGCCGTACTCAATAACACAAAAAGCTTTCTGTTGAGCGATCGCCATCTTAGCATCAACTGACGCTGACGCCTAGTCAACAGCGCCTCAAGCGAACAAATGTACAACTAAATGAAACTTTATAGCTCCCTTAATTCGCCGACAGATAGTGCTTAGCTCTGCCTTTTGTCGTTGCAGAGTTTTAAATTCCTAAAGTTGTGGTATTCTTTTTGAATCACCCTGTAGAATTCCACTGAAAATGCAACAAGAGCAGCGATTTATTTTTACCTGGCTTTTCAGAGAAGCGTCATGCGTTGCGAATTTGGAGTAAGCCTCCACACATCTCTTGTTGCCATGTTAAAATGTACTTCTTTTGCCAAAACACAGCGGAGTTCACACAGTGTCACCTCATTGACATGTTGAGCAGACGCAAATGCGAGAGAATTCTGAGACAGTGGTTCATTAAGTGAGAAAGTGAGAAAACGTAGGCTCAGCAGCTTTTGAATAAGCACATCCTCTGTAGAAATATAAACGTGTACTGTCTTCACTTATGTTGTTCCAAAATCCACAGCATTTCACGTTTCACCACCTATCGATGGCCCTTAAAAATTACATGCTTTCATCAGAAAAGTGTGTAATTATTGGAATAATACAGTAGTTAATGAAGATTTCCGTAATACCCACATAGCGAAATCTCTCCTCTTTGCGAGCTATCATTAGTGAAAATCTCATTCAGTAACTCAAACCGTTAATGAAATATGAAGAATGATGTGGATACGTCATTCTGGCCTTCTCGCTAAAGACCGAGCGAGGTGGCAAAGTGGTTTGCATACTGCACTCGCATTCGGGAGGACGACGGTTCAATCCCGCGCCCGGCCATCCTGATGTTTTCCGTGATATCCCTAAATCGCTTCCGGCAAATTCCGGAATGGTTCCTCGGAAAGTGCACGGCCGACTTCCTTTCCTAATCCGATGAGACCGATGACCTCGCTGTTTGGTCTCTTCCGCCAGATCAACCCAACCTTATCGCCAGAGCGCGCGATCGCAAATGAGTGTGCTACGTCAGATCAATTTTCTAGAGATTGATGAGAAATAGAGACCTATACCCAAGTATAAAGAAATGTTCAGTATGTGAGCTGAATTTCTTACGCAGCAACGTATTATGTAATACGTACCAAATATAAAATCATAGTGACCTTTATTTTTCATTGCAAACATTTTAGAATTACGTGTAGTGTCTTATTTCCATGCAAATCTCACAATAGCTATGAGCGTTGACGAAATTATGGGCACATCATCATGAAGCTGACATATAAAGCCATAAGTGACGCAAAATGAATTTTTTTACCGAATAGTTTCTGTAAAATCGTTTGACAAAGATTTCTGGGTGTGCGCCTGGATTCTATCATCACCGACTGGCCAAAAGGTGGCAACACGGCCGAACTCCCCTTCCGAACAAATAAATGAACTCACCCAGCGCTTTGGACGAAAATTGGTCACTATGCATCGGCCACCGTATACTACGCAGAGTCTACGTCACGCCTGCTGTCCCAGCTGCTTCAGCCGTTAGCATTTGATTTCGCAACTGCAGGCCAGTACTTGAGATTCATGTGAATGTATAGCTCACAGCTTCCGGAATCTGTAAAGTGTTCCGTGCTTCGCCACTGGACTGCGTCCACAATACAAGTACAGTACGTCTCTCCTTCGCACTTTTCCAACAGTGAATAAATTACAGGTCAAATGGTTCAAATGGCTCTGAGTACTATGGGACTCAACTGCTGAGGTCATTAGTCCCCTAGAACTTAGAACTAGTTAAACCTAACTAACCCAAGGACATCACAAACATCCATGCCCGAGGCAGGATTCGAACCTGCGACCGTGGCGGTCTTGCGGTTCCAGACTGCAGCGCCTTTAACCGCACGGCCACTTCGGCCGGCAAATTACAGGTCACCTCATGCACCTGTGTCCTAGAAATTTGTCCGGGGGGGGGGGGGGGCAGAAGTAACGAGGGAGAGCAAGAAACCAGAGGCGCAATTTTTATATAAAAGATTTTGTCAGATATGAGAAACTCGAGAAGAACTAAATTTTATAGGTGACAAAAAAACTTATTGTATCCCAGAGAACTGGTGGTTATCCTCATTTCTGAGGATGTATGAGAATTCTATAATGGATAAAACCTCTCTACTCCAGATTCCAGGGCTGTCAGGCAAGTGTCCCCTCCCGCCCCCCCTCCTCGTCCACTCTTTGCTGAGATCTATGAATCAGTCTAACACTAAAGTGTTCTGCGCTAAACTTAAGAAATAGTGTGAATTGATGACATCAAAATGGCTAATTTACCTCTAAATCTATTTGTTAAAAATAAAAATTTGGAAAAACTTGTGACAGTTTGATCTTTTAAACCTGCAAATAACCATAATGTATTTTGCCAAATAATTAAGTATACAAGTGAATATGTGTTTTAGATGGTTAAGCAAAGTACAGATTCTGAAGGTCAGATGAAATACAAAGTGTTCTGTGCTCTGTCACTGATTGCACCCTCAGCACGGGCACTGTCCGTCTCTCACTCACACTTTCCTACAACAAGCCAATAGGGTGTTCTTCACTAGCCCTTTTCTCAGTTTTATTCTGTGATGAGGGCTTCACATAATGCCAACCCTCATGGACTAGTGGTGAGATCGCAGTGTTCAAATAGTGTCTACCCCTTATGAGTAACGAATTACTTTTTGAAGCAACTCATACTACACGCAGTCATGATCAACAGGAAAGGAACGTCTTTCCATAATTATATTATCCATTAACCAAGTACATTTCTATACATCACATACATGATGGTTACTCATCACTACTATTCTTCATTTGTACAAGTCTATAAACAGGCGTCTGTCTGAAGGAAACCATCACATTAGACTTAGACAGACAAAAAAAACCAAGGTTGGCACGACCTTGCAGAACCATACTTGCGTCAGAAATCTCCTTTTGCGGAGGTCGATTACTCCATCCCTCTACCCACAAAAAAATCCCTAACGTACAGTCCGTGACCAGTTCTGGCACCACAATAAACACAAACGCTTCTTAATTACTCTTAAACACTCCTAAATTCGACACATACAGCAACTCTGTGCAGAAAGCGCAGGTCTCCTTTTTATACTGTTTCTTGTTCAGACACTTGTTACACATGTTTCGTTCCTTCTTATATCTATGAACGCAACCAAATTCACCTACATGCTTTTCATTCAGTGATACATAATCTGCGAGAAGGGCTCAACTTAGTAGCAGAGAACCTACAAGTAACTGTAGTCTAATACTAATAACTCCCCTCCACCTCCCCTCCCCTCTCACCCCAATAAAGCAGTGGAGAAACTGCAAGCAGCCACAGTGAATGCGCAGCGACTACAGAAGAAGAAGTAGAACAGTTTGGTCTCTCGATAGGCTGTACTTTGTCAACTAACTTAGTACGAGGGCAGTTTGAAAAGTTCTCGGAAAGGAATAGAAAAAAAGTAGTTACATCACTGACACTTTTTTATTTTTTAATGTAATCTCCTTGTAGATTAATGCACTTGCTCCAACGATGTTCCAGTGCCCTGATCCCATCTTGAAAATGAGTTTCCTCCAGGCCTGCGAACTCAATTCTTGGTTTGAGGTGACTCTTCATCCATCAAGAAAAATTTTCGGTTTTCGGAAGAGATGGAAGTCTGACGGAGTCATATCAGGTGAATTAGATAGGAGTGGCAACAATTCATACCACAGTTCGTGTAATTTTGCCATGGCGACGGCACATGTATACAGGCGCGCATCGTCTTGATGCAAGATGACTTTCTTCCCTCCTTTTTTAGCGTATCTTTTGTTGCAATTTGTCCAGGAGGCTAGAACAGTATTCTCCAGTAACTGTTGGTCTAGTGTGGAACTAATCTACAAACAGAACCCCCTTCACATCCCAGAACACTGATGCCATGACCTTTCCCGCCGAAGGAATTGTCTTTGCTTGCGTTGGTGGCGGATAATCAGCATGTTTCCACTGCTTTGACTGTTGTTTTGTCTCTGGGGTATAGTAGTCACAAACTGACGCAGAAATCTTGTTCGTTTCTCCTAAACCGGGCCAAACAATGTTCCGATGTGTTCATTCTCATGCCTTTTTGAACCAGCATCAAGAGTCACGGCACCCATCTTGGCAGATATTTTTTTCATTTCTAATTCTTCAGCTAAAATGTGACATACCCTCTCAGATGACATCTGGCAAGCGTGATCAATTTCACGCACTTTCAATCGGCGATCCTCCATGACTATTTTGTGACACATCTTGGCCGACCACTGCGCGGATCCTCATCTAAGCTCTCCCGACCAAATTTAAATTCATTTGTCCACTTGGCAACAGTTGAATATGAAGGAGCAGAGTCCCCCAAGGTATTCTGGAAATCGGCATGAATGTCCTTTCTTTACGAAGTACTTTATCACTGCTCGTATCTCGATTTTTTCCATCTTCGCAAATCGCTATGCGGGAACAACAACAGAGCCATATCACCGCCACAGCTCTCTTCCAAGAACACTGATGTGGCACGTGTTTACAGGCAACCGTCCAATGAATATCACGTGAACAACTCGTTGCGCTAGTGCTGACCTCTCGTGGTGATTCTGAGAATTTTTCAAACCACCCTCGTAATATTATTGTATTAGCAATAATAGACGAACTAGCAGCAAAACACAAGGTTGATGATCTTGATTGGGTTGCTCTTGCATCTGCATTTAGAAGTCGGATAAATACAGGTGTGATAGAAAATATGGTTTGGTTTAAGGAGACCAGACATTTCTAGGGTGTTTGTTTTCACTTTTTTAAGAATAAAGTATATCTAATCAGCCAGCCTCTTAAAATTAGTTTTTCTTTAGTCTACAAGTTTCTCTTGCTGAATTCAGATGAGGAAAAACATATGAATCGGAAGACTAAGACTGCCCTCTTAAATTACTAATGGTTGAGTCTCAACTGATGTCACTGGCAATATGTTGAAGAAAACCGAGACATTTTGACACAGAAATTCCGGTTGGTTATTGAAGGAAGTAGTTCAACTGCATGTTAATGTCAATAAATGTAACAGGTTTTACATAGGTATATGTATGAAACTGCCCAAAAGATAGCAAATAAAACTACAGGAATAAATATTGACTCAAGGAAAAATGCATGCTTCAAGTGGTCAGTTCTATACTGATTTTATCCCATAAACAACGATGCACAATATGTGTCTAAATAGATTCCACTTGCAAACAAATTAAACTTTGCATACATACTGTTGCCTGCATAGCTAAAATATGTTCACATTTTCGAAAAGCAGAATTGAAATGTCTCTTTAAGGATGCAGGGTACTTTTCTGGCTCAATATTATGTAAAAATCAACACCTATTTCTTTCAGGCACTGTTTATAACGTATATGTTTTACAGTGCAGCACACTTTCTAAACAGATCAGAAATATTTTGAATATTTTTGAACCTGCTTAGGGTTATTAAAAATATTAAAAAGAAATTGATGCAATTTTTCTTCCAAAATGCTTCCTCAAATTGAGGTACCATTTAATCGAATGTTATCCATTTGAAGGAGACCAAATTTTTACCAGATATGCATGAAATGATGGCTGAGGTACTAGACCTATTTAATTTCACCTATTATGTATATTACAAGCATCACATCTTATGTTTCAATTTCTATAATTTTTTTCCTAATGCAAGTATTATTTTTTCTATAATTTAGTTGATTCTGCAATAAAGCTTTGGTCTACTACATATGTATGGACCATTGCAAGTCACAGAAAAGAATTAGAGCAATGCTTTATAAACTTTAGGAAATATTTGTACCTGTATTCTGAAAAATACAACTTGTGGGAAATTGCAAATGAAAATATGAGTCCAATTAATCTGTGCCTCAGAACATTCCTGAAGCATAGTCTTCATACTGCAGCATTTCTTCATCTTCAAGCTTCCTCTCGGCATTCCTTTTAGCACTTCTTGCTTCTTTGGTAACTTGAAGAACGTATCTTTCAGCTTCATGCATCCATTGTCTGTCACACGCAAGCAATTGATCTTCCATATTAGAGCCATATTTTATGCCTAAATTTCTCAGAAGTTCCAACATTCCTATCACTCCGTCATTGAAACATACCACTGCATCTAGTACACCAACTTTTAATGTATTTAGTCCTACAAAAATATTCTTGGGTAACCTTTCCCAAATGCAATGTTTGGAACTATCATTTGTATTCTGAGTGCCCCAAAGAAGACATTTACTAAGCAAAACAGGGTCACTCAGGTCTCTAAAAGTTGGTTTTATTTCTTTCATAACAGGCTCAGGAAGAGAATACTTATGATGGCATATTTGACCACTTTATTTTGCTTTTTGGTAATCACACCAAGAATCTGCTCCTTCAGGGCAAAGTCTGTGAACAGTGTGGTCATCTGTAGACAACTTATGAAAGTAGGTGGCCCATACAGCTTTTCTCATTGCTGTAATATCATTCAGAGGCGCAGTTCGTCTAATGGTCAGTCCATAATAACTCTGAAGAAGATCTATTTCAGTTTCTGTCAATCTGTCTTTGCCAGACAGAGATTTTCCATCAGATAGCAACTTTCCTTTCATTTCTCTTCGTAGCTTCCTCATCCTAGCACCCATCCTTTTTTGTACATGTCCACAACACTCCAGTTTTGTTACCAAGTTATCACCATAAACATTGAACTCATTAATTTTATTGGAAGCTTTAGAGTCTGTCTAACTTTATAAATGGGCACTGACCTCTGAAATATTGTTAGAGCTCCATCACACTCCATACCTCCACTATAACCATCATAATTCTTACAACACTGATATTCAATATGTACTTCAGTGTTACCATGGCAGGTGTGGCAGTACTTAGATAAGCATTCAACATCAACAACTGTTCCATTCTCCAGAGAAGTAGCACTTACAACACTATTCAAGGAATGATGTTCTCGACATTACCATGTCCCATCAAGTGCAACAGCAATGTCCCTGGTTCCACTAATATTTACAGTTTCTTCTACTGCACGTTTCATAGATGCTTTAGACACAACCGTCAAGGCACCTAAAAGTATTTTTATGTACTTGTTGAACCTACTGGGAGGAGGAGAAAGGTCCATCAAACCACAAAACTTTTGAGCAGCCTTTTTTCCTTTTCCTATTACACGCATTGCATACACTCACTTCAAATCCATATCATATGAATTATGCACAATGTTAGAAGTCATTTTCGAGGTAGATTTGTTGCGGGATCTACACAGAATAACTAATTTTGACGCTAAACCCTTCCTGCTATTTTGTTGTTCAGTTATTTCCAGACAGCCTACACCATCACATTGTTTACATTTCGCCACTTTATTTATCAAAGAAGATAAGATGCCCACATCAACAACAACAAATCTACTACAAACAGCGTCATTGTTAACACAAAAATGTGAATCACCAGGAGGTGTGCCATGTGGGAGTTTCTTCCCTGAAGAACTGATACACAGGTTACTTTCAACAGTGTGGCTTGCTTTGTTTGTGAACTGGTTACCAAGGAATTTCTTTTTATTGAATTTCTTGATGCATGGCATAGTGCGTATTTATTGCACACTGAAGGATATGTACTTCCACAAATATATGTAGCACTTGGACAACAAGCAGTCAGTAACACGTGAACAAACTGCTTCAGCGAAACAAAAGTAAATACTAGCAAAGATAATCATTTACAGACAATAGAAACCTGCACTGTTACCAAAATATACAATGTATCATACGTATAATCGCTGGAAACAGAAAATTCACAGTTCTTTTCGAAATAATTCTGGTTTCTGTAATTTGGTATATATAGGTCACTTTTCATTTGAAACCCTATAATGTATGTATAATGTAATCAGGAAAGACTATAGAATTTAATAAAGTCACAAAAAATTTCGATTTTTCCACCATCTACAAGTACCCTGCATCCTTAAACGCCTACACATCCAATATTGTAGTTATGAATGGATATTCGTATATGACAAGAGAGATGAAAGAGTATTTAGATTTATACTGCTAATATCAGAAATCACCATCATGAGCAACATTTAAATCTATTAATGTTGCATTGGTAATACAAATATATATCATTTCTGTTACATAAAAAGTTGTCAACACCAACACAGGGTGGCATTACTCCTTCTCACAATACATCGTAGTATGTGATTGCTGTATGTTTTATTTTTATTCCAAAGAAACATTCAGTTGATTGTGCACAGTATAAACCAGTCAACAGTATTTTGCCAAGTAGTGAGAATGAGTTTGTAAAATATACCAAATCTTACCAGATTTGCAGCTGACGTTTTTAATTTATGCTGATATGGAGTGCATGTTACAAACAGTTGCTAGTTGCAGTCATAGCATTGACTCTGGTTCATATTCCAATCAGTACATTTGCATAAACCGTTCAACACTGCCTACTACATGCAATGAGGCAATGGCAAGGGATACTTAGGATTTAATTGTACAGACGCAGTGAATGTATGGAATGATTCACTGACCAGCTGCATGCAGTGGCAGAGAGTGTCAATGACTTTTCATTGCAAAATTAAAAAAGGGAAATATGCCCCGAAGAAGAATCATTTCGCTTTGCAGAGGTTTGCCATAATTGCAGGGAACTGTTTGAGGAAGTGGTATTAAACACACAGACCACTGCCATTTCACCAGTGTATACCGAGGCCGAGCACATCTCAGGTGCAATGTGGAATAGAGGCCTCACTGTACAGTCCCCATCTCATTCCACAAGCCGAGCAATTATGACAGGCGTATCTTGGTTGCCAGTGGTCGAGGGGCTTACTGGCTTCGGCGGTACATCCATTAAAATTGGAACGACGCAGGAAAGATTAGCATGGCCGCTTGACAAGTATGACACGCAAAATCGGGAAGCGTTCCACATCTTGTTGGCATGGTAGCTCAGCTGATTGCTCAGAGGGCTGGCTGCCTTCTGTTAGAACACAAAAAAATTAAAAATTAAAAGACTAAACAATTGAGTGAAGTATTCAACGACGAACGTGACAGGGGGGTGTCATGTGACATCCGCCCAGACTATAACGAACAAGATGAAGAAAAAAGTGGTAGCATTGAAAGTATCATAGAAAAATTTATCTTTAAAAGTGAAAGTATCTAACCAAAATTGTTTCCTTTTTAATTAGTGAAAGTACCAAAGATAAAATTGTTCCAAATTAATTATTCAACAAACCTGCATCTGACTGTGTCTGCGAACTTGTTTCTTGCACTCCTCCATCTTACCAATAATGAAACATATATTTGACTCAGCAATCAAGTTTAAGAGACTAATGCCGTTTGTGCAATGGCATTAAGATGGAACTGAAAATTTAACTTGTGGCCCTGATGTTTAATTAATGAAATTATATCTTGCCTTGAATAATGACAGTTGTGCAATTGCATAAAATTAGTTATTTGAAATAACTTTGCTCTGATAGCTTTAGTTATACCAAAATCGATTTCAAACCATGAACTGCACATATAATTATTGCATAGAGCCCTCATTTTCTTTATGTTCTTTCATTGGTGGGTAACTTTACTACTCATTTTCAAATTCAATACAAGCAAAGGATGTGGATTATGATTCAGGCTGTAAGATTTAAACACAATGTTGATCTCAATATACATATATTGTTAAAATTTTAAGTCATACACAAAACCTACCATTTCCAACATTTTTGTAGCACGAATCACTCTTCCAAAAATTTTACAAAACGCTCACTGCATCAAAACTTGGACATGCAAATCCTAACTCTGAACATTATCTTACAAAAACCGAAAAAAATGGTTCAAATGGGTCTGAGCGCTATGGGACTTAACATCTGAGGTCATCAATCCCCTAGAACTTAGAACTGCTTAAACCTAAGGACATCACACACATCCATGCCCAAGGCAGGATTCGAACCTGTGACCACAGCGGTAGCGCGGTTCCAGACTGAAGCGCCTAGAACCCCTCGGCAACAAAAACCATTTTTGAAATCATTACATAGCTTCTCCCATTAATGTGCTAAAGTTTGCTCAGTGCAGTACGAGTCCTACCTTAAAGCTGTCACCACACGTCTGCTTCCTCCAGGCACCTAGCTGAGACTCCCGAGTTTTTTACTACGCACGCCCGGCTCTCTTAACCATCAAAGATCCTCGTACTCAAAAATATTATACTCATTCCACCTTGCGGTTGGCAACTACCGACTTTATTTTCTGGATCTACCCTGATCAGACCTTAGCTCATACCTTTCAGCGTCTTTGACTTGTTATCAAAACGTAATGGGCCCCCGGATCAAACAAAGCCACTGCTTAAACTCTGAATGAAAATCATCGACAATGGCTGCCTAAGACTTAGCGTGGGAAGTCACCCTCGTTCTGCCAACGACCTTGTCAAGGAGGAGCCGACAGAGGTGCAAGGCACTCTTGGCCTTGGGATGGGAAACTGTCCCAAAAATCAGCAAAGGTAGATGGCATGAGTACACAGAACACAGTGGAAATCACTAAATTAAAGATACATAATGTGTATTCACAGGACATGTGGCCTATAACTGAAAAAGTGTCGTGATGATCTCTTCATTGACAAAAGGCAGTCTCCCATTTGGATCTCAGAGAAGGGACTGCCAAGGGGAAGGTGACTACGAGAAAAAGATTAAACAACCAACAAAAGGTTAATGATCTGCGGGACGGAGCATGGTATGTCAGAAGCGTGAGCGTGGCAGGGAAGCTAGAAAATCTGAAAATGGAAATGCAGAGGCTCAGTGTAGATACAGTGGATGTCAGTGAAGTGAAAGGGAAGGAAGATAAAGTTTTCCTGGTTAGACAACAGCAGCATAAAATGGTATAACGCACGTGGGGTTCATTACGAATACGACAGCAGGGTAGAGAATAAACTACCGTGAATAATTCAGTGAGGGAGTTGTTCTCATCAGAATCAACAGTAAACCAATGTCGAGAACGATAGTTATACATGCCGTTGTTGCAAGCAGAAGATGAAGAGATAAAGTGTATGAGGACAGTGACCGAGTAATTCAGTAAAGGGAGATGAAAATCGAATAATTATGGGGCATTGGGCCGCGTATAGGGGAAGGACTAGAAGAAAGAGTTACGGCAGAAAATTATCTAGGCAGCAGGAATGAGAGAGCAGAGAGACTGAGTTTTGCAACAAATTTCAGACGGCAATAGTGAATACACTGTTCAAGTATCACAAGTGGAAGAGGTATAGGTGAAAAAGACCCGGAGGCACTGGAAGATTACATCTAGATTTCATCATGGTCAGACAGAGATTCCGAAATCAGATACTGGATTGTAAGGGGTACCCAGAAGGAGATATAGACTCAGGTCATAATTTAGTAATGATGAAGAGTAGAATGAAGTTTAAAAGAATCTTATGGAAGAATCAGAGTGGAAGGAAATGGGATACTGAACCACACAGATTGATGAGACACATCTGAAGTTCGCTAAGTATCTGGATACTACGATAAGGAATATCCCAATAAGCAGTACAGTTGAAAAGGAGTTGTCAACTCTAAAAACGGCAATCACAAATGTTGGACAGTCAGATATATGTACAAAGAAGCTAACTCCAATGAAACCTTGGGTAAAAGAAGAAATACTTCAACCGATCGACGAAAGGAGGAAGTACAAAAGTATTAGACGACGATCAGTTTAACTTAAAGAAAGATAAAAGCAGCAGAGAGAGAATTCTGACTTTGCGCTTGATATTGGAAGCAGGAGTGAAGAATAATCAAGATATACTCGTGGGATTTGTCGATCTAGGAAAAGCGTTCGATAATAAGAAATGGTACAAGGCGTTCAAAATTCTGAGAAAAACAGGAATTAACTACAGGGAAAGATGGGTGTTGTACAATATATACAAGAATGAAGACGTAACAATATTACTGTAAGACCAAGAACGAGGTGATCGGATTTAAAAGAGTGTAATACAGGGACGTAGTCTTTCCCCTTCTGTTCAATCTATGCAACGAAGAAGCAATGACAGAAATAAATTAAAGGTTCAGGAGTGACTTTAAAATTCAGAGTGAAAAGATCCGCTGGTGACATTGCTATCCTCAGCGAAAATGAAGGAGTAGTTCAGGATCTGTTGAATGGAATGAACATTCTAATGAGTAGAGACAATGGATTGAGAGTAAAGTGGAAAAAGAAAAAAATAATGAGAAGTAGCAGAAATGAGAATCAAAATCGGTGGTCACGAAGTAGACGAAGTTAAGTAACTTTGCTACCATGAACGCAAAATGAACCATGAGGGATGAGGCAAGGAGGACGTTGGAAGCAGACTAGCACAGACAGAGGGACTTCCTGGCCAACAGACGTCTGTTGCTATCAAACAGAGGCCTTAATTTGAGGGAGAAATTTCTGAGAACGTACGTTGGGAATCATGGACAATGGGAAACCCGGAAGAGAAGAGAATTGAAGCATTTGAGATGTAGTGTTACAGAAGAATGTTGAAAATTAGGTGGACTGGTAAGGTAAGGATCGAGGAGGCTCTGTGCAGAATCGGCGAAGGAAGGAGCATATGGAAAACACTGACAAGAAGAAGGTAATAACTTCCATGATACTAGAGGGATCTGTAGAGGGTAAAAACTGTAAAGGGGGACAGATATTGGAATACATGCAGCAAATAATTGAGGTTATAGGGTGCAAGTGATACTCTGTAATGAAGAGGTTGGTGCAGGAGAGGAACTGGTGATGGGCCGCATCGAACAGGTCAGCACACTGATGACTCAAAAAAAGTCTTGATTACGAACATTGATGAACAAAGAGAGCAGATGGTAACAAACAAATTAAATCCAGATTGTGTTTCTCTTCTGCAATCAAAACTGGAAAAACATTAAACTTTTACGAAAAGTATTGCAGAAATTGCATTGCAATATAAATTTCCGCTTTATCGATTTGCTAAATTTCTTGGCATTCTCATTCGAAACGTGTGCATCATACCTGAAGTCAGATCAGCGTAAGATAATGAGGACATATTTTTTCCAACGAGTGAAGGTTTAATCTAGTTAATTAGAAGGGGAATTTTTCCGTATAAGTGTGTGAGCAATGAGTCGATTTTATTGAAACATCACCTAAATACGAAACGCTTATTAACAGGTGAAACAACACGGGATCAGTGGGTTGCCCATTCTGTAAATCAGATTGGGGGCGATCCTGGCATATCTGTCGACAGAGTTCACTGCACAAGTATTTTGGATCACGCAGCTCAGCGCACATTGCAGAAAATGGTGCTCCCCAACAAACGACTTCCCATGTTGATTCAACGACATCAATTACGACTGCAGTGGGCACAAGATCATCGAGATTGGATCGTGGATAAATCGAAACGTGTCTCGTGTTCGAATGAATCGTATTTCTTGTTACATCGGTACAGCGTTCATGTCCGCATATGCCCCCACCCAGGCGAATGGCTGCTCAAAACGTGCTCCATGCCACGGAGGCATGGTGGCGTTGGCTAATATAAGTTATAAAGAACATTCGCTTGACCCCCCATGGGGCCTGTGGTAGTAATGGAAGGCACCAAGACAGCTGTGGACAACGTTAATATCATTGTGAATCACCTACAGCTCCTCATGGTTGTTGTCTTCTTTGGTGACGATGACATCTTCTAGCAAGATAACTGTCAGTGTCACAAGTCCACAATCGTGGCACGTGATAGTGAACTCAACGCTGATGTCTGCTTCACGAAATTTGGCTCATCTGACCCGATGGTACACATCTGGGACACTATCGAGCACCAACTCCCCAACCCACAGATCACAGGTCCTTAATTTACAGCACTTGTGTGACCTGTGCATAGACTTCTGGTGCCACATATCTCCGGAAACCTAGCAGGGACTTTTCGATTCCACGCCACGCAGAACTGCTGCTCTGTTGCATTCTCAAGATGCGTCTACACATCACTAAGCGGTCCGTGACAAGGCGCCCTAGACCGTGCCTCTACCCCACGTGGCTGTCTCACGCATCTCGCGTACCAGATGAAATGGTTTTGTCTTGATATATTCTCCCAAGGGTCTTCATACATCTGAGGGAATATGGTCTATTTCAGGTGCCTTATTTTGTCTTAGACCTTTCAGTGTTCTGACAAATTTTTCTCCTATTACAATACCCCACACTTCATTTTCATATACTTTCTCTTCCCTTTCTGTAATAACGTCTTCATGTTTCTGTCTTGCTTGTATATGTAAATTAGTTGACACCAATGAATTAAACCCCGGAAATAAACCGCGCCTTATGTTTGCAACCTGCAAATAATTCAAATGGCTCGAAGCACTACAGGAGTTAACGTCTGAGTTCATCAGTCCCCTAGACTCAGAACAACTTAAACGTAACTAACCTGAGGACATCACACACATCCATGGCCGAGGCAGGATTCGAACCAGTGACCGTAGCAGTTGCGCGGTTCCGGATTGAAGCGCCTAGAACCGCTCGGCTACAGCTACCGGCTTGCAGCCTGCAATAGGTCTGACTTCAAACTACACTGCGCGAAAGGATTAAAGGGTCATTTATTTCAAACCCCGTCATTTTACTCCGTTGCGACGTATAAGTTTGAAATTCGGTTCAAAGGTGCTTCCAACTTACATCTATAAGGTGCGAAAGCGTGGGGCTTTACAACATCACCCTCGGGCTCGGCGAACGCTTCCGAAATCCTGGTGTTGACACATGTGAAAAACATCCATAGCTCAGGAGTTCATGTGAGGTATAATATGGGTTGATGTTGTCACATTGATAGCAACTTTCATCATAATTCTTCCAAATTCCGCTGTGGACGTGTCGCCCTCCTCCCCCCATTACCTACAACTCACCAGTTCTCTTGACGCCACTGCGATGGAGGTCAGAACCGCGACTGTCAGCATTGAAATCGCGCGATTTTTCTTATGGTTGGCCGAGTAAAATATTTCAAATACACCACCGCTCAGAATCGACAAGGAAAGGTCTCAGCAGGTCGCACAAAGTGCGTCAATGCAACCACCCCTCCCCTTGGGGCGTTCATTTGTCCACATTTCGCGATCGAAAACAGTTTGCAGTTTAATGTGCAACAGAACAACGTCCTTGACACCCTTTGACACTGCTGCCATCCCTGGATGGTTTCACCTTTGTCTAAGAACATTCTGGGGCTGCAGCCCCACCGGCGTAATATGACCACTATGGAGTGTAGCACGTCCGCAACTTTTGCTCTGGTATACAGAGTGGAACCACTAGGGTACGTTCAAAACCATTCGACGAAATTGAAATTTAATCTGAAGCAGCTTAGCGTGTTTATGCTTTTTCGGCCCTCCTGGTTTGCAACCTCCTGTAGCATGATCATGGGGTTGTGACACTGACACCCGCATGTGTAAAATTGGCAAAGAATCCCTCTAAGACTCCCCTTTTCTACAACACCCTTGGTGTCATCCACACACCTTTGTTGATTTGTTGAACATTTTAAATGTGTACCCTTACAGACCGGACCTAGGCGCCTGTGGACAGGCAAAACCTTCAGCTGAGCGGTGCTAGAATGCTGCTCTAGAGGAATGTGGAATCTGAAGGATGTCGAATGGCCTGCCTGCCCGCAGGTGCCTAGGAATCGGTCAAGGGCTGCCACTATACAGGTACATTATTAAACTGCTTATCAAAGGTGCAAGGGTGGCACTGAGGGTGTTGCTGAATGGGAGTGATGAGCCAGTCTTACAGAGACCTGTTGCCATTTCGTTCCTGCACATATCAATGTCGCACTCCCTCTCCCCCCCCCCCCCCCCCCCGCCAACCCTGCACAATCGCGCCATAGGAACGTGTGCAAAAGGAGGACTGAAAAAGCATAAACACCATTTACTGCTTTGGATCAGCTTCAGATATCTTCGTATGGTTCTGAACAGTACCTAGTGGTTCCGTCCCGTGTACCAAAGCAAACTTTGCGGTCGCACTACAGTTCCACGATGTCCTTAGAAAAAGGATGAATTGTCTGGGGGGATGCGGGGGGAGGGGTCCCAATGTCAAGAAGGTCGTTCTGTAGCATATCGTACTGCAAACTGTTGTGTTCGACCACGAAATGTGTGTAATTGAACGCTGCAAGGGGAGGGGTGATTTCATTGACGCTCTTATGCGACCTTCCAAGGCCTTTTCGTGTTGTTTCCGAGCGAAGGAGTACCTGAACGTTTTTCTCGGCCACTCATAAGGAAACCGCGTTATCTCAACGCAGAGTGTCGCGATTCTTAATTGCATCGCCGATGCGTCAAGAAACGGATTGAGACGTGGGTAAAGGAGGAGTGACTACCTACATATTGTATGACACGTCCACGGTATTGTCTGCCGAATTGTGGTGAAATTTGGTGCCAGTGCGACACCATTAACCCACTTCACAGCTGACATAAACTTCTGAGCTCTGGTCTTTTTTTCGCACGAGTCGACACCTCGCTGCTTGAAGCGTCACCGAGTCTGAGGTATATGTCGCAGACCGCCACACTCCTGCACCATTACAGAGGAAGGCTGTGTACATCTTTGAGCCAAATTTCAAACTTCTGCGTCCCAAAAAGGGGAAATGACTGGGATTCAAAAACGAGACCCTGTAACTCTTTTATGCAGTGTACAACTAACGATTGTTGCTTTCATAGTTATCGCTTTCTCTTTTATTAGGAGGGCACCTCAGTACGTATTTGGGTTTGAAGACAGGTGTCGTTAAAAACGCGACTATACCTTGTCGCCATCTGTTGGGCGACGCTAAAACAAAAATTATACACTACTGACCGTTAAAATTGCTACACCAAGAAGAAATGCAGATGATAAACGGGTATTCATTGGATAAATATATTATACTAGAACTGACATGTGATTACATTTTCACGTAATTTGGGTGCATACATCCTGAGAAACCAGTACCCAGAACAACCACCTTTGGCCGTAATAACGGCCTTGATACGCCTGGGCATTGAGTCAAACAGAGTTTGGATGGCGTGTACAGGTACAGCTGCCCATGCAGCTTCAATACGATACCACAGTTCATCAAGAGTAGTGACTGGCGTATTGTGACGAGCCAGTTGCTCGGCCACCATTGACCAGACGTTTTCAATTGCTGAGAGATCTGGAAAATGTGCTGGCCAGAGCAGCAGTCGAACATTTTCTGTATCCAGAAAGGCCCGTACAGGACCTGCAACATGCGGTCGTGCATTATCCTGGTGAAATGTAGGGTTTCGCAGGGATCGAATGAGGGGTAGAGCCACGGGTCGTAACACATCTGAAATGTAACGTCCACTGTTCAAAGTGCCGTCAACGCGAACAAGAGGTAAACGAGACGTGTAACCAATTGCACCCCATACCATCACGCCAGATGATACGCCAGTATGGCGATGAGGAATACACGCTTCCAACGTGCGTTCACCGCGATGTCGCCAAACACGGATGCGACCATCATGATTCTGTATACAGAGACTGGATTCATCCGAAAAAATGACGTTTTGCTATTCGTGCACCCAGGTTCGTCGTTGACTACACCATCGCAGGCGCTCCTGTCTGTGATGCAGCGTCAAGGGTAACCACAGCCATGGTCTCCGAGCTGATAGTCCATGCTGCTGCAAACGTCGTCGAACTGTTCGTGCAGATGGGTTTTGTCTTGCAAACGTCCCCATCTGTTGACTCAGGGATAGAGACGTGGCTGCACGATCCGTTAAAGCCATGCGGATAAGATGCCTTTCATCTCGACTGCTAGTGATACGAGACCGTTGGGATCCAGAACGGCTTTCCGTATTACCCTCCTGAACCGACCGATTCCGTATTCTGCTAACAGTCATTGGATCTCGACCAATCTCGACCAACGCGAGCAGCAATGTCGCGATACGATAAACCGCAATCGCGATAGGCTACAATCCGACCTTTATCAAAGTCGGAAACGTGATGGTACGCATTTCTCCTCCTTACACGAGGCATCACAACAACGTTTCACCAGGCAACGCCGGTCAACTGCCGTTTGTGTATGACATATCGGTTGTAAACTTTCCTCATGTCAGCACGTTGTAGGTGTCGCCACCGGCGCCAACCTTGTGTGAATGGTCTGAAAAGCTAATCATTTGTACATCACAGCATCTTCTTCCTATCGGTTAAATTTCGCGTCTGTAGCACGTCATCTTCGTGGTGTAGCAGTTTTAATGGCCAGTAGTGTAGTTATTGTTAGGTTGCTTTGGGCGTCGTCGGCATTGCTGAGCTGAAAATGTGCTGCAACATTCAGTGATTTAGTTTTTTACTTTTCAGTAGCAAGATAAAAATGACAGTGGATGCTGCTTGTGGAGACCTTTCGCCATCTGTCATATCAACTGGATATTGGTTCAACAAATTTAGCCTAAATGTGGTGGAACATCCGTTTTTTGTGAGGAACGCCCAGGTGGCCCGGCAGATGTGATTACCAAAGAAAACACGATTTTCGTTGATCATCGACGAAAGCAGCCATTAATGTTCATATTAATTAATATTAATATTTGACCTGATCATCTGGCGACGAACAAATTTTCGGTCCAATATGTGTCAAGATTGCTGACAGTGGACAATAAGCGGGCGAGGGAACAAGTTAAGATTCAAAGGACTTTTGGAAAGAATTGTCTGCATCAATGAACCTGGCTTCATTATTATCGCACATAAACTAAGCAACCATCACAATGTGAGGCAGACAGTGATTCTGTTCCACAGACTGTGAAGATAGTACGCTTCAACCAGAAAAGTTATGACAACGAGTTCATGGAACGCGAAGGGCGTCATACTACGAGGGTTGAATGAAAAGTAATACCTTCACCTTCGTTAATTGGGTTTGGATGAGAATATTTTAACAAATCAAACGCAGAAATAATCCGTAGAATGTGATCTTTAATCACCAATATTCACTTTTCCACATAATCACCAGCCAACTGGATACATTTCTGCCAACGATGAGCAAGTATTCTGAAGCCGTAACGGAAGAAGTCGACATTCTGTTTCCACAACCACAGTCACACAGTTCTCTCAACGTCTTCATCAGAAGCGTAATGATCTCCCCACAGATCGTCTTTCATTATCTGCAACAGATGGAAGTCAGACGGTTCTAAATCTGGACTGTATGGAGGATGCTGTACGGTGGTGAAATTCAGTCTCTGAAATTCAGCTTCGGTTGCATGTGAATATGGTTTGGCATTGCCATGCTGCAGGAAAACATTTCCCTTTTCCTTTCGGACCCTTGTTAGCCGTCGTTTCAGAGTTCGCAGCGTTGTGATGTAATGCTCTGAATTTATTTATGTTCCACGATCAAGGAAATCAATATGGATACAACCATCTGCGTCTTAGAACACTGTGGCCATGGTTTTTCCAGCTGAGGGCTGCGTCTTTAATTTCTTTTTCTGGGGCGAGTCTTTGTGTCGATGTTTCATAGACTGACTTTTCGTCTCCTGGTTGTAATGGTGTATCCACGTTTCGTCTCCTGTCACAACTGAATGTACAAAGGCGTCAGCTTCATTCTCGTAACGCGAGAGGAGTTCGTGGCAAATTTCAAGTCAGTGCGCTTCAGCAGTCAGCATTCTGGGTACCCATCGTACACAGATCTTCCGATAGTCAAGCAAAGCAATAATGTGACCCACATGTTCTCGTGAAATGCCGATTGTGCTCGCAGTTTCTCTCTGAGTGATACGACGATCGTTCTGAATCAATCTGTCAACATTTTGCTTGCCAAACTCGGCGGTTGCTGTCACAGGACGTCCAACTCTTTGTTTGTCACACAGGTCAGATGTTCCCGCCTCAACATCTTTAAGCTTACTCGCCCAACGACGCACAGTACTCACATCAACACAATCACCATAAACTGCTTTCATTCTCTGATAAATCGCCTTTGGGGTGACACCTTCTGCTGTCAAGAATTCAATGATTGCACGTTGCTTAAATTGCATTGACCGATCGTCTGCACAGAGTTCCATACTTCACATAGTAACAGCACAACTGTTCAGTTCTAAGGCTTCCCACCAACTAGAGCCGTAGAGAAGAGGCTACGGTACAAGCCAGTACTTTCCGCAAACCAATGCTGCCAATTGTTTAAGAGTCACGAAGGTTGAGGCATTACTTTTTAGTCAACCCTTGTAGTAGATTTCGTGGAAAAAAGGAAACAACGATCACTGTTCAATACTACAGCGAGATACTTAATCGCTTCAATAAGAAATTGTAAGAAACGCAGTCCCATTTGACGAAGAAGGAAGTGATGTTTTACTACGAAAACGCTCCAGCACATTTGAAATTGTCGTCGAAAAATTTCTTGATTTGCCGTTTTAACGGCTTCCGCACGCTTCTATTTGTCCAAGTTGGCTTTCTGTGCTTTCTTCTTCTTCACAAACTTGTGATAAAGACTAAGCAATCCTGTTCAGATGAGGAGGTCACAGTCGAAAGAGAGACATATTTTACACACTCTATTTTTCGAGAGATTAAATAAATAGCAAGGACTTTAGTAAATTCATTTGTTTCATTTAAAAAACTGGTGTCCTTCTTCCTAAAGCCGTCCTCAAAGGGAACGTGTCTCTTGGCGTGAACCAAATCAAAAGCCGTTTGCAGTGCAGTTGGTGCAAGCTCAGAATCAAGCTGGTACAGCACATGGAACGTGATCCTCAGCGCACTCCTGAGACAGTTGACAACAATGTCTTTCGCCAACACTACACATTGAATTTACGAAAATTGACGCGCGTAAGTAAGTTACGTTAGCTGTATTAAAACTAACATTATTGTCTTGTCCATTTGCTACCCATGTTCTTGTCTCTGTGCTATGAATAAGTAAACACTTCAATATCCATGAACGTGATACAAGGCAAAAGGAAATATTTCATATCCAGCCAATATGAACATCAGCTTTTAAACTTCCATTACAATACATATGTACGACAGAGTTCAACATAATAGAAAATTTATTTAATCATTTTTCACTTTTTAGTAAAACCCGTAAGAGCATTCTTATTAGATTAGCGCTTCTTATTCAGTGCTAGAATTTTTAGAAGTTGTGAAATACAAGAGAATTGAAACAAGAAACTGAGAAATCCCTTAGTGCAAGTGGTGCAGGCTTTGTTATATATAAAGCTAAAAAATAGTTTATTTATAGCAATATCATAGCTTAATTTTTTTGTACTTCATATATATACTGGCTATTAAAATTGCCACACCAAGAAGAAATGCAGATGATAAACGGGTATTCATTGGACAAATATATTTTACTAGAACTGACATGTGATTACATTTTCACCCAATTTGGGTGCATAGATCCTGAGAAATCAGTACCCAGAACAACCACCTCTGGCCGTAATAACGGCCTTGACACGCCTGGGCACTGAGTCAAACAGAGCGTGGATGGCGTGTACAGGTACAGCTGCCCATGCAGCTTCAACACGATACCACAGTTCATCAAGAGTAGTGACTGGCGTATTGTGACGAGCCAGTTGCTCGGCCACCATTGACCAGACGTTTTCTATTGGTGAGAGATTTGGAGAATGTGCTGGCCAGGGCAGCAGTTGAACATTTTCTGTATCAAGAAAGGCCCGTATAAGAGCTCCAACATGCGGTCGTACATTATCCTGGTGAAATGTAGGGTTTCGCGGGGATCGAATGAAGGGTAGAGCCACGGGTCGTAACACATCTGAAATGTAACGTCCACTGTTCAAAGTGCCGTCAATGCGAACAAGAGGTGACCGAGACGTGTGACCGGGTGATACGGCAGTATGGCGATGGCGAATACACGTGTCCAATGTGTGTTCACCGCGATGTCGCCAAACACGAAAGCGACCATAATGATGCTGTAAACAGAACCTGGATTCATCCGAAAGAATGACGTTTTGCCATTCGTGCACCCAGGTTCGTCGTTGAATACACCATCGCAGGCGCTCCTGTCTGTGATGCGGCGTCTAGGGTGACCGCAGCCATGGTCTCCGAGCTGATAGTCCATGCTGCTGCAAACGTCGTCGAACTGTTCGTGCAGATGGTTGTTGTCCTGCAAACGTTCCCATCTGTTGACTCAGGGATCGAGGCGTGGCTGCACTATTCGTTACAGCCATGCGGATAAGATGCCTGTTATCTCGACTGCTAGTGTTACGAGGACGTTGGGATCCAACACGGCGTTCCGTATTACCCTCCTGAACCCACCGATTCCATATTCTGCTAACAGTCATTGGGTCTCGACCAACACGAGCAGCAATGTCGCGATACGATAAACGTGATTTTACGCATTTCTGCTCCATACACAACAACTTCACCAGGCAACGCCGGTCAACTGCTGTTTGTGTATGAGAAATCGGTTGGAAACTTTCCTCATGTCAGCACGTTGTAGGTGTCGCCACCGGCGCCAACCTTGTGTGAATGCTCTGAATAGCTAATAATTTGCATATCACAGCATCTTCTTCCTGTCGGTTAAATTTCACGTCTGTAGCACGTCATCTTCGTGGTGCAGCAGTTTCAGTGGCCAGTAGTGTATAACGCTAAGAAATTGTTTATTTACAGCAATATCATAGTTAAATTAGCTTATTCTGGAATAGAGAGTGCTCTTACAAAAGGTACTAGACTACTATTAAATTAGTAACGAAGTCCCAGAATGTTTTAGAAAACTTTTAGATGAATGAAAAAATACATTCAGAAAGCAGTGTAGCAACTCACAACCTTTCCCGTTACAATTTGCAGCTCTATCTGCTTCATTAAACTTACAAAGTGTCAGCTTGGACCTGTGTTTTGAACTTAACGATGTCCTCAAGGCTTTAACTGTCGATATGTCATTAACCGACATTTAATCATAACGAATAGTACGATAAACGAGCGTTTTTGACAAGTCTACAGTTTGACTGTACTTCGAACCGGCATATATTACCGACATTTAATCATAACGAATAGTACGATAAACGAGCGTTTTTGACAAGTCTACAGTTTGACTGTACTTTGAACCGGCATATATTTACGGCACTTCAGATGTAAAAGAAAAACCTCCAAATACATGGTTCACCTGCAAGCGACGTAACCCAATACGGCGCCTCCTAAGCACTGCTTGTGACGTAAAAGCGATCGTGCATCTCTTTGGCCATATTCCTCTACACGAAGCAAAAATCTGATTCTACCTTTCACGCTTGGGGATGCTCTAGAATGTAAATTTCACGTTCTGGCGTCATCAAAGTTCGGCCGGCTCCGCATCCATGTCCGCCACGAGGACAACATAACAAAGGTATCTACTGTAATTAAAACTTCCGGGCTAAGAGGCCGTGGTCCAATAGTAGAAATACTTCTCCCTGACGTTTCGTTGCCAGCTGCGGGCAACATCATCTGAGGTGAATCTACGACTGGCTGCTAGGCACCTGCACAATTGAATGAGGAAGATAGCCTCGACTGGGGGCGAAGTACTAGCGCTACAAGGCGCTTCACCTTCTGGCATGACGGTTTGGCTAGGGAAATTACATGGCTTTATCGTGCTGCTTGACTCTTTGTGCATTTGTTTTTCCATATAGATAAAAGAAAGATTAAAGGATAGTGAGAGGGACAGTGACAGAAAGGGAAAACGAATGGCCTAAGTGACTGGCCGGTGGTTATAGTAAGAGTCTCCGCTACGCCTGGTGGTTGCCTAGTGTGTGTTCATTTCTAAAATTGGCTCATTGATTTTTTTTTTTTTCCTGACAAATATGTCATCGGGAAGCTTCTTCTCTCTCCTACCCGACCGGGCCTCTTCCCACACCCACGATTCTATGACGTCGACCAGGTTGTCCCATTGGGAGGGCGTGAATATTGGGTAAGAGTTAATGATGGCTAACTCTTTGTCCGTGGCTGCTTCCGCTAGTATAGTACGCCATCTATATGTCCGTAGGTCGAGCGGTTGATGGGGGAGGGGAGGCTTAGGCTGGCCGGGTGGGGTGTAGGGGTATGGGAGGTGTGACTGGGGGTACGACCCGCTCTTCGGGTGACGAGGCAGTGTACTTGAGGATTTCCTGCACATCGTCCACTCTTGGGAATGGTAGCCGCACCTTCCTCTTCTTCTTTGGTTGCTCGACTTGCGAGCAGTCAGGAGGCGCGGTAGCACCCTTGCTTGCGGCTGCCACCTTGGAGGGGGGCAGCCCAGGCGGCACTTCCTCTGTTTCCATGGGCGCCACCTCCTGCATTGCTGCAGGAGGGGGAGCGGTGGTTTGCGTGGCCGCGTCGACCGCCATCGTACGACTCACGGCGGGGGTGGCGGCGGGAACTGGCGGCTTCTTCTTGATAGCCCGCAGCTCGTCGCGCAGCTGCTGGAGCTGGCGATGCACAGCTGCGAGCTCGTCCTTTCGGCCGCGAAGGCGGCTTGGAAGCCGGCCATAGCTTCATCGGTGGGGCCTCAAGGCGGCGCGGCTCGCACCCCTCGCTGGAGCGGGGGGGGGGGGGGGGGGGCAGCCGTCGAGGCGCTTGACGTCGCCGCAGGGCGTGGTGCGGCGGGTAGACGGCGTGACTCGCGGAGGTAGCCGCAGCTACGCGAGTTGCCGGCGTGTGGCCCGCCGCAGTTCGCGCAGCTGCAGGCCACCCCACGAGGTTTCGTGCAGCTGCGGGTGTCGTGAGACGCCGCGCACTTCAAGCACGCGACGGCGTTCTTACACCCGCGCGCAGTATGCCCCAGTCGCTGGCAGTTGTAGCACTGGAGCATCGTCCTCTTCCGCTGCCGTTGACGCCTTGGCTGCCGTTGACGGCCGCCGGTGAACCCCATCGCATTGATGAGGGCTTCCAATGCGGCGGCCATCTGCTTCCCACCCATTGCGTTTCGCGGTGACGATGTGAGTCGCAGCGAGTCGAGCAGCGGAATGTCTGCTAGGCCGTGGAGGTCCTGTTTATATAGAGTGCGTAGAGGGCGCCACCACTCGTCACGTGTTGTCAACAGTAAAACTATCTCTGACTGGCGTCATTACTCTCGATCGAAGGTAATCGATTGTCACATCTTTGGTACACAGTCGATCGCCATATCTTATCTAGCTTCAAGCCTTCTTCTTTCCTGTTAAAATTATTGTGGTGTTTAAAAATCTCTACAGCCTCTCTATACATACGTGTATAATAATGCGATGTCTCACTAAATTTTATTTCATGGTCACCCGTTTCAAAAACATGTTCCGCTGCAGCCGATTTGTCCGTGTGTCCCAGTCGACAGTTCCTTTTATGTTCAGTTAGGCGAGTATTGATACTTCTTTTTGTGGTTCCAATGTAAACCTTCCCACAACTACACGGAATCTTATCTACTGAAGATTTCTCTTATGGAGGTGTGAGATCGACAGTGATCCCGTTTCTTTGTGATAACGTTGTAGCTAAGAAGTCGTGCCACCTCTGTGCGAGGTTGTCTGCTTTTAATCGTTGTCGATGAAAAAACAGAGCGCCCGCCGCCCGTGATGTTGGACCGCCTTGACCTCGCCTGGCGGCGTTTATTTCGAGCAGGGAGAGGGTATCGGACCAGCACGGCCGACGCCAGCTCCGCGGTTTCTGCACACCGGAAGGACCTCCTCTTTGTGACGGGCAACGCCGCCAGAGCTCTACTCTACATCTACATCCATCCTCTGAAAACCCTTCTTTTATTCGCAAATGTCTCGATCGCGGATGGTAGATATCTTACAGTTAACGGGTTTAGATGTATTATGTCTGTAACATGATCCCGCATGTTAACTTCTGATGATAAATGGTTCAAATGGCTCTGAGCACTATGGGACTCAACATCTTAGGTCATAAGTCCGCTAGAACTTAGAACTACTTAAACCTAACTAACCTAAGGACTTCACACACACCCATGCCCGAGGCAGGATTCGAACCTGCGACCGTAGCAGTCCCGCGGTTCCGGACTGCAGCGCCAGAACCGCACGGCCACCGCGGCCGGCTGATGATAAATCATTCGAGTCGAAATCAGTTAACTGTAATATACAGAGCGATTCAAAAAAGACTTTACAACTTTGGAATTTATTGAGATAACTTACAGAATTGCTAGAAGTGTCATTTTGTAGAGAACAACATCAAGTTCCACATAAAAGTGTCAAGTGTCATTCTGATTTGATGTCGTTAGCATTTGTGGTGCAGCAAACATCCCACCTTAATCTATTTCCTCCTACACTCGCTGCAGAAAATTGGACGTAACTTGTGCAACGGCAACGTAGATTCGATTTTTCAGGTCAGCTAAATTGTCTGATAGGGGAGGAACATATACGTGGTTTTTTTATGAAACTTCGGAGGAAAAAAAAAAATGCAATGGTTTCAAGTCTGGGGAGCGAGGTGGCCATGCGATTGGCTCTTAACGGCCGATCCACGGACCTGGAAAGCCATTATCGAGCAAACCTCGAACATCCGTAAGAAAATGAGATGATGCACCGTCTTGCTGGTAGTAAACCATCCTCTCTCAGTAATCTTCAACGATCCGTGGAATTAAAAAGTTTTCAAGCGTAGCCATATACACGATACCAGTGGCGGTTTTCTCCATGAAGAAGAAAGGGCTTGTCGCAGTGAACAACCCATCTCAACGAAGGTTTTGTAAACTGTAAATTTGTCCGCAGCCTGGTAGCGTTGCTGGCGCGCGACACGATAAGGAAAGTACACAGGGAACGGACAAAAATACGGAAACATCATAGACATAACACATTATCACGCCCACTCCGGTGCAGAAAACCCTTTGGCACTCAAAATAGCTTCCACTCGTCTCGGAATGCCTAAATCCAGGTCCTGTGTGGTTTTCAAGATCACACAGCCTACTCTCCAAAGCAGACCATAGAAGTTCAATAATACTGAAATCTGGTGACTGCAGTGGCCAGGGGAAACGCGACAATTCATCGTTGTGGCCAGTCCTGGACGATGCGAATCGTGTGAATAGCAACGCTATCGTTCTGGAAAATAGCGTCACCACTGGCGAACAAACACTCTACCACGGGATGTATCTTATCAGTTAAAATGTTCACATAATCTTTGGCAGTAATGCGACCTTGCAGAGTAAACATGGGGCCCATGGAATACCATGATAAGCGTGTGGTAATCATCATCGAACCCCCGTCATTTTTCACGCTTGGGACCTAAACTCGGCCAGAAGTTGGAAAAGGTGTGAAACAGGACTCAACCGACAAAACTACTTTCTTCCATTGCTCCATAACCCAAGTGTTACCTCGGGCATGGATGTGTGTGATGTCCTTAGGTTAGTTAGGTTTAAGTAGTTCTAAGGTCTAGGGGACTGATGACCTCAGCAGTTAAGTCCCTTAGTGCTCAGAGCCATTTGAATCATTTGAACCCAAGCGTTATGGCTTCGGCGCCACGTTTTTTTGGTAAGGGCGTTCACATCACTGATGAGTGATTTTGGAATTCCAGCTCGACCTGAAGTTCCTTGGACATGGAGCTGCCTTCGCTTCGTTTTACTGCTGACAGCGTTCGTAAAGGCGACCTTCAGTTCTGCAGTGATTTTTGTAGCTATCGTCCCCTTATCTTTCGCCACAACCCACTTCAATGACCGTCCGTCAAGATCGCTCAGCATACACTTTCGTCTACGTTGTGACTTAACGGATAGTGTTTTCCCGCTTTCTTCGTATGCGGTATACACTATGTGATCCAAAGTATCCGCACACCCCCAAAAACATACGTTTCTCATATTAGGTGCATTGTGCTGCCATCTACTGCCAGGTACTCCATTTCAGCGACCTCAGTCGTCATTAAACATCGTGAAAGAGCAGAATGGGGCACTCCGCACAACTCACGGACTTCGAAGGATCGTGAGGTGGTTGGGTGTCACTTGTGTCATACGTCTGTACGCGAGATTTCCACACTCCTAAATATCCCTAGGTCCACTGATAGTGAAGTGGAAGCGTGAAGAGACACGTACAGCACAAAAGCGTACAGGCGGACCTCATCTGTTGACTGACAAAGACCGCCGACAGTTGGAGAGTGTCGTAATGTTTAATAGGCAGACATCTATCCAGACGATCAAATTCCGCACCGCATCAGGATTCACTGCAAGTACTATGACAGTTAGGCGGGAGGTGAGAAAACTTGGATTTCATGCCCGAGCGGACGCTCATAAGTCACACATCACCCCGGTAAACGCCAAATGACGCCTCGCTTGGTGTAAGGAGTGTAAACATTGGACGATTCAACTGTGGAAAAACGTTGTGTGGAGTGACGAATCACGGTACACAATGTCCCGATCCAATGGTAGGTGTGGATATGGCGACGGTGAACGTCATCTGCCAGCGTGTGTAATTCCGACAGTAAAACTCGGAGGCGGTGGTGTTATGATATGGTCAAGTTTTCCATGGAGTGGGCTTGCACCCCTTGTTGTTTTTTGTGGCACAGGCCTAAATTGTTTTAAGCACGTTCTTGCTTCTTCCCACTGTTGAAGAGCAATTCGGGGATGGAGATTGCATCTTTCAGCACAGTCGAGCACCTTTTCATAATGCACGGCCTGTGGCGGAGTGGATACACCACAATAACATCCCTGGAATGGACTGGACTGTACAGAGTATTGACCTGAATCCTATAGAATACCTTTGGGATGTTTTCGAACGCCGACTTTGTGCCAGGCCTCACCGACCGACATCGATGCCTCTCCTCAGTACAGCACTCCGTGAAGAATGGGCTGCCATTCTCCAAGAAACCGTCAAGCACCTGACTGAACGTATGCCTGCGAGAGTGGAAGCTGTCATCAAGGCTAAGGGTGAGCAAACACCGTATTGAATTCCAGCATTACCGACGGACGGCGCTAGGAATTTGAGTCATTTTCAGCCAGGTGTCCGGACACTTTTGATCACATAGTGTAAATCTTATATACGGTGGTTCTTCAAACACCAAATGTTCTGACCACAACTGACACGTGCAACGTATTGAGGACACTGCACAGCACCTGTTCGCCGTCAAATACAGCAGCGCAACATGCATTTATGTTCAAGCACCCATTTTTCGTGGTTTTTCCATATTTTTGTCCAATACCTGTATGTGGAAAGCAGAAACGAAAGGGGAGTTATTCAAGCGACGATATGGGTCGCAAATGGGGAAATCTTCCGATATAAACAACTTTGATAAAGTGCTTATGGCCCGGCGACTGGAAGTGAATATTTTGGAGACGGTAAAGCTGTTATGCTGAGGTGATTCAAATGGCTCTGAGCACTATGGGACTTAATATCTGAGGTTCAAAAATGGTTCAAATGGCTCTGAGCACTATGGGACTTAACTTCTGAGGTCATCAGTCCCCTAGAACGTAGAACTACTTAAACCTTAACTAACCGAAAGACATCACACACATCCATGCCCGAGGCAGGATTCGAACCTGCAACCGTAGCGGTCGCGCGGTTCCAGACTGAAGCGCCTAGAACCGCTCGGCCACACCGGCCGGCTGATTGGCTGAGAACCTGTTAGATTCGAGAGCAGCTACGGAAAGTGGTTGAAGGACTGTGAAACCACGAGTAGACGACAACCAGGATAGACAGCGACCTGTTGCAGACCTGACGAGAGAGTACAGTGCTGGAGCAGGCACACGTGTTTCTGAGCGCAGCTTTCAGTGCACATTGTTGAACATGGGGCTCAACGGCAGCAGACTCCTACATGTTCCCATGTTGCCCAACGACATCGTCAGTGGGCACGGGATCATCGAGACTGGACAACATGAAACAGATTAAAACTGTGTGTAACAATGTAACAAATCTGCTCCTCATAATGCCTACACTATGCTTGTCCGTCTTCATTTAGAATATTGCTGTGTGATGTGGAATCCTTACCAGATATGATTGATGGAGTACATCGAAAAAGTTCAAAGAAGGGCAGCACGTTTTGTATTATCGCGTAATAGGGGAGAGAGTGTCACTGAAATGATACAGGATTTGGGTGGACATCATTAAAACAAAGGCGGTTTTCGTTGTGGAGGAATCTTATCACAAAATTCCAATCACCAGCTTTCTCCTCCGAATGCGAAAATATTTTGTTGACACCGACCTACATAGGGAGAGACGATCACCATGATGAAATACGGGAATTCAGAGCTTGCACGGAAAGATCTAGATGATCGTTCTTTCCGCCCGCTATATGAGATTGGAATAATAGAGAATGAACCCTCAGCCAGGCACTTAAATGTGATTTGCAGAGTATCGATGTGGATGTAAATGTAGATGTAGAATCTCTACTGGGAGAAAAGTATTTGGTGATTAGCCTTAAGAATAGAAATGTTGACCACTTGCTAAATACATTTAGAACCCTTAATTTCAGTTGCAAAAATGACAGACCCACAGGACAGGAAGCACGTCTAGATAACATAATATGTAACTTTCATCTAAACAAAACGGAATTCGAACCAATCAAGCTAGGCGTTTCAGATCATGAGGGACCATGGGTCAGACAAACTTTTAACAGTAAAGGAACTGAAACTTCCACAGGCTGTAGAAAAATTACAAGACCAACTAATGAATCAAAGCTAAACAAGTTGATAAGTAAACTGAATTTATTAAAATGTGACAAAATAATAACCACTACAGATGAAAATGAATCTATGAACAAAATTTTGAAGCATGTTGTCAAGAATGAGATTTTCACTCTGCAGCGGAGTGTGCGCTGATATGAAACTTCTTGGCAGATTAAAACTGTATGCCGGACCGAGACTCGAACTCGGGACCTTTGCCTTTCGCGGGCAATTGCTCTACCAACTGAGCTACCCAAGCACGACTCAGGCCCCGTCCTCACAACTTTACTTCTGCCAGTACCTCGTCTCCTACCTTCCAAACTTTACAGAAGCTCTTCTGCGAACGCTGCACAACTAGCACTCCTGAAAGAAAGGATATTGCGGAGACATGTTTTAGCCACAGCCTTGGGGATGTTTCCAGAATGAGATTTTCACTCTGCAGCGGAGTGTGCGCTGATATGAAACTTCCTGGCAGATTAAAACTGTGTGCCGGACCGAGACTCGAACTCGGGACCTTTGCCTTTCTTTCAGGAGTGCTAGTTCTGCAGGGTTCGCAGAAGAGCTTCTGTAAAGTTTGGAAGGTAGGAGACGGGGTACTGGCAGAAGTAAAGTTGTGAGTACCGGGCGTGAGTCGTGCTTGGGTAGCTCAGTTGGTAGAGCACTTGCCCGCGAAAGGCAAGGGTCCCGAGTTCGAGTCTCGGTCCGGCACACAGTTTTAATCTGCCAGGAAGTTTCATATTAGCGAACACTCCGCTGCAGAGTGAAAATCTCATTCTGGAAACATCCCCAAGGCTGTGGCTAAACCATGTCTCCGCAATATCCTTTCTTTCAGGAGTGCTAGTTGTGCAGCGTTCGCAGAAGAGCTTCTGTAAAGTTTGGAAGGTAGGAGACGAGGTACTGGCAGAAGTAAAGTTGTGAGGACGGGGCGTGAGTCGTGCTTGGGTAGCTCAGTTGGTAGAGCAATTGCCCGCGAAAGGCAAAGGTCCCGAGTTCGAGTCTCGGTCCGGCATACAGTTTTAATCTGCCAAGAAGTTTCATATCAGCGCACACTCCGCTGCAGAGTGAAAATCTCATTCTTGACAACATGCTTCAAAATTTTGTTCATAGATTCATTTTCATCTGTAGTGGTTATTATTTTGTCACATTTTAATAAATTCAGTTTACTTATCAATTTGTTTAGCTTTGATTCATTAGTTGGTCTTGTAATTTTTCTACAGCCTGTGGAAGTTTCAGTTCCTTTACTGTTAAAAGTTTGTCTGACCCATGGTCCCTCATGATCTGAAACGCCTAGCTTGATTGGTTCGAATTCCGTTTTGTTTAGATGAAAGTTACATATTATGTTATCTAGACATGCTTCCTGTCCTGTGGGTCTGTCATTTTTGCAACTGAAATTAAGGGTTCTAAATGTATTTAGCAAGTGGTCAACATTTCTATTCTTAAGGCTAATCACCAAATACTTTTCTCCCAGTAGAGATTCTACATCTACATTTACATCCACATCGATACTCTGCAAATCACATTTAAGTGCCTGGCTGAGGGTTCATTCTCTATTATTCCAATCTCATATAGCGGGCGGAAAGAACGATCATCTAGATCTTTCCGTGCAAGCTCTGAATTCCCTTATTTCATCATGGTGATCGTCTCTCCCTATGTAGGTCGGCGTCAACAAAATATTTTCGCATTCGGAGGAGAAAGCTGGTGATTGGAATTTTGTGATAAGATTCCTCCACAACGAAAACCGCCTTTGTTTTAATGATGTCCACCCAAATCCTGTATCATTTCAGTGACACTCTCTCCCCTATTACGCGATAATACAAAACGTGCTGCCCTTCTTTGAACTTTTTCGATGTACTCTATCAATCATATCTGGTAAGGATTCCACATCACACAGCAATATTCTAAATGAAGACGGACAAGCATAGTGTAGGCATTATGAGGAGCAGATTTGTTGCATTGTTACATTTTCTAAGTGGCTTGCCAATAAAACGCAGTCTTTGGTTAGCCTTCCCCACAACATTTTCCATTTGCTCCTTCCAGGTTAAGTTGTTCATAACTGTAATTCCTAGGTATTTAGTTGAATTTATGGCCTTTAGATCTGACTGATTTATCGCGTAACCAAAGTTTAACGAATTCCTTTCAGCACTCATGTGGATGACCTCACACTTTTCGTTGTTTAGGCTCAATTGCCAATTTTCGCACCATACAGATATCTTTTCTAAATCGTTTTGCAACTTGTTTCGATCTTCTAATGACTTCACTAGTCGATAAACGACAGCGTCATCTGCAAACAACCTAAGACGGCCACTCAGATTCTCTCCCAAATCGTTTATATAGATAAGTAACAGCATTCTTACCCGACCGCACTATCTTACATGACTCCCCATATCGATAAAACCGTATATTTTCGTAATACACAAATATAAATAAGAAACAGACCAATGCGGCATGGCTGCTTGGTTAAGATATCTCATGTTACCTTCCATTTCTCTCCACTGTAAATGCCTACTCACAGATACGAGTATGGATGGTGTACACTATAGACTGTTTAAAATTAGTTGATAGTTGACGTCTGTCACCTCACTTGCAGCGACAGCGTTGCCACATGGGCTGCTGGCAGCAGCAATGTTACAGACGAAACACCGTGCGCCACTTCACAAGTGCTTCTAATGGGCCCGCACACGTTTTAATATTTACTGACAGAACTAGTTTTTCATGCGTTTAAAATATTAAAGCGACCCTCACACCATCAATTACATTGTCAGTGGGCAACGCAATTTTACAAGGTTGTATATGCTTCACATTATTCCATTGTGGGAGCGATCTATACTGACATGGAAATAGAAGTAACAAACTTCAAACTGTCACTATCTCTTTAGTAGAGCATTTATTCAGATTATTGGTTTCGGCAAACTACGTCGCCATGGTCTGAGTAGATGCTCTGCTAAAGCGATGGTGGCATTTTGAAGTTTCTTACTTCCATTTTGACCGTTTTACAAAGTTAAGAAGTCGAACATCCAAAAGAAAGCGTGTGCTGCAGTTATTTTAGCTATACGTGTTAAAGAACAGAAAACAACGAAAGTGAAGCAATCCGTTCGAGAATGGCTGAAAAAAAAAAAAGCTACTTGTCAAAAAATCTTAACCACAGAAATAAAAAGTGTCAAACCATTTCCGTATGAGTCCTTCACCTTACGACAATTTATTACTGTTGGTACAATATAAAAGAGAAAAGCAAAATGGGAGGAGGAATCGCAGTTGACGAGATTACGTATAACTGAGATTTCTGGTAACAGGCAGGTCATTCCAACGCTTGAAATTTAGTTCTGTAATCATCAAACACAATTCATAAAAATATTGTGGACGCCCACGAAGTAATTACATCTGTACTGCAATAACATATTCAGGTAATTAATGTAACTAATGTGACGAGCCTGATACGTATTTCGTAGCCATTGAATATACAGTACATGACGAGGCCTACTATGTTTCCAAATTAAAGAAGGAAAACAACGGCGTAGATAATGCTCGATTGATCGCTGTAAAGTTCTTTTAAAACTTTTATGTTAAAAGACTACCACAAAAATTGATTATGAGAGATGTTATATTCAAAGACGAACTGATTACATGAAGAGTGCACATTATGGCCGTGTGGCTGGTTCAGGAAGCTCTGCCAAACCCTGAATGGTAAACAATGTCAAACTTTCAATGCTCGACCCCACACTCAGTACGTATTGAGAATATTTTTGGGGCCGTCAGTACTGGTCGTCAGTGTTTCTGTTATTTACATACGTGAAAACGCGCCCTCCCTCGGCCAATATAATGACGGATTGATAATATTACTGAGTGTGCGAGGCCCCCTTTTCTTACGTGTAATGAAAAGCAATGTTGGCAGTGGCCGTTTTGAGGTAGAACGGATGGGAAACAGAGATGCTGTGTCGACAGCTGATTTTAAGGCATTGAACTACTAACATAACCACATCCTCGTGGTATGCATGCATCCGAGGATACGGCGGTCAAAAATTTGTGGCAGAACTGTTCGCCACGCTCACTTCGTTCACAGCGAATAAAGCTTACCTCTTTGAGCAAACACAATAGAGAAATCAGTGCCAAAAGCGAACTGCAGTTTCTCGCATTCATTGGTTACGTGGAGCTATCTCTATATTGGCTTCAGGACCTGGCTGTGGTCCACACAAGCACAGAACATAGAAGTAATGTTTAAATGTACCTCATACATACATACATCAATTCTTGTTCCATAGATCATGAATACGACATTCCGTAATGATGTGGAACGTGTCACTTTAACATAGTTCTCCTTACACACAATAATTAATTAATTAACTTTTTTTAATTCATCTATTGAGTGGAAGGAGTTGTCATTCAGAAATTCTTTTAATTTCCTTTTAAATGTTGGTTGGCTATCTGTCAGACTTTATTTGGCAAATGACCAAAGATTCTTGTGGCAGCATAACTCACCCCTTTCTGTGCCAAAGTAACATTTAATCCAGAATAGTGAATATCGTCCTTTCTTCTAGTGTTGTAGCTATGCACTTCGCTGTTATTTTTGAATTGGGATGGGTTATTAATGACAAATTTCATAAGTGAATAAATGTATTGCGAAGGTACTGTCAATTATCCCGAGTTCCTTAAATAAATGTCTGCAAGGTGATCTTGCGTGGGCTCCAGCTATAATTCTGATTACACGCTTTTGTGCAATGAATATTTTCTCTCTTAACGACGAATTGCCCCAAAACATGATGCCATATGAAAGCATTGAATGAAAACAGGCATAGTAGGCTAATTTACGGATATGTTTATCATCAAAATTTGCAATAACCCTAACAGCATAAGTAGCTGAACCTAACCATTTCAGCATATCATTGATGTGTTTCTTCCAATTCAATTTTTCATCAATGCACACACCTGGAAATTTTGAGTATTCTACCTTAGCAACAGACTTCCATTCATAGTCTATATTTATCACTGGTGTTATGCCATTTACTGTACAGAATTGTATAAACTGTGTATTCTCAAAATTTAGTGAGAGTCCATTTGTAGAGAACCACTTAATAATTTTCTGAAAGACATTATTTGCAATTTCCTCAGCTGATTCTTCCTTCTTGGGTGTGAGTACTATACTTGTATTATCAGCAAAAAGAACTAACTTTGCATCTTCATGAATATAGAGTGGCAAGTCGTTAATATATATTAAGAACAATAAGGAACCCAAGACTGAACCCTGTGGGACACCATTCTTGATACCTCCCCAGTTAGAGGACTCTGCTGGTTTTTGTAGACTATATGTACTGTTAATTTCAACCCTCTGCATTCTATTGCCTGCTGCAGGCAGCTGGACTGTCCAGAAGAAGGAGGATACCATTCATATAGGAGTCACTGGAACTTTGCGAAGTGGATGACCTGCTGGAAGAAGAAAATTCCGTAACATTATCTTCGAGAATACCTTCATTATTTCAAGCTTCGTCAATTACTCGCTTTGTGCGCATCATAACCGCCCTCCAGTCCATTTTGGTGACATTTTCCATGACAGTTTCTCAACTTCATTCACAATAATTTTTTTACGTTCGTGAGTACCATATCCTTTCACTTGCGGTCAAATACGTTCAATAGCGTTAAAGTGGCAGTGGTAAGGTGGTAGTTTTATGACTATGTCGATATTTATAAGCTACCTCGCCGATAGGTTAGATTGGAAACTGAAGCTTGTGAAATGAAACGAGTTCTAATACTTCTGCTCTTTTCAATTAATCATCCGCAGTAACTTTGTATTCTAGTAACCACTGAATAATGTCATCCTTTCGAGAGGACAGTTTAGAATCTTATCCTTGAAAACTGAATGGTATGGGGCATTATCGATCACAATTATTGATGTATTTTCTAAACTTGGTAAAAAAGTATTTTCGAATCAATTTAAAAACGTTTCGTGATTCATTTCCTCGTGGTACTCTGATGTTTTCTTGGATCTGAAGATCAGTTGACAGCTGGAATAAAGCTGTGATACGTACCAGAATGCAAACGAATAACGCTACCACCTTTTCCAGTGGAGAGTGCCATACATTCTCCTTTGTCGTCACTCCAACCTTTTATAACAGTATGACCTGCATTCACCCATGTTTCATCAATCCAAACAATTCCCAGGGAATTAATATCTTTCATTCCATGAAAAAATCTACACACCGCCATGCGGCTATGTCTTCTCGTTCCATCTGCGTTTTATGGCCTGGTATATTGTTGTATTTGAAGCCGAGACCTTGCACAACCGGTCACAAGAACATACCACTGCCTTCAAAACGTTCGGCCTCACGCAGTGTTGTATGAAGCTCATCTAACACAGACCAATCTCTTTTATAATAATAATTATGTATGTGACGCAAGATCGCATCTTGTGCGAAGGCATTCAGATTTGTTACGTGTTTCTGCATACTTTTTTTTTCTTAGCGTATGAAGACAAAAGGGCCCTGCTTCGCTTCTTTCATTCTCTTAATTCTCTTAATTCTCTTTACTAATATACTACTACTTTACTATATAATCGGAGAAGGAACTTATTCACCAGCAAAAACATCAGTCTGAAAATAAGGAAACGTATCATTTCGTTTGGAGTGTGGCCCTATACGAATGTGAAACTTGGAAAATTGGAAGAGAAGAGAGAAGACGGCTAGAGGCCCTGGAGATGTGCTATAGAAGGACGATGAAGATCAGCTGGAGAGGCAAAGTAACAAATGAAGAGGTGCTTACAAGAGGACAGGAAACCAGATATCTGTGGAGGCACATCCAAACAAGAACAGACAAACTTGTAGGGCACATCCTACGACACAACATCATTGGAACAATAGCACAAGCAGCTATTGAGGGAAGGAAGAGGCGGGGGCGACCAAGGATATCATACATGCAACAGATCATGAATGACGTTGGATGTAACACATACGTGGAAATGAAGAGGAAGGCAGACAGAAGAGAGGAATGGCGCTCTGCTGCAAACCAACCTCAGGGTTGAACACTAAAGAAGGAAAGAAGAATATGAAGTACGGTCGGTTCTCTAACCTTAACCGCGGTTGCTGATCGCGCGATTACTTTGAAAACCGGTAAGAGAGGGCCCCCATTTCCGACCTTCGTCTCAAAATTATTCCCGTACATTGCACACGAGTTGTCGCGATTCTGCTTTAAACGCAATTCCTCACCCAGCTTTCTTCTCTGATGTGTTTGCATCCCGGATCTTGGGTCTGCCCCTATTTTCGTTTTTATCAGACATGATAAAGCAAATGAAAAGCACACGCACAACGATGGTAACAAAATACGCACGTTTTGATACACAGCGCGAGCCAAACAATGGAGATCAGCTGAGCATTTGTTGTGTGCAGTTTGGCAACAGCGAACGGTTCGGGCGTGACGTTAAGCATTCTCATTGGAGGAAACTAACTCCAGCCTGTGAAGTGTCAGATATTAAGTAATTTAAAACAGACTGCAATGAATTCTTGCGGATTGTGCTCGCGAGTGCGCGTTCGCTCGTGTTCGCTTGTGTACGCCTTGGTGTGAAGCGGTCTTCAGAGAACACGTGAAAATAAACATTGCATGTCAACACTACAAACGTTGCGTTATTGTTTTTTCGGTGCTTATAATCACCACAGAGGTTTCACTCAATAACAACACTAGTTACAACCGCGAACTTAAACATTCAGACGTAATTATTAAGCATAATGAGCGCAATGTTTGGACGAAGCAAGCAAAATGCAGGAAAAGAAGAGTGTAGGCGTTTGAATTTGTACGTAAGCATGAAACGCGTGTAGGTGTGCGTCTTGCTCTGAACTGCAGCTCGATCTTTCTTACCATTATTACAAAATTTTGCACATATGTTGGCTGACGCTTTTCACTGGCTTTTCATTAGAATTGAGTGGAAAATTTAAAAGCAGAACACTAGTCATCGACGGTTATCATAATCGACAGAAAACCTGGCATTTACACTGTGGTTATTAGCAACTAGAGGCCTTTTAATAATTATTTTGCACTTCAATAGCTGTTGTATCTCAAATAGTTCCTGATGTATATACTGACATATATGAAGCACCTAAAGATGTTATTAAAGTATGTATAAGGAATGTAATGGAAATTAATGATCACTCATGAAATTGAAATATAGGCCTCCATTCAACCTGTCAGTAACAGTAATATGGTATTCTGCTTTACGGCAGGTCTTGTCATGGGTCAAGCCTCTTCCACTTTTGTCTGTCCATAGCCAGTCTTTTCATTTCTGAATATTTTTGTCTTCTTTGATATTGTCCATCATTTGATATCTTCTTTTTCCTCTTCCCCTTTTTCCCCCACCATTCCTTCTTTTCCTTCCTTCAGTAAACAGTCCCTCCTCAAACAATGTCCAATCTAGTTCCGTTTTCTTTTTCTGATGACTTTCAGCATGTTTCTTTATCTCCAACTCTTCTTAATACTTCTTCATTCCTTAGTCGGTCTTCCCATTTCACTTTTTCCATTCTTCTTCATCTCCATATCCCTAGTGCCTCCAGTCTTCTTTCATCTTCCTTCCTCAATGTCCAGGTCTCCATATCATACAGTGCAACGCTCCAGATGTAACATTTGGCACGTCTTTTCCTCAGATATTTGTTTAGTGGTCCGCAAAGTAATTTCTGTTTCCTCTTGAATCCTTCTTTTGCCATTGCAATTCTTTTCCTAATGTCTGTTAAGCAATACATATCACCCGTTATTACACCTCCCAAGTAAATACACTTAAGCTACTCGATAAAAACTGCTACGTTGTTAGTTAGATGGCCGATAACATGATTGCAGGGAAAGATTTTTATTTCTTCAGTTATGACATCAGAAACCAGAAAATAACAATGATTATGAGGTATATAACTGCAGCTATGGTAGCATGAACTTAAGTTACTTGGATGATCAAGGCTTTCATATATCTATTTTTAATTCTACTCAGCGTGACAGATTTACAGCACTTTCAACAAAATTGATCATGTTGTTCGTTTTTGATAAATAGTAATACAAAACTTGTGCTTATACACACCATTCCCACCTGATGGAAGTATATAATAAATTTATCGTCTTTCACACATCCTCTGTTGCACCCCTGAGCGCTTTGGCTATTTTCTAGCAATCTTATTTCTTTTTCTTCGGCATTTGTGCCACGCGTCCCACAAACACCCACGCACCTGTTCACCAAAGTGAACGAGCATCACAGAGAACAATTTGCTAGAGTTCACAGCCATTCTCTTGTACTTACGAACAAGCGTTTACAATGAACAAGCGAAAGAGAACACTACGGAATTAGAATTGAGTGTGTGAGCAGTGCTAACACAAGCGAACGTTGCGTTTTGGTTTATTTGGAGATAACTCACACACAGATTTCATCAGACAGAACGCTAACGTAGTGAAATAGTTGCTATGAAACATAGTGATATCCAGACAGGATTATTGTGTATGATAGTTGCGCTATTGGTGACACAAAAAGCAAATGTAAAGCAACGAGGGAAAAGAAAAATATGGGTGACTAATTTATGCAGAGGAATCAAATTACGGTGATAGTGCACTAGTAACTGAATTACAGCTCCCGACTTCATTAAGCCTATTTCAAAGTTTTTCGTGTATGTTTGTGGACGACTTTCGGTGCCTGCTTACTGAAACTGAGGGAAAAATTGCTAACAGGATCCAAACTACAAAAGAGCAATCTTGGCTATAGAAAGACTTGCCCTTATGCTTCGGTTCTTAGCAACTTAAGGTTTAATTACTTATTTCGCATTTCTACAACCGCTAACGTCTGCAGTGCTATAGTATGCGAAGCACCCAAGGGTGATATTAAGGTAACGAAAATATTTTCAATAAATACAATTAATGTAAAGTGAAAATATACAAATGACCAGCCATAGTCGATAAAATAAAATCTAATTCATAGTTTTTAGGGATAATGTAATGCATACATACAGGGTGTTTCAAAAATGACCGGTATATTTGAAACGGCAATAAAAACTAAACGAGCAGCGATAGAAATACACCGTTTGTTGCAATATGCTTGGGACAACAGTACATTTTCAGGCGGACAAACTTTCGAAATTACAGTAGTTACAATTTTCAACAACAGATGGCGCTGCAAGTGACGTGAAAGATATAGAAGACAACGCAGTCTGTGAGTGCGCCATTCTGTACGTCATCTTTCTGCTGTAAGCGTGTGCTGTTCACAACGTGCAAGTGTGCTGTGGACAACATGGTTTATTCCTTAGAACAGAGGATTTTTCTGGTGTTGGAATTCCACCACCTAGAACACAGTGTTGTTGCAACAAGACGAATTTTTCAACGGAGGTTTAATGTAACCAAAGGACCGAAAAGCGATACAATAAAGGATCTGTTTGAAAAATTTCAATGGACTGGGAACGTGACGGATGAACGTGCTGGAAAGGTAGGGCGACCGCGTACGGCAACCACAGAGGGCAACGCACAGCTAGTGCAGCAGGTGATCCAACAGCGGCCTCGGGTTTCCATTCGCCGTGTTGCAGCTGCGGTCCAAATGACGCCAACGTCCACGTATTCGTCTCATGCGCCAGAGTTTACACCTCTATCCATACAAAATTCAAACGCGGCAACCCCTCAGCGCCGCTACCATTGCTGCACGAGAGACATTCGCTAACGATATAGTGCACAGGATTGATGACGGCGATATGCATGTGGGCAGCATTTGGTTTACTGACGAAGCTTATTTTTACCTGGACGGCTTCGTCAATAAACAGAACTGGCGCATATGGGGAACCGAAAAGCCCCATGTTGCAGTCCCATCGTCCCTGCATCCTCAAAAAGTACTGGTCTGGGCCGCCATTTCTTCCAAAGGAATCATTGGCCCATTTTTCAGATCCGAAACGATTACTGCATCACGCTATCTGGACATTCTTCGTGAATTTGTGGCGGTACAAACTGCCGTAGACGACACTGCGAACACCTCGTGGTTTATGCAAGATGGTGCCCGGCCACATCGCACGGCCGACGTCTTTAATTTCCTGAATGAATATTTCGATGATCGTGTGATTGCTTTGGGCTATCCGAAACATACAGGAGGCGGCGTGGATTGGCCTCCCTATTCGCCAGACATGAACCCCTGTGACTTCTTTCTGTGGGGACACTTGAAAGACCAGGTGTACCGCCAGAATCCAGAAACAATTGAACAGCTGAAGCAGTACATCTCATCTGCATGTGAAGCCATTCCGCCAGACACGTTGTCAAAGGTTTCGGGTAATTTCATTCAGAGACTACGCCATATTATTGCTACGCATGGTGGATATGTGGAAAATATCGTACTATGGAGTTTCCCAGACCGCAGCGCCATCTGTTGTTGACAATTGTAACTACTGTAATTTCCAAAGTTTGTCTGCCTGAAAATGTACTGTTGTCCCAAGCATATTGCAACAAACGGTGTATTTCTATCGCTGCTCGTTTAGTTTGTATTGCCGTTTCAAATATACCGGTCATTTTTGAAACACCCTTACGTTCATACATACATACACTTACTCAGTAGTGTAGTAAGCTAGTCGGTAATGATAACATACTAGTGCATGAAACATTGTGTTTTCAATTTCTGCTGAACAAGTGCGACTGATAGATCTGAAGGTCAAAACAGTAAACTAATTTAATTATTCCTATCATTTCAGTTTTGCCACAAGAGCTCTTGCTTCCTCAGGCGGTGTTAAAAGTGTCTTGGTAATTTCTTGCCAAATGTCGGTTTCTTTTTTGTTTAAAGTTTTAAATTGTTATAATCCATTCATCATAAGAATAAACCTGATGTCAACAAACACAAATGCAATGACTGGTCAGAAGCCATGGTACATGTACGCTGGTGTTGTTACACGCTTGAAAGTACGTCCTACTTATTATTATCAGGGGCGGCTTCTGAGGTAGTGCCGGTGGGCCATGGCACCACTTGTATAAAAAAAAGAAAGAAAGAGAAATCTACGTGAACTACGCATAAAACATTGTTTCAGAGTATGTATTCTCTGATTTGAAGAGGCGAGTTTCCCCGCGTGCACTCTCGTGGTAGTTTTCTGAATCTTGGATCCAACTGCAGATTGGCTCTGCCTTCCCACATAAGCGCTGTGTGAAAGGCTTGGTCGTTGGTTTCTACACGCTTCTTATGGCGGAGGTGGACCCCACAACTAGTCTGACTCAGAGCTTTAAGTCCCTTCCGCCAGAGAGCAGTAAAGTGCGGACCTATAGAAGCACGATCTGCCATCTAGCGATCATGTTAGAATACATCGGGACACAGATTTCTTGTAATACAGTTTTCTAATCTTCTGTAAGTTAATGCTAATGTATTACGAAACGCTAATTAATGCTTAATTAAATCGAATGCAGAAATAATACATTTAAATATCGTTATAAATAGTTATATATAATTTGAATATAATTATGCTCTTAGATTTTGAAACTAAGAGGCATTATTTCAACAATGGTATATTTCTCAGCAGCAGGGCTATTGCTACAGGGAAAATCAAACTAACGTGTTCACCACCTGTTGAGCATCTGTTTTCCAAACAAAGGTGTAGTAGTTCTGTTTATACTTATTACGATCGTGTAATACATACAAACACGTTGTAGTTATTGCGAGGTCAGGTAATTGACCGTATATAGCTGCCTGCAACGTGTTATCTGTAAGGGACAATTCAGTTGACTGTGAAAATAGCAAACATGAACAAAGTAAATGAGTCATTGAAAACGCCATTTAACGACAGGACTCTAAGATAAAAAACACTAGGTAGGCCATTCCCGAATCTGAATTTGCAGCTGCAAACAAAAAATCGATGCTGTAAGTTCAGTCCAGAAATTTACCAAAAGAAGTAATGGGTTTGTGGTTGTGAAGAAAGCAACACTGTTTTTTTGTTTTCCTTGTGTGTTATTTGGGGAAGATGTTCATTGACGTATGATATAACTGATATTGGGCACTTACGGTCAAAAATGAAAGTACGAGAAATGTCAAAGCAACACATGAATAATGTGCTTAGTCTTTCATTTCTAGGTGAAACCAACATTCAGCAGAAATTAGATTCGCAATACAGACAAACAATTGACAGCCACAACAAACGTCTAGCAAAGAATAGATGTATATTGAATTTAACTGTACTCGGTACAGTGGTGCTTTGGATCTGCCTCTCAGAGGCCACGATGAATCTGATGCCTCTCAAAATACGGGTGTTTTTCGCGAGCTAATTCAGTTCAGCGCGGAACTGGATAAAGATCTTCAAGTTCATTTCATTCAAGCATTTTTAAGACTGTTCAGCACAAACTACTGCAATGCACGTTGGAAGATTACTGTGATGAAGTTCGTAAAGATATAAAACCTGCTGCTGATGTTGCAATAATCGCAGATGAAAACACAACAGTATCTTGCGAATTTCAATTGGTTATTGTTTTGTGTTATGTTGTTGAGGGTAAACCTGTTGAAAGATTTTGGAACTTTGTTAATCCAGAAAGTCAGAATGCTCATACTATAGCTGAGAGTATTCTGAAAGAAACTGAACCATTAATTAGCGATGGTCGAGCAAAACTAATAGCTCAGAGTTACGATGCTGCAAACGTTATGAGTGGCAAGTCGAACGTGGTTCGGAAATTAATTAAAGACAAATATCCAAATGCAAACTACAAAATGGTTCAAATGACTCTGAGCACTATGGGACTTAACATCTGAGGTCATCGGCCCCCTAGAACTTAGAACTACTTAAACCTAACTAACCTAAGGACATCACACACATCCATGCCCGAGGCAGCATTCGAACCTGCGACTGTAGCGGTCGCGCGATTCCAGACAAGCGTATAGAACCGCACGGTCACAGAGGTCGGCTGCAAACTACCCCATGTTATGTGCATCAGTTCAACCTTATGCATACAGCAGCCTCTGTTAATCGCAAAGCCCGCATCTTTTTTGCACATCTTTCAGGTAATTCTTCTTTCTTTTCTAACTCGTCACAGAGATCAAAAGTGTTGCATATCATTATTCAAAAGAGCTTGTCCAATGTATATGACGAGATTGAATTACAATTCGCGAGTAGAAAAAGATATTTTTGAAAACAGGGAAATATATTACTGTTATGGAAGTCACTGAAACAAGTGATAGCATAACACTATCTTATACTATTGTAAAAGCTGGTTCATACAAACAAAGACTGCAAGATAACGAATTCATTTTCTGGCTATCATTTTTCTATAAGACAATGCCTCATGCAGACGTACTTTAAATCAGCTTCAGAAGAAGATAACCGAACCGACCACAGCAACACAAGACAACCAGAACTTTGAAGCGGTAAAGCAAAACATCAGAGATGACATTGATTCCATCCTTAGCGAGATTAGTTTCGAAAATGACAAAACGATGCCTGCCAAGAAGCCACGGGTTCTTGGTGGTCATGGAAAAAGAGATGCTTTGGAAGTCCCTTCTGAAATAAAATTACGTTTTCAGTTCACTGGACACCTCATTGCAGCCAACTTATTTGATGTAAATCAGTTTGACAAATATATCACAGATTTTCCAGACAAATACATTTCTGGAAAAAAGAAAGTTGAAGAATGAGTTTCAAGTCTTTTATGCTAGGCCTGAATTGAGAGGAGTTGCTGACGCAGTTCCGTTTCTTTCGCTGATTCTAGAGGATGAACTTCGTGACACATTCGACGAGACTGTTTTAAGTTTTGAAACTGCTAATCATAACGCCTATCTCGACATCAGAAGCTGAGCGGTGCTTTTCAATGCTCAAGAGAATTAAAACGTTCTTACGAAACACCATGAAAGAAGAATGACTGAGTGCCTTAGGGATGCTATTCTGTGAAAAGTCATTCGATTGTAAAACCGAACATTTCAATTTGAGATGACAGACTTATTTGCTAACAAGAGAGAGCAACAAATCGATTTACAATATCTTTACTAATGATTATTTTGAAGCTGTCTTCCCAAAGTCATGGAGTAGCTGCTTTTAGTGAGTACAGTGCTTTTAGTTTTAAATGTTGGTAATTTGATTAAATTTGCTTCGCAAAATCCAGATTACGAGTTCGAATAATTTATACATGCTCCATTCTTTCTCGTACTGGCACTCATGTTGTAGCGGACTCGTTTCCGTCAGTCGGCCGCGAACGTAAAACAAAAGGAAGAGTTCTGCCTGTCAAGAAAGAGAATAGCGGAGTGTGTGTGTGTGGGGGGGAGGGGGGGGGGGCGCAAGCCACGCCCCCCTCTCACAGGGTTGGCACCCTACGCACGTGTATTGTACTCCTGGGAAGGCAGAACCGATGTAACTCATGAAGCAAAGCGGAGCGCATAAATCATTTGGTAACGGCTGGAACGCAGTTGTTAGCTGAAATTGGTGGTGTCGTTACGTGATACTTCAGGCCCGATCTCCACCGGTAACTTAAGCAATTATACATTAAAGCACCCCCTTCTTACGACTGCCACATAAAAGTGACCGAACATACTCCGTGAGGAGTGTGCGCGTGTGTGTATTTGTGTGTGCGAGAGAGATTTTCGGAGTTAGTGTTACGTTTTGTTACGTTTTATGTCTAATGCAGACATGCGAGAAAGATAGCTGAAGCAACTTCTCTCTCTCTCTCTCTCTCTCTCTCTTATACAAACACTTGCTATCATGTTCTACAGTATATACAGGGTTATTACAAATGATTGAAGCGATTTCACAGCTCTAAATAACTTTATTATTTGAGATATTTTCACAATGCTTTGCACACACATACAAAAACTCAAAAAGTTTTTCTAGGCATTCACAAATGTTCGATATGTGCCCCTTTAGTGATTCAGCAGACATCAAGCCGATAATCAAGTTCCTCCCACACTCGGCGCAGCATGTCCCCATCAATGGTGTTCGAAAGCATCGTTGATGCGAGCTCGCAGTTCTGGCACGTTTCTTGGTAGAGGAGGTTTAAACACTGAATCTTGCACATAACCCCACAGAAAGAAATCGCATGGGGTTAAGTCGGGAGAGCGTGGAGGCCATGACATGAATTGCTGATCATGATCTCCACCACGACCGATCCATCGGTTTTCCAATCTCCTGTTTGAGAAATGCTGAACATCATGATGGAAGTGCGGTGGAGCACCATCCTGTTGAAAGATGAAGTCGGCGCCGTCGGTCTCCAGTTGTGGCATGAGCCAATTTTCCAGCATGTCCAGATACACATGTCTTGTAACGTTTTTTTCGCAGAAGAAAAAGGGGCCCTAAACTTTAAACCGTGAGATTGCACAAAACACGTCAACTTTTGGTGAATTGCGAATTTGCTGCACGAATGCGTGAGGATTCTCTACCGCCCAGATTCGCACATTGTGTCTGTTCACTTCACCATTAAGAAAAAATGTTGCTTCATCACTGAAAACAAGTTTCGCACTGAACGCATCCTCTTCCATGAGCTGTTGCAACCGCGCCGAAAATTCAAAGCGTTTGACTTTGTCATCGGGTGTCAGGGCTTGTAGCAATTGTAAACTGTAAGGCTTCTGCTTCAGCCTTTTCCGTAAGATTTTCCAAACCGTCGGCTGTGGTACATTTAGCTCCCTGCTTGCTTTATTCGTCTACTTCCGCGGGCCACGCGTGGAACTTGCCCGCACGCGTTCAACCGTTTCTTCTCCCACTGCAGGCCGACCCGTTGATTTCCCCTTACAGAGGCATCCAGAAGCTTTAAACTGCGCATACCATCGCCGAATGGAGTTAGCAGTTGGTGGATCTTTGTTGAACTTCGTCCTGAAGTGTCGTTGCACTGTTATGACTGACTGATGTGAGTGCATTTCAAGCACGACATACGCTTTCTCGGCTCCTGTCGCCATTTTGTCTCACTGCGCTCTCGAGCACTCTGGCGGCAGAAACCTGAAGTGCGGCTTCAGCCGAACAAAACTTTATGAGTTTTTCTACGTATGTGTAGTGTGTCGTGACCATATGTCAATGAATGGAGCTACAGTGAATTTATGAAATCGCTTCAATCATTTGTAATAGCCCTGTATATCAAACTCTTACTGTGCAGAAGAAGGCCATTGTTGTAATAAGTGTTTATTTCTGTTTCTCTACACGTTTTGTTTGATACAGTATATTATGAAATATGTGAATTATCGACAAGATTCCGTAGTACGTCCCATGCTAACAAACTAAGCTTTTTTGGTACCACCAATGGAATGCCTCAGCGGCCGCCACCGAGATATATTATTACTAAGTTACGTTGGATGAAACTTTAAGATATTCAAATGTATTAACATCCATCAACGCTTTTCTTAATCACGCATTAGCTACGTAGTTTTTATTTCAAAAATCATTTACATTCACAGCCTCTGCAGCGTTGTGCGCTGTTAAAGCGCAGTATGAAAATGGCCGAAGCTGCTTTCTGTTCCCTAGTGAAACACGCTTGTGGAATACGGTTAAAAAGTGCCGCGGAATAGGCTGTTCTTAATGTTTTTCATACATTTACGGAGCTAATCGGCTTTGAAGTTCTCCCCGCCAATGTTTGTAATACAATTGATACACATGTAGATTTTGTAGGCGTAGCGCAATCAATAGCGTAATGATTGATAATTAGATACAGTTAATGGTGCGCTGGTTCAACTTGCCCACTTGTCATTCAATATGAAATACCTACATCTCGTAATTATAAAACTCATCATCATTTTTTATGAATAATGCACGTCTTCTTGTTTCTAATTACATATTGGCACGAAATTCCTGTTTTCATTTCATATACAAGTTCTTAATTATCGATGTTTTATGAAAGACTGTTCATAGAAGTTGCTTATATTTAGAAAACATAACAATTTAATTTTTAAGGCAAAAATGAAAAACCAAATACTCTTTTATTTGGACTGTGGCCATCGTTTTATACCGCAGGGGTAGATAAGTATCGTAGAAACATGAGAAACAATCATTTTCACAGTATCGAGCACATCATACAAACACTGCATTTTTACATTTGCTACTGAACCATTACAGAATGAACCCAACAGAACTGGTCTGGAGACAACTTGCGGGATTTGGCCCAAGAAGTAACAACACTGTTTAAGCTGCCAGACGTACTGGAACTAATGCATGCAGCTTTCTCACATGTCACTGCTGAACGCTAGGTGGGTTAAGAACGGGCTCGTCATAAAATAGTAGAAAATGCGGTACCTGGTTGGCTTCGTGATAGGCTCGTTATCAACACAGCAGGTGACACTTGTCGCGAATGGGTCGCGGATGTGAGTAGAAATGCATAAGATGAACATGTAGGAAAGCAACCTAACGTCAGCCAGGGCTCTGGGAAGCAGGAGAGGTTGTGTTTTTGTGGCAAGGGACGCTGTAGCTACGTGACCAGCTACGACAGAATGTTATGGAAGGACGACAGGACACGGGAGACGCGCGTGATCGCAGGGGATTGCATCAGACGAGCCTATATAATCAGGGTCGCTGGTGTTGCTAGAGATTTCCCTCGACAGTTGCCTCAGACGCTGGACCTGAGTTACTGAGCACTCGGCACGGGACTTAGTTTCTCGTGGCACTTAGCTGCACAGGGTACATGCAGGACTGCACAATTTACATTCAATGTGTTGGTGCCTCTTAGGGTTCGACAGTGGTCTTATCCTACCTCGTATTTCGTCTCACTGTCAGTCATTTCAGCAGAAGTATATGTCCCTTATCCCACCAAGTTCCCTTATCTGCAAAGAATTTCCAGCTTGTTTTCCAGCACCAGGACTTCGAGTTGGACGAGCCATCTCATTTCTGGAATTAGCGTCTAGCTTCCATCCTGATCCGCTCAGACGCGACACACTATAGAACTGAAACATATTTCTCGGATTCGGAGAAGGAAGGAGCTAAGATATTACCAGACGATTGACTGTAACTAATATTTTCAGTGGCTTCTGTGGTATCGATAGCTACGATGCCACGGTGTAGGTAAAAGTTCTTAGGTTGGCACTACGACACCGACACCGACGACAGCGCCCTCTAGCCGGCGCTGTGCAGTTGTACGAGCGCCGCTCCACGTTCTGCGCCATTTGATTCCGAGTAGACGACCAAGCAACATTGTTTCTATTTCCTAGTGGGTGAGCCACTACAGATTTTGCCTGTGTAACTTTTGTGAGCTTTGATACATCCGGCTCCGCACCTGTGTGCTCCCCAGTGCAAAGTTAGGTCTTCACGTTATTGTGTATTCAAGTTATTGTCGTGAGATAGTAAAACCACCTTTACCTTTAAAGCTGTACCGAGAGATTTTTACCTCACCTGCTGTACTCGCTTCCTACATTCGGCCTACTCTTCAGTTTACAGGAGCGAACCGCGCGCTGCCTTCCAGGCGGGATACAAAAGCTTCAGTATTCAACAGTGCGGTGAAATCCCTGCAGTATGCTTTTACATTACACACAGCTCGCTCAGAAAAATTACTCTATCCTTCAATTAGAAATTTTCAACATTCTTGTTTTTAATTAGAATACTACTTCAGGTGAGAACGAGTGCATTTTATGCTTTCCGTCTGGTCACCTAAGAAGAACGCGTTAGTGCTGGAGTTTCGCCAAATATTATTTCATTCTCTTTAAAAATTAAATGACATTCGAAGCTATAGCGTTTCTTTGTTCGTCTCTTTTTACATCTGAACTGCAAGTGCTCACATCCTTGCTGTTTAGTTTGAACGCTGACTGGCCAGTACTGTGCACGTTTAATGCGACTAAAGCTGTTGTCTCGCATAATCGCTCAGTCTATGTGCTTGTAAAACAGCATAAAACGTATCCTTATGATAATACTTGCTATATAGGTCACAGCTTGGATTCCGCTCCACGTGAAACGAAATCCAATGAGATTCAAGCAAACGCGGAAGAATACAAGGTCTCAGAGGTCGCATTTGGTGACGTAAAAGAGCCAGCCGTAGGAGGGGAGATAAGTGGAGCTAACCACTCAGGCCATGTGGAAAGCAAAGATACACAGGCTATCACAAATAAGGCAGCCGTCCAGGAATCGGCCGCTAATTTGAGTTTAGAGGAGAAGAATACAATCCTCAAACAGTTTCATGATTCACCAATTGGTGGCCATCAGGGGAAAGGAAGAACTTACGAAAGAATAAAAAAATATTGTGCATGGGAAGGCATGAAAGCCGATATAGAGCAGTAAATTCGCAAATGCGAAAGCTGCCAAAGGAAAAAAATTACACAAAACAAAACTAAAATGCCCATGGAAATTACGACTGTCCCTGAGCATTTATTTGAAAAGTGTGACATTGATATTGTTGGTCCAATGACCCCCATAGACAAGGGCAATGAGTACATCCTTACTTTTCAAGATGCACTAACAAAATTTCTAGTCGCAGTACCTGATGTAAACATTACGCCGAAAATAAATATGGACAATCATATCAAATAATATTTAGAAACCAGAAAACAGCGCCTTTCTGCTTTCCCATTTGTGTCTTGTTTAATTTATAACTGCCAAATAACACCCGAAACCGTTTTTCTCCTTCAGTTTCTTCAGTGCAGAAACAATTTTCGTTTACGACTTTTATCTGGTCTTTTCTGGGAAAAGTTTAGGCTACTTCTTTCACCATGTATAGTAAAGCCAACTTTATATATTATTTTCTATATTTGGCCTGTCTTGTGGGAGAACAGTCGCTGGGGAAGATCATATCTTCACGTGAGCTTCGCATTGTCTCGCGAAAACAAAGGAAACAATAAAATTAAAGTTAAAAAGGCAAAAAATCCACTATCGCAATATTGTTGACTTCCGACGTTAACAAATAATGCCGCCGTCCCGAATTTCTGCGCATGCGCGGAGTTGCGCCTGCTCAGGAACTGTACGCAATGCAGAACCGGTTGATCATTGCCGTAACTGCCTCACTTGCGACCTGTTTGGTAGGTGACGCACACCATGAGAAGTGCGTTTTACCAGAAAGTCACAAGACTTTAGCGGCAGCGAAACACGGAAAGTGGCGTAGTTCACAGAAGTTGCTACGTCCAGTTGAAGGCGTTCCCGTGTTTCGCTGTCGCTAAAGTCTTGTGTGGTACGATAGGCAGACTTTCACATTCCTTCCCAAGAGATACTGATATCGCTAATCGACTGTTACCTTCCCGAATGAACTACGATAAAGAGTCACACAGTAGCTGTTCAGTGCAGTGAATGTGCGTTCGTGATGATTGGATACGTACTGATTTCCACAGCAGTATTCCTTCTGCTGCTAAAACTGTATAACAAATGCACTATAGGAGTTTGTCAAAGTCAAAGATTATTGCATGGAAAAACTGCAATTGTTACCGGTTCAAACACAGGTAGGAGAACAACAGTTGTCCAGATAATATTTTGCATAGATGCAATGTATCCATATACCGGTATTTCAAAAGCAGATAGCATACCATTTTGGCAATATACGCGAAATCGATGACAAGACTTTTTTTCTGTATTTGGTGAAGTCGTCATTTTCCATCCAAGAAAGTGTACAAGATGCTTAACCCTCAGCATAAAACAATAACGTTACTGCCAGTTTATTTACTAGGGTAAACGTACATTATTCCATAGATCAGTAAGTGTGAGAAAATGGTTGTGGAACGAGTCATTATACATAATATGAACAGAATGAGCACAATAGTGATAACATTTTTAATAATAAAAAAAGGAATGGTGCATTCGCTATTGTTTTTCTTTACCACCACTGATCAAAATACAGATTGTCACAGAAGGTCTTAACTTACAATAGCAAAGACATTAACAAAAATTTCCATTGAGGGTATTATGATAACAGGTAGTGACTTAATAGGACTTTCACATTAATTCTGTGTGTCCATGAAAATTGCAAGTAAAAAGTTTTATTGATTTCTGCAAAATCCTTCTGTGGAATAAAAGCAGGTACTGCAGCACTTCCCTAAATTATTTTTAAACAAAGAGATACCGTATTATTTCTCCTGTTTTTCCCATTGTGAATTGTATATTACATGTTGTACAAGGGGTGTACTAGAACTTTAGGACAATTCGAGTCAAAGAATGCCATATTACATATAAAAAAAAACTTCCATCAAATATTGTACCGGTACTGTTTGACGCATGACTTTACAGGAAAAGCTAATGTGGACTGACACTGATGCAAATACCAAATGGGACCAGTCTTTATTTAATTATTATAATAATTTTACATGTCCTAGTCTTTTCTTTATTCAGTTAGTATTGTAATTTTACATGCCCTGTCGACAAAAAATTAGTAAACAAACGACAAAAAAATAAAAAGCATTGATTTGGTGACGTAATCCATGCAAGAAATAAACTGAAAGGGTATTACAACCTCTCGGGGGAAAAAAAAAACTGAGGCGTATATTTGGGGATCAAAATAGCTGATGATGGTCGAATTAGAGAGGATATAAAATGTAGACTGGCAATGGCAAGGAAAGCGTTTCTGAAGAAGAGAAATTTGTTAACATCGAGTATTGATTTAAGTGTCAGGAAGTCGTTTCTGAAAGTATTTGTATGGAGCGCAGCCATGTATGGAAGTGAAACATAGACAATAAATCGTTTAGACAAGAAGAGAATAAAGGCTTTTGAAATGTGGTGCTACAGAAGACAGCTGAAGATTAGATGGGTAGATCATATAACTAATGAGGAGGTATTGAATAGGATTGGGGAGAAGAGGAGTTTGTGGCACAACTTGACTAGAAGAAGGGATCGGTTGGTAGGACACGTTCTGAGGAATCAAGGGATCACCAATTTAGCATTGGAGGGCAGCGTAGAGGGTAAAAATCGTAGAGGGAGACCAAGAGATGAATACACTAAACAGATTCAGAAGGATGTAGGTTGCAGTAGGTACTGGGAGATGAAGAAGGTTGCACAGGATAGAGTAGCATGGAGAGCTGCCTCAAACCAGTCACAGGACTGAAGACCACAACAACAACAACGATGCTTCATAATGAGCAGGGTTATATATGACAAATATATCAGGGAGTATATGCACTAAGATTTACAACTTATTATACTAATTTATTTGAAAGACTACAGCATGAGGTCTGAGGAAGTATTCTACTGACTATTTTTTTTTTTTTTTCTGTACTGTACAAATTTCTATTTTATTATGTTGCACCAGATTATTGCGATGTAACACATGATCAGATAAAATCATCCAAATTATGCTGACATTGAGATACTGCAGTCATCAAAACAAGAGATCACCCTTAGAGAAAATGTTGTCCACGAAAACTGTTTTAGTGTCATGAGAGCATGATGTTCCTACTTCAGTGTGTTCAATAAACACTTTGAAGAACAAAATAAGAACATTTATTGTTGTTTCAGTGTTTTTTATATAACTGGTCTCATCAAGGTAATTAATAGAGTCAGTCAGTTTTACGCATCACAAGAGGCTATTTACAAGACAGCATTACATCTACATCTATACTTTGCAAACCAGTGTGAGGTGCATGGCAGAGGGTGAATGGAAATATGCTGTGGTTTTGCCATCGCAGCTCCTTGTGTTACTGGTAATTTTATTTTAGTTTCTCATCCTTGTGATGCCCAGAGGTTAGACTTGAATGTATTTAGTTTCATCTAATGTGTAAATAATAATTATTTTAGGTGCTTTGTTGCATGTTTTTAGTGGGCAAATGGTTAGTACCAGACTACCAAATCCAGAGATCTGGCATTTGATCCCTAGTCAATCCTAGGTTTCCATTTCTAGTATTTTTTCATCTGTTGATAATAATTTGTTAATGTTAAATGCCATGTTACATCATTGGGTAGAGTCCGCATTAAATAGTAAGTCCTCCTATTATTGCTGGTTCAGTCAGTTGAAAGATTGGAGGAAGGGAGGAGCACAGCATCTTCATCTCAATTTTCAGATTGAGTACAGCCTTACACACTGCATATTGATTAGTAAAACATAAGAGGCAAGTGCAAGAGTTTAAGGATTTGTATTTGAATCTTGCTATGTCTTCATTCTGTGTTTATTTTTATACCTGTTGTAGAGTTTGGCTTTTTGTTTTCTGTTATGGAGTCAGAAGAACTATGGTCACTGACTGTAACATTGTAGTTTCTCCATTTAGCTGTATTAACTGTTTAATCAGATCTCTTGATAAGGCGACTAAGATAAAATTGCCATGGGTATAATTTTTCCATTTAATTTGTTACTTTCTCTTGCTATTGATCAGATATTGTTCATAGTCATTATCAGGAGATTTGCAAATACGAGACTGAATGTAAACTTGTCTTTACTTCTTGTCTTTGTCTATTACTATCCTGCAGTTTCAGTCAAGTCATTGTAACATTTTTATGAGAAATTGTGTAAAATCCCATTGACATGTAGTCAGAACATATAGACACTGATCCCCAGAAAGTTTCATGCTATTCTGCGTAGGCAAGAAATTGCTGTGTAAAGTAATAATGTAAGTGATAAAAACCCTAGCAGTCTACATCCATGAGGTGATCACAAATCCTGTAACAGTAACTTTGTCAGCTGGAAAACAAGAAAAGAAAACAAGGAAATTCAGTGACACTGCAAAATAAAGAAGGGGCATAGGAAACCACGATCATACACTTCTGGAACAACAGGATGTTTGTATCTACAGCAAGTAAGAAACTAATAAAGAAGTTACAAAGATTAATGACAGTAATTCCAACAAAAAGATTTTGCATCATTGAACGAGTTGAATATACAAGTACCGGTATGTAGAGTGAAACATGGAAGTGTAGGAATGCTAACGCTGGTAAGCTAAGGATTGAACTTAGTATGTATACTACTGGTAAAAGTAAATTCTATATTAATATTTTTGAAGGCTACAGCAATGCAGAAAGCACATGAAGGCAGAAAATATGTCTTAGTGAATTCATGTCTATCATCTACCTCACACTTAAATTGTTAACTAGAAGCAATATTTTCTTTATTATGAATACAAGCTGTGGAAGTTACATGCCTGCATGTAATTGTAAACAGTCATACTGATTACCCCCTGCTGAGAGCAAGACAATATCACCAGGAAGAGACTATTAAAACCAGTTGTCCCCCCCCCCCCTCCCCCCTCCCGCAAGGACAACCTCCTTCAGGTTTTACAATCTGCTGCCTGTTTCCAAAGGTAATTTGTGGAGGCAGTCCTTTAATTTAAATGAGACAACTGCAGCTTTCTTACATTTAATGTAAACTGTACTTATTCAACCTAAGACATTGTGTTAGTTCTAAAATTGATCAGGACCCTCTACTGTTATTTCTTCTATGTTCTTGTGGTCTTCAGTCCAAATATTGGTATTGGTTTGATACATCTCTCCTTACTACTACATCCTGTGCAAACCTCTTCATCTCCAAATGAGCACTGTAATCTACCTCCTTTTGAAGCTGCTTACCGTATTCATCTCTTGGTCTCCCTCTACAATTTTTGTCCTCCACACTTCCTTCCAGTTCGAAACTGATGATCCCTTGGTGTGTCAGAATGTGTGCTATCAACTGAGTTCTTCTCTTGGTCAAGTTATGCTATGAATTCCTTTTCTCCCCAATTCCATTCTTCATTGGTAATATGATTTGCCCATCTCATTTTCAGCATTCTCTTGTAGCACCACATTTCGGAATCTTCTTGTCTTCATCTATGTCCTGTTATCTTTCTATGATACAAGTACATTTATCTTGTACAGCCCTTCTATATACTCCTTCCAGCTTTCAGCTTTCCCTTCGTTGTTTAGCCCTATAAGGCTACAATACAGATGAATTCCAAGGGCAATCCAATGAAAATTGAACACCCGCCACAACAGGACCAAGGAATGGCTTCATTAAAAAGTAATTGTGATATGCATTAAGACACTTATACCACTGGGAGATGAGATGATCAATTTTTGTTTCATAGAATGCAGTTGGTACTTGCTCTTGCGCTTCCTCATCTGGCTGAAACCATCATCCATGCATATCTTTGTTCAGGTCACCAAACATGTGAAAATCACACAGTGAAAGGTCTGAGCTGTGCAGAGGATGTTGTAGTTTTTTGCCACCAAATCACTGAAGTGCAACTTTCAGCCAATTGGTGGTGTTAGGGCAGCCATTATCACCCAGCAGGATGATTCTGTCCAACAGAATTCCTGTCCAGTGGCATTCCTTTTAATTATGGCACATTGCAGATTCTGCAAAGTGTCTTCATAGCTCTGTAGATTTGTTGTGGTTCCATCCTCAAAGAACTCTGCAAGCAGAGGAAGCATCCTGTTGCATGATAACACTCGCCCCCACACTGCTAATCAGACGAAGACAATGCATTGATGATTTGATTGGGAAATACTACAGTATCTTCCATACAGCCCAGATCTTTCACTATACTTTTTCACACCTTTGGTGACCTGAAGAAAAACATGCCTGGACATTGATTTCAGTCAGACGAGAAGTGCAAGAGTGGGTGCTGTTGCGCATCCATCAGTGGCCGGCTGCATTCTGTGGAACAGGAATTGATAACCTTGTGTCCCAGTGTGATGATTGTTGTAACGCATCTAGTGATTACTTCTGAATGGAATCATTCCATGGTCCCATTGTGATTTTCATTTGACTGCCCCTTATTTCAAAAAAGACTTCCTAATATTAAAATCTATATTCAGTGTTAACAAATTTCTCTTCTCCAGAACTGCTTTTCTTGCCATTGCCAGCCTACGTTGTATATACTCTCTTCTTTGGTCATTGTCAGTTATTTTACTGACCAAATAACGAAAGTCACCTGCTAATTTTAGTGTCTTGTTTCCTAATCTAATTCCCTCAGCATCACCTGATTTAATTCGACTGCATTCCATTATCCTTGTCTTGCTTATGTTAATGTTCATCTTATATTCTCCTTTCAAGACACTGTTCATTGCATTTAACAGATCTTCATAGTCCTTTACAGTCTCTGGTCTCTGAGAGAATTATAATTTCATCTGCAAACCTCAAAGATTTATTTCTTGTATGTGAACTTTTATTCCTTATCCAAATTTTCCTTTGATTTCCTTTACTGTTTGTTCATTGTACAGTTGAATAACACCAGGGATGAGCTACAACCCTGTCGCACTCCCTTTTCAGCCACTGCTTCCATTTCGTGCCCCTTGACTCTTATAACAGCTGTCTGGTTTCTCTTTCAGTCCTTGTATTCTACCCCTGCTACCTTCACAATTTCAAAGAGTGTATCCCAGACTACCTGGTCACAAGCTTTCTCAAAATCTGCAAAAATTATAAACGTAACTTTATGTTTACCTAACTTATCTTCTAAGATAAGTCATGGGACAAGTATTGCTTGGGCTTCTTCCTACAATTCTTCGAAATTCAAACTGATCTTCCCTGAGGTTGGCTTCTACCAGTATTTACATTTCTCAGTAAATAATTTTTGTTAGTATTTTGCAGCCATGCTTTATTAAACTGATTGTGTAATATCCACATCTTTCAGCACCTGTTTTCCTTGGAGTATTTTGCCTGTATCAATCGTCTTGCATACCAGGTGGAATAGTTTTGTTATGACTGGCTGTCCCAAGAATTTCAGTAGTTCTGAGGGAAAGTCATCTACTTGAGAGCTTTGTTTTGACTTATGTCTTTCAGTGGTCTGTCAAATTCTTCTTTCAGTATCATATCTCCTACCTCATCTTCATCTATGTCCTGTTATCTTTCTATGATACAAGTACATTTATCTTGTACAGCCCTTCTATATACTCCTTCCAGCTTTCAGCTTTCCCTTCGTTGTTTACTACTGGATTTCCATCTGAGCTCTTTGTATTCATACAGCTACTTTTCTTTTCTCCAAACATCTCTTTATTTGCCCTATTATATATGTTTGATATTCTTACATTTGTCCTGTAGCCATTCGTGCTTAACCATTTTGCACTTCCTGTCAGTCTAATTTTTTATACATTTATATTCCCTTTCACATACTTAATTTACTGCATTTTTATGTTTTCTCCTTTCATCAGTTAAATTCAATATCTCCTTTGATATCCAACAATTTCTACCAGGTCTTGTCTTTCTACCTATTTGATTCTCTGCTGCTTGCACTATTTCATTTCTAAAAGCTATTCATTTATCTTCTACAATTCTCCTTTCCCCTGTATCAGTCAATCGTTGCTTAATACTCCTTCTGCAACTCTCAGCAAGCTCTGATTTTTTCAGCTTATCCAGGTCCCATCTCCTTAATCTCCCACCTTTTTGCAATTTCTTCAATTTTAATCTATAGTAAATAATAAAAAAATCTAATTCTGAAATCTCAGACTCACCATTATATAACCAATCTGAATCATTATATAACCTTCTGGTGTCTCCAGGTCTTTTCTATATCCACAACATTCTTTCATGATTCTTAAACCAAGTGTTAGTGATGATTAAATTATTCTCTGTGCAAAATTCTACCAAGCAGCTTCCTCTTTCATCCATTTTCCCCAGTCCCTGTTCACCTACCATTTTTCCTTCTCTTCCTTTTTCTTACTATTGAATTCCAGTCCCCCATCAGAATTAAATTTTCATCTCTCTTTACTACCGGAATAATTTCTTTTACGTTGTCATACATTTTCTCAATCTCTTCATCATCCGCGGAGCTAGTTAGCATATAAACTTGTACTACTGTTGTGGGTGCTGGCTTTGTGTCTATCTTGGTTGCAATAATGTATTCACTATGCTGTTGCATTCCTATTTTCTTATTTAGTATTAGGCCTACTCCTGCATTACTGCTATTTGATTTTGTATTTATAACACTGCTCTCACTGGATAAGAGGTCCTGTTCATTGTATTATCAAACTTCACCAATCCCTTCTGTATCTGCCTTCAACCTAACCATTTCTGTTTGTAAATTTTCTGACCTACCTGCCTGATTAAGGGATCAAATACCATAGATTGACAGTCTCGTCTTTCCTGATGATATCCTCCTGAGTAGTCCTCACCCAGAGATCCAAATGTGGGAGACTGTTTTACCTCCAGAATATTTCACCTGAGTGGATGCCCTCATCGTTTAACCATACAGTAGAGCATACCCTTGGGAAAAATAATAGTTGTGGTTTCCCCCTTGCTCTCAGCGGTTTGCAGTACCAGCACAGCAGGGCTATGTTGGTTAATGCTATAAGGACAAACAAGTCAATCATCCAGACAACTGCTCATGCACCTACTGGAAAGGCTGCCATCCCTCTTCAGGAACCACACATTGTCTTGGCCTTTCAACAGATACCCGTTCATTGTGGCTACACCTATGGTAGGGCAGTATGTATCACTCAGCACATATGACACCCCACCGTGATAAGGTCCACGGTTCTGTCATACAAATATGGAATTGGTGGATTTAGGAGGGCCATATTCAATGCAATCCAGGATATGAGTAGCGATGTGACTAGCACACGAGAGGACTGACATATTGTTCACTAGGCCTAGCAGGATCATACAGCAACAGTGTGTATGTTGATACAGGAAATGATCTTGTTTGTAGCAAGAGAATTATCAACATAGACAGAGTATTGGCATTCAGATCATTATAGACTGTGAACATGGTGATTATTTTGTGATTTCCTTTGAAGCAGCACAGAGAGAGGCGCTCTGACAGGGTGCATTCAAAGACCGCACTGGACACAGCAGTTTCACCCCGTCCTCTTTTCAGATGATTCATTCTTCTGTGTACAACATCATGATAGGTGCATCTGTACCTGAAGGATCTGAGAAAAACAAACACTGACCAACTGAATTTGTATTAGTTATGATCAAATGGGCCCAAAACCTGAGATGATAATACCGGATGCTATTGGCCACATAACACGATCACCTCCAGTCCACAAAGTGAGTAATTTTGATAGCAACTGTTGCATTTCTGACATAATAAGGCCAATATCTGTTCCCTTAATTTGAGGTCTCTGTGATGTTATCTTTCTATGAGATAATACGAGACCTTATGTAGCCAGTTTTGTCCTGACCTACCTGGATATAGTGAGTATTTTGCTGTTGCCACAGCCAGCACATTTTCCAGATCTCTCACCCTGTAAGAAATCTGATAATGGGTTGCCAAGAGGCTGGCACGCTGCCACTTGCTAGCCTTGTGTCGTAAAGATGAAACGACATGAATGGCATACCAGTACCCATCACCCGAATTCAGTTCAACTCAGTTTCTGGCTAGGTTAGAGCCATTGTTGCTGTCAGAGAGGGTAGCCCTGTTTACTAAATTCCACATCCTGTATACTCCCAGTCACCTAAAAATGCAATCATGTATTCCTTCTACAATTCTGCATATAAATAATAGTAGCTTTTGTTAATGGCTGTCTTCCTGGTGTTGTAATTTTAATGATCAGCAGTGGACTTTGAAAAAAGTCATTTCCTCTTACAAAACACCCAGGTGTGGTTTTTATCTACAAACTCATACTTAGAGTGTGTGTAACTCTACTGACTTCAAAGACGGCTCCTTGTCAGCTTTCTATATAATGAAGAATGTGAGCCTACAAGCTGTTGCGGGAGATTAGAGCGGCAGTTTCCACTGGAGAGCACATGGCTGGCAGTTGCTACAGAGGTGTGGTGAGCGGTTAGTGTCTACGCAGCCTCGGAAAAACTTGAACGTTTGGCAGGGACATGTGTGGCCGTGTCTGCGCTCTTGGAGAAATTTATATGCAAGAGAAAAGTTGATAAAAACAAAACTAAGAGTAACACAGAGATGCAAGTTGGCACTCCTGGACAGAAAAATATGTAAAGCCAAATTATCTACCCGTCCCACAAAAATATATAATTGTTTAAAAGTTATTGTCATCTAAAAATTTGTAAATTTATGAAAGATCAAAAGCTAATATCTTGGCAATGCTTTGGCCAACTAATATGAAAAAAGTGTTTGCGGATGCGGCTAGTAGAGCTGCATTGAGCAGCCGTAGCTGATTCTGCATAGTGTGTACCATTTTTGAATGAGAGGTCGGAATATTGAATCTGACTGAGAGAAACTGTGCTTTTGGTAATAAATTTAAAGAGATGAAACTAGCAGCAGCACTCTAAAGTTTAAAGAGGTAGATGAGTAATTAAGTACTTATTTTTATTCGTTTATTTATGTTTAGTATCAAAAATCTGTGAAAAGCAAAATCACGCCACAAGAACATTATTTGTGAAAAAACTATGGCAGATACAAAAAATTGGACTTTAAATTGTTACCCGGAAAATTTCCTTATTTTTCGATATATCATATATGTTTTTGTTTAGTTTTAGAATATTCGTAATTTTTGTCAAACATTGTTTTGAGTTAGGCAATCATTATTTATTTATTTATTTATTTATTTATTTATTCCATGTGATCTGATGGTACACAGTGTGTGTTGCAGATGTCGGAAAATATCAGTTAACATATATTAACATACAGTATCCTAATGTATTATATTGCTCAATGTTTTCAATTTAACACAAATAGCAAGATTACTGTTCTAAGTATTCATTTACAGAGTAAAAACAGTGACACAACAAATATGACTTCACAGCTTTGCTAAATTTTATGTTGTCTTTGATGGACTTCATACTAGTGGGAAGATTGTTGATCAGTTGGAGGCCCATGTGGAAAGCTCCCTTTTTACACAGTTGAGTGTTTGTATGTAAAACATGCAGATTTGAGATTTTCCTGGTGTTGGTTCATGTATTTCATTATTTTTTACAACTCTGGTGTCAATTGGCACTATGTGGTTTCTGAAAAATTTTAGAGTCTCAAGAATGTATAGGCAAGACAGTGTAAGGATTTCCAACTTTCTGAAGATGGGTTTGCAGGAGTCTCTGGGTTTGCTTCCAGTAATAATCCTCATTGCTCTCTTCTGGATTCTGAATGTGCTTAGAGCAGCTGGAGAATTTCCCCAGAATATCACACCATATTTTAGGTGGGCTTGTATGTAAGCATAGTACATGCTGGTTAATGTTTTCAGGCTAGCACATGATTTCAGTACACTCAATGCATAACAGCCAGTACTAATTCTGGCATTTATCTTTCCTGTATGTGTATTCCATTTCAGGTTATCTTGAACCCACAGACCCAGGAATTTTAAAACAGTGTCGGTATCTATTAGCTGGTTATTTACAGTGACAAATGGCTGAGAGGAATTTGCATTTTGTGTTGTGTGAAAGTTCATGGAAGCTGTCTTTTTGGTGTTGATAGTTAATCTGTTGATTTTAGCCCAGTTGATGAGTTGTTCAGTGGCCAAGTTCACAGCTTTTTGCACAGCCTCTGTATTCTCCCCTTTGAGGAGTACAGTTGTGCCATCAGCAAATATTATTGTTTTGTGTGCATCAACATTCAGGCTCAAGTCATTAATATACAGGAGGAAAAGTAGGATTCCCAATACTGAGCCGTGTGGAACACCTTGCTTTACAGTTTTATTACTTGATAGTATTTCGGTTATTGAGTTGCTTTGTCTATTTGTGTATTTCATGCTGACTCTCTGCATCCGATTGGTTAGGAGTGTAGCAATCCAGTTGTTTGCAATTCCTCTGATACCATAGTGTTCTATTTTTTCCAGCAATTTTGAGGGCGGATAGGGTGGCTATCTTTGATGACTTGGTAGTTGGTTTTGAGTGATGCTAAGAACCGGACATGCCGCGCATCTGGGGGTAGTAGTGGGTTGATAGCCACATTCGGGGACAAGTATATATGTAGCGACATTCGGAAGCAATAAAGTGGAGTGCAATCTAGTGGTTTAGGACAGCAGACAAGTGTGTATTTTGTGAATTGTGAACATACTGTCAAGTACCGTGATCACAGCATATGAATTTTATAGTGAAGTGTTGCAGCATCAGTTACTAACGGCCGCCCCTACTTAAGAGCCCCTCAGACTACATTTTAAGTCTTAAGTGTGTATATAGAAGAAGAAAAATAAACTACTTGTTCAATCAATGTACGTGACTCAATATTTTAAATTTCACTGCAATACCTGCCTGCACTGTTTTGTTATGTTTTATTTCAGCTTAAAAACTGAGTTTACAACAGGTGTGAGCTGGCACCCTATGATGAAAAACATAGCCAAACATTGAGACCAGCCACATGTCTGGGCTACTCAATTAAACTGAGTGTAACAAATAAATATATTTTCGTGCCATAGCAGGTGTGGACTTGTGCGAAACTATTCGAACTTCAATGTGTAGTGCCCAGTACTGTCATAATATGGGCGCTCGTCCGGGATTGTCTTAACTGAACAGGCTCGGTAGGCAGTGCAGGATTGCGTTTGAAAGTGAAGAAGATTGGGACAAATGCACTGCCGATTGCCGGGCAGTATGCTGAGTCCGACATCGACTACCAAAGCGGGAGTGGAAGTGCTGCCTGCTGCCAGACATGTCTGCTTGTGTCTGTGTATGTGCGGATGGATGTGTGTGTGTGTGTGTGTGTGTGTGTGTGTGTGTGTGTGTGTGTGTGTGTGAGTGTGTACCTGTCCTTTTCTCCCCCTAAGGTAGGTCTTTCCACTCCCGGGATTGGAATGACTCCTTACCCTCTCCCTTAAAACCCACATCCTTTCGTCTTTCCCTCTCCTTCCCTCTTTTCTGATGATGCAACCGTGGGTTGCGAAAGCTTGAATTTTGTGTGAATGTTTGTGTTTGTTTCTGTGTCTATCAACATGCCAGCGCTTTCGTTTGGTAAGTTACAGAATCTTTGTTTTTAGATATATTTAGATACTTCAGAAGATTTTCAGAGAGCAATTCAAAATTGCCAGATGGGGACTTATATGTACCTGTAATTATAATATTACTATCTGTTAGTTCACATAAACAATATTCAAAATCTTTTTCAATACAGCAGGCATTTTTAAACCCAATTTCCTTTGATTTAATGTCTGTTTTTACATGTATACATGTTCCACCCCTCTGTATGTTTCCCTGCAAAAGCTGCTGACCAGCTGGCTATATATATATATAAAAACAAAGATGATGTGACTTACCAAACGAAAGCGCTGGCACGTCGATAGACACACAAACATACACACAAAATTCTAGCTTTCGCCACCAACGGTTGCTTCGTGAGGAAAGAGGGAAGGAGAGGGAAAGACAAAAGGATTTGGGTTTTAAGGGAGAGGGTAAGGAGTCATTCCAATCCCGGGAGCGGAAAGACTTACCTTAGGGGGAAAAAAGGACGGGTATACACTCGCACACACACACATATCCATCCGCACATATACAGACACAAGCAGACATATGCAGAGGCAAAGAGTTTGGGCAGAGATGTCAAAAAATATATATATATATGCAGGGTGGTCCATTGATCGTGACCCGGCCAAATATCTCACAAAATAAGCGTCAAATGAAAAAACTACAAAGAACGAAACTTGTCTAGCTTGAAGGTGGAAACCAGATGGCGCTATGGTTGACACGCTAGATGGCACTGCCATAGGTCAAACGGATATCAACTGCATTTTTAAAAATAGGAACCCCCATTTTTTATTACATATTAGTGTAGTATGTAAAGAAATATGAATGTTTTAGCTGGACCACTTTTTTCGCTTTGTGATAGATGGTGATGTAATAATCACAAACATATGGCTCACAATTTTAGACAAACAGTTGGTAACAGGTAGGTTTTTTAAATTAAAATACAGAACGTAGGTAGGTTTGAACATTTTATTTCGGTTGTTCCAATGTGATACATGTACCTTTGTGAACTTATCATTTCTGAGAAAGCATGCTGTTACAGCGTGATTACCTGTAAATACCACATTAATGCAATAAATGCTCAGAATGATGTCCGTCAACCTCAATGCATTTGGCAATATGTGTAATGACATTCCTCCCAACAGTGAGTAGTTCGCCTTCCATAATGTTCGCACATGCATTGACAATGCGCTGAAGTATGTTGTCAGGCATTGTCGGTGGATCACGATAGCAAATATCCTTCAACTTTCCCCACAGAAAGAAATCCAGGGATCCGGTGAATCTACGGGCCATGTTATGGTGCTTCGGCGACCAAACCACCTGTCACGAAATATGCTATTCAGTACCGCTTCAACCGCACACGAGCTATGTGCCGGACATCCATCATGTTGGAAGTACATCACCATTCTGTCATGCAGTGAAACATCTTTTAGTAACATCGGTAGAACATTATGTAGGAAATCAGCATACATTGCACCATTTAGATTGCCATTGATAAAATGGGGGCCAATTATCTTTCCTCCCATAATGCTGCACCATACATTAACCCACCAAGGTCACTGATGTTCCACTTTTCGCAGCCATCGTGGATTTTCCAGTGCCCAATAGTGAATATTATGCCAGTTTACGTTACCACTGTTGGTGAATGACGCTTCATCGCTAAATAGAACACGCGCAAAAAACCTGTCATTGTCCCGTAATTTCTCTTTTGCCCAGTGGCAGAACTGTACATGACGTTCAAAGTCATCGCCATGCAATTCCTAGTGCATAAAAATATGGTATGGATTCAATTGATGTTGATGTAGCATTCTCAACACCGACGTGTTTGAGATTCCTGATTCTCATGCAATTTGTCTGCTACTGATGTGCGTATTAGCTGTGACAGCAGCTAAAACACCTGCTTGGGCATCATCATTTGTTGCAGGTCGTGGTTGACGTTTCACATGTGGCTGAACACTTCCTGTTTCCTTGAATAATGTAACTATCCGGCGAACGGTCCGGACACTTAGATGATGTCATCCAGGATACCGAGCAGCATACATAGCACACGCCCGTTTGGCATTTTGATCACAATAGCCATACATCAACACGATATCAGCCTTTTCCGCAATTGGTAAACGGTCCATTTTAACAAGGGTAATGTATCATGAAGCAAACACCGTCCGCACTGGTGGAATGTTACGTGATACCACGTACTTATACGTTTGTGACTACTATTACAGCGCCATCTATCACAAAATGAAAAAAGTGGTCCAACTAAAACATTCATATATCTTTACATACTACATGAATATATAATAAAAATGGAGGTTCCTATTTTTAAAAAATGCAGTTGATATCCGTTTGACCTATGGCACCACCATCTAGCGGGCCAACGATAGCGTGATCTGGTTTCCCCCTTCAAGCTAGACGAGTTTCGTTCTTTGTAGTTTTTTCGTTTAATGCTTATTTCATGAGATATTTGGCCCGGTCACTATCAATGGACCACCCTGTGTGTGTGTGTGTGTGTGTGTGTGTGTGTGTGTGTGTGTGTGTGTGTGTGTTTTTTGTGCCATAGCACGTGGGGGTTTGAGCCAAACTGTTCAAACTTCAATGTGTAGTGCGCAGTACAGTCGTAAGAAGGTGCAAACCTATTGTATGTGAAGATTAGTGTTAGCAAGAACTTTCATCCATGAGCCAAAATAGTCTGGTAAATTATACAAATGTCTAATAAAGTACTCTTGTACTTTGTGTTTTGAATATCTTGGGATTTTCAGTTTCTTGCCTGATGCCTAATTGTAACCTATTGTGGTATTTTACATCAGAATATGAAATTCCATTCTGAGTACATCAGGAATGTTTGCTCTGTATGACAATTATTTTTACTTCTGGTTTTATAATTGCTACTCTTATTATAAACCACAAATACCATTGAGGAACACCACTAGATGTTTTTGGCATGTAAGATTCCCAAGGTTCCTGAAGAGACTCCTGGTAGATGTTCAGTTTTTAATTTCACGCAATAATTTTTACTGCACACCTCTGTAGAATAAACACTTTTTTGACCCTAGCTGCATTGCCCCAAAAGATTATCTTGAGGACAGATTAGTGCGAAAGTGTATTAACTATCATGTCTGCAGATCAACTCAATGAGTGAAATTTCTTGGTGCAGACCTAGCAGACCTAAACCTTTTGGTTAACTTATGTATGTGCTGGTGCCACTTTAGTTTATTATCCATCTGCTTGCCTGTGAATGGTACACGTGGAGATCTTCTGTTGTGTGTCCATTGATCAAACCGAGTGAGCTGGCACAGTGGTTAGCATACTGGACTTGCATGGGAGAGGATGACGCAGTTTAAATCCCTACCCAGCCATCCAGATTTAGAATGTACGTAATTTCCCAAAATTGCTCCAGGCAAATGCCAGGATGTTTTCTTTGAAAGGCTGGAGCTAATTTCCTTACTCATCCATCACAAATCCAAAGTTGTGTTCCATCTCTAATGATCTCTTTCTCTATGGGACGTTAAACCGTAATCTTCCTTCCTTTTCCATACATCTCTATTCGTGATACCATAACTCATTTTTAATTTTTTATAATATCAGTTGTTTTCAGATTAATGCCTTTCCTATTACTCTCCTGGCCTTATGCAGTATGGTTGTTTTGGGCCTTTTATTAGTGTTCTTCTCACATCAGCATACATCACTGTTTTTGTAGAGTCCTCCAAAGTCTCTCATAAATTATTTATGTAGGCCAAGAACAGGAAAAGACCAAGTACCAAACCTTGTGGGACATTATATTTATTATTTCATCACTCCGAATTTGCTTTTATTCCTTTCGTATCTCTTGTTAATGTGATCCTGTGTTTCCCATAGTTAAGATATGACCCCATCCATTCACAGGGAATACCATTAATGCTATACCATTCACTTTCTACAGTAAAATTTAGCATGCTTCTATGTGTATGTGATGAACTACAATTTTTCGTGTCACATATTGCTTTTTTCTGGGAATGATTTTTAATGTGCAGAGTACTATATTACATTGCAATTCAAGTCCACATTCAACTGTTGTTCCACCTACAACTGCTTGTTAGTCAGTTCAAAGGATATACTAATGCTATGGCATAGAAAATCAGTACTGTTCATTAGTCAGTTCAAAGGATATAGTTAGGCTATGGTATTGAATGCCAGTAGGACCATGGCTAGTAAATCACTATGGTTTTCAAACAAACTTTTGCGTTTATGTCAGCTCTATCTTTTTTAGGTAAAATTGTACAAGCGACACATTCAAAGTTCTTTGGAAGACCAGCGTACTACACTGCTGTTTATTAATGAAAGTGCTATTCTATGGCATACCAAACAAAATTTGTAATTACACTGAGAATTTCTTGCTAGGACAGACACAGAATGATATCTTAGATGAAGACTCATCAACAGAGGTAGAAATAACTTGAGGTGTGCTGTGGGAATTGAGTTGGAACCCACACTATTAATGTAGCACCTTAATAATGTGGCACTCAGCATCAGTAGAAGCTTCTTCCACTCCTCCCATAAACCTAGTGCATTCCAAAATAATAGTGGGTTTCAGGAACTGAACAGGCTCTTTCTTCCTGTAACCAGTGGTCAGTTGGGTCTGAGGACCAAAGATTGTACTCAGTATTATCACTAACCTCATGTCATGGAATGAAAGACGCATAAGTTTTGTCTCACTTTGATAGGCACATAACACACATTCAGCAAGCTTCATCTTCTTCAAATCACATGGAAAATCCTTCCTAGAAGGCATAACCATATGTGTTAAATGAAATTTCATTTTGCGCAATTCCCAAGCAAGTTGAGGGCTTGTCTAGAATCCATCAGTAAAGATGTGGTAACCTGAACCACCTGCACAAACAGAGAAGGGAAGTCAACAAAAACAGCATCAACAGATATAATTGAGCACATTCTTAATTTACTTGACAGGCAACAAAAGACTTGTGGGATTTTTATGGACCTATCTAAGGCATTTGATTGTGTGAACCACTCAAAATTAATGATGAAATTATATCAGTATGGAATTAGAGGAAAATGCTATGACATACTTAAATCATACATTACAAATAGGAAACAATGCACAGAAATCAGACATACTAGTGGGGGAAATATAACAAACTACATATCAGAATTACAAACAGTTAAACACGGTGTGCCGCAAGGATCTGTGCTTGGGCCAATACTATTTATACTCTACGTAAATGACTTCCCTAGCTATATAAATCAGAAACTTATAATGTATGCTGATGACACAACAATCATTTGCACAGCTGACACAAAGGAGGAGCTTGAGAAGGAAGCACTCCTGACTATTGAAAATGCAAATAAATATTTAACACAAAACAACCTGTTTATGAATCAGTCTAAAACAATGAATGTAGTATTTCAGACCAAGCATAGTGAAAATTATAATATAAATGTTAATATAAATGGAAAGACTATTAAAGAAGTAACCAGCACAAATTTTCTAGGAACTATAATAGACAAACATTTGGCATGGGGGGAGCACATAAATGCACTGTGTAAAAAGATAAACAAACAGATCTTCATCATGCATAAAACAGCTAAGACTGTGGATGATAAAGTCCTCAGATCAATGTATTATGGACTTGTCTTCCCACATTTGTCTTATTCAGTTCATATATGGGGAAATGCACAAGCTGGCTACCTAAAAAGAATATTCACAATTCAGAAAAGGGCAGTGAGATGCATTGCAAAAATACCACCAAGACAGACCTGTAGGCAAGCTTTTGTACACTATAATATTATGACAGTATATTCACTGTACATATACCAAAGCATAATGGTGGTAAGGTCAAGTGATAAACACCTCCTAAATAAAGATGTACACAAACACGGTACAAGAGGAAATGAAAATTACTACATGATAAACAGAAATCTAAAACTGTCTATGACTGCCCCAGAAGAAGCAGGCAAAAGGTTTTTTAATAAACTCCCCAAAATCATTAAAAAAGAAACAGATCTAAAATGTTTTAAAAATCATTTGAAACTATATCTCACAGAGAAATGTATATACAGTTTGAGTGAATACTAAGATGGTGTTTAAATATATCATTACTGAAATGTACCTGTAAAAATTATCATTTCTGTATGTTTTTTTGATTTGTGTGTACGTATAATGTGAAATATGTAAAACCTTTGTATGATTATGGACTATTTCTGTTTAATCATTTGTTTCATTTATATATATATTGAAATCAAATTTGATGTTAAAAGGCTATTGTATGACACACCCAATACTCTCAGCTGGATTTTCAGCTGGAGTCCATGGGCAAAGAATAAATAAATAAATAAATAAATGCTGCACCAAATGAAAACTGGGTTGCAAAGTGTAAATCAGGATGAATTAGACTTTTTGTAGCTGTCTTACCATAATATGGATTATGGGAAAAAACATAAACATTTTCTGAATCAACAAACAAAAGTCTCATAAATCCCACTTCGTAGGCTCTTTGCAGCAATTGAATTGAATTCTGCCACAAGTGCCACAATGAGTGTTTCAAAACTGGTGTGACTTTTTGTACCTTTTCTTTAGCCTACATATTTGTAGCATTCAAAATTTCACTAATAAGATTGTCAGTGAAGAAGAGTTGGAAATTCAAGTTCAGATTTTGGTCAAACACCACAAGGAATGGTGAAACATTGTTGCATGACTGAAAAACCAGATGGAAAGCACAATAGTGGAAACATGTCAGACATCATCTGGCATTGGAGGTCTAAAGGTGATACTGAATGTATACAAAGGAGATCAGAATGAAGGAGCACAGCTCTGCGTGATGCATGGGAGAACATCACAGAAATGTTTCAAAACCTTATCTGGCAAACACTTGAAGATGAACGCCAAGCATCACTTGAAAGCCTACTTCCATAAATTCAAGAGACAGTGTTAAGTCAGGAATCTATGAAAGTCCACATCCTCTTATATTTTGTCCCCTAGGGTGATTAGGTTAATTACATCCTGCATGGTGACAGTCAAGTAGTAATTTTCTTCACAGTCTATGTGTGAATGGAATGGAAAGAATTCCTAGTTCGCATTACAATGGACACTGCAATTGGCAATTACAGTGCACTTCAGAGTGGTTTGCAGAGTTCATGTTTAAATGTGGAATATGTCAAGTGAGTAGTTTTTCTTGTTTAGTTGTACCAGAACTGCATTTGCAGTTACATATGTTGCTTTCTCTTTTGAGAATCTGTTATGGAATATCAGCTGTGCAGTTTTTGAAAGGTTACTACCAGTTAAGTGGTTCAGTATCCTGTTATAAGGTACCTTTTCAAAACAAAATTGAGAACAAGGAAAGGAGGGAAATATGTCTCCACTTGCTTATCTCTATATTTTTAAATAAGTGTTGCTACTATATGGTAATGCAGGACACTAACAAGTCAGCATAACAGTTTAGTTCTTTGAATTACCAACAGAACCATCAACAGTTAGTTTGGCAGAACTGTTATCTCCTGGTGGACTTTGCAGTACGTGTGCAAGTAAATGTAATGGATCTGCTTATCATGTTTTTTTTTTTTTTTTTGTCCTCGGATTCAGCTTCTGTTAGCAAGAGTTCATTAACTCTGGTGTCCCATGATTTAAATTTAATGTGATGTGTCTCACTTCTAGTTTCAGCATGAAGCTTACAGTTAGTTCCATTTACTTTACTGAGTTTATTCATTTCACATTCATTAGTGCTCCAAATTGCCTTTTCTTTGTTTCTGGAGTCTTCAGTATGCTGACTAGCCAAAACATTCTAACCGCCTGCTTAATAGCATGTTGGTGCACCTTAGGAGCACAATACATCACTGTTTTTCCTGTTATGAATTTAAAATGTCATTGATAGTTTCAGAAAGGTATTTGGCACCAGTTGCCTATGCATAGATCATGCAATTCCTGTAAATTGTGTGCCAGTGGCTTGCAGATATGGATCTGGCACCCGATAAGCACTCCAGATGTGTTCAGTCGGATTCATATCAGGTGGATTTAGTGGACAAACCATCACTGGTAGTTCACTACCGTGCTTCTCAAACTACTGTAGTATGTTCTTGCCTTGTAACACACAGTTATCCTGCTGAAAGTTGCTGTCACCGCCAATAAAAAAGCATAAAAGGAGACAGTTAGTGTACCACACTGTTAATCCACAGCTGTCGTGCTGCCTTCAATTACTGCCACAGGTCCCATGAAAGCCCAAGTGAAAGTCCCCCCCATAGTTTAACACTGTCCACCCACAGATCCGCACTCATAGCACTGTGCATGTTTTGAACAACTGTTCATTTGGATGACAGTGCATGTGGATGTGCTTGTCAACCTCCTGTAACAAGAAACATGATTCATCCAACCAGACGTAGCAAGAAATGTGATTCATCTGACAAAACAACAAGTTTCCACCAACCCACAGTCCAGTCTACATGATCCTGTGCTCGCTGCTGTCATAATTGATAATGTCATTTGATCACTGTGGGAACACATAGGATTCACCTACTGTGCAATCCTGTGTTCAACAGTGTCCATCGACCAGTGTCCTCTGCAACACCTGTGATGCATCAGCATTGTACTCTGTCATCAGACCTGCCTCCTTTTTCACCATCCTTCAATCACTCTCCATAGATATAGATAGAACAGTACACACAATCAGCCAACCAGCTTTGCCATTTCCGAACTGCTCATTTCCAAGTGCCAACCTGTAACAATCTGCCCTTTGTCAAAAGTCTCTTATGTCAGTGTATTTCCCTGTATGTGGCCCTTACTGTCACTAGAACAATTCCCCATTTGTCCCTGTTCTGGTTATATGTGTTTCTTACTGCACCATGTGCTCACAGTACCATCCGGTGGAATTCAGTTTTGTGATGAGCAGTAGTTATAACGTTTTGGCTCATCAGTGTATTTTTAGAATCGTGTAGTTTTTGGTTTCTTGATGACATGTAAAAAAAATTTTCAGTACTTCTAATTGTGCATATTTAAGTTTTGATAGAGTTTGTCCCCTGCTTTAAATAAAGCTCTCTCTTTGTGACACAGGATGCTTTAGCCCAGATCTTAACCACTCTATCTCACAACTTCCATTGTAATAGCCCTTGATGCATTCTAAAGGCCATTTGAATTAGTACTCTAAAATTTTTTTTATGGAAGAATTAAATTTCTCATTTGATGTGCAGCCCTCTCTATCTATGCCCCAGGTCTCCCACACACCAACAATGGCTCCAAGGCTCTCACCTTCCAGGCCCAAAATGGCACTAGTACTCCCCAGATGTTCATTCTGTTATGGGCTGAGAGTAAAACGAGTAAAAGCAAATAACATAGTTTGAGAATTTCGTTATTTAATATTACAGGGTGGCAGAAAAAGTTCAAGTAAAGAGGCCAAAGAGATCTGTTAAAGCATCAGCAATATCTAATAGCCTTCATTAAACAAATAAAATTGTCAAATGATTGAAAATTCAGACAAGATTACAAATTCGAAATTTCTATAATGTGATATAGCTTAGGTTACTATTAAACAAATACAGGAGACATTACGTGGCAGATAGACACAATGAAAGATGATTGTTAGTCTTTATATATTATGAGCTGCTGGTAAAAGTGCTTCTTCAGATGTCAGAGCCAGACACCAGGAGACAACAATGGCCAAGTGTGTGTGAGTTGTACATTTATGAATGTGTCTTTTTACATCTGATGTAGCACTTCTCAGATAGCTTATAATCTCTATAAGTCTTCTTTCACTGTGACTGCAGCGTAACACCTCATCTATATTGTGAGTAGCAATCTATCATACTTCATATTGTTACAACAATCACTAGGCTGCAGTTGAAAGGCTACATATTTGCACTATCTCACATGACATTCTGAAAACCCTTTTACTTTTGTTTGTGTCTGCCACTCACACATTATGAGCTCTGAAAGTAAATAGTGGCCAGCAGCTCTTTCTCTTAATATATTAATCATCACATAGGCTCAGTCATAGCTAGGGTGGATGGCAAACTTAAGTTCATTGGCAGGCTACTGGGAAAGTGAAGGAGACTGCTTACAAATCGCTTGTGCTTCTCATCTTAGAATGTTGCTCGTGTTTGGGAGCTAGGGTCTATACCTATACCAAATAGGATTAACAGCAGGATTTAGGGAGAGGGGGGGGGGGATAATGGATGTATACAAAAGAAGGTGTCACATATGCTCACAAGTTCCGTTTGACTAGCAGGAGAGTGACATGGAAATGTTATCCTATGGAAGCCACCTTACAGAATTCCAAGAAATAGTATTAAGCGAAGAATCTACAGATATTCTTCAGCTTCCTATGTATTGCCAGATATTTATGACCTCAGCTGTTTTGTGCTCTAAAGCAACAACAACTGATGTATCACTTGTGTAAAGATCATGAATACTAGATTAGGGTGATTATATCATGCACAGAGGTATTTAAGCTGTTATTTTTCTTGCACTTCATACACAATTGCAATGGGAAAAAACCTTTACATCATGTGTTACCGTCCGAAGTACCCTCTGTCATGCACCTCACAGTGGTTTGCGGAGTATTTATGTAGATGTAGAAATAAAACCCGCTTCATTTGCTCACAGAAGTAAAAATAGGGCATGTGATGGGAAATGCATCACAACAAATATTATTTAGTGATAGAAATAGTTGGATAGTAGTAAGTGGACCTAGTTTTTATCAAAGTGAAATAGTTTATGTAAAATAATATCTGTGGTGTCACCGCCAGACACCACACTTGCTAGGTGGTAGCTTTAAATCGGCCGCGGTCCATTAGTACATGTCGGACCCGTGTGTCACCACTGTCAGTGATAGCAGACCGAGCGCCACCACACGGCAGGTCTCGAGAGACTTACTAGCACTCGCCCAGTTGTACGGATGACTTAGCTAGCGATGCAACACTGACGAAGCCTCGCTTATTTGCAGAGAAGATAGTTAGAATAGCCTTCAGCTAAGTCAATGGCTACGACCTAGCAAGGCTCCATTAACGGTTATATTCTTTATAAGTACCGTCAAGAACGATGTATACAAATGATGGATTAAAGTTAAGTATTCCAGCAGCTACGTACTTTTCTTTATAGCATTCATTCCGTATCCTGTTTCAGACCTCACGCCAGCCTGCGTGAGTTTAAGCGCGTGCCTTTCGGTTACCCGTCACTGTGGATTGGCTGTCTTGCCAGTCCACAACAATATCTACAACAGTCACATACTTCTGTCTAAATGAAAACCATGCAGTTAAATGTTAATTTATTACTGTCTGAGAAATAAGGATAAGGATAACAATATCCAAGTAAAGTTGTAATATTTTTACCTGGATTATATTTACAATATGGATCTGCTCATATTGACATGACAGTTCGAAGGTAATACGTATATACAAAGTCCCAAATGTGAAAGAATCTGTTCCTCTTCCCAACAGATAAAACTTTTTTAGAAAAATAATGCATACTCTCATAAGAATCTAAATGGTGTATCTAACAAAATGATTACATTACTTTCCACTTATTAATGAAACCACTGATGGTTATTGTGGCAGAAGGAATATTTTCAAAATGTGCAATGAAAATTGAGGTTATGCTAAAAGAGATATTAGGAATTAACTAAATATTAGTTTTATGTACTACACAATTTTACAGTGAGTAACAGCATTCTATATGGAGAAAAACCTGATGTCTAGAAAGAGCAGCTTTTGCTAAACATGGTAATAACACAGATCACACTAGAAATGTAATAGCACTCTTAATCTTTTTCACAGCAGAGGCACCAAAAAATAATGGAAAGTTTTTGATTTATTTCATGATCTTTCTGATTCACTGGTTTGTATGTGTCATAGAAGACTATTACAAGATGTTTTATGATAAAACAGCTAATGTTTTCAAATCATTTTTGGAAAACAAGACAATGTGAAATATGTAATAGATAATGCAGACACGAAAACCTACATTTATTGAGTGGTAAAGCACAGTGTATCTCAAGAATTGTTTACTTTTAGATGTAACTGATCTGCCTCACTAATTTGTAAGACTGCAATCATAAAAATTATGAGACGGAATTGCTCTTCAGTTCTTACCACAAGAAAGTGAATGAAATATTTAGCATTACTGATAGACATGTACAAAACTCAATGTACTATCCACTGTTTGTACTATTAAATATTTCACCTCCCAAAGGTAAGAACTGTCTCATAATTTCAGATGTTTCTGAGTGAATTTCCTGTCTGATACTAGTTTGTAACCATCATTGATGTTAATATATCTCTAAGTTAGGTGCTGTTTAGTAGAATATTTCGAAGAAAAAGTTCCTTTGAATATAAATGTCTGTCTGTCTCTCTCTCTCTCTCTCTCTCTCTCTCTCTCTCTCTCTCTCTCTGTGTGAGTGTGTGTGTGTGTGTGTGTGTGTGTGTGTGTGTGTGTGTGTGTGTGCGTGCGTGTAAAACGTACATGTCACACTTATCACCATTATACATGCCAATTCCTGAACAAAAATAAGTTGATAGTGACAAATTCCAGGGCATTGTTAATATTTAACTGATTTTGTTTAACTAAATGCACCAGAGAAAAATGAGGAACAGAAATGGTAAACAGAAGATTTCCATAAGTCACTGATACTGGAGAATAAGAGGCATATAATGCATGGACTACAAATGTGTAGGTACTTAACATGAAAACACTGAGCCCATAACAATTGCATTTGATTTGCTTAAAGGATGGTTTGTTGTTTCTAACATCGTTCTGGGTTAGTAGACATTTGGGACAGTGTCAGTGAGCACAGTTTTTGTAGTCAACTGAGTTTCATTAATGTCACACTGTGAACCTGTGTTAGAATGGATGACCCTTCCAAAAAATTCCCCAAAACCTTATAGACGAGCTGCTGTGTTTCATTGTTGGTGCTAGTGGTCCAAGGAAGATGTATATACCATCATCCTGACTTCAGATGGCAGTTTGATACAGGTTCACCACTGAACTATCTCATAATATGAGGGTAAGTCAATAAGTATCTGCACAACATTTTTCTGATTTATTACAAAAACTATACAGAATTTAAAACAACATAATTTTTCAACACAGTTACTCTGTTTTCTGTGTACTTGCTCTTCAGTTGTACAAGCTTTCCAATGCCAATAAATAGGAGAGTATCCTGACTGAGCAGTGAGCCAGATAAACTGCTTCCTTTACCTCTTTATTGTAGATGAATCACTGGCCTCTTAAACAATTTTTAAGTAGACCAAAGAAATGGAAATCCAATGAAGCAAGGCAAAGACTGTTTGCAGGATGCTCCAAATGCATATTCTGAAAAAAAAAATTGAATGGTTTGGGTTGTGATATGTGGATGTAGGCATTTGGTTTGAATTGCAGGCTTCAACTTGTTGCAAAGCATATCACTGTAATGTTGACTGTTTGCTGTCGACCCCTTTTCCAAGTAAAGTTCCAGAATTAACTCTATACAACCAAACTGAGCATCCCTTTTCCTGCAGAGGGATTTCTTTTTGCTTGGGGACTCATAAAGTTTTCTTTTTATGCTCTGGTAGACTCTCTGGTTGAAAGTTGTGAACTCATGTTCATCACCAATGATAATTTATTTCAAAAACATTTCACCTTCATTAGAGTGATGCTCCAGTGTCTCCTGATAGATGGAAGGAAGATTAGGGTTTAATGTCCCATCAGCATCAAGTCATTAGAGATGGAGCACAAGCTCAGAATGTTTCAAGGATGGGAAAGAAAATCGACTATGCCCTTTCTGAGGAACCATTGCAGCAATTGGTTAGGGCAATTTAGGGAAATAATGGAAAACCTAAATCTGGATGGCTGGATGTGGATTTGAACCTTCACACTACTGAAGATTCCTGTTATGGTTGACATCATATGTAGAACCATGACTTTTGTTTTTGGTTTGCCCCTTCATATGTCTTTATTAATTGATTATTCAAAATAAGACCATGGACTTGCTCAACATTGGTACCAGTTGTAGATGTGATTAGATGTTCTCCTCTTTCCTCATCCTTCACACTTGTTTGGCTTGTTTAAATTGTTTGATACTCTAATAAACACTTTCCCATAGTAAAACATTGCCCCTCTATTATGTTGTAAGTTTTCTGTGTATTTCACCCCTTTTTGCCTTCAGATAACAAAAACAGATTACAGAATGATTTCCTTCATTGATGCAAAAGAAGAACGCCGCAACCATATTTACTTCACACGAGCTCGCATTGAACGGGTGTGACAATGCTGAAACCTGTGACAAGTAAAGAGAGCAGAGCTCTGTAGTGGCTAGTGCTGTAATAAACCACACTTATCAACTAAAGACTTTACATCAAACCTGTTTTTCCAGTGTAAAAGATGTTGCCTGTCAACCTTTCTCTCACACTTCATCTCCACATAGCCCCCCCCCCTTTTCAGATGAAGAAAAATTTAAAACTGGAGTGCAGAATGATACTAAGTAGTGTTAAATGATGATAGCAGGTCCTTTCTTGGCATCACTGATGATCATTTACTAGTGTGGATTTGACCAGGAGAGAGGCCACTGCCAGAGTGTATAAGGCAGCAACACACAGGATCAACTCCAGGCCTCTTCATGTGAAGGTCATAGCTTGTTGTTTGTAACCAGGTGACACTGATGTTTTTTCTTTTAGGTATAAGAGGATAATCCGTTCAGAATTTGATCCAGCTTATTCTGTTGCTGTTCCTACACTTTCAGGGAAAGGTGCATTTTCAGCAGGACCATGGCTCTCCACACATTTCTCCAGTTAGCCTCATCCTCTGCATCAGCTGTTATGCAAAAACGTCCCTTTCTGTTGGTCCGACGAGTGTGAGCAGGCTTTTGTCCACCTGAAGGCTCATTTGCAGTCGGCGCCTTGTCTTGCCACATTCCGTCTGGGTCAGCACTTGGTTCTGGCGACTGACGCGTCACAGTATGGCCTAGGGGCTGTTCTTGCCCATCGGTATGAGGATGGGTCGGAACGACCCATCGCCTATGCTTCCAAGACCCTCAACAATGCGCAATGGCGTTACTCTCAATTCGAAAAGGAGGCGCTCGCTATCATTTATGCTCTAAAAAAGTTCAGCGTTTTTTTGTATGGTTCTAAGTTTCACCTCCTCACCGACCACAAGCCGCCGGTCTCTCTGTTCAGCCAATTGGCGTCGCTTCCGGATAAGGCAGCTCACCGCCTGCAACGTTGGGCCTTATACTTGTTTCGTTTTCACTATGAGATTCACTATCGACCCACGGCCCAGCACACCAACGCTGACGCATTGTCGCGATTGCCAATGGGCCCCGACCCGGTTTTCGATCGTGATGAACTACTCTGTTTCCACATTGATGAGGAAGAACGTCGTGCGGTCGACGGTTTTCCACTTACAGGTTCGCAGGTGGCGTCGGCTACTGTGCAGGACCCGGTCCTGCGTTAGGTGATCAGTTTTGTTCAACGGTGTTGGCCGGACAGGACCAAGGGCTGGGCATCGGATCCCCTTCACAACTACCATGCCTTGTGCCTTCGTCTGTCTGTTCGTGATGGTGTTGTTCTTCTGGCCAAGGATGGCGCATCTCCACGGGTCGTGGTGCCAGCCTCTCTTTGCAAAGATGTTCTCAAACTGTTGCATGAAGGTCATTGGGGTATTTCTCGGACTAAGTCCCTGGCCCGCAGGCACGTTTATTGGCCCGGTATTGATTCGGACATTGCCCACATGGTTGCTACATGTGGTCAGTGTGCTCAACAACTGGCTGGACCTTGTACAATGCCCTCTCCGTGGCCTGATCCGGTGCAGCCATGGGAATGGGTGCACGCTGACTTTGCCGGCCCCTTCCTCAGTACTTATTGGCTACTGTTGATTGACGCCTTCTCAAAGTTTCCATTTGTTGTTCGATGTCCGTCGCCCACCACTGTGGCGACGACGTTGGCTTTGTCCAAAATCTTTGCGCTAGAAGGTCTTCCATCCACGATCGTCATGGACAATGGTCCTCAGTTCTCTTCGCAGGCCTTCCATGATTTTTGTACTGGACAAGGGATTCATCATGTTACAGCACCGCCCTTCCATCCGCAATGAAATGGGGAGGTCGAGCGCCTTGTCTGCACTTTCAAAAGCCAGATGAAAAAAGTCCTTAGTGATTTTTCCACAGATGACGCTCTGCTGCAATTTCTGAGTTCTTATCGCTTCACGCCTCTGGGTGATCGCAGCCCTGCTGAACTCTTGCATGGCTGCCAACCGCGCACTCTACTGCACCTGCTTCACCCTGTCAGGCCTTGTGCTGTGTCCCATGGTGTGGGAAAATACTCGGTGGGCACCGATGTGTGGGCACGAGGGTATGGATCTCGCCCTAAGTGGATTCCGGGGGTGGTCAAGGCTCGTCGCGGCCACCGGCTTGGTGAAATACGTACGGACGACGGCATGGTTATTCGCCATTACGACCAGATGCGCCCACGGGTGGTGGCCACGCCGGTGCCACCGCCCCTTCCTTCGCCTCCACCAGCCCGAGAAGCCAGTCCTGTCGCTGCTGCCGATCTACCGTACATGTTGATGCAGCCGACGTCGCTACCGCTTCCGAGTACACCGGAACTGGCCCCAGTCACGACGACGCCTTCTCTGGGACCCATCTTGTCTCTCCGCGGGATCTTCTCGGGGCCTCACAAGAGGCCATGGATGTCTCCGCACTCCATGTCTCCAAGGAAGTGAGGTTGTTTTTTTTTTTTTTTTTTTTTTTTTTTTTTTTTTTTTTTTTTTTTTTTTTTTTTTTTTTTTTTTTTTTTTTCCAAGGGGGAAAAGTGTTGTGACAGTGCCATGACATTTAACAGTGCCACCACGACAGTATGCGCAAACGGCGATAGAGGCGCTCCGCAACTCGGCTGAGCGCAGGAGCGCCACCTAGCTACGAACGGCATCGGCCGCGTGTCACGGCATGGCAGTCAAATAAGAGATACTGAGTTGTTATCATGTAACGAGCCATGGTTTCTAAGTGAGTGTGTTTGAATATCCAAGCAATTATTGGTGATTAAAGGTTATAACAGTTTGTAGTCTGCAAAGTGCCCAGAAATAGTTTTTCAAGTTGTTCAAGATGGCGACCAGTGTAAAAGTATGTCGTGTATCTCGTCAAAAAAGCGCCAATTTTTCTGCTAAAAAGGAAGTGTGTGTACAATACAAACGTGAAACACCGAAACTAAATGACCATGTTTCTAAATTACAACTCATGATCAGTGAACTGAAAGTGAATGTTAGTAAACTTACATTAGAAAACGTGACCTGGTGTTGAAGCAGGAAATGACGAAAGAGAGCTCGACTTATTCGGATAAGTTGCCAAAAGATACGTGGATAAACAGTTCACAGAGTGACAGAAACCAAAAAAAGTGTGAAAGCAGTGTAAATTTAGTGCACAACAGCGGCTGTGGTGTGTTATCTACGATAACTTATGAAAACTCCAAAAGTAAACAAAGTGCTCTTGCATCGTCAAGAAGTAGTGTGTTTAGTAACTCCTGTAAAATAAATAACGACAGCTACAAGAAAGTTTTAAGTACTGGAAACGTTCAGATACAAGACACAAGATTTTTATTTATATCTGATAGTCATGGATAGCACTGAGCTAGATTATTAAATCTGACACTTCCACCAAGATATTTTGAGACGTCCTTTGTCAACCCCGCACCAAGATATTTTGCGATGTCCGTTGTCAAACCAAACGCAAAATTGCAATATTTATGTTGTTAATAACATTGAAAAAAAGGTAAAGGACTTCAGTAAATTTGACTGTGTTATTGTTCTGGCTGGAACAAATGATGTAGAATCAGATATCAAGGATTACCAACGCACTGTAAACATGTTACTCAAAAAAACTACGAACACTAAAGTGATTCTGTGTACAGTACCCTACAGATTTGACAGGGAGGACTGGAACGACAAAATATACAAAATTAACACGTTATTGATGGAATATGTTGCCCAGTACAGCCAGGCTAAGGTACTGGATGTTAATCTGTTTTTAAGGAGGACTGATTATACGAAGCATGGGCTACATTTGGTGCCGAAAGGGTAACAAAAACTGTGCAGGAACCTTCATTATTCAGCCATGATTCAGATCAACACACCGTCACTGATCCCTGTTAACTGCTTGCAACAGGCAGATCAGTCACTCACCGAAACTGTATGCTTACAATATGGGAAAATAACAGAAGACAAAACCAAAAAATTAACAGTAAATAAGCATACTTGGGACGAACAAGTGACAAGGAAGCGACACAGAAGACAATATCACCACAGTATACGAAAATAACAGAAGAAGAAACCAAAAAGTTAACAGTAAATATGCCTTCAGTGAAACGAACAAATGGCAGGGAACCAGCACAGAAGGCAATATCACCATGTAAAAGGACTGAGGAGGAAGCCGTACCAGAGTGGACAGAAGTTAAAAACAACAGATCACGATGAAGGACCAGGCAGAAGATAGCATCCAAACAACATATGAATTTTTTATGGCCAGATCTACTGCAGAAGAAAACAACCAAGAAGAAGTCCATGACTCCCAGGAAGTGAAAATCATGATTGAAATGAAAAAAATACTAGAGCCTATTCTCCAAAGAACTAACCAGGCAATACACTTCTCTCATAGAACAGTATAATTCATTTAACTCCCACTACATCATAATGTACAGGGCATAACCAGTAACCTATATGAGCTAGAGGTCCTTTTGAATGGTTGATTAAAGAAGATTTCTGCCTAGTGTGTAACTAAACACTGGCTGCAAGAAATACAAAAATGTGCAGGTGGGATTTCAGAATTCCAGTTGGTCGGAGCTTTTGCAGGGAAACATACAGAGGGATGGAACATGTATATATGTGAGAACAGACATTAAATCAAAGGAAATTGGGATTAAAAATGTCTGCTGTATTGAAAAAGATTCTGAATATTGTTTATGTGAACTAACAGATAGTAAAATTATAATTGCAGGTATATATACGTCCCCATCTGGCAATTTTGAATTGCTCTCTGAAAATTTGGAAAATCTTCTGAACTATCTAAATATATCTAAAAACAAAGATTCTGTAACTTACCGAACGAAAGCGTTGGTACGTTGATAGAGACAATAACAAACGCAAACACACACACACAAATTTCAAGCTTTCGCAACCCACAGTTGCATCATCAGGAAAGAGGGAAGGAGAGGGAAAGACGAAAGGATGTGGGTTTTAAGGGAGAGGGTAAGGAGTCATTCCAATCTCGGGAGCGGAAAGACTTACCTTAGGGGGGAAAAGGGACAGGTATACACTTGCGCGCGCACACACACACACACACATATCCATCCGCACATATACAGGCACAAACAGACATATATAAAGGCAAAGAGTTTGCCCAAACTATAAATATATATAATATAATTCGTGGATCATGAGTGAAATTAATGAGTCATCAGAAAGTCTTGGAATGCTATATAAGTGTGCAACGCAAAATACTATCTTGAAACCATATGTAAAGTGTTATATGAAACAGCACAGGAAAGCTGTAGTTGCTGCAAAAAAGAAGCACAATGATTCATATATCGGAAAGGGTAACAACAAATAGAAATCTATGTGGAAAGTTATTAATAATCATACAGGCAAACATGAAAATGCAAGTAATAAAATCACCATAAAACACAGAAATGAAATTGTTGATGATCCACTTCTAATAGCTAATGTATTTAATGATCATTGTATTAATGTAGCCCAAAACCTGATCACCACTAAATATAATCCAAAGACAAAGGTAATAACTTCAGTAAATGAAAGGACAATGTACCTATATCCTAACACTCAAAGAAGTAAAAACGGCTATCAGCAAACTAAAGAGTAAAATGACCTACGGATTTGATGGTATCCCGGACAAAATTATTAAATATAGTACCAATAATATTCTCTCTCAGCTTGTGGACATAATCAATGACTCCTTTGAAACTGGTGTGTTTCCAAGTAAACTTAAAGCACTCATCAGTAATTCCAGTTTATAAAAATGGTGACAAGTTTGACAAAAAAAATTTCAGACCACTGTCATTATTATCTGTATTATTGAAAGTAATTGAAAGAATAATTTATGACAGATTACTAGACTTCCTAAACAAAAATAAAATTCTTGTAAATGCACAGAATAGTTTCAGAAAAGGCAAATCTACACAAACGGCTCTCTTCAGTTTCCTAAAAATTGTTTATGCAGCTGTAGAGGACAAGGAACTGATCTGTGGGCTGTTTTTGGACCTTTCTAAAGTGTCTGATCTTATAAATCATAATCTACTGCTGTTAAAACTGTATAATTATGATGTCCGTGGTATTTCCTATGAGTGGTTCAAGTCATATTTAACTGATAGGAAACAAAGAGTACAAATTTCTCAGGATGGAAATGTGTACCATTCTGAATATAAAAAGAGTTAATTAAGGGGTGCCCCAGGGCTTGGTATTGGGACCATTGTTATTCTTGATTTTTATTAAGGACCTACCACAAAAGTTTCCAACGGCTATGACCATTTTATTTCCTGATAATACCAGCTTCATTATAAAAGGGAAGAATGATTATCAGCTGCAGCAAAAAATTGACAAAACAGCAGAAGTGGGAGAAAAATGGTTAACGATAACTGTCTAGTTGTCAATGACAAGAAAACTGTATGGATGAACTTCAACCAATGTAAAATTCACATTACTGTCAAGTCAAATTCAGCAAAAGAATCACATAAAATTTTTAGGATTATGGGTGAGTGAGCATCTAAGATGGGAAAAACATGTAGAAATGTGTAACAAAAAATTAAGCAAGTACTGTTACATATTAAGAGTGCTTAAAGATTGCTGCAATACCAAAACAGTGTTAAGTGCTTATTACACATACATGCATAGTCTACTGAAGTGTGGTACAGTGTTTGGTGAAATACCTCTTTTGGAAAGCAGTCTTTTTAAGCTCCAAAAGAAAGCTGTAAGATTAATAAGTGATGTTGCTTACAGAGCACCATGTAGAGGTATCTTTAAGGAATTAAAAATCATGACCTTACCAGCTATATTTATATCTGAAATCATCTTCTTCATTAAAAACTATTAAGTTTCAGCTTTGAATAGTGAGATCCACAATTATTAAACAAGGAACAGGCATGACTATCATAGGGATGTGCACAGAAAATCAATAAATCAGGACAGTGCTGTTTACAAACCAAAAATTCTGTACAGTGCATTGCCAGATAGCATAAAAAAATACCAAACATTAATACATTCAAAAAAGAACTAAAAAATCTACTAATAAACAACAGCTTCTACAGCATTAATGAATACCTGGAATTTTGCTCAAATCTGTAGGTCTGCTTCATAACTTTTTAAACAAGAATTTGTAATCATCAGCCAGTCCTAAATGAAACCAAACTTCTTTCGTCCCTGTATGTATCTAATTATGCACCTAGCTTTTGTGCCATATGTTACTATGCCTAGTTAACTAACTGGTATTTAATAGTTTTAGTAAAATCAACCAACGGGTTTCGCTAGCTTTTATTCTGTCTGTATGTTCATATATAATTTTATAATCAAATTAAGTAGAATAATGTTTTTGTTATAAAGATGTGTTGATACCAATGATAAGATTTTGTACATGATGTAAATATGCAATATTTTATACTATTCTGTACCTTGACAAATCCAGTATCATGAATGTGATAATACGGGTGCTAAATAAAAAAAAAAAAAACTAGAGAGTTTAGACATTGATGTTGATGTGCTTCATGCTCACTTCTTGCTTATGATTGTGACAACTCAACACTTCCACCATTTGGTGAGTGGTCTCCTTTACTCCTTAATTATTTGCATTCCACCAGACCTTTCCAAACTATATGTATACAGTCAGATATGATATATTAAACCTATTTTCTGTATTTGTCAGCTAAATATAGAAGGACTTAGTAGATAAAATTGCAAACACAACTCAGGCATTCTTCTAGACAGCAACATGGTTAGGAAATTCCTAGCTGAATATAAATAATTAGAAGTAAAGGAGACAAAACACCAGATAGTGGAAGCATTGAGTCATCAACAGGCACAAAAAAAAAAAAAAAAGAATTAAGACTTTGTTAACTTTCAGACAAAATCTCCTGTTTCCTGCCTCTAACCACCACACTTGACACAATTCCTAGACAACAATGTTGCCATGCAAGAGACACATGCAGATAGTGAGAACTGATTGAAGTTTTGTGACCTGTAGTCATCATAGTTATGGACTTATTACATATATTCACAGCAACATAGAAGAGGACAATTTAATGAGTACTAGCGCTGTAAATGACATCAGTAGTATCACCATAAAAATTCCAGAGATGTCAATAACAAATGTATAAAAATCCTCCTCAAGCACACTAGTCTGGAGAAGGCCTACAAACACTTAACCAACTTGGAATCTATATGGTCGATTTTAACAGTCCCCATACATAGAAGTATGACAAAATTATCATAACAGAGATAAATTTGTAATATAGACTGAAGAGAGAAATCTAAACAGCATATTTGATGCTAAAGACAGCAGCACATTCAGATGAGCAGTGTGGAACAGAAAGTACAATCCAAAATCAAGTTTTTTAACATAAGTACTCTAAATTAATCTCTACACATGACTAATAAAGTGCTCTGAGGTTTCCCACATAGTTAACATAATGGTGTTTTGTACAAAATAGGAATACAAATACCCATAATTAGGTCCATTCAAAGACTGCAGTGGCATTTCTGGAAAGCAAATTGGAATTTCTTCTGACAAGACACTGATAAGATTATTAGACAAATTCCAACTACAGTGGACAATTACAACAGATTTGTTGGTGCCATAATTACAGTAGCTAAAAGTGGATTCCAAGAGGCCCCCAAAAGGAACACCTCCCAGGATGGAGTAATGAAGTGCAGAGCTCTATAATGCCAATGTGGAAAAAGTGATCCTGATATTGCTGAGGAGCTTCTGGAGAAACTGAGCGATATGGACAAAGAAAGATGGATGGAGGTAACAGCGAACTTGAATTTCCAAGAAGTTAAGGAGACAAATGTGAAGTCCGATGGAAAAGTTTGGAAGAAACAGTCTCCCCATGTGAGAAGATCCATTAGTTACAGAGACCAGATAATCCTCCAAGTTACTTCTCTTTCTAGAGCATTGATGGATCAGTGGTATATAAGGTGACTTCAAAAAGTAAGTTAGATATTATTATGGCAGACCAAGTAATTTTAATTGAATCTTACACTCTATTTCAAAGTGACACAGATACATGACACTATTTTTAACTTAATCACCAATTCTTCTTAAACAGTGATCAGGACGTTCTACCAGTCATTCAGTTCCTCAATGAGAGAAATCTGCTCCTTGGTCACAGATCCATTTGAGAAATACTATGTGAACATCCTCATCATAGGAAATTCTTGTTGTCCTCCAACCCCAGATGTTGTTTCAGCATACCAAAAAGGTGGAAATAACTTTGTGGAAGATTTTATCTGCGTGGAGGACTGAAAACTTTGAAACAAAGCCTGTGTTGTGCAAGCTGTGTGGGGTGTTGCATTATCATGCAGGGGAACAATGCCTTCACTTAATTTTCTGCGCCTCTTGTTCTTTATAATGTGCAATGATGTCAGTGTTGCACAGTACAAATTGACATGAATGGTTGTACCCTTTGCCATAAATTCTGTGAACCCAACTCCTTCACAGTCAAAGAAAACAATGGCCATAACCTACACTGCTGATGGCAAAACTTTGCATTTCTTCCACAGAGACGAGGAGGTGTGTCTCCAAACCATATGTGTTGCCCTTGTTGCAGGTGTGAAATTATGGTCCCATGTCTCATCAGCTTAATGATGCATCTTGGGAAATTATTGCCTTCCACACAGTAATGCTTGAGAAAGTCCAGAGATGCCATAAACATTGTGCCTGTGTGTAGATGACTGTGATCATGGAACACAGTTTGAGCACAATTTCCGATACTGCACTTGGTCTCAGATGACGTGATGATCACTGCCTATTGAGATGCAGATCTGCTGAGCAATGAGCAGTGTCCATGACAGTTACACAGCGATTGCTGTGAATCAGTTCCTTCCCTATCAACATCAGTTAAGTGTGTGTGACCTTGGGCAAACTGGCACCATTTCACTACAGCTGGACACAACATTGCATTTGGTCCATATACTAACAGAATGTCATGGTGAACCTTTGTACAATTTGGATGTTTTATCCACAAGAGTTCTACTGGCCTGTTCACTGGCATACTTTTCCACTAGCTGTGCCATTTCACTCACACACTGTAATCCATCCGTTATCCATACCACAGTAGAACATGTCTGCGTCAAACCCTTAATGTGGTGAATATAATAGAAGGAAACATTCCACATGGGAAAAAATATATCTAAAAACAAAGATAATGTGACTTACCAATCGAAAGCGCTGGCACGTCGATAGACACACAAACAAACACAAACATACACACAAAATTCAAGCTTTCGCAACAAACTGTTGCCTCATCAGGAAAGAGGGAAGGAGAGGGAAAGACGAAAGGATGTGGGTTTTAAGGGAGAGGGTAAGGAGTCATTCCAATCCCGGGAGCGGAAAGACTTACCTTAGGGGGAAAAAAGGACGGGTATACACTCGCACACACACACATATCCATCCACACATATACAGACACAAGCAGACAACCCTTAATGTGTACGCACTTCTGACAATGCGGCACACTTCTTGTGCGACAGTCTTAGCATGAGATAAAGTGTGTAACTTGCTTTTTGAATTTTCCTTCTACATGTCAAATTAAAAAGAAATTTAGTAGAATGCATTAGTAAACACCACTCAACACAGATTTTTCTGTTGCCTCAACCCACAAAGAACCACGACTGACATCAAGACAGGCAAAGCACCAGGCTTTGACTGAGTACACCCAGAGTTTCTTGCTTGGTGGGATAAAACAATGCAAAAGTAGCTTATCAAGTTTTATTCAAATGTTGTGTCAATAGGAATCTTACCAAAAGTTCTTAAGGCTACAAAGTTAATTAAACATTTTTGAAGGTGGTTGCCAACAGCTGTTAAGTACTTTATGAAATGTATGATACACATCTCTGTGTCTATATGCCCTTTATTACCACTAGCAGTTGTAGTTGACCTTTTAAGTATGGAAACTGCTTCCTCTTCTGATGCTGAGCAGTTCTGAAGGGGCTGTATTAATATTTTTGCCACATTGACATGATATGACGTGACATGACATAAATGATGTATGACTTTTATACTGGGTGATAGTGGTAAGTCAAAACTGGTAGTGATAATGAAGGATACGTAGACTTCTGCATGTCATGAATTTCATACAATACTAAGTTAGTTACCATACTAAAACGAAACATGTGAAACAATACGCCAGAAAGCTACAGACCAACAGCTCTTTTAAGCTGCTACTCCTCAACAGAATTAGTACAAAAATTCTAAACATTATTCCGCAAAAGCAAGTTGGATTTAGGCAAATAGAAATTGCACAGACTGAGTGTTATGTCTTACTATACATGTAGAGACAGGATTCCAAAAATAATGGGAAAAAATCAGTGGTTCTGGTAGATTTATTTGCTGAAGAAAGTGAACTGAGAGCATATGCTAGTGATCCAATGGGGTTTTCGTTCCAACACCCGGGTGTACTTGAGTGGATAGCTGCAACTAATTTTAGCATACAAAATTTGTATTTTATATGCATTTTTTAATATCTTGTGATGCCATGTATGCCATATATTAAATTAATAAAAATAAATATTATTCTATGTAATCTATGTGCAAAGGAGACTAGTCACTGAATAGTATGAGGGTTGTTCAATAAGTAATGTGACACTTTTTTTTCTCACCCAGTTTTAGTTGAAAAATGCAGAATTTGTAGCGGAACGTCATCGAATATTCCAGCTTCAGGCCCTATAGTTTCATGAAGTTCTGATAGGTGGTGGCATTAGCAACCTTCCAAATGGCATCTGTAATGGAGGTGGATTCCCCCAAGCATAAAGCTGTCATTGAGTTTCTTTTCGTGAAAAACCAGACCATCGCAGATACCTGCATCATCACAACAAGGTCATGCAAATCTGTCTGATATCCCATGTGCTGGACAATCACACACAGCTGTGACATGTGAATACTCTCATTCGAGGTGATCAACAGATCACAGTCACAGTTCGCTGCACAACTGGGTATCTCTGTTGGTACTGCGGACTCACTCGTCCACCAGCTGAGGTACTCAGAGGTGTGTGTACCTGCTAGGTTCCTCGCCGCCTAATGGAAGATCATAAAGAGCAACAAAGAACAGAGTTGCTTGCACATTATGAGGCTGATCATGCCAATTTCTTATCGAGCGTCATCACAGGTGATGAAACATGAGTTCATCATTTCGAACTGGAATCAAAATGCCAGTCCACACTATCTCTCATCTGAAGAAAAAGTTTAAAGCTGCACCATCACCCAGTAAAGGTATGGTGACAGTCTTCTGGGACTCTGAAGGGGTTGTTGTGTTTTATGTCATCCCTCATCGTACAACAATCAATTCTGAAATGTGCTGTACTGCCCTCAGTAAACTGAAGAAATGACTACAGAGTGTTTGTAACCACAAACATGCAAACAAACTTCTTTCCCATGGCAATGCAAGGCCCCACACTAGTGTGCACACCTGAGAAGAACTCACAAAACATCATTGGACTGTTCTTTCTCATCTGCCCTACAGCCTGGATCTCATGCCTTCTGACTTCTACTTGTCTAGCCCAATGGAGGACACACTCCACAGGAAGCAGTACATTAATGATGTGAGGTTATTGATGCAGCAAGATGTTAGCTCCAATGTCAAACAGTAGTGCGGTACTATGCAGACATACAGGCCCTCTGATAAGATGGCGTAAGGCTGTCGCATTGAATGGCGATTATGTTGAGAAGTAGTGTTTTGTAGGCAAAAGAGTGGGGAATAATATGGTGTACTGGAATATTGAATAAAACCAACCTGCTTTGAGAAAAAAATGTGCTGCATTACTTACTGAATGCCCCTCATAGGACCACTGAGTCATCGACAAGTCTACAGGCACACTAAAATGAACTAAAATGTTGCTTGTCAATGACTCAATGCTGCTACTGTTCAGTGTTTGGTCTCCTTGACTCCTAAATTATTTATGTTCTGGCAGAACTTCCCTTATTGTATGTATACTATTTTATTTATATGAACTGATGAATTCTTCTAGACATTGGTAACATTTAGGCTTTTTAAATGATTTTTATGCTTTATTGAGAAAATTCTTTAAAATTGTTTCCAGTTTTATTGTAAATCTTCATTGCTGTTTGATAGGCACTGATCCAACAGTTTGAGCCTGGAACGTGATAGCTTATTCTGCTTGAAACTAGGTACTTCTTATTATATGTTAATGAAAATTTACATTGAGAATGGGAGGAAACATAAAGGATATACTAAAGCAAACATAAAACACTACTGGGAATTAAATGTTATTATAGTGCAGAAGAATTCATGACTGTAAAATATAAATAAAATTATAATTACTCATGAAATCAATCGTATAAGCTGGTATTGTTATGTAACACATATAAATTATATATTGATGTCATATTTCAGGTTTGCTGAAACTTACACTTTGAAGAGATTAAAATCAAAACAAGGTACAACAATTTGAGAGATTAAAGAAGTAGAGTACAGTATGTTGCCTCTAAGATGGCCAATCAATCCTTAGCCCTGAAATCATAAAGTCAGAAGCTAGGAAGGCTACAAGTGGTAGTCATTTATTGCAGCCAATGTTACCTGGCTGGCAGTACTGAGTGATATAGCCCAGTACTGAGTGATATAGCCATCGTTGACTGCTGTATTACTGTGTTGTATTTCACTCTGTTCCATGTGGTTTCCTTTCCTGGAGATAAGTGTACATAATTGTTTCAGTTAGGATCTTTATGAAAGACATATTGGCATATAAGCTGTTTACAGTTTTTATTATGAACAATGGCACCCATGTGCATGACTTTTGCTTTCACGGAAGCGTGACCCACAGGTTATGTTTAGGGACGATTCTAGAAGTCGGTCAAGGAGCGGGGCTAATGGGGTTGGGGAGGGGGGGGGGGGGAGGGGGTTTGGAGGAATGGAATATATGGAATATCGCTTAACAAAAGAAGAGTTTGGGTCCTCTACCGACAAATTGGTAAAATTTAGTGTTTCTTAAAGTAGTTTTTGGTAACTATTTTGGAGTTCAGGGTAAAAAATGTGTTTTAGTAAATAATAAGATGCTTATTTTAAATCAAATGATATTTATTGGTTTAGATACTAAGCTATTTTCCTCTCTTACTCTTGTGTTAAAATGTGTTTGAAATACATTGTAACCTATATTGATACATAAAAAAATGATTGAATCTGTTGGAGTAATATATTTGCTGATTTCTGAAGTAATTTAATCCAGTGTAATATGATACGCCATGGGGGAGGGGGGCTGTAGTCCCCATAGACCCCCCTGCCCCACTTGCCATTGCCCCTAATTAAGTAGTCTACACTGCAGGAGGCAGGTGGGTCTTGGTCTCACCACATGGCTCCTCATCCCATGGTGTTCTATGTGGAGCCATCTTGTTTCTTTCACTCTTTGCAACTTCCCTCTGACTTTGGCTAATGTACAATCAATACACCGTCAAAAGATTGCCTCAACAACAGATAAACATATTATTTGATGAGGTGTGTTATCACAAAGTATTACCTCACGCCACTGAAATGTGGTGGACAGGATGATTTGTTTCATCTATATAAGATCAGTCCCTGTCTCCTATAGCGAAATAACTGTGGGAAAATTTGCTCTGTTGTGTGTAAAATTCTGAAATACACTGCCTGACAAAAAATGTGAAGCACGCAGAAAACAAGGTCAGATACCAGTGTAACTTTGTACATGTACACACTATCAACAGGTATGTAAATCCTCTTGGACAGGTAGAACAGCCCCCAGAGTGTGTTAGTGTTCTTTGTCTTTATTATTATTACCCAGACTTGGAGAGTATATAAGGGATGTGAGCATCACAGTTGTCACTGTGAAGAACACAGAAATGCCTCACACTTGCACGAGACAGTTTTATCAGCACCTGACATAATTTGAATGGAGCCTTGTTGTAGGTCTCCATTTGACTGGTTGGATGAATTGTGCAACATTTAGATTTGTGGGGCATTCAGATTTGACGATGGTCCAATGCTGAATTGCACGGAAATGTGAGGGCAGGCACACTCGACATCTAGGTTCCAGTCACCTACTTTGTCTGACACCTACATAGGAGGATCACCGTATTGTGCGCGAAGGACATCATAACCCCTTCACATTTGCCTGCCATCTGAGAACAAACACTGTTTTGCAACATTCTGTGACATCCTGCTCTACTGGTAGGAGCTAGCACTAGCCACACCAGAGATTACTGCCCATACGTAGACAGCCATTAACACTGCAACATACAAGGCTGCGTTTGGAATGGTGGCACTACTGAGAAGCACAGGCTGCTGATTAGTGGCCTCAGATTGTGTTTAGTGATGAATCATAGTTCTGCATTACCCTGGATGACCATTGGGGTTAGTACCAAATAGACGTATGCCTGCACCTCCAATGGAAGGAAAAGATGCTAGTGAAACTGAAGCATTTATTTTAACTTTTCCTTTATATTTCAAAGTATTAGAAAGGAAATTTTAAGAGAATATGGAGACAATGTGGAGACAGGTCCCATTCTTCCAATGTTTTGGAGATTCACAGTGGTGTTACTCCTGGCATCATGCAGTGGAGAGCCATTTCGTATGACTTCAGGTCACAGCTGGCAGTGACTGAAGGAACTCAGACAGAATAATGCAGCATAATGGTACATCACAGACATCCTGTGTCGTCATGTGTTGCCTCCCATGCAAATGTATCAATGAGCCATCTTTCAACAGGACAGTGCTCACCCACATGTGGCACATGTCTCTCTGAACTGTCTGTGTGATGTTGAGGTATTCTTGTGGCCAGCAAGATCCCCAAGGCCTGTCTCTGCAAAGATATGTGGGACCAGCTAAATGTCAACTCTGTCCCAGTGCATGTCCAGCATATCAAGAACTAGTTACAACAGTTGACTGTCTTTTCAAACAAATTTCGGGCTTGCAGCCGGTCGTCGTTCAATACTTCGCACGATATTTCAACTGGGCACCTGCCAGTCATCTTCAGGTGAGCCGTCGCAGTCTGACTGGCAGGTGCCCAGTTGAAATATCGTGCGAAGTATTGAACGACAACCGGCTGCAAGCCCAAAATTTGTTTGAACAGTCAATTCGCCGTGAAAATTTTAAAATTCACGGTTGACTGTCTTGCTTCAAGAGAGGATACAGTGGCTTTATGACACTCTTACCAGCAACATTAGTACATGCATCCAGGCCAGAGGGGGTTGCAATGCCGTATCGATGAGTGGGCTCATGCTGCCAAGTTCATTGTATATTTCACTGAAATTTGTAATCATGGAAATAACATCACACACCCAATCAACCTGTGAAGTTTAAATTCATCCCCCTCCCCCTCTTCTGGCTGTCTCACTTTTTTGTCATGCATTTTAGTTGAGGACTAGGTGAAAATGTTTTAATTTTGAAAAGGTTTAAATCCACCTCAAGAGCAAATAAGAGTAAGGAATGAGTAAACAGGAACTTAAAAAGTCCAAGTTCTTTAATGGTGACTGTAGGAGCTCTAAGAAACCATTTAACATCCATGTAGCACATAAGCTTCTTTTGTATAACTGGCTCATTGCCAAGACTATTGTCTCCCTACATTAGTAAATGATTTTCAGGAAATATGTTACTCACTGGACATGGTTCCATAAACAACAAAAATAAAAAATCTTTACACACATATTCTCTATCCACGCATTAATTTCTATAACTTATCTGATGTACATCAGTACCAAATAGTATCAATGGAAAAAAGACATTTGTGAAGATGAAGCATTTATTTCACCTTTTCTGTTATATTTCAAGGTATTGGAAAGGAGACTGCAAGAGACTTAGCAAAAAGAGGTGCTCGAGTAATTTTAGCCTGTCGTGATCAGCAGAAGGGCCTGGAAGCTAGAGGTACAGCAGTTGTCTCCTGTATTTACCATGTCGTTGTATTTAATGGCAGTTGTTGAAATGAAGAACAAACTCAAGTGCAGAAAAGTGAATTAGTTTATATTTTCAGATGAAATTATAAGAAGCACAGGAAATAAAAATGTGATTCTACATCTGGTTGACTTGAGTTCTCTAGCATCTGTGAGAAAATTTGCAGAGAACATAAAAAAGTCAGAGAACTGTCTGGACATATTAGTAAATAATGCTGGTGTTGGAGGCCTCCCACCAAAGTTCACAAAGGACAATCTACTAATTGGGATGCATGTAAATCATTTTGGACCTTTCCTTCTAACACTTCTATTACTAGGTGAGTTGTAATGTAGTTTAAATTGGTAAAGGAGGATGTGTAGTGCTTGTCTTGAGAAAGATATGTTTCATAAAATATGTGTCATGTTTATATTCAAGAATCACCATGTTCATCCTACTTCACTGTGTGCTAGTGTGATTTTGAAACTGTTTTTGCAACATTTTATCTATACAAGTGTTATTTCCAAATGAGTCACGCGAGAGAGGACGAACAAGTGTGTTATTGTGCTGAAGAAGCCAACTGCTCCCTACCCACAAGCCCGGCAGTTTGCATCTCACTGCTTCACAGAGGTGACACAGAACCTCCTGGTAGAACTCCTTATTGACGTTAGTACCTTTTGGGGCATCCTTGTGATGGATGACACCAATGGATCAAAAAAGATGTTCAGCATGACTTTTACCTGCCACACTGTTTTGTGTCTTGGTGATGATGAATGCTTCCATTGCGATGACTGGATTTCGTTTGTGGGTCATACCCATAAAGCAATGACTCATCATCAATGATCACGGTTCACAATATCCAGCATGTCCTATGGAATGTCTGAACAAATTTGCTTCTGCTCAATTGTTAGCAGCTTTGGCATAAATTTTGCTGAGATCCTCATGAGATCCATTGTTGCATTAAAATTGAATGACCGGATCCAGTTCAAATACTTGTTCAATCTTGGAGATTGTTCTGACTTGAGAATCGCTAAGCTTAAAACAAAATTTGATGCAATAATGTTGTTCCACTTTTTCTGTCATTTTGCCCACAACACAAAATCTGAAGACTACCAGGTACACCTGTTCACTTTTATGTGACTGGTTGTTTCCACATTTGTGAAATAAATCAGACACGCCCATTACATGTGCCTACAAATGTACAGAGTGTGCATGCTCTGATACCATTCTTGGTTTCAACAATAAAAATCAAGGTTAGATATTTTTTAAACAGTCTCCATATTTGTCAGGTTGAAACAGATAATAATACATTTTCAGGTGCCCACAATAAATTTACAACAATTAATCATAAAATTTTAAACAGCTTAAATAAACTCTCAGATTGTCCATAATCAAATCTGTTGCACTTTTGTTCTCTCAGGTAAACTAAGTCTTCTTGTTTATGTTCCTTTATGAGGCTAGCAGTGAGCATGAGAGAACTCATTAGTCAGTTTCACATATGCACTTTGGTTTTGTACGCATCAGTCTTTATCCAGTCCCATGAACAAAAGACTAATGGTTTTACTTGTTATGTTCAAATAGATATGTATCCTTATAATGGAACAGCTAGGAGTGGCATACCAACTAGGAGAATATGCCACCTAAGTAATCTGGAAGGGTTCCACCACTCTGGAAGTACTTTCATTTAGCGAATGGAGCCTCCTCTAATTATTCAGATGCCATATTTTCAAGAACTGCAAATTGTTGGGTTCTGTCAGCCATTCCTCAAAAATTAGAGGGCTATGAATATATCACAAATAGTGTTGCATTACACATAACAGGGAAACTAGCATAGAAATGTATTTTAACTGTATCATATGGGTTGTCCCACAACTGTCAGTGGTTAATATGAGTAGAGTTAATTTATTCCTGGATAAATATGGCTTTATCAGTAAATAGCAGAAGCACATAATGATAGGTAGTTAATGACAAACAAAACTGAAGTTGCATTACCTGACTTCAATGTGAACATGCTGTGTATACTGTAAGGGAAATGGGTATAAATCTTGTGAATGTAATATTTGCCATATATCTGTTTATGAAGTATCAAAACATACTAGCTGTAGAACTACACTGAACATGAAACTTTCTGGCGGATTAAAACTGTGTGCCGGACCAAGACTCGAACTCGCAGAAGTAAAGCTGTAAGGACGGGGCATGAGTCATGCTCGGGTAGCTCAGTTGGTAGAGCACTTGCCCGCGAAAGGCAAAGGTCCCGAGTTCGAGTCTCGGTCCGGCACACAGTTTTAATCTGCCAGGAAGTTTCATATCAGCGCACACTCCGCTGCAGAGTGAAAATCTCATTCTGGATACACTGAACATAGTTAATAATGTGTTAATGTTCCTTTGTTTGTTGTTTAATTCCTTCTTCAAATAAAAATTACGCTTTGGGAGCTTACCACTTCATGCAGTGTATTAACAACTATGAAAAACCATGATGAAATTTGATATATTGGAAAGTGGACAGCATTCCTATGCTGGGTATTCAATGGTAATGACACCATGACCCATTTTTAGCAACCACCTGTAAAATGAAACATTTTTCTGGTGTTATACTCTGACACAGTTTACGCACACTCATTCGGTTGCAGTAAATGATATTTGACAAGAAGTCTAATATTGCAGTTTTATGGTTACAAAGATATTCAGACCACAGATATTCAAAACAAAGATGATAGATGACATGATACTAACCACGTGTCACTGGGTGCGAGAGGTGATGCTGAACGCACATTGTGAGTTGTACACAATAACATGGATATTTTAATTCCTCTGTTTTCCTGAAAGCTGATAGGCACATGCACTGTGTTTGCAGACAGAGTCCTTACTGAGGAGCCACAGCCAATACCTCACCAGTATATTTCCAGATGATTCTAGGTAAAAGTTTTTTGCTTATGTTCTAAAATCGTATGTATTTTTTTTTTCTTTCCTGGAGAAATTATGCCACATTGTCTGCCTGTCTGATCTAACTAGATTTGGCTCTGGGTTGAAGGGCAGGAGGGAGTAAAGGTACACATTTGTAGTTTTACTAAATATTTAAAAAAAGACTTGCAGCACTATTATATCAGTTATGTATGCTGCACCTAGTTTGACATCTTGGTAATATTGTTTAGAAGTTTCATTGTCATCCAGTTATTATTAGACAATTAATAAAAAATTTCCTATAAAATAATTTTGTGTCCTCTTACCCCATGCTGTTGAGTAAGAGTATGTGGGCCTGTGGCAAGAGTATGCAGTGCATATTTTTGCCCCCAAATGAAGAAAATACAAAGGTTTGCAAATAAATATGGGTGCCCCAGAAGTCTTTCCCTGATTACAGGCTCGCATAAGGCAGAAAATGCCACAAACAGACACATATCTTTTATCTTGAAGTGCAGTTCAAGTTTTTGCGCCCAGACACATAATTATAACAACACATATTCAATTATAACATATGCTTGTACAAATATTAGACTAATGTTTCTGCATGACTAAGTTATATTGGAATATGTGTTATTACAATTACGTTGAGTTTATACGGCTACCTATAACACACTGATGACAGCTGCACTATCAGCTGAAATCTAGATCTGCATTTTAAAAAATGACAGATTATATTATAACTGATGCTGACCTTACTTCAATCCTAGATTACATCATGATTGTGGGGCACAATTATTCTCATGGATATACTTTTAGCTGCTGCTTTTTCAACAGTACAATAACAAGATTCTCTTGACTAGCATTCTTTATGAAGAGATATGCTACACTCTTTTTGGGTACCAAGAATATTTGTTATGGTATGGTATGGTATTAAACTGTGTATATCATTTTGATAACAAGACAAAGGTGCAAAGCAAGCAGTGGAAACATGTGGTTTCACCACCTCCAAAAAGCCAAAGACCCCACTGGCTATTAACCAAAGTGATGCTGACTGCTTTTGGGACTGCCATGCTAACAAATGGTTCAAATGGCTCTGAGCTTTATGGGACTTAACATCTGAGGTCATCAGTCCCCTAGAACTTAGAACTACTTAAACCTAACCAACCTAAGGACATCACACACATCCATGCCCGAGGCAGGATTCGAACCTGCGACCATATCAGTCGCATGGCTCTGAACTGAAGTGCCTAGAATTGGCCACAACAGCCAGCTGGTGCTAACACTTACGCTTTTAAGGGGTAAATTGTGCCAGGAGCATACTACCTAATGGGGCTATGAGAGTCTGTCAAGATGAAACATGTCGGGAAGCTCTCCAAGGGGGTTTTGCTCCACAACAATGCTCCACCTCAATTCTGCAGAGGATTCTGCCAAACATGCTGCTCCTTTGAGCTATCAAATTTTACCTCACATCCATGTTCTTTTAACATAGCATCCACTTACTTCTTATTTATGTGGCAGCCATTTCCAGAATGAAGACGAGTGGTTCTCAAGGTATAGCACCTCCTGAACAGCCAAAAAGTAGATTTCTACAAACAAAATATCTGTCAAGTCATCCATCATTTGGAAAATGTGTCGCATTGAAGGGTGAATACATAGAGAAGGTCTGACACCATCACCAAGTCTCATGGTCACAGCTTGATTTTCTTGAGGTGATAACTAAAACTTTTTGGTTACTGTTGTACAAGCATTTTCATCTCAAATGTGAGCAAGAGTAGCCTTGTTTGAATGTTCACAATACATACCTGTAATACAAAAGCAGTGCCTCATCACATGAAGTACAGCTTGCTGGTTAAGGAATTATCAGTAAAATGTATTTTCTGTGAATATGTCAAAAATTTCATTCTGCATTTATGGTGCATAGATTTTGAAGTACGAGGATTGATTGAAAAGTAATGCCTCGACCTTATGTAATTCTTCAACAGTTGCAGCATTGGTATGCGGCAGGTACTGGCTTGCTCCTTAGCCTCTTCTCTACAGCTCCAGTTGGCAGGAAGCCTTAACATTGAACAGTTGTGTTGTTACTATGTAAAGTATGGAACCCTGTGCAGATGGTCAGTCAATGCAATTTAAGCAACGTGCAGTCATTGAATTCTTCACAGGAGAAGGTATCACCCCAAAGGAGATTCATCAGAGAATGAAAGTAGTTTATGGTGATTGTGTTATGAATTGTTATGTCTCACATTACACATGGATATGCATTGTATTACACAGTTACAATGTTTGAAGCTCTGGATGGAAACAAAATGTTGAGATTCATTACACAGTTCTGTGTCACCTGTTAAAATTTCGTGGAATATCAGTTGGGAAATTCTTGACTCAGTGGTGGAATCTGGAATCCTAACACTGCAACATTCAGCAGGAGGGAATGAACACAATGGTGTATCTGAATGAGCTGAACATTAAGGCAAGCATGAAAAATTTGTGGAAGTGTGTTGAAGTATTGTAAACAAAACACTAAGGCTGAACTCAAAACTAAACAGGATTGCAAAAGCAACACTAAGTGAGCTAGATTATCAGAAATCCATAATCTTGAACAGTGTTATTAGTGTTTTCAACTCAGAACTGTTAACAGTTATTCACCCCTCCCCCAGGAAAAAAATAATAAAAGAAAAAGGCAAGTGTGCAGTACAGAATCTTTAGGTAGGGACATGGAGTCAAGTGAAAAGTATTTGTAGTTTATTCGTAAGTAGTACTGGAATGTTGAAACTTTCATACTCATAAAAGTATCAAAAGAGAAGTGTCAATACTTTGACGTATTGACACTTATCCTTGATAAAAGGAATAGAGTAGATACTCTATATGGGCTCCAACTCACCATCTCTATTTTTGAAATCTATCTAAAATAGAGAAAGGAAATTGATTTTAATAAGTTTCAAATAAAATAATAAAGACGTTAAAATAATTCATAAGTAAGTAAAGTTACATGTTCCGACCCTAGACCGGCCAATAGGGTGCGACCGACCACCTTGTCATCCAACGGAGTCATCAGATTCAGTATGGTGGGACATGTCATCAGCACACACCTCTCTTGGTTGTTGTCAGGTTTCCTGACCTGAAACCACAACTGATTGGCAGAGTAGCTCCACAGTTGGCTCAGAGGGCCGAGTGCATGCCATACCAGTCCGCTCACCAAGGACAAATTCCTGGCTTTACCGTGAATCAAACCAGTGTCCCCTGCATAGCAGTCTGTCATGCTGTCCACTCAGCCATGGAGATGGACACAGGTATTAAATAAAGCAGTGTTTTTATTTTCATTGCGGATTACAATTTTTTTTTTAAAAAGAAAACTGAAACTTGAAATATGTAATTACAGAACAGATTATCAGAAAAACAGCTGAATAGTACCCAAAAGTAAATACATTAAATCATAATTAAATTTCCCATTATTACTTTGTGCTGTCACTCAAAACCAGTGTTTTATCTAATAGTCTTGTTAATAATGTATTACGTGAGTCTGACATTATGCTGCCTGTCTTTGAAAATAAACACTTGTAGGGCACTGATTCCATTGGAATTGTCAGATACTCATTGGCTACCTTGTATAACTGGGGGAATAAAACTTCCATGTTGGCACTTTGGTCTAAAAGGATTAGCTCATAGTGCATCATAGGCTCCTTACATCTTTTTGATCATATAGGCAACTACTCCATCTTTTTTCACTTGTTTGCTGTGCACTCAACACTTATGATGATACCAAATGTCGCATTCCATTTCAAGAGAAGACTCACAATCTGGTTCACTGCTGCTGGTGCCAGTGGTAGCAGCAATATTAGTTGCCGATAAATGCCTTAATGTAGCCCAGCAAACCCCAGTTCTGTAAAGAGTAGAACTCCCATTCATAAAACAACTTTGAACTTCTGATTAGTTTACAAGTGAGTTACTGTGTTCAATTTTTGATATTGAGCATGTGAATGAGAAAAGTTTAGAAAAGGTTTGTAATTGCATTTAAAGTTTTTTGGAAGTCACTAAGTGCTCTCATTATCAAACACTGCATTATTGTAGTCCGGATAACTTGCACTCTATTTTCAGCAAAAGCAAGTTTTTCATGCATCTCAATTTTTATGAAATCATATCTTCTGAACTGTGTGTCACACAAGGACATTATGTTGGAGGTACATTCAGTGGTATATGTTGATACGGACTGCAAAAGTGTTGTGAACAGGTCCAGTAAAATTGTTGTAAGTTCTGTCATTCTGAAATACTGGAAGAGTATAGTTTGATAATTTGCACTCTTTGAGTTACGGTGTCGCAAAACATTTACACACTTTCTAATCTTAGAACTTGTCTTAGTGTGTTAAACATTTAACATAAAAGTATACCTCTTAATGTGTAGGTTTTGTTGCCCCAGAAACCCAATAGATTGGCAGCCTGTTACTGGATCCATGTCCACTAATCAGGTTAGCCATTTAGTAAAATACAGGGTGATTCAAAAAGAATACCACAACTTTAGGAATTTAAAACTCTGCAACAACAAAAGGCAGAGCTAAGCACTATCTGTCGGCGAATTAAGGAAGCTATAAAGTTTCATTTAGTTGTACATTTGTTCGCTTGAGGCGCTGTTGACTAGGCATCAGCGTCAGTTGATGCTGAGATGGCGACCACTCAACAGAAAGCTTTTTGTGTTATTGAGTACGGCAGAAGTGAATCGACGACAGTTGTTCAGCGTGCATTTCGAACGAAGTATGATGTTAAACCTCCTGATAGGTGGTGTATTAAACGTTGGTATAAACAGTTTACAGAGAATGGATGTTTGTGCAAAGGGAAAAGTTCTGGATGGCCGAGAACGAGTGATGAAAATGTAGCACGCATCCAGCAAGCATTTGTTCGCAGCCCAGGAAAATCGACTGGCAGAGCTAGCAGAGAGCTGCAAATTCCAACTGTATGGAGAGTCCTACGAAAAAGGTTAGTTATGAAACCTTATCGTCTGAAATTGGTTCAAGCACTGTCTGCAGCTGATAAGATTAAAAGAATCGATTTCTGTGATTTTATCCTTGCTCAAATGGAAACAGATGAATCATTCGTTTCAAAGATTGTGTTTAGTGATGAAGCAACTTTCCACACTAACGGGAAAGTCAACCGTCACAATGTCTGTATATGGGGCACTGAGAATCCGCGGGAAACAACTCAGTATGAACGTGACTCTCCTAAGGTGAACGTTTTCTGTGCCATTTCAGCCAATAAAGTTTTTGGTCCCTTTTTCTTCGAAGGTGCTACTGTAACTGGACTACAGTATCTGGAGATGTTAGAGAATTGGCTGTTCCCTCAGCTCGAACAAGAAGCACAACAATTCATATTTCAGCAGGATAGAGCGCCACCACATTGGCACTTATCTGTCCGTAACTACCTGAACGTCAACTACCCGAGGCGATGGATCGGCCGCCAGGCAGCCCGTGACAGAGCACTTCATCACTGGCCTCCAAGAAGCCCTGATCTTACCCCCTGCGATTTTTTCTTATGGGGGTATGTTAAGGATATGGTGTTTTGGCCACCTCTCCCAGCCACCATTGATGATTTGAAACGAGAAATAACAGCAGCTATCCAAACTGTTACGCCTGATATGCTACAGAGAGTGTGGAACGAGTTGGAGTATCGGGTTGATATTGCTCGAGTGTCTGGAGGGGGCCATATTGAACATCTCTGAACTTGTTTTTGAGTGAAAAAAAAAACCTTTTTAAATACTCTTTGTAATGATGTATAACAGAAGGTTATATTATGTTTCTTTCATTAAATACACATTTTTAAAGTTGTGGTAATCTTTTTGAATCACCCTGTAGATATCACCCTCACCCAACCTCTGGGTTCTGAAAATGTATTTTTTTGAATCTTGGATCAAGCAAGCAGGATATTACTGCCTAAGAGTTATATTCAGTTTGTCCAAATCTGCATGCTATTTGCTTTTTTAGCTCATCTTTTACTGCCTTTGCTTCACTGCTGTCAGTACTGTAATCAGGCTTACTTAAATTATTTATCTGCACTTTTAAACAAAGAAATATTGTCAAGGTAGGCAAAGTGTTGCAAATGTTTTCATTTACTTGCTCTGTTTTTCACACATGCATAGTTTCAGTTGACGGCCTTTTGGTGTTCACGAGTTCAGTTGTTGTAAGTCTTGGAACTGAATCACGCAGCCATAGTTTTGGCTAGTAATAAAAATTTAATAAATAATTAATAGACTCATGAGTACAATATCTGCCATAAAGTACTGATATGAGTAAAAAAGTATCCAGTAAAAAAGTTTCTATTAAAAATGTGTTGGTATTGAGGTGAGAGTACTCAATACTAAAAACTTTTTCCAGTGTCCTATCTGTAGCATGTGCCACACGGTTAAACCACCTCTGGTACAGAGCACACATTTATTATTGCAATGACCATTTTCCACTAGATTATATCATCTTCAGATCTAAAATGTAGACAGTATGATAACTAACACCAGCATCACCTGGTACGTGTCATCAAAATGACACACTTCAGGTGCAGCTATCACACTCTCCATATTCTAGATCTGAAGATGGACTACTTTAGCCAAAATTGATCATTACAATAATGAATATGTCACCTAGACTGTGCCTTGTTCATAAAATTTGTTGAATAATTTAGCTCTCTCCGTAATTTACAAAATGCAAATGTTTTGCTAAGATTGAAGTATGGCATCATTTTTATCTATTGGTTAGCTTTCTGATGTACATTTTCTTTTTCTCACAGATCTTCTGAAGAAGTCTGCACCAAGTCGAATTGTAATGGTATCATCAGTAGCACACAAATATGCTAAACTCAGTGTAGATACTATAAATGAAAAAGATGATAATGGTGTGAGGGTTTATGCAAATAGTAAGCTTTGCAATATCTTGTTTGCCAATGAACTGTCACGCAGACTAAAGGGGACGGGTAAGATATGAGACAGAATTATGGAAGCTGTTTTTACTTTATCCATTATCTCTCAATGCATATTCCTGTAATTACATACACAGAAAATGTTTTCAGGAGTCACTGTGAACAGTTTGCATCCAGGAATAGTTAAGACAGATATTCTTCGAAGATTGCCTAGAGTCATTATGTTGACTATAAATTACCTATTTGGACATTTTGGAAAGGTAATTCTCCTGAACATACTGTGTTTGTTATTCACATACTTAAGCCCAGTGTGAGTGTTTAACAGTTATATTGATGTTAACAGACAGCATATGAAGGGGCACAAACAAGTATTTACCTTGCTGTGTCTGAAGATGTCGAGGGTGTAACTGGAAAATATTTTGCAGATTGCAAGGTATTGTATTGATAAATAAAACTTTAAGGTAGTACAAATTTATTTCTGAAATCATTTTGTGATTTTTGTTATAAGCTATCAGATTTTGTTAAGTATAGAGACTGTTGACATAGAATTTAATTTGCTTTGCAGTAGGATACAGATGCAGATACACAAAATACCAAATGTTGAAAGGACTAATGTGACAAAATTAAGAAAAAAAAAGTTTAATTTGAAGCAACAGCATATGCATTTCCATGTTCATAATGGATGCCTGGGAAGATAGTTTCATACAGTAAATCAAATTCTGATTAAAAAACCCTTCATTTTATGGGAAATAAGGCTCTATTAATATAGTATATAATAACCATTGCCCTTCAGTATTCAATTGTAGACTCTATAATAATTGCAGTATAGTACAAGAAAAATAAACCCAAAATCTTGTCATAACTGTCACTACACACTTGGCAGTCTAGTTAGAATGTAGCAGTTTTTTCCTCTATGCACTGCAATTCTGTAAATTTTAAACAACACTAATTAACAGCCTTTTAAAGAGAACATACAGTACGGTGATGTTCTCTATACAAAACACATACAACTTGTGTTAAATTATAGTTAGTTGTCAGTGTGATATCAAGAGCAGATGACTGCATCTCTAAGGTAATGTATCTTGACATGCTCGTATTCATTAATGCTCTCCTTCAAGATGCAGCTGACAAAGCTGACAAATTAATATTAGGACTGCATCTCAAATTTTGTGCAAAAAATTTGAAAGGAAATATCAATTAAATTTCTTATGTGTTTATCTTCATTACAGGAGGCACAGACGTCTTCTTCAGCACAAGATGAAGAGCTAGCTAGAAAAATATGGATCAAAAGTGAAATACTAGTCGGCTTAAAGCCAGAGGAGAAGTATTGGTGAAAAAATATACAAAAGAACAAGTAAATTTATACCTTCTTAGGGTTTTGTAAATGATTTTATAATACCATGCGTACAGTTTTATCTAGCTTTCAAATAACTGTTTTCTCTTATAAGTGACACATCTTTGTAGGAGAATAAGAACTTTGCTGCGACGAGTAAATGAAAGTTTGAGACTTAGAGACAACTGTAAACGTAAAATCATTTATTGATGTCATATACGAAATACTTAAGAATAAATAAAAGTGGTCAGTCAGAACAGCTGAATTGTTTAACTTGCAGTTTTGCCCCAACATCCCTAGAGAAGAAACACTTACAGTGAAATATTGGTATAGTTAAAGGAAAAATCATATTTTGGTTACAAAGGGAAACAGAGAATACAGATACAAGACATAACAAGTAACTGTACCTTTGTTTAGAGCTTTGTAAGTTCTGATACAGAGACACATGCACATACATATATTTGATATGTAAGTGACATTTGCTTTGTTGGTTGTCAAAATATTCTTTTCAGAAAAGGATCTGCAACATTTTTATTGTTTATCCCCCACTTCTCAGACATTTACTCTTATTCTGCTAAATACATTTATTTTTATTGATGACTCTCTTTTGTATAAAACAATATTGCAATCAAAATATGAAGCATTGTTGCAGAACTCATGCCTTATGAACAAAAGAAACAGTTGCTAACAAAATTAAAGTTTGAACTGAAGTTTTGTGATACTTCCCAAATGCTCACACTATTTATCAGCCGCACAGAGTGGCCGCACCGGAGGTTCGAGTCCTCCCTCGGGCATGGGTGTGTGTGTGTTGTTCTTAGCTTCAGTTAGTTTAAGTAGTGTGTAAGGTTAGGGAGCGATGATCTCAGCAGTTTGGTCCCTTAGGAATTCACACACACACTGTTTATCACTTGATAAGGTACACCTAATTTATATTAATATTATGGAAAGAGTAGTGTGCAACTCACCATACAAAGGAAACATTGAGTTGTAGACAGACACAACAAAAAGACTGCTATACATCTGAGCTTTCAGCCACAAGATCTTCTTCTAGTGTAGAAAACAGACACATACTCACACAAACCGAGCGAGGTGGTGCAGTGGTTAGCACACTGGACTCGCATTCGGGAGGACGACGGTTCAATCCCGTGTCCGGCCATCCTGATTTAGGTTTTCCGTGATTTCCCTAAATCGCTTCAGGCAAATGCTGGGATGGTTCTTCTGAAAGGGCATGGCTGACTTCCTTCCCCGTCCTTCCCTAATCCGATGAGACCGATGACCTCGCTGTTTGGTCTCTTCCCCCAAACACCCCAACCCCCATACTCACACAAGCACAACTCACACACACATAACCACTACCTTTTGAGATTTTGGAATCTGAGAAACAGGATGAAAACTTAACAGGATCATGGCAATGAGCCTATAAAATTCTGACTATGCCATCAAAAATCACTGATCATCATAAAACACAAAAAGTAAGGGCGCTGAAACCTTAAACCGAGGCAAATGCTCAAATGCCTTTCCATACTTTTTCTTCGTGCTTCACATTCATCAGTCACTCAGCTGGCTGATGCCATTCTCCATCTCTTCCTGTCTTGTGCTAATCTGTTTACAGCATTGAGGGAATTCAGTAATCTGTTTCCAAAAGTCTGTCTTTGTCATTTTACTGCTCATTCCAATACGAAGTTAAATATTCCCAGATGCCTTAACACATGTCCCACTAATCATCCCTTTTTCTGTGAAGGGTTTGCATTGACTTCTTTCATTACCAGTTTGCTCAAGTAGTTGTTTATGTTGTTCTTTAGCAGGACACTTATTTTTTTAAAATATTTTCCTTGTGCCATTGTTGGTTGTTTTTTCTTTTCCACTTTCCTCATGATCCACACTGCCCTTCTGCAGACTGCTGTGTCTAGATATACAGGGTGTATCATAATTAACAGTGTAAATCCACACAGTTGAAAGTACACAATACTAGAAGCAAAAAATTCTCAGTAAACATATGTTCTCAAATGAACCATTTGCCCAATAACAGCAACTTTGTGGTTACCAACCACCACTGATTAATTTCCCATTTTGGTGACATTTCCTGGCCACCTCACTCACCTGACCTTTCATGTGCAGACATTTTCCGTTGGGGCTACCTGAAGCAAGAATTGTTCCGAACACATTGTGCCACCATTCCTGAGTTGAAGGATCACATCAGAACTGCCGTCGGCTATGTCCCAGGGAATATGTTATGCTGAGTTACGGAAAGCTTCCAATGCCGCCAAAATGAATGTTTTGTGCAGAGGGGGCATCATTTGACATGAGTCATATTCAAAAAGTAGAAACACTGGAACACGTGAGGCACTACTGACCTTACGACTTATCTTAGAAGAAAGATTAAGGAAAGGCAAACCTACGTTTCTAGCATTTGTAGACTTAGAGAAAGCTTTTGACAATGTTGACTGGAATACTCTCTTTCAAATTCTAAAGGTGGCAGGGGTAAAATACAGGGAGCGAGAGGCTATTTACAATTTGTACAGAAACCAGATGGCAGTTATGAGAGTCGAGGGGCATGTAAGGGAAGCAGTGGTTGGGAAGGGAGTAAGACAGGGTTGTAGCCTCTCCCCGATGTTGTTCAATCTGTATATTGAGCAAGCAGTAAAGGAAACAAAAGAAAAATTCGGAGTAGGTATTAAAATTCATGGAGAAGAAATAAAAACTTTGAGGTTCGCCGATGACATTGTAATTCTGTCAGAAACAGCAAAGGACTTGGAAGAGGAGTTGAATGGAATGGACAGTGTCTTGAAAGGAGGATATAAGATGAACATCAACAAAAGCAAAACAAGGATAATGGAATGTAGTCGAATTAAGTCAGGTGATGCTGAGGGAATTAGATTAGGAAATGAGACACTTAAAGTAGTAAGGGAGTTTTGCTATTTGGGGAGCAAAATAACTGATGATGGTCGAAGTAGAGAGGATATAAAATGTAGACTGGCAATGGCAAGGAAAGCGTTTCTGAAGAAGAGAAATTTGTTAACATCGAGTATAGATTTAAGTGTCAGGAAGTCATTTCTGAAAGTATTCGTATGGAGTGTAGCCATGTATGGAAGTGAAACATGGACGATAAATAGTTTGGACAAGAAGAGAATAGAAGCTTTCGAAATGTGGTGCTACAGAAGAATGCTGAAGATTAGATGGGTAGATCACATAACTAATGAGGAAGTATTGAATAGGATTGGGGAGGAGGGAAGTTTGTGGCACAACTTGACCAGAAGAAGGGATAGGTTGGTAGGACATGTTCTGAGGCATCAAGGGATCACCAATTTAGTATTGGAGGGCAGCGTGGAGGGTAAAAATCGTAGAGGGAGACCAAGAGATGAATACACTAAGCAGATTCAGAAGGATGTAGGTTGCAGTAGGTACTGGGAGATGAAGAAGCTTGCACAGGATAGAGTAGCATGGAGAGCTGCATCAAACCAGTCTCAGGACTGAATACCACAACAACATATTCAAAAAGTAATCCACACAATGGACAATGACTTACACATTAGTAAATGACATACCTTTAACTATTAATTGACATTAGAGGTAATAAATAAATTACAGTTACTGTCTGATGGTGTGTTTTTAATATCCTACTATGAACGCTGCCGCACCCAGTAGATTAAGGAAAGACAAACCTATGTTTACAGCATTTGTTGACTCAGAAAAAGCTGACAGTGTTGACCGAATGCTGTCTTTGGAATTCTGAAGGTAGCAGGGGTAAAATACAGGGAGCAAAGGCTATTTACAACTTGTACAGAAACCAGACATCAGTTATAAGAATCGAGGGTAATGAAAGGGAAGCAATAGTTGAGAAGGGAGTGAGACAGAATTGTAGCCTATTCCCAATGTTATTCAATCTCTACATTGAATAAACAGCAAAGGAACCCAAAGAAAAATTTGGAGTAGACATTAAAGTTCGGGGAGAAGAAAATAATTCAGTCAGAGACAGCGAAGGGCAAGGAAGAGCAGTTGAACAGAATGGACAGTGTCTTGAAAGGACGATACAGGATCAACATCAACAAAAGCAATATGAGGATAATGGAATGTTGCAACATAAATCAGGTGATTTTAAGGGAATAAGATTACAAAACAAGATGCTTCAAGTAGCAGATGAGTTTTACTATTTGGGATATAAAATGTAGATAGGCAATGGCAAGAAAAGAAGAGAGATTTGTTAACATTGAGTATAGATTTCAGTGTTAGGAAGTCTTTCCTGAAGGCATTTGTCTGAGTTTAGTCATGTATGGAAGTGAAACCCAGATGATAAACAGTTTAGACAAAAAGAGAATAGAAGCTTTCAAAATGTGATGCTACAGAAGAATGGTGAAGGTTACATGTGTCGATCATGTAATTAATGAAGAGGTACTGAATTTATGGCACAGTTGCTCAAAAGTAGGGCCAGTCGATAGGACACATTCTGAGACATCAAGAAATCACCAATTTTGTATTACAGAGATGTGTGGAGGGTGATCAAGAGATGAATACAGGAAGCACATTCAGAAAGATGTAGGTTGCAGTTGTTATTTGGAGATGAAGAGGCTTGCACTGGATAGAGTAGCATGGAGAGCTGAATCAACCCAGTCTTTGGACTGAAGACTGCAACACAACATTACATATATGTTATAACATCAAAAGTTAGGGAAAAATCCCATACTTGTTACTTTTTTTTATTTATTAAAAAAAAGAGTGAGGGAGGAGTGAGTGAGTGAGAGCGAGAGAGAGAGAATATAAACATCTGTTAGTCTTCATATTTGAAACAATAATAATAATAATAATAACAATAGTAATAATTTGTTATCATCATATCAAAGTATGTTACTATTTGACTTTCATTTCACAGTACTACTGAAATCTATTGGTATTACTACAGATGAAAACTAATGTATCTATGCGATTCATGTATTACAAACAAAATGAGTCATTGTATTACCAAATGGCAAAATGGTAAAATTTGGCAAAACACATGGAAGTGTTTCCTATTTAATATTGTTATCATCTTCTGCCAAGCACCAATGGAAATCCACTTAAATATTAACCTCAGATCAGATTCAAACTGAATTAAGTACATTTTGAAAAATATTAATAAAAAGCATTGTTGTGTGTCAGCCTCCCCATTAAGGGCTGCTAAAAATAATATTTATTGAAGCTCCTTTTTTGAGAATAATCCTATTAATACTCAAAACTGTTTTTAATATAGCAACAAAATGATACATTTTTGAAAATATGATATAATTGGATAGATTAAAAAATCTACTCACCAAGCAGCGGCAGGAGAGAAAACATACAAAGATTAAAGAAATGTGCAAGCTTTTAGATCCATGGTTCCTTCTTCTGGCAGAAAGGTTGAAGGGGAAGGAAGGGGCATGAATGAAAAGGACTTCCAAGGTTTATAAAATGGAGAGAGTTCAGAAAAGTTGCCCAGAACCCCAGAGCATAATTTGTTTCCAGAATGAGATTTTCACTCTGCAGCGGAGTGTGCACTGATATGAAACTTCCTGGCAGATTAAAACTGTGTTCTAGACCGAGACTCGAACTCGGGACCTCTGCCTTTTGCGGGCAAGTGCCCTACCATCTGAGCTACCCAAGCACAGGTCCCGAGTTCGAGTATCGGTCCGGCACACAGTTTTAATCCGCCAGGAAGTTTCATAATTTGTTTTGTGTCAGCATTCCTTCTCAATAACTATTTCTTTCTTCACTCCCTTTTAGTTTCCTATACCTTTTATTTTCTGACTTGTTTATTTTTCACCGTCCCCCACCTCCACAACATATAAACCAGTTGCTTTCTGCTCTTATTAACTCTTCAAGATGTTTTGTAAGTAATTTCTACCTTGCTTATTACCCTATCGTCAACCTTTAAGTTCTCAGGTTTTCAAATCTTGTCTCTGCAGTCCCCAACAGTTAGTCAAGTAAGCCTCCCCTGACCAGGAGCTCTGGGAAACTTTTCTGTAACTCTTCTTAAGCCCTTCCACCAGCAGAAGGAGCCACTGGCTCCTAGTACTCATATATTTTTTAAATTTTATGTGTGGTTTTTCCTACAAAATTATGTTTATAAGTTCCTGAAACAGAAAATAAATTCTAGATTATTCCATTTGCTTGTGTTCACCATCAGACTCTCGCTATGATCTTTTTGTCGCATCTCAGAGTAGCCAACTCAGTCACTCTGCTGTAATGTTAATTAAGGTACACTTTATGTTTTCATATCACAATTTTTTGGATCGCTTGTTACTTGCTGATGTGCAACACAAAACAACAGTGCCCTTGGACTCATGTTGGGGTGTGTCTCTTGCTTATGTCCTTGTAACAGAACAGTGTTTCTTCACATTGTTCTGCATTTATTATAAAAAATATGATTTGTTGATCTAGAAATACCCAATGATGCTCATATAGAGAGAGATGTAGTTGTGGAACTATTATTTGACACACTGTATTTAACTATCTATACAAATAAATGTGGTGTCACCGCCAGACACCACACTCGCTAGGTGGTAGCTTTAAATTGGCCGCGGTCCATTAGTACATGTCGGACCCGCGTGTCGCCACTGTCAGTGATTGCAGACCGAGCGCCACCATACGGCAGGTCTCGAGAGACTTACTAGCACTCGCCCCAGTTGTACGGACGACTTAGCTAGCGATGCAACACTGACGAATCCTCGCTTATTTGCAGAGAAGATAGTTAGAATAGCCTTCAGCTAAGTTAATGGCTACGACCTAGCAAGGCGCCATTAACAGTTAGATTCTTTGTAAGTACCGTCAAGAACAATGTATACAAATGATGGATTAAAGTTAAGTATTCCAGCAGCTACGTACTTTTCTTTATAGCATTCATTCCGTATCCTGTTTCAGACCTCACGCCAGCCTGCGTGAGTTTAACGCGTGCATTTCGGCCTCCTCTCTCAATTAGTGTGCGTAGTGTTGGCTAACTGCCAACACTACAATAAACACAAAATACATAAGATCAGAGCTCATGTTAAGGCTATTACAAATTATTATTACACAATGGATAGTATTTTGCAAAAGAACTGTGGCATCCATTGTGCCTGAGGACAGCCAGGCCTTCCCCTGTGTGTTTCCATTCTGTGAACACCTTTTTTACAAGGGAAAATGTTCGGTAGGTTGACCCAGTGAAAAGTGTTGAGATATGGTGGCTGATGTACCTTGTTGTTTTCATTTTGGGGATGCCTTTTTCTCTAGTAAGAAATGCACCACAGACAGATGGGTCAGTAGTGAGTAGTCTAATGACAGTGAAAGTGGGAGGCCATGTTGTGCTGTGCTCTGCAAGACATTTAGTATTTGCTAGTTTTGGTACAGCTAATTGCAACAAGTGATAATTGCCACTTCTGCAAATGAAAGTCATCTGTATTATATCATTGCTGTGGATGCAGTATTTTCCAAGGCATTATTAGGTATTGCAAGTACTGTATTGTGTTGCTTCAAGTGTGCTGCTCAAGGGTAGACATTAGGGTTCTTCAGTCCGTCCAGTTTAAAGACATGTAGAATATGCAGGAGTATCTTAGTACCATGTCCTCAACTGCACTGTACTTGACAAAGCAAGCTACAGACATTTTGTTCTTTAGTATTGTGTAGGAAACTCATGCTCATATTAATTCAAACTGTGTCAAATGTTATTTTGAGTTATTATCATGACAGTGAACAACTATAATGAATGTAACCATTTCATTTCCAGCACATATTTCTCTTTGCTTAAATCACACCTTAAAGTTAATAATTTTTCATTGAAAAGTGCACCACTGAAAGCAAAGGTGGCGTTGTGTATTAATGTAAGAAAAGGAGTATAACAGCTTTGATGGATTTCATTGTTGCTTGAGTTTCATTTGTTTAAATTCCTTATCTCAAAGTTCAAATGTTACTGTAACCCATGCCAAAACACTAGTGTTAACTTCAGACTTGAATATGAAGTAACTTAAATTCTGGAATAACAAACATTAACCACATTCATCCCTTAATGATATGTAAGCCGTTTATAGTGATAAGTACTGTTTTTTCAGGAGGACTTCCCACAAGGTGAGTCAGTATTGGTCCTGGCCTAGTGCTGACTGCTGTCACTGCACTTTAGTGCAAATCATCATCTATTAGAATGATAGGTGAAGGTAAGAAGTGAAATGCATGACTTTGTTTCCCCCCTAGTTTGTCCACTAAATGGTTTGGATGAAGTGAGATTGCATAGTTTTTTAAAAGGGGTGCTAATGCACTTAACTACAGTAAGAGTGTGCAGGTTATGAAAAAGTAATGTTCGAAGTGTTTATATTGTTGGTTCACTTTTGAGTTGAAAGTTGAAGTTATGAAAGATGACCAAGTTGGTGGCATGCTTTGCAGACATGACCAAAAACACGTAACATAAGCCAAATGTAGAATGCTTTGCTGCTTTGACCTTCACTGAACATTGTTATTTATATGTCAAAGATAGCAAAAAAACACATTATTTTATCTGTAACAAATTACTATCAGTCCTTGCTAACACAAAACCTACAACCACAGTATCATATAAAATTTGTCTGTTATATTTTTAGCACCCTAAATATTCTACTTTAGATTAAATTTACTTTCATTCCAATTTATCCATAGTGAGGAGGTCATCCAGGATGTAGAACATGTCAGAAAAAATAATAATACATGCCAAATATTTTTTTAGCCATTACAATCATCATCCCAACATTAACCCCTTACTTATTATTAGGCATACAAAGAAATTAATCATTTTAAAAGGTCGTGAAACTGTTATAAAATTTAATGCCCCTTCGCACAGTTAGTTTCATACAGTAAAGCACATTGACCCTGAGACAGTCTTACCATAATTCCATACTGACAATATAAAGTGTATTTACTCCACAATGTACTCCACAACAAGTAAGACTGTTCCACCCCAAAATTAATCTGTTCATCCCATTGTCGCCTCCTCCACTTAGTCATTTCTAAGTAATGATAGTAAATTTAGTAATTAAATAAAGGACACAACTAATTTATGTACAATGAATAATTTATATCACCTGACTGACTGAATATATCTGGCATTTAACAAATACTGGAAAAAATAATGCTATCTCATTAGCCATGTTTCTAAATCAATGACCTCATTCCCAAATAACTGACTCCACTTGTAAATCATTAACTGACAAACTAAGTAAATGTTTTATGTGTAAGTGCAATGGGTATTCTGAAGTGTATATGCAAAAATAAACTGACATTGTAAAATAAACCTATGAATAAAATTAAAATCATAACATATACTGTAGCTTATGGTCAAATCTGCATCTTGCTGCAAATCAAAGACATAAACAACCTCCATTATATACTGGTAGGAACACGCTGGAAAAATCCATTTGTCAATATAATCACACATTACTTCAACAATAAGAATTACACAAAAGATAGCAATGACAGCAAAATATATTTTTACATATAAATAGTTCAGCTGAAAAATAATGTAGCACTAAAAAATGGATAGCAATACTATATGACTTACACGGAGACCACATGTCAATCAGATTGTTAAAATTTTGCAATGCCTGTATTTTACAGCATCTGTATAGTACTATGCAATATGCTTCAAACATGCATACACCTTTGTTTAAAAACGTACCTTCAAATCCAGGCTACCCAACTGGCAGATGAGGATTCCATGAAAGAGCCAAATGGCCAATCAAAAATACTATCTGACTTTATGGTATTAACAGTACTCGCAAAACTTCAAAATCGATTTTCTCAAGAATTTTTCAGGGTTGCATCGAACTGCTTTTCAATTTTAATATTTGAGTTCTGGACTTCGTGTCCATAAATATAAAAAGTTACAAAAATCCAATTGCCATGAGGTCTCCTGTCAGAGCCAAGCACTTGATTCACAAAGACTATGAAGCCTTCTGAGGTCAGTTACCTCAGTCAACCCTCTGTTTACTTAATTTTATATCCATAATGTTTCTTAAACACAGTTTTTCCTTAGATTAAGGAAAAATTAAACAGTGAACATTAGTCTGGGGTAAGTCAGTTACTACTTATGATCCATGGCATACATGAATGAACTTGGAAATTTCTGATTTTGTCTGCTTAGGTTTCTCATGGGTCTATACCAGTTTTGATCTTAGCATCTCGAACTTTAATACCATATCTTTTTTTCCTGGCCAGTGTTTGTTTTTTCCACACACTGCTCTGCCAATTTCCTCTTCTCCTTGATGTCCTTCAGTGATGTTCTTTGTTCTTAGACCAGTTATAATTTCATCAGGAATGAACCAAGTACTCTCAAGGTTGAAACAGTTCATTATACTTTCAAAATCCTGTACATAAACCGCCCAGGAACTATGATGTTGGTTACAATACATCCTAATGAATCTCCCCAACACCCTCATGTAACTTTCTGCCCAAATACTGACTGGTAAGCTGCTATATGCTTCAGTTCAATCCCAAATTCTATCATCCCACTTTTCCATATCTTAGGCACAAACTGAGACCTGTTATCTCCCAAGATATCTTTAGGTCTATGTTGTTGTTGTTGTTGATGATGATGTTGTGGTCTTCAGTCCAGAGACTGGTTTGATGCAGCTCTCCATGCTGCTCTATCCTGTGCAAGCCTCTTCATTTTCGAATAACTACTGCAACCTATATCCTTCTGAATCTGCTTGTGGTATTCATTTCCCGGCCGGGTTGGGGATTTTCTCTGCCTGGGGACTGAGTGTTTGTGTTGTCTTCATCATTTCATCATCATCTTCTTCATCATTCTTGACAGTGGCTAGATTGTATTGTGTAAAAATTGGACTGTGTAAACACTGGGACTTTTTATGGGCACTGATGACTGCGTATTCATCTATTGCTCTCCCTCTATTATTTTTACCTCCACACTTCCCTGCAATACTAAATTGGAAATGCCTTGATGCCTCAGAACATGTCCTACCAATCGATCCCTTCTTCTAGTCAAGTTGTGCCACAAATTCCTCTTCTCCCCAGTTCTGTTTAGTACCTCCTCATTAGTTACATGATCTACCCAACTACTCTTCAGCATTCTTCTGTAGCACCACATTTCAAAAGCTTCCATTCCCTTCTTGTCGAAACTAGCTATCATCCATGTTTTACTTCCATACATGGCTACACTTCATACAAATACTTTCAGAAAAGACTTCCTGACACTTAAATCTATACTCAACGTTAACAAATTTCTCTTCTGCAGAAATGCTTTTCTTGCCGTAGCCAGTCTACATTTTATATCCTCTCTACTTTGACCACAGCTGTTATTTTGCTCCCCAAATAACAAAACTCGTCTACAACTTTAAGTGTCTTATTTCCTAATCTAATTCCCTTAGCATCACCTGATTTAATTCAACTGCATTCCATTATCCTCGTCCTGCTTCTGTTGATGTTCATCTTATATCCTCCTCTCAAGACACTGTCCATTCCGTTCAACTGCTCTTCCAAGTCCTTTGCCATCTCTGACAGAATTACAATCTCATCGGCAAACTTCATAGTTTTTATTTCTTCTCCATGGATTTTAATTCCTACTCCAAATTTTTTCTTTTGTTTCCTTTACTGCTTGCTCAATATACTGATTGATAGGCTACAACCCTGTGTCTCTTCATTCTCAACGACTGCTTCCCTTTTGTGCCCCTTGACTCTTATAACTGCCCTTTGGTTTCTGTACAAATTGTAAATAGCCTTTCACTCCCTGTATTTGACCCCTGCCACCTTCAGAATCTGAAAGGGAGTATTCCAGTAAACATTGTCAAAAGCTTCCTCTAAGTCTACAAATGCTAGAAATGTAGGTTTGCCTTTCCTTAATTGATCTTCTAAGATAAGTCGTAGGGTCAGTATAGCCTCACGTGTTCTAACATTTCTACGGAATACAAACTGATCTCCCCTGAGGTCAGCTTCTACCAGTTTTTCCATTCATCTGTAAAGAATTCTTGTTAGTATTTTGCAGCTGTGACTTATTAAACTGATAGTAATTTTCACACTTGTCAACACATGCTTTCTTTGGGATTGGAATTATTATATTCTTCTTGAAGCCTGAGGGTATTTCACCTGTCTCATACATCTTGCTCACCAGATGGTACAGTTTTGTCATGGATGGCTACCCTGAGGCTATAAGTAGTTCTAATGGAATGTTGTCTGCACCTGGTGCCTTTTTTTGACTTAACGTCTTTCAGTGCTCTGTCAAATTGTCACACAGTGTCATATCTCCAATTTCATCTTCATCTACGTCCTCATCCATTTCCATAATATTGCCGTCAAGTACATTGCCCTTATATAGACCTTCTATATATTCCTTCCACCTTTCTGTTTTCCCTCCTTTGCATAGAACTGGTTTTCCATCTGAGCTCTTGATATTCATACTGGCAGTTCTTTTTTCTCGAAAGGTCTCTTTAATTTTCGTGTAGGCAGTAACTATCTTACCCTTAGTGATATATGCCTCAATATCCTTACCTTTGTCCTTTGCCATCCCTGCTTAGCCATGTTGCACTTCCTGTCAATCTCATTTTGAGTGATTTTTACCTGCTTCATTTGCTGCATTTTTAATTTTCTCCTTTCAGCAATTGAATTCATTATCTCTTCTGTTACTCAAGCATTTCTACTAGCCCCCGTCTTTTTACTTACTTTATCCTTCGCTGCCTTCACTATTTTATCTCTCTAAGCTACTCGTTCTTCTTCTACTGTATTTCTTTCCCCCATTCTTGACAATTGGTCCCTAATGCTCTCTCTGAAACTCTCTACAACCTCTGGTATTTTCATTTATCCATGTCCCGTCTCCTTAAATTCCCATCTTTTTGCCGTTTCTTCAATTTTAATCAACAGTTTATAACCAATAAATAGTGGTCAGAGTCCACATCTACCTCTGGAAATGTCTTACAATTTAAAATCTGGTTTCTAAATCTCTGTCTTACCTTTATATAATTTATCTGAAACCTTCCAGTGTCTCGAGCCTGTTTCATGTAAACAAGCTTCTTTCATGATTCTTAAACCAAGTGTTAGCTATGATTAAGTTATGTTCTGTGCAAAATTCTACCAGGCCGATTCCTCTTTCATTTCTTACTCCCATTCTATACTCACCTACTATTTTTCCTTCTCTTCCCTTACCTACCATCGAATTCCCGTCCCCCATGACTATTAAACTTTTGTCTCCCTCCACTCTCTGAATAACTTATTTTATTGAATCATACATTTCTCACTCTTTTCGTCATTTGCAGAGCTGGTTGCATATAAACTTGTACTACTGTGGTAGGTGTGGGCTTTATGTCTGTCTTGGCTACAAAAATGCGTTCACTATGCTGTTCATAGTAGCTTACCTGTGCATCTATTTTTTAATTCACTGTTAAACCCACTCCTGCATTACCCCTATTTGATTTTGTAACCCTTTACTCACTTGACCAGAAGTATTGTTCCTCTCTCCACCAAATTTCACTAATTTTCACTATATCTAACTATAACCTATCCATTTCCCTTTTTAAATTTTCTAAGCTACTGGCCCGATTAAGGGATCTGACATTCCCCGCTCAAGTCCGTAGAACACGTTTTCTTTCTCCTGATAATGGAGATAATGAGTCTATGTATGTGCAAATAATCTTTAACAATTTTATTTCTTATTGCCTTACCAGTGACTTCCCTTAAATGATACAAATTAATATATTTTAAAAATATCTATGGCAACCAGCATATAAAAAATCCTGATAAAGTTTTCAGTAATCGGCCAAAGTCAATAGCAACTTATTCTAACACTTAATTAGGTAAAGTGGAATGCAATTGGCCCTTATTTTTCAAATTGCGAACCTTTGACTATTGAAGTTTATCACATGTTATTACATGTCCTGCACTTTCCTAGCCATATTTTTGAAAGTAACAAGCTTATTAGTTTTCTTGAACCTTTTTTAGCTCCATAGTATCCTAAATGAAATGTATACAGTCGATGAGCACTTGTATGTTTTTTTATAGCCAGCACACCTTCTGTTCATTTGAATCTTCCTGTCTTTGCCTAAACAGTCATTCCTCAAATACACAGTAGTACTTAGGTAATTTATTATATCCTTTTTTTCGTAATTATATCTTCAGCAATTTTAAGCATTTGTCAACACCAATTTTATACATACATTGTTTATTTTCATTTACATAAATATTTTCAATTTTTCTTCCATAACTGCATCCTTGTTATTCTCCTTCATTCCCACAGGTAGCCTAGACAATGCATCTAGCACTAATTATTGTTTTCCTGATTTATATCTAATTTCAAAATTAAACTGCTGTAAATAAAGTAACCAACAGATCAATCTACAGTGCATTGGTCTGCATTTAGAAATAAAACTCAGAGTCTTACAATCTGCAAGAGCATTGCCTCCAAAGCAAATTATGGATGTTTTTGAACCACAAGACTATAGCAAATGCCTCTTTCCTGAAACAATGTAAGCTTTTCACGTTTATTTGACATGTTGTATTCATATTCGGTCTCCAGCCAGAACATCTCGTCATCTGGACACAATATTTTGACAGACTGGTCGCCATCTTCAGGTGAGTAGGCCATTGCACTATCTCGCCGGAACTGAAATCAAACACGCCACGGCAGCTCCTTTATACCCGACCATCGGTCAACCACATGTGCGCAAAAATAACTGCTCTCTAGTGACAGGTACAACAGCACATTGGTGGTGAAAGCTTGCAGGAATGATAAATCGATATCATCATCAAGATTTCCTTCCTGCGAGCCGGGTAGGAACTTGGTGAACAATATGCCTCCACTGGTTTCTGTCCTTGTACAGCTTTTCCCTCTCCACTACATCCCATGTTACTACTCTTCTCTTCAGATCTTCCTTAACCTGGTCTGTCCATCTCTTTCTAGGCTGACCAATTGGTCGTCTTCCTGGTACCTCCATCTCCAAATACTGGCATGGAGTTCGAGTAGGGTGCATTCGCTTCACATGACCGAACCACTTCAATCTCAAACTACTCACTCATCCTCTCCTCTGTAGTCAATGTCACCTGCAGGTCTCTCCATACATAATCATTCCTGACTCTGTCTCTCCTAGTTTTTTTTGTAGAGCTGACTTAAGGAACTTCATTTCACATGCTTGTATTTGACTCTCTTCTCTCTTATTTATGACACAGGCTGCTAGACTACACAGCATGATTGGCAGGAGATAAGTTCTTGCCCCAGGTTAGATTTCATACTTGGTGGAAGAAGCTAAATCCTTTTGTTATTCTGTTTAAGACATATAGTTTGGAACTGCCATTGCGTGATATGATGCTTCCCAGATAATTGAAGCTTTTCACACATTCAACCTTCTCCCCCTCCAGTATGATGTTACAAGATGTGGTTGCCCTGCTCATCTTCATTGCCACTGTCTTGTTCCTACTCACAGTTAACTTGAATTTTTTAAATTTTGTGTTCCAGTAATCTCCTTTGAACCTCCATTTCTGTCTCTCCCCAAATGGCGATGTCATCAGCAAAAACAAAAGCGTTGAGATCTTCATTTTCTTCTTCCTTGATTTCTTTCATGATTGTGTCCATAAGTGTAATGAAGAGTAAAAGGGAGAGCAAACTGCCATGCTGAAAACTTCTCTTTGTCTTAAACCATTTGGATCTTCCACCTCTTACTTGTACACTGCTCTGACAACCATCATACAGCATCTTGACTTTTTTAATTAATGAGTCAGGAACATTATGTTTTCTAAAGCATTCCCATTTTTTATCCCTTGGTACACTTGTCATATGCTTTTTCCAAATCCATGAATATTACTATCAAGTACTTTCCGTTTTCTCAATACTTATCCATTAACTGACGGAGGGAGAAAATGAGATCTATTGTTACCCTATTACTTCTGAAACCATGCTGTTGTTCCTCTAATTGGTGTTCTAGAATTTTCCACAATCTTTTTCCTATGACCTTGTCCATTATCTTAAGGCAGTGTGATAACAGTGTGATTCCTTGGTAGTTGGTGCATTTCTTTCTACTACGTTTCTTGAACAATGGTATTATAATTCCTGTTTTCCATTCATCTTGCACTTTGTTTTCTTTCCATATCACCCTAGCACCCAGTGTAACCATTGCATTCCATGGGTTCCTGCTGCTTTAATCATATCCGCTGTCAGCTCATCTACTCCAGCCGCCTTCCAACCTTTCATCTGTTTCAGGGAATTCTCAGTTTCTAACCAAGAGATTGGATCCTGCTACTCCTCTAATTCAATGTCTTTAGTGTCACTTTCTTGTGCACCTTCCCCATTCAGTAAGATTTCAAAATAATTCTTCATCTCTTCTCTGATAACTTCCATGTTCCTGATAATACACCATCCTCTGTTTTAATCACTTTTATGTCTTCTCTATCAAATCTTTTACTAGTCGCTAATTTGTTTATGGAAGATTTTGAGGACAGGGCACTGAAGACGGTGTTCTTGAAACCAACTTGCTACTGGAGATACGTCGGCGATACATTTATGGTATGGCCACATGGGAGGGATGCTGTAGATCGTTTCCTAGGTCATTTTAATTGCCTGCATCCCAATATTAAGTGCACAATGGAGGTTGAAAAGTCTTTCCGTTTTTAGATGTCTTGGTCTACAGGAGGGATGATGGGACATTATGACATACTGTTTATCATAAGCCAACACAAACGGGCCAATATCTTCATGCATCAAGTTGTAATCCATTGTACCAATGCAACGGGATCCTACGTACATTGGTAAGAAGAGCTTATGCCATCTCAGATGCAGATAGTTTGATACAAGAACTGGACCATCTAAAAGCTTTGTTCAAGCAGAATGGTTATACTGAAAATCAGATCCGTTGTGCTCTACAGATTGGACCTCTGTGGGAACCAATGGAAGGTATAAGCAAAACGGTGGCATTCCTACCTTTTGTGGGGAGCATTTCTTCAAAAATAGGTAGAATTTTAAAGAAATTTAATATTAAAAGTGTATTCGGTCTGCCAGCTAAGACCAGAGCCCTGTTGGGCTCAGTGAAGGATGATTCAGGTTTGAGAAAGCCCGGAGTCTACAAGATTCCCTGCCATTTTTGGAAAGTCTATATTGGACAAACAATTTGTAAGGTCCACGATTGTTGCATGGAACATCATCGTCACACGCGTTTACTTCAGCCGGAAAAATCTGCGATGGCGGAACGTTGTCTTATGGAGGGACATAAAATGTTGTACGATGAGACACAAATGGTTGCCCCTGCATCACGGTATTGGGACTGTGTAGTGAAAGAAGCCATTGAAATCCGGCTATCTGACAACATTATAAACAGAGATAAGGGGTATCCTTTAATTAGGAGCTGAAACCCTGTTCTGTTTGACATCAAGAAACAATGGTCCTTGTCACAGTCTTCAAAAACTGTCAGTAGTGTTTGATAGTGATTTATCGTTGCTGCAAGTTTTCACCACCGGTGCGCTGTTGTGCCTGTCGCTAGACGGCAGTTATTATCTCACACGCGCGGTGGACTGACGGTCGGGTAAAGAGGAGCTGCCGCAGTGTGTTTGATTTCAGTTCCAGCGAGATAGTGCAACAGCCTACTCACCTGAAGATGGTGGCCAGTTGGACCGCCAAAATATTGTGTCCAGATGACAAGCTGTTGCGGCTGGAGACCCAATATGAATACAACAAATTATTATGCCAGGAAAGTTTATGGAGCCATATTTAACATGTTACTTGCCAATGCTATTGTTTTGTGCTCTTCTCTCTTCCAATTCTCTAGCAATTAGTAGGGTTGACACCTGATCCCATGTACATGGATGTCAATGCTCGTACAAAAAGTTTGGCTCGAATCAGAGTGATTTAGAATCCTACCCTCGCTCAAAGCATCTTTCAATTTCTCAAAACACTCTTGACATTCTGATGTCTAAATATAAGTACTGTTCTTACTTATCACTTAATTCAATGCAGGATTCCTAAATGATTGGTTTGAAACAAACTTTCTACACAGCTTACACCCACCAAGAAAAGCTTACAGTTGTTTTTTTTTTACTTTTGGGAACAGGGACTTCCTTAATGGCCTTTATCTTTTCTGGCTACTTTTCAATTCCTTCAGTTGTCATAATATATATTCCAGATACTTTTGCACTGTCCTAACAAATCTGATTTTTCCCCCAGTTTCAAAGTCATACTGAAATACTTGTACTCAACTTTTACAGTGACTCTCCCAATTTTTGGTTGCCACTAAAACATCATCCGCAAAGCCAGTAAATTTCGAGTTTATCTTCCTCTCCAGAATCAAATCCAATACTCTAATGAAAACTGATACTGAAATGTCTAATTCATATGGGGCTACACAGTCTTGGTAACTTTTCCTACAAGAAAAAACACAGTACATTTATGTGATTCCCTAGTCAGTGGCATTTACTAGTAACCTGTTGATAAGGCAAGACTTTTCATAAATTTAAGGGCTGGAACACACATGAGAGTTTTTGCTCTCAGACAGTTTGGTACTATCAGATCACAGAATTGTTTACACTGGGGACGAATTTTTGCTGTTGGTTACTGTCTGACAGTTTCTTGTGAGTAGTTTCTGTAAGTGTTTGAGAGACTTGCAAGAGCAGATGTCAGAAGTGTTTTCACACAGCGAAATGAGAGTGCCTGTGAGAGCTGAGAGATCATTCTCTGTGAGATTTTTCTGTCTTAGTTTGGTACATGCAGGAAGCAGTTGCTGTGGAAGAGAGAGGCTGCAGCAGCACTTCCAATAATTTTAGTGGCAAAGAAAAAACGTAAAAGACCAGATGTATGTTGGATAAGAGAGCAGATTAGCCGGTGGGATGATTCTGGAGTATCCAAGTATTTTATTATAGAGGTTATGATGGCAAATCCGAAACAGTATTGAAATTTTATGAGAATGACAGCGATGGACATGGAAGAAGTACGCTTTATAACTGGATCCAAAATTGACAATCTGAGTACTATTATTTGTAAATCCATTCATTTTAGAAACAGACTGCTTGTGACACTAATATTTCTAACATCAGATCTTCAGTATTTGATAAAGTAACAGTTACGATAAAATAACATTACACCTATCTCATCTTGATACCCATAGACATTCAAAAGCAAAATAGCATGAATATCTAACAAATGAAGCTTTTCTGGATGTACATTTATTTGTATTGGCCTAAGGAACCACTCATAAATTCCTGAATATCTGTCCTTCAACATTTAACATAATAATATAATCAATAAATACCATGTCATTTAAAATTATACGCTGATGGAAAGAATTACAACACCAAGAAGTAATTAATGTAGAAAATGAAATTTTGAGAATACATGTGTGTACGTAATATATTTAAGTGATTAACATTGCAAGTTCATAGATTAATTTAATTGTGAGAAAAGCCATTGCAAATGTGACATGCTGATGCTTTAATGATCTGTGTAACCACCAGAATATCTCCAATGGAGAGATGCTTGGTAAGCAGTAGGAAGACACAGGTAAACAAAAACAAGGGTTTATTATGGCCACAGTAGAGAGATTTAATAAAAAAATTAAAAAAAACTCTTCTCACACAATTTCTCAGACACTACTTCTCAATAAAAAAATACAATTTCTCAGACATATGCCTAGAAAACACAGTGAATAAATGTAGTGGGATGTGAAGACTATGCCACTGATAATCCCTGATGATGAAGGTTGAGTGTTCAGCACAGTTGTTCAACAGGTACATCTTGGGATATTCTGGGAAGTCATAGGTCTCACTTTGGTGGCTTCTGACCAGGCTCTGGCTGATGGACTGCTGAGACCTGGCACATAAATTGGCCCAGAGATTCAGCAGAGCGAACTGCCAATGTGTTGGCTTGCACTGCCCTATATAGCGAGGGTGCAGAGGAATTCATGATGATCCAGTTCCATACATGTGACACGGTAGAGGAAATAGGTCCCTGGCAAGAAGGACGTCTGGTGGAATTTGACCAGCCACCTGTCAACATCTTTGTGATCGAATCAATCTGGGCAGCAAACACCTTGTGCATATGAAATCCCGTGATGCTTCAGTGTCTTAGGGGTTGCCAATCCATTTAGGGGAACATCAGGAACATGGCAGTAAGCATGCAAATGTGCATGCATTATATCATAAATGTGCTGGATGTCAATTGTGGCATAGAGTTCCATACCTGTTGCATTTCATCAGTCCATACCAGGGCTGTTAATGCTCGTTGTGGATGACACTGGAGTTGTTGTCTGCTCATTGGAGACAGATATGGTGATTGAGCAGGCCAAGGCAACATGTCGACACAATCTAAAGCATGTCGGGTTACAACAGCGGTATGTGTCCAAGTGTTATTCTGTTGGAAAATATCCCTGGAATGCTGTTCATGAATGGCAGCACAACAGGTTGAATCACCAGACTAATGTGCAAATTTATAGTCAAGGTACATGGAATAACCACAAGAGTGCTCCTGCTATCATATGAAATCACACTCTGGACCATAACTCCAGGTGTAGGTCCAGTGATCCTGGCATTGAAGTAGAACTGGCCTTCATCAGGAAAAACAACAAACCTCTACTCTGCCCTTGAATGAGCTTCCACTTGACACCACTGAAGTCGCAAACAGCGGTGGTTTGGGGACAGAGGATTGTACGCTACTGGGTGTCTGGGTCAAAGCTGTCCATGATGTAACTGATTTGTAACAGTCTGGTCTTCTTGCAACCATACCTTCCCATGTCCTCTGCTGTCAGTAATTATGTACAGTAGCTACTACATTCCTGTCAAGTCTTTCTGCAATATCACGGAAGGAACATCCAGCTTCTCCTGGCCCCATTACAAGACCTTGTTGAAACTCAGCGAGTTGTTGATAATGGCATCTTCATCATCTTAAAGGTGTTCTTGATCAACATCACCTCACTATGTTAAGTCTCAAAGGTAAGTAACTCTCACGACTGTTACAGCACATATTTAAAGCAAACATAATCTGCATCCTTATAGTGATGCTACCACTCTCACCCTTATGTAACTGGCTTGAAATTTGAATAGACATCTTTCAGATGTGGAAACATGTCTACCAACATTCGTTTGCCTTGTACAACACCTTCTTGGTGCTGCATTTCCTTTATCTTTTTTCCATCAGTGTTCCTACAGTTGTATTACTTGAAGTTAATGGTAATTTTCTGAGTTCCAAAATGAGTACTTTCAAATATAATTTCACTTGTTTCTCTATATTAATCAATGTATGTTATAAAATTACTTTGCCTGATTTCTTGAATTGTGGGTATTGCGGTAAATGTTTTCTGTGAAGGCATTTCAGCCAATAAATTTTGCTTCTTATCTCAGTTCCTGTAATCCTGTAACTGTACATTCCATAATGCTGGACCTTCTTCATACAAACTAATTAAATGCACAACTTCTCCTGTGTCCATTTCCCAGCAGTTTTCTTCATTAGTTCTTTTGTTTACATATTGTTAACATTGACTCATAGCGCATACCCTACATGATAGTAGTCTCAACTCTCCCGACAACTCCAGCACACATTTATAGAATTACTTGTTGAAGTCTTTCATTCAGGTTTTTATGTTAATGTGGGATTACGTCTGTGACAATTTTTTTATTTTCATGTGTTATTTCTATATAATATGTCTATGACGTTTTTATATGTAATTTGCAGCATATCATTGTCTTGAGCTTCAGATACATGCTAATCACTCATGCTGTTTGTTTAGGAGGTAAAGTAGGTGATTTATTCGCTCAGAAAGATGCCACACTCACATATTATGGGTCAAACCACACAGTCTCATGGGTACTTTTATTTAATCCCTGTAAGAGTGTGGCAAAATGTAATTACCAAGATGTGGTAGTGTACAGACTGTGAAATATGGCACAAATCTGAGATGCAATAAGGCCACTCACTGCTTTCCGAGTACTATCAGCTCTCCCGACAACGCCAGTATAATTTTTCTTGTCTGAGAGCGATGGCAAACAACCCTTGAGAGATGGAGTCTGCCATTTACACAAGAGGTCTAAACTCACAGAGTGAAGCTATCTGAGATATTGCCCTACTCGACAACACTGCCAGTGAGCTGACTCTTGGTGCTGTTTACATAGGTGTTACTTGCAAAAGCTCTCTGAGAGTGATAAGCTCTCACAAGTACACTATCGCTCAAAAGGTTTTGAACATTAGTGAGTTTAAGGGAAAAATCCAAATTGGAAACAGAAATGTTAGAAATACATCAGATTTGGAATAATCTTTTATTGAAACTAAATGCTTGCAGTCAAATTTTACTCTTCTCAAAGTAGCCTCCCTTGGCTAAATCACTGCTCTGCGTACATGAGACATTCTTGCTGTCAGCTTCATCAGGGTTTCCTCAGTGATATGCCGCCATTCCTCTTGTAGTCTTGTCAAGAGGTGATGAATTTGGTAATAGGCCTTGATTTAACTGCTCTATCCAAGTGATCCCAAAGCAGTTCAATAGAATTATAGTCGGAGGATTGGGTTGGCCAGATCATATTTTTCAGTTTCTTCTTTTTTCTAAATTTTCCAAATATACTTTACACAATTTTGAATTGTGTTTACGTTCATTGTCTTGCTGTAGGACGCATCCCTTGCCAATCAGATGTCTTCCACATGGCTTTGCATGATACTGTAGAACGGGATGGTAATCCTCTTTCTTGATTGTTCTGTTTATTTGTACAAGTTTACCAGTCTTACTGCCTCCAAAACATCCCCAGACCATGAGGGAACCCCTTCCATAGTTTAATGTTGGAGATACACAATGGTGTAACATTCATTCGTCTGGCAACCAGCGAACAAACTTGTGTCCTTTGTGCCAAAGACCTCAAATTAGGATTTGTCATTGAAAAGTACCTTTTCTCAGCCTCCACACACCAGTTAAGGTTCACTGCCTGAAGATGTCTTTTCACATTACTTACAATCACCGGCTTTTCCCTAATATTGTTGATTTCCGCTGCTAAAACTGATGCTGTTTTGAAGCGATCACGTTTACTTGTGACTACTATATATTTGTGACTTTTGGCCTACTCTTTCAAGGTTGTTCCATATTCTGGCCAGTATCTGCATGCCTCTGCAAGGTATAATGGACATATCCCAAGAAAATAAGTTCTTCGTGTGCTATTTGTAACATAGTAAGACTGGCTGCACGTAAAGACACAATTTCAAAACATTTTTCTGTTGAATGCTGCTTTCTTTGTCCCATTATTGATGTTTGCACTGAGCACTCACTGAAATTCACTCTTTGATATATTGTGCAGAACTACATGCCCCTTCCTTACCTGTAACTGTGTTTACAGATTTGTTGATGTCCTATGAATGCCATATAGTGAGGATAGATTACCACAACACAAAATTAGCAGCATGCAATGTTTGTAACTTGAACAGCATAAAAACGGAAACTTATGTTTTGAATGATTTCATTTTAAAAAATGTGGAACACTACTCTTAAACGCCATATTGAGCATGACACTGGGGAAACAATATAACTAATTCATATTTGAATGTGATAACTAGCTATTTTTTATCTTACTTTCAGGGCATTTGAAAACTTTTGAGTATAGTGTATACCTGGCTAAACACAATTCAGTTGTCATTCTTCTATGCTTTCTGGTTTACCAAATTCTCTCTGCACTCTAGTGTTCAACTTCCTAGTGTTTAGTACCACCCGTACTTCTCCATTGTTCTTCCCTACAACTACTAAGTGATTGTTACATTCACTATAGCTCCTTTCAGTAATACCCCACTCTTCCATATGAGTCATCTTGTCTGCCACATACTCCTTTTTAGACAATGGTATTGGGTAAGGTCTTATTTTTGGAGTATGTGGTGTTATTTTCAATTTAGATTCAAAATTTGTCACTCTTCCAGCTTCATTGTTAACCAGCATATTATATAACTCAGTTCTTTGGCTTTCACTCATACTTTGAATTCCATCTACTTTCTCCTTGGACAGTTGCTTCTTTTCAACATCTGACTTTGTACAGTTTTCTTACCTTCCTGAGAAATAAGTAACACTACAGGTACCCAAGGTCATTAAAGTCCTCATACATCCTAATTGATTACCCTTTATTCATAAATCATTTACTGAACACTGCTGATAATTCAACCTCATTGTACAAAAATTTAATCGTACATTTTTCATAGTAAATTTTTACTTTAAATTTATTCATTAAGACTAACCTTGAAATTACATTTGAACGCCCATAAATCAGTTACAACTAAAAATTCATGCTTTAATTCAAATCATTTGATCTCAAATGTAAGGTAAACTAGTCTTTTTATTGTTCTATTCAATTTTCCTATAGCACCGCCAACTCTTTCCCCAGATACATCCATCTCTACAATTTGATTATTGTAGGTTTTTTCTTACAAATTCTCATTCACTGTCCTACCTTAAAAGTTGTATTCAATTAACCCTGGTGCCCCACCAGATTTCCTTACACAATTAATTTTCACAGTGGTATTCACACTTCTCTGGAACTTACCTTTATCTTTGCCTTGTTTTGGTGTACCCCTCCTTCTTCCTCCTCCACAGAATGCATGTGCTGATAATCTTTTACTCCAAACTGATCTGCTCTCTCCATATTCGAAATAGATTGCTCTCAATTTCCTGCTCATCATTAATAGCTAACATGATTTTTATTGACTGTGTTCTGTCCTTTACTCTCTGCACCAGTGCCAACTCAACTTCCTATTTGACTGTCCTCCCCATCTTCCTCTCCAATGTCATCTTCCAGATCTTCCCCATTGTCACGTGATTCACTATCCTCACTACTACACTCTGTTCTCTTCGCTTTCTTCAGTATTATGTGATACACATCTTTCAAACTACCCTTTTGCTGCTTCCCCCTTTTCTTCTCAACATTCCTTAACACCATCCCTTAATCTACTCATCTCTTGTACATACTCAATATACATTGTCACATAAAAGAAATATTTGCACTGATACTAGAAACATTTATAGCACAGTAATTTCTTTTCATTTTGATTGTAAGTTATCAAACATGTATCCTCACTTCTTCTATTAGCATAGACCTATCTGTTCTATTCTAGTTATAAATTAGCTGTGATACTCCCACTGAGCTTATGTCCACGGAATTCTCCTGCATGTCATCCATCTCATTAAATTGACAATCTTTGACAACTTTAAAGACTCTTCTTCAAACTACAACTTCTTTGACGTGTTATGCATTAGCTTCTGTCTTGGATTCTTTGGCCAAAGTTTGTTTAATGATTTTTCTGGTGTTTTGGTAGCATGAGAAGCTGGTATTGTCAAAGCTTCATCTTCCATTGTGGTGAAGCTTTGACAACGACAGGCAATATGTCAACAAGTGGCCATGAAAGTTTCAACAGTTTTGTACAACTTCTTTGTTCTGTACTCCATCAACTCTTGTTATTATTATGCCAAAGTTGGGAGCCTTTATCTTTTATTCTCATAAATCTATTATTCATTTGTGTAGAAGTCAAGAATATTTGGTGTCACCAGTTGATTGCCTGTACCTTTACCAGTGGACCTGTGCTCACAACCCGCGTCATTTACGTCCCCTCACTGTTGCTGGCTAGTGTTTCCTTGTCATATCTACCATGAAATTTTCTATTTGTGCCCCTCCAAGGCATTGTGCCTCTTCCTCCTCTCCTTACCCTATCTGTTCATATCATTCGTATGCCATGTTCTTGATTTGGATTCCTTTGGTTATGCCACCAAGAAACATCTTTTAATTTCCAATTGACATCTTGATTTCAACAGCTTGCTTCCCCCACTTTTCTCAGAAAGATTTCCAAATTAAAATATGTCACACTCATACTCAACTATATTTGACATGTCTGAAACAACATATTATTGATGATCCACAGCTGTTTGAAATAATTCGAAATTTATTCCTGTCTGTGAATTCTTTGACATCAGCTGTATTAGGTCTAGATGTACAACCTATTGGGGATATACGAAAATTTGTACTGGACCGGCATAAGGATGTAGACAACATATGGAGGTTTGGGTCAGTCCAGGGAGTGGGCACAAATAGCCAAAAAGCTGAAATGGTTAAAGCAACCGCTTGTGATAAGCAGGAAATCCAGGGTTGAGTCCTGGTCTGACACAAATTTTTATGTCATTAATGGGTAGTTCATCTACACACAATACAGGTGATGTCAAAGAATTCATAGTCAGTGAATAAATTTCAAATTATTGTTTTTCCCTGTCACCACTGTCTAAAGCATTAAGACAGAAATTTCACGTGACAAATATCACAAATGTTGGCACAATTAACTAGCAGCTTCTTTTGAAATTGATTTACAAATTGCCTCATATTTCTACAGCGCTTCCAAAAGTAGAAAATACGATTGATGCTTTCACTGATAAACTCCTTTCATGTCAAGTTCATGTAAGAAATCACAATGAATGATGAAAAATTTTGCAATTCTTTTTAGTCTTTTTTGATTTTAAAATGAGGTTGTTCACAGCCATTGCCGCCCTTCTCAATTAATTCAGAGCACCACAAGACCTGATTATGAATTCATCTCTCCCCACAAATATTAGTTCAATAAGTTTACTGTACTCATAGCTTTTTTCAAGTTTTGGCAATAAAACATAATGGGTTTATTAATTTTTGAATCATTTAATTCTTTTTAACAAAATTAGCCCATGTTTAGGTATCATCTGTACTAGCATTATTCCAGTTTTCTTTAAATTTTTTGAAATGTGAAAGATTCAGGTAATTAGTGATAAGCAAATATTAAAGAAACAACTTAAATTTTTTTTCCCTTCTTTATTAGAAACCATTATGCCACAGCACATCACTTGTACCTTGTCATTTTGGCCCCAATCTGGATGCTGTTTTCAAATATCTGAAGACTGTTCTTTTCTTGTTGACCTGTCTAGTTTTGGCTGAAAGAAAAGTTGTTCTTTGTTTTTATACGCAGTAACAATTTAACTGTGATACTCAATTTGAGCTTATGTCCACAGACGGTTACGTTTTGCCATTCACATGGACAGGCACCATTTCAGGAATATTGTTTCTGAAAATCAATTTTTATAGCCTTGTCTCTCTTATTGTGGGTCTGCATTGGCTGAATTGATGACTTTGTTAAAAATTCATCAATAGTCTTTTAAACTAAAAAAGAAATCGTGGAACTCTATAAATTCAAATGACAATTAAACATCCTAAAAATTATCTGATTATCTAAATTTAAGGACTGAAAAGTTCCATTAAAAACATGGGAAGTGGCACACACTGTTCACTGCAAAGCTACATGACAAGTAACAGTGTGTTGTAAACAGAGCTCTGTTGTTACAGGCATAGGAATCTACTGTTTTTGAAACATATCAATGCTTTTTCGAAACTAGTGTATTTCCTTCTAATTTACAAAGTTAAATTTCACTGGCATTAGCACAAGCAAAACAGACAAGAGCATAGAAGAACTTGAAATTAGATGCTACAGAATAATGCTGAAGATTAGATGGGTAGCTCGAATAACAAATTAGGAGGTATCAACAATATTGGGAAGAAGGACAGATTACTACTTACTGTAAAGAGATGCAGTGATTTGCAGACAAGCACAATGGAAAGGCTGTTGCATATTTAACTTTCAGCCAAAGACTTCTTCAGAAAAGAAGAGTGTGTGGGCGTGTACAAGGGAGGGGGGACAGCAGGGGTAAAAATTGCAGAGGTAAGTGTCAAGAGTAAAAATTATAGAGGAACCCAAAAGCTTGAACACAGCAAGCAGTTTCAAATGGAGGTGTTGCAGCAGTTATGCCAAGATGAAGAGGCTTGCAAAGGATAGGCTGCAACAAAACAGTCTTCAGGCAGAAGACCATAACAACAACAATAATAAATGCCAATGCTGTGTAAGTATGTCTCCTGATGAATTACTGGCAGACTGAAATCAAATTTTCTGGCTTGATTTCACTGCTACTTATTATCATTTTTTGTCTTAAGTCCAAAGACTGCTTTGATGCAACTCTCCGTGTTAGCCTAGCCTGTGCAAATCTCTGTGGCTCCACATAATTACTGCATCCTACATCTATTTAAATTTGCTTATTGTATTCAAGCCTTGGTTTGTCTTTACAATTATTACCCCCCCCCCCCCCCCCCCCCCACACACACACACCCCTTTACCAATTTGACGATTCTTTCATGCCTTATGATGTTGTCACATCAACCGATCTCTTCATTTTGTCAGCCTGTGTCATAAATTTTTTTTTCCCCTAGACAATTTAGCACCTCATTATTTATTCAATCTACCCATCTAATTTTCTGTTGCACCTCATTTTAAAAGCTTTTATTCTTTGTTGTCTGGACTGTTCATTACCCTTGTTTCACTTTAGTACAAGGCTACTATCCAGACAAATACCTTCATAAGAGACTTCCTAACATTTCAGTTCATATTCAGTGTTAATAAAGTTCTTTTTCAGAAATACTTTCTGTGCTTGTCGACATTTTACACCCTCTCTGTTTTGACCATCAGTTATTTTGCTGCCCAAACGTACAAATTCATCAAAGTCCTTTGCTGTCTCTGTTAGAATTATAATGTCATCAGCAAATTTCAGAGTTTTTATTTCTTCTCCCTGAACTTTAACTCCCTTTTCAGATTTCTCCTTTGTTTCTTTTATTGCTTGCTCAGTGTACAGAGTGAATAATGTCAGGGACATGACGCAACCCTATCTCACTCCCTTCTCGACTATACTTACCTTTCATGTCCTTCGACTCTTACAACTGCAGTCTGGTTTCTGTACAAATAGTGATTAACATTATGCTTCCTGTATTTTATGCCTGATACCTTCAGAATTTCAAAGAGTTTATTCCAATTGATATAGTCAAAAGCTTTCTCTAAATCTACAAATGCTATAAACGCAAGTTTATCTTTTTTAAACACATTTATTATGAAAAGTCATAGTCAGTATTGCCTACCGTATTCCTTAATTTCTCCGGAACCCAAATTGATCTTCCTCAAGTTTGGCTTCTACCGGTTTTTTCCATTCTTCCATAAAAAAAAAAAAAAAAATTGTGTCAGTACTTTGCAACCATGTTGGTAAGGCTAAACTGCATTTACTGTGTGTGCAGCTCTTGCACTGTGCATTGATGTTGGCAGTTTGTTGACACTGGTCATTGCCAATCAGGTGGTGGTATACAGTAACCAATGAGAACAGCTGAATCAAGTTATTTCTTTCAACGCACAATATGAATTGATTACATTTGTTTTCAATATGGAATGTGCAAGAATAACTTAAACTGACACGATTTTTATGAATTTTAAGGATGGTCACTGATTTGCGTGTTTGTTTGATGTATGGAAAGAAAATTCGATTTTGCAGTGATTGACTGTTCCATCGGTTCTTGGTAGATTATTTTATACATTATGAATGAAAACACAACACTTGTTTAATATTCTGCAATATTTATTATTTATTTCACAAACCAGTTTTTGGCTGTTGCCATCATCAGGTACAAACATAAATATATGGTGCAGTGAAATTTTGTGGGATGAAAGATTTTAAACAAGTGCATCTATGGAGTAACTGCCGTCTGCTTCACGTCTGCTGTGCAGCGAGCTACCTTAATTTAAGTATTAACTGTATTTTTCTTACTTGTCACTTCTTCTTCCGTGTGTATTTGCTTTTAGGAAGCTTTAATTGTCGGGTGCTATTAATAGTGTTCCATAGATTTCGTGTTTGTTTTGAATACAGTCAGAGAGAGTCCCTTTAGTCAGCCATAGTGCCAGTAGTGCTAGTGTTCGTTTTCAATACAGTCCAGAGACAGGTAGTGCTATTTTCATTGTTTTCTACAAGAAGTGCCTAGCAACCACAGTTTAGTTAATAAACAGCCGCCTTTAGTGAATTAGCAGTCTAGTTAAAGTTTGATTAACTCTCTTCAGTAAATTGATTCCTTAGGATGGATAGGATGTGTGACTGCTGTGTACGGACGCAGGAGGAGCTGGCCACTGTTCGCGAACAGCTGAGCGTGTTAATCTCCGCGGTCAGCCGTCTTCAGGCTGCTGCCTCGGAGTGTAGCAGCAGTGGGGAGTCTGGTGCGTCGCAAGGTACACCCCAGGTGTTACATGCTTCACCCACTGTCCCTGCTGTCGAGACATCTTCGCGTGTACTGGGCGCGGTTGGGCCACCCTCTCCCCAAGGGGAGTGGCGGGTTCAGCGGCGTTCGCGGAGCACGAGGCGGAGGGTCAATGTGGAGGCTGGCCGTGTGGCATCGCCCGCTCTGCCTGTGAGTGGACACGTGGCTGCTCCTTCAGCAAGGTCCAAGCAGGCACCCGGGGGGAGGGGTTTATTAGTTATTGGGAGCTCCAACGTTAGGCGGGTGATGGAGCCCCTTAGGGAAATAGCGGGAAGGTCGGGGAAGAAGGCCAGTGTTCACTCTGTCTGCTTGCCAGGGAGTCTCATCCGAGATGTGCAGGAGGCTCTGCTGGCGGCGATAGAGAGCACTGGGTGCACCCGATTGCAAATTGTTGCTCCTGTCGGCACCAATGACTCCGGCCGTCTGGGTTCAGAGGTCATCCTCAGTTCGTACAGGCGGTTGGCGGAATTGGTGAAGGCGGAAAGCCTCGCTCGCGGAGTGAAATCAGAGCTAACTATTTGTAGTATCGTTCCCAGAACCGATCGCGGTCCTCTGGTTTGGAGCCGAGTGGAAGGCTTAAACCAGAGGCTCAGACGATTCTGCGGAGATCTGGGGTGCAAATTTCTCGACCTCCGCTATCGGGTGGAGAAATGTAGGGTCCCCCTGAATAGGTCAGGCGTGCACTACATGCCGGAAGCGGCTACAAGGGTAGCGGAGTATGTGTGGAGTGCACATGGGGGTTTTTTAGGTTAGAGAATCCCCTCCCTAGGCCCGACAAGACGCCTCCTGAGACGCAGCAAGGTAGGAGTAGGCAAAATGCAACAGGGAATAACAATATTAATGTGCTAATAGTAAACTGCAGGAGCATCTACAGAAAGGTCCCAGAACTGCTCTCATTAATAAACTGTCACAACGCCCATATAGTACTAGGGACAGAAAGTTGGCTGAAACCAGATGTAAATAGTAATGAAATCCTAAACTCAGATTGGAATGTACACCGCAGAGACAGGCTGGACAGTGAAGGGGGAGGCGTGTTTATAGCGATAAGAAGTGCAATAGTATCGAAGGAAATTGACGGAGATCCGAAATGTGAAATGATTTGGGTGAAGGTCACGGTTAAAGCAGGCTCAGACATGGTAATTGGATGTCTCTATAGGCCCCCTGGCTCAGCAGCTGTTGTGGCTGAGCACCTGAAGGATAATTTGGAAAATATTTCGAGTAGATTTCCCCACCATGTTATAGTTCTGGGTGGAGATTTTAATTTGCCGGATATAGACTGGGAGACTCAGACGTTCATAACGGGTGGCAGGGACAAAGAATCCAGTGAAATCTTTTTAAGTGCTTGTTCTGAAAACTACCTTGAGCAGTTAAACAGAGAACCGACTCGTGGCGATAACATATTAGACCTTCTGGTGACAAACAGACCCAAACTATTTGAAAAAGTTAACGCAGAACAGGGAATCAGCGATCATAAAGCGGTTACGGCATCGATGATTTCAGCCGTAAATAGGAATATTAAAAAGGGTAGGAAGATTTGTCTGTTTAGAAAAAGTGACAAAAAGCAGATTTCAGAGTACCTGTTGGCTCAACACAAAAGTTTTGTCTCAAGTACAGATAGTGTTGAGGATCAGTGGACAAAGTTCAAAACCGTCATACATAATGCGTTAGATGAGTATATGCCAAGCAAGATCGTAAGAGATGGAAAAGAGCCACCGTGGTACAACAACCGAGTTAGAAAACTGCTGCGGAAGCAAAGGGAACTTCACAGCAAACATAAACATAGCCAAAGCCTTGCAGACAAACAAAAATTACACGAAGCGAAATGTAGTGTGAGGAGGGCTATGCGAGAGGCGTTCAATGAATTCGAAAGTAAAGTTCTATGTACTGACTTGGCAGAAAATCCTAAGAAATTTTGGTCTTATGTCAAAGCGGTAGGTGGATCAAAACAAAATGTCCAGACACCCTGTGACCAAAATGGTACTGAAACAGAGGATGACAGACTAAAGGCCGAAATACTAAATGTCTTTTTCCAAAGTTGTTTCACAGAGGAAGATTGCACTGTAGTTCCTTATCTAGATTGTCGCACAGATGACAAAATGGTAGATATCGAAATAGACGACAGAGGGATAGAGAAACAATTAAAATCGCTCAAAAGAGGAAAGGCCTCTGGACCTGATGGGATACCAGTTCAATTTTACACAGAGTACGCGAAGGAACTTGCCCCCCTTCTTGCAGCGGTGTACCGTAGGTCTCTAGAAGAGCGTAGCGTTCCAAAGGATTGGAAAAGGGCACAGGTCATCCCCGTTTTCAAGAAGGGACGTCGAGCAGATGTGCAGAACTATAGACGTATATCTCTAACGTCGATCAGTTGTAGAATTTTGGAACACGTATTGTGTTCGAGTATAATGACTTTTCTGGAGACTAGAAATGTACTCTGTAGGAATCAGCATGGGTTTCGAAAAAGACGGTCATGTGAAACCCAGCTCGCGCTATTCGTCCACGAGACTCAGAGGGCCATAGATACGGGTTCACAGGTAGATGCCGTGTTTCTTGACTTCCGCAAGGCGTTCGATACAGTTCCCCACAGTCGTTTAATGAACAAAGTAAGAGCATATGGACTATCAGACCAATTGTGTGATTGGATTGAGGAGTTCCTAGATAACAGGATGCATCATGTCATTCTCAATGGAGAAAAGTCTTCCGAAGTAAGAGTGATTTCAGGTGTGCCGCAGGGGAGTGTCATAGGACCGTTGCTATTCACAATATACATAAATGACCTTGTGGATGACATCGGAAGTTCACTGAGGCTTTTTGCGGATGATGCTGTGGTGTATCGAGAGGTTGTAACAATGGAAAATTGTACTGAAATGCAGGAGGATCTGCAGCGAATTGACGCATGGTGCAGGGAATGGCAATTGAATCTCAATGTAGACAAGTGTAATGTGCTGCGAATACACAGAAAGATAGATCCTTTATCATTTCGCTACAAAATAGCAGGTCAGCAACTGGAAGCAGTTAATACCATAAATTATCTGGGAGTACGCATTAGGAGTGATTTAAAATGGAACGATCATATAATGTTGATCGTCGGTAAAGCAGATGCCAGACTGAGATTCATTGGAAGAATCCTAAGGAAATGCAATCCGAAAACAAAGGAAGTAGGTTACAGTACGCTTGTTCGCCCACTGCTTGAATACTGCTCAGCAGTGTGGGATCCGTACCAGATAGGGTTGATAGAAGATATAGAGAAGATCCAACGGAGAGCAGCGCGCTTCGTTACAGGATCATTTAGTAATTGCGAAAGCGTTACGGAGATGATAGATAAACTCCAGTGGAAGACTCTGCAGGAGAGACGCTCAGTAGCTCGGTACGGGCTTTTGTCAAAGTTTCGAGAACATACCTTCACCGAAGAGTCAAGCAGTATATTGCTCCCTCCTACGTATACCTCGCGAAGAGACGATGAGGATAAAATCAGAGAGATTAGAGCCCACACAGAGGCATACCGACAATCCTTCTTTCCACGAACAATACGAGAATGGAATAGAAGGGAGAACCGATAGAGGTACTCAAGGTACCCTCCGCCACACACCGTCAGGTGGCTTGCGGAGTATGGATGTAGATGTAGATGTAGATTTTCAGAGATAAAAAATGTTTTGCCAGATTCAGAAATAAAACAAAAAGAATTATTTCAGTGTACATGAAATGTAAGAGTACTTAACAAAGAAAATATGTGATATATTTGATCTTACTTAAATAATCTTATATCACATCATGAAATTCCGAGTTGCGACACTATACTAAGACTTCCAAATGCCATCTGTAATGGAAGTGTGTTCTGAGCAGAGAGCTGACAGTGAATTTGTTTTGGTGGAAAACCAGGAAATCACAGATATTCACAGGCACTTGCAGAATGTCTACATAGACCTGGCAGTGAAGAATGACGAGTCTTTGGACGAGGTGTCTGTCATCATCGTAACAAGGTTGCACAAACCAGACTGATCTTCCGTGTGCTAGTGGGATGCATGCAGCTGTGAATCCTGCAATGGTGGAAAGAGTGGACACACTCATTCGATCCGATCAATGAATCACACTCAAACAACTTTTTGTTCAAATGGACATCTCTACTGCAGTGCTGACACACTCATCAACCAGTTGGGGTACTCAAAGTTGTGTTCCCACTGGGTTTCTCACCACCCAATGAAAGACCTCCTTACTTCCATCTGTTTGGCGCAATAAAGGATGCCTTCTGTGGGAAGCAGTATATGGATGGTAGTAAGGTTATTGATGCAGCAAGACATTGGCTCCAATGTCTTACCAGTAGAGTGGTTCCATGCAGGCACACAGGTCCTCCCAGTACGGTAACATAAGGCCACTGGATTGAACAAAAATTATGTTGAAAAATAGGATTTTGTGGCCAAAAAAGTGGAAAATAATATGGCGAATTGGAATCCTGAATAAAACAAAGTTTTTTTTTAAATAAAAAAACTACGTAAGTCTATTTGTGAAAGCATCGGAAATTATGAACAAGCATTATGATTAGCTACCAACAACTGACACGTGATTCATCACACGAGTTCTTACCAGTATTGGCATGCAACACAACAAATGTGGACACCATAAGAACACTTATACCAGTTGGTACTATTCACACAATTCAGCACATGCCTTTTTCTGGAATTGGAATTATTACATTCTTCTTGAAATTTGATCACATTTCATGTGCATCCTATCTTGCACAAGAGATAGAATACTTTTGTCATGGCTGGCTCTCCCAAGGATCTCAATAACTGTAAGAAAATGGTGTCTATTCCAGATACCTTGTTACAGTTTAGTCACCAATGTTCTATCAAATCATTCTTGCAGTATCATATGTTTCATCTCATCTTAATTTACATCCTCTTCCCTTTCTATAAAATTGTCTTCAAGCTGATTTCCCTTGTACATCCCTTCTATGTATTTCTTCCACTTTCGTCTTCATTGCTTAGTACTGGCTTGCCATCTCAGCTGCTTCTCTTTTCTGTGAAGGTCTCCAAGTCTCCTATAGGTGGCAGCAATCTTCCTCCTAGTTATTCACACTTCTGTAGTCTTCATTTGTCTTCTATACATTTCTGATTAGTCAGTTGGCACTTTGTCAGTTTCATTTTTTAGACTTCTGTATTCCCTTTCATTTGCTGCATTTTTATTTTTTCTCCTTTCAAAAATTCAGTATTGCATGTGTTATCCAAGATTTCCTAATGGACCATGTCTTTTTGCCACTTTACTATGGACAATTGGATTACATCCTTTCCAAATAACATATCTCCCATGCATAATGCACACGATCACTACCTATTTTACCTTCTGTGAGCATTCTTTTGCAGCAGTAAATATCTCAGATGGACACTTAAGGATTTCATTTTCTGGCACAAATTGTGAAATGCTCATATGTTTATAGTGATATAAAGTTACACACTCATACAGTACATGCCTGTCCAAAGTTGTGTTTGCTAAAATCGTATATGGTTTCAATGATAACATGATTTTCTATCTTTGATTGACTGGTTTTGTCGGCTAATTATAGCATGATAGTCAAAAAAATTTTCATCTTCCCTTGCATTACCATGTTATTCGGAGCTTTGGAGATAAATGCCTCTTCCTGGATGTTAAGAAAGATGGAAAAAGTTTTATGTGAACCAACACACAACAAAGTAACAACCTACAGTCAACACACATTAGTGTATTGGGAAACTATGCAATACAACCAATATTACAGCAGCTCCATAATGAAAACAAATAACTTTTCATGGCAGCAAACTATTCCAAAATTCTGCACTGCAGTGCTGGGCAGCATTCCATTCACTAACAATGTGACTAACTGTCCCCAGTTGATGTTTGAAATTATTTATGCCAGGGTGGATCAAAAAGTAACGCCTCTTGTATAATAAAAATTTAATAATAAACAGAATACAGTGGAATTAGTGCACAGCATAACTTGGACTGTCCTCCACACAACTTACTGTTTAGCACTGCCACATGCATTTATATTTAAATGCCATCGTTGAACCCAGTTATCAAAATCAGTTTCGGAAAATTCACGGGTTTTTCTTCTGGACCATGAATTTAAAGTTGTTTTAACCTTATTCAAGTGATTGAACCTGTAACCATGTAGGTCATCTTTATACTATGAACAGATGGGGTCAAGTCAGACCATTTTTGCAATTGCTTGGATTGTGGAAGCACCCATTACTGCCATCTTAAGTTTCTCAAGAGTGGTTACATAGATTTCGCTGTTGATTGTAAACTCTTAATGTGTTTGCCTCCTCAAATCACTTCATCAGCATGTCCTCAACTGTCATCTGTGACATGTTTTGCTGGCCGACCACTGCAAGGATTATCTTCAATGACCATTTCTCCATTACTGAATTTCTTCACCCAATGCCGCACATTTCTGGTGTCCATTACAGCATACTGATACACCTTTTTTTATGAATGAGGTTTAAATAGCTTTAAAACCATGGGTCAAGAAGCAAAACCCTAAATATTTCCAAACTGCTTTGATGCCTCGGTTCAACAACAGAGCAAACATGTACAATTGCGGGGTGACTTTGTTAAATGGTACTAGTACATAGAGGACAGTTAAGGCTACAATCTGCAGTAATTTCACTGTTATATGCTCATTATTAAATCTTTTTATGACACAGGTGGCATTACTTTAGGACCCACCCTCATATTATTAAAAAATACTGGTATTCACTTATTGTGTTCAGTGCCATTAATAGGAAGTAGTAAGTTCATAGCAAATTAAAAACTGGACTGTGATAATATTATTCTAAAGAAAATGCCTAACAGGCTGGTTCTGTCTCATTTCGCAATTTCAGAATGAAAAGTGCTTTTTCAGTAGACCTAAAATTAACAAAAACAAGGTGATTTCTTTCAAGATTATTTTATTTTCATGGTTTTCTAGAGTTGATCCTCAAGAAATAGAAGTGTTTACATAACAACAGAAACCAGTTAACAGTAACATACGTGAATAGACAAACACAGGGGAAAATAAAGTTCATTTTAAAACATTTTGGTGTGAATCGACTGCTTATTAAGAGAGAAGAAGTATTCATATAACCTACTGGTTGATCCAAATATTTTACGAAACTCGTTCATTTCATAGTAGTAAAATAGTCTTACACTAACAGAGCTGTTTTTCAAGTTCACACGCAAAGCCAGAGCCTGTATTCTGGATGAATTAAAAACAAGCTCTCCATTTAACAAAATTTAGAGGTTAGATGTGATGACATCCTTGTATATTGGTTATTCACAATGAACAGTAAAGCTTATTTCATGTTTTAACATTTAGCTCCATAAAAAGGCCTCTCTCTCTCTCTCTGTCTGTCTGTGTGTACATTACTGTCATCCAAATGTTTTCTTCGATCTATTTGCACTTTGCCTATTCTAGTTTCCCTTGCTTTGTTTGTACCCTTATAAAAATTAATTCAACTGACTATTTCATTTCAGGCCATCTTTCTCTTATCCCTTCTTCAACTCCTAAAAATTGATTGCATTTAACAACACTGTTCATCCAGTTTTTTTCTCTCCGCTTAGAACTGGGAACAATCTTGGAACGAATAGTGTCTTCTTTATTAACAGTAAAATTTGTGTAACTGCAATATCAAGTTAATAATGATTCCTTTCTTTCCTCATTTTTAAGTATTCAGTAAGTGTATTGTCTTTACTGTCTGCCTTCTGCACTAACATAAAACACAACAAAGCACAACAACTACAAATTAAATATTTATAGCATATTGCACTCTTTCCCATTAACTATTTAATTATGTTGAAATTTCTTTCTTAATTACAGCACTGCACATTTAATGCGAATTATAAACTGAATTCTCTCTTGATAATTTCTGCATATAAAAGTGCTCCAGCAGAGTGAGAACAGATTATTTTTGTTCTTAGTTATTTTCTTAACACTACAGCCTGATAAAGTGAAGTGTGTGTCTAACAAAGAGGCCAGAAACATGCCAAGACAAGCTTTTGGACATTTCATCTTATCCACTACTGCACCTCAAGTAATTCCAGATGCACCTTCCATGCACACACAAATCTTTGTCAGGCTAAATATTTAATATATATGATATTATGGATGATGAAGGAATATGAAAACTAATTAATGATGATATTTTTCCCAGAAAAAATGCAGTTCATCTTTTTCAGTCTACATTTAATAATGTCCATATAAAGTATAATACATTTAGGTCACTATCTACAATATACTGCAAAAATAAAAAATATATCTTTAAAATACTGTGATGATAAAATAATTGCTGCACAATTACATTTCAGTGCTTACAAGAATATTTAAAAGAAAAAAAATAAATAAACTTCCAGATTGAATAAAAAGATCACACTCACTGAAAGTATACACCGTGTTCAAATTAACAACTATAGGAAAGAGTGAATACCAAAACTTGAACTTTTGGGGTCAAACATCCCTCTGCAGTGATGCGGAGAGGTGACGTACATGAGAATAAATACATGGTGCAGGAAAGAAACCGAATGGCAACAATGGAATGTAATATGTGACATACAAATTTCAAAGAAGTTAATAATACAGCTCAGCACAGAATGCAGCGTCAAAGATAAATAACTAATAGTAAACAAACATCTTGTGTTGTTTATCGTCTAGCACCCGTAATCATATTTCTTGACTTATGTACACAAAGCTACTTGTTCCCTCAACCAAGTACTCATTTAGTCTTGCACAGTTGAGTCAATCAACATCTAATAATACATAAATTTGGAGGTGTCACAAGAAACTGGACCTGAAGTAAAGATAGATGAAGACGTAGAAGGAAATAGTTACAAACAGCGGGGGTTTGAGGGGGGTGGGTGAGAAAGAGGGTGGGGAGGAAAAAGAGAGTGTGTGTGTGTGTGTGTGTGTGTGTGTGTGTGTGTGTGTGTGTGTGTGAGAGAGAGAGAGAGAGAGAGAGAGAGAGAGAGAGAGAGAGAGAGAGAGAGAGATATTGAACAAGAATGTAACATTACAATTTGTTGTTGTTATGGTTAGATTTTATGTAGCATGGACTTTGTCCTCTTTCTGAATTATTAACTTTTCTGGAATTTGGATTCCAGCTGCCTCGTTTGATTTCTATCCTGTACCTGTAGTATGATGTTTTAAAATTTTTGAGCAACCTGCTGCACACACCATATTCATAAATCTTGCTCTTCTTTTTACAATTCATTTGTGCAAAACTTTTTTGTATTGGGATGATAAAGACTTCAGAACGATCAAGACTTGGTTCCACTTTTTCCTGTCAGTTTCAGTAACTTTTCAAATTCAGCAAATTTTTGTAGATTTTGTCTGCACTTGACTATTATAAAACTGTAGTCCAAATAAATATGAAAAAAATAAAAAATCTTATAATACACCAAATACCACTCTTTATATTGCTAAGTGGTATCCTGCAGATTGCATGTTTTGCAATGTTATTTCATCATAATAGTCTGAGTGATTAAATTCTTGATGGCATAAAGAAAAAATAAAGATAAAACAATTTCTTAAGAAAAATTTTCAGAAACAAATGAGTAAAAAGTGATGCGATAATGAGCATCAAAATGCAGAAATGCTGTGTTACAGTCAGTACCAGATGAAAGAGCAACCTGAACAATTATGAAATAGGAACAAAGTTAACATATCATGCTTTCATACTAGAAATAATTTGCTTTGGGCTCAGTAGTACACATAAAGGAATGACAAAATAAAGGGAAACAGGTGTGGGTAAGACTTCCTGCGTAGTGGGTTATTGTTGGAGTAGAAGAGAGTTTCATCTTTTGGCAAGTGAAAGCACTTTCCTGTCATTGCTGGAAATTACTGTGATAGATAACACTGGCCATTTAACATTCTCTATGTGGGATTCCTCAACAGACAGCATTAATTTCATATGGTGTAGCAGGAACATACGACAGAAAAAATAAATAACACCAATTTTATCATATGCCTCAGTAGTAAAAAATATTCAATGTAACTTTTATATATGATCACAGTGAATATGTAGTCAGTAGTCACAGCTTATTTACAAATTTTATCAGTGGCAAACACGTTAAAATTATAATGTGTAAAACTCTGGGGCACTGTCATAAAAAACAACAATAGTATACTTTGGACAAAAGTTCTTTGGTAACTGTTTCACAAAGCCAGGTGTTGTTCTTTAGTGATAAACCACATAAATAACTTGTCCCTTAAAAGTCAAACAAAAAAAATTGGGACTAATTGTGAACTAAATCTATAGTTTTTATCTACAACAGCATGCATCACCATTCAGTACCTAAACTGAAGTAATAACATTCATCTTATTTTCCATATTAATATATATGTTTTAAGAGGTTATACAACCCATAACTATTGTAAAACTTAAAACAGAAGGGCAACTTAAGCAATAAATGTAACCAGCAATGACAGTCTCAAAGCGTGTGCAACCAAAGTTACAGAAACTATAACTATAGTTGTATGTTTTCATAGGCACTCAGTCTGTAGAATGACAGAATACCTAGCTGTCAGAACAGAAAAAGACAGTAGAAAAAGCAAAAGAAAATGCTTAAATCATGGGTTACATTTGGTATAAACAATTCTTAGAAACAATGGACTCCATGTCTGTAACATTACTTCAGTTTTACATAATATGAAGAAGTTTTCGTATCTACACAGCCATTGTAACATTGGTTTCACATATCTAGTAAAAACAGTGATGATTTCTGGTTCATCTTAATTCAGACCTAAAAAAAAGAAGAAGAAGAAGAAGTTATCAATAGGCTAATTCACTGTATTGTCCTAGTTTCTATCTATTATGTGGTACAAAACATATTCAGAACACACCTAAAGTACCAGTCAATAAGGCCACCAAGTTTTTCAGTCCGATAATGAAAAAAAGTTATTTCAAGCTGTTAAAAGTAGTGTATGAATGCATGGTTTTACAGTGATATGAATGAATAAAACCTTCTCAAGCTTCCAGCAGAGACAGTTGGTAGAAAACCCTCTAGCTTTCGACCAAGCTCTTCTTGGCCATTTTCATGTTGTGAATGACTGCCGTGTCGCCTTGGCCTTGCTGTTATATAGCTGTGGTGCTGGCTATGACATCACTTGTGCTCTCTTCCTCGACAACTGTGCCAATGTTTTCGTCTAGTGCCTGTCACACTTGTTTCAACCTCGCCATGGCTATGTCCCAGGCTGTGCGGAGCTGCAAACCACTATTCTTGTTGACAATGTTTTTTCAGATATTTTTATTTCTACCCATTCTTTTATGACACTGTCCCCAAATCCTTTTGTCCTCACAATAACACATGTTTCATCGAATAGAATTCAGTGTCAATTTCCTACAGCGTGTTCTTTCACAGCTGATTTTTCAGGATAGCATCGGTGTAAGCACCTCTTGAGTTCTGTCTGGCATTTCTCCACAGTGTGACGTAGTAGCAGCCGCACTGACATGGTATTTTGTACAGTACAGACATCCTAAGCCCTAGATTGTCCTTCACAGATCTTAAGAGCTGTCCATTTTTGCTGGGGGCATGAACAATGATGAGATGTTGGGTCTCTCAAGAAGCTGGCTAACCTCTCCCAACACTGTGCTATATAGCGATAAGGTATGGCGACACAGCAGTCATCTACAACTTGAAAATGGCCAAGGAGAGCTAGGTAAAAAGTTCATGGGCCACCTGATGCCACTGGAAGCCCGCAATCATTTTATTCATGTTAAAGTAGCATTCACAATGAATTTTTTGATACGAATAAGTATAATCACAAAACTTAATACAATTTCTTTGCTTTAAATTAAGAAGTCTGTGCTGTTGAAATACTGTATGCGTATGAAAATTTCAAAGTGAGGTTATAAGAGAGTGGAGAAAGGATGTTCCACCCATCACGTAACAGCTACAGGGATAGAGTGGTAATCCCCACATAACACATATATAGTAGTAGTAAGAATGGAAATGGTGTCTTCGTAATAGCTGTTCTGAGTAGTCTAGATATGCAAGTATTTTGCCATTTATTTCTGAGCAAGAAATTAAGATTTTCATAATTCTTCTTAGAAACATGTACTACATCTACATTGTTCCAACAGAATTCATTAACAACTCTTCAGCATATACTCTTCTGATATACGAAGTTACATGCAACAACAGTACATAATTTAATATATTGATGCATATTCTAACAATGTGTTATCAGAAACAATGCATAGTTTTCAAACATGCGTAACAGAATTTAGTCACTGGAATATCATGGAGTTCAAGCAAGAACATTTACATGCAAGAGCTTCTTGTGATCATTATCAAGGGAAAATACATTTGATACTTTGTCTTGGGAGGCTGTGAATTTCAATTCTTAAAAAAATTCACCGGTGAAAGAAATTCTCTTGAAAATAATAACTCTGCACCTGAATAATGCTAATGTTGTTAATATTTTCTCTTCAAGATAAAAGACAAGCACTAGAGAAGAAAATACATGACGTGTCAGAGAATAGTTGTGAAAAAACAGTTGCTGCATCTATCAGTACTTAAACAGCTACATCTGAAATCTTAAAAAAATGTCTTCACGTCAGTGACATTTAAAACTGGTGAACAGCACAAATCAAACACACAAAAAGAAGGATCAGAATTTGGAGTTTTGTCTGTCAATGCTTGTTAAGTAGCTATTCAGGTTGTGTCCTGCCAGACTGTCATACACGGAACCATTCAAATTTGGCCCATTTGATGGAGGAATATTGCAACAGTGCTGAGATATTAGTGCACTTAGGCAGACATTAGTATAAGGGCCGATCAAAAGGTTTCTGATTGAGGGCCGTACAGTCCAGAATTGGTATGTCAATCAGGCAAAAACACTATGAACATTGAGACAATCATCCCACCGAAGTGCCAGGTTGAAGATACCTGTTTGGTGAAACACCATGTCCTTCTGCTTCTGTTGCCCAGCAGGAATCATTGACCCTTCAAAGCCTTTTTTAAGCATGATGACTGCATAGGGAGAGATCAGGATTATATGGCGGGTGCTCAAGTGTCAGCCACTTGAATTAGCATAATGACCGAGGCCAACCTCCCAGATCGGCCAGCATCTTGTGTCGAATCGCAACCAGCACAGTACTTGGTGCAGCATTCCACAATGATGGTTTTAGACGGACAGGCTGGCCCATAAGTATTCTTTATTTTCCAATGGTTGCCTACCAGTGTTTGTCCTTTGGCAGCTAAGAAAAGAACAACAAGATGTTGGTCCTACTTGGGTGCATTTGGTAATAGCATTGCCATAATTCATGTTTCCGCATTTACCGTACACCCGCCGGAAACACACAGATACCGCACTAGTCCCTTGCCTACATGTCAGCACTAACATCCCTGCATTGGAGTTGCACTATCTTGCATATATGCTGCAGAAAAACCCTCAAACGGAAACTTTTTGAGTGCCTGACAACTGCGCAAGTAATGATCACTAGCAGGTCAAAATTGCTATTAGGTTCATAACTGTTGAAAATTTGACTCTACTAATTGGACTTCTACTGCTTGATGGAACAGTTGTGATTAAATTTGTCCAACACAACAGAAGGGGATAAGGACTTTGGGCTACATATTGGTGTCTCCTTTCTTTATAGGCAGTGGACACATTGTTTCAGTCTAACTTATGATGATGACAATGACTGTAGAGAGAGAGGGGGATAGATGATGATGATGATGATTTTGGTTTGTGGGGGCACTCAACGGCATGGTTATCAACACTCGAACAAATTCCCAATCTTTTTCACTGTCCAGTCTCGCCATTTTCCCAAATGATGATGAAATGATGAGGACAACACAAACACCCAGACCCCAGGCAGAGAAAACCCCCAGCCTGACCAGGAATAGAAGCCAGAACCCTGTGATCCAGAGGAAGCAATGCTACATCTACATCTACATGGATACTCTGCAAATCACGTTTAAGTGTCTTGCAGAGGGTTCATCGAACCACCTTCAAAATTTTCTATTATTCCAATCTCATATAGCGTGCGGGAAGAATGAACACCTGTACCTTTCCGTACAAGCTCTGATTTCCCTTATTTTATCTTGGTGATCATTCCTCCCTATGTAAGTCGGTGTCAACAAAATATTTTCGCATTCGGAGGAGAAAGTTGGTGATTGGAATTTCGTGACAAGATTCTGTCGCAACAAAAACCGCCTTTCTTTTAACGATGTCCATCCCAAATCCTGTATCATTTCTGTGACACACTCTCCCATATTTCGCGATAGTACAAAACGTGCTGCCTTTCTTTGAACTTTTTCGATGTACACAGTCAGTCCTATCTGGCAAGGATCCCACACCGCGCAACAGTATTCTGAAAGAGGACAGACAAGCGTAGTGTAGGCAGTCTCCTTAATAGGTCTGTTACATTTCCCAAGTGCCCTGCCAATAAAACGCAGTCTTTGGTTAGCCTTCCACACAACATTTTCTATGTGTTTCTTCCAATTTAAATTGTTCATAATTGTAATACCTAGGTATTTAGTCAAAATTATGGCTTTTAGATTAGACTGATTTATCGTGTAACCTAAGTTTAACACGTTCCTTTCAGCACTCATGTGGATGACTTCACACTTTTCATTATTTAAGGTCAACTGCCACTTTTCGCACCATTCCGATATTTCTCCTAAATCGTTTTGCAGTTTGTTTTGATCTTCTGATGACTTTATTAGTCGATAAATGACAGCGTCATCTGCAAACAACCAAATACGGCTGCTCAGATTGTCTCCCAAATCGTATATATAGATAAGGAACAGCAAAGGGCCTATAACACTACCTTGGGGAACGCCAGAAATCACCTCTGTTCTACTCTATGACTTTCTGCCAATTACAACCAACTGTAACCTCTCTGACAGGAAATCACAGATCCAGTCACATAACTGAGACGATAATCCATAAGCACGCAAATTCACTACGAGCCGCTTGTGTGGTACAGCGTCAAAAGCCTTCCAGAAATATGGAATCGATCTGAAATCCCTTGTCAACACCACTCAACACTTCATGTGAATAAAAAGCTAGTTGTGTTTCACAGGAATGATGTTTTCTAAACCCATGTTGACTGTGTGTCAATAGACCGTTTTCTTCGAGGTAATTCATTATGTTCGAACACAATATATGTTCTAAAATCCTTCTGCATATCAACGTTAACGATATGGGCTTGTAATTTAGTGGATTACTCCTCTTGAATATTGGTGTGACTTGTGCAACTTTCCAGTCTTTGGGTACGGATCTTCCGTCGAGCGAACGGTTGTATGCGATTGTTAAGAATGGAGCTAATGCATCAGCATACTTCGAAAGGAACCTAATTGGTATACAGTATGGACCAGAAGACTTTAACTGATGTAAGTTGCTTCACTACTCCGAGGATGTTGGCAGCTGTTCTCGATTCGAATTCTGGAGTATTTACTTTGTCTTCTTTTGAGGAGGCATTTCGGAAGGCTGTGTTTAGTGAATCTGCTTTGGCAGCACTGTCTTCGATGGTATCTCCATTGCTATCACACAGAGAAGGCACTGATTGTTTCTTGCTGCTAACATACTTCACATACGAGGAGAATCTCTTTGGATTTTCTGCCAGGTTTTGAGACAAAGTTTCGTTCTGGAAACAGTTATAAGCATTTCGCATTGAAGTCCGTGCAAAATTTCGAGCTTCTGTAAAAGAACACCAATCCTGGGGATTTTGCGTCTGTTTAAATTTGGCATGTTCATTTCGTTGTTTCTGCAGCAGTGTTCGAACCAGTTTTGTGTACCAAGGAGGATCAGCTCTGTCGTTTGTTAATTTATTTGGTAAATCTCTCAATTGCTGCCGATACTATTTCCTTAAATTTAAGCCACATCTGGTCTACACTTATATTATGAATTTGGAATGAGTGGAGACTGTCTCTCAGGAAGGCGTCAAGCGAATTTTTATCTGCTTTTTCGAATAGGCATATTTTTCACTTATTTTTCGAGGCTTTGGGGATTACAATATTAAATCTTGCTACGACAACCTTGTGTTCACTAATCCTTGAATCGGTTTTGATGCTGGTTATTAACTCAAGATTATTTGTTGCTAAGAGGTCAAGTGCGTTTTCACAACCATTTACTATTCGCGTGGGCTCATGAACTAACTGCTCGAGATAATTTTCAGAGAATGCATTTAGCACAATTTCGGATGATATTTTATGCGTACCTCCGAAATTAAACATGTATTTTCGCCAACATATGAAGGGTAAATTAAAGTCACCATCAACTATTATGGTATGATTCAGGTATGTATTTGAAATCAAACTCAAGTTTTCTTTGAACCTTTCAGCAACTGTATCATCTGAATTGGGAGGTCAGTAAAAGGATCCAATTACTATTTTTTTCTGGTTGCCAAGAATGACCTCTGTCCATACTAACTCACAGGAAGTATCTACTTCAATTTCGCGACAAGTTAAACTACTTCTGACAGCAACAAACACGCCTCCGCCAACCGTGTTTAGCTTACCCTTTCGGAACACCGTTAGACCACGAGTTGTGGAGAGAGGGGGGAAAGGGAACAGAATGTGGCACTGGCAAACCTAACCCAGATACAGGCAGAGGAAATTGCATGTGGCACACACAGAAGTGGTGGGGTGGGTTATGAAGGCGGAAATAGAATAGGAAAGCATATCAGGGAGGAGGAAGATACCAACCTCCAGCCATGGCACCATGTCTTCCGTCTAGCCCTCTTCCCCTCCAGTTTACTCTAGCTTGTTCCATCTGCGATGGGTAAGGACAGACATGAAATGTGTTCGGCAAGGAGCCGCCACTCGGGTATGTAGGTTACTGATCCAAAATGTGTAAGAGTAAAAAAAAAAAAAGTCACAACCTTTTCTAAAAACCTTTCAGTCCCTCAAAGCTATGAAGTTCTTATCTAAGGACACTGTATAACGTGCTTCAATTAGGACACCCTGGTTAGTCCACCGCAAAAATCTCACCATCATGAATGAAGTGTTCCTTTTGTCTGAGATATGTAGTACTAATAAAAGTACATAGCAATCTCACCTTTCTCTTTTTATGTCTTTCTGTTTCTGCTCCAGACAAACGTTTTCTTTTACCTCCTACATCTGTTTCTTCCTGCCCACTCAGTACATCCCGATTTTTATTAGCTTCAGTGGTACGTGTCTCCCGGCGGAGTGGAACTTCTCCAACTACTTGAACAAGCATCTGTGTTGTCAAAAAATCCTGAAAAATGAAAAAGTTGCAGTCATTGTAAAGCCATATTTAACATAAAGTAAACACACAAAATATGTAAATGAAAGCACAGACACAAAAGAGAAAATTGTGTACAGAATGTCAGAGAGGGGGGTGTGCAACGTTTGCATCAATCTTGGAGGAGGAAGCCACAAAACATGAACTTAAATGAACACAAATCTTGACTGTTAATGTACAGAGTTCATACCAATCATGAACTGGTGCCTCAGAAGTTCAGAAATCCAACACAGAAATTTTCTGCTCATCCATTTTATTTCTTGTGTAGCTACTCCAAGGCATATCTGTAATATTTCATGGAGGTTGTAACTTATGGAATTAATGTGAAATAGGTTCTGGTAACTGATGATATAATATTTAAAGCAATGACAACAGAGTCTCTTTCACAACACTGGCACAACTGATTTCTGCATTAGTGAGTCACTGAAATGAAATCTATGATTACATTGTGAAGTGCTTTTCACAAGAAGATCAGTACAACTGGATCAAAGATTCTTTCAGTGAAAAACTTCCATCTACACTTACCACTGGGAAAAAAAAAAAAAAAAAAAAAGAAGCAATTTATTGATATTCTTCAGACTCCACACCGAGAACAAAGTTCGTTTCCACATCAAGAAAGATTTTCGGAACTTGGTGAAGCAGGAACATCCTCAAGTATGTAACAAGACCCTACAACTTTTGATACTTTTTGCAACATCATAGTTGGCATGTTGGAGAAAGAGATGAGAGTTGCAATTTTCAACCTTGTGCCTCGATTTTAAGATCTGTAGAAGCAAGTCTGTCCTTCTATTGATTTTGTTATCAGACTAAGATGTAATAACATTAAATGCGTTCAGAGTACAAGTGCGTGTGAATACACAGTGCACCAAACACTTTTAATGATGGGCCTCTGCAGTCATTTGCCACTGTTAACACCATGACGTCAGCAACTATTACCGAAATGGGCACGTGACCATTGGCACTGGATGTTTGCGCAGTGGCAGTGTGTTTCATGGGCAGAGGAATCCTGATACTTCTTCATCACACCGATGGCAGGGTGCAAATCTGTCATCTTCCGGGGGCACAGCTCCCTGACGTCTGTACTACGGGATGGAGACCAGCTGATGGTGGCACCATTATGCTTTGGAGAACATTCAGGTGAGCATCCACCAGAGCAGTGGAGCTTGTGCAAAGCATCATAACAGCCAAGGAGTATCATACACAGGTTGCAGACAATGTACACCCCTTCATGACGATCATTCTTCCCGATGGCAGTGGCATTTTTCAAGAAGATAATGCACCACGTCACAAGGCCAAGACGGTGACAGAGATTCAGGGAACTCAGTGGCAAGTTCCAATTGATGTGCTGGTCCCCAAACTTGCCAGATCTAAACTTGATTGAACACATCTGGGATGTGACTGAATGTGACATCACAGCTCATTGCGACCCCCCCTCCCTCTCTGGAATTTGCGGGAATTAGGTGAATTGTGTGTGCAGATGTGGTGCCAACAGTCTCCAGTGGCCCTCCAAGACCTCATTGCTTATATGTCACAACGCATCACCACCGTTATCTGTGCCAAAGGTGTACATACCGACAATTAGGTAGGGGGTCATAATGTTCTGCTGATCAGTGTATTTACCCCTCACTTCAACTTGTTCGTCATATGTGAAAGGACCTGAAAACTCAAAAAGTTTGGAAACCACTGCTACACCCTGTGACAACAAAAGTTGAAGTGTTTAACCCCAAAGCTACACTAGTTCTAGCTGATTTGTCTGTAATATACCAACAGCCCCATTTAATTTCTGGTAAATAATGCCTCCAACATCATGACCAAGTTGGTTAATACAGTTGTCTGTTGCTCTCACCATACCAATTGCCATTCTACTCACTCTTAAGCCTTTATTTGTACTCTTTTTTACATGGCACATGGGGGGGGGGGGGGGGGGGGGGGAGAAAGTACGGAGCTTCCTGAATACAATATCCTTTACGAAATAGACAAACTTGTTATTCAACTGTAACTGATTAATATCCTAGTTTCTCACTAGGCAAGTACACTGATCAGCTAGAACTTTATGACTATCCACCTAGTAGCTAGTATGTCCACCTTTGGCACAGGTAACACTGACGATGTGGTCTTGGTAGGTTGCTGGAGGGAGTTGGCACCACATCCTCACGCATGTGTGACACACACACACACACCACCTAATTCCCACAAATTCCAGGGAGAGGGACAATGAGCTCTGACGTCACGTTCAATCACATCTCAGAACTCACCACTGTGTTCCCTGAACCATTCCATCACAGTCCTGGTCTTGTGACATGGCACATTATCTTGTTGAAAAATGCCACTGCCATCGGGAAACATGATCGTCATGAAGGGGGGCACATGGTACGCAACCTAGGCTGTTGTGATGGTTCGTACGAGCTCCACTGGACCCACAGATGCTCACCTGAATGTTCCCCAGAGCATAATGATGTCGTCGTCATTTGGTCTCCAACCCACAATACAGGTGTCAAGGAGCTGTGTCCCTGGAAGATGACTGATTCGCACCCTGCCCTCGGCATTGCTGCCTGGTGACTTCGTCGACCACTGCCGATATTTCGACAGGAGCACACCCTGCCTTTCTCAAGGCACAAATGCAAGGAGGAAGCAATGTGCAAGGGAATTTAATCTCTCAGTTTTATTGAAGTGTCAAAATCATAGTGTGGTTCCAATGTTTGCTAAGGTTGTGCATCATATTAATTCTCCTGTCACCCATTGCATCAAGCAACATGCTGGTTTAGCTCTTGTTCGTGAAAGGATCCACTATACTCGCTGTCAATTAGATTTTGTTTCTAAGGAATTATTTCAGCTTCATTTAATGATGGCGTCTAATGTTTCTGAATTTTCTTGGCATTGGGTGGACAGTGCCTCTTAGTCGCAGTCTGACTGGGAATTTCAATCTGTAACTGCTCGTCATTCGGCAAAGTTTGAACGTTTCCTTGGCTCAGTGTCTAATTCTAATTTTAATTCTCAACATTCTGTGATCAATCTCACAGAGAAAACGTTTTACGACGGAGCTTTGTCTGTGCTGGGGAAAGGTTTGAATTTCGCACCGACACCTAAGAGTTTGCCAGTCGTTGATTTTATTAGTTCTATTGAACAGGCTGTTTATAAACTACCTTCCAAGGCTGCAGAAGAGGTTAGGAGGGAAGCTTGTCGTGTGTTGACTGGGGCCCGTTCACCCAAGTGTAACATTACAGCAGCTGAGGCGGCTGCTTTACGTTCACTCGGAATGGATTCTGATATTGTTATTTTACCTGCGGACAAGGGAAATGCCACGGTTTTGTTGAACAAACTACCTTCCGAGGCTGCAGAAGAGGTTAGGAGGGAAGCTTGTCATGTGTTGATTGAGGCCCGTTCACCCAAGTGTAACATTACAGCAGCTGAGGCGGCTGCTTTACGTTCACTCAGAATGGATTCTGATATTGTTATTTTACCTGCGGACAAGGGAAATGCCACGGTTTTATTGAACAAGCACGATTACATTCAAAGGATGCAGTGTCTACTTTCTGATTCGGCGTATCGTAAAATCGGTGCTGACCCTACTAAGAGTTTTGAGAGGAAGACTAATAACCTCCTGAAGAAAAGTTCTTTGTCACAGGAGACTATCAAGAGTCTTAATTCTTACTGTGCTGTACCACCTAGCTTATATGGCCTCCCTAAGCTCCATAAGGAGACTGTCCCGTTGAGGCCTATTGTTTCTAATATTGGTGCTCAGACATATTGTGTAGCTAAACATCTTGCTAGTTTGTTGAGCCCACTAGTAGGTAGGTGTGAACACCACATTAAGAACTCTGCAGATTTCTTACGTCGATTGCAGGGACTGCATTTGAATGACTGATATTTTAGTCAGTTTTGATGTGGTTTCTCATTTCACTCGTGTTCCTCTCTCTGATTCATTGCAGCTAATTGAGGTTAAGTTTGGTGTCAAGTTAACAAATTTGTTTCGACGTGTGCTGACTTACTTTTTATTGAATGGTCAGTACTACGAACAGACTAATGGAGTTGCAATGGTAAGCCCGTTGTCACCTATTGTGGCCCATTTGTTTATGGAGGATTTTGAGGAATGTGCATTGGAGTCAGCGACCTTGAAACCTACGTGTTTTTTCAGATATGTAGACAATACTTTTGTTGTTTGGCCCCATGGTAGTGAGAATTTAAACCGGTTTTTGGAACGCCTGAATTCAATCCACCCGAATATTCAGTTCACTATGGAGGTGGAAAAGAATGGATGCCTTGCCTTCCTTGATGTGTTGGTCAGAAGGAAGACTGATGGTATGTTGGGACATTCTGTTTATAGGAAGCCTACTCACACCGACTTTTATCTGCAAGCTGATAGTTGTCACCATCCAGCTCAGCATGAAGGAGTACTTCGTACCTTGGTTCACGGGGCCCACATTATCTCAGACCCAGAAAGTTTGGCAGCTGTGCTATCACATCTCGAAGTCACCTTTCGTCAGAATGGTTATAGTGAGAGGCAGATCAAACATGAGTTGAGCCATCAGCCTTCTGTGCAACGGATGAGTGATGATAGCAACGAAGTGGCACCTAAGTCTATGGCCTTTTTACCTTACACAGGAAGCATTTCCAACAGGATTGGCCATATTTTGTGGAAATATGATGTGAAATGTGTTTTTCGACCACCTTCTAAGATTAAGGTCCTGTTGGCATCTGTAAAAGATGATCTTGGCTTGTGTAAGGCTGGTGTCTATCGTATTCCTTGCAGTTGTGGCATGTCATATATTGGTCAGACAATCAGGATTGTGGAAGACCGGTGTATTGAACATAAGCGTCACACACACTTACAACAGCCGAGCAAATCCGCTATTGCAGAACATTGCCTTGACACCGATCATCCTATGGAATACAACAACACGGAGATTCTGGCTTACACGTCCAGCTATTGGGATAGTGTTATTAAGGAAGCTGTTGAAATCACACTATCAAGCAACCTTATAAACAGAGGTGGTGGATTTTGTTTAAATGCTGCTTGGAGTCTGGCTCTGTCTCTCATCAAAAAACAGAGGGACAGAATTAGCGCTACCTCACCTGTAGATTAATAGTCACTATCGATATTTCTGATGTTGGTTATCTTTGGTTGTGTGTTGACTCTACAGTTACTTGTTCTGTGTGTGGTATCTTCCTTGTTTCTCGTCTGTGAACCGAGGTATTAAATTTCCTTGAACATTGCTTCCTCCTTGCATTTGTGCCTTGAGAATGGCAGGATGTGCTCCTGTCGAAATATCGGCGGCGGTCGATGATGTCACCCGGCAACAAACCCGTAAGTTATTTGAACTGTAAAACTACTCTGCAAGAACAAAGACAAACATGACAAGAAAGGAAAGGAACTTTATAAATTTCCATCACCTCTCCATGAAGTTCTTGTATATCATATTCAGTAGGATTATTCCCAAATGCGTAGGAAAAAAAACTGGACTTTAATCAATCAGACGAACAAGTTGGCTTTAGAAGTAAGTATAGCACTTGCAAGTTGTGAACAAAAATGCAGAACAGAGCAATGAATCAGAATGTTTGCATTGTCTCATATTCAAATGTTTTCTGTGAGTTTTTGACTTGAGCTTCAATGCCTTTACCGATAGACATTTACAAACAAGCAGTTTTCAACCTATGTTAGGAGAAGGGGGAACATACATGTCAGTGTAATGGCTTACACTAGAATTCATCAGGATAGTGAGAAATACAAAATTCAAAGACAAGTCAGACAAGGAGATAGGAGATTACATATTGCGAAAATGATTCCCAGCAGAATATCAACAATGTATGAATAGATAGATTGCTACTTGGCATAAAGATGATAGGTTAACCCTTTCGTGGGTACATTTTTTGTAGCAACTCAGTGAAGATAATTTTTTTGCTCTCCTATTAGATTTGTGTTCAACTGACTATATTTTTTGATAATTTTATTTTTGTGATTTAGGAGCAAAAACTATGGTGGTACATATATCACCACAGCAACGTTGTGAGGTATTAAAACTAGGGTTGTAAACTATTTTCTGCTTCCATTTTGTGGACTGTTGTGTGTTGCCATTACACACAAAAAGACAATGAATAGTGTTTACTGTTTTGTTACTGATATTGAAGTTTACTTACCACAATGTGAAAACAATAAAGTAGGAGCTGATACAGATCACAATAATGTATATTGCAGAAGCGAAGCAATGAGTTTCAACAACAGCTGATCCCACAACAAACAAACTGATTGTTGTACAAGTTTTCATACACCTGGTGCAGTGTACTACCACAAGATGTCAGGCACAGAGGTGGTAAGACATATTCCCCACAGCTTTAGGATACCCCCAGGTTGGTGGTAAATATGCTTCCCGAGGACCACAAATGACAGATTAATTTTGCGGTATGTATACTTCCCAAGCCCCTTCCAGAAACTACTTTGTTGGTAACCATACTTCCCAAGCACCATTAGAATACCGCTGCTTGGTGGAATATATACTCCCCACAGTCCTGAAAGCTATATTTTACAACAAACAGAAACTACAGCTGGTGCAGCAGACTCCCACTAGGTGCCAGGAGCATAGAGAAGTGGTGAAACATATTCCCTTAAATGCCGCAAAGAAACACACTTAGTGGGAAGTATATTCTCCATGGCCCATGAAAGTGTTAAGCTGCAGACGGGAACAATTAAGACACACTTACACATAAGCTTTCAGCCACAGCCTTCACCGGAAAAATAAAGAGAAATACACACTATTCATTCACACAAACAAGTGCACCTCATAAATAGACGACTGCTAACTTCAGCAGCTCAGACCAAAATGTCATTCTGGGCTGCGCTCCTGGAGTTGGTGGTCCTGTGTACAATGAATTGTGCTTGCTTGTGTAAATGAATAGTGCGTGTACCTCTTTATTTCTCTGACAAAGGCTGTAGCCGAGAGCTTATATGAAAGTGTCTCAATTTTGCCTGTCTGCAACTTAATATGTCATCTTTACGGTAAGGAGCAATCGATTTTTTCCTATATTGTTGATATTCCAACCTGGAGTTTCCATTGTTTTATTCCCAACAGACCTAAATAATGTTTTCAGATCCTTAAATTGGAAGTATTGGCAAAGAAAAGTCACACAGTATGTCGCTCAAAATCAGTAATAAATTACAAGTTCCTCCACTGCATCTGCACCATTACTCTTTAACTCTCATTTAAGTGCTTGACAAGGAGTACGCAGAACCACTTTCAGATTAATTCTCTATGGTTTCACTCTCAAATAGCATATGGGGAAAATGAAAACCTAACTCTTTTCATGCAAGTTCGGATTTCTCTTATTTTATCATGACAGTTGTTTCTTCGTTGATCTGTGGGAGTCAACAAAATTTTTCACGGTTCGGAGAAGAAAGCTGGTAGTTGCACTTTCATGAAAACTTACTGCCATAGCAAAACTACTTTTGGTTTATTGATTGTCATCCCACACTGTTGCCTTACTGAAACATTTGTTCTCTTGTCCCATACGGTTACTCCTTGGGTCTGTCTTAGTGCAATACTTTCATTTGCACTGCCATTAATTATATTTTTCGCTTCCTCTCTGCTGTCACAAATTTGTTTCTCCATACAGTATTTTGCAGGGATCCTACTACCCGTACTGCCTTTCCCACTTTTTCCCACTTCCATGGTTAAGTCTTTAGAGCTGGTGATAACACTCCCTATAAAATTAAAGCTCATCCCTTGTTCAATTGATGCATCATCAACTTCTAATTTACATCTTACAGGTGTTTTTGATGTTACCATATTCTTTGATTTTTAGGTGAGATTTTCATGTTATGTTGCTTATTAGTTTTATTGAATTGGCGAAGTACATTCAGTAGATAGTCATCACTATTTGCTACCAGTACAGCATCATCAGCGTAATACACAATAGTCAACAATTTATTTGTATTTTATATCCCGGTTTCTTTCTTACAGCATCAATGATGTGGTCTATCATAATATTGAACAGTTGTGGGCTTAATGAGTCTCCTTGTCCAATTCCTTTTGCTGTTATAATTTCACCTGTCAATCCTTCATTTGTTTTAATTCTTGTTTTCTTACCTGTTGGAATGAATATCTGTGATGTTCACTAAACCCACTGACACACTTGTCACTTAAGGGTTGTACTATGTCCTTTTTCTAATCCCATCGAAAGCTTTTGAAAAGTCAATGAAACACAGCTAGGCTGGATTATCAAACTCTATGGATTTCTCTACTATCTGTCTTAGAGCAAAAATAACATCTATTGTGTTCCTGTTTTGCCTGAATTCTTGCTGTCCTCCTGCTATTTGTATATTATTCTATATTCTGTTTCTAATTAGTGATGTTAAGAGTCTTTTTTGTGGTACCAAGCATGGTATTTTCCATTAATTATCTAATATAGTGAAAGGCCCATATGGAGAGTATGGATGCCACAAGACTCATTAAAATTTCTAAATATGGATGATTACAAGGGAAATGCCTGCCTGGACAACCATTCAAAAGACAGAAAGACAGGTGCTCTAGTACATCCACAGAACGAGACTGACAAAGAGTGTAAAACCTAGTCAGCAGCAGCAGAAGAAGAAGAAAATTGCCACCACAACTTGTTTATCATACCCATTACATTCTCTAATTTCACAATAAAACAAAATGGACTACCCTTATCTGATTTTTTCACCACCAATCCTACCTGATAAGGATCCCATATTGTGAAACAATACTTCAGAAGAGGATCAACAAGCATAGTGCAGGCAGTCTCTTTAGTAGATTAGTTGCACCTTCTAAGTTTTCTGGCAAAAAAACACTGTCACTGGTAGACTCTCACAGCAACATTGTTTATGTAATGACCACAATTTAACTTAAATGAATCAACAACTTGAAATTTGTACGGCTTATATTGTAACGGAAATTTAATGGAATTTTTTCAGTAGTGCTTGTGGAGGACTTCACACTTCTTATTCTTTACGGTTGATTGTTATTCTTCAAAATAAGGAGATAATGTGTCTAATTCATTTTGCAATTTTTTTACAATCTTCTAATGACTGTACTAGACAGTAGACAACAGCATACACCACAAACGATCAAAGAGAGCTGCTCAGATTGTCTCCTAAATTGTTCTTATGGTTTAAGACAGCAGTGGGACTATAACACTTTCCTGGGGAACCCCGGTGTGAATTGTGTGTCGTTAGATGGTTTCCTGTCAATTACTATGAACTGTGACCTTTGTGACACAAAATCACAAATACAGTTGCAGAGCTGAGACAATACTTCACTGATAGGCAATTTGAATAGAAGTCATTTGTGAGGCCATATTTTGTAGTTATCATTCTTGAATCTTTGGTTTACTGTGTCTCAAGTTCAATTCCTGTGAGGAGTAAACAATGCAAACTCAACTTGAATTACTGTTATTGTAAAATAAATAATTCATGTTTTTCTCTGGTTGATTACATGTTATAATAGTCAAACACAAACACTGAAAGGAAAAAATAAACACACTTCTTCACCATATCTGTATATTTATACATGTAAAGCACAATATTGTGAATGTTCTTCAGTATTTATTTATTTTGTTGGCCAGCATTTGGCTTACAAGTCTATCATCACACTTTAACTGATTGTTGTCGTCATCATCATCAAAGAGTGTACAATATTCATATACAACATTGAAAAAGATGTTAGTCTAGAGTGATGCACAAACACAGCATAGAAGCCGCATCCAAAAGTGCAGTGGTAATGCAATTAATGATCTTACACTTAAACAGTAAATAAATATTAAGAGACCAAGCCAAAAAAAGCATTAACATTAAACCTCAAAAACCAAAGCTTACTTAACAATTTAAATGGAGTACATAGGCAATAACAATAAAATAAACAAATGCAGGAAAAATGGAGAAACAGGATGGCATTCACTACGAGACTCACTGGAACACTGTCAGGATTAAGTGAAGTTTAAAAGAGGGGGAAATACTGAACTGTGTTTGGTCATTTAATATCATAGCAGGACTGTGCGCCAGATATTTGTTGATTTTCAGGGCTTCATTTGGTAAGCAGAGGGCATGGGCCTATGGCTGGTAGCTGTGGCTTACACTCAGTGTTGTAATGGCGACCAGAATGGTCGCAGGGTTGTAGTGATGGAAACGCGGCGGGAGCCGCGGAGCAACCCGCAAACAACAACACAATGGGAGAGGACGGACACAAGCAACGAAGGACCTTACGACACAACAAGAACAGACAACAGAGTCACGAACCAAACAAGACAACCAAGTCCACACGTAAAGCAACATGAAAGTCAATACACTGTCTAATGCGAGGTGAAATGTCCTGAGACGCACGTGAGGTTAGACTGGCAGGCTGAGCGACAGGCAGGCGCTTAAGTACTCGATTGGGGATGCCGCTATTGGCCGCTGCAACCACATGTTCCGCTGGGGTGCCCTCACTCTAAGTGCGGGCCAGGAGGCGTGCGCCGCCACAGCTTATGGTGCGATGGTACAGAGACCTCTATGGGTCTTCAACGTCCATGACTTCTGGCGGGGATTCAAATTCTGCGGCGCGCGGTACCAGAGTCAGCACATGCTCAGCAAATCTGCAGTCACAATTTTGCAACCTCCAGCTGCATTCATGTTCAGCCAATCTATTAGTTCTGTCTTTACCTGAGTGATCAATATAACATTGTCAAAATTAGGAAATGTAATTTTTTTTGTATAACTCATGGTTGGATAGTAATTGGGTCTCTTCTTCATTATTCAAAATGCACTGGGCTGCACAATCACAATGTTTCACCTACACTTTGTGATACCTGTTCTAAGTATGGAGTTGTAAACTCAAATCCTGCAACAATAGGTTTTTCTACTATGTGAGGAACATCTCAGCCCAGTATAGTTTCAATGGTAAAGATAAGATTCATTTCCAGCTAACAGTTGGGTACACAAAATTACTTGTCCTAATTGTCACAAGTGTACTGGTCATTCAGACATACAAAGCAGCTAGGTTGGCTGAACATGAATGCAACTGGTGGTTGCAGAATTATGAAAAAGTTTTCTAGAGACCGCTACTATTCACAAATTTTTGTCAATTTACTTAAATTATTTACTAAAACAACAGGTTTTGAGGCACAAACCTCATCTCCAGGCAACAGTGGCAGTACAAAAATGTTTAACAGAAGTACACATATTTATTAAAGTTGCTCTTCACAGTTTTGGCATGTGCTGTGGCTATTCTGCAGAGAAAGAGAATTCTAACTTAATATGAAGGAATATTTACTTTGTTTGTGAGCCATGGCAGTGTTGTGCTGTCCTTGGACACACTGATTGCCTGGTGGCCTGGTTGGAGATGTGAGTGCCACACTGATTCACCCAGTTTATCACTGTTTGCAAATGAGGAAAAGCCAGGACCCATGCCATGGTTGGCGAGCTGGTGCTTATACAAGGCAGTAGCAGGTATGGACCGAGGGGTGAGTCTGTAAGCATGGTTGCCATTGGAGTCTCTTACTTTATTTGGAGCCATATGCATGATGGCATCCACTGCAGCTGATTTCTTGGTTTTGACCACTGTGGCTGATTTCTTGGTTTTGAAGAGATAGCGCACCAGCAATTTGCCTTCTGGGACATTCTCACCGTGTGCAGTTTGGATTCTGGCAGCTGGAATAGTGCTTTGAACTATGGCATATGGACAACTAGAGAAGTTATGGTGCGTATTGTATTTATTCCCTGAGTGAACCTCACCTGTGGAGTTTGAAAGATGAGGTTTCTTTGCAACTACTGTAACCTATTTGGAGTCGCGAGTGTAACTTTGCTGATTTGTTTAGTGATTTGTATTTATGTTTGTATAACAGCTGTTGTACGGGCAGTTGATCTGTTAGAACCTCCGAGCTGGCCTCAGGTTACATGAATGTTTACTTAGACAGGCCACTGACTGAAATGGTATATTTGTTTCGAACTGTGGGGGGGGGGGGGGGGGTTTAAGGTGACTTAAGTCTATTTATTGTGATAAACAGTAGTTATTTCAATTATTGTTTTTCTGTTTCAGATTTGCTTGTGTAAGTGAAGTTTATTGTTTAAATTGATATTTCTCTTGTCTTAAAGACTGCTTCTGTAAGAGAAACTTGCTGTTCATTACTATACATCAGGTGTAAGAGAAGATTGTTAATTTGATCATCATTCTGATTGCTTGTACACTGTGAAATAAATTTGCGATTTCTTAAAAAAAAAATTTTGTTGAAGTCATCATTTTTTCTCTTGGTGTTTGAAAATTGTTTCAGATCCATATGGTGACGGATTCATGAGGGTGCTTTGGATTACCCTACCTCAGGAGGGAACATCTCCAACATGAGTTGAGAGTTAGAAATATAACTGCTGAAGACACCCAATTGTATAGAGCGCATAGAGGGCACCACTATTCGTCACATGATACCGACGGTAAGCCTATCTTTGGAATACGTCGTCATTCTCGATTAAGAGTAATTGATTGTCATTCAGCTGGCGCAACGTTGAGATCCATGTTTTGTTCAACTTAAAACTTCCTCTTTCCCATGAAAATTATTGTGGTGTATGTGAATCTCTATTGCTTCTCTATACATGCGCGCATGATAATGCGATGTTCGTGCTAGAATGCTTGTCTCATTAAATTTAATTTCATGTTTCCCACCTCGAAAAAGATCCTCAGCTACGGCCGATTTTTCGATGTGTCCTAAGCAACAGTTTCTTTTATTTTGGCTAAGTGGGTGTTTACACTTCTTTTCATTGTTCCAATTTATACTTGCCCACAACTGTATGGAATTTTGTATACCCCAGGTGTTGCTAGGGGGTGTCGGGCATCTTTTGCAGTTCTTAAATATTCCTTAATCTTCTTGGTGGGTCTGAAGAATGTTTCGATCCCATACCTGGCCAGATCTTTCCCAATACAGTCCGTGACTTTATCAATGAATGGTAGGAAAACTTTTCCAGTAGGTGACCATTGTTGCTCTCGACTTCTGCTTCTTTTCTTCTTTGATGGAGGGCTTGATCAATTTCCTTGCTGGTATATCCATTTTTCATGAAGGCTGGCCGTAAGGGATTTAATTCATCTTGCAAGTAAGCCGGGTTTCAGATTTTGTTGGCTCTGTTCTCCAAGGTTTCATGACACCTCTTTTTTTACCTAGGACAATGGTTTGATTCCTTGTGGAGGTACCGATCCACGTGAGTGTTCTTTCTACATACCTTGTGTCCCAGCGTCCCATCCACCCGTTTAATTACTGACACATCCAGGAAATTGAGTTGACCGTTACTCTCTTTCTCCATCATAAACTCTATCTTTGGGTTAATACTGTTCAGCTGCACCAAGAAGACATCCAGCACTTCTTGACCATAAGTCCACACTACAAATATGTCATCAACATAGCGGTACCATTTAGCTGGCTTTTTTCTGGCAGTCTGCAGCGCTCAGTGTTCCGAGATCTCCATAAATAAATTGGCAACAGCTGGGCTGAGAGGGCTTCCCATCGCCACCCTGTCGATCTGTTCATAAAACTTGTTGTTGTACTGGAAGTAAGTTGTTGCCAGGCAGTGTTTAAATAAAGCCACTATGTCAGTTGGAAAAATATCTGCTATATAGGAAATAGCTTTGTTTACAGCCACCATGGTAAACAATGACACTACATCAAAGCTCACAAGAATATCACTTGGGCTGACATTAATCTCCCTCTGTTTTTCAATAAAGTGCACCGAGTTTTTAATGTAACTGCTCGTTCTGCCAATGTATGGTTGCAGCAAGCAGGTGAGATATCTGGCCACCTCTTGTGTTGGAGATCCTATAGCACCCACAGTCAGTCTCATCGGGACCTGTGGTTTATGTACCTATGGGAGTCCATATAGTCTGGGTGGGTAAGCTTCCGATTTGCTGAGTTGTTTTTTTATCATCCAAAGAAAGAGAAGATCCGACAACATACAAAAAGTTTCAGAAGGATCCTACAACCAAAATTTTGAGAAATAGCAATCAACTGGTAAAACAATCTTCTCTTTCTTCGGATGATAAAAAACAACTCTGCAAAACAGAAGCTATCCACCCAGACTATATGGACTTCAAACATACATAAACCACAGGTCCCGAAGTGACCAACTGTGAGTGCTATAGGATCTCCAACACAAGAGGTGGCCAGATATCTCGCCTGCTTGCTGCAACCATACATTGGCAGAACGGACCGTTACATTAAAAACTCTGTGCATTTTATTGAAAAATGGAGGGAGATTAATGTCAGCCCAAGTTACATTCTTGTGAGCTTCGATGTACTGTCATTGTTTACCATGGTGGCTGTAAACAAAGCTATTTCATATACAGTAGATACTTTTCTGACTGACATAGTGGCTTTATTTAAACACTGCCTGGCGACAACTTATTTCCAGTACAACAATGAGTTTTATGAACAGATCGACGGGGTCGTGATGGGAAACCCTCTCAGCCCAGCTGTTGCCAATTTACTTATGGAGATCTTCGAACAGTGAGCGCTGCAAACTGCCAAAAAAAAAAAAAAAAAAAAAACCAGCTAAATGGTACCGCTATGTTGCTGACACATTTGTAATGTAGACTCATGGTGAAGAAGAGTTGGATGTCTTCTTGGTGCATCTGAACAGTATTAACCCGAACATACAGTTTACGATGGGGAAAGAGAGTAACGGTCAACTCAATTTCCTGGATGTGTCAGTAATTAAATGGGTTGATGGGGCGCTGGGCCACAAGGTATATAGAAAGAACACTCACACGGGTCGGTACCTCCACAAGGAATCAAACCATCATCCTAGGCAAAAAAGGGATGTCATGAAAACCTTGGAGGACAGAGCCAACAAAATCTGAAATCCGGCTTACTTGCAAGATGAATTAAATCGCTTACGGCCAGCCTTCATGAAAAATGGATTTACCAGCAAAGAAGAAAACAAACTGGAAGTCAAGAGCAACAATGGTCACCTACTGGAAAAGTTTTCCTACCATTCATTAATAAAGTCACAGACCGTATCGGGAAAGTTCTGGCCAGGTATGGGATCGAAACAATCTTCAGACCCACCAAGAAGATTAAGGAATATTTAAGAACTGTAAAAGATGCCTGATACCCCCTAGCAACACCTGGGGTATACAAAATTCCATGCAGTTGTGGACAAGTATACATCAGAACAACGAAAAGAAGTGTAAACACCCGCTTAGCCAAACATAAAAGAAACTTTCTCTTAGGATCAGGGTGTCTACGTGGACAAGAAAAAAAAATTTCCAGATTTTTCCCGGATTTCCTGGTTGAAAACACAATTTCTCACGGATGAAATTACGTATAAAGCGGGTGAAAATACATCCGTGTTAAGCAACAGTATACTTTCCCTCGAGCTGTAAAACCTATCAGTCCTTTGAATAGTGAAGGTATTATACCGGCTGAGGATGTCCCGCCACTTAAGGAAACAGGAAAAACAATGCGTTTGGAAAGATGTTTGATGTGAGACAATATAGACAGCTTTTATTTTCGAATTGCGAAAATATATACACAAATTCCACAAGTTACAGCATGGTAGCTTCCGAAGCCTTAAAATAGAGATTGCGTTGAGCGATGCACTTTTGTAAGCCAGTCATAACTCATGTCACGTGATCTCGCTAGCGAATGACGGCAGTTATTCAGGACACGAGGCCTACGAGAAAGACAGGCCACGGCGTGTACGTTACAAACGTGGGCCAAGCTCGCTCAACTCGGCAAAGTGCGTTTCTACACCGGTTAACGTAACTAAATGTGTATGTACGAACAAGAATTGCATCGACTATTGGAATCCACTATTATTAGTCCTACAATGATTGGAAGTCCGTAGGCCTACTAACAGGCTCTAATTTGGCAATTAAAATCATACCAAAATGATTATCAGTTGCGTAAGGCACCACATCTTCTATGAAAGGAGAACTGTTACGAAGAAGAGAATAAATGCTGTAAACGAACGGTTATACCATTTCTATCGAAAATTGATTTTAAATTTTGTTGTACGAACAGTAATCAGTAAGACTTCATAATAACGGATTCCAGTACAAGATGAAATTCTCATTAGTATGCACGCACCTGGTTGTGAGTTAACAGATTTAAATACGCATTTTGCCCGCTGAGTTATGGGAACGAGCGAGCTCAGGCCGTTCTTCGTGACGTACGCGCCGCGGCCTGTCTTTCTCGTGGGCCTCGATCAGTGCATAATACATGTTATGTACTCAACCACTAGCAGCATCATTGTTAAGTAGCACGACCATACAAAGACGAAAGGTTAATGGGTTAAAGTAATGTAAGTACACTGTATCTTCACGAAAAGCTGAACTTTCACATATAATATTGGGCATTAACAATGTTTTGCTGCTTTTTCTCGAAGGGCGTGGTTAGGCAGGAACCTAAGAATGCTTCAGCAACTAAACTGCTGTATTTGATGTATTTCATACATATACTTTCGTATTACGCAAACATGCAGTCCACATGCCGATGCGAATCAAAGATCTTTCCAAAACGCGTTGTTTCTTGTGGGATTTCGTTTCCTAAAGTGCTCGGAAGTATAAAACCCCTAAACTTTCCATAAGCCGTTTTCCAATAACACTATTTAGTTTTTATTTCGTGATCATAGCTGCAGCGATTTAGGAGAACCATTACAAAGTGAAGTTTATACTTAGCTGTAGTCGGTGCCATGTTTCCTCAATGAGTGATGGATCAACTTTTACATTGTTTTTATTCGAAACTCTGAATATACTGTACAACATTTAAACATCCACTGACATAAGGCTGTGAGCACTCACAACATGGCCTAGGGATCTTTGAGACCATTCTGCGTTCTGCTTGACTGGGACTGGAGTGGCAATGAAGGATGGGACAGAATAGGAGTCACCATGGCGTCAGCTGGTCAATGCAAAGCGATCCAGTGACTGGATGAAGTGGGAAGAGACATCACTGTGAGCTGAGGAGGTGAGGTGAGATGACCAAGCCAGCAATCTATCACACGAAAGACGAGCCATTGCTTTCAGCAGCTAACATCGTTACATGCCTTTTCAAAATCCCAATACCGTGAAACGCGGTAATAATACAGCCGCTGTTTCCGTGATTAAATACAAATAAAACAATTGCCGTTTATACATTCAATGCCAAAAACAATAACTTGGTACATGTAAAGAGAAAAAAAAAACATCGAGACAGTATTACAGGAAAATACTAGCTGGCAAATAAGTGGTAAAGAGAACATTACGTAAGTTGGTCAATAATTAAAGAAGAAAAGTCTCGCACTCTGCAACATCAAAGTTCTCCAGCCATCGGATCACACAAATTGTGGTGTCACCGCCAGACACCACACTTGCTAGGTGGTAGTTTTAAATCGGCCGCGGTCCATTAGTACATGTCGGACCCACGTGTCGCCACTGTGTGATCGCAGACCGAGCGCCACCACAAGGCAGGTCTAGAGATACGGGATAGCACTCGCCCCAGTTGTACGGACGACTTTGCTAGCGACTACACTGACGAAGCCTCGCTCCTTTGCCGAGCAGATATTTAGAATGGCCTTCAGCTAAGTCCATGGCTACGACCTAGCAAGGCGCCATTAGCCTTACATAGCAATTGATACTTATTGTATAAAGCATGTCTCATCAAGAACGATGTATACAACAAGGATGGATTAAAGTTAAGTATTCCAAAAGCTACGTACTTTTCTTTATAGCATTCATTACGTATCCTGTTTCAGACCTCAAGCCAGCCTGCTTGAGTTTAAGTGCGTGCCTTTCGGTTACCCGTCACTGTGGACTGGCTGTCTTGTCAGTCCACAACATTTTTGGCGACGAGTCAAAAAAGGGTCGTCTTCTTTCTACTTGCTTACATTTACTTGTGTCATGGCTTCTCCAGATGTACTGTCCGAATTTTATGGCTTGCAGAATCAGCAGACGCAGGCGTTATTGGATGCCCTTGGACAGCTCTTCCAGGGTCCAGGTGCAATGCAAAACGATGCGGCAGCCGCCGCTTCACCGCTACCGCAGCCACAAGATGCTGTTGCACCCCCGTTCCGGCCGTTTGATCCAGCTAAGGAAACATGGACGGAGTGGTCACGCCAATTTGGATTTCATCTCGCCGCCTACAGAATTCAAGGTTACGAGCGGCCTCATTTATTGGCGTGTGTCGGGGTGCAAACGTACCATGTGATAATGAAATTATTTCCCCGACGCGACGTAGCAACTCTGTCCTACGAGGAAATTTTGTCTGCTTTAGATGCCTATTTCAAAGAAACAGTCAATGTAGTTGCAAAACGGTATACGTTCTTTCGTACAAAACGTACGGCCGGTCAGACTAATCGGGAGTGGGTTGCAACTTTGCAAGGCCTTACAAGGGATTGTGCTTTTGAGTGTGAATGTGGACTCCCTTATTCAGATACAATGGTACATGATGCAATTGCACAGAACGTTTCTGATGTTCGTATACAGGAGCAAATTTTGAAACTAGTCAATCCCTCCCTTCAACAAGTGATAGACATATTGGATAGGCAAGACACACTTGACTTTGCTCATGCATCATTTGAAACTTCGCCAGCTGTGTGTCACGTTAACCGGCCCGCCGGCCGAGCTACACGGAACTGTAAACAGCCCTCGCGCAGCCCCGTGTCCCGCGCCGGCATGCAAATGCCGTGAAATCATGCCCGCGGTGTGCTACTAGACATTCGCGTGAGAATTGCCCATCACGCCAAGCTATTTGCTTTTTCTGTAATAAAAAAGGACATGTGTAGAGTGTTTGCCAGAAAAAGCTCAGATCGGACACTCACAACGATTCCAGGCCCTTTGCTTCGCGCCGGAATCGAACCAAGAATACTCAGGCTCGTGAACCTTCGCCCATGGACATTCATGTAGTTAATTCCACTCCGCCCAGTGCCACTCTCTCTAACAGTGACTGTGTTCGTCCCACAAAAAGTGTGCGTCGACGTCGCCGGAAATCACGTCAATTCGCAAGTGATGCTGTACCTGTATCAGTTCAAATTGCACGAGACAGTCGCTCTTGTCGTCAGCAGGACAATAAACTTTTTGTAGATTTGGACTTTAATGGCAAGGTCATACCATTCCAGCTCGATACCGGAGCTGCAGTTTCATTGATCAATCACGACACGTACAAACAACTGGGCAAACCTCCGTTGCGTGCCGCAAATGTTCAGCTCACTAGTTATTCAGGACAGCATATCCCTGTGTTAGGACAGTGCACTCTTCTTGCAACATACAAGGGACAAACAAAACTTGTGTCATTTTACGTTCTTCGTTCTTCTGCTGCAGTGAACTTGTTTGGTTTAGATTTATTTCAGTTGTTTAACATGTCTATAATAAATCAGGTCCTATCAGTGAATCAGACTGTGCCTTCAGACAGTGTTTCTCGTCTGTGTGAAGAATTTGCAGACATTTTTGCACCGGGCTTAGGTTGCGCTCAGAACTATAAAGCACATTTGGAACTGAAAGTCAACGCGCAACCGAAATTTTTCAGAGCGCGCAATGTTCCTCACGCATTGCGTGATGAGGTCGCAAGAACATTACACGATTTAGAATCACAAGGTGTAATTGAACGTGTGCAAGCTTCTCTCTGGGCCTCACCCTTAGTAATTTTGTCGAAACCTTCCGGAAAATTGAGACTTTGTGTGGACTTCAAGGCAACAGTGAATCCACAATTAGTGATTGCAACTTATCCTTTACATCTACATCTACATCTACATTGATACTCCGCAAGCCACCCAACGGTGTGTGGCGGAGGGCACTTTACGTGCCACTGTCATTACCTCCCTTTCCTGTTCCAGTCGCGTATGGTTCGCGGGAAGAACGACTGTCTGAAAGCCTCCGTGCGCGCTCTAATCTCTCTAATTTTACATTCGTGATCTCCTCGGGAAGTATAAGTAGGGGGAAGCAATATATTCGATACCTCATCCAGAAACGCACCCTCTCGAAACCTGGCGAGCAAGCTACACCGCGATGCAGAGCGCCTCTCTTGCAGAGTCAGCCACTTGAGTTTATTAAACATCTCCGTAACGCTATCACGGTTACCAAATAACCCAGTGACGAAACGCGCCGCTCTTCTTTGGATCTTCTCTATCTCCTCCGTCAACCCGACCTGGTACGGATCCCACACTGATGAGCAATACTCAAGTATAGGTCGAACGAGTGTTTTGTAAGCCACCTCCTTTGTTGATGGACTACATTTTCTAAGCACTCTCCCAATGAATCTCAACCTGGTACCCGCCTTACCAACAATTAGTTTTATATGATCATTCCACTTCAAATCGTTCCGTACGCATACTCCCAGATATTTTACAGAAGTAACTGCTACCAGTGTTTGTTCCGCTATCATATAATCATACAATAAAGGATCCTTCTTTCTATGTATTCGCAATACATTACATTTGTCTATGTTAAGGGTCAGTTGCCACTCCCTGCACCAAGTGCCTATCCGCTGCAGATCTTCCTGTATTTCGCTACAATTTTCTAATGCAGCAACTTCTCTGTATACTACAGCATCATCCGCGAAAAGCCGCATGGAACTTCCGACACTATCTACTAAGTCATTTATATATATTGTGAAAAGCAATGGTCCCATAACACTCCCCTGTGAGACGCCAGAGGTTACTTTAACGTCTGTAGACGTCTCTCCATTGATAACAACATGCTGTGTTCTGTTTGCTAAAAACTCTTCAATCCAGCCACACAGCTGGTCTGATATTCCGTAGGCTCTTACTTACCCCGCCCGGAAGATCTTTTTGATAAACTGTGCCCGGGTATATACTTTTCGAAGTTGGACCTAGCGGATGCATACTTGCAAATACCAGTGGACGAAGAATCCCAGTGCGTCTTGGTGGTTAACATGCATCTTGGTTTGTACCGATTCAAAAGACTGCCATTCGGGTGTGCATCCGCCCCTGCATTGTTTCAGTAATATTTACAAACTGTTTGTGCGTCGGTCCCTACTGCTGCGAACTATCTGGACGATATTGTGATCTCCGGAAAGACAGCAGAAGAACATTTAGCAAACCTCCGGACATTATTTCAGGTATTGCAGCAAAATGGTCTTCGCTTGCGGAAGGACAAATGTGTGTTTTTTGCTCGTGACTTACCATATCTGGGACATGTCATCAATGCTCAAGGCATACACCCTAGTCCAGAGCACCTCCGTGCCATCCACGACTTGCCTTCGCCGCAGAATTTGAAGCAGCTACAGAGTGTGTTGGGAAAAATTAACTATTATCATAACTTGATCCCGCATGCCTCTTCCATTTCAGCTCCGCTTCATTGCTTACGCCGTAAAGGTGTTCCGTTCGTCTGGTCGACGGAATGCGAACGCGCCTTTCGCCAGTTGAAATCGGCATTGCTTTCAAATACTTGCCTTACGCCATTCGATCCCCAGAAACCCCTTTTGTTGATGGTAGATGCATCGGATTTCGGGATCGGTGCTGTGCTTGCGCACAAAGATGGCTCGCATGATCGCCCTATGGCCTTTGCGTCCAAATTGCTGTCGTCTGCGCAAAGACATTATTCACAGATCGAGAAAGAAGCTTTGGCTCTCGTGTTTGGTGTTACAAAGTTTCATGATTTCTTGTATGGTCGTCACTTTACCATCATCACAGACCACAAACCTTTGACATCACTTTTTCATCCGAACAAGCCTGTACCTCCACGTACAGTGCAGAAATTTACTCGCTGGTCTATTTTCCTCTCGCAGTACCGCTACGATATCTTGTATCGGTCCACTGCTAAGCACAGAAATGCCGATGCTTTGTCCCGTTTGCCTGTTGCTGAGGATAGAGCATTCGATTCTTCCGAACTTGCTTGCATGTTCATTGATTCGGAAACCGATGACGTGGTCGAATCGTTTCCGATTGACTTTCGTCGTGTAGCTACAGCCGCAGCTGCTGACCCTGTCCTTGCTACGGTTTTGTGTTTTGTTGCAACGCAATGGCCCTTGTCAAAGTCACAGATCGAGGATCCGTTGGTTCGCCGATTTTTTGCTCACAAGGAGAGACTTTTTGTTCGACGTGGTGTTTTGTTGTTGCGTTCGGATAATGATCAGTCCAGAGTCGTGGTCCCACGTTCGTTACAGTCCTCTGTCTTACGGCTTCTTCACCAAGGACATTGGGGTATCGTGCGAACGAAACAACTTGCTCGTCAGCACTGTACTTGGTTCGGAATCGATGCTGTGATTACGCATATGTGCTCTTCTTGCATGGCGTGTGCCGAACCACAATCCGCACCGCCGCGGAAATTCTTTGCATGGCCGCAAGCCACTTCCCCTTGGCAACGCTTGCACATCGATTTTGCTGGTCGGTTCTGGAATGCTCGATGGTTGGTTGTGGTCGATTCTTTCAGAAATTTTCCTTTTGTTGTCCGGATGTCTTCCACGACGTCATCTGCCACCATCCAAGCGTTGTCTGCTATCTTTTGCATTGAAGGTCTTCCACAGACTATTGTTTCTGACAATGGCCCACAATTCATGTCCGCAGAATTTCAGTCTTTCTGCAAGGCCAATGGTATTCAACATCTGACATCCGCGCCGTTTTCGCCTCAGTCAAACGGTGCCGCTGAACGATTGGTCTGGACTTTCAAGTCACAGATGTTGAAGTTGAAAGAGTCGCATTCTCAGGAGGACGCATTGTTGCTCTTTTTGTCTTCGTATCGCTCTCAGCCCCGAGATGGTCGCTCGCCGGCTGAGTTGCTCCACGGTCGTCCTCATCGAACCTTGATGTCATCAGGTTCCTGTGCAGCGGCAGACTCCTGCTTTTGCTCCATGCGACGTTGAATTCTATCGCCACTATCGAGGTTCACGGCGTTGGCTCGCAGGGCGCATTCTTCGCTGCCTCGGCCGCGCGATGTATTTGGTTTTGGGGGTCTCTGGTGAGGTGCGTCGGCATCTCAATCAGCTGCGCCTCTGTCGTCGCCTGGGCTCTGCCGCTCCCCGTCTGCTTTCAGCGACGGTGCCGTCCGGTCAGCGCCCTGGGGACCCATCTACTGGCTCGCCCTCATCCCCAGGTGTTACCGACGCTGCCTTCCATTTTGCCCCATGGCGACGCGCCGCCGCCGCCGCTAGTTCTCCCGCCGGCGACGCCCGCAGCAGACGCTTCCCTGCAGCTGCCAGGCGCCTCCCTGGGTCACGCGCCGCCGATCGCTTCCCGTGACCAGCTGTCCTCCGCCATGGAACTCTTGCCCGCTCCGGACCACATGGCGTCTTCGCGCGTCGGGTACACCGACGCAATGGAGGTCGACCCTTGGGCCCCTCCTGTCTCTTTACGGGCGCATACACCGCATGTTGACGTGCACCCTGGACTAGGTTTTCAGGCGTTTCCTAGCTCCCCTCGGACCGAATGGCCGGGTGCGGGTGGCACAGCCTCGCCTGTTGTTAGGCTCCCCACCTCATCGCATACGTCAACATGGGGTCCTCCCCACGGCGGGCGGAAGCCTTATAACACGACCGTTCGCCGATTTGCGGGGGAGGAATGTGGTGTCACCGCCAGACACCACACTTGCTAGGTGGTAGTTTTAAATCGGCCGCGGTCCATTAGTACATGTCGGACCCGCGTGTCGCCACTGTGTGATCGCAGACCGAGCGCCACCACAAGGCAGGTCTGGAGATACGGAATAGCACTCGCCCCAGTTGTACGGACGACTTTGCTAGCGACTACACTGACGAAGCCTCGCTCCTTTGCCGAGCAGATATTTAGAATAGCCTTCAGCTAAGTCCATGGCTACGACCTAGCAAGGCGCCATTAGCCATAGCCTGATCAAGAACGATGAATACAACAAGGATGGATTAAAGTTAAGTATTCCAAAAGCTACGTACTTTTCTTTATAGTATTCATTACGTACCCTGTTTCAGACCTCACGCCATCCTTCGTGTGTTTATAGCGTGCATTGTGGTCCCCTCAAATCACACTGTGTCGGCACTTCTGTCGAAACATCACAAATCTTCAAGAGCAAATGTTCCGATTCAGTGATCCAAATATACAGAGCTAGTCTGGAATGGAAATCCTTAAATAGGTTTTACAGGGCATGTACAAACTGAATTATCATCCAGAGTGTTTCTTTTACTGCGGACTTGATTAGCAGAAAAATATGGAGAGGGGGCTTGCAAGTACATCAAAGAACAGCAAGAAAACATAACATGAAGACAACAGTAACAGCTGAACAGGGTTTATTACGTTTCTAGGTATGGAGGGATACATAAAAAGCGACATTATCAATGTACTGGATGTCAAGTAAAACCATATTTTAAAATTAAGCGGGTAAATCATTCCTCTACAAGTAAATCAACATGTACGCTGCTACAGAATCTAGACTTTAAATTAAAATCGGTATATGTACAACAGAAGGTCTACCAAGTCCTAAAGCACTTCGGAAATTTTACACACTCGGAAGCCAAGTCGTTCGTAACCGGCAGACTTCATAACTTAAAATCGTGGATGGGAGACGAGAGCAAGCAACCAATAGCAGCCGATAGAGGGAGAAAGAAAGAAAGAAAGAAAGAAAGAAAGAAAAAGAGAGAGAGAGAGAGAGAGAGAGAGAGAGAGAGAGAGAGAGAGAGAGAGAGAGAGAGAGAGAGAGGAGCCACATGGTAACGAATAAGCTAGAACGAAAAGGTGGCGAAGCCTTCAGAACTTTGGTCGATGAGTGCGGTGGCCTTAATATCGTTCGTCTTTATAATTGAGGTGCTGTACTGTACATGTAAAATTAGCTAGAAACTTGCAACAGGTTACTGGAGTAAGACTGGTTGATACGTCTTGTCATTCATAGTTACTTAAAGAGTCAACAAACGCAGCACTACTAATAATATCGTAATTAACACCGATTCTTGCTTGGCAGAGACAGTGTTGTCAAACGTGCCTTGTTCGATTTTCAAATCACACAGTCTGTCAGTAGTCAGTGTGCTCGGCTCACCTATTGAATTCAGTTCTGCGCACGTGCGGGGCAAAATTTTATAAACTGACAAGGTAGGTAACACTCATTGTGTCATATTTCATTATGCATAACAACGAGGCGCAGCCTTATTTACATCCATCGTTGTTCTTTCTCCAATAAAGGTTGCCCACCAACAACCACTGCGACTACACCATGTCGATTGGTTTTAAAGATAGCTGGCTTTCAGATCCAGCATTCAAGGACTGGTTGGTGGAAGTACCTACAGACCTTTATAGTGCTAAATGTGGATTATGTCCAGGGACCCTCATTAACATCCGTACTATGGGAAGATCGGCTCTTACAAGTCACATGACAAAATCCAAGAAGCACGTCGTGAAAGCAGCTGCCATGAGAAGCACAGCAAGTTTATACGTCTACAGCTGACCGGCAGCGACCACTTCAACCCAGCAGACAGACTCTACTTCCACTACCACATCTCCGGATTCCGCTGCGTCAACATCAGTGGCGTTGGCCGCTGGAATTGTTGCGCCTCCGCAGAAGGATGTCACTGCAATGTCAAAACCCGTGGATAAACTGAGAGGAATTGATCGGATGGCAATAAAGGACGAAGTAACAAAGGCAGAAATACTGTGGTGTTTGGAGAGCATCGTTTCACACAAGTCACTGCGCAGTTCTGCGAACGACATGCTGCTTTTCCCCGCAATGTTGCCCGACAGTGAAGTGGCCAAGAGCATGGGTTTACAAAAGGACAAAATCGGTTATACCGTGCAATATGGACTAGCTCCCTTCTTTGAGTCTGAAATTAAATCTGACCTCGTAGACGCATCAAGGATTGTTGTTTGTTTTGACGAATCCTTGAACAAGGTGTGCAAAAGAATCCAGATGGGCATTTCAGTGCGTTATTGGGACATTAAAAAATATCTAGTGTGCACCCGTTACTACTCATCTGCTTTTCTAGGCAGTTCGACGGCAGCTAAGCTACTCGAGTCCTTCAAGAAAAAAATTCCTGGCGAAGCAATGAAAAAACTTTTACAAGTATCGATGGACGGCCCCAACGTCAACTTCGCGTTCTTAAGGGAACTTAAAGTTTTTTTGAAAGAAATTGAAGGAATAGACACCGTTTTACTGGAAATTGGAACGTGTGGGCTTCACGTTGTTCACGGCACCTTCAGGTCCACAATTCACAATCCAAGAAACACAGTGGATGATAATTCAGTTTTTACGTGCCTTGTTCAATCCTTTTAAGGATGTCCCTGCCAGAAGAGCTCTTTATATTTCGACAACGGAATCGGAACTGTTTCCCTTAAAGTTTTGCGCGATCCAATGGCTGGAGAATGTGGAAGTTGCTGAGAGAGTTCTAGTAATGCTTCCGTTTCTGTGAATATTTGTTGGAAAATGGGAAGAAAAAAAACAAACCAAAATGTGCTAGCTACAGAGTAGTGGAGGATCACCTCAAGGACAAGCTACTTGGTCCGAAAATTGCCTTTTTCAAGACTCCTGCTGGAGACTTGACACCTTTCCTAAAGGAATTCCAATCCGATTGGCTGCTAGCACCGTTCCTCCACTCTGCTTTGACAGAGATAATGGAGACAACGATGGCACGATTTGTCCAGCCGACGAAGATCTCGCCGTCAGTTAATTTGGACAAAGAATCCAATCTTTTGGGTGCGAACCACGTCAAGATTGGGTTCACCGTCAAGAATGAATTCAAAAAGTGCAGGTCTCTTACAGCCCTTGAAATTGCTAAGTTCCGGAGTGAATGAAGAAGAGGAATGATCAAGCTCGTGTCAAAGTTGATGGAGAAATCTCCCTTACACTTTAGGTTGACAAAAGCTGTAAGCTGCTTTGATCCCACAATAGCATGCAGGGAGGCTGGCCCCAAACGATTTCATTCCTTTCTACAGATTTTGGTGGAGAGCAATTGGATGAATGGTGTATGTGCCGATAAAGTAGAACCTCAATACGCTTCTGTTGTAAAGAAGAACTGCAAAACAAAATTCAAAACATTCAACAAAAAGGAGCAAGGGCTGGATGAGTTCTGGATGAAATGTCTCAAGAACCAGAATGCAACGTGCCACGAGCTGCAGAAGGCAATGGAAATCGCGCTCACTTTGTCGCACGGTCAAGCAGCTGCGGAGCGAGGATTCTCAGTGAACAAAGAGTGCCTCTTCGAGAATATGAGGGAACAACCTGTAGTGAGCAGAAGATTGGCGTACGACGCCGTCAAGACACACGGCGGAGTCCAAGGAGTGCCTATAACGAAGTCTCTTATACACTCTGTAAGAAACTCACGAGATCGATATGCTGAAGGCCTCAAAAATCGAAACGACGAGTCATCCAGGAAAAAGGATCATCTGACTAAAAGGAAGATTGTTGACGCAGAAATAAGACAGCTTAAAGAGAAGAAGGCAAAACTTGAGGGGACAATTCAAAACGCTCAGATAGAGCAAGAATCTATTACAGAACGAATCAATGGTCTCGCACACAGCTCCAAGTGAGTTATTCTCCAAGGTCAATTCCTAAATTACAGTATTTGTTGTTAAACATGGTACTTCCTTCTAAATTATTTGTTTTATTTGTTTATTGTCTAATAATAATTAAAATGTTTCTTTAATAAAATGTTTTTAAAACAAATGAATATGATAGCGTTATTTATTTTAAATTGCTAACTCCCAAAGATGTTTAAATATACATTTCAAACAATAACTTTCGTAGTTAAAAAATGTTTGAAAAATAAACCTAATTTAAGAAATTAAGTATAAAAATAAAGACCGGAGCTAAAATTTAGCAACACAAAAATCCGAAAAGAAAGGACTGTAAAAATGCACAAAATAGTTTACGGAAAAAATCTCTTACTATTCTAAAACGAAAGACAGTAATTAAAGGTCTTTAACAACGATTAAACCGCAAGCTTCTGTATTTAAATAAAAAATAATAAAATCAGAAAAAATGAGGAATGGAAGAGGTAAAAGCAAATTTTAGAGCAGGGAATATAGTAGCTGTGCTTGACACAGGTTTTCGCTCTAAAACTGGATTAATTTCATACGAGAGCAAGGTACAGATGTCCCGCTACCTGTCATGTGACTGGTGCTGCCTTCTTTTGTTCATTTATAGGATTAGTTAGAAAGAAGTAGTAGCGAATGTTAGAGCTGTTCGGAGACGATCCAATTCACTGGCAAAAAAGTAGGAAAGAAGCGAACTGGTATTGCTCTGCATGCCAGAACACTTCGTCTTTTCTATACTACAGAAAAGTCGAAGTGCTCTGGCATGAAGAGACTTGTGACATTGCTCAGTAACATATTATTCACTTTTTTTGAAGATAAATTATACTTTTTGCCATCGACTGCATATTTTTTTTATCTATGAAAGAACAACACTAAATATGAAAACTAACTTGAAGCTCGGTCTTTTTTTAACGTGTGTTGCACATTAAGTCATATCAAATACAAATGTGCAGTAAAATTTTAAATAGTGGCATAAATGACTTATCTTCTGGGCCCGAAAATTTTCAAATGACTGATCCTCAAGTGTTACCGGTACGTTTTGAATGGGAGTTATAACGCCCTGTGATTTAAGAAATTCACTGCACATTCTCACACGTAACATACATCATCTTGTGTGGAAATTTACTTTGAAAGTAACGCTTCTCAAGTCACAATTCAGAATATTTCCAGTGATCTGTTAGAAATGTAAACAATTGTGATGCAAGCACAACGAATGCACGTTAGTTGTTACGGACGTACTGCATAATCTTGACACTTTTCGGGGTCGGCAAACAGGTCTGTGCATTGTGTAAATTACTCATTTTCTACGCAACTAAACTTTTATTTTGGTGTTATTCCCTGTTTCATTGCAGCAGCATTATTCAGCAGTACTGGGCTAAAGTTCTTTGTCAGCGTATCAGATCTTACACGTCAAACCTACAAAAATTTAACTGAAATCTAAAAGAATGAAAAATCCCGGAATTCTAAAAAATTCCCGGGTTTTTCCCGGATGAAAAAATTCCCGGGTTTTTCCCGGATGAAAAAATTCCCGGGTTTTTCCCGGATGAAAAAATTCCCGGGTTTTTCCCGGATGAAAAAATTCCCGGGTTTTTCCCGGATGAAAAAATTCCCGGGTTTTTCCCGGATGAAAAAATTCCCGGGTTTTTCCCGGATGAAAAAATTCCCGGGTTTTTCCCGGATGAAAAAATTCCCGGGTTTTTCCCGGATGAAAAAATTCCCGGGTTTTTCCCGGATCTCCCGGGCCGTATACCCCCTGCTTAGGACACATCGAAAAATCGGCCGTAGCTGAGCATGTTTTACGAGATGGGAACCATGAAATTAAATTTAATGAGACAAGCGTTCTAGCACGAACATCGCATCATCATGCACGCATGTATAGAGAAGCAATAGGGATCCACAAACACCATAATAATTTTAATAGAAAAGAGGAAGTTTTAAGGTTGGACAAAATATGGATGTCAATATTGCGCCAGCAGAATGACTATCGATTACTCTTAATCAGGAATGATGATTCATTCCACAGGTAGGCATACCATCGGCATCATGTGACGAATGGTGGTGTCCTCTATGCGCTCTATAAATGCACTGGAGCCTCAGTGGCAGTAGCCAGTCTCCTGCACATGGAGACGAAACTTTGGGTGGAAATTTTATACATCAACTATGGCCTTTCAGCCTGGAAGTTTCAACTGAAGAACATATTCACAGTTTCAGACACCATGAAGCAAACAAATTAGCTATACCTATGCATACAGATGAAACAGGACACAGTGTTGCAATAGATAACTACCTTAAAGCACTGAAAACTTTAGAGATGAGCTGGAAAATGGGGACATCTTGGAGGAAATATAAATACTCATCCAAAACCAGATGTGGACAAACCAGGTCTTAAATGAAATAACAGATTTCAAAAACTCACTTTCTTCACCAACTTCAATAGAAAGTATGTAATAACTATGATGATTCTGTGTTTCAATAGTAATAATGTCTTTGTAATTCATTACATAATTTTTATACTGTCATTAACATCAAATTGTCAAATTCTCTCTTATTGTCTTATATTTTGTTGAGCAACATCAGAAATGTGTCAGCAAAATGTGCAAAAGACATTAAAAGGTTCAACACAATGACAGTTAAATCAAAATATGCATTGTCTGTCTGCATCTTGTATCCACTGCACAGTAGAGTAATTGTGATGACCTGTTTTTGGTGTCCTTTGGCAGTTTATAAACAGTGGTTAACAAGATCCAAGGGTCCATAGCACTGTACGTAACTAGTAACACCAAAAGAACAGAATGAACAAAGACGGTCATGCACAAGTCTGTAAGGAACAACTTTTAATATCTATGCGTACTTTTGTGAAATGTTTTCGTATTGCCACCGCAGCCTGAACATGAGGTTGTGCCCCAAAACATGTTGCTTTATTAAATAACTTAAGTAAATAAATAAAAATTTGTGACTGGTGGCAGTCTCTGAAAAACATTTTCATATTTTTGAAATAATCATGGCCAATTAACAGTCAATGTGGCTTTAAATTGCATAATCATGACTCCACATTTGCTGGACATGCACTGAGTGAGGGCCACAGCTACCAGATAGTCCCAAGTCATCCACTTGTCAAATGAAGGCTGAAAATTTACTCTATTAGAAGCCTGAGAAATCAAAAAACATCTAGCCTACAGTCCTGATTTAATATTAAATGACTAATACTTCCCCTCTTTTTAAAATTCACTTAAACTGCAAGTTTTCCAGTACTTCCCAAACTTAGTGGCATTATGTCCCTCCGTTTTTTCTGAATTTATTTCACTGTGTACTCCATGTACTCTGTTGTTACAACTGCAAAGCCTATCTTTCACTCTGTTTTTGTAATTTCTTACACATGTATTACCTCTTCTGTTACTCTTCAGTACTCGTCATGTAATAATTATAGTTTATTGGTATTGTTAATTTAATTTCAATTGGTAAATAAGTACTCATTTTTTTAGTTTAATATTAATCCTTTTTTGGTTTGATACCTTTATGTATATTTATCATTTAACTGTTAAGATTTTTAATTGTATTATTCTGCACAGTCAGATGTGATTTTCACTTTGTGTTTGTGCCTCACTCTTGATGTGTAACATTTTTCGATTTTGTTCACGAATACTGTTGACAATAGTCAGTTAAAAAGTCTGATGATGGCCTCATATACTGAAAACTGGTTAACAAAATAAATTAATGGCTCTAAGCACTATGGGACTCAACTGCAAAATAAATTAATACTGTGGAACATACACAATATTGTGCTTTTCATTTATGATTATGAAGTTATTCTACCAAGAAGCGATGGAAGAAATCTGTTAACATACCTGTATATGCTGCATACCCTCCTGTTGCATCTGACGTGCCATTTTGTGGACAAAGTGGCTACTCTTGTTGTACATTATGGAATTCTGGAACATCAACAGCACATCTCTTTGGAATTCTGTTGTGGTACGAATCATTCCAGTCTCAATGTTCTTCTTTATCATCAAGAGATCCATCGGCCTGTCATGAAAATGAGTTGAAAGTATCAAATTTAGCTTGAAGGTTAAGCAACATTAATAACATTTAGCCTAGAATAGAGCTATAAGTCGTACAAATATGTAATATGAGATATGAAATATGTCTGTAGGTATCAGTGTTTATTGTATCTGTGTGTATCTGAGTATATTTAATCAATATAGACATTCAAACATCTTTACAATGCATATTTTCTAAGGATGGAGAAAAAAAAAAAAAAAAAAGCAAAAACTGAAAGTGACTATCCCTCAATAATTCATCAATATTTGTGAAAAATAAATAAAACACTAAACTAAAATACTGTAAAACTTCAAATTGTATTGTGTAGATTCTCCCGAATCAGTGCTACTCTGCCGTTTTTAGCTGTAAACTTGACCTGTTTGAGTAACAACATCGTAAATTCAGAAAGAGGCAACAAACGTTGTTTGTCTTCATGTTGCAAAAATCATGCTTCATTTCAACATGTAAAATACTACACACCACATGCTCTAAAATTAGTCCAATATTATTCTCAACCCCTAGAAAATGTTCACCACAGGCCCTATGTTACCATAAAATCTATTGCATGTGCACCAATGTCAGCACTTTTAAAACTTACAGAATTGAGCGGAAAATTGACTTTTGAAGGTACACTAATTTTGTCAACTGATTATTTTATCAATTGATTGTAAATTCTACTCATCATTTTATATAAGTAGTTTAGCATCCTTGTAGTGTCCTGTACAATGCTAGGATACAACTTGATCTCAGAACGTGAAACTGAGTAACCACAGACCTAACCTACAAATTACAAAACTGTGCTAATGCTCAAACAAGAATGTGTCTAAAAAGCTGTGGCTAATTGTGTCATATACAAAGGCTCAGAACTCAGAAACCAACTTTCTTCTTTGCAGTGAAATGTCAAATGTGGATCTAGTATTACAAGTAGCAATTGCAACAATCAATAACACTGATCAAACTCCAGTACAGCCTTTACATGTGTTAGTATTACATAGATCATTAGTTTACCAATTACCATAAACCCTAATTTAAACCATCGTACCTGTTTTTAAATTTGCACCATCTTACGTCTGGCTTGAATACATAGCACAATATGTTTACAACACATCAGTGGGTTGCTAATATTTGCTTGTTTAAAATTCGTTGAATGAGTACAGGCATTTTTTTTAGCTATTTTTCAAAGTCTCTGGCTATCAGTTTTCAAGGACTGGGTCAGACAGTTGACTATAGTGAGATTTGCGGAAGTTCCATAGCAAGGGCACTATGTGTAAACTTACAGTTGTGCTTAAGATTATCTTCAATTGTGTGAACCAGTTCACCAGTAACCACAGACGAGCTTCCACTTTGTTCTTCATCGTGCACTTGATCACGCCCTTCATTGAGCAGTCTGACCCATCTTCTAACCATTGAATCACGCATAGCATTTTGTCCTTAAACCTCGCAGATTTGCCGATGAATTTCCTTTGGTTTAACTTTCTTTGCACTTAGAAAACGAATCGCAGATCTGATTTCACATGCAGCGGCATTTTCAATTACAGCTCACATTATAAATAGGCGCTACAAAGGACACGTCGACAGCAGTGATCTGAAAATGGCGTACATGTCTTCTCTTCGAGTCAGAGTGACTGCCGCACATGCTCAGAACTGCAAATGTAATGCTGCCATGGATAGAAATAGAAACGTAATTTACTTTGTGGACGACCCTCCTATTTGCTAGGAAAAGAAAAGGACCATGAGAAAACCCTTGAATCACTGTTTCATTGGTGGCCGACTTTGTTATTAATGTGATGTACATGTTTGGAACCCTGCTTCCAATTCATGAGGTACATGACTAGAAGTTTCACTGATGATTTATTGCTATTGTTTGTCCTCAGTTTCTTTAAGAGAAGCTCTGCCGTCCACCTAATGTTCGTAACCTCTTGGTTCATCCCTATGAATTGCCCAAACCACCTTCCCTACCCTCTGGCTCCTACCCATGTAACCGCCCCCGGTGTAAAACCCGTCCCATGCACCCTCCCACCACCACCTACTCCAGTCCTGTAACCCGGAAGGTGTACACGATCAAAGGCAGAGCCACATGTGAAAGCACCCACATGATTTACCAACTGACCTGCCTACACTGTGAAGCTTTATATGTGGGAATGACCAGCTACAAACTGGCCATTCGCATGAACGGACACAGGCAGACAGTGTTTGTTGTTAATGAGGATCACCCTGTGGCTAAACATGCCTTGGTGCACAGCCAGCACATCTTGGGTTATCTGGATACTTCCCACTAACACCAGCCTGCCAGAACTCCGGAGATGGGAACTTGCCCTTCAGTATATCCTCTCTTCCCATTACCCACCAGGCTTCAACCTCCGCTAATTTCAAGTTGCCGCCGCTCATACCTCACCTGTCATTCAACAACATCTTTGCCTCTGTACTTCCGCCTCGACTGACATCTCTGCCCAAACTCTTTGCCTTTACAAATGTCTGCTTGTGTCTGTATATGTGCAGATGGATATGCGTGCAAGTGTATACCTGTCCTTTTTGCCCCTAAGGTAAGTCTTTCCGCTCCCGGGATTGGAATGACTCCTTACCCTCTCCCTTAAAACCCACATCCTTTCGTCTTTCCCTCTCCTTCCCTCTTTTCTGATGAAGCAACCGTGGGTTGCAAAAGCTTGAATTTTGTGTGTGTGTGTTTGTGTTTATTTGTGTGTCTATCAACATACCACCACTTTCGTTTGGTAAGTTACATCATCTTTGTTTCTAGATATATTTTTCCCACGTGGAATGTTTCCCTGTATTAGATAAATAACAAGGTTATTAACACATGGCCTTAGCGAATGTGACACAAGATTGATGCTGCCACCTAGTGTGACTAGTGACTTGTACGGAAGGATAGAAACATCTACACTAAGATGGTGTGGACACTTAAAGAGAATAGGAAACAAGAGGATTCCTAAGAAAATACACAAAATGGGTATGCGAAGGAAACTACCAAAAGGCAGACCAAGGGATTGATGGCTGAAAGGTGTGGAAGTAGGAGGGGGGGAAGGTGGGAAAAACAGGACTAGATGGTAAGACTTATGTTCACCAAGTTAGGCCTGGAAATTCTTCCATATGATGATAATGAAATGTTGTGTGACTAGGGCCTCCCGTCGGGTAGACCAGTCACCTGGTGCAAGTCTTTTGAGTTGGTGCCATTTCAGTGACTTGCACGGTGATGGGGATGAGATGATGATGATGATGATGATGATGATGATGATGTTGACGATGACGATGACACAACACCCAGTCTGTAAATGAAGAAAATCTCCGGCCCAGCCGGAAACTGAACCTTTGCATGGCATTCCGTTGCACTGACCACTCAGCTATTGGGGCAGACATGATAATGATTCTGAATCAGTTTACTTTAATACAGATCTTTCACACTTTACTGAAATGAAAGTTACTGACATTTCTCTTCGCTGGGTGCAGGGTTCATACACTGAGAAGGTGCTTAGTTTAATATTTTTCTGTCACTTTTTGTGTGTAAAAAAAAAACTTGCTGACTATAGTCACTAGGATGATTGGGTTCTTTGCCTTATGCAGGTCATCACAAGAATCCTGTGACCTGATCAACTAACTTGAGCCTTACATGTATTTTTAAGTGAACTCCATGCCTGGTATGCTCTTCATGATTACGCTTTTATCTAGCAGATGAACATGATTTAAAAAATTTTACACCTTTATGGGTTGCAAAATTGTATTACAAGTATTTTTTAACACATGGTCACTGTGGCAATGAAGCAAACTGGATTGGTTGGTTGGTCAGTTTAATAAAAGAGGGGGGGGGGGGGGGGGGGGTAGGGACCAAACTAGGAGGTTATCGGTCCCTTGTAACTAATAAAACAATGCCACAAGTGTGAGAATAAAACAGCCAAGACATATAACGCAAAAGGGAAAGAAAGGACAAACCACAACAATGAAGGAAAGGCAATGAACACTAAAAGGAACAAAAGAGGATAAGTAAACAACGGAGACGCAAGAAACAGAAGATAGTAAAACACGAAAGCAGATTACAGTTGCTGGCCGACCACGAGAATAAAAAGGAAAATCCAGCCACTCTGCAACACATTAAAACCTCCACCTTAAAAGCACCAGGGTGGAGGACACAGAGGGACAAAGAACATGTGCTAAAATTTATATCAAATGATAAAACCCACCCTCATGAATAAAATGTAAAACTGAATCAGCCAATGAGGCGTTGTCAGATAAAATGAGCGGCAACGAGTCCGGTAACCCAAGATTTTGTCGCTGGGCAGTCAAAGTGGGACAGTGCACCAGAATATGGGCCACTGTCAACTGGGTGCAACATCGACACTGAGGCGGGTCTTCATGGCGCAAGAGGTAACCGTGGGTCGCCCAAGCGTGGTCAATGCGGAGCTAGCAGAAGACAACTGATTCCCTGTGAGAGGCCTGCATGGAAGACTTCCACAAATTCAAAGTCTCCTTAATGACACACAGTTTGTTGTGCATACTGTTACGCCATTTTATCTCCCAACACTGAAAAACCCTTGGAGTAAGTCACAACGCAGGTCAGGTTCAGAGATGCCCATCTCCAGAAGCAGTTTCCGTGTAGCCTGTTTGGCCAGCCTGTCGGCAAGTTCATTGGCTGTGATGTCGACATGTCCTGGAGTCCACACAAACACCACAGAACGATGGGACCAGTCCAGGGCATCGATGGACACCAACAAAGGATGGTGAGGGGAGCACTGGTCGATAGCTTGCAGGCTGCTCAAGGAGTCAGTACACAGAAGAAACGACTCCTAGGGGCTTCAAAGGATATACTGAAGAAGTGCACGAGATATGGCCACCAGCTCTGCAGTGAATACACTACAGCCATCAGGCAAGGAATGCTGTTCAATATGGCCTCAGTGGACAAAGGCGAAGCCAACATTATCACCAGACATCGAGCCATCAGTGTAAACCACTTCAGAGCCCCGGAACACTTCAAGAATCGAGAGAAAGTGACAACGAAGAGCTGCAGCGTTAACGAAGTCCTTAGGGCCACGCGAAAGGTCCAGAAGAAGCTTCTGCCTACAGCTACACCATGGAGGTGTACGTGAATGGGCCTCGAGTAGAGGTGGTGAAGGGAAGGACTTCAGTTCAGACAGAAGCGATCACACGCGAACCACAATCATTAGCCCTGACCTGGGCCACCTATATGAGAGGTGAACCGCCGTGGTTGGAAAAAGAAGATGGTAGTTAGGATGATCAGGAGAGCTATGAATGTGTGCAATGTAACTGGCGAGCAGTTGTGCACATCTGATCTTCAATGGAGGGACTCCAGCCTCCACCAGTATGCTTGTCACCGGACTCTTCCTATATGCTTTTGTCACTAGTCTAACTCCGCAATGGTGCAATGGGTCGAGTAAAAGCAATGCTGAGGGAGCCGCTGAATGATAATCTCACTCCCATAGTCAAGATGGGATTGAACGAGGGCTTTGTACAGTTGCAGCAGCGTAGAGCAATCTGCGCCCCGGTTGGTGTTATTCAGGCAGCAGAGGGCATTGAGGTGCTGCCAACACTACTGTTTAAGCTGATGAAGATGAGGAAGTCAAGTTAAATGAGCATCGAAAACCAGACCTAAGAATCAATGTGTTTCCACTATAGTGAGTGGATCATCATTAAGGTAAAGTGCTGGTTCAGGGATGAACGGGACGACACCGACAGAAATGCATGACACACATCTACATGGTGGAAAACTGGAAGCCATGGGATAGAGCCCATGACTGCACCTTGTGAATGGCTCCCTGTAGACAACACTCGGCAACTCCAGTACTGGAGTAGCAGAACGAAATGCAGAGGCTGTCTGCATGCAGAGAAGGTGAGACGGAGGGCCCGACACCTGCTGCTTTATCGTTAATGGCCACTAAAAATAGAGAAACACTCAGTACAGAGCCCTGCGGGACTCCATTCTCCTGGATATGGATGGAACTATGGGAGGCACCAACTTGGACATGGAAAGTATGGAGCAACAGGAAGTTTTGGATAAAAAATGGGAGCGGGTCCTGGAGACCCCACTCATACAATGTGGCAAGGATATGATGTCGCCAGGTCCTGTCGTATACTTTATGTAAGTAAAAAAAGATGGCAACCATGTGTTGGCATCTGGAAAAGGCTGCTCAGCTGGCAGACTCGAAGGACACAAGATCATCAGTCATACAGCGACCCTGGCAGAAGCCACCCTGACATGGAGCCACTTGACTCCAGGACCCAACCCAACCGCCGAAACACCATATGTTCCAGCAGCTTACAAAGATGGTTAGTGAGGCTGATGGACCAATAGCTATCCACATCAAGTGGGTTTTTACCAGGTTTGAGCACCAGAATGATGGTGCTCTCCTGCCATTGCGATGGAAAGATGCCATCGCACCAGACTCAGTTGAAGACGCTTGTAGTCATATGAGAGATGTTTAATCATCTGGCTGTGGATTCAATCAGGCCCAGGAGCTGTGTCAGGGTAACATGCAAGGGCACTGAGGAGCTCCCACTCTGTAAATGGGGCACTATAGGATTCACTGTGGCGTGTAGTGAAAGAGAGGACTTTCCCTTCCAGCCGCCGTTTAAGAGTGCCAAAGGCTGGGGGCAATTCTCTTATGTAGATGCTTGTGCCAAGTGCTCGGCAATCCTGTTTGTGTCAGTAGATAACATGTCATTTACGGTAACACGAGGAACACCTGTTGGGATCTCATATCAAAAAGACATTTGACTTTGCCCAGACTTGGGAAGGTGACATATGGCACACAATGGTCGAGACTTCTCTCTCCCAACACTCCTGGTTCTGACATTTGATAAGCTGGCGAACGGGGGCACAGAGCCGTTTAAAGGCTATGAGGTGCCGCAGGAAAGGGTGCTGCTTATGCCACTGTAGAGCTCGCCAATGCTCCTCAATTGGTTCGGCGACATCCGCCGACCACCAAGGGACTGCCTTACACCTCGGGCACCCTAAAGAGCGAGGGATCAGGTTTTCTGCTGCAGAAACAATTGTTGTAGTGACTCCTTGAGTAGTTTGCAAGCTGTCGGCCAGTGCTTCCCTCACCACCTGTTGGTCACAGCTATCCAGGACGCTCTTTCATTGATCAATGTGAATGCTCATTGGTTTTAATTTGGACCCCAGGCCATGTTGGGATCCCTGTCAATGAACTAGCCGATCGACTGGATAAATTGCATACTAACAGGCCATCTCTCGTTATTGGCATTTTGGAAATAGACCTTCGCTCGGCATTATGTCATCAAGGATTTGGGACTTTGGAATGCACAATGGCACACTCTTTCTTCACCGAACAAGCTCAGGGCGATAAAGGATTTTACAACAATGTGGCCTCTCGTAAAACCTCTGTCGCCCTTTGCCAGCTCTGCATCAACCATACTTGGCTGGCTCACGGTTATCTCCTCTGTTGTGAGGACCCCCCCCCCCCCTTCCCCCTCTCTGTCGTTGTGGATTGATGTTGATGGTGGGTCACCTCTTACTGGACTGTCCCGACTTAGCTGCCCAGCAACGGGCTTTGCTGTCCTGATTTGCTACCCCTGGCATTAGCTGACGATGCCTCAGCGGCTGATCTAGTTTTAAGATTTCTTTGTAATGCGGATTTTTATCGCGTTATTTAAGGATTGGACCTTCAACCTTATCAGTGGGTGGAGGGGATGGCAGGCCGTCTTGCTCCCCCCTTCACCCCGATTGGACTGGCTTCAACTGGGCTTAATGTTACTATGTGGGGGAGATTCAACAGTGACAGCAGAGGTGAACATTTCCCAGTCTGCCTTATTTAAAGCCCATCTGGGTATGTGTCCTGGGACATGACGCTGGGGCAATGACAGGAAGATGGGGAAGTGGTCACTAGCACACAGGTCGTCATGTGCTCTCCAGTGGATAGATGGGAGAAGTCCTGGGCTGCAAATTGATAAATCAATGGCTGAGTAACTACCATGAGCCACACTGAAATGTGTGGCGGCCCCAATATTTAACAGGCAGAGGTTGAGTTGTGACAGTAAATTATCGACATCTCTGCCTCTCTTTCATCGTCATGAAAGATACCCCACGAGCTCTCGAACATACAAGGTACCGGGGCAAATAAGATCTACTGCCATCCTTAGCCTGACGTTCCTCCCATGGTGTGGCCAGGGAGGGGAACGATTTGGGGTCGTACTTCTGTGTGTTGAATTGAGCTCATGAATGCTTACAGACTGTTGGTGTTTCACCACCAGCAAGAGATGATGGACTACACTTCATCGCGTGTCATCTGCCTTGATGCCACCCAATCTGTCCAGGGACCCTCCCCACAGGTGCCACCCAGCCGCAGCAAAGACCAACTGGCAGGATGGTCATTGCCAGGCGTTTCGATGCCTAACGAGGATGGGTATTTACCCCTTGGCATACATGGGTAGTTAATGGCACAGGCATCAGCAGAGCAATCACTGTGTGGTCAGGGGGCTACAACCAACAGGGTACATGGTGGCCCCACAACGGACTGGCTCAAAGAAATCCATGGTCATCGTCGACGCAGAAAGCAACACTGCATAGTGCATGGTGGAAAATGCACCCAGGAAGGTGTCCTCGACCAAGAGATAGAGAATGAGCGGGACTGAAATGCGACAACGAGAAAGTGGGCTAAAGATCTCAAAGCACGATGGACACGATGCACCATGTAAGGCGCCCTTCCCCAACTGGCTCGCTCTTTGGGAAAATTTTGAAGAATGGAGGTCAAACCCTACAGGGGACCATCACATAAAGACCGAAATGTGTGAAACTCCTTTTAGTCACCTCTTACAACAGGCAGGAATACCTCGGGCCTATTCTTACCCCTGGACCCTCAGGGGGGGAAAGCAAAGTAGAAAGTCAAATTCTGTTGCAGATTAGTGTTTATCCCCCTTACTCCCCCCTTGAAGGCAACGACATTTAGAGGAGTCAACACCACCACACTTTCATTTGGAAAGAATACTTGTAAATAAACAATAACCAAGTCATGATGCTAAATATGCTTTAGATCAAATTCCAAGTTACAGAGTTATTTCCTGTCATCAACTACAAACTGATTAGGCAAATTACTTTTAGTTAACAGATATTATAAAGAAAATTCTTTGAGTGCTTGAAAGAATACATTAGCAAAGTAAATATCTTACTACTGATATACTATCTAACTAATATATTTTATAAATAACTTCAAATGAATTATACCTGTGAACAATGCCGCTGTAACCTGGTGCCTGGTCGTCAGTTATGGGTCGGAGGAATAGTGAAGCATACTTATGCGTTGCCAATCGACCATATACCAACATTATTGCCTTCTTCCATGCCTTATATTCTCGTTCATCCTCCCTATGTAGTATCAGTACAGAATTATATTTAAAAACAGAAATCAGAGATTTATAGTGATAATAGTGAAACAAAAATATGTACAGCAAAATGTCACCACAGGAATGGATTGAACGATCAATGTTCTTCAGAAAAGAACAATTTAAATGTTAATTTAGTAAACACATTTCACACACAAGCCTCAAAAAATGTTCCAGAGAAACTATTCTTTAACTGACATTCATGTTTTAAGTACCTCCAATATTGCATGTGATACTTGTTATTTTCACAGTGGTTCTGTGGACAATGAGGTTTCTGTGAAATAAGATACAGTTGCCAAAGTAAAGTGAAGAATGCCACCTAATACATGGAAGTGGAGATTTAGTGCACTAAATGAGATCAGATGTATTTCTCAGCATCACAATTACACTACTAACTACCCCCCCCCCCCCCCCCCCCCCCCCCCTCTCTCTCTCTCTCTCTCTCTCTCTCTCTCTCTCTCTCTCTCTCTCTCTCTCTCTCTCTCTCTCTCTGTGTGTGTGTGTGTGTGTGTGTGTGTGTGTGTGTGTACGCGCGCATTCACTGACATTAACATTCCATGATAGGTACCAAGTGACAAAATATCTGAGGTAGCAAAAGGATTAACTATTGGTCTTCTGTATACAAACTGGTTTTAACCAATCTAAATAATGATGTACGGAATCAAATAATGTAAGGACCCAAACACTGAGAGTCTCCATATTGACTGTGTGTACCATTGGACTGTATGCCTTGACCATTATTTCTAAATTAATGTGTACATAGATGTTGGTGGAGGATGGTGTTTTACGCTTGTACAAGAGAGAAGAAGAGTAACACCATTTATTTTGTGAAATTTTAAAGTATCAAAATGAAATTTTTGATAAACGATAGTATACACAGGGGGCACAATTTTGTAACATACTTACCTCTTAATCTTGTATCAACTGAAAAATTGAAGCAAGCATGTTATCATGTTATTAATTTTTTAAATGAACAATGTACTTTAACATTAATTAAAAGCTCTTGAAAAGATAAGTACAGTGATTTACCATTGTTTAAAAACAATGCAGTAATGCTTTTTAATGCTTCTGTATGAACTTTTCTCAAAAGCATTGTGAGAAAAGTGCTGAAATTGAAAGGTAAGGCAGCCAGAATCAGATAATGTGCTGTAACCACCACCAGGTTGGGCTTCTCAGGCCAGGCTCTGTCATTGTATCAAGCTTCTTTTGTTCACTTGTTTCCATAAATGCTCATGAATATGAGTACATATACACATGTGAAATAATTTTCATAAGATTCTTTTGAAGTGCTAGAAGTTAGCACAATGTTTCATTCACAACACTACTAGCTGACACTGCATCTACGCCATATAAAGAAGAGCCATCATGAGTCTCATTTTATCTAAGTAACACAGGCTTATCTTCTTGCTGTATATAAAGATGGAGCTTGTTACGAAAAGCCCATCTTATGGATTTTACACTGCAATAAACATTACAGCCACACTGCTCTTCAACACATTTCTTTCAAAATAGTTCGTATCTTTTATATAGGAGAGTAGGTTCCGGGTAATAGGTTGAAGGTGTTGGTCCATGAGAGCAGAGATTCTCTCAGTGGGGGCACAGTAACCAGCCACAATGGGGCATCCTGGGTGGTTAGGTTTATTGACTTTAGAAAGCATGTAGAAGGTATTGGTGCGGGGACTAGTAGGGGTGAGTAGAGAGATGGACTCTGGGGAGAGGTTCTGGGATAGGCCTAAGGATTTGAGTAGTGACTGAAGATCCTGCTGGATTACTGCAATGGGGTCACTGTGGCAGGGTTTGTAGGTATCTGACAACTGGCGGAGTCCTTCCGCCAGGTAATCCTTGGGGTTCAAAAACAACAGTTTGTTGGTTGGATTGGAGAAGGGACCAAACTACGCAGTCATCAGTCCCTCCAACCTTGGAAAAACTGAAACTGATGAAACCTCACACTATAAGTGGGAACTACAATGGCCCTAAAATTACAAATTATTGACAGAGAAGGAAGGAAGAAGGTGGAAGAAAAGAAGAGGGAAAGAAAGTGACTAATGACAGGGGCATGAAGGAAGAACAGGTAGACAAGACAGACACTCAAGATGAAACAGACCCCATAAAGAAAGGAGTGGGAAGGCAGATAGCTTGGGTGAACCACCAAGCCCAGTTGAAGCCAGTCCAATCGGGGTGAAGGGGGGAGCAAGACGGCCTGCCATCCCCTCCACCCACTGATAAGGTTGAAGGTCCAATCCTTAAATAACGCGATAAAAATCTGCATTACAAAGAAATCTTAAAGCTAGATCATCCGCTGAGGCATCGTCAGCTAATGCCAGGGGTAGCAAATCAGGACAGCAAAGCCCGTTGCTGGGCAGCTAAGTCGGGACAGTCCAGTAAGAGGTGACCCACCGTCAACATCAATCCACAACGACAGAGAGGGGGAAGGGGGGGGGGGGGGGGGGGTCCTCACGACAGAGGAGATAACCGTGAGCCAGCCAAGTATGGTTGATGCAGAGCTGGCAAAGGACGACAGAGGCTTTACGAGAGGCCACATTGTTGTAGAATCCTTTATCGCCCTGAGCTTGTTCGGTGAAGAAAGAGTGTGCCATTGTGCATTCCAAAGTCCCAAATCCTGATGACATAATGCCGAGCGAAGGTCTATTTCCAAAATGCCAATAACAAGAGATGGCCTGTTAGTATGCAATTTATCCAGTCGATCGGCAAGTTCATTGACAGGGATCCCAACATGGCCTGGGGTCCAAATTAAAACCACTGAGCATTCACATTGATCAAGGAAAGAGCGTCCTGGATAGCTGTGACCAACAGGTGGTGAGGGAAGCACTGGCCGACAGCTTGCAAACTACTCAAGGAGTCACTACAGATAGTGAAGGACAGTCATGAGCAGAAGCGGACATGATCAAGTGCGCACAAGATGGCGACCTATCCTGCAATAAAAACACTGCAGCCATCTGGCAAGGAACGAAGTTCCGTGTGTCTCGTACAGGTTTAAGCATAACCAATGTGACCAGCAACCATGGAGCCATCAGTATAAATCACTTGTGAAGCCTGGAATGAACTGAGGAGACAGTAGAATTGGTGGCAAAGGGCCTCCTGAGGGACAGAATCCTTTGAATTGATGGAGAGATCAAGACAGAGCTGTGGCCAAGAGATGCACCACGAAGGAATACGCGCGTGAGCGGAAAAAAGAGGTAGTAAAGGGAAGTGTTGGAGCTCAGAACAGAGTGACTGAACGCAGGCAGCCATGGTAAGCCCACATTGTGGCCACCGCCGCAGGAGGTTGATCTCTGAGTCTGGGTAAAGGAGACCATAATTAGGGTGCTTTGGGGTGCAGCGAATGCGGAGCGCATAAGATATCAGCTGTTGTTGGCGCAAAACTCGCAGTGGTGGAATCCCTGCCTCTGCGTGAAGGCTAATCATGGAGCTAGTCTGGAAGGCACCAGCCACAAGTCGCACCCCACAAAGGTGAATGGGGGTCTAGTATCTGCAATGTTGAAGGTGACGAGAACCATAGACAGGACTCCCGTTGTCTAAATGAGACCGGACCAGAGCTTTGTACAATTACAGGAGAATAGAGCAGTCTGCACCCCAGGTAGTATTGTACAGAGATCTAAGAACACTGAGATGTAACCAGAACGCCCTCTTCAGCTGGTGAAGATGAGGGAGCCATGTCAACCATGCATCAAAGACTAGACCCAAGAAGTGATGGGTGTCCACCATCTCGAGACATCGGCCATCGACGAACAGGTCTGGATGGGAATGGACTGTACGGCAATGGCAGAAATGCATGACACATGACTTGGACACCGAAAACTGAAAGCCATGGAAGAGTGCCCAAGATTGCGCCCGGTAGACTGCCCCCTGTAGACAGCATTCTGCAGTGCCCATGACAGAGGAATTGATGTAGATGCAAAAATCGTCAGCATACAAAGAGGGGGACAATGTCACCCCAGCAGCTGCTATCAGAACATTAATGGCGACAAGAAAGAGAGGGACGCTCAGCACGGAACCTGGTGGAACCCCATTTTTTTGCCGATGGGAAGTGCTGTAGGAGAAACCAGCTCGGACCCGAAAGAGCGACAAGAAAGAAAATTATGGATAAAAATGGGCAGAGCACCACGAAGGCCCCATTCGTGAAGGGTGGTGAGGATGTGGGGGCGCCATGTGGTGTCGTAGGCTGTATGCAGGTAAAAGAAGACTGCAATGAGGTGTTCCCGATGGGCAAAAGCCAACTGGATAGCAGACTCCAGGTGGACCAAGTTATCCACAGTGTAAACCACCTTGAGCTGATGACAAAAGGTCACGGGATTCAAGGACCCAAAACAGCTGCGGACTCACCAGGCATTCCAGGAGCTTGCAAAGGGTGTTGATAAGGCTAATTGGACAGTAGCTATCCAACTGAAGAGGTGGCTTTCCAGGCTTCAACACCGGAATAACAATGCTTTCTTGCCACTGGGTAGGAAATACCCCCCAACTCCACAGATGGTTGAAAAGGGTCAGTATATGACGGTGGCCAGCCCCCAATAAGTGTTGCAGCATTTGTTTATGTATCCAATCCGGTCCAGGAGCCATGTCGGGACAAAGGTCGAGGGCATTGGTGAATTCCCACTCGCTAAATGGGGCATTATAAGGCTCCAAGCAGTGAGAAACAAAAGACAAAGGCAGGCTCTTTGAGGAGGAGGAACGTGGGCGGATACTAAGTTGATGCAGAGGCTTGGGCAAAGTGTTGAGCAAAATGCTCTGCGACAAAGTCCAGATGGATAAGGACAACACCATGCACAGAAATTCCTGCAACATCGGTGGGAGGACAATGGCCAAAAGTTCGCCTGAGTTTTGCCCAGACTTGTGAAGAGGGGGTGTGCAGTCTTATGGCAGCCACATATCATTCCCAGCAAATCCGTTTCTGAAATTTGATTAGGTAATGGACCCGGCCGCAGAATCATTTAAAGACCAGAAGGATAGCAGTAGAGGGTGCTGCTTGAAGTGTTGAAGAGCACAGCGGCGGTCTTTTTATGGCCACAGCAAGTTCCAGAGTTCACCAAGGGACCATTTTCCAACGGGAGAAACCCGAGGAAGATGGGACGGCTGAAACAGCTGCGGAAAGAGTGGCGGCAGTCAAAGTCTGTGTAGACTCACGTGGCAGCGACCATTACAGCAGTGTTGATAAGTCATCATGGACACCCCATTGAATGGAGGGAAGAAGGCCGGGACTGCAGATAGAGAGGTTGATAGTAGAGAAAGTGCCGTCGTGTGACTACCTCAAAGAGGATTGTGGGCATTAAAGTCCCCTAGAAGCAAAAGGGAGAAGGTAGTTGTTGAAGAAGGGTGGTTAGGGCAATGGATGTGGGTGGCCTGTCGGGTGGGAGGCAGAGATTACAGATTGTGATTGGAGTGGCCAGATGGACCCAGACAGCAATTGCTTCCAGAGTGGTATGGAGGGGAACCCATTTATTAACAATGTCCTTGTGGACCAAGGTGCAAATACCACCAGAAGCCCACAAGGGGCCAATTACGTTTCGTCAAAGCGTGGAACCCCCAAAGGGTGGGTGATAAGAATTGACAAAATGGGTCTCCTGGAGAGCAATGCAAGCAGCAAAGGAGGAAAGAAGGGGTTGCAACTCCGGGAGGTGATGTAAATAGCCATCACAATTCCATTGGATAATTCTCAAGCTGGAGTCCAAATGGGAAGCGAATGGACTGGAGCCAGTCACGCCACCGAGTCGCCATCCATCACCGATAAGGAAGGGGTAATGCCCATATAGGTGCGGTCAAACTCCGTTGGTTCATTGGCTGGAGGAGGGGAAGGTGGCACCTCAGGGTTACTGGAAGGGCCTTGCCCTTGTTGTTGTGTTTCTGCTCCTTCTCTTGTGAAGGAAGAGAAGGGCAGACTGCAGCGAGGTCAGGCATGGAATTACACCTGGTAATCTTGGCGCCCACCAGCCGCAGATCGCGCGGCCTGTGTGGAGCTGCAGATCGTCCTTTCAGGGGGGTGCCAGGAAGAGGAGTCCCGAGAGGGAGCTCCAGTACCAGCAGCTGCCGAAGAAGGGGAGCGCATTGCTGATGAGGGAGGGGGAGCAGCATCCGAAGGGGTTGGTATGGGTACTGATGGGGAGTGGGAGAGTGAGGGTGAGGCAGAAGGTGTGGAGTGAATGGGGCGGGGCTGGGAAGAGGAGGGGGTAGGAGGGGGAACGGACGTAACTGAAGCAAAAGTAGAAGTTAGAGGCACGGGATGGAGCCAGTCATACTTTCGACAAGCCTCGGTGCAGGTAAGTCGATGTAAGGTCTTGTACTCTTTAATCCGTCATTCTTTCACATACACCGGGCATGCTGGCGAGTGTGGAGGATACTACGCATTATAATTTACGCACATTGGCGGAAGAGTACAGGCACTCCCCTCTTGGAGGGGGTGCCCACAGTCACCACAGAGGTGATCATTGGCGCAGCGGGAAGACATGTCCAAACCGTAAGCAATTAAACTATCTCATCTGTGGTGGAATATAAGGTTTTACATCACACCAATTCACCATCACCTTTAGCTTCTCCGGGAGGGTATCCCCCTCGAAGGCCAAGATTAAGGCACCTGTATTGGTGTGATTGTTTTTAGGGCTTCACTGTACACGGCGGATAAATCTGACTCCTCGGCACTCTAGGTTTGCACGGAGCTCCCCATCAGTTTGGAGAAGAAGATCCCGGTGGAAAATGATGCCCTGTACTGAGTTCAAAGATTGGTGGGGTGTGACGGAGACTGGGATGTCACAGAGATGGTCACCAGCACATAGGGCTTCAGATTGGGCAGCAGAAGATGTCTTTATAAGAAAGAACCGGACCGCATTTTACCCATGGATTCCAGATCGCCATGCTTATCTTCAATCGTCTCTATGAAAAACAAAGGCTTGGTCATGGCAAAACTTTCGCCGTATGTCCTGGTACAAACCAGATACCAAGGGAAAAGTTTCAACCCAAGCCGGCGAGCTTGACACACTTCTCAGAGGGTGGCCAGGGAGGGGAATGCCGAAGGATCAGAAGAAGGAGTGTCATGTCTTCTATCACTCTTAAAGAAGGCCACAGAATGGCCAGGATGTTGAAGCTTTTGTCGCTTCATGTGCAAGGCATCCGCCCTAATACCACCCACTCCAACCAGGGGCTCACCCTGTGGGTGCCACCCAGCCACAGCAAGGGTCGTCTGGCACAGTGGCCATTGCCCCAAAGTGATGCGCATCGACTCTTGTCATACACAAGGTGTTAACAGCTCAGATACAATCAGTGTGATCCCTGTGTTGTCAGGAGGCTCAGCCAAGTGGGTATTAACAGCCCCACCACACGGACTGGCTACCATGCTGGTGACCTAGCAAGAAGGGGGCCAGGATGCAAGGGGAAATGGGAGGGGAGGGGGAAGAGGAGCCTGGAAACAAGGTTGGGAGTTCATCCCCAAATGGCTCACACTGAACGGAAAATGTTGGAAACGCCAAAAAGGAGATGGAAACAGCAAACTAAACAATAGCACATACCAAAACTAAGCCGGCAGGATAGCCAGATCGATATGAAGAAGTCCATTAAGAGGGAAAGGAGGGGGCAGGGAGAAAGGAGCAAGGACAGTGAAGGAGAAGAACAGGGACGGTACTGCAGTTTGGAAAAATGAAAGGAGACTGCAATAGCTCGGGGTCCTGTGTGTGCCACACATGTATCCACAAAAGGGACTGTGGGCCCCCAGGGGGGTTAAAACAACAGTGGTTGAGCTTTTGTCCGCAGGTAGGATTATAAGGTCACGATCAGTTTTTAGATGGTCGACTGCAGTTATTTCTGCAGCTGAAAGGTTAGTTGGCACGTGGAGGAATTTGGGGAATGATTAGTGAAGCAAGGTTCGAGGTTAAGAAATTCTGGAAAGTTAACAGGTGGTGGTTTGAGGGCAGTGGGGGTAGATCACTTTTGAATGGAGGAGTGAACTGAGTTAGGCAGAATTCAATATTGGTCTTTAGTTGAATCTGATTGGTAGGGCTGGTGGCGACAAAGTGTTTTCACTGTAGGGACCGGGAAAAGGAGAGAAAGTTTTTAACAAGTCCTGCACGATTGATTTGGGAGTGGGGCCTTTGGAAAGGACTGATATTTATGTGGGGCTAAGACTTCTGTAGGAAAGGTTCATGTCTTTGTTGCAGGTCTGTTTAGGTTGTGGATTCTGTGTGGTGGTGCCAGGGAGTTTTGGAAGGTGGGGTAAGTGTAGTAGGCCTGCGAGACAGGGTTTGTCAGCTATGAGGGGATGTGGAGGAGGTTTCGAAGTTGTTGTAGAGCTGGTGGACAGTGGTACTCCATGGCGGGAGAAGCAAGTGGGCACAATGGAGAGCTTCTTGAGGTGGCATTGTGCGTGTTGCTCCAGTTTCTGCAGGGCAAGAATTTCATTGTGTGTTATGGGTTCCAGGAATTTGGGTTTGCGTAGAAGGAGAATTTTGTGGATGGAGAGAAGGCACTGCAAGGAGGTTTGTGTTTGGTTGATATGGTTTTGCAGGACTATGTTTGTTAGGGGTAAGGATTGGTGGAATCTGAACAGGTGGAGGTCGTTGTGGAAGGAGGGGTGGCAGCCAGAGATGGGTAATTTGATGGTAAGGCCATTAAAGGGGATTCCACGAGCCAAACAACAACGCAGGAACAATACATGGGACTGGGATCGGCCTAGGGATAAGGAAACATTTCTGTATTAATGCAAACGGAAGGAGCGAGGATCCATGGTGATGGAAAAATGCGAATAATTACGTAAATAATATAGAATTATGTCTGAAAAATTTAGCACCAATACATCCAAATACATGTGAAAAATCACGAAAAGGATAAAATGGATGCAAAAGGCAGAAGCAAGACAAAATCTGAGGGAGTTGACAATAGTGAAAGGCAAAAACTCACTCAAACTGGCGAGAAGTCACAAGGATCAAAGTAAGGGGGGGGGGGGGGGGGGGTGTTAGGGAGGGGTTCTTAGGATGAGTTACAATACCGTGTGGCACTAGAAACATGCGGGAGTTAACACACAAAAAATCGGGAAATGATGCAGGGAGATTAATCAATTTGAAAGTATAGGACTAATTATATCCGCGAGAGTAATGTGGGACATAAGATGCTGCACCAACAATCAGCATGGTCTTGTAGCCAACTGTTGTGCGTGGCCGAGATGGTTGACACAGTGTGTCTCTTAAATAGACTGTGCAGTACGGTTTGTAATGCGACGAGAAAGAAGAGAGAAGAAGGACGGACATCGAGTATAAAGATGCAAAAGAAAATAGTAACAAAGCAAAACAGCACTGGGTTAGGATCGAAGACAAGCTGTCAGGCAAAAATCAAACAATGGAAAATCCAGGACAGAATGTAACAATATTGTGAGAAGGGAAGTTCAGGGTGTACACGTGGGCGAGGAAACAAAATTCCCCGAATTTTTCCCGGATTTCCCGCTTAAAAATACACTTTCTCCCGGATGAAAATACACGTTTTCCATGTTCAGTAACAGCATAATTTTCCTCGGAACTGTAAAACTTATCAATCCTTTCAATGTTTGTGGTTTTACACACCGGCGTATAATTTCCCGGCACTTTAGAAAACGAAAGTCAGGGGGAAAAAAAAAAACACGTTTTGGAAAGATGTCTGATGTGCAGCAACATGTACACTGCATATTTTTGTATTACGAAAGTAAAAATTCGAATTCCACCAAACACTGCATGTTACTTTCCGAAGAATTGAAATTTAGATTTGTAAGCTAGTCGTAGCTCGTGCCAAGCGATCTCGCCAGCCGCTGACAGCGGATATTCAGAGCATAGGACACGTGATCTAGCCAGCCAATAGCAACATCACTGTTAAGCAGCGCGAACACACAAATAGGAAAAGGTAACAGTTTAAATTAACATACATAGTGTTGCTACAAGAAAAGAAAAACTTTTAGGAATAATATTGATCTCTAAGATTAATAAGCTGCAAGAGAAGCTAAGCTTTCACACATAATGGTGATCTTTTTTGCTCATGTTACACTTTATGATACAGCACACAAATGTGCGAGTAAAACTTTTAACAAGGACATATAAATGTCTGATCTTCTAGGCTCGAAAATATTCTAAATGGTCGTTGTCAAAGATTTGATTTTTGAATGAGAGTCAAACACTCTGTGATTTAAGAAATTCATCGGAGATTTGCGCACAGAGTTCATCTTGCGTAAAAAGAAATTTACTTTGAAATCAATGCTTTCCAAACAACCATTCGGAATATTTTCTCGCAACCTGTTAGAAATAGATTCATTTCAGCAGTTGCCAGAGAGCACCAGATAACAAGCGTCGCCATGCTTGCGCAGCTACGGTGACGCAGGAAGCCCGTGAGTTCATACATGTAAAACATTAAAAGACCTTACATTATGTCATAAAAGAAACAAGACATTAGAGGATACTCCAAGAGCATGGGAATTCTGTGAACCATAATAAAATGCATCATTCGGCTTAAAGTGAACATTCGTATGTCCAGATTCAGATGTAAATTTTCTGGGAGTACCAGTACTGTATTATCTCATGTTTGGTTCTTTATTAAGGCATAATCCCATACGTGCTAGAATATGAAAATGTGAACCTGAAATGCAATGAATAGTTGAAACAAACCAATAGTATGGAATTAAACACTTCGTTCAAATACATTGAGTGCCTCAGCAGAAAAGATTTCTTTAAAAAACCGACAAAAAAACTTCATTGTTCTGCAAGGCGATGAACGCTTGACTGTCAGACAGGTGGAAACAAAATTAAATCTGAAACTAATTACATATTTTAGCCTTCCGTAATTATGTGAATGTATTTTCATTCACTTGATAGCTCCTGGCCTCAGAAATCCAATTTGTTTTCATTTGACATGAGAGCAATAAACGAAGAGGAAATAGCAAAATCACGTAACGTAAACATGGGTCATGTGTAAGACTTGTTATTCGGTCTTCAAGTGTGCCAAAGTGCAGTGCCACGCCCCTTCACACAGCATTCTTCCATTGCACGTCTCTGTATTTCGCTCTGTGGAATTCAAACATGCAATATTTTGTAATGGGCGCCATCAAACTATATTCATGCCACTGGAAATTAAAATGTCCTGTGGTACCTCTCCTGCTCCCAATCGACCAGTTTGACATCCTGCTCCTCTTTTAAAAAATCTCACAATTAATACTGGATGGGATTATTTGTAACCGGCAGAACAAGAACTCTTCAGAAAATCTGCAGCCTTTACTGCCTATTAGCTAATAACTTGCTGTTTTGTGTGACAAAATTAAATATAGGATACATAAAACAAGTAAAGACAAAGAGACAAGCAAGACAGTAGTACACATTTCTTCAATCCTTAAGTCCTAGCTTTTTTTCTCTCTAATCTTGCCACAGTTTTATATGGCGTACTTTCCTTTGTGAGAAAGAATCTATTACCTCATCAAAGTTAGTCAACGTTTTGCTACATGAAAAAATGAAATGTCGTTGTCTAATACTAGAAAAACTGTTGATACAAATAGTACCCAAGACTGGTGTGGTTTCTCGATCTGATTACATGTATTTTATCACTGTCTGCTAAATAAAATGAAATACGCCTGCCTAATATTGTAGCAAATGTTACACACACCAAATAAATGAGACTGTTTTGTCACAATTGGTCATTTTTATAACACCACGGAATATAATTCACAAAGTACCAGTATCAAATGCCTACTAGGCCTACTACAAGCAAGAAGTTTTATGTTAGGAAATAGTTTCACATTTCATTCATACTCTCTAGCTTCTGAAGCATGAGAAGTAGTAGTACAAAATTTTTTTATAAATTTGGAATTGTCATATTCTTCCGTGATTTGTGTGAGTCCCCGTTTCTTCTCCTCCTACGTTCTAACAAACAATCTTGTCATCACTAATTCTATAACTATTCCTGCCAGTGGCAAAACTTATTCTTCGGTTAACTTCACAAACCCTGCCTCAATCACCGGTTTAGTTACCCTACATTTATTCTCCGGTTAGGTGTTATTACATGTTCGTACAATGCTTTTTCCGCGCTACTCCTAGAATAGAGCTTTAGCGGCTGCTAGCTGGGGACTGTACTACTGGCCCTTAGAAGTGTAGCGGTCTGTCCAAAAATTTCCTGGCAAAATTTCATTTTCTTGAATACATGGAGGAGACAATACACAATCTTTATTGCCTGTTATTCCCGTTAGTCATTTATTTACAATCTGGTTGTCTGAATCTATGGAATCCGCTAGTAGTTATAACAACGCCAATCATTTGCAAACCCAGTCAACCACAAACAGCGATTGGCATTCACCCATTCGGCTTTATTCCACTCAGCTTGTATAGACCCGTCCCCTTTCGACTGCAGGAAAGTTTATTTCTAGATGCGACGGGGATTCCCCTGGCAGAGGCATCAAGTACACTATGCACACATTCAAAATTCAACTTACAACTCTTTCAGAAATAAACTTAGAATCTATTCAAAAACCAACAGGGATGTGTTCAAAATCATGTGAGTAATCGACAGACCAATGTGCACTGGTTGATGGCACTTTTGGAAACAAGGGCTTTTTCCTCAGTAATACGAATTTCCGAAGCATTGAAATAGAGATTGCAAAGCGCTTTTGTAAGCCAGTCATAGCTCACGCCACGTGATCTCGCCAGCCGATGACAGCGGATATTCAGAGCTTAGGACACGTGAGGTAGTCAGCCAATAGCAACATCACTGATAAGTAGCGCGAACACACAAACAGGAAATGTTAATGGTTTAAATTAACATACATAGAGTTGCTACAGAAAACCAAAGCTTTCACATATAATATTGGTTTCTAAGGTTAATATGCTGCAACAGAAAGCTAACCTTTCACATATAATGTTGGTTTTTTACGCGCGTATTACACTTTAAGACATATCACATAAATGCGACAGTAAAATTTCAATAACGACATAAATTTCTGATCTTCTGGGCTCGAAATCCATGTAAATGGCTAGTCTTCAAAGAGTTGATTTTTATATCAGTGTCAAACGCTCTCTAATTTACTAAATTCATCGTACATTCTCACTCATAGTTCAACTTGCGTAAAAGGAAATTTACTTTGAAAGTAACGCTTTTCAAACCATCATCCACAATATTTTCCCGCGACCTGTTAGAAATAGGTTCGTTTCAGAAGTTGCCAGAGAGCGCCAGGTAACAGCCACCACCGAGCTTGCGCAGCTACAATGACGTAGGAGGCCCGTATGTTCATACGTGTTAAACATTAAAATACCTTACATTATGTCATAAAAGAAACAAGACATCAGAGTATACTCCAAGAGCATCGGAATTTCGTGACCCATACTGATATGTGCACATTTAAAGTTCATATTTAAAGTGCACATTCGTATGTGAAGATTCCCAGCGCAGTAGGCCTCGAACTGATATTAAGCTTTCCAGTGACGTTTTCGGGATGTAAATTTTCTTGGAGTGCCAGTACTGTATTATGTTTGGTTCTTTATTATGGCATATACAGGGTGGTCCATTGATCATGACTGGGCCAAATATCTCACGAAATAAGTGTCAAACAGAAAAACTACAAAGAACAAAACTTGTCTAGCTTGAAGGGGGAAACCAGATGGCACTATGGTTGGCCCGCTAGGTCAAATGGATATCAACTGCGTTTTTTAAATAGAAACCCTCATTTTTTATTACATATCCGTGTAGTATGTAAAGAAACATGAATGTTTTAGTTGGACCACTTTTTTCGCTTTGTTATAGATGGCGCTGTAATAGTCAAAAACATATGGTTCACAATTTTAGACGAACAGTTGGTAACAGGTAGGTTTTTAAAATTAAAATACAGACCATAGGTACGTTTGAACATTTTATTTCGGTTGTTCCAATGTGATATATGCACCTTTGTGAACTTATCATTTCTGAAAACGCATGCTGTTACAGCGCGATTACCTGTAAATACCACATTAATGCAATAAATGCTCAAAATGATGTCCGTCAACCTCAATGCATTTGGCTATATGTGTAACGACATTCCTCTCAACAGCGAGTAGTTCGCCTTCCGTATTGTTCGCACATGCATTGACAATGCGCTGACACATGTTGTCAGGCGTTGTCGGTGGATCACGATAGCAAATATCCTTCAACTTTCCCCACAGAAAGAAATATGTGGACGTCAGATCCAGTGAACGTGCGAGCCATGGTATGGTGCTTCAACGACCAATACACCTGTCATGAAATATGCTATTCAATACCGCTTCAAGTGCACGTGAGCTATGCACTGGACATCCATCATGTTGGAAGTACATTACCATTCAGTCATGAAGTGAAACATCTTGTAGTAGCATCAGTAGAGCATTATGTAGGAAATCAGTGTACATTGCACTATTTAGACCGCCATCGACATCCTTCCTCCCATAATGCTGCACCACACATTAACCCGCCACGGTTGCTGATGTTCCACTTGTTGCAGCCATCGTGGATTTTCCGTTGCCCAATAGTGCATATTATGCCGGTTTACGTTACCATTGCTGGTGAATGACGCTTCATCGCTAAATAGAATGCGTGCAAAAAATTTGTCATCGTCCCGTAATTTCTCTTGTGCCCAGTGGCAGAACTGTACACGACGTTCAAAGTCGTCACCATGCATTCCTGGTATATAGGAATATGGCACGGGTGCAATCGATGTTGATGTAGCATTCTCGACACAGACATTTTTGAGATTCCCGATTGTCGTGCAATTTGTCTGCTACTGATGTGCGGATTAGCTGCAACAGCAGCAAGAACACCTACTTGGGCATAATTTGTTGCAAGTTGTGGTCGACGTTTCACATGTGGCTGAACACTTCCTGTTTCCTTAAATAACTTAACTATCGGGCGAATGGTCCGGACACTTGGATGATGTCGTTCAGGGTACCGAACAGCATACATAGCACATGCCCGTTGGGCATTTTGATCACAATAGCCATACATCAACACGATATCGACCTTTTCCGCAATTGGTAAAGGGTCCATTTTAACACAGGTAATGTATCACGAAGCAAATACCGTCCGCACTGGTGGAGTGTTACATGATACCATGTACTTACATGTTTGTGACTATTACAGCGCCATCTATCACAAAGTGAAAAAAGTGGTCTAACTGAAACATTCACATTTCTTTACATACTACACAAATATGTAATTAAAAATGGGGGTTCCTATTTAAAAAAAAAAACGCAGTTGATATCCGTTTGACCTATGGCGGCGCCATCTAGCGGGCTAATCGTAGTGCCATCTGGTTTCCCCCTTCAAGCTAGATGAGTTTCGTTCTTTGTAGTTTTTCCGTTTGATGCTTATTTCGTGAGATATTTGGCCCAGTCACTCGCAATGGACCACCCCGTATATACGTGCTAGAAGGTGAAAACGTGCACTTGAAATGCAGCAAACAGTTGAAACTAGCCAACAGTGTGGAATTAAACACTTCGTTTCAAATATATTGACTACCTCAGCGGAAAAGATTAATAAAAGAAAATTTCTTTCAAATCGACAAAAATAACTTCACTGACTGCAAAGGAATTAATGCCTGACTGTCAGAAAGATGGAAATAAAATATAATCTGAAACTAATAACATATTTTAGCCTTCCATAATTATGTGAATGTATTTTAATTCACTTGATAGCTCTTGGCCACAGAAAACAGTTTTGTTTTCATTTGACATGAGAGCCGTAAACGAGTGCAAACAGCGAAACCATTAAATGTAAACAAGGGTCACGTGGAGACTACCCACTTCCCCACTATAAGTCAGACTGCTCTGCTCATCAGCCCCGGATCTATGATATTTCCGAACAGGGGCAATACTCTGCTCAGCTCGTATAGGTCCTTTTGTCTGCAGGAATGTTTGTTTCTAGATTCCCCTGACAGAGACAGCACATACACTATGCAATCATTAAGAAATCAACTTAGAATGTGTTCAAAAATCGACAGGGAAGCGTTTCAAAGTCATACGAATAATCGATAGACCAATGTGCGGTGGATGCTAGGCGCTTTGAAAAACATTTTTCCTGGTAGCATCTAGCTGCGACTGCTTTCACAGCCAACAGCCACAATTCTGAAGCCAGAAGTGGGAGGAGGTACTACTCAACTGCGCATGCGCATGATCCCGATCTTAACTGTTGAAACGAATCTAATGTAAACAGTTGTGACGTCACGCACATTGGAAGCAATTTGTTGTTACAAAGCATTGCATAGTCTTCCTAAAGCCCTGACACATTTTGCTGTTGGCAGACGCTTGTATGAGCAATGTTTTTTTGTTGTATATGGCCCATTTCCTTTGCAATTTAAGTTTTATTTTCGTTTTTCCTCTCGTTCATGTTTTATTGCTGCATTATTATTCTGCAGTAGCGGGATACAGTAATATCCTTTGTTAGAGTATCAGTTCTTACCAGTCAAAATTACACAAATTTAACTGAAAACAAAAACAATGAAAAATTACCGGAACTCTAAAAAAATTCCCAGGTTTTTCCCAGTTTTCTCCTGGACGAAAAAATTCCTGGGTTTTTACCGTATCTCCCAGTTGTCCCAGGCAGTATATACCCTGTAATAGTTATAGAGGATTTGCCTTCTGCCAGTAAAATATAAGATCTCGTCTGTGGCACCTTCGAGGAAAGCTGATGGAATATTTGACCCACAACTAGGTGAGAATCAAATGGGATTTAGGAAGGGAAGGTTTTGTGCAGAGAAAATATTAAATTTTATAATGTAATAGAAATTAGGAAAATCATAAACTTGACATATGTGATAACTTCTCTAGATTTTAAGAAATCCTATGACTCAATTGATAGAAAAGCAATAATCAACATTATAAAAGAATCTGAAGTCAATAATAGAATAACAAAAATAAATGGACTTTAACAAACACAACATTGAAAATAATACTTGTGATGGAACTGTCAACTCCTTTTGAAATAAAGTCAGGAGTAAGACAAATAGATGGTTTGTCACCTCTACTTTTCAACTGCACATTAGAGGAGGTAATGAGGGGATGCAGGAAATCCACCAATACTGAGGGTGCACCAGCTGGGAAGAAATTCAAATGAAATCACCATAGACTGTGCAGTTTTTTGCAGCTAATATGGCTTTAATTATTGAATTTCTGGACAGTGACGAAGAAAAACCACAGAACTACAGAAAAAAAATGACAATCATTTGAAAAAAATACAGTTCATGGGGGGAAGGGAAAAAAAAATTGCCCCTCAAAATCTTGCAATTCACAACAACACAATATCTAAAACAAATTGTTTTAAATACATAGGAGAATGGATAATGTGCAACACAAACGGAGGGACAGCAACAGAAAAAAGTAGTACACTAACTATAAAGGGCATAACATATGACGAGAAACATATACAATGAAAAATCTTAGTCCTGAAACCACAAAACTAAGACACTATCAAACAATGGTAACGCCTAAACATTATGTGCAGAAGGAACACTTAAATTTACAAGATTTTGGGATCTTGAAAAACTGGAAAAAGTTGAAAGAAGATTTCTAAGGAAAATACTGGGACCTAAAAGTAATAGAAATGCTGAGTACAACTAAGATCAAACAGAGAGCTGTACTTGAAAATGGAAAAGCTAACTGATGTAATGAGGGAAAGAATAATACAGTTTTATGGGTACATATACTGAATGGATAGTAACAGACAAACCAAGGAGATCATCAACGTACTAAACATCCAAACCCACGGGGCTCAATGACATTGCCAAAGATATCAAAAACACTGGAATCAAAATTAAGCAACACGAAAAGCAGGATATCACAAAAGAAAGATGTTTGCAAATGGGAGGAAGTGAATCTAGGATGAAAATGAATGGCAGTCTTGAAGGATGAAGGCTGTCTGGGAGCAACAAAAATTAAATATAAAGAAGCAAAACCAAAGCTGACTTATCATATGCTCCAAAAGGGTTATTCAAATAAATAAATATACTAAAGCGCCAATATTATGAAAGCGCATTTTAAAAAGGAGGGGGGGGAGGGGGGGGGGGGGGGTGACACATGACTAAACTAGAAAAGACTTGCGGTGTCGGAGAAAGAAAAAGTAAGGAAGATTGGTGTTTTAACCTTCTATGAATGAGTTTATGATTAGACACACAGTACAAGTTTGGAATACATAGTACAAGTTTGGAACAGAGGAAAGTGGGGAAAGAATTTAGTTGTGTCCTTTTCATATGAACCATCCTTTATTTGCATTTAGGGAAACTGTGGGAAACCTAGATATGTATGGCTGGTCAGGGATTTGAACCCTGGTCCTCCAGAATGTGAATATAGTGTCTCAACCACTGTAGAGCCGCCAATAATGGAAAGTGAAAAATACAATAAAGACAATGAAAACACAGAGAAAGTGTAAACCCATGCACCACTGGGTGACTTGAAACTGGTAATGGGAAAATAAAAATCTTCTCATTACAAAAGGCAACTGGTTGTGTCATTTCTGAAACACTTCATTTATCACAGTCACAGTAGAACACTGGATAAAATTTAAATGAAATAGTCAGCAAGACAGGAAAATTTAGCACAATAAGTGTGACACTGGAGCAGTTTACACAGAAAGATTACTGCAGCCATTATTTAAGGATGAAATGTAGGCACCTGCAATGAGGATTATGGAAACTGGCACAAATATCTGTTACAAATTTAGAGGGTAAATTCTATTATTAAACTTCTCTATGGCTTCCCTTTATTAATAAATACCAATTCAATGTTGCCACACAATGCACATTTTATTAGAACAACAGGTAATAAAACTGTTTCGTATGACAACCCCACACTTCTCCGTATTTTGATGACACTCAACACTCCAGGTATCTACTAAGCTAATCATATTTCCTACATATTACTTAATAAAGTGTGGTTTTAAATAAAAATTACAAATTAGCGATTATACAATACAATAGTCAATTACACAACATAGCAAAATTTTATTGCATTCTCATACTCACGTGTGATAACCAGGACTACTTGGGACTGAATCAGCTGTTGCTGCCGCTGACCGCTTTTTAATGAATGGTTTAGATGATTCTGCATCACTTGTTTTTTCTTCTTCTGTTGAAGGCGTGTCTGCCCGGATTGCATGAGTACCTAATTTTCCACCCTTAGCATTCTCCTGCTAACAAAAGAACAAACATTTTATTATGCACGATTTAATTTATAGAAAGTATTCTGAGAGGTACTGTAAAAGTAATAATTATAATTACACAAAATTCTCCAAGCTTTATGATGGACAAAATGTAGTTACTATTGTGAGGCATTACTTTTTAAAAACTGCTACTATCATATGCAAGTTAAAAATGGAACAGTTTCGGCAGGATCCTAATTTACAATTTCTAGATTAATTTCTGCGAAAAGTATGCTAAACTGGCAAAATCTGCAGCTACAAATATCAAGTTAAAGTTGTTCGTTGGTTGAAGGTGTCATCATCAGTCCTTTGATGCAAGAGTGGTGCATCCGGAAGTTGAGACTGCGACCGAGATCACTTACTGATCTAGTCAGAAGATTAATAACAGTAAAAGCGAGAGGACGTATTTTGTAACTTAAGTAATAAAAGCAAAATGAAGAAGTTAGGGAAGTCAGCAGATGGGCACTCCTGGGGCTCTGCACGCGACAGGAAGTGTGTCCCCACACTCTCTCACCCGATCCACACAGTCGGGAGTGACCACTATTCAACAAAGTGCGACACCGAGTACAGAAAACAAATTGCAGAAAAAAGGACACAAACCAAATCTACAGTTATTAAAACAGAGCAAAAGAGGTATGAAAGAGCAGCCTGGTGAACGAGCTACGATTGGGATCCTCCACAACCTGCAAACAGTAAAGACATCCCACCCCCAAACACCTTGGCCCTGGTCCGGAGGTAGATTAAAACATTATAACTGAGAATAAATCAAACCATCTATGAATCGTCTGGCAATATTAGAGGCAGCGAGTCCACAAGTCCATACTGAGCACGGAGGGCCAAAAGGAGAAGGCATTCCACCAAGAGACGAGCTACCGACTGCAAGGCTCCACAACCACAATGCAGGTAGTTAGTTACACAAAAGAAAACAATGGGGTAACCTGGTATAACTGATGTGGAGACAACATAATACAGTGGATGCCTTCTGAGAAAGTGGACAAGAGATGTGTCTCTTCGATTGTGCAGAGTTTATTAGATGGGGCAGAGCCCATCAGATGACGTTCCATTTCCGAGTGAGTAGATATCTCGTGTGCACCTGCAAATCCACACTGGGGTCGGCAAAGTGAAGGGGGAGCAAGAACGAGCTGCTTTAGCCACACAGTCAGCCAGTTCATTTCCCAGGATACCCACACAAATTGGGATGGAGAAAAAGACAATTGAGTACCTGAAGGCCAGCGAGAAGGTCACAAATAGTCGAGACCAAATAATGGTAAGAATAGCATTGGTCAACAGCCAGGAAAGTGCTCAGTGAGTCGGTACATATTAAAACACGATCAAAGGAGGCCCATTCAGTGAAATGGACTGCTCCCCTAACAGCTGTCAGCTCTGCCATTAACACACTACATGTTCCCGGCAGTGAATGGCATTCCATATTGGCAGATGTAAAAGTATATCACATATGATCCACAGTTTTAGAACCATTGATGTGAAAGATGATAGCACTCTGGACCTCTTTAAGAACTGGATGCAACAGGAGCCAAAAGGTCGTTGGAGCAACTGAGGCTTTAGGACCTTGGAAGAGGTTGGTCCTAATCTGTGGCTTGGGCACCATTCAAGCGGGAGTGCAGGAGAAAACATGGGGAGCACAATCCAAGGAGCGGAGATGGAGATCTTGGCAGAGGGAAGCAAGATGCATTCAAACTAGTGGACCTACTGAAGAGCAGGTATAAGGAGGATGAGATCTCTCGTATGTAAAAAGAATGGGATATGTGGGAAAATCAGGGAACTGTCAAATGGTGATTGCATAGGAGACCAAGAGGTGGTACCATCTGAAGGGGTAATATGCCTGCTTCGGCACGGAGACTGTCTACAGGATTAGTCTGAAAGGCACTGGTGGCCAGATGCACAAGATTGTGGACTGGGTCTAATGGTTTTAAAGCTGAAGGAGCCGTTGAGCCATAAACCTGGCAACCGTAGTCCAGTCAGGATAAAACCAAGGTCTCGTACATACATGTTAAGAGAAGCACAATCTGTACGCCAAGATGTGTGGGCAAGGAAACAGGGATCATTAAGCTTCTGCATGCAGCAAGTATTCACATAATGAATATGGGGCAGCCACATTAGCTTTTCATCAAAAAGGAGGCCCAAGAAACGGGACTGTGCTACAATGTTCATGCATACATAAGTAGAGTTCCGGGTCAGTATGGACTGTGGTACAATGGGAGAAACATACGACATATGTCTTTTTTGTAAGACAGAATTGGAAACCAGGCGTAAGAGCTCATGCAAAGGTATGCCAGATGGAACCTAAGAGCTGGCACTCAGCAGAGGCTACTGAGTAGTAGTTGTACCAAATCCAAAAATCATCAGAGGTCACTAACACATTAATGGCAATAAGGAAAAGAGCAACACTCAATACAGAGCCCTATGAGACACCATCCTCTTGAATCCATGAGGAACTGAGTGAAGTGTCAGCTCTAACCCGGAACAACTGGTGGGATACAAATTTATGAATAAAAATTAGCCAGGGGCTTTGAAAGCCCCAGTCATGGAGGGTGAGTAAAATGTGATGATGCCAAGTGGTGTCATACACCTTTTGCAGGCCAAAAAAAAAAAGACTGACATGGTTTTGGTATTTTGAAATAGCCTGTCTGGTTGCTGTTTGCAACCTAAGCATATGGTCGTTCGTGGATCATCCCTCCTGTAAATCACACTGATAGGGGGACAAAAGATGGCAAGATTCAAGAACCCAGCATTATCTGTGCAACCGTCCTTTCAAGCAGCCTTCAGAGTACGTTGGTCAACTTTATCGGGCGACAACTATCGAGAGACATAAGGTTCTTGCTTGGCTTAAGGATTGGTACAACTATGCTATCTCTCCAATGTGAGGGGAAGGCACCTTGGAGCCAAAGACAGCAGAAGACCTTGAGGAGATGTTGCCCTTGAGAAATGTTCAAGTTTTGGATAATCTGACTGAATTGTATCACGGCTGGGGCTGTGTTGTGGGCCGAGGCACAAGTACCTGAAGTGGTCCAAGTCAATGAAGGGTCATTATAGATTTCCAATTGGTGAGGAGTGAAACATAATGAGATGTCTTTAACTCATCACTTCGGCAGTAGAAAGGTAGTGAGACTGATCCTGTCACAAAGCAAGTCAAAAGATGCTCTGCAAGAACTGATGAATTGGTACAAAGACCACCAAGTAGGACAAGACCCAAAATGGCTATTGAATGTTGGTGGTCCATAAACCACAAAGATTTGCCTACCTGAGATGCCAAGCACAATCTCATCAATAAAGTATGTGGTAGTAGATCTGTTTGATGTTGGCAGGAAATGACAGGATCACTGGAAAGTGGTCACTGTTACAAAGCTCATATCGTGTGGTGACCAATGTAGCAAAGTCACATGATCAGGTGCAAGAGATCCTTAGATCGATAGCAGAAAAGGTGCCACGGGCGGCACTGAAGTGGGTACAAGAACCATCACTGAGAAGATACAGATCATGGTCTGTGAGAAGCTGGTCAATTAGAAGGCTGCTACCAAACAAAGTGGTGTGTGTTGATGTACCCAAGCAGGAGAAAAAGGGGGGACAGGGGGGAGGTGGTTGGATTAATGTTATCAATTCAATGTAAGTAAAAGGCTTGCCTGGAGGTAGGTAAACATTGTAAATAGTACTCTGAGGTCGTCTGCACTCCCCACCACCATTGCCTCCGACGGAGAAAGGGAATTCATTCACTGATGACATCTGTATGAACCAAAGTACAGAATCTCCCAGACATTCTCTCAGACCATCACAGTTCCAACAGAATTCACAATAACCATGGAGCATTGGAGAACGGTCACTACTGAAATGTGTTTCTTGGAGGGGAATGTAAACATCAGAAGAAGTCTTAAGGTACTGTATTTTCACCAGGTGACAGTAGTAGCCATTACATTTCCACAGAATGATCACGTGACTGGTGATAAGGTTAGTCGTGAAGGGGGCCAGGAGGATCAGTTGCACTGTAGGATCACTGCCTGTCACCACTGGGGAAGGAACTACATCCACAAACATCAGCTCAGAAACTGACTGCGTAGGGGAACCAGAGGAGCCTTGTCGCCAGTCTTATTCTTTTTCTTCTTCTTTCCCTTCTCAACCGTTGGCGGGCGAGGTTTATTCAAGACCTTCTCTGCAGTAAATGTGGGGACAGATGAACAGTGGACAGCCCTGCGACCCACAGGTCATGGCTCCTTCAGCCACTGTTTGGCATCAGGCCTCTGTTAAACATTGGTCTGATCTCACAAGATCACCCACACCTTCAACATTTTCATTGGTTTGTGAAGCTGGAGGCCTCCTTGAACTATGTTCATCTTCAATGTGCTCTCAGCCCTGGAAAAATGATTTGTACCAGTGAAAAACTTGTGCTCTTCATAAGGAATTTTCCCCATAGGATTGTTTCAACTTTTCAAAGTCCAAACTCACTGATTCCCCAAGTTTAACACACAACTTTATGGCATAACACTGTTCTAAATCCCACTGTTCCATTTTCTCATAAAACACACACACACACACACACACACACACACACACACACACACACACACAAAAACTTCACTGATGGTGGTCTCAAAAATCACACGATAACTGTATGGAGCCAAAACTGACTGAGCATCTGGAAGAGATGAACACACAAAAGTACAACAACACAGTGCGGCCCGATTCCTCAGTGTTGTCAGTCGTATTACTTTTCTCACACACCTCGTAAGACCTGTCCAATATATCCTTTCACTACCACCTACTCCAGTCATTTCACTGGGGTTTCCTACCGATAATATGTAGGGCTACCTGTGAATGCAGCCTCATGGTCTACCAACTTAGTAGCAACCACTACTCAGCATTCTACAAGTACATGGGCAGCTGGATCACCCAGTAGCTGAGCATGCCATGCAACATGGTGCACTTGACTTCAACTGCTTCACAACATGTGCCATCTGGGTTCTTTCCTCCAACACTAGCTCCTGAAAATATTTTGCAGTTTATAATAGGGTTTTGAAACCTCTGCCTCGTCATGAGAAACTTTACAGTCTCAGTAGGTCTCTTCCATGTGTACAATCTTCTTTCATGAAACATAGTGTTTGCAATGATCAATATGATTTATATGTCTTGATCATCTGTTCTTTTTTGGAAAAAACAAACTGGCAATGTGGTGGGTGATGTTCAGCACAGCTGACACACAAAGGCAGATGTCCATAAGTGACCGTCCACAGATGCCGCATTTTGGGTCTGTCGTGCAGTGGAATAACGTATGACCAAAGCGTAAGCAACTGAAGCACCTTATAGGTGGTGGGACAGCCAGTTTCACATCACATCTATACAACTTGACCTTAAGCTTCTCTAGGAGGACATTCCCTTCAAACACTTGTACATGTCGATGCTGGAGATCAGTCTGGAGCTTCTCATCTATTTGGAGTGTAAGATCTCTATGAAATATGATTTCTTGGACCATGTTCAAAGTTTTGTGTGGGAGCAATGGTCACAGGTATGACACCTAGACAATCACATGCCTGATGAGCTGTAGATTGGGCAGCAGAGATTTTAATCAATAATGAACCATTTCGTATTTTCACCAAAAACAACTTCCCCAAATTTGTCTTCAATGTTTTTAACAAAAAAAAAATAATGGTTTTGTTTCAGTGAAAGTATCCCATCAGTCTGAGTACAGACTCTCATGTGCAAATTTTTTGCCATGGTAAGACCCACTCCAGACTGGGGCTCTCACAATGGGTAACATCCAGCCATAGCTACATTACCTGCCCAGTAAACTGTTGCCCAGAGCCCCCATGCCCCGGCCATGATGGGCACATACTCCTTGGTTTCTGTGGCAAGGTTTCAACTCTGCTAGCACAATGCAGGTACTTTATGATCCCCCCCCCCCCCTTTACACACACACACACACACACACACACACACACACACACACACACACACACACACACACAATGGAACTACTGCTGTGCCAGGATTTGGGTGTTTCCCTTGCTAGAAAGTATGGGCTCAGAGAAACATGGCACAAGAGGTGGAATACTGCCACACTTCGTGACCTTCCCTGCACATCCGCACTTCTGTAAAATTTTGAAAAGAAGTAGCAAGTCAAAACACAACAAGGGGAGTATATAGTTAAGACTGAAAAGTTGTAAGATGTCGCAAGGAAAGAAAACCAAATCAGCACCATAAAGACCATCCAATGGAAGTGCAGAGTGGAAAAAAAAAATAGATGAAGGACAGACTTGCAGCATGGAAAGGGAAGTAGTTCTGCAAGGGCTGGGGCCCCATGGCGGCCAAGCAAATACTAACATAAGCCCCCAGGGAGAGGGAGAGTTAAAGTTGTTTCTGACAAATATTCAATATTGCACAATCTCTTAGATCAGTGAAAGATGATTTATTATTGCATAAGACAGGAGTCTATAAAACAGCTTGCCAGTAATGTATGGCTTGTATGTAAGACCATGAGTGCACACCATGGTAGAACAAACATAGAGCACAAACACTGCACTAACCAACTGTATACCATTAAGTCTGCTATACCCCCCACAAACCACAGGACTTATCTAAGATTTGCTGGTTTACGTGCCTCAACAATATAGACAGTTGCAACTAGGTGCAACCATATCGAGGGAGTATCTGCTGAGCTCAAATGAAAAGATGGTTGCTGGAAACAGGCATAGCAGCATTTTCAGTAGTTAAAAGAGGAAATTTGCCAACACGGCTTTACTATGTTTGTATTGCGACAGTTGAAAGCAAGAGGAAACTACCTGAGGTCATGCAGCTCTGCTGTTACATTTAATCATGATGGCATCTTCTACGGTAAAACAATATCCCTTTCAGTTCTACTCGAAATGTATCATTCTATGGGTTGGAGTGTGAAATGTTGGATCCCTTAACTGCGTTAATGAACTTTAAAAGAGAAATTGATAGATTGAAGACAGATACAGTAGGAATTAGTATAGTGTGATGACAAGAAAAACAGAATGTCTTGTCAGGTAACAAAAGTTTTAACAAGTCGGAACCAAATGTAACACAGGAGTATGTCTAATAATGAAAACAGGGATGTGGGATAACTTCAAATAAAATAAAAGTATAATCAGGTATCAAATTATTCAGTATTTTGAGGGAGCTGAATATTTAAACATGATTGTGGACTGGAATTCAATAGCAGGAAAAGGAAGAGAAGGAAAAATAAAATAAGACCATCAACTGAGCGAAATCACTTGGTAGAATTCTGCACAATGCACAACTGGATCATTGCAAACACTGTTTAAGAAGCTTGAAAGAAGGTTGTACATGTGGAAGAGTCCTGCTGAGACTGGAAAGTTCTTCACAGATTATACAACGACAAGAGAGAGGTTTTGAGACCCTATTTTAAGCTGCAAAATATTTTCAGGAGCTGGCGTTGGAGAGAAGAATCTAGGTTGTGAAACAGCTGAAGTCAAGCACACTGTGTTGCATGGCATGCTTGGCAACTGGGTGATCCAGCTGCCCACGTACTCGTGGAATGCTGAATACTGGTTGCTTTTAAGTCGGTAGACTACGTGGGTGCTTTTGCAGGCGGCCCTACATTTTATCAGTAGGAAACCCCGGTGATATGACTAGAGTAGGTGGTAGTGGAAGGATGTATTGGACAGGTCTTACGAGGTGTGTGAGAAAAGTAATACGACTGACAACACTGTAAGGGATCAGGCAATGCTACGCTGTTCTACTTGTGTAGACTGGTGTGTTCATCCCTTACAGATAGCCAGTCAGAGTTTTGGCTCCATACAGTTATGATGTGGTTTTTGAGAGCACCATCAGTGAAGTTGTGTGTGTGTGTGTGTGTGTGTGTGTGTGTGTGTGTGTGTGTGTGTGTATATTACGAAAATGGATCAGCAGAATTCAGAGCAAAGTTATGCCATCAAGTTTTGTGTTAAACTTAGGAAATCAGTGAGTTTAAAGAGCACAAGTTTTTCACTGGTACAAATCGTTTTTAAAGGGGTTGAGGACATGAAGATGAACATCATTCAAGTAAGCCTCCAACTTCACAAATCGGCAAAAATGTCAAAGGTGTGAATGCTCTTGTAAGATCAGACGTACATTTAACACTACGAATGAGGGTAACCTGTTAAATGTAAACACTTCCACCATACATCAAATTTTGATCATGCTACATTATGACAATCCCCCATGGCCATTTCCAACACAGAATTTTTTACACAAAAGGCATTCCTGTTGCTCTGCAGCTGCCCTAGTCACCTGTTCTGAATCCTTGCGACTTTCTTCATTTCCCAAATTTAAAAATGTCTAAAAGGACACCATTTTGGGACTCTGGAGAACATTCAACAGAATGTGACCAATATGTTAAAGACCTTACCAGTTGAAGCCTTCCAGCACTGCTACCAGGACTGGGAACAACAAGTAAGCTGCTGCATAGCTGCTGAAGGGAATTACAAGGGTAATCCCAAAAGTAATGTCTCTTTTTTTTTTTTTTTTTTTTTTTTTAATGTGTGTGTATATATATATATATATATATATATATATATATATATATATATATATATATATATATATATATATATATATACACACCTGTTTATTTCTACAATGGTTTACATCAGTTTATGGCTTGAACATTTAGCTATTTTTCAACAAAGACCCTTTTTTTTGATGCATTTTTGTAGACACTGTGGCAGTTTTTGTATGCGAATGTCATACCAGCTCGCCGCCATGCTGTCCAGAAAGTTATAAACCTCTTCTTTCACCTCGTCATCAGAGCTGAATTGCGGGAACCACAACTGACGCTAACAGGTACTGTGAGACTCTGAAAAAACTCAAACGGGCAATTCAGAACCGGAGAAGAGGAATGTTGAGCAAGGGCATACACATTCTACATGACAACGCATGCCCACACATTGCTCGGCAAACCGTTGCTGTCCTGCCAACAGTTTCAGTGGAACACAATCACCCACCCACCCTTTAGTCCTGACTTGGCGACCAGTGACTATCACCTGTTCCCTAGGTTAAAAGAACATTTGGCCAAAAAGAAGAGGATCATAACTTTCTGAACAGCATGGTAGCGAGCTGGTACGACATGCGCATACAAAAACTGTCACAGTGTCTACAAAATGCATAGAGAGAAATGTTGATTATGTCGAAAAATAGCTAAATGTTCAAGCTGTAAACTGCTGTAAACCATTGTAAAAATAAACAGGTCTATGTACTTATGAAAAAATAGGAGACCTTACTATTGGGATTACCCTCGTACTTTGATGGGGACAATATTGTTTGGGGAAAAAAAACTTGGCAGGTAAAAAAAATCAGCCTCATTACTTTTCTCACACACATCATTCACTCCCATGGTAAGAGCCATGAGGTGAGGGGATGGGAGCATGGATGGAATAGGGATGGGCAAGGATACTGCCTACTTTCAGTGGCAGCGAAATACCACTGTGAGAGGGCAGAAAAGATAGTGTGGAGGATATTTCTCATCTCAGGATATGAGAGAGGTATCTAAATCCCTGTCAGAGAACATGATTTAATTGCTCCAGTTCTCGGGGGTACTGAGTCACATGTGGGGTGCTTCTTTGTGACTTGTCAATGGTTCTGTGGGAGATTGTAGGTGACTGGGGAGACAAGGCATGTGCAGTCTGTTTCTGTATAAGACGTGGAGGGTAATTTCGGCTCAGCGAGATCCTCGGCATATTTGGAGAGGTACTGCTAGTCAATGCAGATGTGATGACCACACATGGCTGGGCTGTGTGGAGAGGACTTCTTGGTATGATATGGGTGGCAGCTGTCAAAGCAGAGGTACTGCTGGTGGCTTGTAGGCTTGGTATGGACGGAGGTACAGATGTAGCCATCCTTGAGGCGGAGGTCAACGTAGAAGTAGGTGGGTTGTTGGGCTGAGTATGAGCAGGTCAAGTGAATGGGGGAAATGATTGTTGAGGTTCTGGGGGAATGTGGGTTGGGCGTCCATCCTCCTTTCAGATCATGATGTCATCAAAGAATCTGAACCACAGGATTTGGTATTTTGTATGGGGAGGAAGGAATCTAGACGGGCCATGAATAGCTTAGCATGGGATGGTGGCATGTGAATGCCCATGCTGCATTGTGGATCTGTCTTTAGTTGATGACATCAAATGAAAAGTAATTGTAGCAGAGTACATATCTGACATGGTGACCAGGAAGATGGTTGTATGTTCGCAGTCTGTCAGGCTTCGAGAAAGGTAGTCTACAACGTTTGCAAGGCCACGGGGATTCAGGATGTTAGTGTGAGGTGGGCAGCATCAACAATGACGAGCACGGCGCACCACAGTAAAAGAATAGGAACTGTGGAGAGCTGATAGAGGAAATGGTTAGTGTCTTTTATAAATGAGGGTAGGTTATGAGTAACAGGCCAAAGGTGTTGGTCCACAAGGGTAGGGATTCTCTAAATTGTCAGCAGCATGTCCTATACAAATAGCCCATAATAATCAACTGACGACAGAAGTGAGCCATGTGAAATTCTTGGGCCTAAACCTTGACAAAAGTTTAAACTGGAAGACGCATATAGACTTCTGGCAAATAAATTAAATTCTCTAGCTTTTGCAATGTTTATTTTATCTGGTGCCACTCATATGGACACAAGAAAGACCAGCCAACCACAGTTATTTTGCATCTGTTATTCGGTATGGGATAATTTTCTGGAGAAACTCTAGAAGCAGTACAAGGCTACTAATTCTTCAGAAGAAAATCATTAGAAACGTGTGCTGCCCACAAAAATGAGTCATGTCGCCCATTGTTCAAGAAATTAAAAATACCAACACTTACTCCAATGTACATTTTTGAAATTTTGACTTTTGTGTATAATAATCAACATAATCCTGAAAAGTTCCATTTTAAGCATAGCTGTGGTACTCGCCACAAGGAAAACTTCAAATTTCCTTCGCATCACTTAAAGCTTTATGCTCAGACACCACTGTACATGGGGCTAAAAACTATATATAAAAAATTAAAAGAAAGAAACATATTAACAATGGACCTCGGTTTGCTGAAAAGTTTATTCCAAAATATTTTAACAGAGAAATGTTGCCACACCATTGAAGAATTCATGGAAGACAGTCTGATAGAATGAACAATAAAAGTCTATAGCTAATATTGCTGTGTTGCCTGTGAACAACAAAGGAAATTGGTAAACTGTTAATTTACAGTAAATATTGTAGTGTTGTATTTATTGGCATTAATCTTAAAACAACGTAAAAAGAATTTCTGTAAATCATTATGCATTATACTTTTGCTAAACTTGACATGTCTTCTGTACAACATATCATATGATCTGTACAATGTATGTAATGAGACTAATAAATCACCTTTTACATTTTACATGTGTGGGAGCACAATATCTAGCCACAAAAGGGATACTGTGTGTAGTTGGACTTATGTATTTTAGGAAGCATATATAAGACGGGTGTGGAAAATGGTGGGAGTGAGATAACACTTGGAAGAGAGTTCTGGGTTGGACCTAGTGATTTTAGGAGGAACTGAAAATCATGCTGGATTTCTGAAATGGGGTCGCTGTGGCAGGCCCTCTAGGTGTACAGATCTGGCAACTTAGCTGCAAATAGAGATGGGCGAACGCTCAACTTTGGGAATTTGTCCACTGGTTATCATTCATTTTTGGGAACCATTCATTTTTACTTGTTCAACTTGTTGGGACAGCATTACTAGCATGAAATAACTGGTGGTCAACTATCATCTGTCAAAGCAACATTAATAGTTTTCTTTTATGATTTGCAGTGTGTGGTGTGTAAATTAACTACAGGTCAAAGTGTCATACTGTGTGGGAAGTGAAGATTTATTTGGAAAATTAATGACTTCCGACAACTGTTTAAAAACTGCATACTAAAACTAGAATGTTTGGATCAGCAATGGCGGCAACTCCATGAATATACTGGAAGAGCATTGAAACTTAATAAGTGAAAAGAAACAAAACTCCCCCGCTCACCCCCCCCCCCCCCCCCCCCCAAAAAAAAAACCACCTTGACAAATCAGCACACATCACTCACTGCTTTGAAGAGCTTTAGCATCAAGAAAGGTAAACAGTTTTTGATCAGTCAGCAATTGAAAAGTGCCACAAGGTACATGCATGGAATCAGTAATCATTTATTTGAGAAAGAGAACTACTGAGTGACCACAGGCAGCCAATAACACATGAAAGCTTTTCTGTTAAATCATTAGTGTGTGTCACAACGGAGTGAAATATAACTGCTTTTAGAGGTGGAAAAATCTCTCTTGTATTTACCTTGCAGGAGTAAGAGACATATTTATAGTTTTGAATTAACTGTGAATTCTCTTCTTGAAGAGCCTTCTCAAGGAGTATCTTACCATGCTTCAAAGGGATACATCGCGCAAAGTGGATGGCGAAAACCATTTATTGAAAAATGGTATGTTCCTTGATGCTTTCCATGCTTCAAAGGGATCCATTATGCAAAGTGGATGGCGAAAACCATTTATGTATTACAAAACTTTACGTTCCTTGATGAAGCTGAATTGCGACCTCGAGATCAGACTGCGATTTTTTCTGTTTGTATTTTCCTTATCGGCTATGCATGTTGAAGCTTCCTGTGCCACTTCAGAAGCCAAAGCTCCATATTTGGATTTCTGAATTATTTCAAAACTTATCAGGTTGTTGATAGTGATATTCTACAGTGGTTTTACAAAAACTGAAATAAGGTTCCTTTCCCTCCTTCTGTCACCTCAATTTTGAGAGTCCGAAATTAAAACTGTCACTATACTGAATCACGAAGCAGAATTAATAGATAAGGATTCAATCATGAATCAATCAAATCACAAAAATTATGACTAATGGAATTGAACTGCTTGTTTCCAATACAATAAGAGCATATTTCAACAGTTTGATTTGAGTGACAAGTTCCTTAAGACGGATTCTTCACAGTGGCATGTAAATGAAGGTGTCAATGCCCAACATCCAGTTACTAAATGTCATAAATTATCTGATCAACATAAGGCATCAAGTTCATGGAATATAGTAAAAAAAGAGAAGAAGAAGAAGAAGAAGAAGAAGAAGAAGAAGAAAAGGGAAGGAGGAGGAGAAGAAGAAGAAGAAGAAGAAAAGGGAAGGAGGAGGAGAAGAAGAAGAAGAAGAAAAGGGAAGGAGGAGGAGAAGAAGAAGAAGAAGAAGAAGAAAAGGGAAGGAGGAGGAGAAGAAGAAGAAAAGGGAAGGAGGAGGAGAAGAAGAAGAAAAGGGGGAGAGGGAGAAAAGCTATACACAGTGTTCCAAAAAGGACTTTACAACTTTGAAAATTCATATAAATTAGTTCATAGTACCTACAGAGGTGATTGTAGTGTGAATTTGTAGGGAAATATATCAAGTTTTGTCTTGTGTACTTCGCTAGTGCCGGAATGCACTGCAAGGAGCACTAGCAACAGTTGCTTTACAGATGGCTGCTTCACTGGACCCAAGTATGCTAACTGTGTGTTTTGGTTTGAAGAATCGAAGTTGGCGACAATAGTTCAGCATGATTTCCATACCAAATACGCTAATGATCCTCCTAGTGGGCCTACAGTTTATGAGTGACATAAATGTTTTGTAGAACCAGGGTGCTCGGTAAGACAAGGGAAATCATAAGGTCATCCACACACATCTGATGACGTCGTTGAGTGAGTGAGACAATGTTTTGTCAACAGCCCTATAAATCCAATACTGCATGCATCTCACAACTGCAAATCCCCATACGACTGTTGGGCATGTGTTGAGAAGCCACTTGCATTTGAAACCGTACAGGTTGACAATTGTACAAGCAATAAAACACACTGATAAAATTGCTCACAAGAACTTCTGTGCAGATGTTAAATCGATTACACGAGGATAAACATTGCTTGGACAAAATCATCTTTTCTGACGAGTTCACTTTTCACTTAAGTGAAAAGATTAACATACATAACTGTAGGATTTGAGACAGTGAAAATCCACATCCAACATAGCAACATATTCATGATAGCCCTAAACTGAACGTTTTTTGTACATTGAGCAAAAACAAAGTGTACAGCCCTTTTTTCCATGAGAGAACTATGAATGGGCTAGTGTACCTGAATATGTTACAACGATTTTTGATTCCACAGATCGATGGGGATGGCCAAGAATGAAATGTTTGCTTCATGCAAGATGTTGCACCACACCACTACCTGGCTGATGTCCGGGATTTTCTCAGTGACCGCTTTCCAGGTCAATGGATTGGACGTGATGCGCCAATTGCATGGTCCCTACGTTCTCCAGACCTGACACCATTCGATTTTTATTTTTTATTTATTTTTTATTTTTTTAAATGGGGATTCATCAAGAATATCGTGTTTGTACCTCCTGTGTGTCTTCTCTACCTGGATTTAGAGCAACAATTTATGCAACCACTGAGCAAATTACACCTGCAATGCTACAGTGAGTTTGGGAAGAAACTGACTTCTGATGGGATGTGTGCAGGATATCCAATGGAAGCCACATAAAACATCCTTAGTTCAAAGTAAAAAAATTGATGTGTTGTGATGAAGCAAGATGGGATAATTTTACTTCCCCTCTCGTTTTGCCATCTGCCTCCTAAAAATTCATTTTTTCACTTTTAATTAATTACCATTAACATACGTAAATACAATCTGCGTTTTCATAAAAGAGGAAGGCTGACCCTCAGTTTTAAAGAATCTAACACCAGATCTAATTTAGTGCTTAGTTTTAGGTATTTAATTGATTTTCTAATTTATTTTGACTATTCCTAGTTAGTATCTTTTGTTATAGGGTAATATCAGTAATTGTTTCATAACAAATTCTATTGTTGACATTTAAACAAATATAAATTCTGTAATAATTATAAACGTTTGGAAGACTAAACTCTAGCATTCTTTAAGGATCTATTTGGCTCTATTCGAAAACATGTTAGCAAAGCCAGCCCTTAATTCCAAATTAATTGACTGTTTAGGCAAAAGTATTGTTTGCATAAGTATACAGGGTGATCAAAATGTCAGTATAAACTTGAAAACTGAATAATCCACAGAATAATGTAGATAGAGAGGTACAGATTGACACACATACTTGGAATGACATGGGGTTTTATTAGAACAAAAAAAAATACAAAAGTTCAAAAAATGTCTGACAGATGGCGCTTCATCTGATCAGAATAGCAATAATTAGCATAACAAAGTAAGACAGAGCAAAGATGATGTTCTTTACAGGAAATGCTCAATATGTCCACCATCATTCCACAACAATAGCTGTAGTCGAGGAATAATGTTGTGAACAGCACTGTAAAGCATGTCCGGAGTTATGGTGAGGCATTGGCGTCGGATGTTGTTTTTCAGCACCCCTAGAGACGCCCGTCGATCACGATACACTTGCGACTTCAGGTACCCCAAAGCCAATAATCGCACGGACTGAGGTCTGGGGACCTGGGAGGCCAAGCATGACGAAAGTGGTGGCTGAGCACACGATCAACACCATACGACGCGCGCAAGAGATCTTTCACGTGTCTAGCAATATGGGGTGGTTCTAATAAAACCCCATGTCATTCCAAGCCTGTGTGTCAATTTTTACCCCTCTATCTACATTATTCTGCGGTTTATTAAGTTTTCAAATTTATACTGACTTTTTGATCACCCGGTATAGGTTGATTTCATGATTTACACACATAACTTGGCTTGACCCTTGTAGAAGAAGAAACTGTTAAAAGGAGTGAATTTTTTTATGTATTCAGTTAATTTAATGAGTTAAGTTTTAATTGTAATTTCTGTAAATTAAACTTCAAAAAATGTGTAGTTTCAGTGCCTATTATTGCGAGGATATATAAGGGCCCAACTTTTGGTCCTGAGACAGTCAGCCCATGGACGAGTTTCAGACAAGAAACCTGTGTTGGTTAGAACAACAACAATGCTTCAAATTAACTGTGAAATTCCATCCTGGATTTTCCTGTTTGATTTTTAACTGTGAAATACATGTTACACAATTAGGCCATGTGTTAAAACAATGACAGTGTCTGCTCCATATGTACCTTCCTAGTCTTCAAGAACAGTGAACTTTGTGGTTAGGTTTTTACTGCTCTTAGATGTACAATAGTAAACTATTGCAGCAGTATGTGGAGATTTGCCTACTGTGTATTATTGTGGGGGGTTGTGAAGAGTGAAAGTAAAAGACTGTGAAATGCAACTGTGCAGCTGTCAACTACATCATTTACAGTAGACTGTAGTTGCACCTCCACCCCCTATTTTTTCAGCCACTACATTGACACTGAGGGAAAAAAAATGAAGAAAACAGAGCAGGCGATTGTTTTCACAGTGTTTCCCTACAAAATAACACTAAACCCAGTTCTATATCTTCTTTCAATACAATGCGTACATAAAGTCGAGGAACACTTTCAATTATTTATTGCACAAGAACTAAACATTGTACCGATGTCATACATATTGCATTTTGAAGAGACACAAAGTTTTTTTTTTTTTTTTTTTTACAAACATTCGATACGCGAACCATGAGTGACCCGGCAGACATCAATACGGTAATTGAATTCTTGCCATACCCGTCCCAGCATGGCATTGTCGACTGTGGCAGTCGCTTCCCATATTCTCTCCTGGAGCTGTGCAACATCACATGGTAGAGGCGGTACATACACCAGATCTTTAATGTGTCCCCACAGAAAAAAGTCACACAGAGTGAGATATGGTGATCGGGAGGCCATTTCATGAAACAGCTGTCCCCTTCTGTAGCATGGCCATGTTTGCGATTACTGCCGACCATCAGCAAATTACCAAACTACACTGTGGACGTATACATGAAAGAAACTTTCAGGGTTTCTCTTAAAAATGACATATGTATGATATCTGTACAATGTTTGGTTCTTGTGCAATAAGTAATTGAATGAGTTCCCAGACTTTATGTACACCCTGTAAATTTATATGAATGTTTAAAGCTGTAAAGTATTTTTCGAAACACCCTGTATATACTTCTAATTGTGTCCGAGTATCCCATTAAGGCACTTCATGGAAGATTGATCAAAAATAAATTAAATTAAAAAACTCTACACTCAATACTAAGTACTCACTTTTAACGTGCAAAAAGAATATGGCCTATATGTGATATTTATATAATATAATAAAATTAGTAAACCATAATTAACTTACCTGAGCTTCCGTATGCGTGTCACCATATATTTTCCTTGCATCTTTGCGTGTAGAACTTTGCACATACATGTCCTTGAAACATGTTTTTTCACTTTCACTGTTGGCATTTAATATGGAAAGGATTACAATCGGTGATTTCTGACATCGCAGAATGTTATACAAGAAAATAAACATGACAATATAGCACTTAAAAATATTTGTGACGAGTGTTTGAGGTCATGAGTGCTTCACAGTAATGGAGATTCCAATGTACATTCTAAGAACGAATTTTGTATGGCATAGATAATGTAAACACTTCACATAGGGTAAACTAAATAATGAGAAGAAAGAAATCAGAGAACTATAAGCCCATCAGCAATATTTTTTCAAGATATACTTAAAATTAAATACGGCAATGTGAAGTCCTGATTGAATGTAAATAATTTAATGAGTAATGGTAATAACTCAATTAACTGTACAGGAACTATGTTGTTGACAGGCACATAAACAAGACTGGGAATGGTGCTAACTTTCAGACAATCTTTCGTCAAAGCTAGAGAGTACACATAAATTGCCCTTGCCATCTATATTGTGCCAGCACTTCAACTAGTAGATTAGGGTGAGAGGCTGTGTCGGATGGATTTGGGGAAGGGTGGCCAACAGCGAGGACAGAGAGCCCGTAGCTGAAGAGGATACAAATGTGGCACTTGGGAGCTCTTTCTGCCCACAGGCAGATGGAGCTGTTTGCAGTGCATAATGATGTGGAAATTGGATTGTGAAGTGGAGGTAGAATAGAGGAAGATGGAAATTGCAAAGAGAAAGCTGCATGTGCAAAATGAGTGAACTGGAGATCATGGATCAGAGTTGGAGGTGAGTGTAGGGCAGGTGCTATCTGAGATTGAGACTATGAGAATTACAAACCTGACGGATGAGATGCAAGGACAACTTCCATCAACATAATTAAGAGAAGGTGGGGGGGGGGGGGGGGGGGGGGAATCCACATGTCATAGGTAATTAAACAGTCATTGCTCTACCACCAGGTGGTCACCTCTGCTCTTGGCCACAGTTTGGCGGTGGCCATCCATTCAGGTGGACAGTTGGTTGGTGACCACACCCAGAAATTACAGAGCTGGTATGTAACTGGTGGCCCTGCCTCTTGACAGTATAGGGTTAGTCTGCGATGAGACTGGAGTAAAATTGCCAGTCAGATGGGTGCATGAGACAGCTCTCACACCTGCATCTTCTGCAAGTGTATGACTCATGTGGCAGGGGATTAGCAGTGATGTGGCATGAGGATGGACTAGGCTACTGAACATATTGGGTGGGTGACCGATTCCCACTTTGGAGGGGGCAGTAATGATTGATCATACGATGTTTCGCACTTACTAGTATGACGGTAAATAGCAGAAACCTTGGGGAAGGATATGATTTAGTTGTTGCACTTTGTGTGTATGCAAGTGTACTCTACAGCTCTGAAGGAGGATTCGTTCAAAAGCTAGCAAAGTTCTTTGTCTTGTTTATGTGCCTTCTGATGAATCAACACCTCTACTATTTGCGAGTTGTTACCTTTCCTCTGTAAATTATAATCATCAAGTTAAATTAAAACATTAAAAAATTTTAACAACACATGGTTCAAAAGCAAAGAGTATGCCAATGAATTTATCACAACCAGAACACAGCAGTTTCCATCAATCAGCTTAAAACTTAAGTTTAATGTCCACTAACTTTAAATAAATGAACAAGGGTAAGGAATATATATACTATATACTAACACATTCTCATATTGGATATGCGCAAATTTAGCTGTAGCAGCTCACCAAATAAAAATGTGATACAAATGTTTTAGCACGCTTCAGGCATGTTCTTAGATCATTCAGTCACATAAAGAAACTAATGTACTTTTTGAGTCTTGGGTGACTTGTGCAAGATTTCTTGCAAATGCGACAGAAGTAGTTTTGGTGAAAATTCTGCAATAATCAGTACACTGTAATTCTTTTACTTTTTGTCATATTACACAAAATTGTTACATGTTATGTTTCCTCAGAGAGCATGTACGTACTAATCTCAGTATTTGTGGCTGCTTTGAAATCTCAATCATTGTGCACAAAAACATAGCCACTGTTTGTTTATGATAAGAAGACCCTTTTTACTGCTGCTGGTAGTAGCGGAGAAAATTGGCAATAGCTGGAATGTGTTCTTTTGTCATCAAATGTTGTCAATATTTCTGCGTGCATCACCTCTTGCTTTTGTATAGGAATTCTTGGCAATAGCTGGAAGGTATTCATTTGTCTTCAAATGTTGTCAGTATTTCTGGGTGCGTCACCTCTGCTTTTGTATAGGAACTCAACATGGGTAATGGTGCCAGCACTGTGGGAAGTAATTGCTGCTGCCTTCCCCTCACCATCCCGCTCCTCTCGGCAGTCATAAGTCGGGTGCAAGGCATGCCTCCTGATGTTCCCGACCGCCAATGCGTTAAGGGTCGTATGTGGCCAAACAGTAATCAGTCAACCGAAATTCGTGTTTTGCAGCATTGTTGGCTTGTTGGTCAGATTCATCATTAAAGTTTCAGCTGCTGTAAACATCACTGGTCCACATAGGTTTACTGGCAGCCATAGTCACATTACTATATAAATAAACTGTTTGAATCAACACTGATGAACACCTTTCAGGCACAGAGCAGAAATAAACAATTACTACCTAGGACAAACAATGCAAACTGGTGACTTCTGTTCCAAGTAACAGAAATTTTCACACTATAACACTGCTGAAGATTCCATCTCTCTTGGACATAAATAAGATTGTGTTAAGTCAAAAGTGATCATCTGGCTCTCAAATTTCTGAGAAGACACTAAAGAACAAGTCAAAATTCTCAACAGGCAATCTTATGAATCACAGCAACCCATTTAAAACAAAGGAACCACTAGATCCACTTATTTCAACTGCAAACTCACCAAACTCTTAGGGTTTTCTTTCCAGTCATAGGGAAAGCTGCCAATTGAGAGTAATTTCACAGTTAAATATCGGATACAGTTGACAACTTAAATGTACGAAGTTTTGGAATGATTATAATCTGAAACTTCCTGGCAGTTTAAGACTGGGTGGTGGACTGATACTCGAACTAAGGACCTTTGCCTGCTTTGGGCAAGTGCCCTGCCAACTGAGCTACATAAGCATGATTCAGGACCAATCCTCACAGCTTTACTTCCGCCAGAACCTCATTTTTAACCTTCCAAACTTCACAGAAGATCTCTTGCAAAACTTATGTGCTTGCACTCCTGGAAGGAAGGATATTGTGGAGATATGGCTGAGCCACAGCCTTGGGGATGTTTAAAGAATGAACCTTCACTCTGCAGCAGAGTGTGTGTTTATATGAAAATTCCTGGCAAATTTACGCAGTTTTCATCTGCTACAAAGTTTCATATTAGCGCACACTCCACTGCAGGGTGAAAATTTATTCTGGAAACATCCCCCAGGGTATGGCTAAGCCATGTCTCCAAAATATCACTTCTTATCCTTTCTTCCAGGAGAGCTAGTTCTGCAACTTTTGCAAACCAACTTTTGTGAAGTTGGGATGGTAGAAGAGAAGGTACAGGTGGACTTACAGTTGTGAGGACAGATTTTGCATCATCCTTGGGTCACTCGGTTGGTAGACAGGGTTGCTCCAAGTTTCCCCAGTGAAATTCCCTGATTTCCAGACATGTTTTAGCATTTTTCCTTGACAAATTTTGAGATCTCAAAACTTAAGTTGACAACCTGTCTTTGCAGCTATGGTACAAGAAATAATAGTGCAAACGAGGAAATATCTAAAAAAGACTTGCAAGCAGATGGCATTTGCTAATGTGAGCACAAATCTCAAGGAGTAACTTGATGAACAGATTTTAGATGGAGAAACCAAACCAAAATGGCATGTGTGTTTCATTGCGACCACTGCTGTTATTTTATTTCAATAAAACAAAACACATTTGGTGACAAAAATACGCATTTCCTTGGAGTCACAAGACAGATTTAAAATAACTTCACTGATTTCAGAAATAACCTTGGAAAAAAGTAGGCTTCTTGAAAGAAGTGTTTAAGGCGGGGAAGAATTGTGTAAACCAACTCTGTAGGTGGCCGCTGATAAAATGTTGAAAATGTTGACTCTATTATGTTCGTTATTACCCACTGTGTTATATCAAATATGTTTCAGGTATTGTGCGATATTATTATTATTTTTAAATATATGAGTACATAGTGTATAAACCGCCAGCGACTGACACAGTTTTCTCCATCTTATCGTCTATACTTCCTAACATACAAACTATTTTTGAAGTGTTTGAATGTACTAGAACAAATAGAAGTCTATAAAGTGCCACACTGTAAAACATATTTGCAGTGAGACATTCACAATTCCTGAAATCCTTCACCCATCGCCTGTTGAGGAGCAACGCAGTCCCGGGTCTATGGATACACCAGGAAAATGCGCTGCATTAATTTACACCACTCACAAACATACCTGGCCTGCGGACAGGTCTATGAGACTAGATCTGACGAGCAGGTTCTCTACATTAGTGGGAACTGAATGGCTTCAGATTGGCAGGCATGATCCATTACAGATACCCACAGATATGGTCTCCAGTTTTAGCCTGTCACAGAAATCCACTCATTTGGCCAGCTATTCATGAGCCACAGGTAGCATGTTGACGAAATGAGACCATGGTGATCAATCCATGCAACAGATAACTTTTCAATTTCTCTGAGAATCAATAATAATGAGGATAGGTAGCAACTCATCACAAAAATGATTGCTGAGCCACAGACAGCCATGTAGAAAAGACAATTGCACTCTCACAACTAAATTTTCAGCCATAGCTATTGTCAGAAAACGAGAGGACACACACACTCACACAATCACCCAGACACAACTCATGCACAGATGACCGCCGTCTCTGACCACTATGTCTACAGTCTCTGAGAATAAAATCCAAACAAACAACTCTTCGTGCCTCCCTGCCTCTTGTTGGTAGCTGCTAGGCTAGTGGCAAGATGTGGTGGCAGCACTGACTGCAAGCTGAGGGGAGTGGTAGGAAAAGGAGAAGCAGTAGGGATGAAGGAGTAGAGAAACGGGGCACATACTCAGTTGCACCCAGCCAGCGATGATGCATGACACCTCAGTAAACAAACCATTTCATCTAGTGAGACCAAAATGAGATTTTTTCTGTGTTTTTTTTTTTTTTTTCCTGCTGATTTCCCTGAAGTGTTTGAAACTTGATGGTATTCCCTGATTTCCAGAACCTGTGGCAACACTGGTAGATCACTTGCCCACAAAAGACACAGGTCCCAAGTTCGAGTCTCGGTCCTGCACACAGTTTCAATCTGCCTGAAAGTTTCAGATCAGAGCACACACTGTCAGACTGGAAATTCATTCTGGATAACTATCTGTTCATATATAGAAGAAATTGGCCAAGTTCCTCAGTCTAGCTGAGATACACAAAAAGAAGCAGATTTCAGTTTATATACATAGATCTAAAAGATTTAGTAAAATATTTTTTATTTATTCACTAAAGTTTTTGACAGATGATGAATTCAATATATTTTCTAATGGGAAAAAGATATTTTTATGTGATATAATTACAATTTAACAATTTTCAGTTTTTGTTTTTTTACTTTACTTGCAGTGTGAAACCTTGCCTCTTGTCAAATTTCATGATTTTAGGTCAATGGGAAGTATCCTACAGGTTTTGATGAGAGAGTTTTTAAGTGTCAAAATATGTGACATAAATGGCTGTATCTTTTGACTGCATTGACTTAGAAGTTTCAAATTTTTACACTGTGAATCGACCATGGACGTTAATATGTGACATAAATTGAAACCTGTTGTGTCAACCTGTTCTTGAGGAGGAGGGGGGAAGGGTTCTTAACAGACAGACAGCTGGTCAGACGGACAACAAAGTGAACCTATAAGGGTTCTGTTTTTTACAAACTGAGGCACGAAACCCCAAAAAACTAAATGTCCTCTACAATTAACAAGTTTAAAATAACATTCTAGGCATCACTCATGAATTATGTTTATTATAAAAAGACCTGCTGCCTTAATCACTGTATGAGTATAAAGCAACAATAGCTTCGACAATGAGATCTCAAAAACTGGATGTTGTGTACAAGCACTATTTGCTGTAAAATGAATGTTTCTGCAATGGGTGGAAATGCTTGGGCCTTCTGTTCCTTCTCATTATTGTTTACACTCTCCACCTTTTCACAATCTTCGTTTTTTCTCCCCAATTTTTTGTACTCCTTGACTGTCAAAAATCATGACTGACATAATGTGCTGCAGAATGTAGCATGTAAACCTGTCCTTTCATTCTTACACAGAATTAATTTTTATGTTAATATAGGAGCAGCTGACCTTTGCTTGTGACACCAATTGTCCCTCAATGTAACTGAGTCTGCTTCTTTAACATAACATTAATAATTCAGTTGATTGAGTTTTTTATTTGTTGCTACCTTCTGGTTGTTGTTTGCATTCCATATATTGCATTAACTGCGTAAGTTCTGAGACCTGTTTCTATCTTTATCTCCTAAAAGTGAATTTTTGTATACCTACAAAGTCTCGTCGTTGCTACTCAAAGAATACATTCTAATTTTTTAAAAGTATGGTAGAGACAACATTCCCACATACAATAATTATGGAAGCAAGTTATATCATCAGGTACGATCTTTACAAAACATACTCTTTAAAAAATGGATGCACCACGAAGGAATTATCGAAATGGCAAAAAAACCAGTAGAAGTGACATACATGTACAGACATAAAAATGATTACAATTTCAGAAAAATTGGATATGGTGTGGTTTTTTTCCTTTGTCGTAGAGTGTACATAGAAAAGTGCAGTTTTTTCCTAGACTGTATGAGGATTTCAAATGACAGTGTAGGTTGCACACTAAAAGAATGTCAACATGACTTCATTTAAGAACAGAAATTGCAAAATCCATCTAGACCACTTTTCTACAGCAATGAATCAACTGCAACGAGAGTACTTTTATAAAAGGTAATGGTGTTAAAAAGCACAGTCCACTATAACACAACACTAGAAATCGACTCGCCACGATGTAAGAGCTGAAAGCGAAAGCAGTTGCATAACAACCCAACATTTACTCAGTAACATAATTCTATAAGTTCTCTCTATAGTATTTTCTTGCTGCAGATCCAACAACAGCATTAACCATGTACATGTGGTGCGAAACATAATAATTACTCTTTACAACACTAATATTCAAACATTACCCTTCAAGCAGTTTGAGATCATTGTTAAGTCTTTTCTGCTCATCATTTGGGGTCTGAAGCATAAATAAATACTCACCACTCACTCTCTGTAGTGTCGTCTTGCTGCAAGCTCACTGTCTTTACGTCCACCGGCTCAGGAGGAAGTTCTACTGCCTTTTTCAACATCTGTGCTTCATTTTCTTTTCTGGAATCACTTTTTTTACGTTCTTTCCTATTTTCCATTTTACTATTCTTCTCAGATTTCCTTGTATCTAGTTTCTTCGCAGATCCTTCAGTATCCAACTCTCTTTTTAGACCTTCTTTTGATACTACGTCTTTTCTGTCATCTCTCTCAACAGCCCGCTTCTTAACGTCCTCTCGTTCCTCAGCATTATCTTCCTTTCGTTTAGCTGAGCCATCTCTTCTACGAGTGTTTTCTTTTTCACCCTTCTTGGTTGTAATTCTGTTAACTTCTTTAACATCTTTCTTGTCTGTTTCAGTCTTCTTCCTATTATCATCTAACTGTTTCTTGACATTTTCTCTCTTCCCCTCCTTATCACCCTCTCTTCCACCTCTAACATTTTCTTTAACTTCTTGCTGAGTCACTTCTTTTTTGTTATCCTTTCTATCCCTTACATTTGGATTAACATCCTTCCTTTCAGGGACAGAATTATTTTTTGCGTCATCACACATTGTTTTTTCACGGTGAATTGCATGAGAGGTTTTTCCCACAAACGTACTTTCTTCCTTTGCATGTTTTTCAACTGTTTTATGGTTATCACCTTTTTTCTTTTGATGTTCTTCCTGAATAAGTGATAGCTCAACTTCCTTTCTGTCATTACTGGCATCTTGTGGTGATGGTGATATATTAGTATCTTTTATTGTTACGTGCACTGTATCTTCCCTGTGTGTACCACTCTTTTTCCCTGGTTTTATGAGAGTGTCTCTACTTTCTTTCAGTTGCTCATACACACTGCCCGAAATTACAGTATGGGCAGAGGCCATTTTTTGGTCATCATCTCTAAGATGCATATTTGTTGTTTTCTTACTATCATATCTTAACTCACTGACCTTGTCAGCTACCACTTTATCACCTTGCACTATTTCTGACGCTTTTGATGGTTCATCAGCTGAAGCTGAAGCTAATTTCCCATCATGACTGCCTTTCCCAGGAGATTCATCACTTCCAGGTATTATTTTGTGGTCAGTAGTTGCTCCTGCTGACCTGACAACTTCAGACAACTCTGTTTCTATCTCATTACCAATAGGAACTTCACTCTCTCTAATAGAAAGCTTCGAAACCAATGATTCTCTATTCTGCAGTGGTCCTTCTTCCTCTGTCCTACTATCAGGACTGCTGGAACGTAAAGCTTTAGACCTTGTAGATACATCAATCTGTTGTGACTTCTCTTCTTCAGTCCTGTGCTTGCTCTCAGCTTTTCTATCCTGTTTAGCAATTGTTTCCTCTGCCTCAGTGACATCAACAGAACTTGTGCAGACATCCACAGTATAATCCTCGTCATCCTGCATACTCTGACTGACATTAGCATCCTGAAGTTCCATTGTGGTTCCTGATGTGCACAGTTTTTCTCTCGCAGTTTCAGCTTCATTGGAGAGTGGTATAGAAGTAACTTCACCAGAGGTGTCAGTTTGCACTTTCTCCACATTACTCTCTTCTTTTTCCACAACTACTTCTAACAGCTTTGTTTCATCACTGACATTAACAACTTCATCATTAACTTTACCTAAGATTATAACTTCCATGTCAGCAAGATCTGGAGGAATTACTTCTTTCACTTCAGTCCCTTCTTCAAATTCAACTACTTCTGCTATACCAGAGACATCTTTTGTTTCACTCTCCTCTGCCAATTCCTGCATTGTACCCTCAATGATCATTTCAAAGTCCTTATCTAGCACAATCTCTTCTGATGAACTAGCAATCTGTTCATTTTTGTTAGTAGATTCAGCATCTTCCTCAATTTTTTCATCCTTTGTTACACAAGATGGTAATGAAGTTGATACCAATTCTGAGACATCATCTTCCAGCGATAACTCTTCAACTGGTTCCATTTTAACCTGGATTACTGGTTCTGTGGTTTGTGGATCAAGGGTATATTCTTCTTTCCTTTCCTTCTTTATTATAGCCTGAAGTTCCTCCTGTAAGCAAACAGGAAGGAAAAAATGTCAATCATCAGATAGTATTTTTCAATAAAAGTGAATTATCATAAAATTTACTTGGTTAATCTGCATTCAGAGTTCCTACATCTAATTTTACGTGATAACATATATTCAGACTACCTGATAAAAAGCTCCAAGGCAAACGACATTCTGTAACTTTTTTTTCTGTATACCCAAGAAATGGAAACCAATACTTTCTACTCAAAAATACAAATAATGTAAGGTTAAAGATCACTCACTGAATAGCAGAAGTACTGAGTTGTCGCCAGGCACACAGGAAAGAGAAATAAACTTTTGCTGGCTTTAATCTTTCAACAAGCTAGGGCATGGGCATGCATGCACCCCCCCCCCCCCCCCCCCCAGTGTCCAGTGTCCAGTGTTTCACAAAAAGGCATGGGACCTTATTTCTAAAGTGTACCCATTCTTCAAACGTGAGGCAGATTCAGGGGAGCCAGTACGCCAGGTTACCAAAATGCAGGAATGCACTGCAGTGTCCTGTGGTGATACTGGTGCACTTTCAGCTGAGTTGACAGTGCAGCATTTGTTGTGAGCTGTGTGGCCAGGGGCGACCAATGCTGTCACTGACTATAGTTGTACCAGCTGCAAAATTTTAAACATGACTACTTTATGTATGTGGTTGGTAAAACAGCACTAAATGTACCATTCTGTGAAAGAATCACAAGCCTGTACTTAAGATGTATCTATTGTCCAAGTCCAATAGATGGTCTGGTTATTTTAGGCTGAAGACACCATTGTACTTGTCTGATGGAGCTGATCCCCCATGGTACACAAAACAGGTCAGAGCACTGCTGCAGGAACAAAAAACGCATGCCAAATTTAAACAAACACAAAATCCCCAAAATTGATCGGTTGGTTTGGAGTAAACGAGACAAAACTGCGAAGCTTAAGTTGTTTAAAAGATCAGTCAAGACAAGGTATTAAAACTACTACATGAAACAGAATAAGGAAAATAAAAATGTGGAAAGAGCAGAGGCCAGGCCACCAAGCAAGGGCCACCAAGGGAACCTAGACAGGATTGGGGGGGGGGGGGGGGGGGGCAGGAGAGGGGTGCCCCACCAACCCCACTACTTTTGCATTGTCTGCTACCACCAGGGATAGTGTGTCTAGATGTTGCCTCAAAGCAGCCAAATTACAGCAGTCTAGTACGTCGGTCACCATCTGGCAGGCTCCACATCGGCACTGAGAGGGATTCTCACATTGGAAAATGTGGCCATGGGTCAGTCAAGTGTGGCTAATGAGGAGTCGACAGAGTTGTGAGAAGCATGCAGGGAAGACTGCCATGTGGTCATGGTCTCCTTAATTCTACTCAATTTGTTTGGGGATATCAGTGATGACCATTCTGAGTTCCAGACTTCCAGCAACTGATGGTGTATAAACAACAAAAGGTCCGGTTCTGGGACACCCATTTCCAGAATCAGCATCCTGGTGGCTTGCTTGGCCAAGTAGTTAGCTTGTTCATTTCTCAAAATCACAACATGACTGGGTGTTCAAATGAAAACTACTGGCTGTCTGACATGATTGAGGTCAGAGACAAGGTGGTGCATGGCCGTAACCAGCAGGTGAGGAGAATAGCACTAGTCTAAAGCCTGAAGGCTGCTAAGGGAGTCACTACAGATTAGGGTAGTCCTGTCAGCGCAAGATCAAACATGCCTATAATAGCCATCAATTCAGCAGTGCAGGCACTGCAGCCATTTAGCAGAGAGTGATGTTCACTGCACTGTGCATGTGTGTTTGCAAAGCCCATTCGTCCATCAGCTGCTGAGCCATCGGTGAATACCACTTCTGAAGCTGGATACATTTCAAGGACAGCCAAGAGGAAGTGGTGAAAAAGTTTAGGTCAACAGACTCTTTTGAATCAAAGGAGACTGAGACAAATCCTAGGTTGGGGCACAAGCCATGGGGGCAGATGCTATGTCTCTCTGATCAGAGGTGACAATGGAGGACATTGCAGTTGACAGAATGAGGGCATTGTAGTGCTGCAAAAGGTTACAGCGATCTGCATGACTGCTAGTGTTACTGAGGCAGCGAAGTGTATTAAGATGTCGCCAGCACTTTTGCCTAAGTTTGCGCAGGTGGGGAAGCCATGTCAGCCGGGAATTGAAGACCAGTCCCAAAAAGTATTGTCTCTCAACTACAAGAAGTAGTTGACCGTCTAGGTAAAGTTCTGGGTGTGGATGGCAGTATGACAGGAACAGAAGTGCACGGCCCAAGTCTTGGCGGCTGTGCGCCTTTCGTATGGTGCCCCGTACATGGTGATATGCAACAACCATACTAGAGGAGTAATAATAAAAGCAAAAATTGTCAACATATAAGGAGGGTGATACCAAAGACCCCGCAGCGGCCACTAGACCATAGACTGCCACCAGAATAAGAGGGACACTCGGTACAGAGCCCTGTGGACTCCATTCTCTTGGATAAGGAGGGTACGGAGTGAAGCACTCACATGAACCTGGAATTTACAGTACGACAGGAAGTTCTTGACAAAAATTGAGAGTGAACCTCAGAGACACCACTCATGCAATGTAGTAAGGCTGTGGTGACACCATGCTGCATCATAAGCCACATCTGTGTCGAAAACACAGTGATGAGGTGTTGACGTCCAAAAGGTCATACGGATGGTGGACTCCAGGTGAATTGGAATATAAAACCACCATGAGATGCAGCCAAAAGGCTGCAAGATTCAAGAAGCCAACACAGCCTCTTGCTGATCATGCATTTCAGCAACTTACAGAGAATGCCAATAAGACTGAGTGGGTGATAACTGTCCATCTCTGGAATTTCTTACCCAGTTTTAGTACCGGAACTACTGAGTTTTCCCACCACTGTGATGGGAACTCACCCGCATTCCAGATCCGATTAAAGAGGGTGAGGAAGTGTCACTGACAGATGTTTCAGCATTTGGTTGTGGATGCAGTCTGGCCCTACGGCCACATCAGGATAATGGGCTAGCACATTAGAGAATTCCCATTCACTGAATGGAGCATTATATAGCATCAGGTGGAAGGTAGTGAAAGATAAGTGCATTCACTTTACCCACTGTTTTATGAGCCGTAAGATGGTGTAGTTCTCAGACACAGATGTGTTAGTATGAGGCTCACCATACATTTGGCAACAGCATCTGTATCAGTATAAATGGCACCACCTAAGGGAATACTTTGTACACATTGAAGCTGTAGAGGCGACTGATCTTTGGCTATACCTGTGATGGAGAGGTACATCATCGAATGGTGGAAATGTACCGTTCCCAGGATTCTTGCTTTCATTGTTTTATGAGGTAGTGGACGCAGGCATGGAGCCATTTAAAGGCAATGAGATGCTCCAGCGAAGGGTGCTATTTATGGTATTGGAGAGACTACCTATGATCTCTAATGGCTGCAGCGATCTACGAGGTCCACCAGGGTACCATCTTCTGACAAGGGGGATCCTGAAGAATGGGGGTTGGCTTGGTTGGCTGCCAAAAGAACAGCTGCCATTGTATGCCGAATAGGCACATCAATACTGGCTTGCAAGGATGACAGAAGAGGTGAACCCATCAGTCAGCATTACGGAGAATCCATCTGCAGGGGTGTCCAGGGAAGAGACACTGAGGGAGGGACAGGATGATTGGGAAGTGATCACTATCCAACAGGTCATTGTGGACCACCCAGTGGATTGATGGTAGAAAACCAGGGCTACAAAAGGAGAGATCAATGGCCAGGATGCCATGTGCCACAATGAAGTATGTGGGAGCACCAGAGTTCCAGAGGCAAAGATTGAGCTGTGCCAGTGAAGTTTCGACGTGTTCACTCGCCAGTGATCAATATTCCACCCCACAAAGGGGTATGGGTGTTGAAGCCGCCCAGGAGTAGGAAAGGTGGAGGGAGCTGAGAGAGTAATGCGGACACCACATCCTGGGACATGGCATCATCGAGATGGAGATAAACATTACAGATAGTAAAATCCTGATGTGCCCTTACTCGAACAGCCACCGCCTCAAAATCCATATCAAGAGGCAGAAGGTCACTATGTATATAGAGTCCAGCACATACGTTGAAACTCCACCCGAAACCCTTTCATAAGCTGAATGATTTTTAAAATAACCTTGGCAGCTAAAAAGGACAGGGTTCCAAGTTGCTGGAAATCACATTTCCTGGATGGCAATACAGAATGTAAGATGCAAGACTGTTTGAATACCGTGGTGCCATGGTGTCTTGAAGCGACTGGGGGGGGGGGGGGAGGAGGGGGCGGGGGGGTGAGGGGAAGAGGGGGGGGGGGGGGCAGGGTTGAGACTAACGATCATGTGCTGTCACTGGTTGAGACACAGCATCTTTGGCACATTGCCTGGGAAGATCTGGTGCCTCAGGGGCCACTGGGATCTCCATCCTGGGCACGGAAGGAGTACATGCAGAGTCTGAGGGCGTGGGGGCCACCGGAGTTTCCTGTGTCTCAGAGATCTTTTTGTCCTTCTTGCTCTTCTCCTTACAAGATGAGGATAGAGAAGATTTCCCTTAATTGCTTTCAGGGACAGAGGAGAAACGAGAAATCTAACGGCCAAAAGCCTGTGGTCCCTTCAGCCACCTGCTGGCTTCTACCTATGGATCAGCAGAAACTGTGGAAAGAAGAGTCTCAAGGGACCTATTCCTAGCTAGATAAACCAGATGAGGATGAGGCACCTCCTGCTGGGGCATGGGAACCGGTATCCTCTACAGGTGGGGTGCCAGTGCTCCCAAAGTGGGTATGGTGGAAGCACCAGAAGGGCTCCCTACCCATCTGGAGAGCAGGTGTTAGCAGGTGGCACTGAGGACCCACAGTAAAAGGTACAACGGAGGAAGGCACTGTCAACAGAGAAGGTGACAACTTTGCAAATGTAGCGTAAGATTGTGTCATTTGCATGGAATTAAGGCGCTCCTAGTTTTTTCTGGACTCTAGCTATATGAGCCTGTCCAGGGTCTTATACTCCTGTATTTTCTCCCCACACTTAAAAATTGAGCAATCTGGTGCACAGGGAGAGTGGAGCTCAGCACAGTTTATACAGGTGGGGGGAGGGACCCAAGTTGTTCGCGTGCAGCGGATGTCCACAATCTCCACAGACAGGGATAGCAGTGCAACAGGAAAACATATGTCCAAACTTCATACACCTGAAGCATCTCATAGGAGGAGGAACATAGAGTTTCACATCACATCAGCAGAGCATCACCCTGACCTTCTCAGGCAATGTATCACCCTCAGAAGCCAAGAAGGCGATGTATCACCCTCAGAAGCCAAGAAGGCGATGTATCACCCTCAGAAGCCAAGAAGGCGATGTATCACCCTCAGAAGCCAAGATGTAGGACCCAGTAGCAACTGTGCTGCCCCTTGATGCCCTATGGACACACCGGATGAAGCGCACACCTCGTTGCTCAAGTTGACCTGCAGCTCATCGTCTGACTACAAAAGAAGATCGTGATGAAAGATGACGCCCTGGACCATATTAAGACTCTTGTGGAGAATGCAGTCATGGCCATGGCAATGTCACCCAACTTTGCAAAACAGAGCAGATCTGTGACTGGGCATGAGATGACGTTTCCATCAGGAGGGAACCGCTCTTCATCTTAGAGATGACTGCAACTTCCTCATATTTGTCTTCGTAGTGTTTCACAAAAAATAATGGCTTTGTGGCCAAAAAGGTCAGCGGGCTACCATCATGAAGGTACTTGAGGCAACCCCATACTGAGCACATTAACCAGTTGTTGGACTGTGTTGGAAAAAACAAAGAACATTTTTGTTGGTCGTTATGCACATAGCAGTTGTTAGCATTCTGTATTCTTTATGGTGCCTGTAATTTAGTTCAAAATGGTTCAAATGGCTCTAAGCACTATGGGACTTAACATCTGAAGTCATCACTCCCCTAGCCATAGAGCTACTTACACCTAACTAACCTAAGGACATCACACACATCCATGCCCGAGGCAGGATTCGAACCTGCGACCATAGCAGCAGTGCGGTTCCGGACTGAAACACCTAGAACTGCCCAGCCACTGGGGCCAGCTGTAATTTAGTATCACCTGCTTATAATGTTTTGTGGCATAATAAACTCAGCCTTAGAAAATTTCCATTTACGGCTTTAATTTTGGATAGCAGCGTTGATGTGATTAAAATATATGTGTAATACGAAACACCACTTTACAATTATCATAGCTCTACATTAGAAAGTGGCAACAACAGAAATTAAAAAAAACTTTAGACAGCAATTAACAGAACCTCGAAAAGTTCTTTCTTTTTATAAGTGGAGCTGACTGTCAGCTCTTGTCAGTTTTGACAGAGCAATCAAGGACAGTATACTGTTAGCTATTAAATGTAAATATTAAATAGGAGGGCATTCATGGACATGTACAATAGGAGGATATTCAGAGTTACAACAGTGAATGAGTAAAATAAATACAGCACATAAGACAGATTAAAAGCCACAGATACAGACTACAGTATGAGTACGTTACCTCAATATGTACAAAAGGAGTAAGTAGAGTTGTAATAGCTACTAACAGGGTACAGTACACTAGCCTGTACGTATCTATGGTGTGATGGAAAGAACAAGGAGGCCTAGAGGAAATAAAGATAATCTTCCTGTGGAAAGAGGTGTGTATATATTGTTACTATGTATGTTGGCAGCATTAATTTCGAGGTTTCTGCAAAGCAGATGAATTTAGTTGAATTTGTTAATCTGTTCCATGTGTTAATTTAAAGATGACATAATAAAGAGACAAGTGTCTGGGTTTTGTATGATAATCTCCAGATTTTGAAATATGGGCAGTAACTGCCAACAAATACTCACTAATTATTCAAAATGCATAACTCCTCTGTTTCGGTGGCAGTCTATAAAGGTTGAAGCTGTCTGATGATGAAACTGGCCTCAGAACACTGAATGTGGTGTTCCCTGTGACAATTACACAGGGCAATACCCCACTATAGCTCTAACACATTTTGTAGTCTCTCATATATTCCCCCTAGAACGATCTCTATTCTTTTTTAATTTTCTTGGCCGGTGTGTAGCACACATCCAGTGATTTGAAAAAGTTTTATGTGCTTGGCTAAAAATGGCAGTGTCCTGGAATAAATGTACTTGATTAGATGAAATATGGATGATTTGACAGAATGGCTACTGTGCTGAAGGTCCTAGTAATGAGTAGTCCATGAGAATGAGTAGTTCACAAGAGGAAACAAATAAATATTGCAAAGCTGCTTGATGTTCAATATGTTGTTATTCTAGGTTCCATACCCACAGTAAGAGAATAATTACCTGGAAGAAATGTTAAGAAACTTATTCACAGTTAAATATATACCTGTGACTGATGGTTTATGATCTACTGGGGAACATTCCACAATAAATAAACATGAATGAAACACAATTACAACTCTGATTAAAGACACAAATGATAGTAATGCTTGAAGTGAGAAGGTTAAAACTAGTTTTGAATTATGAATATTTAGTGTTTCATTAATGTTTCACAGTAGTGACAGCACCATTCACCTGAGAGGAAACTGTAGTGTAACATAACACTATGGTGAAGTGATGTGTTGCACAAGCATTTTTCAGACAAATGAATGATGATGTCATCATAAGTAGTTTATTTTCGTAACTAATTAGATAACCTACTGTTTGAATGTATGTTTAATTTATGCACATGTATTATGAGAATGATCGACACAGTATCTGCAAGTCAGAATGATGAGAAAGAACAAAGCACGTTCGCGGGCAGTACCCGCTGATGAAGTTTATTCCATGTTGTCGGTCCCTACTTTGGAGAAATAGTGTGTGCCAAAGAGGAGGACTGGTCATAACTGTGCCTATGACATCAAAGGCAAGAGAAAACTTGTTACATGGATACTCCAATTGGAATCTGTTAATTAAGACAGATTGTTTCTGGATTTTGTCCTTATCAATGTTTTTGTGACATTCTGAATAATGACACAACTTTGTAAACTTTATAATGCATAGTTATTGTCAACACAGAGTACATGTCATGATGTTAATGAAGGGCCTTGCATTTATTTTGAGAGTTGGATGTTGTACTTTCAGTCTGAACTTCCAGCACTAACTGCAGCATTTCAAGAAAAGAAGTTCGGTGAGGAGATGTTGGTGAGTGTGCTGAAATAGAAAGGTGAGCAAGCTTGAATAATAGGTAGTCTCAGCTCCCAATCAGATTACTTTGCCAACTGACAGCTTGGTAAAGAACCAGTGGAAGGTCGCTACCTACATTGTGCTGGTTAGACACTCAATGCCAAAACTGCAGTTTGACAGGTAGACTGGGTTGGAGTGGGGTTGTATCAGGTCAGGTGGGTGGATGGATGGATGGAGAAAAAGGTGGGCGATAGGAAGAGTAGTTGGGGGAGCACTTGTGCTAGCTAGGAATGTGGAAGAGACGGGTGGCAGAAGTATGGGCTAGGCATCCGACACATGCTTACTGCAGCTAGAGAGGTGCGGCGCACAAAGAACAATACATGGAGGTATGAATTGGGAGGGGGAGGACACAGAAAGGGGAAACTGTTTGGTAGAGGATGCAAGGAAAGTAGGTTAGATGGTTGGATGATTTGGTGGAGGGGACCAAACAGTGAGGTCATCAGTTCTATCAGATTACGGAAGCATGGGGAAGGAAGTCGGCCATGCCCATTCAAAGGAACCATCCTGGCATTTGCCTTAAGCAATTTAGGGAAATACCAGAAAGCCTAAATCAGTGGGTTAGTGGTGACTGATACGGGTGTATGTTGAAGGGATAACTTCCATCTATGTAGTTCAGAAAGGAGGAAAGATCCAGATAGTATGGGTCGTGCAGCACGATTGAAATCAAGCATTTTACGTTCAGCTGCATGTTATGCCACAGGTTGGTCCATTTTGTTCTTGACCATAGTTTGGTGATGGCCAGTCATCTTTGGTGGACAGTTAGTTCGTAGTCATACCAATCCAAAAAGCTGTGCCATGATTGTAGCAAAGTTGGTAAATGACATGGCTGGTCTCACAGGTGGCCTGGTCTCTAACCATGTAGGATAAGCCTGTGGCAAGACTGGAACAGCCAGTGCTGGGTGGGTGTATTTGGGCAGGCCTGGTACCTTGGCCTTTCACAGGGGGTCATATCCCTGCGGCAAACAGTTCGGATTGGGGGTGGCATAAGAGTGTGGGTGATGGAATAACTCTTGGGGGGTGGGGGTGGGGGAGATTGTGGGTATGTTAGGATGTGACACAGGAAATCTGTTAGTGGACTAGATTAGGGGGGGGGGGGGGGGGGGACACAGTGCCTGTCTGTGAATGCCTTCTTGAGACCTTCAGTACACTCATCACACTGCAGATATACTACCCACAAGTGGCCAGGCTGTAAGCAAGCAATTTTTTTGGTGTGAAAGGGAAGACAGCTGTCAAAAAGAGACAGCTGTCAAAATGCAGGTACTGTTGGTGGTTAGCAGGTTTAATATGGAACGAGGTGCAGGTGGAGCCATCGGAAAAGTGTAAGTCAACTTCGAAGAAGGTGATACGTTGGACTGAGGGGGACTGGGTGAAGTGGATGCAAGAGGTGTCGATATTGTGGAGAAGTGAGGATAGGGTTTCTTGGCCCCGTATGTGAATACATCATCAATAAACTTGAACCAGACAAGGTGTTTAGGAAGGCTAAGAAGATTTTCTCTAGATAGCCCACAGACATGTTACCATAAGAGCGTGCAATGTGGATGCCATGGCTGTGCTGGGGATCTGTTTGTATACTTTCCACTCAAAGGAAATGTAGGTGTGTATCAGGATATAATTAGGCAGCTGTATAAGGAAAGAGTTAGAGGGTTTGGAGTCGGAAGACTAATCAATCAGGCAGTGTTCAATAGCGGCAAGATGATTGATGACTGGCATGATGGATGTAAGGTGTAAAGGGGGATCCAGAAGGTAAAGGGATGGTGGAGGGCCAGCGAAAGAAGTGGTTAGTATCTTTGATGTAAGAGGCTGGGCTTCAAGCAATTGTTTGGCAGTGTTTGTCAACAAGAGCAGAAATTCTTTCAGTGGAAGCACAATAAAAAGCTACAATGTGGCATCCAGACTGTTGTGTTTGTGGGTTTTTGGGAGCACTTCAGAAGGTAGGTATGTTGAGTGTTGTTGGGGTGAGGAGGAAGATGGACCCACGGGAGAGATTCTGAGAAGGGCCTACGAATTTCAGCAGGGATTGAAGGTTATGTTGGACTTCTGGGATGGGATTTCTATGGAAGAACTTGTAGGTGGAGGAGTCTGATAGTTAGCAGATCAGGGTCTATTCTGAGGCTGTCCTTTCTTCTGTTGAGAGTTTTGTGTTCTTGGGAAGGAACCTGGGGAAGAATGATAAGGCCAATTTGGAAGTAAGGAATTCCTGGAAGGGGACCAGGGGGTGGTTAGGTGGGAAAGGGAAGGGTCACAATTGAATTGTGGTATGAAGAGGGAGAGGCTAGCTTCAATGTTGCATTTAGGTTGACTTTGGTTACAGGGATCAGTAAAATATAAGTATTTACACTCTATGGATTAGGAGGAGGAATAGGTGTTTGATGAGCCCAACGTAGTGAAACCTGGGTGTGGGGCTGAAGGTGAAGCCTTTGGATAGGACAGACACTTCCATAAGATTGAAGCTTATTGTTGAGAAGGTTAACAACACTGTTTTGGGCTTGCTTGAGTTCTGGATTTCACTGAGTATTGGGAGGGAGTTTTTGAGGATGTGGGAAATGGGAAACATCAGCCAGGCAGGGTCTGTGTGTTACGAGCGATTGACGCTGGGGGATGGGTAGGTGTTGACGTGTAAGGGTGACTCAAGGCTGGAGTAGGATGTGAACACACTGGCTAATTTATCGAGGTGCTGTTTGGAGTAATTTTACTGTTGTTGAACAGCACAGGTTTCTACTTCACACCAAAAAAAATCACTCCCACACAGCCTGGCCACCCATGGACGGTGTATGTGCAGTGACGAGAATTTCCTTCCCAGTATGCTGTAGGACTCAGGAGGGCCTTTACAGCAGGCACTATCCACCAAATCCAGTTCAAAAACAGACTATGCAGATCATATCCTCAAACATGCCTAATCTTACCACCACCCCCAAGAATCAGCTACAAAGGAGTACCTCCCTCATCATCCAATATCGCCATGCACTCAAGCAACTGAACAATATCCTTCAACAGTTTGTGATTTAATTTATGCCCAGAAATAAGTGACAACCTACCAAGATCCTTCCCACCACTCCTAAAGTGGTATTCCAGTGCCCATGCAACCTACAAAACATTCTGGGCCATCTCAATGCCACTCTCACTCCCAACCTCTTGCCACAGGTGTCATATCACTATAGAAGATAACAGTACAAGGCCTGCTTGATTTACCCACCCAGCACTTCCTACTCAACCTGTAGTACCTGAATCCTTTCCTACAGCACCAGCTTTTCTGTACTAAGTAGATGAAAGTTATCCTTGCAATATATTCTTCGCTCCTATAATCCTCCGAGCCTCAAACTCTGTTAACCCATTGTCCCCACACTTTCTACACAATAGTTTCCCTTTCACTATTCTGTCACCCTGTCCCAACCCACACCTCCGCATCTTTTTCATTGTGCACCACAACTCACTGGCTGCGGTATCCACATATCATGTGCGTAACCCACGCAACTACCACCCCTCCCTCCCGCATTCCTAGCCAACACTCGTGATACCTCCCTCCGAGCCACTAGCTACCATCCCCAATGCCTCTTCCTACCTCCCACATGTGTCACATTTATGATGATGATTGGTTTGTGGGGCGCTCAACTGCGTGGTTATCAGCGCCCGTACAATTACCCAATCTTTGCTCAGTCCAATTTCGCCACTTTCCTGGATGATGATGAAATGATGAGGACAACACAAACACCCAGTCATCTCGAGGCAGGTGAAAATCCCTGACCCCACCGGGAATCGAACCCGGGACCCCGTGCTCGGGAAGCGAGAACGCTACTGCGAGACCACGAGCGGCGGACACACATTTATGTATGTCTGTTGGCAGAACTACACATTTTGTCCCAGTAGGGAAGAGGACGGCAGCAATTTTCTCATAATTTATTAGTTCGTTTAGTTTTATTTTCCTCTGATATTATTATAACAACTGGTTTGTTGGTTGGCAGTACACTTGTGCACAAAATTTAATGACAAAAGTAACTCTTGCATGGTGTGTCACTGCCACGTAAAATAGCTAGATGAAAGTTGGACCATACACAGACTGAACTGCTATGATATAGTATAGATGGTAACTGAAAGAAATACATAATAAAACAAACAGAAATTATAATTTATTTAAAGATAAAAACTACACTGAAGTCACCGTGATTAATAGGATGTGTGATCACGACTGATAGCAATGCATGCTCTGCAACAAGCTCCCATTTTTGCCACAAGGTTGGTAAGGAGTTCTTATGGAAGGGCATTCCATTTCTCCACCAGCATGGCTGACAACTGCTGCATGGGTATAGACTTGCTGCAATACATCTCCCCTCTGCATCCCACTGTGCTCAATGGGATTTAAATTGGGGGAATGGGCAGGCCAGTCCACTTACGGAATATTCCCTCATTCCAAGAGCTGCTCCACCTGCACTGCTTGTGCGGATGCACATTGTCATCCATGAAAATGAAGTCAGGGCTGAATCCACCCCTCAAAAGACACACACATGGGGAAGGAGTACAGAGTCACAATAACGCTGACTGATGAGTGTACTCTGTTCAAAGATTTGGAGGTCCACGCACCCATGCAACATCATGCCTCCACACACCTTTACACCTGGACCACTAAAGTGATGCTGTTTGACAATGCTCCTGGGTACATTAGGGTACATTAAGGAGTCACACCACTTGCCATATGTGAGTACATCCAACACTGTCAAAAATGACCATTCTGGTCATCAAGGTATTACGATGTAGGGGTCGCATAATGTTGTGTGGGAATACTGACCTCAAAATCTTTGAATATGGTACACTCACGTTTCAATATTATTCTGACACTGTATATCTTCTCCAAGTACATCTTTTCATGAGTACACTTGTACCCTACTTCATTATTACAGCTAACAATGCGTGACCACATCAAGCAGTGCAGGTGGAGCAGCTCTTGGAATAAGAGGATATCATCTTTAAGTTTTGCACACCAGTATAATATATGTGATGGGAGGTAAGTATCAACTTATTAACCACCAACTACAAACAGTACATATTTAAACAGACAGGATAATCTCTAGCTTTCTGTAATTGTTGGAGAGTGGGTGGGCAAGGGAAGGAAGGTGAGAACCTTTTATACGATATGTCCCAATAAGACAACAACAGAAAACCTATGTAGGAAAAAGAGATGACAGGTCATCTGATAAGTTCACTCAAGAAAATAATTAGCCTTATAACAACCCTCTGCAATCATTATATAAGAAGATAATTTAGTTTATTTATATGAAATGTAAACAGCATTCAGTGACAATCTTTTTGATTGCCCGCTTTTCAATATAAACTCTGCTTTAATAATTTTGCCCATTTCTGAAAAGGACATGTATTTCCTTGTGATGTAAATTATTTCCTTTTCCTCTGGCATTGCTACATAGAATTTTGTTAAGTCTTTGTACTTCCAAACTAGCAAATGTGATGAGGTTTCTTTAAATTTTTAAATATAAGTTTGATTGTTGGTACTACATCTACATGAATACTCTGCAACCACCTTACAGCGCATTGCGGAGGATACCTATACCACTATTATTGGTCATTTCCTTTCCTGTTCCCCTCACAAATAGCCCAAGGGAAAAAACAACTGTCTATATGCCTGTTTATGAGCCCTAATTTCTCTCATCTTCGTGGTCCTTATGCACAATGTATATTGCAGGCACCAAATCATTCTGTAGTCAGCTTCAATTGCCAGTTTTCTAAATTTTTTCAATAGTGTTCCTCGAAAAGTACAGCCCTGTCCTCCAGAAATTCCCTCTTCAGTTCCCTGAGCATCTCCATAACACTTGCATCTTGTTCAAAGCTATCAATAGGTCTGACCTGTACAGTGGATGTGGTAAGATTTCTAATACAATTTTTATTTATTTATTTATTTATTTATTTCAACTAAGATTTGTGAACAGTCTCGATACAAGTTAACACATGTGTGAAAGCAATACTATATTTTAACATGTGCATCACGGAAGAAAACGTGTTGTGCAGAAAAAAAAGGGGCTTATGGTGACAAACACACTAATTTAATACCAGTATTAATTATCCATACCAGATGAAGAAAAATTTGCACACACTGACTTCACAGCATGATTCCTCACATACTAGCAAACCAAAAATGTCTCTCATAAAATTTCATCCTCCAGATATTTCTGGCAGCAAACGGATGTTACAGATAGACAATTTGGCAGTCACACATGTGGTAACTACCTCTGTTAACATATAGAAGTACTGCTGTGCAGATAGTGCAGTGAATGGCATTTTGGATTAGCATGCAGAAGGCCACAGGTTTGATTCTGGGTCAAGGCGTATTTTTTTTCTTTCTTTTTTTTTCTTTGCCAATTTCATTCTGCCACACAATAGTGTAATATGCACCGTTTCTTAAGCCACACATAGTACATTGTTTTGTAATGGTGAACATAACAGAAACATGGTCGCACAGGTCAGAAATAGTTGATGCATATGACTGTCATGGGAAAGAATAACTATAAGAACAATGTCAATTTCGAGATGCTAAAGATGATTGCACAGTTAAATTACTTAACACCTACAATTCATTTATACTATGTGCAGTACATTCGCTCAGATGTAACACGTTACCAACCAGCGACAATAACGATTTCCATATTACTGACCACATGACGTTTACAAAAGAATATGTTGCTCTCAGAGCACATGCTCAAAGCAACACCCCCTGCACATCCAACACTGCATGACCTGCTAGATCATACACCTCTGGACTCTTCACAACATGGCTGCATCCACAGATAGAAGAGCAGCATTAAAACGTGCTACCTATTCTTCCACATGTGTCAGTGGAGTAGAACACATGTGCTCCTTCAAGTGTCCCTACAGCAAGAAATCAACGGGATTTAGGTCAGGTGAATGTAGAGGCCATACAACTGGACCTTCCCATCTAAGTCATTTCCCTGGAAATGTTCTGCCTAAATAACGGCCCACATTAATTCCAAAGTGTAGAGGTGCACCATTTCATAAGAACCTCTGATGAACATGAAGTGGAATATCTTCCAGTGCATCAGGCAAATGGTTTGAGAGAAATGTGTGATACCTTCATGCAGTCAATTGGTCAGACAAGAAGTAGAGACCCTAACTCCAGCTTTCCAATATTCTGGCCCAGACACTGATGCCAAAATGAACTTGATTTCCAGGATCACGAGTGACGTGTGAGTTTATGTCACACCAATGATGGGCTCTGTGCCTATTGAAGACAGCCTCATGAGTGAACACTGCTTCATCTGATCATATTACAGTGAGTACGAAGTCGTCATTGACTATCTGTTGTTGAAACTATTCACAGAATTGCATCTACAAGCAGTGGTCCTCACAATGCAGGTGTTATGTTAAAGAATAATGATAGGTGTGCAACCCATGCATGAGCAGCATGTCAATGACCGTACATTATGAGACATGCAGCTACCCTGTTATGCAACATGTACTTCGCTAACATTCTTGGTGTATGATCTCCAGAACAGCTTCCTCAGTAACTGGAGTAAGGTGAGTTCGTGGACGATCTCTGTCATGCGATAGTGAAAGGAAAGAATCTGCCTCCTCAGAGTGAAGCTCCAGACGACAAAACAAATTATCTGGTCATCAGATGCACCAAAGACTGGAAGTATATTCACATATATATAGGTTGTGTATGCTATACATCTGCCACACTGTTTTAGAATAACCAAAGAAGAAAATATGATGTGTATAAGAATATACATGGTGTTTATGACAGGTACGTTACTCTGCTAGTTTTTAGTACCTGTACAGTGAATAGCGCATTCAGTATAAATGCGCCTTTGGTCGCAGCGGGCTGTTCCATCTAACGCGTATCATCTCTTTTACAGCTTTTGTTTGTTTCCAATTGCGAAAGGTTTGTTTGAAAATTACTATTTCCATAATGATAATGGACATGGTGTTTCCAAATTTCCTTCAATAATAATAATAATAATAATAATAATAATAATAATAAAATAATAATAATATAATAATAACAACAACAACAACAATTATAACAACAACAACAACAACAGCAATGCATGGAGACTTAATGGACAGCATGCTTTTATCTGACTCAATGTTGACACGCATAATTAGTTGTCCCATGGTGCTAATACGTAGAAATGGTAACCAAGTTTGGAAATTATTTGCAAAGCACATTGCTAATGCTACTGGTGATGTAAGGCCCTAATGAAATTAAATGGATCTGATGGTGGCAAGAATAATAATTGATACTAATCGATGGGACCATAGAGAGAACGTACACAGGTGCAGTGGTGCGAAACAGTTCGCATCCATGACATGCAATAGGTATCTTTAAAAGCTGACCAATCAAAACAACTGTACTTCCATTTCTGTGTCCGTAGCACATAAGTGCAAATGTTTTGTAGACAACCCACTGTAATAGCTGTACGATCATTAAGATGCCAGATACCGTACCACGCAGACTACATTTGGCAAACAAAAACAAATACGTCTTGACCCAGAATCAAATCCTTGATGTCCAGCATGCTAACTCAAAACGCTATCCACTGCACCAACTGCACAACACTAATTCTCCACACTGACAGAGATAGTTACCATATGTGTGATTACAGTGTTGCCAGATTTGCAATCTTTAACATCCATTTACTGCTGGAAATATGTGCAGTACAAAATTTTGTGACAGACGTTTTTGTAATGCTAGTATGTGAAGATTCATGGTACAAAGTCCGAGTGTGCGAATTTTTCGCCATCTTGTATATACGGGAACTATGGGTGCCATCGTATTTTGTAGCATAGTAATAACTCATTTCAAAAACTATTATCTTAAGGAATTAATCTGGGTGAGAACACAGATCGGTCTTAAAATGCAGAATACATTTAATAACACCCTTGTTGGTATTCCTCCAGCCCACTATATTAGGTTTCAGTCTCTCCTTCCTTTTCCAACAAACTTTCGGTACAGCTAATCTCATTAAATAATTCCTTCAGGGGTACTAGGATAACTGTTTCAAGTGAGAACATCAATTGTTAAGGTGTCATGAATTATAATTTATTAAAACACTCAGTAAACATTAACACTTTTCCTCAGAATAGCAAAACAGCTAGTTGGATTTCATTTCTTAGTTCTTTTCACAGTTTCACTCCCTCTTCCACTGTATTGGGCAACCTCCACTGGCTCTCTGGGACAAAGGTTCATTCCCCAGTTTCTGGCCTAACCATTGCAGATGACGTAATTGTGGGCACACAGGCCAGTATTTTGAGGCAATTTCAAGCTCCGCCCACTATCACACCATCTTCTTCCCTCTGAAATGAGTGGAGTAGTCTCTGGTAATATACTTCTCCTCTCAGAACCATGAATGTTACAATGCCACCTTTTCTAAGAGGAAGCTAGATCATGCTCTCACTTCATCCCGATCTTCCACCCCAAGGCCAGATGATGATCAAATTCAGATGCTGCTGCACCTTTCTCTTGCAGGTACACACTTTCTTGCACTTACTTCTTCACACGTACAAGTGCATTTGGACAGATGGCATGTTTCCCGGACACTGGCATGAAGCCACTGTCATACCCATACTTAAGCCCGGTAAGGACAAACACCTCCCTTCTAGCTACTGCCCCATTCCTCTCATCAGCTATGGCTGCAAGGAGATGGAACTATCTTTCATGGGTAGTTGGTATGATGGCTCAAATCTTATAATTTAATTACCATTGCATGATGTGGATTTCGAGCATGTCATTCTGCAGTTGACCATCTCGTCCGTTTGTCAACCCATGTCAGGAATGGTTTTCAGCAGAAATACCGGACTTTGGCTACGTTTTTTGATTTAGAGAAAGCATGCAACATGTTCTGTACGACTGGTATCCTATGTACTCTATACCTATGGGTTTCCCAGGCCACTTACCCCATTTCTTTTAGGAATTTTTAAAACACTGCATTTTCAAAGTATGTGGGGGTTCAGCCTTGTAAAACATCATCATACAGGAGAACAGAATGCTTCAAGGGTCCATCCTGAACATTATCCTCTTTGCTACATCCATTAATCCTACTATGGCCTTCTCCCACCAGGCATCTCCGGTTGCCTTTTTGTCAATGACTTTGCAATCTATGGCAGTTCTCCACGGGCTTGTCTCCTTGAGCACCATCTTCAGCAATACCTCGATTGTCTTTACTCATGTAGCATCAAAAATGGCTTTTGCTTTTCCACTGACAAAACTGTTTGAGTGAATTTCTGGTGGTGCAATAGGTTTCTTCCACTGTCTTTACATCTTGGGCCTGTTCTCTCTAGTCGCTGAAACTAAGAAATTCCTGGGGCTGATGCGTTTTAGAAAACTTTCATGGTCCTCCTACATGTCTTACCTGGCCGCCCACTGTACTTGGTTCCTCAATGTCCTATGTGTCATAAGTGGTAATTCCTGGGGAGTGGATCGGAGCACCCTCCACTGTCTGTACCAAACCCTTGTCCATTCTAAACTAGATACGAGTGTTCTGTTTATTCATCTGCACATCTTTCCATCTTATGCCATCTAGACACAATCAATCATTGTGGAATCTGTTTGGCCATTGGCACCTTTTACACTAACCCACTTGTGAGTCTCTACCACTGTCACACTGACAAAGTTCTCCTCACTGGATACACATGCTGTTTGTCTGTCATGCCCAACTACCCATCCTATGCCTCCTTTTTCAACAACTCCCTTCACTGCCAGTATGGGGCACGTCCTCCTCCTCTGTTACCTCCCAGAGTTTGCTCTCGGCTATTGCTCTGGTACCTCAACTTCTCGCTACCTGCCATGTTCCCAAAGGGTGTGAATCCTTCACCACCTTGACTTCATGTGGTGGCCCACATTCACCTTTGACTTCATTGGTTTCCTGAACACACTACTCCAGCTTCGATCTATCGTTGTAGGGTTTTTGACCTTAACAGGCAACTTAGCAATAGCACCTTCATGTACACCGATGGCTCTTAACAGTGACAGTGGTGTCAAACGTGCCTTCATCATTGTCACTGACCATTTTTGGTATCGGCCTAAAGAACACTGCTCAATATTTACAGCAGAGCTCTTTGCCCTGTACCAGGCAATGATAGTACACGCAGTGACACAGGCTTTTCAATTGTGTCACCTCCTCCGATACTCTCCCTGACCTTCAGAGCCTCTGTGTGCTGTACACAGTCCATGCCTTAGTGCAGAGGGTCCAAGAAAGCTTCCACTTGCTTGCTCTTGAGGGACCCGCTGTGGATGTGGGCTCCTGGTCACACCGATCTGACGGAAAATGAGGTTGCTGACTCTGCTGCCAAGGCTGCAGTCCCCCTACCTTGGCCTGCTAGCTCTTCCATTCCTTCCGATGATCTCCAATTCCCGTCTGTCAGCAGGTGGTGTCATTTTGGCATCACCACTGGTCTTCTCTTCCTGAGAAGAAGCTTTGGGGAATTAAAACTCTCCCTGGAGCTTGGCCGACCTCCTCTCAGCCCTTGCGCCATGAGGGAATCATTTTAACTATGTTGCATATTGGGCTCTGTTGATTTAGCTATTGGCATTGGTTAGGTGGTGCACTCACTGTCGTCAATCTGTGATGGTTCACTGTTTCCTGACCAAATGCACTTTCTTTAAACACTTCCCTTGTAGTGTATGTTTGCTGTCTGAGTTATCGGCTGTTTTAACGAATGATGCACACGTTATTGACCTTTTTTACTTTTTATCAGTCATAGCAATATGGCGAAGGACATTTGATGTTTAGTTTGGGACATCTGCTATCTCTATAGCATCTTTTGTGGACCTTTTTCCAAGAGGAAGTCCTTGTTCTTAGCTCTCTTTCCTTCCATGGATTGGGCTTAACGTGTAGTGGCTTTTAAATTTTTTCTCGTATTAGTGTTCTAAGTTTATGACATAAGTGCTTATGACAATTTGCCTTTGTGCCCTTAAAAAAACTTAGAAATTCTCAGGTAACTGCACAACTATAAAAATAGTTACACACAACCAAGAAAGAAATAGAAAGTGTTAAGAATTTGGAATTACAGATAGATGACAATCGTAATTATGAAGCCCAGCTTCTAGAATTAATGAAGTGTTATAGTTTAGCAACATTTGCTGTACAAATGATTACTGATATGTTGTTGTTGTTGTTGTTGTTGTTGTTGTTGTTGTCGTCTTCAGTCCTGAGACTGGTTTGATGCAGTTTATTCTCCATATTTCCACTGACTAATGAGTTATGCTGCTGTTGTGGTCTTCAGTCGAAGACTGGTTTAGTGCAGTTCTCCATTCTGCCCTATCCCGGGGAAGGCTTATCATCTCTGAATAACTACTGCAACCTCAACCTACACCCATTTGAGTGAGCTTACTGTATTCATCCCGCGACCTCCCACTGCAATTCCTGCCCCCCCCCCCTCCCCCCGAAACTGGTGATTTCTTCATGCCTCAGGATGTGCCCTACCCCTTCTTTTAGTTAAGTTGAACCATTAATTTATTACATTTTCCCATTTGGTTCAGAAACACCTGATAAGTTATTCTATCTACCTGCCCAAGCTTCGACATTCTTCTGTGGCAACACATTTCAAAAGCTCCTGCTCTATTCTTCTCTGAACTGTTTATCACCTATGTTTCACTTCTGTACAAGTCTATTACTCCAGACAAACATCTTTGGAAAAGACTTACCAACAATTAAATTAGTGAAACTTCCTGGCAGATTAAAACTGTGCCGGGCCGAGACTCAAACTTTAACTCTGATATTAATAAATTTCCCTTCTTCAGAAATGCTTCTTGTGCTATTGCCATTCTGCATTTTATATCCTCTCTACTTCAACCATCAGTTGTTTTGCTGTCCAAACAGTGTCTCATTCCCTACTCCAATTCGTTTTGATCAGTTACAGTCCATTATGTTTGTTTCACTTTTGTTGATGATCATCTTACATCTTCCTTTCAAGACACTATCTATTCCATTCAACTGCTCTTCCAAGTCCTTTGGTGTCCCTGACAGAATTACACTGTCATCGGCAAACCTCAAAGTTTTTATTTCTTCTCTCTGAACTTTAATTCACTGCCAAAAGTTCTCCTCAGTTTTCTTTATTACTAACTCATGGTAGAGATTGAAAACTAATGGCGACAGGCTACAACCGTGTCTCCCTCCCCTCTAAATTACTGTTTCCCTTTCGTGCCCCTCAACTCTTATAACTGCAGCCAAGTTACTGCATAATCTGTAAATAGCTTTTCGCTTTCTGCAGTTTCTCCCTGCTACCTTCAGAATTTTAAAGAGGGTATCTCAGTCCACACTGTCAAAATCTTTCTCCAAATATACAAATGTAGGTTTGCCTTTCTTTAACGTATCTTTTACGATAAAACATAGTGGCAGTATTGCCTTACATGTTCCTATATTTCGCCAGAGACACCACTGACCTTTCCCCAGGCTTCTACCAGTTTTCAATTTCTTCTGAAAATAATTCATGTCAGCTTTTTCAGGCATGACTTATTAAACTGATAGTGTGGTACTATTCCACTTGCCTTCTTTGTAATTGAAATTATTACATTCTTCTTACAAATGAGTTACACAATCATTTATTGCGAAAATTCAACTTACAAGGATAGTATTTATCAAAATGTGTTATAAAAATCCTGCTTTATTCCCATGAAGTAATGAGTGCTGTCGACAAGGGACCTCAGATCGATTCCATATTCCTAGATTTCCAGAAGGATTTGGTACCGTTTCTCACTAGCGACTATTAATCAAATTGCGTGCATATGGAGTATCGTCTCAACCGTGTCAATGGATTCACGATTTCCTCTCAGAGAGGTCACAGTTCGTAGTGATAGACGGTAAACCATCGAGTAGAACAGAAGTGATATATGGTGTTCCACAAGGTAGTGTCATAGGGCCCCTGCCGTTCCTGATTTACATAAATGATCTAGGTGACAATCTGAGCAGCCCCTTTAGATTGTTTGCAGATGACACTGTAATTTATCATTTGGTAAAATCATCAGACAATCAATTCAATTACAAAATCATCTAGAGAGAATTTCTGTATGGTGCGAAAAGTGTCAATTGGCACTAAACAAAGAAAAGTGCGAGGTCATCCACATAGGTACTAAAAGAAATCCGACAAATTTTGGGCATACGATAAATTGCACAAATCTAAGGGCTGTCAATTCGATTAAATACCTAGAAATTACAATCACGAGCAACTTAAATAGGAAAGACCACATAGATAATATTGTGGGGAAAGCGAAACAAAGACTGTGCTTTGTTGGTAGAACACTTAGAAGATGCGACAAACCCACTAAAGAGACTGCCTACATTACAACTTCCTGTCCTCTGATGGAATACTGCTGCACGGTATGGGACCCTTACCAGGTATGATTGATGGAGGACATCGAAAAAGTGCAAAGAAGGGCAGCTTGTTTTGTGTTATCGCGTAATAGGGGTGAGTGTGTCACTGATATGATACGCGAGTTGGGGCGGCAGTCACTGAAACAAAGGCGGTTATCTTTGCGACGAGATCTATTTACGAAATTTCAATCGCCAACTTTCTCTTCTGAATGCGTAAATATTTTGTTGAAACCCATCTACGTAGCGAGAAATGATCATCACAATAAAATAAGAGATATCAGAGATCGAATAGATAGATTTAGGTGTTCCTTTTCCCCACGCGCCATTCGAGAGTGGAATGGTAGAGAAGTAGTATGAAAATGGTTCGATGAACCCTCTGCCAGGCACTTAAGTGTGAATTGCAGAGTAACCATGCAGATGTAGATGTGATTTTTAATGTCGGACACAAAAACTCTATTACATTTCTAACTTCAAATAAGCTTTATTTGCAATTTTAACATTCAGAAACATAATATTTCCTAATAATTTGTTATGTTTCAATTTACTGCAATATGCCAGCTCCACATACTGATTCTGATGGGCCATTACCGCTCCAGAGACCAAGCCCAAGCATAACTTGGGCCATAACTTTGCGCTAAAAAGACTGCACTCAAGAACAGGTCGGGCCATGATTTTCTCTGGAAATTTGACTCATTTCACATAAGAATAATGTACATACATCTCACTACATGTCCCCTGACTGGTTCTGCCTGCTGTTGTCTATTTCTTAACCTATTTCAAAAGAAACACTGGCTAACATAACAGCTGCTGTCACAAATGGCTGGTCAGATACGATCACACTGACGTAATTTCATGTGTGTACTTGTTAGGTTTCGCAGTTCACTGTAGTTCTGCTACAAATACGTCATGTTCATTGAGCGAGCAAGAAGTTTTGGAATCTAAAGAGGAAGAAATTGCTCAACAACTCACCTCTCACTTTCTTCTTGGAAGGATGGTAATACTTTCTTTCATTATTTAAAATTTGTAATCTATCAAAGAAATAAAGCAAATATGAAAAATATATCACGGAGCTTGTCTTTTTTAGTACATGTTATTCTTAACTACACGTGTGCCAGTAATGCTTTAAATAACGACATAGATGGCCAGTTTCCTAGGCCCAATGTTCTTCTAAGTGTCCGGTTCCGAAGTGTTAAGTCCTAACTGCCTAGTGAGTGGTTCTCTGCCAACATCTTTATTCCAATGCGGTACGGAGGTGCACAGCGTTGGTACATCACTCTCCCAGCCACTTCCAGTTTCTCAGCCTTGGTGCTGCTACTTCTCACGCACTTAAATACTCAAATGGCATCATATGACTGAGTGCCCTTTCATCCAGTCCTTCCAACAAGAAAAAATCTCTTGTAAAATACTGCTGGGTATTGAACACAGGTCCCCTGTATAAAAGTCAGACATGCCGTCCACTCAACTACATAGACAGATATTTTGATTAAAGTTCAGTCTTGATCACGTCATGTATGTTTTAATGATACAGGTAACCGGTTTCGGTTCTTTTTACAAAACCATCATCAGACCCATGGCTCCTTAGGATGGTAGGTGGAGCTCTCCTCGCTGCTACGCAGTCAACTGATCAACTGATCAGTTGACTGCGTAGCAGCGAGGAGAGCTCCGCCTACCATCCTAAGGAGCCATGAGTCTGATGATGGTTTTGTAAAAAGAACCGAAACCGGTTACCTGTATCATTAAAACATACATGACGTGATCAAGACTGAACTTTAATCAAAATATAACAATTAATTGATCACTGCTTTCCAAAAATGTTTACCAAAATTGTACATAGACAGATATTCACCATAATGGGTATTCAAAATGATTCCCTCACTGTCCTAACACACATAGGAAGGACGTGGATAGTCCAGTCCACTTTCATCATTTGGTTACCCACTTCCAATGAAAACTTATCTTTTTCTCTACATTATGCTATAATATTTACTTGCACATAGCCCATTAATTCCTTAAACAGCTATATTTTTCTGCATTTTGAGAGCTTGTCCCACTTCTTTGCAGTCTTTTCAGCATTACTAACAATACATTCAGCAACTACCTGTTGTTTCAATTTTATGGTCTATTTTCTGAATACTCTGTCACCAATGCGGATCCCTCTCACTATGGGGTCTCTGTGCCCTGTCCTTACAACATGCCTCTCTTGCCTCCCCCGAGAATTGAACTAATATTACATTGGTGCACAAGTTCATAGAGTTTTTGTTTATAATGTTGATATTCCAGTTGTTATAGGTTTATTTATCAATTGTCATTTTTTATTTTGCTATTTGTGTTTACATACTGTCATTTTGTCATTTGGAGATACCGAGTAGAGCTGTAGACACTGGAAAACGGAGCGCCAAGTGGAGAAATCTGCACATTTGCGACATATTCTTCTGTTTAAGTTCAAAAGAGGGGTGACAGCATTGGAGGCAGCCACAAAAATTAGCGCTGCGTATGGGGATAATGTTACTGGACAGAGCACAGCAAGAAAATGCTTTCAAGGAGGATTGTTTCGACATTAAAGACTCTACATTTAGGGGTTTCATGAAGATAGTCTAAATGCGTTAATCCACTACGCTCCCCATCAGTGTACTCAAGAACTGTCAAATCTGATGAACTGTAATTATTCCACATCATGCAACATTTGCATGCACTACGGAAGGCTCTAAACTAAGGTACCGCATGCTCTAAGGCAAATTCACAAGCATCTCTGCTTTCTGGTCATCAATTGGCTTGTGAACAACCCCTACCATTCCTATCACGTATTGTCACTGATGATGAGGAATGGTGTTTTTATGCTAACATAAGGAAAAGAAAGGAATGGTTTAATTTCAAACAAGGCAGCAACTCCTCATACAAAGACCTGCATGCATTCAGAAAAGATAATGTTATGCATTTGGTGGAACAGCGACAGAGTGGTGTATTAAGAATTCCTTCCCCAACGTGTAGCCATCACTGCTGACATTTACCAACAACAACTGAATGTCTTTAGACAAAATCCAAGAACAACCAGGAAGATTTCGTGAAGAGAAGCTACTCCAAGATAATGCTCGCCCGCATTCTGCTTGACAGACAGAAACCATTACAGAGGAGCTGGGTTGGAAAGTCATTTCGCACCCATCTTATTCACCAGATCTTGCACCCTCAGACTTTCATCTTTTTTGCTCTCTCTCAAATAACCTTCAAGAGACTTCCTTTCTTGTTGAAAATGCACTCCAAACATGGCCCCACGAGTTTGTCGTCTCAAAGCCATGCAGTTTCTACAGTTGTGGAATCAAAGAGTTACCCCAGCATTGGCAAACTGAAGTAAATAGTGAAGAAGAATATATTATTGATGAATAAAATGTCTTATGTATATCTGTTGTGTTTACTAAACTTATGGGAAAATGCTATGAATTTTGCACAAAGTAGTTCTGAAAGATAGGACAGTGTTGTCACTTTACCTTTATGATGGTGGTTTCATAAAGTCCAGTAAATTTCCATGAAACAAAATTGAACATTTTTGTTGCACCTCTGGATTATTCCAAGGATCGTATAAAGAATTTCAACAATGTACAGTGTGTAATACACTATCAATATCTGTCGATATTGGTCAGTGAGTCAACTGTGATTGAAAATGGAGAAAACTGAGTTTCACATTGTTATCAAACAAAAAGTTCGAAGGGCTGGACTGTCGTACAACAGTGTGTATACGCGGACAAGAAAAAAAATTCTCGGATTTTTCCCAGCTTTCCCGGTTAAAATTACACTTTCTCCCGTGTGAAAATACACTTTTTCTTGGAACTGTAAGACTTATGAATCCTTGGATTTATACACCGGCGTAGAACTTCCCGGATCTTTAAAAAAATCAAACTCAGTAAAAAAAAACCACGTTTTGGAAAGATCTTTGATGGGCAGCAACATGTACGCTGCATATTTTGTATTACGAAAGTGTAAATTTAAATTCCACCAAATGCTGCATGTTACTTTCAGAAGCACTGAAATCAGGATTGCAATGCACTTTTGTAGCCAGTCATAGCTCGTCACATGATCTCACCAGCCGATGACAGAAAATCTTCTAGCGAAGGACATGTGATGTAGTCAGCCAATAGCAATATCACTGTTAAGTAGCGCATACATACAAAAAGGAAAAGATAATGGTTTAAATTAACACACACAGTGTTACTACAAGAAAAGCAAAACTTTCACATGCAATATTGGTCTCTAAGATTAATAAGCTGCAAGAGAAGCTAAGCTTTCACATACAATGTTGATTTTTTTTGTGCATGTTACACTTTAAGGTACACCACACAAATGTGTCAGTAAAATAATAAATATCTGATCTTCTGAGCTCAAAATTTTTCTAAATGTAAGTCCTCAAAGACTTCATTTTTAAAGGAGAGTCAAACACTCTATGATTTAAGAAATTCATCGTACATTCTCGCACATAATTCATCTTGCATAAAAGAAAATTTACTTTGAAAGTAACACTTTTCAAACAAACATTCGCAATATTTTCCTGTGACCTGTTAGAAATACATTCGTTTCAGTAGTTGCCAGAGAGTGCCAGAAACAGGCGTCACCGCACTGCGCAGCTACGATGATGCAGGAAGCCTGTACGTTTGTAGGTGTAAAACATTAAAAGATCTTACACTATGTCATAAAAGAAACAAGACATCAGAGGACACTCCAAGAACATCAGAATTTCGTGAACCATACTACAATGCATAATTCGGCTTAAAGTGCACATTCGTATGTCCAGATTCGGATGTAAATTTTCTTGAGTACCGGTGCTGTATTACCTCATGTTTGGTTTTTTATTATGGCATAATGCCATACGAGCTAGAAGATGAAAACATGCACTTTTTTAAATGCAGCGAACAGTTGAAACTACCCCATAGTATGGAATTAAACACTTTGTTGCAAATAAATTGACTGCCCCAGCAGAAAAGATTAATAAAAGCCAAATTTCTTTAGCAAACCAACAAAAATAACTTCATTGTTCTGCAAGGCGATCAATGCTTGACCGTCCGAAAGGTGGAGATAAAACCTGAAACTAATAACATATTTTAGCCTTCTGTAATTATGCGAACGTATTTTAATTCATTTGATAGCTCACGGACATAGATATCTGTTTTGTTTTCATTTGATGTGAGAGCAATAAATGAAGAGGAAACAGCAAAATTACTAAACGTAAATACGGGTCACCTGGAGACTCCCCACTACAATTCGGACTGTTCTGTGGATCAGCCCCGGATCTCCGATATTTCTGAACCGGAGCAATATTAGATAGTGGCCCCCAACCACACGTCTGTAGCCAGAAGCGGGAGAAGGTACTTCTCATACGCGACTCAACTGCACATGCACAAGAGCCCGCCCGAACTGCTCAAACAAATCTAAAGTAAACAATTGTGACGTTACACTCATCGGAGACAATTTGTTGTTAGGAAGCATTGCATAATCTTCCCAAAGCCTTTGACACACTTTGCAGTTGGCAAATGCTTGTATGAGCACTGTGTTTTATTGTTGTATATGGCGTATTTCTTCTGCAACTTAAGTTTTATTTTCGTTTTTTTTTTCTCTTGTTCATGTTTTGTTGCTGCAATATTATTATGCAGAAGCAAGATACAGTAATATCCTTTGTTAGAGTATTGGTTCTTATCCGTCAAAATCAGAAAAATTTAACTGAAAACTAAAACAATGAAAAATTCCTGGAAATCTGAAAAATTCCCGGAATTCCGAAAAATTTCCGGCTTTATCCCGGTTTTCTCCCGGATGAAAAAATTCCTGGGTTTTTGCCGGATCTCCCGGGTCGTGTACACCCTGTACAAATATAAACAGAATTAGATGAAGTTCACTCTGATTCTGCACAATCGTTGAAGACTTCTTACTTCTGGATTACTGCACTGAAATGTGGTCGCACAATCATCTAATACAAAGTGCACTCTGACCATCCAATTGAGGTCACCACAAAGGAAACCATTGGCAAAATCCACCATATGGTAATGCAAGACCGCTGAATAAAAATTTGTGCGATTGCATAGACTGCAGGTATCTCAAATGAGTGAGAGCACAATATCCTCCATGCAGAACTGTCTATGAAGAAGCTGTGTGCTTGGTGGGTGCCACGATTGCTCACAGTCAAGTATAAGTACATCCGGCACAACATTTCAAGATATGTGGCATCGTTTAATCACACTCTGCAAGACTTTTTCTGCTGATCTGTGACTGTTTATGAAACCTGGCTCCATCATTACACACCAGCGTCAAAACGGCAATCAAAACAATGGACACAGGTTGGTGTATGTGCACCAAAGAAGGCAAAGACCATTTTGTCCACTGTTAAGGTGATGACCTCTGTTTTTTGGGATTCTACATAACAATCCTTATAGATTGCTTGGAAAAAGGGAGTCGTAACTGGACCCTCTTGGGTGGATGGAGGTTGGGTGGATGATGGAACATGATTTAGGGTGGGCGGGAAGGACCTTGGATAGGATGTCCCTCATTTCGGGGCATGATGACAGATGAAGTCCTGATGAAGGATTTGGTTCAGTTATTCCAGTCTGGCATTGTATTGTGTGACGAAGTGGGCACTCTTTTGTAGCTGGTTCTTGGGGGAGGTGAGAGCATTGGGGTGTGTGTGGGAAAATGGCACAGAAATCTGTTTAGGAGCTAGGTCTTGGGTTGGTGCCTCTCTGTGAAGGCCTCAATGAGACCCTCACCGTACTGGGCAAGGGAGTTTTTGTTACTGCCGTCATTGGGTGGCCAGGCTGCATGGGTGGGATTTTTTTGTGTGGAAGGAATGCCAGCTGTTAAAATGCACGTACTGTTGGTGGGTTTCATATGGACAGAGGTATGAGGTATGGATGGAGCCATCAGAGAAGAGGATGTCAATGTCCAGGAAAGTTTTACACTGGGCTGCGGAGGACCAGGTGAAGTGGACAGCAGGTATTGAGGTTTTGAAGGAATGGGGATAAGGTGTCTTGGTTGCAAGTCCAGATTATGAAGATATTATCAATGAATCTGAAGCAGACTAGGGGTTTTGGGAAGCTAGTAAGGTTTCCGCTAACAACCACTGAACAGGATGGCACAGGACGGTGCCATGTGGGTACCTATAGCTGTGCCACAGACATACTGTCCTTTTGGCTGCATTCGCATTAAAATAGGAAACTACTGCAACGTAAAAAGGTACATGCTTATCGAACAATAGTTATGAGATGTATCCCATATCATGAACATGATTTTGTAGCTAAATAAATTATATATGTGTGTGTGTGTGTGTGTGTGTGTGTGTGTGTAAGAATGGTTTCAGTTAGTATGATAGATCCAACCGAGGGTACTGCTCAAGAGATTAGTAATTATTGCACACTTGTTTCATGTGCCTTTTAATTGTTCAACACAACTTTATGATTAGTGGTATCCTTTACTTCTCCTACTGGTTATCTAGTATTTGTGTAAAAGTTATTCAGGAAAATTATGGAAAACCTGATGTGTTCAACAAGCCAACATCTCCCCCCCCCCCCCCCCGCCCACTTTCAGTTCCTCTTGATGAAGTTATGAGCAGAACAAACAAAATTTGTGTAAGTAAATGAAATATTTTGCAGGGTATAGCTCAAACATCAGATGTAATACAGAAAATGTGAGTTGAGCATATTTCAAGGTCTGGAGATGAGTATGTAATTTCCATACTATTAGACTAATTTATTTACTCACTGTCAGCATGCTGGATAGCAATAGGCAGCAAGTTATGATTTAATGGAATCACGAAATCAACATTGCACGGGAATTTGTTTTTGTTTAAATGGCAACTAGTTTTTGGCTTTAGTCCATTATCACAGCATCCAGATAAGTCCTACCATAACACCACAAGGTGTGTACATTGGCCACATTGCTTGTATGAGTGGCTAAGTGCAAGTTGCTATTTGAATGCAACAGTCCAGTGCTGCATCCAGTACTGGACTCTTGTATGCAAATAGTCACTTGCACTTAGAAACTCATACCAGCAATGTGGCCAGTGTACACACATTATAGTGTTATGGTACGAATTATGTGGATGGTTTGATAAGGGACTAAAGTCCAAAACCTATCAGATTAAAATAAAAACAAACTTCTATGCAATTTTGATGGTTTTCTAATTTCATTTAACTTACTTAGTTATTTCAGTATTTGAAAGAAGAAGCTACAATTGTATTTCTAGCCCTACAACCACACTGTACTTACTGTGACAATTGTTTCAGGTACACCATTTGCTATAGTTTCAGGCACTTCTGGAATGACTTCTGTATCAAGAACAGGCTCATCACTAACAATCATCTGTAAAAACAAGATCTACCATGCAGTGTATATTTCAATTGACAGCAGAAACAAAGATAAATGCAGAATTACAGCAGGTAAAAATATGGAGAGTGTGTAACTGTCACAGATATTACTATATGAGTAATGGAATTTTTCAATTTTGTGGGGCTTATACACACTACTTTCAGGATTTTTTTAATCTTGTTGGTACACATGTTCCTGATGTATGTTTGCATTTTCACCCGTTTTGAATATTTAGTTTATTGCTGACAGTTGAAAAGGTTATACATAGTTTCGAGTGCTCGACAAATTTTTATGTTCGAAAGAGATGGATCAAAGAATTTGCATTAAATTTTGCTTTGGGGGAGGGGGGAGGGAGGGAGTCAAGTGCAGCACTGCATTCAAAATGTTGACGCCTTATCTACTATGAGTAAGACAGAGTATCCGAGTGGTATAAATATTTCAAAGAGAGTCGAGAGGCGTCGAAAATGATGACTACCCAGGACACCCTAGCAAATCAATTACTGATGACAAAGTGGAAGTAGTAAAGAAAACAGTCCTGAAAACTTGCCGAATCATAATCAGAGTGATTGCTGATGACGTCAGCATATCCCCTGGCTCATGACAACCATTTTTTTTTTTTTCCTTTTTTTTCCAGCATGAAACAAGTAGGTGCAAAGATTGTTCCAAATTAACCAAAAATAATGATGTGCACACATTGTTCAGGAATTGCTGAATGAAGTTGACAATGATCCAGTATTTCTAAAGAAGCTCCATAACACATAACGAAATATGGATACTTGGGTAAGACATTGAAACCAATGCCCAGCCATCCCAATGGAAACTGCCTGAAGAACCAAGACCAAAAGAAATTCGACAAGCTGGATCACATGTGAAGGTTCTTCTCACTGTTTTCTTCTATTACAATGGGACAGTGCATCATGAGTGATGGTCGTATGGTCAATAAGGAAAACTACCTGGATGTTATGCATCATTTGCATGAAGCTACCTGAAGAAAAGACCAGACTTGTGGCAAAACCACTGATGGAAATTGCATTATGATAATGCTCCCGCTCACACCTCAATGCTTGTTCAAGACTTTTTGGTTAAAAAAAAAATAACCAATACTATTATGTTGCTTCAGCCACAAGAACATAAAGCCATCAGACAATGGGCCAAGTTCTCCAGAAGGAGCAAAGCCATAGTCACAATAAAGGTTCCGCTGACTGCAGCTTGCTACGCACTATCAGCCACTGAGCTTCCCACATACACACTTTCCTGGTCATGTATGTAGTAACAGCCTGCAGAGGGACAGAACAACGAGCAGCAGTGAAGTGAACAAATCCCATTGGTAGCTGCACCCATGAGCTTATTTGTTGAGATCCCTATGCGCCCTGGAACCCAGTAGGAAATTGATTCCTTTTCCTGCCTTTACGAGACAGGAGAGCGTCCAGGATATCCTGTGCCATGGTTGGTTGGTTTGGGATATAAAGGGACCAAACTACAGTGTCATCAGTCCCTTCTTCCTCACGCAAACAAGGCTCAAGGTAAAACAAGATCCAAATTTAATTTAGCGAGGTAAAAACGGGTAAAAGGAATGGGAACCACACCGAAAGAAAGGAACAAAGGGGAGGGGGAAAGGGGGGGGGACATACACCACAAGGAAAGGTAGAGGAAGGTATTAAAACCTTAGATCAGATGGTCTGGGCTGGCTGACCACAAGAACAAGAGAGGATGAGCCAGCCACTCTGCAACACATGAAAATGTCCAGTCCGAAAAGACACAGCAAGATGAACACACATTGGGAAAAGACAAACAACAAGGCAAACAAGAAGCACAGAAAGGATGACACAGAGTGAGATTGGAGGGAGGGTGGAGGCCTCGGAGAGAAGACCAGACGCCCACCCTTAGATGATACGATAAAAAAAACCCCTCACGAATAAAACATAAAACTACAACGGCTGTTGAGGCATTGTCACCCAACACCATGCGCAGGCTGCTGAGACGGTTAAAAGTCTGGCACAGAGTGGCTAAAATTGGGCAGTCCAACAAGATGTGGGCGACAGCCACGGGGGAGCCACAGTGACACCGAGATGGGTCCTCACAATGGAGAAGGTGAGCATGTGTTAGCCACGTATGGCTGATGTGGAGCCAGCAAAGGACAACAGATTCCTTGCGAGTGGCTCGCATGGATGACCACCACACATTTGTTGTCTCCTTGATAACACGGAGTTTATTTTTGTGTACTGCAGGTGCACCATTCAGTATCCCAGATCGTGAAAAATTTCCGGCAGAAGAACGATCACAAATCGGTCTCCGGCCAGCAAATCTCCAGATATGTTTTATTGGTAGCCTGTTTGGTCAGGCGGTCACCAAGTTCACTGTCCGGTATCTTGACATGTCCTGGGGTCCAAATGACAGTAACTGAATGTCCACTGCTCTCCAGTGCATGAAGAGACTCGTGGATGGTCATTACCAAAGGATGTCGAGGGAAGCACTGGTCGAGAGCTTGCAGGCTGCTTAAGGTGTCACTACAGATGACGAAGAACTCACCAGCACAGGAGTGGATATGCTCACGGGCGTGATAAATGGCTACCAACTCTGTAATGACAACACTGCAGCCGTCCAGCAAGAAGCACTGTTCAGTATGTCTAATGTGAGTGTTAGCGAAGCCAACAAGACCGTCGACCATTGATCCATTGGTGTAGACTATTTCTGAGCTCTGGAACTCCCTGAGAAGAAAGAGAAACGAGGTTCTCCAGGTACAGGTGACACTTATGACAGAGGAGAGCTCTCCTATGGTCTCTAATGGCCACAGTGATTTCAGGCGACCACCAAGGCACCGACTTCTGCCGGGGGCAACTGGAGGAAAAAGGGATTGCCAACTCAGCTGTGGCAATAATGGTATTAGTGATGGTGTGAATCACCTCATTGATGGTGGCACGCAACAGAGATTCAACGGTGGTAGCGGATGTGAAAGTGTGTCAGTCAGCCTTGGGAAGAGCCTACCTGGGCAAGCAGCGAGATGAGGGATGCTGGGGTAGGGGAGGAGAATTGGAAAGTGATCACTAGCACACCTGTTGTCACATGCTCTCCAGTGGATAGATGGGAGAAGGCCAGGAGTGCAAACCAAGACATCACTGGCTGGATGTGTGTCAATGTGTGGGGCACCTGTTTTTAGGAAGCAAAGGTTGAGTTGAGTCAGTAGGTCCTCAACATCTTTGCCACAGCCAGTAACCTTGGTTCCACCCCACAAAGGGTTATGTATGTTAAAAATCACCTAGAAGTAAAACAGGTGGGAGGAATTGCGAAATGAGTGCAGCCAATACATGGGGGCAATGCATCACCATCTGGAGAGAGGTAAATGTTACATAGAGTAATTTCCTGCATTGTCCTCGCCGCAAAGGGCAGGGGTCCGCATTGCAGGAAACCATGTTTCCTGAAGGATAATGTAAAATGCAGGTGTAATGCTTAAAAGTTTACATAATTCAGCCCGGTGGGAGGAAAAAACCGTCGCAGTTCCACTGGAGGATGACGCTTTCTGGAAATGGGAAAGAGATGTAATGACAAAGGAGGCAGGTTATGCCATAGAATCACTGATTGATTATTTGTATCCGTCGCCAGGGCGTCTGTGAGAGCCAGGCTCTTGGGGGACAGTGTACAATTGTGGCACCGCAAGAAAACCAATGAGCCACCAGCACCAGCCATAAGGGACAAAAAATCCTGAAGATAGCTTTTAACATAAGCAGAAACTGGTAAATAAATGAATATTATTGCAATCTCAACTTTGACTGTAACCTAAATATTGCACCAGGTCGCTGCACTCCATAGACAATGTTGTCTAAATTTATGATCAGATTCACTTAATATTTTGATTAGCAGCCTGCCTTCAAGATAATTTTAATTTAAAGTAATAGCATGAACATTAATTAATGTCAGAGTACACACACCCTGCTCCCAACAACGGAAGATTTCCAATTTTTTACTCGTCTGAGTCGGTGAGATCTCACTAGATTGTCAGTAGCAGTTCTTTACATACATTCTGTCTACAATAAAGAAAAATAAATTATTTGGAAAAATGTAAAAAGAACTGCAAGAGTCAAGTGGTATAAAGACAATTAATTATATTTTGTTTTATACATAATAATGAATGTTTCTGAAGTGTTTCCATCTTATTATAAACACTAACAAGTGTTGAAACTTCCTGGCAGATTAAAACTGTGTGCCCGACCGAGACTCGAACTCGGGACCTTTGCCTTTCGCGGGCAAGTGCTCTACCATCTGAGCTACCGAAGCACGACTCACGTCCGGTACTCACAGCTTTACTTCTGCCAGTATCTTGTCTCCTACCTTCCAAACTTTACAGAAGCTCTCCTGCGAAACTTGCAGAACTAGCACTCCTGAAAGAAAGGATATTGCGGAGACATGGCTTAGCCACAGCCTGGGGGATGTTTCCAGAATGAGATTTTCACTCTGCAGCGGAGTGTGCGCTGATATGAAACTTCCTGGCAGATTAAAACTGTGTGCCCGACCGAGACTCGAACTCGGGACCTTTGCCTTTCGCGGGCAAGTGCTCTACCATCTGAGATACCGAAGCACGACTCACGTCCGGTACTCACAGCTTTACTTCTGCCAGTATCTCGTCTCCTACCTTCCAAACTTTACAGAAGCTCTCCTGCGAAACTTGCAGAACTAGCACTCCTGAAAGAAAGGATATTGCGGAGACATGGCTTAGCCACAGCCTGGGGGATGTTTCCAGAATGAGATTTTCACTCTGCAGCGGAGTGTGCGCTGATATGAAACTTCCTGGCAGATTAAAACTGTGTGCCCGACCGAGACTCGAACTCGGGACCTTTGCCTTTCGCGGGCAAGTGCTCTACCATCTGAGCTACCGAAGCACGACTCACGTCCGGTACTCACAGCTTTACTTCTGCCAGTATCTCGTCTCCTACCTTCCAAACTTTACAGAAGCTCTCCTGCGAAACTTGCAGAACTAGCACTCCTGAAAGAAAGGATATTGCGGAGACATGGCTTAGCCACAGCCTGGGGGATGTTTCCAGAATGAGATTTTCACTCTGCAGCGGAGTGTGCGCTGATATGAAACTTCCTGGCACATTAAAACTGTGTGCCCGACCGAGACTCGAACTCGGGACCTTTGCCTTTCGCGGGCAAGTGCTCTACCATCTGAGCTACCGAAGCACGACTCACGTCCGGTACTCACAGCTTTACTTCTGCCAGTATCTCGTCTCCTACCTTCCAAACTTTACAGAAGCTCTCCTGCGAAACTTGCAGAACTAGCACTCCTGAAAGAAAGGATATTGCGGAGACATGGCTTAGCCACAGCCTGGGGGATGTTTCCAGAATGAGATTTTCACTCTGCAGCGGAGTGTGCGCTGATATGAAACTTCCTGGCAGATTAAAACTGTGTGCCCGACCGAGACTCGAACTCGGGACCTTTGCCTTTCGCGGGCAAGTGCTCTACCATCTGAGATACCGAAGCACGACTCACGTCCGGTACTCACAGCTTTACTTCTGCCAGTATCTCGTCTCCTACCTTCCAAACTTTACAGAAGCTCTCCTGCGAAACTTGCAGAACTAGCACTCCTGAAAGAAAGGATATTGCGGAGACATGGCTTAGCCACAGCCTGGGGGATGTTTCCAGAATGAGATTTTCACTCTGCAGCGGAGTGTGCGCTGATATGAAACTTCCTGGCAGATTAAAACTGTGTGCCCGACCGAGACTCGAACTCGGGACCTTTGCCTTTCGCGGGCAAGTGCTCTACCATCTGAGCTACCGAAGCACGACTCACGTCCGGTACTCACAGCTTTACTTCTGCCAGTATCTCGTCTCCTACCTTCCAAACTTTACAGAAGCTCTCCTGCGAAACTTGCAGAACTAGCACTCCTGAAAGAAAGGATATTGCGGAGACATGGCTTAGCCACAGCCTGGGGGATGTTTCCAGAATGAGATTTTCACTCTGCAGCGGAGTGTGCGCTGATATGAAACTTCCTGGCACATTAAAACTGTGTGCCCGACCGAGACTCGAACTCGGGACCTTTGCCTTTCGCGGGCAAGTGCTCTACCATCTGAGCTACCGAAGCACGACTCACGTCCGGTACTCACAGCTTTACTTCTGCCAGTATCTCGTCTCCTACCTTCCAAACTTTACAGAAGCTCTCCTGCGAAACTTGCAGAACTAGCACTCCTGAAAGAAAGGATATTGCGGAGACATGGCTTAGCCACAGCCTGGGGGATGTTTCCAGAATGAGATTTTCACTCTGCAGCGGAGTGTGCGCTGATATGAAACTTCCTGGCAGATTAAAACTGTGTGCCCGACCGAGACTCGAACTCGGGACCTTTGCCTTTCGCGGGCAAGTGCTCTACCATCTGAGCTACCGAAGCACGACTCACGTCCGGTACTCACAGCTTTACTTCTGCCAGTATCTCGTCTCCTACCTTCCAAACTTTACAGAAGCTCTCCTGCGAAACTTGCAGAACTAGCACTCCTGAAAGAAAGGATATTGCTGAGACATGGCTTAGCCACAGCCTGGGGGATGTTTCCAGAATGAGATTTTCACTCTGCAGCGGAGTGTGGGCTGATATGAAACTTCCTGGCAGATTAAAACTGTGTGCCCGACCGAGACTCGAACTCGGGACCTTTGCCTTTCGCGGGCAAGTGCTCTACCATCTGAGCTACCGAAGCACGACTCACGTCCGGTACTCACAGCTTTACTTCTGCCAGTATCTCGTCTCCTACCTTCCAAACTTTACAGAAGCTCTCCTGCGAAACTTGCAGAACTAGCACTCCTGAAAGAAAGGATATTGCTGAGACATGGCTTAGCCACAGCCTGGGGGATGTTTCCAGAATGAGATTTTCACTCTGCAGCGGAGTGTGGGCTGATATGAAACTTCCTGGCAGATTAAAACTGTGTGCCCGACCGAGACTCGAACTCGGGACCTTTGCCTTTCGCGGGCAAGTGCTCTACCATCTGAGCTACCGAAGCACGACTCACGTCCGGTACTCACAGAGTTCGAGTCTCGGTCGGGCACACAGTTTTAATCTGCCAGGAAGTTTCATATCAGCGCACACTCCGCTGCAGAGTGAAAATCTCATTCTGGAAACATCCCCCAGGCTGTGGCTAAGCCATGTCTCCGCAATATCCTTTCTTTCAGGAGTGCTAGTTCTGCAAGTTTCGCAGGAGAGCTTCTGTAAAGTTTGGAAGGTAGGAGACGAGATACTGGCAGAAGTAAAGCTGTGAGTACCGGACGTGAGTCGTGCTTCGGTAGCTCAGATGGTAGAGCACTTGCCCGCGAAAGGCAAAGGTCCCGAGTTCGAGTCTCGGTCGGGCACACAGTTTTAATCTGCCAGGAAGTTTCATATCAGCGCACACTCCGCTGCAGAGTGAAAATCTCATTCTGGAAACATCCCCCAGGCTGTGGCTAAGCCATGTCTCCGCAATATCCTTTCTTTCAGGAGTGCTAGTTCTGCAAGTTTCGCAGGAGAGCTTCTGTAAAGTTTGGAAGGTAGGAGACGAGATACTGGCAGAAGTAAAGCTGTGAGTACCGGACGTGAGTCGTGCTTCGGTAGCTCAGATGGTAGAGCACTTGCCCGCGAAAGGCAAAGGTCCCGAGTTCGAGTCTCGGTCGGGCACACAGTTTTAATCTGCCAGGAAGTTTCATATCAGCCCACACTCCGCTGCAGAGTGAAAATCTCATTCTGGAAACATCCCCCAGGCTGTGGCTAAGCCATGTCTCAGCAATATCCTTTCTTTCAGGAGTGCTAGTTCTGCAAGTTTCGCAGGAGAGCTTCTGTAAAGTTTGGAAGGTAGGAGACGAGATACTGGCAGAAGTAAAGCTGTGAGTACCGGACGTGAGTCGTGCTTCGGTAGCTCAGATGGTAGAGCACTTGCCCGCGAAAGGCAAAGGTCCCGAGTTCGAGTCTCGGTCGGGCACACAGTTTTAATCTGCCAGGAAGTTTCATATCAGCGCACACTCCGCTGCAGAGTGAAAATCTCATTCTGGAAACATCCCCCAGGCTGTGGCTAAGCCATGTCTCCGCAATATCCTTTCTTTCAGGAGTGCTAGTTCTGCAAGTTTCGCAGGAGAGCTTCTGTAAAGTTTGGAAGGTAGGAGACGAGATACTGGCAGAAGTAAAGCTGTGAGTACCGGACGTGAGTCGTGCTTCGGTAGCTCAGATGGTAGAGCACTTGCCCGCGAAAGGCAAAGGTCCCGAGTTCGAGTCTCGGTCGGGCACACAGTTTTAATCTGCCAGGAAGTTTCATATCAGCCCACACTCCGCTGCAGAGTGAAAATCTCATTCTGGAAACATCCCCCAGGCTGTGGCTAAGCCATGTCTCAGCAATATCCTTTCTTTCAGGAGTGCTAGTTCTGCAAGTTTCGCAGGAGAGCTTCTGTAAAGTTTGGAAGGTAGGAGACGAGATACTGGCAGAAGTAAAGCTGTGAGTACCGGACGTGAGTCGTGCTTCGGTAGCTCAGATGGTAGAGCACTTGCCCGCGAAAGGCAAAGGTCCCGAGTTCGAGTCTCGGTCGGGCACACAGTTTTAATCTGCCAGGAAGTTTCATATCAGCGCACACTCCGCTGCAGAGTGAAAATCTCATTCTGGAAACATCCCCCAGGCTGTGGCTAAGCCATGTCTCCGCAATATCCTTTCTTTCAGGAGTGCTAGTTCTGCAAGTTTCGCAGGAGAGCTTCTGTAAAGTTTGGAACGTAGGAGACGAGATACTGGCAGAAGTAAAGCTGTGAGTACCGGACGTGAGTCGTGCTTCGGTAGCTCAGATGGTAGAGCACTTGCCCGCGAAAGGCAAAGGTCCCGAGTTCGAGTCTCGGTCGGGCACACAGTTTTAATCTGCCAGGAAGTTTCATATCAGCGCACACTCCGCTGCAGAGTGAAAATCTCATTCTGGAAACATCCCCCAGGCTGTGGCTAAGCCATGTCTCCGCAATATCCTTTCTTTCAGGAGTGCTAGTTCTGCAAGTTTCGCAGGAGAGCTTCTGTAAAGTTTGGAAGGTAGGAGACGAGATACTGGCAGAAGTAAAGCTGTGAGTACCGGACGTGAGTCGTGCTTCGGTAGCTCAGATGGTAGAGCACTTGCCCGCGAAAGGCAAAGGTCCCGAGTTCGAGTCTCGGTCGGGCACACAGTTTTAATCTGCCAGGAAGTTTCATATCAGCGCACACTCCGCTGCAGAGTGAAAAATCTCATTCTGGAAACATCCCCCAGGCTGTGGCTAAGCCATGTCTCCGCAATATCCTTTCTTTCAGGAGTGCTAGTTCTGCAAGTTTCGCAGGAGAGCTTCTGTAAAGTTTGGAAGGTAGGAGACGAGATACTGGCAGAAGTAAAGCTGTGAGTACCGGACGTGAGTCGTGCTTCGGTAGCTCAGATGGTAGAGCACTTGCCCGCGAAAGGCAAAGGTCCCGAGTTCGAGTCTCGGTCGGGCACACAGTTTTAATCTGCCAGGAAGTTTCATATCAGCCCACACTCCGCTGCAGAGTGAAAATCTCATTCTGGAAACATCCCCCAGGCTGTGGCTAAGCCATGTCTCCGCAATATCCTTTCTTTCAGGAGTGCTAGTTCTGCAAGTTTCGCAGGAGAGCTTCTGTAAAGTTTGGAAGGTAGGAGACGAGATACTGGCAGAAGTAAAGCTGTGAGTACCGGACGTGAGTCGTGCTTCGGTAGCTCAGATGGTAGAGCACTTGCCCGCGAAAGGCAAAGGTCCCGAGTTCGAGTCTCGGTCGGGCACACAGTTTTAATCTGCCAGGAAGTTTCATATCAGCGCACACTCCGCTGCAGAGTGAAAATCTCATTCTGGAAACATCCCCCAGGCTGTGGCTAAGCCATGTCTCCGCAATATCCTTTCTTTCAGGAGTGCTAGTTCTGCAAGTTTCGCAGGAGAGCTTCTGTAAAGTTTGGAAGGTAGGAGACGAGATACTGGCAGAAGTAAAGCTGTGAGTACCGGACGTGAGTCGTGCTTCGGTAGCTCAGATGGTAGAGCACTTGCCCGCGAAAGGCAAAGGTCCCGAGTTCGAGTCTCGGTCGGGCACACAGTTTTAATCTGCCAGGAAGTTTCATATCAGCGCACACTCCGCTGCAGAGTGAAAATCTCATTCTGGAAACATCCCCCAGGCTGTGGCTAAGCCATGTCTCCGCAATATCCTTTCTTTCAGGAGTGCTAGTTCTGCAAGTTTCGCAGGAGAGCTTCTGTAAAGTTTGGAAGGTAGGAGACGAGATACTGGCAGAAGTAAAGCTGTGAGTACCGGACGTGAGTCGTGCTTCGGTAGCTCAGATGGTAGAGCACTTGCCCGCGAAAGGCAAAGGTCCCGAGTTCGAGTCTCGGTCGGGCACACAGTTTTAATCTGCCAGGAAGTTTCATATCAGCGCACACTCCGCTGCAGAGTGAAAATCTCATTCTACTAACAAGTGTTACCAGCTGGACTAGAGTCACCAAAAATTCCGGAGATTGTGAGAAGATGCAATACAAAACCTAGTTTATGTCAACAACAATATTGTGTATTGTGGACAGAAAGTGAATGCAAATCTTTGGGAATGTGCCCAGTAGTTCCCATTAAGTCTGATGAATGTTTAGTAAATACTGTATTTACTGAGATTTTACTAGTGGGTAAGTAGAAAAAACAACCAGGATACACAATTTAAATGAGGAATGTAACAATTTTTTAATAAATTATCAACATTCGTCAATGAACATGGGTTGGTATAAAACTATTACTACACAAAAGTCTAACTTCAGTTTGTAGCTGTCCATCAATTATTTTTCTTCTGTAACGCTAATTTCTTAAATTCAAATTGTAAAATGGTGTCTTTATCAGCATTACGCACTTAAGGGAATAAACAATAACGGATATAACTGAGCAAACCTCTTCAATCAATTCCTCCTCCACAGGTTCTTCTTTCGGCTGTATAGGAATATGTTCAACAGGTTCACTCTTTGGTTCAACCAAAACAATCTTCAAACTCTCATTATTTTTCGCTGCTGGTGGTAGTGCAGATGGGTCACGCTGTAAATGGCGTAGTTTATCATCTGAAATATCAACAAAACATGAATACTGGAGATTGTGACATCAATAACCATCCAATTGTACACATTCCATTCTCATTGCCATCAAAGCCAGTATCAATAGTTGTTGCTTATAGTAATAAAAATAACTGATGGAGTAAAGGTATTTCACTTGCCATATAGTTGCACAGATTTATAGTTGCACTGATTGGTCAACAGGTACACAAACAAAATTGAAAACATTGTTGACCTTTCAGACAATGTTCTCTCCTGGAGAAAACTAATGCAAAACAAAGTATAGCAAGATTGATAACTTTGCAGGCTTTCGCAGTCCTTGTCATTGATGAAAAAAATCTTCCCAGTCATTAGGCTGCATCACATTCCTCTCCAAACCATTCAATGATTGTTCCCTTTGCTGGGACCTTCTTGAGGATTCCAAAGGTGACCCTGCATGGCTGCACACTGTCAAAAGACAGTGCCACGTTCCCTTATAACAGGCCCATTTTCCCCCCACGCTTTTTTTTTTTTTTTTTTTTTTTGGAGAGATGGAGTTACTTACTAGAGAAAAGCCTTCAAGCTGCTATTGGTAGGCCATTGTCATTGGAGAAATACTGAAAGATCGCGGGAATCCAAAATATTGTTGTGACTCATCAGTCATTTCCTGGTAGTAGTTTAACCACCTTGCTTCCTCTGACTGGGAGTTTCTTCAGTGATAGTGGGGAGACAAGGATACAGAAGAATATACCCTTCATCTCTATTGAAACTGTACTCATTATTCAATTTAATCAACTACTTCACAAACTTTCCTTCTATAAACATTTCTTCCTCTCAGTTTCGTATAATCCATAAGCTGGTCGCATTCTATTGTTGCCCTGCACCACTGATTTTACCTTTTGTATTAAATGTGTGTGGTATTCATGCTCATGTTCTTTCAGTTGTCACCATGACACATCACTACATATATGCCCACAGTGTGGAGGATGGTGCAGCTCTTTATTATTATTATTATTATTATTATTATTACCTAAGAAGCTACTTGACCAAGCAGTAACAGCACTAGTCTGCTAATCTGGCAACGGCCAAGAGAGTGGTTAGTGACCCCCATGCCCCTCCACACTGCATCTCAGTGACCCCATTGGCTGGGGACAACATAGGGGTCGGTTGGTCACAACTGTCTCGTTGGTAGCCAGAATGGCAGCTCTCTCTCTCTCTCTCTCTCTCTCTCTCTCTCTCTCTCTCTCTCTCTCTCTCTTTCTTTCTTTCTTTCTTTCCTTCCTTTCTCCATTGTAAGGCCGTACAACAAACCTGTCATCCACAAAGCAGAGCTAGTGAGCTGGTTTTAGCTCCACATTACTTTATGTCTTTTGTTCGAAATTCTCCAAACAAAATGTCAGCTGCTACATAAGACAATAGGAACTCACAGAAACCCCATCACATTCATCACAAAATTTCTCTAGCATCTACTTTAAGAAATTACCCAATGATTACAGACTACCAATGGCAGCCTAGTAACTCCCCTTGTTTTTTAAAAGAGAGAGAAAATAGCCTTTTATAAGTTAATGTGACACTGTCTTGACAGTTTTCAGTCATCCACAGACATCAGAGGAGTCCTGAAGTAGATGCCAACAGAACTGTCAAAACATCTACTATTGAAGAAGCCTAAAGGGGAATATGACAAGGTTTGATGACTGAAGATTTCGTGACCGGCATGAATGATCTCCATTTGTAGAACTCTTGCCGGTTTATACAGTCAGCATTCAGAATTCAGTCAGAAAAACTTAACAGAATTAGAACAGAACAGCCTTGTCTCTTCACCACAGCCAGCTATCATGGATTTTATGGTGACATGACATTTTAACACCTTTGTGAAGTATAAAATGTGACCACCATTTGTAATAAGTTAAAACTTCTTGCTGGACTGGGACACAAACCTGGATCCTGCCTCTCACAGACTATTTATGAACATCTGAGAGAAAGATAACTTAGGAATTTTAAAGGTATTGAGAAGAAGTATTGGTCAGCTGCAACTTTTAGTCAATCCATCAGACCTGTGCATATAGATCAATTGGTAGTACACTGACAACGAAAGGCCTTTTACAATTTTGAAGGCCTTTAGAGACCTGGTTTTCAATTTCCTAGGGTGCAATAAGGAACAATGCAAACAATAACAGTAGGAAGGTGAGTAAACATCTCACTGGCAAAGAGTGAAAACTGGACTGTTGTCCTTGCTGGCATATGATGTACAGTGTCAGAAAGTTCTGCTTCTTTTTTAGTGTTTACCCTTTTTATATTATCATTTTTAATGCACTTTTAACTATCACTTTAACTATTACAGTAAAGTTTCTTGTGAAGTTAGCTATATAAAAATAGCAGTGGAAAGGATAACAGCCTTTAGCGTTGTTGCTACTTGTTGGAGAAAAACAACAGAACAGAAAAGATTACAATATTTCAATCACTTAACATAACGAAAGATCATCTCTTACTTCAAAATTTAATAGAAACTTAAAACCATCAAGTTCCCTCAGGCACCTCAGTAATAATGCAGAAAATACATTAGCACAGAATCAGGAGTTATCTTGTATTTTAACAAGTCACACGCAAATAGCCACTGTCATTTCGAGGCACCAAGGCAATGTCATCTGCGCTGTGCAGAAATCTAGCTGGGGTAGACAGTGGGCAAAAGGAAGAGGCATGGGTCACAGAGGGTGAGGGAAAGCAGGAAAGGCCGGGGAGGTGGGGGAGGGCATGATGTTAGTGCTGCCTGTGGGAGCAAGCAGGAGGGACAGGGTAGGGACAGCATAGGATTGCTAGGTGCAGCATCAGGATGCCATGCTGTGTGGAATGGGAGACAGGAGAGGGGTGGAGGGGGAAGTGGAAGGGGATGGGTAAAAGATTATGTACATGTGTTGGTGGGATAGAAGACCAGTGCCTGTGTAGTAACTGAGTGGAAGCAGGGAAGGGATTTAGGCAGGTGAAAGTCAGGGATTAACAAAAGCTGAGGCTAGGATATTCAGCAGGGAGAATTTCCCTTCTGCGCAATTCAGAAAAGCTGGTGTTAATGGGAAGTCAAAGTGAAGCATGTCATGTTGGGCGGCGTTTTCAGCAACTTGGCAGTACAGCTTTTTCTTGGCCACAGTTTGGCAGAAGCAATTCATAAGGACAGACAGCTTGTTAGTACCGTATTTACTCGAATCTAAGCCGCACTCGAATCTAAGCCACACCTAAAAAATGAGACTCGAAATAAGGGAAACAAAATTTCCCGAATCTAAGCCGCACCTGAAATTTGAGACTCTAAATTCAAGAGGAAAGAAAAGTTTTAGGCCGCACCTCCAAATCAAAACAAAGTTGGTCCATTGTAATATGGGACACAATTTAGGTCTAATGAATGACGATACAGCTACAGTAGTTTGGTTCGAGTCGTAAGCTTAGCAGTTAAGCTTTACCAGGTAGCCATTGCTATGAGTCACACGCTCCGTCCGTATTTATACGGATACCCTTCCTTTTTCACGTGCTTCGTCTGGTTTGAATAGATTGCTTATTTTCTTTTGAGCTGATAAGTGCCGTTTTTTTTTTTTTTTTTTTTTTTTGTTATAGGTGTTTACGTCACTCTAAACTGAAAATGCATTACTGTACTGTGTCATGTCATGCATTGTTTGTCGCATTCTGATACTGCGTGTTTACGGCCTGTCGCCGCTCGCGGCATGGCTTGCTTTTGTGCGCGCTACCACCGCTTACAAAAAAAGAAAAAAAAACAAGAACCAAATAATAGACTGCATAAGATAGAACATGTTCTGAATGAGAGTTAAGCGAAAATTTTCCTCCGTTTGAAAATCTTTGCGGCCGCTTCTTTAGTACATCAAATTCTGCACAGGAATTAGAGTCACCTTAGATTTAAACATCTAGTCAGTTGACGTGCTTCATTTCTGACTGTATCATTATTAGGCAAAAGAATAATACGAATATAAACATGACACGATATGTATATTCTTCCGCGTTTGCTGTTGTCTCACTCTAGTTTCGTAGTTTATAAGGCAGACAGGATTTAAATGAGATAGCAGCAAACATGAAAGAATACATGGCAAAATGTTTATATTCGTATTATTCTCATGGTGAAGAGAATACTGCATGTGATTCACATTTCATCAGGTTCCTATTAGCAACCGTCTCTTCTCACAGGTAGGAAAAAATTCAGAATGTAGAGTTGGCCATATTGACAAACATCCCAAACAGTCTTGCTAGTCGGATTTTCGTAATACATTGAAATTCTGCTACATTCGAAGATGAACAATATGGAATTTATATTTACTTCATCGGATAATGTATGGAAATGCAGTGATCGAAACTCGGGGCGGAGAAAAAAAGCTTGTCTTCCACCTTTTTTAAAATTTATTTACTGACGCAGAGGTTTTGGTGCCAGTTTTATCTTTGCACCTACAAAGCATGCCTGTGTAGCTCTACATATATTCGACAGCAGAAGTTAGTTGTGGCGGCACCTACCAACATTTTTCAGAACTTCCGCTTGCTTTGCACTCGATTCTAAGCCACAGGCGGTTTTTTGGATTACAAAAACTGGAAGAAAGTGCGGCTTAGATTCGAGTAAATACGGTAGTCATGGCCACATAAAATGCGGCACATTAGTTGCAGCTATGTTTGTAGATCACATGAAAGCTTTTATAGGTGTCCTGCCTCTGATGGGATAGAAGAGGCCTGTGACAGGAGTGGGGTATGTGATAGCAGGAAGTATGGGCAGGTCTATCATCTGAGTCTACTGCAGGGATATGAGCAATGAGGCAAGGTGCTGGGAGCAGGGGTGGAGTAGGGATGAACAAGGATATTGCTTAGGTTGAGTGGGCAGCTGCATACCACTGTGGGAGCATTGGAGAGGATAGTGAGGAGCACTTTTCTCATTTTAGGGCACCATAAGAGGTAGAGAAAAACCCTTGCAGAGAATGTGATTCAACTGCTCCAGCCCTGGATGGTACTGAGTCATGAGAGGAGTATTTGTTTGCAGCCTAAGAGTGGGCATGTGGTGGATGGGAAGAGACTGGGGAGACAAGGCCACGGAGACTGTTTCTGAACAAGGTTGGAGGAGTAATTTCAGTCTGTGAAGGCCACAAAGAGATGACCTATTTGGAGAAGGGTGCTCATCACTACAGATGGGACAACCACAAACAACTAGGCTATTTGGAACGGACTTGTTGGTGTGGAATGGGGAACAGAAACTGTGGAGAATCAGTAGAGGAAATGGTAGGAGTCTTTTGCATAGGAGGGTAGGCAGACTGCAAATGTGTTGTGGAATATACTGAACAATCATATACTCCAGTGATCTCCAGCAATGATAATCACAATTACATGAGAAATTGATGACAGTTCATTAGATGAGTGAGTGGCAAATGTTGCCAGTGCTATGATATAGTGTAATTGTTTTAGTACCACAAGCTCCTATAAATTTCCATTTACAGGAAAACCTGCAATTCATGCATGAAGTGGATGATGTCATGCAGTGTCTAGATCACTTCCTGATGACAATTTGGTGGACACCATTGTCATCGAGTCTAACACGTATCCTAAAGACAATCATATTTCTAAGTGGAAAGATACCGCCAATGAAACGTCCATGCAAGGCATCAGTGGCGGATAAATTGTGCACATGCTCTAGTTAGCAGGTATTAGCCAGGAATGGCCTCTGGTGAGGTTTTTTTTTATGTTTGATGTATTCTACTTGACATGCAGTTCTCAATAACTTTTTGTCCGAGAGAGAGAGAGAGAGAGAGAGAGAGAAATTAAATCATCATACAGAATGAGTTAAACAAAAGATTTACTTTCAGATGTAATTAAGTGGTTTTAAGGATATAGAGAGTGCTTTATGGGTGTTATGTCTCAGCTGCTATACTGTGCATTTATTGTGTAAATTGCAATGCAAGAAGCACAAATTTTGAAACAATCCATTTAAACTACCATCATTTTTTGAGAGTAGCAGCCAATATTCATTACAATATAATGAGGCAAGTGTGGAAGCTGTCCAGGAAAATGTTGTTGAGGCAAATAAAGTAACCAAATCAGTATAAGTAGGAATATGTAAAAATGAAAGTGTTTTCAATTAGAAACTGGGATCAGCAGCATGTGCTTATATAGCAAAGAGTGGAGGCACAATGAAGAGCCAAAAAGGAATGTCAACAGGGTCTCATATGTACATGTGACACACAACACACCCACAGTTGCCCATGCACACATACAAGCACCCACACCCACACTCATCCTTAACTTTAGTCTTACTATCATGCATTTCTGATCACAAAATACTCCAGGATGATGTTAGGTGAAGACAAAAGATGAAAAATTATAAGTAGAACACACAAACAAAGTAATAAAGGTAATTTTTGCAAGCTATGTACAATACCTTTTCCAACAGGAGGAGGTAATGGCTTACTGGCTGTGGTGGGTAGTTCAGGTAAGGGTTGTCCAGGTGCATTAGGTGGCATCTCCAGTAACATGGACAAAGTTGGAGCACCTGTGGAAGCAGAGTAAGAGGAGCATATCACATGAAACTTTACAAAAAACAGCTACAAAAATGTTCAGTATTAATAGGAACATAATAATATAATGTTATTTCCAGAACTGTATAAGATTTTCTGATGACAATATTAGCAAGTGAAAATGAAAATGCAATTAGCAATATGTTAAACTGAACACCAGCAATGAGGAACATAGAATGAAGATAAAGGCAAAGGAAACTAAAGCAATGATTTTTGCAAGTCAGCAAGGAAGATAAAAATAAATATCTGTGATGAGTTAGCAGAAACAAGTAAACTTAAGGCACCTACGATGCTTACAAATGATAACAATCCCCGCATTGTACTAGGAACAGAAAACTGGCTGAAACCAAATGTTACCAGCAATGAAATTCTAAATTCCAACTTGAATGTCTATCACAAAGAGAGGTTGAAAGCTGAATGCTAAATGTTGGTGATGGAAGTGCATTCATAGCAAATAAGAAATACAAAAATATCTGGCAGCCAGAGAGACTGTGGTCATGTGTGGATGAGCTGTGTTTGCTTGAGTGTGTGTGTTTCTTGTCTAATTCCAATGAAGGCCTTTCTGGCCGAAAGCTTATTTGTTTAACAATCTTTTTTTTAGTTTTTTGTAGTTGTCTGCGACTCAGTATCTCCATTACATGGTGAGAAGCAATTATCCTTGTCGTAATATAGTCTGGATTTTCCACTGTTTGATTATGCAAAAATTTCCTGATCGTGTTACTGTTTCAAATGGAGATTTAGCTTACCAGCTGTAGAGTGGGAGACTCAAGTGATTTGGGCAGGTAGTAGGGACAGCACAATTGTTCTAAGTACTTTATCTGAAAATTACCTTGAGGATATAATCAGAGAACTGACTTTGAAGATAATATTTTAGACCTGTTGGTGAAAAACAGACCAGAAATTTTTGACTGGGTTAGTACAGAACAGGGAAGCATTAAGTCTCACTCAACACAGCTGTAAACAAATACAGAGAAAGGTAGGAAAATCTTTCCGTTTAGCAAGAGCAACAGGGAACAGTCAACTTGAAAATTGCATCCCAGTACTGAGAATGTTGTGCATCAGTTGGCAAAGGTCAAGAGCATTGTACAATATGCTTTACGCTGGTGTGTGCTGAGCACTGTTGTGAGAGATGGAAGAGACCCAATGTGGTTCAACAAGTATGTTACAAAGCTTCTATGAAAGCAAATAGAGCTTCACTGCAAATTTAAATGAAACCAAAGCCTCACACACAAACAGAAATGAAACTAAGCCAAAATTAGTCTAAGGCAGACTATGAGTTAAGCATTCAACAAATTCAAAAGTAGAATTCTATCTCCTACACAAAAAAGGTTGAAATACTAAATGTCTCTTTAGAAAACTTTTCACAAGGAAGATTGTACTGTAGTTTCTCCATTAAACTGTTGCACAAGTGACAAACTAACATCTAAATACGTTACAGAGGGATAGAAAAACAACTGAAATTTCTCAACAAAGGAGAGGCTTGTGGACTTCATGCAATACCAGTTCAATTCTATGCACATTATGTGAAAGAACTTTCCCCTCTTTTAGCAGCAGTGTATCACAGATCTCTGGAGGACCTGAAGCATTCCTAGTGATTGGAAAAAAGCAGAGGTCATTTATTCTCAAAAAGGATTGTTGAGCAGACGAACAAATCTATATACCTCTGATGTCGGTCTGCCATCAAATTTTGGAACATGTTTTATGTTTGTGTATTATGACATTTCAGGAGACCAAAAATCACCTCTGTACGAATCAATGGGTTCTAAAAACAATGATCATGTGATATAAAAATAGCTTCGGGCATACCATAAGGATGTGTTATAGGACCACTACTTTCCACTTTTATTTAAATGACTAATCAGATAATGTTGGAAGTTCCACAAGGCTTTTCACAGCTGATGCTGTTCTATTCAGAGAAGTCACAATGCTAGAAAACTGTAGTGAAATGCAGAGGATCGG